>NC_088781.1:16866856-18241856 GCF_958450345.1 Calliphora vicina | reverse complement strand
CTGTCTGTTGGTTTGTCTATCTGTCTGACTGAAGCTTAGGCAGTTATTTGGTCTTTTAGTCAGTTAAATATCCTTAAGGGTTCTTTGCTTCCTTTTTTTTAGCATTTTCGATTTTCTATTAAAAAAAGAAAAACTGAAATGACACAACCATCCATTGTCGTTCGTTATATTGAATAAAATATGTACTTGATTTCTAATTTTGAGACAGTTTTGGTTTTTTTTATCTTTTAGATTATTATTGTTAATATTATTAGTTGTAAAAGGGAGAGAATGAAAGTACATATTTGTAATAATTATAGGGCTTTCCATAATATTATTATTAAAATAAAATATTAACATACTCTCTATGTGTTGGCCAATATATCATTTCGATATGGGCAATTCCACGAGAATGAAAACCACGACTTAAAAAACAAAAACCCTTGAACCTTTTTTTCAAGATAATTTAAATAGGAGAAAACATAAACATATAAGAGAAAAATCTGTCACATACGGTATGTCACGTACGATATTAAATTTTATTTATTATAAAATGATCCAAAGATTGTTTCTATTTAAATATGTCGGATTGTAAAGGAAAAATATTTGGTTTAGTGTAAGAAATAACGCCTCTCACAATTCGCAAATAATCGCATATTTCTACATGTACCTCAAAATTACTTCCGTTTTATGTCACGTACGATATGCCCTTATTTCGATCGATATTTTGGACAACAATGTTTCGAAAGAACTTATTATTTTTTTAAACTATAGTACCCTCTGAATGGAACATAAATATCAAATTATTTTTGAGATACTCGTGTTTTTGCAAAATCTATTCCACTATATAGACGTACAAATGTCACGTACGATGACATGGAAACGTTTGTTAATTTTCATAAATCGTCTGCGACTTTTAATCAAAGTATTACTATAATCATTTCTTTCACTGTTTAAAAGCCCACATACAATCAAATTGAAATGACTTGAAGATAAATCTTTTTTACATTTTTAACTTAAAATATAAAATTCAAATTAATTAACTGTCAGTTTAATTAATTTATTCAAGTTTCATTTATTTCAGTTAATCATGTTGAAAATAAAAACAACTTCCTACGTTGGTTAAATCAAAATTAGTCAGATTTTTAATTAATTTAATAATTAAAAACACATTTAAATAAAAAATCAATACATACACTCATAACAATAATCAACTAATATAAACCTTTTTGGCCTACTAAAATATTTATTTATTAATTTATTTATAAAAGCTATTGAATGGAGGAAAACCTCCTTTCAAATATTATTACCTAGTTGAATTAGTAAGTCCTTAAATGTTATTTTTGGTAGTACATTTCTATGCTAATGTGTTTTGTCTCTTAGCCATATTGTAGGCAGCAGCAGTATTTATTTAAATGCTACTTATTGTCAGCCTATACATAGTTATAAAGGGTGTTATTTTATAGTGGAGGAGAACTTTAAATTGAAAATGCGGCATACACAACAGATGTCATTTCTTTTTTTTTGCTTCGAAAATGTTGAATTTTGTACCAACAAGCGTCATATGCGGGAAGTTTTGCTTTACTTCTTTAATTTGAAAAAAAAATGACGCTGAAGCACACCGATTGCTCTCCAAAGCTTATGGTATATAATATTTGTAATCGTCTAATATAAATTTAAATGAAATACTTTAGTGGAATTGAAAATTAAACGAATTTTAATGATAATTTAAAAATCTGGTTTAAATCATTTTTAATAAGGAGAGAACAATATTTAATATTAGATGAGCTCGATCTGTGATCTTCAAAAATAGATTTTTTATATAAAAAACTTAAAATATCTTAAATCATTAATAACTCTGTAAATAAGCGTTTAATTGTAAAAAGGACCTCGATCTGTGATCACTCATATTTCTGTCCAAACATCGATTTTTTATATCAAAAACTTAAAATATATTAAATCGTTAATAACTCTGTAAATAACCGTTTATTGAAAAAAGGACCTCGATCTGTGATCACTCATATATCTGTTCAAAAATCGATTTTTTATATGAAAAACTCAAAATATCTTAAATCGTTAATAACTCAAATAACCGTTTAATTGAAAAAAGGACCTCGATCTGTGATCACTCATATTTCTCTCCAAATATCGATTTTTAATATGAAAAACTCAAAATATCTTAAATCGCTAATAACTCTGTAAATAACCGTTTAATGAAAAAAGGACCTCGATCTGTGATAACTCACATTTCTGTTTAGAAATCGATTTTTTATATGAAAAACTTAAAAATCTTAAATCGTTAATAACACTGTAAATAACCATTTAATTGAAAAAAGGGCCTCGATCTGTGATCACTCATATTTTTGTCCAAAAATCGATTTTTTATATGAAAAACTTAAAATATCTTAAATCGTTAATAACTCTGTAAATAACCGTTTAATTGAAAAAAGGTCCTCGATCTGTGATCACTCACATTTCTCTTCAAAAATCCATTTTTTTTTTTAAATCGTTAATAACTGTGTAAATAAGCGTTTAATTGAAAAAAGGACCTCGATCTGTGATCACTCATATTTCTGTCCACATATCGATTTTTTATATGAAAAACTTAAAATATCTTAAATCGTTAATAACTCTGTAAATAAGCGTTTAATTGAAAAAAGGACCTCGATCTATGATCACTCATATTTCTCTCCAAATATCGATTTTTTATATGAAAAACTTAAAATATCTTAAATCGTTAATAACTCTGTAAATAAGCGTTTAATTGAAAAAAGGACCTCGATCTGTGATCACTCATATTTCTGTCCACATATCGATTTTTTATATGAAAAACTTAAAATATCTTAAATCGTTAATAACTCTGTAAATAAGCGTTTAATTGAAAAAAGGACCTCGATCTGTGATCACTCATATTTCTGTCCACATATCGAATTTTTATATGAAAAACTTAAAATATCTTAAATCGTTAATAACTCTGTAAATAAGCGTTTAATTGAAAAAGGACCTCGATTTGTGATCACTCATATTTCTGTCCAAAAATCGATTTTTTATATGAAAAACTTAAAATATCTTAAATCGTTAATAACTCTGTAAATAAGCGTTTAATTGAAAAAAGGACCTCGATCTGTGATCACTCATATTTCTGTCCACATATCGAATTTTTATATGAAAAACTTAAAATATCTTAAATCGTTAATAACTCTGTAAATAAGCGTTTAATTGAAAAAAGGACCTCGATCTGTGATCACTCATATTTCTCTCCAAATATCGATTTTTTATATGAAAAACTTAAAATATCTTAAATCGTTAATAACTCTGTAAATAACCGTTTAATTGAAAAAAGGGCCTCGATCTGTGATCACTCATATTTCTGTCCAAATATCGATTTTTTATATCAAAAACTCAAAATATCTTAAATCGTTAATAACTCTGTAAATAACCGTTTAATTGAAAAAAGGGCCTCGATCTGTGATCACTCACATTTCTCTTCAAAAATCGATTTTTTATATGAAAAACTTAAAAATCTTAAATCGTTAAAACACTGTAAATAAGCGTTTAATTGAAAAAAGGACCTCGATTTGTGATCACTCATATTTCTCTTCAAAAATCGATTTTTTATATGATAAACTTAAAATATCTTAAATCGTTAATAACTCTGTAAATAAGCGTTTAATTGAAAAAAGGACCTCGATCTGTGATCACTCATATTTCTCTTCAAAAATCGATTTTTTATATAAAAAACTTAAAATATCTTAAATCGTTAATAACTGTGTAAATAAGCGTTTAATTGAAAAAAGGACCTCGATCTGTGATCACTCATATTTCTGTCCAAAAATCGATTTTTTATATGATAAACTTAAAATATCTTAAATCGTTAATAACTCTGTAAATAAGCGTTTAATTGTAAAAAGGACCTCGATCTGTGATCACTCATATTTCTGTCCAAAAATCGATTTTTTATATGAAAAACTCAAAATATCTTAAATCGTTAATAACCATGTAAATAACCGTTTAATGAAAAAAAGGACCTCGATCTGTGATAACTCATTTTTCAGTTTAAAAATCGATTTTTTATATGAAAAACATAAAATATCTTAAATCGTTAATAACTCTGTAAATAAGCGTTTAATTGAAAAAAGAACCTCGATCTGTGATCACTCATATTTCTCTCCAAATATCGATTTTTTATATGAAAAACTCAAAATATCTTAAATCGTTAATAACTCTGTAAATAAGCGTTTTCGATTTTTTATATGAAAAACTTAAAATATCTTAAATCGTTAATAACTCTGTAAATAAGCGTTTAATTGAAAAAAGGACCTCGATCTGTGATCACTCATATTTCTGTCCTCATATCGATCACTCATACTTCTGTCCAAAAATCGATTTTTTATATGAAAAACTCAAAATATCTTAAATCGTTAATAACTCTGTAAATAAGCGTTTAATTGAAAAAAGGACCTCGATCTGTGATCACTCATATTTCTGTCCTCATATCGATCACTCATACTTCTGTCCAAAAATCGATTTTTTATATGAAAAACTCAAAATATCTTAAATCGTTAATAACTCTGTAAATAAGCGTTTAATTGAAAAAAGGGCCTCGATCTGTGATCACTCACATTTCTCTTCAAAATCGATTTTTTATATGAAAAACTTAAAATATCTTAAATCGTTAATAACTCTGTAAATAAGCGTTTAATTGAAAAAAGGACCTCGAACTGTGATCACTCATACTTCTGTCCAAAAATCGATTTTTTATATGAAAAATTCAAAATATCTTAAATCGTTAATAAGTCTGTTAATAAGCGTTTATTTGAAAAAAGGACCTCGATCTGTGATCACTCATATTTCTGTCCTCATATCGATCACTCATACTTCTGTCCAAAAATCGATTTTTTATATGAAAAACTCAAAATATCTTAAATCGTTAATAACTCTGTAAATAAGCGTTTAATTGAAAAAAGGACCTCGATCTGTGATCACTCATATTTCTGTCCACATAACGATTTTTTATATGAAAAACTTAAAATATCTTAAATCGTTAATAACTCTGTAAATAACCGTTTAATTGAAAAAAGCACCTCGATCTGTGATCACTCATATTTCTGTCCACATATCGATTTTTTATATGAAAAACTTAAAATATCTTAAATCGTTAATAACTCTGTGATCACTCATATTTCTGTCCTCATATCGATCACTCATACTTCTGTCCAAAAATCGATTTTTTATATGAAAAACTCAAAATATCTTAAATCGTTAATAACTCTGTAAATAAGCGTTTAATTGAAAAAAGGGCCTCGATCTGTGATCACTCACATTTCTCTTCAAAATCGATTTTTTATATGAAAAACTTAAAATATCTTAAATCGTTAATAACTGTGTAAAAAAGCGTTTAATTGAAAAAAGCACCTCGATCTGTGATCACTCATATTTCTGTCCACATATCGATTTTTTATATGAAAAACTTAAAATATCTTAAATCGTTAATAACTCTGTAAAAAAGCGTTTAATTGAAAAAAGCACCTCGATCTGTGATCACTCATATTTCTGTCCACATATCGATTTTTTATATGAAAAACTTAAAATATCTTAAATCGTTAATAACTCTGTAAATAAGCATTTAATTGAAAAAAGGGCCTCGATCTGTGATCACTCATATTTCTCTTCAAAAATCGATTTTTTATATGAAAAACTTAAATCGTTAATAACACTGTAAATAACCATTTAATTACAAAATCACTCATACTTCTGTCCAAAAATCGATTTTTTATATGAAAAACTCAAAATATCTTAAATCGTTAATAACTCTGTAAATAAGCGTTTAATTGAAAAAAGGACCTCGATCTGTGATCACTCATACTTCTGTCCAAAAATCGATTTTTTATATGAAAATCCAGGTTACGCAATTTACGCGTTAGCCGCTGCGGCCACTGAAATCATATTTCAACATTAAAGCCATAAAATTATCTAATTAATAAAGCCAATTGGTTGGATATTCTCTGTTTTATTCGAGTTTAAAGTTCTCCGTCTCTATAAAAAACACCCTTTATTAGTGTGTCATGATTTGAAACTGCTATACGACTACTGTTCTATTATTTTATATCATTCCATTTTCAGTTTATTTATTATTGTTATTTTTTTTTTGCTGTTGTTCAATTTTTATTGTCAGTAAATCGATATAATATGTGTGTGCTACTATACAATATGGATATAAATGTTTGTGTGTTTGATATACATACATATGTATAACTATGATTTGTGTTTGTCAGGTAATATGATTTGTATTTTGTTCCAAAAGTGACATTCATTCCGATACAACACTGTTTCCATGGTAATGTTAAGATAACTAACTTTGCGTCATAAAGTTAGTTCATTTTTAAATTATAGGTTCGTTTGAGATAAAACATTGAATATTGTTAAAAGCAGCTTGAAGCAAAGTATTTACACTGACGCTCTGTTGATTACTACATCTACATTCTTGTAATAATCGTTTGTTCTCCTCAAATACTATAATGATTTTTCTGGTTATGTCCTTTACCAAGAGTAGTAAGGGAATATTTAAGTTTGTCATTCCGCTTGTAGTCTATTTCGCGATGTTGAGTTTTTGAAACCCCCTTAAAACCTATTGATCCACATAAGACTTCAATATATTTGATATAGTCTGCCCATTAATGGCTGAGCTATAAGCGAAAACGAATACCTTGATCATTTACACAAAATGTATTAAAGACTCAAATCAGTCTTAATTGTCTATGTTAAAGGACTTATCCAAAATGGTTAATAATTGCCTGAGCTATAAGCGAAAACGGTTTAAGTGAAATATTTCCACCCATATTCAAATATAGCAAAATTTAATTTTAAACGTGAATAAGGCCTTTCTTTCATATACTTTTCAAAACAAAAGGAATAAGGAATTATTCATAGGGTAACATAGAGACGAGGCGGAATTGTCAAAAACCTAAGTCTGTAGTCAAAAACCTAACTCTTGCAACAACAAAATACATGTTAGTCAATATATTTTGTTTTTGTATCAGACATATGATTTGTTGTATTTTTGTTTGTTTCTATGTATAATTCTCTATGGAACTATTGTTTTGGATCGCAAAGTCAAATAACAAAAAATCATTTAATCCAAATGAACAATTGAAAATTAAATAACAATATTTCATGTAAATTGTACTTAGTTTGTACACGATTTAGTTCAACAAATCTATTTCTATTTTTTACATACAAAATTACAAATTTTACAAAGACTTAAAATTTCTATAGATAATTTATGTTATCGATAGAAAATTGATCGATTACTTGAATTTTCTATAGAAAATTGATCGATAACTTGAGATTTCTATAGAAATGTTTTCGATAACATGAGTGTTCTATAACCTGAGTTTTCTATACAAAATTTATTGATAACGTATGTTTTATATAGAACATTTATTGATAATTTGAATTTTTTATAGAAAATTTATCGGTAACTTGAATATTCTATAAAAATTTTGTTGATAACTTCAATTTCCTATATAAACTTTATCGATAATTTAAGTTTTCTATAGAAAATGTATCCAAAACCAGAGTTTTCTATGGAAAATTATTGATGACTTGATTTTTTTTCGGAAAATTTATAAATAACGTAAGTTTTCTATAGAAAATTTATCGATAACATGAAATTTCTATAAAAAAAATTATCGATAACTTGAATTTTGTAAAGAAAATACATCGATAACTTTAATTTTCTGTAGAAAATTTATCGATAACTTGAATTTCTTATAGATAACTTGAATTTATTAACTTGAATTTTCTATAGAAAATTTATCGATAACTTGAATTTTCTATAGAAAATTTATCGATAACTTGAATTTTCTATAGAAAATTTATCGATAACTTGAATTTTCTATAGAAAATTTATCGATAACTTGAATTTTCTATAGAAAATTTATCGATAACTTGAATTTTCTATAGAAAATTTATCGATAACTTGAATTTTCTATAGAAAATTTATCGATAACTTGAATTTTCTATAGAAAATTTATCGATAACTTGAATTTTCTATAGAAAATTTATCGATAACTTGAATTTTCTATAGAAAATTTATCGATAACTTGAATTTTCTATAGAAAATTTATCGATAACTTGAATTTTCTATAGAAAATTTATCGATAACTTGAATTTTCTATAGAAAATTTATCGATAACTTGAATTTTCTATAGAAAATTTATCGATAACTTGAATTTTCTATAGAAAATTTATCGATAACTTGAATTTTCTATAGAAAATTTATCGATAACTTGAATTTTCTATAGAAAATTTATCGATAACTTGAATTTTCTATAGAAAATTTATCGATAACTTGAATTTTCTATAGAAAATTTATCGATAACTTGAATATTCTATAGAAAATTTATCGATAACTTGAATTTTCTATAGAAAATTTATCGATAACTTGAATTTTCTATAGAAAATTTATCGATAACTTGAATTTTCTATAGAAAATTTATCGATAACTTGAATTTTCTATAGAAAATTTATCGATAACTTGAATTTTCTATAGAAAATTTATCGATAACTTGAATTTTCTATAGAAAATTTATCGATAACTTGAATTTTCTATAGAAAATTTATCGATAACTTGAATTTTCTATAGAAAATTTATCGATAACTTGAATTTTCTATAGAAAATTTATCGATAACTTGAATTTTCTATAGAAAATTTATCGATAACTTGAATTTTCTATAGAAAATTTATCGATAACTTGAATTTTCTATAGAAAATTTATCGATAACTTGAATTTTCTATAGAAAATTTATCGATAACTTGAATTTTCTATAGAAAATTTATCGATAACTTGAATTTTCTATAGAAAATTTATCGATAACTTGAATTTTCTATAGAAAATTTATCGATAACTTGAATTTTCTATAGAAAATTTATCGATAACTTGAATTTTCTATAGAAAATTTATCGATAACTTGAATTTTCTATAGAAAATTTATCGATAACTTGAATTTTCTATAGAAAATTTATCGATAACTTGAATTTTCTATAGAAAATTTATCGATAACTTGAATTTTCTATAGAAAATTTATCGATAACTTGAATTTTCTATAGAAAATTTATCGATAACTTGAATTTTCTATAGAAAATTTATCGATAACTTGAATTTTCTATAGAAAATTTATCGATAACTTGAATTTTCTATAGAAAATTTATCGATAACTTGAATTTTCTATAGAAAATTTATCGATAACTTGAATTTTCTATTTACCTATAACTTTTATTGATAACTTGAATAGAAATTTTATCGATAACATGAAAATTTTCTGGAATTTCACAATCGCCATTTTCAAAAATCATGTTTAAAAGCAATTTCGAAGCTTTGAAATTTCCTTGAAAGGTAGGAGTTTTTATATATCACATATAGAGAGAAATTACCAACAGCCACAAATTGCAGGATTCATAAGGAAAGGCTAAAAATTAAAATAAAACCACCTTCTTTTGGTATGAATTAAATAACATGAGAATAAAGCTATTTCAGATAAAAACTTATTTTAGTCGAGATTGTCATAGAATCCAATCATTGTCGGAATGGGTTTGGAAAACTACAAAAAAACTACATTTGATTTTTGAAATTTAATCTAATTTTTTGTTTAATCGATAAAGAATTTAATTATATATCGAATATAAAATCGATAACTTTCGATTTCACGAGACCAATGTACTTTTTCTGTCGTTTTCAAAACCAATTCCGACAACGATTGGATTCTATGACAACACCGAGTATAAAATTAAGACGGAAATAATTTCTTTTTCCAGGACTAAAATAAACGATTTAAATGGATCGCCATAAGTAGTAGTATAATGCTGGTATAATGCAGTCCAGTTTCGTATTATTGAATTGAGGAGCTAATTCTCATTCGAACATAAAAATGGAGCATTACACGAGAGCAATATCCACAATATTTCACTTTTTAGTGCGGATTTTGGTAACAGAGTTATGTCAGTCGAAATTAGGAATGCCAAACGGGACTGGGTTTTACAAAACCCGGGATTCGGAATTTTACAAATGTAAATCCCAAGATCCAGGGTTCGGGATTGGAATTCCTAGTCGAATTGATATTGATGTGGAAAATCTCGAAAAAAAAATATTTCTTAGGGCCATTATTACAACTTGTCTTTATAGTTAAAGGTAACTTTAAGCAATAGAAAAAGGTGCCTGAAAGTTAACTTTAACTATAACGGCAAGTTGTAATAATGGCCCTTAGACAAACTACTAATTTTGAAATGGTGTATTATAGACATTGCTACTAATAACATTAAATTTAGATGTGTGCTGTCATATATTATGTCATAGCACTATGGCAAGACAATTTTAAAAATGTTTATTATTTAAAAAAAAAATAAAAAATCCAAGAATTTTATACAATTTTTAAAAATGTTTAAAAAAACTCAAAAATCCCCAAAACATTAAACTAAAATATATAAAACTTCTTAATCACGTTTTGTAGGAACTTACTAGTTACAAAATCATTCTCATCATTAATTTAAAATTTAACCCTAACGTAATACATTGTATTTTAGCGTAAAAGAATACGAGTAGAAATGTGTGAGGATGCAGTATGTTAGTGGATGGATGGAGTGTGTGTGTAGGTTATAAAATGGAAACCGGATGTTGATGTTGAAACATGCTGGGAATTGTGAGTTGCATGTAGAGCAACTACTGATACTGATGTTGCTGTTGCTGCAGCAGCTGTAATTTAAATTCGTATTCTATTTAACATGCATTTGTTGCTATAACTTCTTTAGGTACATGATGCCAAGTAACAATAAGAAAATGAGTCTATGTTTATATATTTTTTGGCCTATAAGGCAGTTTAAAGAAGTTTCTAAAGTTTAGTTTTTTCTTTTTAGGAAAAACTTCAAATTGTTTAAAGAATGCATTTGATAGTTCTGCCAGACGAGTGTATTTTATTACAAGTGCAAGTTTTTGTAGTTTATTTTAAAGAAAAATGTCTATTTCTTGTTTGTTTAACATTTCTTTAATCAATTGTTCTGTAGAACTTCATGTGAAAAGTTGAACAATTGCAAACAAATGGGACTTAGTTGAAGGAATTGAGTAGAGTATTTTTAGCAGTTAGGAGAGGCGGTTGTAAAAGGTTTTAAAAACAGAATTTTAAAAACCCTTAAACGTTAACTCAATAACAAAATATTGAAATATACTGAAAATATTTATAATTTCTGGTCGACATTTGTTCGGCTTTTTTATACCCGTCGCCGTGAGTGGCAAGGTTATATATAAGTTTGTCATTCCATTTGTAATTTCTACATTTTTCATTTGCGACCCAACAAAGCATATATATTCTGGATCGTTATAGATAGCGAAGTCGATATAGCCATGTCCGTCTGTATGTTGAAATCAACTTTCCGTAGCCCCCAAATAACTTACATACATGATTCATACATCAATATATCGGGAATTTTTCGGCTTGGTTGCTATTTAAAATCGACAAAATCGTCCCACAAATGGCTGAGATATAAAGGAAAAACCGGGACAACCTCGATTTTGGGCCTATTTTTGATATATATCTGGATTACTAAGTCATTAATATAGACAATATGGATATCTAATGATAGTTATTTCAAAGTACATTGCAACGATGTATATAAGGCTATAGTAAGTTGGACCTACAATTGGTCAAAATCGGGAAAAATATTTTTTAACCCGAATTTTTTTTCATCAAAATTTTTAATGACAAATCTGCCCCATCTCTTTGGCGTGTTTACCCCATGGGTGGGGCGGTTTGGCCGTTTTTTTTTCAGTACAGAAATGTTAAAAAAATATGTATATGAAGATGAGATAGGCAAGATTGAAATGATTAAAACTAAAGCCAACATATCTAAGTATCCTAAACCAGAAACAAATTAAGAATATGTATTGTGGTTTTAATTTGAGATCGCCTCAAAAAAAAGTGGCGTATAGTCCCCCTTCTACCCTAATTAAAATACAATTTGGAAAAAGAAATGTTGAGAACGCATGACAGTGCGCTCGTTTAGCTCTCTTTTGGTAGTAAGTTGGGGAGACTAGAGGAACTGGGCTGTCGGAATTTGGCTCTTTGGGAGAGCTGTATAGGTGGCAGCAATTATTACTTGTTAAGCGGTCAGGGTAGTTTTCCCGAAATGTTTGGAGTTCAACTCCAAACTCGAATGTATGCTTAATTCTAGTACAACGGGTGTCAGGAGCCCATTGAATTTCGTGTGGGCCTCAACTCAAAACTCGGGGAGAACGTAAGATCTATGTGGAGTCGCGTTCCAACCAGGTGCCGTGACCGAAAGAACTCCTATTGCTCTAAAGATGGGAAGTCTTAGCTCCAAACCAAGGGGGAAGTCATGTCCAAATACATCGCTTCAAATTGGTAATATGACAATGCATGATAATGCATTTTGGACCTACACCGAGACTTTCGAACTTAATGGGGATCAATAGCGATCTCCTAGAACATCCACATGTTTAAGTGACTAGTTACATCGCTATTGAAGTAAACAGTACTGACCCGGTTAATGAGTCCACTGAAACTGCCCTGACCATGCCACAACAATATGTTGGGGCTAATTCTCGCATTCGTATACGAGCGACTACTTAAATACTTTATTTTAATTAAAGATTGGTTATCATCCAATTTGGCATGTTGTATTTTTTTTTCTTTTTAATACAAACTGATAAAATTTCGTTTATATAAACAAATTTTTACTACCAACTATAACACATTTAAATTACTTCCTCTTGTTTTAGCACATTTTCTTTTGTAATTGTTGGTTTAATCTTTGTTCTCTCTGTTCTGAAGCACATGTACCCCAGTTTTTATTTTATTTTTATTATTTTTTTTTTGTTTAATTAACTTAAGGTTAAAAAATATTAAAGAAACTGTGTCACTGCGCTCATATAAAACTAAGCAAACAAACGCATAAATACTTGTACTTGCACTCGTATACTCAAACTAAAACAACCCAACTCAATACGACCGACGACTTTACTTCACTCGACTCGACTCTATTTTACTTGAACCCCACTGTATCTAGGTTTGTCTCTATGTGTATTTGTATCTGGTGTTTGTGTGAATGTATGTGTGAATTTTTACTGCAAGATTCCATGGCCTAAAAACACTTTTATACATAAATAAATATTTTACAACAATAAAAGAGAAAACGAAATAAAAAAACTTACTTTAACTATTTTAATAAAACTGAAATTAGTTTCGACGAATTCGAAAACTAAAAAAAAATTAAATTCACATTACAAATACAAAGGTGACCGGCAGTCCTTGGAACTAGTTAAGCTTAAAAGAAGGTGTAAGGTACTGAAAATCATCAATGGTTACCCAACAACCTACTGCTAGGAATTCAATTGACAATTCAGTAGGGAATGATGTTTGATTTTATTATCATCCATTTAATGTAGATAAGGAACTAGCTATTCTGTTGGTGTATGGTAATGCAGAGGCAACCAATTGACACTTTCTATATAACTGTAAGTGAGAAAAACAAGTAAGAGAGCTAAATTCGGCGGTGCAGAATCTTATATACCCTTCACCAAATTATACTTTAAAATACAAATTTTAAATATTTTTAGTTAAGAAAATTAATTTTTTTTTTCAAAATAGATTTTCAAAATTAAAAAAAATTTTTTTTTTCAAAATTGTTTTTTTTTTTAATTTAGCAATGAAAAAATTTTTCTTTTTTCAAAATTTCTAAATTGTTTTTGTTTTTATTTTATTAGTGAAAATAATTTTATTTTTTAAAAATTTCTAATTTTTATACCCTACACCACCATAGTGTGGAGTGTATAATACGTTTATGCAGATGTTTGTAACGCCCAATAATATTGGTCTAACACCCACCTTAAAGTATACCGATCGACTTAGAATCACTTTCTGAGTCGATTAAACGATGTCCGTCCGTCCGTCTGACTGAGTACAGGTCGCAATTTTGAAGATATTTCGATCAAATTTGGTACATATAATTTTTTCGGCCCAAGGACCAAGCCTATTGAAACTGGCTGAAATCGGTCTATTATTTCACATAGCCCCCATACAAATGTCCTCTTGAAATTGGACTTTATCGGTTATAAATGTTTAATTTATATATGTATCTACACAAATTTCTCTCCAAATAAGTTTTATATATACAAAATTCATGTTACCAAATTTTGTTACGATCGGTCCATAATTAGTCATAGCTCCCATATAGACCCGTTTCCGAAAATCACTTTAACATGCATAAATCACTTAAAAATGTTGGTCTATACACAAAATTCAACATAAATAACTTTAATATAGACATAAATCACACGACCTAATTTCAAGGTGATCGGTCCATAATTGGTCATAGCTCCCATATAATTCCCACTTCCGAAAATCAGTTACGAATATAAATTATTGATATTTTAAAAGAAAAATGTTTTTGCTCATTTACTTGACCTACCATACTTTCTTAAGTTTTTTTTAAGTTTATTAATGAAAAAAAAATTTTTTGATAAAAAAATAATCGGGTTAAAAAATATTTTTCCAGAATTTGACCCATTGTAGGCCTTATATACATCGTTGCAATAGACTTTGAAATAGCTATCATTAGATATCCATTCCATTAATGTAATGTAATCCAGATATAGATAAAAAATAGGCCAAAAATCGAGGTTGTCCCGTTATATATCAGCCATTTGTGGGCCGATTTTCTCGATTTTAAATAGCAGCCGTGTTGGGAGAATTCTCGATATATTGATGTATCAATCATGTTTGTAACTTATTTGGGGGCTACGGAAAGTTGATTTCAACATACAGACGTACAGACGGACATGGTTATATCGACTTCGCTATCTATAACGATCCAGAATATATATATTTTGTGGGGTAGCAAATGAAAAATATAGAAATTACAAACGTAATGACAAAATGGTGAAGGGTATAATAACTAGACGGAAAAAAACATACGTTTTCCCAAATAATATTCTTCGCAAGATTTATCTGAATTTCGCTGATTGAAAAGACGTCGGTGCCGGAACTTTTAAATATTTTCAATAGAACTAGTCTTGGTCCTACAAAAAAAAAAAAAAAATCACCAAAAAAAGGGTATGTCGTCAAACTATTTCCAATCTAATCCAACTTGTCGCAATGACTTTGATATTAGAGTATCCAAAACCGAAATCGAAAACCGTTCAACCGGTTTTTTTATCTTTGTAAACTCCACCGGTTTCGGTTTTTTTAACTTTTCGGTTTTTTTGACAAACCGGTTTTTGTAAGACGGTTAACCGGTTGTAATGAAATATATTTTCTAAAGCTCATTGAAACATATTTATGAAAAACTTTGACACCATTTTTAAAAATATTGATTTATTTTATAGAAAATTGTAGCATTTGACAACATTTCGTAAAACATATAAAATAATTGCATAAAGAATTCAAAAATGCTAAATTTCCATTAAATAAAAATTTAATATAAACCGGTTAACCGGGTTTTTTGAAGACAAAAACCGAAACCACTTAACCGGTTTTTTTAAAAGACAATAATCGAAATCGGTTTTTTCAAAAACACACTTATTCGGTTAAACCGGAAACCGGTTTTTTAAATTTGCCGTTTTTTGGACACTCTATTTGATATCAAATATGTTTGAAAAACTCTTCCAACCGGGAGATCTTATTCGGTTTTTTTTTGAAGACAAAAACCGAAACCGCTTAACCGGTTTTTTTTAAGACAATAATCGAAATCGGTTTTTTCAAAAACACTTATTCGGTTAAACCGTAAACCGGTTTTTTAAATTTGCCGGTTTTTTGGACACTATTTGATATCAAATATGTTTGAAACGCTCCACAAGATAGTTGTAAGAATAAAGACCGTACATATTTAATGCGAAATGTTAGAGCTAATAAAGAACTGAAAATATTCTAGGTCAATCAGGTTTAAATGCAAAGAATGCTGCAAATAATTTATAGGATAAAACTTAGCACACGGCAATTATAAAATTTTGAATTGTAAAAACACGATCAACAATATGTTGAAATTTGGAGATATGTTTAGAAGAGGGAAAACTTTGATCTATTATATTTTTGCAAATGAGAACGGAAATAAAAAATGTGGAATGACAAACTTAAGAGTGAAGGTAAAGCGTTTAAAAACTATGATTATTTCTGTACTAAGTATATGGACTACAACAGGCTCGGATACAGAGGGGGAGAAATAGGAATTCCCCCCCAAAACCAAAAAGATTATATAAAAAAGAAGAAAAAAATGTAGAACAAATTTTGATTACAACCCCCCCCAAACCCCCAAATTGTTGACCTCGATCCTCGCCCGGACTCCAACAATAAAATTGATTATTCAATTTTACTTATGTTAAGATTTTATGTTCTCAGTCCTTAGTAAATTCGAAATGAAGACCTGTCTAAGTGATATATTGCTACTTTTAAAATTGCATGGTTAATTTCATGGAAATATTTATGTATAAATGACAATTAAACAACACAAGTTGTGGCTGAAAAACAAATAAAATATTATTCACACACGTGTATGCAATCGTGTCAATTGCATACCCAATAAATAAAAGTTCTAACATTTACAGCTACAGAAACAATTTAACAGAAATTTTGTAAATTTTGGATTACTAGAGACCTAAAAGATTGTGTGGATGATAGAAACTTCAAGCTTGTAAAAACATGATCTGCTAAATATTAGGATGATCGGATAATGAGTTTGCAGAAGTTTTTACAAGGGAAAAACTTTATTTTATTCTGTTCTTTTTTGCAAAATTATCGGTTTCCATTGTAGAATTCAAGTAAGGAATTCATTCGGTATCCTATGACTTCATATCGTTGAAAGTACAATCAAATGTATTCAGCATATAACTCAACATGATGATGTGTATAAGTCAGCAAAACAGCTTTTATTTTCTTCGGCAGGTGGTTTTTAAGGACCACTGATCGACCACAACTCCAACCGACAACTCCTCTGGCTTGTTCTGGATCGAAGTTTCAATTGTTGTTGGAAAGAAAACTAAATGTTTGTTGAAATATTTGCTGGGTGTATTGCATACACACACATTCATAAAATAATAAATTCAAAGTATTTGTGTTTTAAAAAGAAAAGGAAATGCAAATAAGCGTTAACACGCACAGGAAATGTTCTCTTATAGGGACTGTTATTGAAAGTACGAGGGTCAATTGTTTTTACTATTTATTTTGTTTTATTGAATGAAATATTATACAATCTAGAGATATATAAAAAAGACATATTAAAAACCATAAACATTAATGGCTTTATTTATACCAGTGTATTTACACTAAATAAATTCTCATAGGAAAAATTTGTACACTCGTTGTTCTGAGTTTTTTTTAGTATTGAATATGCCAGTAACTTAATTGTTTACTATATATATGTAAGTTTGTTATTCCGTTTGTAATTTCTAAATTTTTCATTTGCGACCCCACAAAGTATATATAGATAGCGGAGTCGATATAGCCATGACCTGCCTGTATGTTGAAATCAACTTTCGGTAGCCTCCAAATAACTTAAATACAGGATTCATACATCAATATATCCACTATAGACCCGGTTCGGTTGCTATTTAAAATCGGCCCACAAATGGCTGAGATATAAGGAAAAAACCATTGTCCAAATAACCCTATTCGTGATCGAATGAGTTATCGTATCGAAAAATGATTTCGATATCGAAATTGTGATAAAATATACTAAATGTGTTGCTCGATATCGAATGCCGTAATCTCAAATAAGAAAATTACGATAAATTTTATTCGATATCGAATGCGGTAATTTGGTCCCAGGACAACCTAAATTTGTTGACCTATTTGTTGACTTATATCTGGATTACTAAGTCATTAATATAGACAATGTGGATATCCAATAATAGATATTTCAAAGACCTTTGCAACGGTGTATATAAGGCCAAAGTAAGTCGGAAATACCAAAATCAAGCAAAATATTTTTTACCCCAAATTTTTGTTTTAAAAAAAAAAATTTTTTTTTATACAATTTTTTCACAAATAAATAAAATTTTTCTTTAAATTAAAAAAATTTTTGTCATAAAATTTGTTCCGCCAATAAATTAAAAAAAAAATTTTCTTTTTTAAATTTTTATTTCAAAGTATAATTTGGTGAAGGTTATATAAGATTCGGGACAAACTTACTTGTTTTACTTCGAAAATGTCGAATTTTGTGCCAACAATGGCTTCGTATGCGAGAAGTTTTCCTTTACTTCTTTAGTTTGAAAATAAGTGCCGCTGAAACACACCGATTGCTCATCAAGCTTATCGTGAATGTGTTCAATTGGTTTCAACGTGCGCTTCAGAAGTGGTAATTTTGACACAGAAGACAAAGATCTCCCAGGCCAAACAAATTTCGAAGACCAAGAATTGGAGGCACTACTCTATGAAGATTGTTGTAAAACTCAACAAGAGCTTGCAAAAGCATTGGTAGCTACTCAAGCAGCAATTTCAAAACGTTTGCGCGCAGCAAGATTCATCCAAATGCAGGAAAATTGGTTATCGTACGAATGAAAGCCGAGAGAATGACGATTTTGATGCTTGAACGCTATAAAATAAAGTAATTTTTGCACCGAATTATTACTTGCCATGACGAATGGATCTATTACGATAAACCGAAGCGTATGTAATAAATTCGCAACAATATCTCTGTAATTTTGACTTTTCTTATTCCCCAAAAATTCTTGAACAACAAGTTTAAAAGAATTCCATGCTGCTTTTTCAACATCGCTTAATAGACACTCAAATTTGGTATCAACCAAAATTCATCTTATTTGAGGATCCACAAAAATACCTTCTTTTAATTTAGCCTCAGAAAGACTACACTCATAAAAAAAATTGAGTAATCCGTACTTAAATCAATCCGGAGCGGTGTCAATAGTAGGGTAAGTACGGATTTTCTTAAACCGAGTACATAATACTTGATTCAAGTACGGATTCATCAAGACCAAAAATCTTAATTTTAGCTCTCCCTAAGTACGGCCAAGATTGAATTAATCTTAAAATGAGCTTGATTCAAGAATTCTAAACTTGTTTTAAGCACGAATTCATACTTGATATAATCCAAAAATCGGATTGATTTAAGAATGTCTGAGATTGAATTAATCGCAAAATGAGCTTATTTCAAGAATTCTGAACTAGATTTAAGCACGAATTCGTACTTGATATAATCCAAAAATAGGATTGATTTAAGCTCGAATTCGTACTTGATGTAAGCCAAACTAAGATTGATTTATAAAAACACATTATTTTTTATTTTTAATAAATTTTATTTTGTTTTGTTTTAAAAATTTAATAATCCATACTTGCAATATGAGATAAAAATATACAATTTAACAATTTTAAAGCTCCTTTGCCACGGAAGTCATCTTCTTCAATTAGCCAGTTGCCACCTTTGGATTGTGTTGTCATCGACGCCAAACTATAAAATAAGATTAAGATTTATTAAATTATATTTGCAAAAATCAGTATTATTAAATGCTTACCTGTATTTTTTCCACTTAAAAGCTTCTTCCAAAATTCGATTCGAAGACCAAGAGGAGGTATTGCTTCCTTAATGTTTTCACCTTTCATATATTGCAAGCTGTTGTATGTTACCTAAGAATGTACAAACAAATGATATAATATGAAAATTGTTTATAAATTCATTTATAATATTAACTATACAATATTAGAGATTTACCCCCATATTCATAAACAATTTTCAAAGGTTTATAAAACAATATTTCCATACAGTCGTTTTATAAACCTTTGATAAATTTAAAAATTATTTTTTAATATGAGGATAAATCATTAATATCGTATAGTTATTTTTATATTTTTTTTAAGTGACTGTACTTGTAGTTTTGCAATAAGAAACATATTTTTCATTTGTGGTACAAAAATAACATCAGTTCATGGACAAAAAACAGTTATTTATACTAATACACACAACGGCGCTAACAACAAATTGTGTACATGTAAATACATATATAAAGGTGTTTGTGTGCCTATAATATAGACACACAAACATCAAGCACGAGAATTCTTGAACTAAGAACAAAATTCTTATATTATTTGTTTACAAGTGCACATTTTGTTGTTTGCGTCTTAAAAAATCTGTTTCTAAACGATATGCGCAACTACCCAGTCGGACTTTGAGTTAACTTAAAACTAACTAATGGTCAATCAGAAATGAGTCACAGGTGACTAAAAAACTAGCTCATTTCCCTTGTAAATCCCTATTCAGTTTTTCCATGTAGTGTCATCACAGCGAGTCAGTACTCACTCACTATGCATAAGTTTCAGCTAACCACAAGCTAACTCATTATGAGTTAGCTTGTGGCACATAAAGTATGAGGGCACTATAAGTTAACTATGAACTGACTAATTAATGATTAGGTTTTACAAGTTAACTTATAGTTAATTTAAATAAGTCATTCTACATAAGTTTCAGCTAACCACAAGCTAACTCACAATGAGCTAGCTTGTGGTTAGCTGAATTTTTTTTTATCATTGTTTTATTTTATATTTTAATATTAATTTGGTTGGTTTTCATTTTTTTGCTGAATATATAGTAAAATCTAAGTACCCAGAAATTTTGGTTGAAATCGGTCAACCCGTTTCCGCAGTTAGTGTTAACATCAAAGTGTACACTTCATTTTATATATTACTTTCGAGTGACTACGTTAATTTTCTACTTATCGTATAATTTAATAGATGCAGTTCGAGATAATATAGAAGAAACCAGACAAAGTAATTAGAAATGTGCTGAAATTAATAAAAAGCGACATTTTTAAACCGTTTGCGTATGTGGTCCTCCTCAAATTTCTAGACAAACTGATTAAAAATATAAACAAAACAAATATATACAGTTTTAACTGTCATGATCATGAAGAAAAAAAATATAGAACTTATTTTTTCTTATTTGCTTTTTACTATCTTTAATGCTTGTTTATTTCTGCATCAGCTTTGAGTGAGTCAAAAGTTAGCTTAATACTTATCGAGATGAAGTTAGTTGTTATAATAAAATAGCTCATCTATGCACAATTTTGCAGTTATGTTGCTATTTAATCTCGCTACTCTCTTTAATGTTTGTTGATTTCTGCATCAGCTTTGAGGGAGTCAAAAGTTAGTTGAATACTTATCGAGAAGAAGTCTGATGTTTTAAAAAACAAATAGCTCATCTCTGCATCAATATTGAGTTACTTCAGAAGTTAGTTGTAAATGAGTTAGCAATAAGTCAACTTGATTTTGAGTCAGCTCATAAAAGTCCGACAGGGTACATACATATGTATGTGTGTGTTAGTTCAAATGAAAAAAATATTTCTTATTGAAAAACTTTACACGTACATACCACGTTGTACCGTTATTTTCTTTTTTAAGAATTTGTTGCAAATTCAACAGTCTATTTATAAAACATAATATAGTAAGCCAAAAGAAAACATGTAAAAATAAACTTATCCAAAGTTTTCGATTGACTTGCTGTATTCTGTTTTATATATAAATTATAGACCTACCTTTTAAATACCCATAAACACTGGGCTGATGAAACTCCTGGAGAAGCTGGAGCAGGAGAGTAGTGTCTTCTTTGTCCGGAACCACTTCTGCCTCACTCATATTTTTTTCACACAACACAAAATACCGAAAACAATAGAGAACAACACGGAACACCGAACGCACAAAACAGACTGATGAAATTGTTTGTTTATTCATGTAACCAACCGACAGCGCGAGTAGAAAATTACTTTGAGAACAGCACAGAGAGTAAATTTTATACCGCTCTTTTTCTATTATGGATAAATATAAGAATTTTTTTCTTATTTCAAGTTATCTTACTCTTAATTTGAAGTTTAAGAATTAACTACTTGATTTAACTTCTCACTTGTACTTAAAACAAGATTTTTTTACTTAATTCAAGAATTTCGTTCTTGTTTTAAGAAAACTTCCGCTTGATTTTTGTAATCAATCCCGTCTATACTTATTTTAAGTACAAATGAGTATGAATCGTACTTAAATTTTTAAGTACAATTCTGGCTAAATTTGAGTAAAATAAACTTAAATTTAGAAGTGTTTTTTTCTTTCTGTGTAGGGAACACGCTGCATAAATATTGAAATGCTAGTTTTGTCTTATCTAAAGCTTTTACGAAATTTTTCATTAAACCTAATTTAATATGGACTGGCGGCAAAACTATTTTTTGCGGGTCAAACTGACATTTTTAATGTTAATTTTACCTGAAATATATTCACTACAATTTGGGCAAATCAAATGAGGGGGGGGCCCACTTTTTATCCTGATTTGACACGGGAAATCCAAAATAATGTAAATAAGCATTTTGTAGTGTTTGTGTTATAGGAAAACCTCGATTTAACTGAATAATTTTTCCTCAAATAAAACAAAAATGGTCTGGGTTTATTTTACACTTTCTAGAAGACATTTTAAAATAGTTTTTACTTTAGAGTTTTGTATTTAATAGCAATTTATTAATTGGAATTTGTCAAAAAAATACAACTCTTAAAGTATCTAGTGGCTTCGCCAGAGTGTTGAGTACCCTGAAACGGTGTAAATACCTAATTACCACAATTCGGTACACTACAGTATGCATTAGTAGAACTCAGGGCAGGTGAAAAATAAAAACCCATATATCGCAAAATTTTGACGTATAGGTGGGAAAAAAATGGTCAATTAGCTAGCGTCCCTAGCTCTTCTCAAAAATATAAGCTTCATTCCATAAGCAAACAAAAATGTTTGATTTGTAAACTAGTGTAATCACTCTATTTGAATACACACACTTGTATTACATACCGGTAGTACAGTTGATGTTATGTCTAAATACACTGACTGACTGTAATTTTCTGTTGCTATTTATATACTCAGTGCCATCTTCTAGTAGTTTCTTGAATTATCTAACGGTTTAAACGATGATGTTATATTTCTAGAGCTTTAACTTTTTAATGTTAGCAGTTTTAACAGTTAATGTTGTTATAATTAAATGTTAATAACAGCGTATTATCAAAATTTTTGATAAGTAAAATATTCGATTAATGTTGCAAGCAGCCGTTATAGACAGTTAAATTCAAATCATTAATGCAACTTCGTAACATAAGATATACGGATAATAAATCATATTTTCAAATAGTTTTAAAGATGACTATTGTTGAAAATGGCTACAGGTCAAATTAATTAAACGTATTTCTCGAAAATGCCCATATGCCTTCAAAATGCATAACGAAATTATATTTAAAAAATTAATTTTATGCAGGACATTAATACAATATCTAGCTATTTATAGCACATACACCACAACTATCATCACCATCATCATCAAACCCAAACAAAACGAACTAACTAACTGTTTAATTAAGGCAAAACTTGAAAAAAAGACAAAATAATAAGATTTTCTATGAAAATGTTATGCATTTTCACAAAAAAAAAAACAAACAAGAAACAAAAAAAATTGTATAGAAGAGAAAGAGCGAGATAGAGAAGGAGCAAGTGAGAATTTGTACAAAACACAACAATACAAATCTGAAGTGCAAGTGATTGACTTACTAACGGAATGACTGGACTAAAGAACTTATGAGAGGAAACTGATAAACAATTGACTATTTATTCTGGCAGCTGGCATGACTGATTTAATACTTTCCCTGTTACCAACAACTACTTGCCTCCTCATACCAATAAAAGGCACTTCGATTGTGTTACTAGGATAGGATTAGTAGTTCAGTTGGTAAGAGGGGCGATTTTTGTGAGTGTGAGTGTGTGTTAAAATATTACTTTGATGAGAGTGCAGCAGCAATTTCAAACAACAACAAATCCACTTTAATTATTAACATCAGCACATGATGATGAAAGAAGAAGCAGCACCAAGAACAACAACATAATCAATTGAGGTCGAGACATCAATATTGATTTTTTTTGTTGTTGTTTTGTATTCTGCTCTCTACTTATTATTATTATTATTATTTTAGTTCCAGTTGTTGCTGTGCTGTTGTGCAAATTTTCGAATTTTCACAGGCTGCACACGGAAATTATTGAAATTGTCATCAAAAATTCAAATCAGATTATAAATATCACTAAATTTGCTTGTTGGCGTATGATTAATAATAATTAAGTAGTTACGTATGATGAATTTATAAATATTTTAACAACTTTTATAAATTCATCATACATAACACTTTCCGCTGCATTACTAAGAATTACAGCTTATTAAACTCTAAAAAAACATACAATTTATGCTTTAAAACCCTGACATTTTTAATATTCCATTTAAAATGTAGTTTAAAATTTTATTTCGAGCCCACTCTTTAGTTTAACACAATGTGTTTTTGAGACTGCTTGTTAGAAGGTGCAATTTATGATGTAGATAAGAATGGTAGCAGTAAGAAAACTACATTTCTATTGGATGGCACATTTTCGAAATGACTTAAAAGAATTTCTACTTTTGAAAAGCCCTTTTTATGTAGAAAAATTTCAAAAGTTTATGCTAAATACATTTTTATTATTATAATTTATGCTAAAGATAAAAAAATATTCAATTGATTATTAATATTTTTAAGAAAACTTTGCTGTCTAGTATTTTATTTTATCTTGAATGACCTCTTAAATTGAATATAAATAAAACTTGATGAACATTTGAATTTAAGTTAAGCTGTGAAAAGTTGCCTTTAATTTGCATAAAATTTATGTAAACTTTTTACAATATTTTTCTATAAAAGTTGTTTCTAATTTGCAACAACTTTTTCTAAAAAAATTTCCTGAAGTTGATACAACTTTAAAAGTTTCACCAATATTGCAACCACTTTCTCCAGAAAAGTTGCTTCAAATTTGTAACAACTTTCTCCAGAAAAGTTGCTTCAAATTTGTAACAACTTTCTCCAGAAAAGTTGCTTCAAATTTGCTACAACTTTCTATAGAAAATTTGCTTCAAAATTGTAACAACTTTCTATGGAAAAGTTGCTTTAAATTTGTAACAACTTTCTATAGAAAAGTTGCTTTAAATTTGTAACAACTTTCTATAGAAAAGTTGCTTTAAATTTGTAACAACTTTCTATAGAAAAGTTGCTTTAAATTTGTAACAACTTTCTATAGAAAAGTTGCTTCAAATTTGTAACAACTTTCTATAGAAAAGTTGCTTCAAATTTGTAACAACTTTCTATAGAAATGTTGCTTCAAATTTGTAACAACTTTCTATAGAAAAGTTGCTTCAAATTTGTAACAACTTTCTATAGAAAAGTTGCTTCAAATTTGTAACAACTTTCTATAGAAAAGTTGCTTCAAATTTGTAACAACTTTCTATAGAAAAGTTGCTTCAAATTTGTAACAACTTTCTATAGAAAAGTTGCTTCAAATTTGTAACAACTTTCTATAGAAAAGTTGCTTCAAATTTGTAACAACTTTCTATAGAAAAGTAGCTTCAAATTTGTAACAACTTTCTATAGAAAAGTTGCTTCAAATTTGTAACAACTTTCTATAGAAAAGTTGCTTCAAAATTGTAACAACTTTCTCCAGAAAAGTTGCTTCAAAATTGTAACAACGTTCTCCAGAAAAGTTGCTACAAAATTGTAACAACTTTCTATGGAAAAGTTGCTTCAAATTTATAACAACTTTCTATAGAAAAGTTGCCTCAAATTTATAACAACTTTCTATAGAAAAGTTGCCTCAAATTTATAACAACATTTTCCAGAAAAGTTGCTTCAAATTTGCAACAACTTTCTCCAGAAAAGTTGCTTCAGAATTGTAACAACTTTCTATAGAAAAGTTGCTTCAAAATTGTAACGACTTTCTATAGAAAAGTTGCTGCAAAATTGTAACAACTTTCTATGAAAAAATTTCTTCAAAATTGTAACAATTTTCTTGTTACAAGAAAAGTTGCTTCAAATTTGTAACAACTTTCTCCAGAGAAATTGCTTCAAATTTGTAACATCTTTCTATAGAAAATTTGCCTCAAATTTATAACAACTCTTTCCAGCAAAGTTGCTTCAAATTTGCAACAACTTTCTATAGAAAAATTGCTTCAAATTTGTAACAATTTCTATAGAAAACTTGCTTCATATTTGTAACAACATTCTCCAGAAAAGTTGATTCAAATAAACCTTTCCTAAAAAGTGTGCATCAAATCTGTCTGTTATCCTTAATTAAATGCAATTTAGTTCCCAATTATTGAAAATACTCAAATACAATATTATATAACTGCAAAAAATAAAAAAACAAATTTCCTAAGAAAAAGTCATAACAATAATGTTTTATTTAATAGCAACATATGAAAACTAAAATGAAATTAAGTTATATAAACTATTATCCCTAAAATAGAATGTGTTTGAAAATGAAATATTAGTAAACGAGTATTATTACTTGTCGTTCATGGTCCAATCTAGCAACCATTCATTAAAATATATTCATTCAATCATTTTGTTGACAATGAAAACAAAAACTCACATTACAACCATTACTGACCAAAAGAGATATATAGATAGATGTATGTAAATGTACACGTTCCAAATCTAGAGCTCTAATGAAAATATTTTATTACCAAAACTAAACATAAAAAATCCATAATAAACAAATATGTATAAACAATCTATATATTGTAGTTAGTTGTAACTAAATCTATTTTATTCTATAATATTTTGTCCAAGTATTGAAGTGTGTTCAACAATTACTTATGCAAAAAATCTGGAAAATAAAATATCCAAAGTAATACTGGTAGAACAATATTTTTGTGAGATTATTTTTGGGAAAAAAATGTAAACAAAATGTAAGAGAAACATATTAAAGGCTGACATTGTTTGCTTAAGAATAAAACTATTTGGAATACAAAATCATTTTTACTTGTATAGAACTTCTAAAAGTAGAACTAAAGCATATTTTTGCATAAAATTGTTGCTAAAACTTGTGTAAATTTATCATGAGAAAGTAGTACTTGTTTTAAGTATTTTGGTGACACTATACAATGTCATGATAGCATCAAACGATGACAGATATTTGCTCATTTGATGGAAATTATAGTTAATTATGTTTGTTTATGATACACAAGTAGTTTAAATATATTGTAGCACTTATACCGAGTTATGAGAGGCTCTTATGTGAAATTTAAATCGAGTTAGAGTAGTTTTAATTGTACTTGAAAGAATGTATGTATCTTATATTAGGCAAAATATTTAAAGATGGATGTTAAGTGAAGTTCACAAATTTAACTATACTTGATGTCAAATGCATTTATCGAAATTTTATTTAGTTTTGTAGTTTGTTATTAGCCCAACAACTAATAAAATTTAAATCTCAAAAGCTTTGTGAATACATTGTGTAGTAATGTGTCTTCGTTACTGTATGCATTACATTTAATTGATAGACATTAATTACCCCATAAGCTGATTTCTTCTGTTCTGAGAAAAACTGAGATCGAAAAATCTTAACTTGTTTTGAAAAGTTGCTTCAAATTTGTAACAACTTTCTATAGAAAAGCAGCTTCCAGATTTGTAACAACTTTCTATAGAAAACTTGCTTCAAGATTTGCAACAACTTTCTATAGAAAAGTTGCTTCAAATTTGTAACAACTTTCCTTAGAAAAGTTGCTTCAAATTTGTAACAACTTTCCTTAGAAAAGTTGCTTCAAATTTCTAACAAATTTCTCCAGAAAAGTTGCTTCCAAATTTGTAACAACTTTCTCCAGAAAGCTAATCAAATTTGCAAGAACTTTGTATAGAAAAGTTAATCAAATTTGCAACAACTTTCTATAGAAAAGTTAATCAAATTTGCAACAACTTTCTATAGAAAAGTAGCTTCCAGATTTGTAACAACTTTCTATAGAAAAGTTGCTTCAAATATGTAACAACTTTCCTTAGAAAAGTTGCTTCATATTTGTAACAAATTTCTCCAGAAAAGTTAATCAAATTTGCAACAACTTTTTATAGAAAAGTTAATCAAATTTGCAACAACTTTCTATAGAAAAGTTGCTTCAAAATTGCTACTTACATAAATGTTAATAAAAAAGAAATCACTAAACCTACAGTTTTTATTTTTTTTATTTGATTGATATTATTATTACAACTTACAAAAAATATTATTTTTATAGTTCTAATCAATAGTGAAGAATTAATGAATCTTTTCCAGAAACCCTTCCATTAAGGCTTTTATAGAGCTTTCTCTCAATTTATTCGAACAAGTAGTCCATCTCCATTTAAAATCTATCACACTTTTGGACACCTTTTTTGTGCTCTTCAATCCTTTTTAACAAGAGCCCAATATCTCTCCACTGGCCTTAGCTCCAGGCACAAAATTGTTCTTGTACCACTTAAGACCTTGCTTATCATAGTGACGGATGCCAAATCGGGCCAAATTAAGTGGACACGTTAAGAAGTCTTATGAATGGAAGCATCCTCTTTTGTAAATGTTCCTTGATGTAAATTTCGGTATTTATAGAGCCGTTTGTAACAAATGTTTGGTTTTTATTTGCCGCAACTGCATTTTGCTAGCCACACCAAGAACTTTTTGGGAAATTTTTCTGCTTTTGGGTCCTAAACATTTCTACAACATTCCGTCGAGTATCAGCAACATAAAAATATTGAAGCTACGAAAAATTGTCCAGAACATAAGTTTAAGCAGGTATATTTTTTATAAAATTTGATTTCCATTTCCGTGCTCTGTCTTTGGCCTCTAAATTTTTAGCAGAGTCAGGAAACGTTTGAGCCTTGTATGTTTTTAAGCCTGCATTGGCTTTAACTTTTCGTATCAAATAGTCCGAGTACTAAGCTAAACGGACTGCTTTCTTACCGGAAGTGTTGTGAGCTCTTTTGAAAATGCTTTCTATTTATGTGCTTTAGAAACATCATGAGGACCACTCCTTCTACCTGAACCATGTTTTTTTTCAATGGACAAAGTTCTTCTAATACTGTTTAATAACATTGGAATCAGTTTGACGGCAAACCTTTGATTGTCTGGCCAACTTTTTGTAGGACCAAGTTGCGTTTTGTTGAAAATATTTAATTATTTTTTTCTCGTCTCTCATTTTAATCAGTTTAACAACAAATTCACATAATTGAGATTAAACATAAGAGAAAAAAATCAAATAATACATGGGTTAAAAGTTTTAAGGAAAAACATGTGTTAAGGTTTTTTCGATATAAATTTATTCAACCTATTTGCCATTGTTAGCAATGACCTTTCTGGCAACATATGGGTTCCGAAGCAAAAGAACTGATCATCATTTGAGGCCATGAACGAATCAAGCCAATATCGGATACTCTGGTCCAAAGTAAAATCCCAGAGAGAGCGTTCTGCTTCGATCGAAACAAATAGTAGTCGGACAGGGCAAGGTCTGGACTATAAAGCGGGTGAGGAAGAACTTCCCAACTACTTCTTTCTAAATAGGTATTACAACATGTGGCCGAGCGTTGTCATGATGGAATATTACGATTTCATGTCTGGCCGCATATTCTGGGCGTCTTTCGGCCAATGCTCGCTTCAAACGAATCAGTACAGGATCTGTACAGGATCCCTATGATGTTCTGGCCAGATTTCAGCAGCTCATAATAGATAGGTCCCACCAAATACAGAGCATTACCTTATCGACATGGATATTTGGCTTAGGTGTCGATTCGTTTGGTTGGCCGGGCTTCACATACGATATCTTACGCTTCGGCTTAACGTAATGGATCCATTTTCTATCCGAAGTAATGATTCGGTAGAAAAATTATTTCCTCTCAGCTTCAATTAGTATGGTACCCAATTTTTCAGTTTTTGGATGAATCCTGCTGCACGCAAACCTTTTGAAATTGCTGATTGAGGGTGCTACGAACAAAGTCCCCAAACCGCAAATGAATTAAATCCCCAATTTTAGAAATGAAACAAGTAAGAGATCTATATTCGGCTGTGCCGAATCTTATATACCCTTCACCAAATTATACTTTAAAATAAATATTTTTAGGTAAACGAAATTTAATATTTTTTTTAATTGTTTTTCAAAATTTTTTTTCGAAATTGTTATATTTTTTTAAAAAAAAGTTTTTTCCAATTTTTTTTAAAAAAAAAATTTATGACAAATAAATTTTTTGATGAAAAAAAATTCGGGTTAAAAAATATTTTTCCCGATTTTGACCCAGGTCCAACTTACTATAGCCTTATCTACATCGTTGCAATGGACTTTGAAATATATATCATTAGATATCCATATTGTCTATATTAATGACTTAGTAATCCATATATAGATCAAAAATAGGTCAAAAATCGAGGTTGTCCCGGTTTTTTGCTCATATCTCCGTTATTTATGGACCGATTTTGCTGATTTTAAATAGCAAAAGCATGTCTGACAGAATTATTGAAGATTTGGATCCCGAGATATCTATGGTCTTCAGAAAATTGTTTTCAACAGACAGACAGACAGACGGACATGGCTTAATCGACTCCACTATCTATAAGGATCCAGAATATATATACTTTATAGGGTCGGAAATGAAAAATGTAGAAATTACAAACGGAATGACAAACTTATATATACCCTTCTTACGAAGGTGAAGGGTATAATAAATAAAATATAAATTTCGTTATTGGTTTTTTCTATATTAAGTTTTGGTGCCTTAATTCATTTGCGGATTGGGGACTTTGTTCGTAGCACCCTGATTGAGTAGCTCGCAATGATTTTGCAAGATGTTTTTCAGTTTGACAACAAGCTTAATGGAGTACTGGCTTCAATTCTTGGTCTTCAAACTTTTTGGCTGGCTTGGGCGTTGTTTGTCTTCCGTGTCAAAATCAACTCTTCTCCGCAGAAACCATCTCTCGCACATTGAAACCGATAAGCTTTGGTGAGCATTCGGTGTGCTTCAGAGGCACTTTTTTCAAATTAAAGAAGTAAAGCAAAACTTCCTGCATATGACGCTTTCTTTACACTAGAATAAATTACAGATATATACCTTTCACAATGGCATATAAGTTATTAAAAATCCCGTTATTGTAAATCCTGCGTTTTGAAGTCATACACCCAATAGTAAAACTCAAAAAAAAGTCTCCCTAGAAATAAATTTTGTAAATTAATGTTCCTACTACAACATTTGTTATCGTCATCATAATAATTGTCATTTAACTCCATATTTTTGTTTACAAAAAAACATATTTAAATAAGCTAAAACATAAAAAATTCATATTTTTTCACATACAAAATTTTTAACTACATTAATTGAAGTTATGAATTTGTAAAATTTGCCCAATACTCCCTCCAAACATTTTTGTAATCATCAACTATCTCCTCCTACTACAGCTCCATTTTGTACTAAACTGAACAATAAATTATGTAAAATGGATTTAGTATCTGTCCTCGTACTCATCGCTGAAGTTCTTTTCTCATTTATTTATTTGTTTGTATCAGTAATGCTAATTTAGCGCTTTCCGCACTTTTTATTCTGATATCTTCATCTTATATATAAATAGGCCACACGTTTTTTTGTGGTACACTTTTAACATTGATATTTTTAGGCTTTTGGGAAGAGCCGATAACTAATATTGTAGAATTAAAAAGGAATAAACGTGATCAAACATAACGAATTTCTACTTTAATTTATGTCAAGAAATACTTAACTGTCAGCACTTGTTTTTCTTGAACATTACAATTTTTCTCAATAAAATGTGAGTAAAATAGACAAAGATTACAAGACTAATTGTCAATTAATTCAAGTGAAATATTGTTTTAGCGTTTCTTATGAACATTTTGTCATCACTGGTTTATGATTGTGTTCGTGTACATTGCTGAATTTGCATAAGTATGAGTGTTAAAGGAAACTCTCCCATAAATATTATTTTTTTGTACAAAAAAATCAACTACGAACAAAAAAGAAGAGGAACTCTTAAATATCCACAAATTCCCCTTATTATAAATTCATATAAATGCATAAAAAACAAACATAATTATAAGCATACACTCATATCGTCAACTAAAATGCAAAACAACGTATCATAAAAAAAATTCGAAATTGATTTTATTATTAATTACGATTCACTACATCATAAACTTTTACTATCAAAATTAACCAATTTATAACCAAAACTCAAAACAACGTATCATCAAGTGCATGATTTTCTTAAAAAAATAACGTATACGTTAGAAATTAATATAAATAAAACATAAACAAAATCTATAACTGGTTTTATTTAAAATAAAAAACTTATTATTTAGGATTTTATTTTTTCATACTAATTTATATTGATTACATTGATATTGGTTTTAGAAAAAAACAATTTAAAATAACGTAAGACGCATAGCATAAAGTGTATTTAAAAAAAAATATTTTTCTAGTTTCATGTAATCCAGATTTGAAAATTTTGTTTTAATCACCCCTATAGGCAATAATATTTCCCTCGAAGGGAAAATTGCTATCGTGATATTCCCATGAACTTTTCATTCACAATAGTTGATGTTGTTCGTAACAGCTGTTTATTGTTTACAAAATTTCATAACATGTTGAATTTTTTCACGTAAACAAAGTTGATAAACGAAAAATGGGAAACGGGACATATTTCATGTGAAATATTATTGATTCACGATAGGTGTGATTATCTCAAGTAGTTTTCATTTTATATAGTTTTTTGCTTCTCCTAGAAACTTATGAAAAGTGATATTACATTATTTTGCATTTTAAGTGACGATATAATCATACCCAGCAACAATCCACTAAAAAAATTATGTTTTATAAGTAGATAATATGCAGTAAAATATATGTATAAACTTAGATCTTCTAAACTATTTGAATAATAATTTTAAATACTGACAGAGAGTCGAGATGGTGAATCACCATCTCGACTCTCTGTCAGTGTTGCCGTTTTGGTTATTTATAACCAAAATTGGTTATTTTTTTTCCTGATGTGTACATGTGTATTTATTTTTCATTTTGGTTACTTTTTTGAAAACATTTTGTTATAGACAGATTTACGATCCTAACGAGATCGGAAATTGAAAAATTTATAAGTTTTTCATATATTGCATGCAAAATATGTTACATCTAACTTTCTGTTAAGTCAGTATGTTTTTGAATTCAAAATTTACATTTCGTATATGAAAAAAAACGTAAAAATTTGTCAAATGCGGCAAGGTTTGTGGAACTTCTGAGGAGTAAATAAAGGCTTTTTATATAAGTATTTGATATTGTTGAAAACGTTAGGACTTGAAGATTGATATTTTAGTAAAATTAAATAATTTTATAAATTTTTGGGACGTCATTTACCTTAAAAAATTATAATGTGGTGATTTTCCATTAAAAAATATAAAATTTGAATTAATGTAAAATTTTAACGGTTAAAGATATCATAACGAAATTTGGAACTAATATAGTCTCAAATGTCCTTAAATCAACGACATTACAAATTTTGACATTTTTTTAATTTTCAAATATCGAAATTCCTAAACCGGGGAAAATGTGTTCCAAAAACTGAGTCTTTTTTTTTAGAAAAGTGCCTACTGTGATATTATTTACCGTGTGATAGTAAACAAATTTTGTAAATATTTAAGAAGCATATAGAGTTATACAAATATGAAGCATTTGGAGGATCGGTGCTTTGCCTTTTTAGAATATTTTACTTAAATCTAATTTTTTTTTAAAAATTGGTCAAGTTTGGATAGGTCTGGGGTGTGTTGTGTCCGCTTAAGTGAGCCAAAATTTACTTTACACGCTTTTGCATTAAATTCTCTTTATGGATCATATAAAAATTGTATATAGTCCCGAAGAAAATTTTTTTACAAATGAAAAAATATATAGGCCTTTTTGGGAAAAAACCTAAAAAATACGGCACTTTTTACATGTTCCAACTTTCCAAGTTTTTTTTTATTTTATTTACAACTAGTTGATCGCCCCGGCTTCGCCCGGTAGCATTTACTAATGTTTGTTCTTCAAGTTTCTCCAACCCACGCCACCACCCAGTTCTTATTTATTTGCAAATAAAATATCTAAATTTGTACTGCATACTTTAGGGAGCTTTTTTTATTACAGTTGACTGGACTCACAAAAAAAAAGAATTTCCAAATTTTACCCGGAATTTTTTAATTTTTTTTTTCTTTACAAACCATCTCCTGAAAATTTCGAATCGAATAAAAAACAAGTAAGAGTGCTACATTCGGCTGTGCCGAATCTTATATACCCTTCACCAAATTATACTTCAAAATTTTAAATATTTTTAGGTAAACAAAATTTAATTTTTTTCCAGTTGTTTTTTGAATTTTTTGGAAAAAAAATTTTTTCGATTGTTATTTAAAATTTTTTTAAATTTTTAAATTTTTTTTTTTTTAAATTTAAATTTTTTTTTTTTAATTTAAAATTTTTTTTAAATTTTCAATTTTTTGTTTTTTCAATTTTTTTTTTTTTTTTTAAAAAATTCGGGTTCAAAATTTTTTTCCCGATTTTGACCCATTGTAGGTCCAACTTACTATGGTCTTATATACGTCGTTGCAAATATCTTTGAAATATCTATCATTAGATATCCATATTGTCTATATTAATGTCTTAGTAATCCAGATATACATAGGTAAAAAATAGGTCAAAAATCGAGGTTGTCTTGGTTTTTTCCTCATATCTCAGCCATTTGTGGACCGATTTTGCTGATTTTAAATAGCAAAATTCTCGAAAGCATGTCTGACAGAATTATTGAAGATTTGGATCCCGAAGATATCTGGGGTCTTCAGAAAACTGATTTCAACAGACAGACAGACGGACGGACAGACAGACGGACGGACGGACGGACGGACAGACGGACAGACGGACAGACAGACAGACAGACAGACAGACAGACAGACAGACAGACAGACAGACAGACAGACAGACAGACAGACAGACAGACAGACAGACAGACAGACAGACAGACAGACAGACAGACAGACAGACAGACAGACAGACAGACAGACAGACAGACAGACAGACAGACAGACAGACAGACAGACAGACAGACAGACAGACAGACAGACAGACAGACAGACAGACAGACAGACAGACAGACAGACAGACAGACAGACAGACAGACAGACAGACAGACAGACAGACAGACAGACAGACAGACAGACAGACAGACAGACAGACAGACAGACAGACAGACAGACAGACAGACAGACAGACAGACAGACAGACAGACAGACAGACAGACAGACAGACAGACAGACAGACAGACAGACAGACAGACAGACAGACAGACAGACAGACAGACAGACAGACAGACAGACAGACAGACAGACAGACAGACAGACAGACAGACAGACAGACAGACAGACAGACAGACAGACAGACAGACAGACAGACAGACAGACGGACATGGCTTAATCGACTCCGCTATCTATAAGGATCCAGAATATATATATTTTATAGGGTCGGAAATGAAAAATTTAGAAATTACAAACTTATATATACCCTTCTCACGAAGGTGAAGGGTATAAAAACCATATTTATGATGAATAATTTTATCATAATATGTTGTTCTCAGATTATGATAAGCCTTAAGCCGAAAGCAACTTAATATGAATGGTTGTCACAAACATATATTTGTTTACTGTAACCATATATATGGTTGATACAATCATGTGAATCATAAATTAACCATATTTTGGTTACCACAATCATATAAATGGTTACTGTGACTATAATATAGTTAAAAAACTTGTAACAATATTGAAATGGTTACAGTAACCATGTCCAACTATATTTTTTCTCTGCGTGCATTATTGATACATCAATATAAAGAAAATCGGCTCACAAATGTCTGAGATATAATCAAAAAATCTCGACATTTATTTTCACCAAAACTAGTTTTAATATTTATCTTAAAGTATACTTTGGTACAGCCGAATATAACACTTTTACTTGCTTTAGATTATCTTGAAAAATCCAAATTATTATTAGTACGGATAGTATTAGTATTAAATTAATATTTTGAAAACTATTACTCATACCACGTGTAGTCAGTTCACTTAATAATACGGAGGGTATGAGTAATATTTTTTTATTTTACTCTTTTTTTATTTTATGTTTGTATTGGAAAAACTTGGTAAAACGTGTATTTTAACACGAGGTTTTATAATTTTTGTTCTATAACTTATGCCCTACACTGTAGACAACTTAATAGTTGTACTTAGTTCAATTTATTTACATGAAAAAAAGTTCCATTAGTATTGACATTATAATTCCACTATTTTTTTTATATATTTTTTTTTTTTGACAAAATGTACTTTGCCTTTTTATTATTTTTATTACAAACTAATGCATATTGAAATAATGTTGTAAAAAGCAACCTGTAAAAATGCATTTTAAGAGAAACATTATTACAACACAGACACACATACATTTAACATAAATGTATACATACATATGTATGGATGCATGTGAAGAGGTATTTTGCCATTAGTATGAGTGTTCTTTTACAGCATGTTATTTTTTTGTGCCAAAATTGAAGCATTTGTTGTTAAGTATTTGATGATTTCTTTAAAAAAAGACCAAAGAACATTATAAGTTTTAAGTTTTGTAGAACAAATATTGTAGAAATCAAAGAAATAGCACTCTATACATTTATGTTTATCAAAAAATTTAATTCCATATTTTTATAGCCTTCACCATGAGTGTGGCAAGGGTATAATAAGTTTGTAATTTCTACATTTTTAATTTGCGACCCCAAAAAGTATATATGTATATTCTGCATCGTTATAGATAGCGGAGTCTGTATGTTGAAATCAACTTTCCGTAGCCCCCAAATAACTTAAATACATCATTCATACATCAATATATCCGCTATAGACCCGGTTCGGTTGCTATTTAAAATCGAAAAAATCGGTCCACAAATGGCTGAGATATAAGAAAAAAAACCAGGACAACCTATTTTGACCTATATTTTTTATATTTTAAAGTATAATTTGGTGTAGAGTATATAAAATTCGGCACAGCCGAATATAGCTCTCTTGTTTAACTAAAACTTGATAAGGGATTTAATTTCATATTTGCTTCCTTTACCCTAAACACAACTGAAATGCATTTGGTTTTGTGCCCTCAGAGCACAAATCATAAAGACATGATTATAATTTACTATCTAACCATTATAATCTGGTCATTTCTTTAAAAATATCATCAATATGTATACAGAAATATTAAATAAGTTTTTTTTTGTCTATAATATATATTTAAATCCTTGTATATAAATATAGCATTTGTGTCATACTTAACTGTAACACCACTGCCATGTACTTCTGATTCCCTATTACATATTTTGTAAAACAGTCTTTAAAATAGAGAAAGAGAAGGAAAACTGAAACACCTACGCTTAAAATAGAAATTCTTACAGACGTTTTATGCACGCACATGCCACACAAATGTTTGTATTTACACTGTGGTGTAAAAGTAAGGCAATTTTTAAAAAGGTTTTATAAAATTGAACAAAGATATTCAGAGCATTTTAGAAATTTAAAACTGTTGCCTTATTTTTGCAGCACAGTGTATTTACTATAGCTAGTATATAAGTATGGAACCATTATAAATGCTATGCGAACTGATGACATCTTACAATCCCATGACGCAAAAACGAAAAAAAACCAACACAAAAATGGGAAAAATATGAATGAAACAATATAAAAAGAAGAAAAATAGAGATCTAAAATTCAAACTAAAAAAATTTCACAACTCTCATACATCATGTAAAATGCAGACAAAATGACTACTACTACTACTACTACTTTAACTCTATTACGCTGAAAGAAATTCATTTGAAATTACTTTTATTTACAAATATTGTGAAATAAACTTGTAATAATTAAAACAACATGTTGCTAGATAAAAAAATATTTTAATTTTCTTATGGTTTTTAAAGTTTCATGAAAAATATGAGAAATTTCTGTTGGCAACATGTTGCCAGCAACAAATTTTCCCAAAAAAATTATTATTTTCAACAAAATTTTATTGTAATTATTTTTATTTACAATATTTTCCAACAACATGTTGCTTGAAAAAAATATTAAAATGTTCCTATGGTTTTTAAAATTCTATAAACTATTTTATAAAATTTTTAATTTTTTTTTAAGTTTTTCTTGGCAACATGTTGCTAGAATAAAATATTTTTGCAGTTTCTCTTGTCAACATGATGCCAGCAACAAATTATACCAAATTTTTTTTTTTAAATTTCCAACAAAATTTTATTGAAATTATTTTTATTTACAATTAATACGAAAAAAAACTTAAAATAATTATATAAACTTTTTCCAGCAACATGTTGCTAGAAAAAAAAAATATTAAAATTTTCCTATGGTTTTTAAAATTGTATAAAATTGTTTATAAAATTGTTAATTTTATTTTGAAGGTTTTCTTTGCAACATGTTGCAAGAATTAAATATTAATATTTATTAAAGTTTCACAATAATAGTGAGAAATTTCTAATTGTTTTGCAACATGTTGCTAAAAAAAATATTTTAATTTTATTATGGTTTTTAAGTTCTGTGAAAATATGAGGAAAATGTAATTAATTTTTGTATTTTTTCTAGCAACATGTTACCAGCAATAATTAGTTTACCAAAGCATTAGTTTAAAAAATTGTCTTTAAAAATGACTAACAAATAAATCTTTTTTAAGCAACATTTAATAGAGTTAATGACAGCAAAATTCTGTAAAATTTGTAAATGTAAATCAACATAACTTTGGCAACATGTTGCTAATAACATTTTTCTTTGGAAAATAAATGTTATACTTTAAATTATATCTCTGGAATACGCTTCACTTCAGAACAGAGTATCCGATATTGGCTTGATTCGTTCTTGAGCACTTCTTTTGGCTCGGAATCCATATATTGCCAGAACAATGGGAAAAGGTCATATCTAACAATGGCCAATATAAATTGTTTAGAGACATGTTTCCAGAAACAGAGTTTTCTTTTGTTAAAAAATAATAAAAAAAACATTTTTTATTATTTTAAACAATTTTAGGTCACATTAAAAGTGTTATAGAAAAAGCATATGCTATATTTATATTGAAGCAATAATGAAATTGATGCCCAAAGAATTTGTTTCAAATTGTTACTAGCCACGAATTCTTTATATTAAATATAAATTTAATATTGTAATTGTCAATAATATGTTTCTAACATGTTGCTAACTAATCTAATACTTTATTTAAACATATTTTTAAATACTATTACATATTATAAAAAAACATTTATTCAAATTAAACGATTTTAAAGATACATATTTTTTTCGCTAAAAACTTTTTCAATAATTAATTTTTTTAATATCCAATTTTAAAGTTTTTTGTTGAAAAAAATTGTATTTCTAGTAACATGTTGCTGGCAATAAGTTTAGTAATTGATTTTTAACAAAAGTTTATTAAAATTAATATTTCATTTGGAAATTTGTTTAAGATAAAAAGTTTGTTATAAGAAAAATCTTTTTCCAGCAACATGTTGCTAGGAAGTAATACAATAGTTAAGTTGTTCATGCAATTAGAAATATTAAACAAGATTTTATTAAATAAAATGTTGCTATTAAAATATTTTTCTGAAATTATTTTGAAGTTCATTATTTTTAGATAATTTTTTAATCAGCAACATGTTGCTAACTAGAGATTAATCCTTTCTAAACAAATGTTATTAACTATTAATATAATAATATTTAATATAAAAATCATTAAAGTTATAGATTTTGAGAAATATATTTTTTCAGCAACATGTTGCTAGCACCAAATTTTATAATAATTTTTAATATTAATATAAGCATATATAATAAAAACTCATTAAAGTTATGGATTTTGAGAAATATATTTTTCAGCAACATGTTGCTAGCAACAAATTTTCTAATAATTTTATTTTTTTTATTTTAGATAAAATATTAATAAAGTTTTAACTTTTTTAAGTTTGCTATTTAAAAAGAGGTATTTTTCCCGCAACATGTTGCTAGCAATATATTCAAAAATGCAATTTTATTAGACTTATTAATACAAATTCAATTAAAAAAGGTTTAAAAAAGGTTTGCCCAGCAACATGTTGCTAGCAACATAAAATTGAAATGTTATGATATTTTTTTTCGAAAAGTTTTAAATATTATTTTGCTGTTGGAAGTTATAAAATATCTATCTATTTTCTTTTAGTGTGTATTTTTTTTTGATAAATATGTTTGTTTCTTTTAACAAATAACTATTTATTTTTCTTTAAGATAAATACAAAGTCAAAAATATAAGAAGAAAAAAAAACTACTGTCAAAACTAAGACAAATATATGACGCATATTGTAGCTAAACATGTTTATGATTAAGAACAAGAAAATGCTTTTGAACTCATGACCGAAATACGCTAAAACACGTACGATTATTTCATTAGATATTACAGTATTATTTAAAGATGAGTTTTCGAGGCAAATGGCAAAATAAAGAGCAGTGAATACAAGGGAATAAGAATTGTATATATAATTCAGAAGATAAATCAATATTGTTGAAAGAACTATAAAATAAATCGCTTTAAAATAGGAAGCATATTTAAAAGCTTATTTTCATTGAGTTAAGGGGAAAAATGTTGCTGATGCATTGTTGTTATAATGCTCTGTAAACATTTTTAAATATCTTAGGAATATACTGTTAGATTTTTTTAAATAAAAATGTTTTTAACTAAAATTTCAAATGTTGCAGCATATTCTCAACATGTTGCTAAAGGTTTTCTGTACACAAGATAAAACAAAAACTACATCTCTTTAAAATAATTGTTGAAATTTTCCTTATAATTTCATATTCTTTACATATTAATTTGAAATTTCTTAAGAAATTCTTTAAAATAACACTTATACACATATATACATACACTCACTCACTCACAGAATATCTGCATTAAGTATATCACAGGAAAATGTCCTTAGCTTGGGAATTCCTTTGAACTTATAGATAATAATTTTAAATTAAAAACTTTTTACAATCTTAAGTAAGAAGAAAAAGCAATAATTTGCATACCGGAAATAAAAGAGAGAAAAAACACTAGAAATTACAATTCAAAACACATTTTTCATACCAACACACTTATAAACTTAACCACACACACACAGACACAATCACACTCATTCTTCATATAAACATTCAAACGATTGACATATAAACCTATTAAAGTTTTTTACCTCAATTATTTTCGCATAGACCAACCATCAGCAGCAAACCTAACCAAACCAAACCACACACAAATACAATGACATGAATTACAAAAATAGCAGTAACAAACATACTATAATGCGAGGCCAGGCATTGAAATTATGTTAAAATTTTAAACAAAAAATAATCATTCATTAATTAGTTTGAATTTTAGCCGAGATTGCCTTTACATTATTTGACTTTGTTTGCTCTTACAAAAGTCATGTAAGATCAACTAAACATTTTCGTTCGATTTATTTAGTTAATCATTTAAAAAATGTAAATGTACATCTAAGTTTTTGAAATAAGTTTATGCTTTTAATTTGTTTGACTTTGTTTGTTCTTACAGAAGTCATGATAGATCAAATAAACATTTGAATTTGATTATTTAGTCAAGCATTTGAATAATATGAACGCATCTTTAGTCTTTTAACCCTTTTTTAAAGGATAAAGATCCTTCTAATGCTTCTCAAAAGATCTCCATATTATTCCTTTTGTGAAACTTTCCAAAATAGTCGCTAATTTATAAGATAATCTAGTATTTGGAGATAAATCTTGATACAGATATTTTTGGCAAAATGCTTTTATCATCAAATTATCATTGAAACACTTCTATTGATTGCAATAATATTTTCGAAGATGTGTTTTTTCTATTTTAAACATTCGATGTTTAAAATGAGTTCAAAAGCATTTTCTTTTTCTTAATCATAAACATGTTTAGCTACAATATGCGACATATATTTGTCTTAGTTTTGACAGCAATTTTTTTTCTTCTTATATTTTTGACTTTGTATTTATCGTAAAGAAAAATAAATAATTATTTGTTAAAATTTGGTGAAGAAATTTTCTTATAACTCAGCCATTTGTGGGACGATTTTCTCGATTTTTAATAGCAGTCTAACTTATTAAACTTATTTGGGGGCTTCGGAAAGTTGATTTTGAACAGACAGATGGAAATGGCTATTTCGACTCCGCTATCTATAACGATTCAGAATATACATATATGGGGCATTTCATGTCAAGTGAACCATTTTGAAAAAAAAATCAACAAAGTTTTTGATTTTGTTAAAAAAAAGTAAAAAATTATATGTCTTGAGTTACAAAATATTTATTTTGATATATATCTCACTCGCATCCCACAAAGCGACCAAATAGGTCTTCAAGGAAAATATCTAAGCTTTAATTTAAGGAACAATGGGCCAATTTTAAAAAAAGTCGAAAAAGTTTTTGATTTCGGAAAAAAAAATATTAAAAATTTTTTATTTTTAAATATTTTTTTTCGAAAAATTGAAGAAAGAGCAATCTATGCTATTAGGGACACTTTTTGCTATGAACAATAGGTAATAAGATACATGCATAAGAAAAAAACACCTACTTGGCCCCTCTAACTCAGAGGGCTCTCAACCGATCTTGTTGAAAAATTTTGTCTGAGTTACTATCCAATAGAACTAACCTTGGTGCAAATTTCATCCCGATTGGAATACATCGATTTCAATAGTTGGTGGTTCACTTGACATAAAATCCCCCATGTACTTTAATTTTTACATATTTTTATAAATTTAATCAAAGTATTGGCCATTGTTAGCTATGACCTTTTGGCATATTTCTGGCAACATATGGACTCCGAGCCAAAAGAACTGTTCATCTTTTAAGGCCAAGAACGAATCAAGCCAATATCGGATACTCTGTTCCAATGTTAAGCATATCCCAGAGAGAGCGTTCTGCATCGATCGAAACAAATAGTAGTCGGAAGGAGCAAGGTCTTGACTATAAGACGGGTGCGACAAAGCTTCCCAACCACTTCATTCTAAATACCTTTCTGCTGGTATTGCAACATGTGGCCGATCATTATCATGATGGAATGTTACGGTTTTAATTCTGGCTGCTTATTAAGGGCGTTGTTCGATTCAAACGAATCAGTTTCGTTCGGTACATGTTCCATGTGATGTTTTTGCCAGATTTTAGCAGCTCATAATAGATATAGACTCTTTTGGTCTCACCATATACAGAGCATTACCTTAGGGTCATGGCTATTTGACTTTGGTTTCGATTCGTCTGGTTGGCCGAGCTTCACATACGATCTCTTACGCTTCGGGTTGTAGCAATGGATTCATTTTTCATCTCAAGCGTTTAAGCATCATTTCGGATATGTAAAATCTTTCTGCTTGAGTATCTCCCATTGATTTTGCAAGCTCTTGTTTTACAACAATTCTTCATGGAGTAGTGCCTCCGATTCTTGGTCTACAAACTTTTTTGGCTGGCCGATCTTTGTCTTCCGTGTCAAAATCACCACTTCTGAACCAAACAAATCATCTCTCGCACGTTGAAACCGATGTAACACATTCACCATAAGCTTTGGTAAGCAATCAGTGGCACTTTTTTTTTCAAATTAAAGTAGACCCCTTTCACACTAGGCAATTTAGTTGCGCAAGTCTCTTGTGTTTGTTGATGCCAGATGTAATGTCGGGTTAAGGAGAAGAAAATTTAGCATGCTGTTTTGCTGTTGGGCAAGAGACTTGCGCAACTAAATTGTCTAGTGTGAAAGGGGTAGTAGTAAAGCAAAACTTCCCGCATATGGCAATGCGTTGGTACAAAATTCGACATTTTCGAAACTAAAACTTGTCACTCATGTTAAAGATGCTTTGCACGAGGAGCCCCTTTCAAAAATGTTATTTTGTATAGTAGTGCTAACAAATTAGAAATAAAAATCACTACCATTAGCTAATCAGATTTAAACATAGAGATAGAGAATAAGTGCATAACAGATTCCATATTCTCTTCATGCCCACCACTGGTCTATAGAGTGTTCTTATGAATCCATGTTTTGTTTACCAAAATTGTTCAGTTCACGGCTAAATAACACCATTTCATAACCCACCTCGTATCTAATAATAACAGTTTTGTGCTTATTTAAAAACATATTTCCCTGTCGTTTAGTCAAGTTAAGTCTGAGTATGTACGTATGACTGTTTCTCTGTCCGTCCGTCCGTCTGCTAGCTAGCTTTGGTCTGTTAAGTTACTTTAAGTTGAATCCATTATAATAACAACAACCACAAAACAACACAACACAACAAAAACTAAAAGAAGAAACATCAACAGCAAACAGACAGAAATAGCTGCAAGATATATTTTTTGCTGTATGTGTTTGTGTACAGGAAAAATATCAAGGAAGTTGAAAAAGTATGAGTACGATTATAAAAAGAAATAACGTATTTACGTGTAGACTAGAGACGAGTACATACATATGTAACAGAAATGACAATAGCAATTGGTACTCTTGTACTATTTATTGTGGTACAATTGAAACCTGAAAAAGAAATGAAGTATGGATCCTTTCAATCCTCCAACTGAAGTTGTAAAGGTCATCAACAAAGCCAAACGGTGTATGCATACAAATTCATAAATTCCTTGCCCAACCATTAGTAAGGAACTATGATGTATCCTATTGTCCTTACTATTTAATCTTGAGCTGGATGATATTTTGAAGTAATCCGTATCGCCTGGCAATAATATATAACTGGACCTTCAACCACTGCTAAATAACCAGGTATTTGATACCATCCGGTTTGTTCAGTTTGACAACGGATGTTCTTAAAATTTAAAAAAAAAACTGGTGAAACCTTTTGTGAGACCTGGCCCCTCTCCAACCAGGATATTCAAAGCATTCAATCGTTTAAAAGTTCTTCAGGGCGGTCTCTCCTCTACCTTTCTTAACTACCTACGCCTTCAGAAATAGTGGAATTAATATGATTCGCAAAATACTTGAACATCATAAAGACCCGATGCAACCAGTCGAAAAGTTGATCAGCTAATGATCAATCAGTGTACAATTACGCTGACCCAGTTAGTTAATCTTCGTTAAGTGATACACAGTGGATAAATATTAAAAGGTGACAAAATGAGGCTTCAAATCATAGGCTCGAAAATGAGGGATTTTTTTTAAACGTTTAGCTTTTATATTGAAACATTCCTACAACATAAATTTATTCAAATGAGTGGCCATTGTCAGCTATGACCTTTTTCCATTTTTCTGGCAACATATGGATTCCGAGCCTAAAGAACTGCTATTGAGGCCAAGAACGATTCAAGCCAATTTCGGATACTCTGTTCTGAAGTGAAGCGTAATCCAGAGAGAGCGTTTTGCTTCGATCGAAACAAATAGTAGTCGGTCGGGGGAAGGTCTGAACTCTAAAGTGGGTGAAGCAAAACTTCCCAACCACTTCATTCTAAATACTTGTTAACAGGTATTGCAACGTATGGCCGAGCGTTCTCATGATGGAATATTACGGTTTCATATCTGGCCGAATATTCTTGGCGTTTTTCTGACAATGCTCGCTTCAAAGGAATCAGTTGCGTTCGGTACTAGTTTCTTGTGATGGTCTGCTCAGAATTCAGCAGCTCATAATAGATAGGACCCTTTTGGTCCCACCAAATACAGAGCATTACCTTAGCGCCATGGATATTTGGCATTGGTGTCGATTCAGCTGGTTGACCAGCTTCACATACGATCTCTTATGCTTCGGGTTGCCGTAATGGATTCATTTTCTATAGCAAGTATTGATTCGGTGCAAGAATTATTTTCCCTCGGATTCAATTCGTATGGTACCCGATTTCCCTGCTTTTGAAATTGCTGCTTGAGTATCTCCCAATGATTTTGCAAGCTCTTGTTAAGTTTTACAACAATCTTCTTGAAGTAATGCCTTCAGTTCTTGGTCTTCAAACTTTTTTTGGCTGGCCTGGGCGATATTTGTCTTCCGTGTCAATGTTATCTCAAACAGAGGCCTGTGGGAAAGAGCAGGATTGGCTATGCACCAACGACAACGTAGCCAAGATGGCAATTGAATGGAACCTCCAAGGCAGTAGAAGAAGAGGCAGTCCCGCTAACACCTGGAGGAGACAAATCGAAACTGAAGCAAACGCAACTGGAAAGTCCTGGGTGAAGCCGATAGCACAGGCTAGATCACAATGAAAAAAATTTGTTGTGGCCATTTGTTTCACCTTGGAACTATAGAAATCAATATACATATATTCTTGCACAAATAAGAATGTGATGAAACAGCAGTTTGAAAGCCTTCTGTCCCTCATAGACAGTTCGGTTTATAAAAGGAAGTTGGATTTTCTTTTAAAGGACTTTTAAAACAGTTATAACAATGTGGAGAATGATGCTGTGTGACAGCTTATCAGAGATCTAAACCGAATGCATGGAAATCTGAAGCTCCAACTGCAGAGCATATTTATCCAGGCGAGTATATTAATTTGTACCCCACAATGCTCCTAAATATATGATACCACGATGCAGCTTCATATAACAAAAATGTCGAATTTTGTACCAACGAATCGTGATATGCGGGAAGTTTTGCTTCCTAATTTGAAAAAAAAGTGCCGCTGAAGCACACCTATTGCTCATTGAAGCTTACATATAATGTGTTTCATCGGATTAAAAAGTGCGAAAATGGTTTGTGCGGTTCAGAAGTGGTAATTTTGACACAGAAGATAAAGATCGCTCAGGCCAGCCAAAAAAGTTTGAAGATCAAGGATTCATCCAAAATCATTTAAATTGGGTACCATACGAATTGAAGCTGAGAGACCTTGAAAGACGATTATGCTTGTCCGAAATGATGTTTGAACGATATAAAAGAAAATCATTTTTGCATAACCCGAAGCGTAGGAGATCGTATGTGAAGCCCGACCAACCAACCGAATCGACACCAAAACCAAAAGTCCATGGCGCTAAGGTAATTCTCTGTATTTGGTAGGAGCAAAAGAGTCCTAGCTATTATGAGCTGCTGAAATCTGACCGGACCATCACAGGGAACCGAACGCAAGCATTGGCCAAAAAACCCCCAGAATATGCGGTCGGACATGAATCCGTAATATTCCATCATGACAATGTTCGGTGACATGTTTCAATATGTGTTAAAAAGTATTTAGAATGAAGTGGTTCTAAAGTTTTTCTTCACCGGCTTTATAGTCCAGACCTTGCCCCGTCCGACTAATATTTGTTTCCATTGATGCAGAACGTTATCTCTGGGATAAGATACACTTTGGAACAGAGTATCCGATATTGGCTTGATTCGTTCTTAGCTTTAAAAGATAGCAGTTCTTTTTGGCTCGGAATCCATATGTGGCCAGAAAGATGGGAAAAAGTCATAGCTATCAATGGCCAATACATTGAATAAATTTAAATTTTACAAGTGTTTCAAAATAAAAGCAAAACATTTTAAAAAATTCCGCATTTTTAAGTCCTACACCCAAATGAACATACTTTTGAATGTTGCAAAGAAATGGATTTGAAAAAGTTAAATTAAACTTTGTTTTTATAGGGAAATCTGTGAAAGCCAAATATATAACAATTTGGTTGTCTGACAAGCAATCAACGGCAGTGTAGGTAGTCGAAATAATTAACCTTACCTAATGGTACTAAACCCGGCCAATTTTTCAATTACTTTGGTCCATTTTATATACATTTTATTGCGCATCCCTGGTAAATACGTACAAATATGACTAAGATATTAAAAGAGAACAAGCAAAAGGATACGTAGAAAAAAAAGAGAGAGAAAGAGTATAAAATGACAAACAGAGAATAAAAACACAAACATATTTTTGAAATATTTCCAGACACACATACACACATTTATGTATGTATATTCCTTTACAAATACATACTTATGCAAACAAGTGTAAATATGTATGTACGTATATTTGTATATAGGAGAAGAAGAATAGTTAAATAAAATTAAAAGAATTTATAATGACAATGGCGTCAAACGACAATGGCAACAACAGCAACAACAACAATAAGTACAATAAAGTTAAAAAAATCTACTATAGTTTTTGTTTGTGTAATTTTATTGTTGTTACAAAAGAATTTGTTTCAGTTTTCTTTCTATTTTTTTTTGTTGTATTGTACAAAATGTTTGCATAATAATTAAAATGAAGTTAATTTTCTTGTTACGTTAAGTCTTTTCCCCCCTTTCTTTGTGTTACTAATTATTTTGTATGACATTTTTCAATTAAATAATTGATGGCTGAAGTATGAATGTTTGGACAATATGGACAACATTATGGCTATTTGTGACCAATGACAAAGTTTCTATGTAGTTTATTTGATAAACTATTATTTCAAACATGCATTTGTTATAAGGATGACCTCGTTGTTAGGAAGAACGATTTAAGTCACCTTTTAAGGATTTATAGGCATTTAAATAGATCTGCAGTATATGTAGAATAAGTGAGCATTTCATGATTTTTTTCAAATTATCATTGAAACAGTCCAACTGTTTATTAGTTTTATTTTTTTTTTCAACTTATTAAAACATTTAAGCAACATTTAAAATGTCAATAAAAAGGTCAGACAATGTTTAGCAACATTGTTGCCAAAAATCATACAAAAACACACAAACCCAATAAGAAAAATTAAAGAAATAAATAAACATAGGAACTATTAAAAAATAGCCAACATGTAGCTAAACATTAAAGATGACCTCATCTTGAAACATTTTAAATGTTGCCTATTGGGTTTGCTTTATACACATATTTAGAACACCAACTTAAATCATTCTGTTATATTAAAAATTTACTAAATTTCTAATCATATTTTGCCTTTTCAAACACAAAATTTCTTAGCTTATAAATTTCTCCTCTGCGATAGTACCTTAAATATTGATGATTAATTTTCGAATAGAAATTTGAGGGTAACCAGTGTTCGCTACTGGCATCATCTTCTACAGAAAGTTCCCAAAATTCCGCATATGTCATGTTTAGTAAATTTAAAGAACAGAAAATTATCACAAATATCTGACCATAAGAGGGCATTCTTTGAAATCAATTAAACAAATAAATAAATAATTTTAATAATTTTTGGTGTATTCAACTCTATCAAGTTGTTGTTAATGCTAAACTAAGTTGTTTTGTGTTCTAAATATAAAAAAAAAACATATTGACAAGTCAAGAAAAAAAATAAATTCAACAGCATATGTTAACAAATTTCGCTTATGTTGACAATTTATATTTTGTGAAATTACAAATTGAAATTGCAGAAGTCCATTGGCAGTGGCGTAGTTAGAGTAATACAAAGAGTACCCGGAAGTGGGAAAAGTTATACTGCTTGAATCAGGCTTGGATGCTGTCTCTTTTTAACATAACTTTTGATACAAATAATTTTTTTATTTCAGACAACATGTTGCTAAGAACAATTATTATGATTTTAATAATAATTTAAAAGAAAAGTTCTTCCTTAACAGATATTCCACTACAAAAAGTTTACGTATCGGCGACAACATGTTGCTAATAAAATTTATTCACGATATTATGATATTGTTGAAATGTGAATACAATTTTGTATGCCCCTGGCAACATGTTTCTTACCAAAATAACTCCCGAAATTTCTTAATATTTTTCAAACAAATAAATTTTTTATACTATTTTTTAAAAAATAATTTTTGTTGCTAAGAAAAACTCGGGATTTCATAAAATTTTACAAATTAATTTATTTTCTATAAAATTTTTTTAAACATAATTTTTCTTGCTAACAACTTGTTGCTAAGATATGTCTCCGGCGACATGTTGCTAACAAAAATTTAGTAATATTTCATAAAAGAAAATTAAATGTTCAGTTTAACTTGTGCTACAAATATATTTTTGTAGCTGGCAACATGTTGCTAGCAAACATTATAATTTTTATGTTGAAATCAACTTTCCGTAGCAGCCAAATAACTTACAAACATCAATATATCGGTAATTCTTCCAGCTCTTTTGCTATTTAAAATCGAGACAATCGGCCCACAAATGAGACATAAAAAAAAACAGACAACCTCGATTTTTTACCTATTTTGTATATATATATTTGGATTACTATGTTATTAATATAAACAATATGGATATCGAATAATAGATACTTCAAAGACCTTTGCAATGGCGTATATAAGGCCAAAGTAAGTCGAACCTACAATGGGCCAAAATCGGGAGAAATATTTTAACCCGATTGTTTTTTTTAACTAGAAAAAATTTTTTCCACTAATAAGGGAATTTTTTGTTATACAATTAAAAAAAAAATTTCCATAAAATTTGTTTTGCTAATAAATTGAAAAAATTTTGAAAAAAACATTTTTTTTACCTAAAAATATCTGAAATTTTTATTTGGTGAAGGGTATATAAGATTCGGCATAACCGAATATAGCACTCTTACTTGTTTTTAGCTGATTTTTGATAAAAAATTTCAACTAACGCTGTCAACATGTTGCTAGTAATATTAACATATATTTTTCCGCATGTTGCTAGAAAAAAAAGTTATTTACAAAATTTTTTAAACTACTCAATTATTAAAATGAAAAAAGTTGCTGGCAACATGTTGCAAAATTAATTGTAATACAACACTTACATTTAAATAAAATAATTCAAAAACTTTCTGTTAGCAACATGTTGCTAGTAAAAATACAAATTTTATTAATGATTTATAGCTTTAAATATATTGCCAACAAAAACTAATTACAAGTTTTTATTCAATTATAATTTATTGTAATATTTTCAACAAAATTTAAAAAATATTAGCATTTTATTGATAAAAAAACAGATTTACCAAATTTAATAATATATTATTAAGAAATTAAGAAACTGTTGAATAGAAAAATCTTTCCGAAAACATGTCCAAAGTATTGACTAATGAAGTTTTAAGGAAATAAAACGTTTCAGCAACATTTTGGTATCAACATCTATTTAAGCAACATGTTACTAGGAAATTATTATCGCGATATTTCCTCCAAATACGAATATTTGTTGGTATAAAGATTATTCTGTTTTTTTATTATTAAAGTGTCAAGCTTTTATTTCATAATGAAATTTTTATTTTAACAAAGATTTATAATTATAAAATATTTATGGAAATTTTCTCAAATGCTTTTCAGGCAATGAAAAATCCAAATAATATCAGTTTTTCTATGTACTTTAAATAGAAAAACAGTTTTTAGAAAGAATGCTTTAATTGTTAACAACAGTCGAATGTTTAACTCATTTATAACACCACGACCCTGTACTTTGTAAATTAAACTCTGTTTTTGTAAATTGTCTTTTCTCCCCCTCACAATTTATTTTCGTTTACCAATTTAAAACTTTTAGTTTTTAACCAATATTTCGTCATATGTATGTATATTCAATTCTACTATAATGTTTGTTTATGGTAGCAGTTTTTTTTTAAAAAAAACACTGTCCCACATCTGCAATTCTGCTGAAAATGCAATACAATTTGATGGAAATGATTTACCGGGTATAAAATGAGTGTTAGTATTTTTTTGGACAGTAGTTAACTTTTAAATACTGATTAGCGTATTCATATTTGTTACAAGCCGTGTTCAAAAGAAAATAACAAAATGAAATCATTTACTTTGCTTGCTGTTGTGTGTTTGGTGTCTGCGGTGGTGTCAGATACTATACAGTTGGAACCTTCGGAAGGTATTTTAATACCAGCACCAGTTGCTGAATCATTACGTTTTGCTCGTTCAGCCTATGGTGGATATTCAGCTGCTCCAGCATACTCGCCACAAGCTCCACCATCGTACTCGGCTCCTGCCGCACCTTCATATTCTGCACAAGCTGCCCCATCGTATGCGGCTCCAGCAGCACCATCGTATTCCGCACCAGCTGCACCATCTTATTCTGCACCTGCTGCACCATCATATTCAGCTCCTGCTGCTCCCTCCTATGGGGCACAATCATACTCAAAACCAGCTGCTCCTTCATACTCAGCACCTGCTGCACCATCATATGGAGCACCTGCTGCTCCTTCTTACTCAGCACCGGCTGCTCCTTCTTATTCGGCACCTGCTGCACCATCATATGGAGCACCTGCTGCTCCTTCTTACTCAGCACCTGCTGCTCCTTCTTATTCGGCACCTGCTGCTCCTTCATATTCAGCACCTGCAGCCCCTTCATATTCAGCTCCAGCTGCCCCTTCATATTCAGCTCCAGCCGCTCCTTCTTACTCAGCTCCTTCATACTCAAAACCAGCCGCTCCCTCTTATTCGGCTCCTGCTGCACCTTCATATTCAGCGCCTTCATATTCAAAACCCGCCGCCCCTTCATACTCAGCTCCAGCCGCTCCATCTTATTCCGCACCAGCAGCTCCCTCATACTCAAAACCAGCAGCCCCTTCCTACTCAGCCCCATCCGCTCCTTCCTATTCCGCACCAGCTGGTCCCTCATACTCGCAGCCTTCATACTCTTTGGCATCTCCACCACCCGCCTATTCAGCACCTGCTGCTCCAGCACCATCCTACTCAAAACCGGCTGCACCATCCTACTCCAAACCGGCTGCTCCCGCATATTCTGCCCCAGCAGCTCCTGCACCCGCCTACAAACCGACAACCATACCAGCTCCACCTTGTCCCAAAAACTATTTGTTCAGTTGTCAACCGAAATTGGCGCCAGTTCCTTGTGCTGCTCCTGCTGCTTCCTATTCTGGTGCCTACTCCCACTATGTGCCACAATACGCCATTCCCGTTGTAAAGGAATTGTATTGAAAATGTTGTTGTTAATCGGCTTTAATCAGATAATTCAATTTAAATTTAGGATCAATAAAGTGCATTTATAAAAAAATAATCTGAAATGTTTACAAATTCTTCAAAGAATTGTTTAGAATTACATTAGAAGGGGAAAAAATCACTGTTTCCTGGCAACATGTTGCAGGAATTCTAAAAAGTTGCAATAGTTGTTATTAATTTTCTGATTCTATATTTAGAAATTAAAAAAAAAGATTAATAATACGGTTCATATTGCTGGCAACATGCTAATGAGCAGAAAATTTAGCAGATAGTTAAAAAATATTGTGTTGTAATGAGATATTCTATTATGGCAACATGTTGTTTAAAAACTAAAAAAGTTGCTGAGTATGGAATTAAAGTTATCAATTTATTTATGTTTTCATAGTTGGCAATATGTTTCCAGGACCAAAGTGCGAATTGAGAAGATAATGTTGCTGCAACATATATTGATAAGAATGTTATTACAAAATAGTCAGAGTCTAGGAAATTGTTGATAAGCAAAACTTTTTAAAATGATTTATGGATGCCAAGCAACATGTTTAACGATATCTCTACCACCTTTATAATATATACTGATCCAATATGTTTCTGCTACCATCATTATAAAGTTTATTTGAACTAAATAAGCATTATGTTGCTAGCAACAATATTGACAAACAAAATTGCTTCCTAAGTTTTTAGTTCAACGAAATAGACTAATAATTTAAATATAATAATTAAACAATATACATTTTATTAAAAAATGTTGCCAGCAACAAGTTGCTTAACTAAATGTTATGAAATTATTATTTTAAAATGTATTATATTGTAGCAAATCATTTGTATTGAAAGATTATTTTACTAGCAACATGAAATTCATAAGAATGGTTAAGCATTGCTGTCAATAAGTTCCCAACAAAATAGTTTTCTAAAGATTCTGGTTTAGAAGTTTCTAGCAACATGTTGCTAAAATATTCTCAATATTTTAATCCCTTTATTTAATTTATAAAAATTGCCTTTAATTTTATAAAAATTCAGTTTGAATACATAAATTTAAAATAAATTCATGTAGAATAAATATGACACATTCGTTTTTATTTTAATACGAATGTTAAAGCATCAAAATCCACCTTAATATAATAAACAAGCTAGTTTTTGCAACATTGTTTTAGATTCCAGTAATATAAATTCATTGTTTATATTTTGGGGGAATTATTACCCTAGAACTACAGTCAGACAAAACGACTATTAGAATGGTTGACTAAGTTAGGGAGGGGGAAGCGTTGGTTGGTTTACTCTTACAGATAGATGTTCAGTTCTTTGTCGGCAGAGTTAAATGTTGCTACAGACCATGACTACCTACCTACTAATATTGTTTTAAATGCAATAAATGTTGTTTCAATTTATCATTTTATTTTTTTTTTTTCAACATGTTATCATAGAGAAATACACATAGAGCGGAAACATGAAACAAATTACACTAAAAAAAATTACTCAAAAGAATATCATTTTCACATAGTTAACTTTTTTTTACTAATACATTCTCACCACTTAAGTTTTTGACAACTGAGTTAGGTCTTTCACATGGGAGTTTCCGATCTATGTGTATTTATCTATACATATTACTATATACTGCTATGATGTTGTGAAATTTTTTTATTAAAATTGTAAAAAAAAACTATGTTTACAAACATAAACTTTTTAATTTAAACATTTTATTATGAACAATGTTGAAAATGTGCGATGTATGATTGAGCGAGTGTGAAAATATGTTTGTAAATTTTTTGATGCACTAGTTATTGTTGTTTGTTTGATAAATATTTTAATGAAATAATGTTAAATGAAAAATATTAGTATACATAGTTGTACTGTTAAAAAAAAGTGTATGGAAAAATACATTAATAAAAGCAAGTTGTGTAAATGTAAATTGCGGCCAGAATAATAATAATTTATTTATAAAAAATGGTGTATTTTTTACATTATACCGTCCCATTAGAACGAGGTAGAACGGTCAATTTGGAATATTACACTAGCATTTGTTTGCCAAAAGTTTTTGGAGAAATAAGGATAAACAAGCACAAATTATTATCTACGATCCACCACGATCACTTAAAATTATACCATAAAAACATGAATCATTCAAAAGCAAGGCTGATACACCGAATGAATTTATTATTATTTTTTAACAAACTTGCTTTTTACATAATTTAAAACATATACAATCAGCTTATTTGGTTCTAAACAAATTAATTAAAGTTTGTTCATATTTAGTGACAATAACTTTATACCTTTTCCTTCAGAACTTTAGTTTATTTATTTATATTTATGATTTTGTATGCTTAAATTTGTTCCTGAAAATTTATGATTAGACATATGAAAAACTTTAAAATCCCTAAACTGTCAATAATTTTGTGAGTAAACTTTTAATTGAAAAGAGCTGCTCATCAGCACGATCAGTGAAAACTCTGAATATTCGTTTATAACTTTGTAACAGTTTGATTGAGAAAAAAGGCGCGATTTATGATAACTCATATTTCTGACCAAAAACTCTGAAAACATAAAATCGTCTATAACTTTGTAAATAAGCGTTTAAATTAGAAAATAAGCACGATCAGTGATCACTCATATTTCTGATGAAAATTTTTATTTTTATAAGAAACAAATCTAAAATCATCTGTAACTTTGTGAATAAGCGTTTATATGAGATCATAAAATATTTTAAATCGTCAATAACTTAGTAAATAAGCGTTTAATTGGGAATAGGAGCACGATCTGTGATCACTTATATTTTCACAAAAAAAACTTAAATTGTCGATAACGTTTAATTGAGAGAAAGGGAGCTTTCTGACCAAAAATCCATTGTAATGTAAGAAAACTCAGTTAATATAAAATCTATAACTTTGTAAATAAGCGTTTGAATTAGAAAAGCAGCATGATCTGTGATCACTCATATTTCTGATGAACATTTTTATAAGAAACAAATCTAAAATCGTCTGTAACTAAATAACTTTTATTTGAAATCACTTATATTTTTGATCAAAATTAAATTTTTACATATAAAAAAAATCTTAAGTCAATAACCTTGTAAATAAACGTATAATTGAGATAAGGAGCTCGTAATTCTGTCAAAAAATCCAAAAATCTATAATTTTATAAATTAGCGTTTAATTAAGAAATGGAACTTTAAGATTATTTGATCGAAGAGGTGAAAACTTTGACGTTTCGAAACAGCCGTTTCAACCAAAGTCGAAGTATTGATGAAACAGACAAATTTAAAAGTGACAAGTGCTCTAAAGCAAGAGCACAACATTAAATTTGCTCAAATCAAGTAATTTTCTACATGGTTTCCCATGTAAAACCAGGAATCATTAAGGCCTTTGGCAAAATTGGGCAGTCACAAAGCACGATATGAGAGGTCTCATCATGCAGCTCGCAAAAACTACACAGTTTTGTCCCTACGTTATAGTTTTGTCTCAAGTAAATTGGTGGGTGGTATCTAACATGAGTTAGATTAGAACTGTCTTCAAATCATATCCAAAATAGTCTACACTATAATGTGTCTTCGCTTATCTGCTCGTTGTGTCTTAGCTAAATGCTTTCGAAAACTGTTTAAAACAAGAGAGCTATATTCGGCTGTGCCGAATCTTATATACCCTTCAACAAATTATACTTAAAAATATTTTTTTGTAAATATATTTTTCCCGATTTTTCCCGGGTTAAAAAATATTTTTCCCGATTTTGATCCATTGTAGGTCCAACTTACTATAGCCTTATATACATCGTTGCAATGGACTTTGAAATATCTATGATTAAATATCCATATTGTCTATATTAATGACTTAGTTATCCAGATATAGATCAAAAATAAGCCAAAAATCAAGGTTTTCCCGGTTTTTTCCTAATATCTCAGCCATTTATGGGCCGATTTTGTCGATTTAAAATAGCAACCGAGCCGGAAGAATTCCCGATATAATGATGTATGAATCATGTATATAAGTTATTTAGGGGCTTCTAGAAGTTGATTTCAACATACAGACGGACATAGATATATCGACTTCGCTATCTATAACGCTCCAGAGTATATATACTTTGTGGGGTCGAAAATGAAAAATATAGAAATTACAAACGGCATGACAAACTTACATATACCCTTGCCACTCATAGCGAAGGGTATAATAAAACGCCATATTCTTTGCTTTTAACAATAAATTTTTTAACCAGGTTTCGAAAATATTGTGGAAAACAACATTATTGCCTCATATCTGGCTAGGCTGGAGATTTGACCCCAATATTGTGAATTTCATAAGGCTTTTGGGAACTGGAGAGTCCCCAAAGCATATCGATGATTTAATGACAATAGAATGCAAGAGAATATTTTTATTTTTAAAACCAATACAAAGAATGCGAAGAATTTTGGCTCGTTTGCTGAAACACCAAGAGTCTTTGGCTGGAATTGAACCTGCAAACCTCAGATTGAAAGTACTTGACATTACAGCTTCTATGACAATTATATTTAGATCCTTTACAGTATTTACAAGCAATTTTCGTAATTTAATTTATTGAAATGTGCAGATACATATATAAATAAAAGAATTCTATCACTTTAAAGAACGTCGCGTAGGTCATCGCCATGTCGTCCCTAACCAATATTAAAATTTCAATTTCTTTTATAGCTAATTATTTGTTTCTTAATCCTTAGTGCTGCTCCTAGATTTCATAAAAAAACACAATTTTGATTCCCTTTCCTTCACAAAAACAAAACTGTTAAAATCAAATGGCATTGACCTAGATATTTTCCCATATATTAGTTTGTGTGTATATGAATGTGTACAATACCAAACCACTAAAAGGTGGGTGTTGGGAAGAGAGTACAAGAATGTATATTAAATTTTGGACAAGGCCTTTAACAGTCATACACCTTTCCGTAAAATTGAATACCATTTAATTTACCAAAAATTAATGTGTGTGTAAATTCCCAAGATATTTAAACAAAATAATAATAATAATACTCGTACTAATTAACTAAACACCCGCATTTACCCAAAAATTAGTTGACCAAATTAAATAAAGTACAAAACGGTAGTATTCTCTCTTTCTCTGTCGCTCTCGCATTTACGCATTTGTATACTCATGCTCAATTTTCTGACAATTAATACTTGATGATGTTAATATTACTGTTATGTTATTATTGTAGATGTCGTTGTTGCTTTTCCGTTACCATCCTTATGACACGGCAGCTGCAACAAACAACCCACTTACATTGATAAATTCAACTCTATAGAGATTAATTAACTTTGCGAATTTTTCTGTAAAAAAAAAATATGAATAAAGCTATACGAAGGCATGAGAACTAAAGAGTTAAAATGTTGTCAAATTGGTGTATATAAAAAAGGTTTGAAAAAGTACCTTTAAAGCATTTAGCATATCCGCAACAATATTATCATTTCTGATGTTTTTATACCCTTCACCATGAGTGGCAAGGGTACATATAAGTTTGTCATTCCGTTTGTAATTTCTACATTTTTCATTTGCGACCCCACAAAGTATATGTATATATTCTGAATCGTTATAGATAGCGGAGTCGATATAGCCATGTCCGTCTGTCCGTCTGTGTGTTGAAATCAACTTTCTGAAGCCCCCAAATAACTTACATACACGAATGATACATCAATATCTCCGAAATTCTTCCGGCTCGGTTGCTATTTAAAATCGAGAAAATCGGGACAACCTCGATTTTTTACCTATTTTTGACCCATATCTGGATTACTAAATCATTAATATAGACAATATGGATATCTAATGATAGATACTTCAAAGACCTGTGCAACGACGTATATAAGACCATAGTAAGTTGGACTTACAATGGGTCAAAATCGGAAAAAATATTTTTTAACCCGAATTTTTTTTTTACCAAAATTTTTTTTCACTAAATATTAAAAAAAAAATTAAAAACTAAAATTTTTTTTTTTTAAATTAAAAAAAAATTTTAAAAAACATTTCGAAAAAACAACTGGAAAAAAATTAAATTTTGTTTACCTAAAAATATTTAAAATTTGTATTTTAAAGTATATTTTGGTGAAGGATATATAAAATTCGGCACAACCGAATATATGTAGGTCTCTTACTTTTTTTACTGGATTTAAGATTAATTTAGTATTCAAATTTCCCGGGAAGGAAATTAGATACCCTAGTCCCTAGTTTGGAAATCGTGAAAAATTTTTGTTTGGCCAATTTTAAACCAAAAAAAAAAACCTATATGATCTTTTGACATCTTCGAAAGTTTAACTCCTACTCTATTAACCTTAAATGTTTTGTTCCGGTTTTTTTCCATTACCCCACTTGGCTTCCACAAAGCCTCTCCATCTTATACGAATTGTTGCAGTTGTTTTTCGCGTATTTCCCATGTAGATTGCCTAGTAGATTCCTAGTTATTGGAGTATCGTGCGTCTCCATGTACGATGTTGCCATTAGATCCATTGTTATTTTATTTGTATCAGTTTAAACGGTTGTTGTTCCAGCTAAGTAGATGATTGGTCTGCTGTAGCGAGTCGTCGGATACATGTATGATGTTGCCATAAGGATCCAATCTATTGTTAGTATTGCCTTGTGTCAGTTTCGTTAATCGGTTGTTGTTCAAGCTAAGTAGATGATTGGTCTGCTGTAGCTGGCCTAGGATAATGGGGCTGCCATCTGCCGCTGCCTAGAAACAACGCCCTCTGTGCATTTGGTGTAGTGGTGGGGAACCTTGCTGATCTTTGATTCCTACGTTTTTTTCTCTCAGGGGGTGGAGGGCTGGCTGACCTTTTCCATTGTTTAGAGGGAGGTTAATTTTAAAAACTCGAAAACCATGCCAGGAATGAACTTGGGGTGCTTGACAGTTACAGATTAGTAGTTCAAAATATATATTTAAAACTTCTATAGGTATAAGTTTTTCATTAAAACTTTTAACCCAAGTATTATTTGATTTTGTTTTTGATCAAGTTACCTTTGAAAAGTTATTCACCCCTATCGCGAATCAACATTTCACATGAAATATTTTCCCTTTTCCTTTTTTCGTTCATCAACTTTGTTCACGTGAAAAAAATTCCCCTTGTTGTGAAATTTTTAGATGGAATTTTGTAAACAATAAACAGCTGTTACGAACAAAATCAACTATTGTGAATGTAAAGTTCCTCATGATATTCCCGATAGCAATTTTCCCTTCGAGGGAAATGGATATTTCATGGGAACAAAATTTCACATGTTATTGCCGATAGGGGTGATTATGTTTAATGTCAATTCTGTTCATTTGTTATTAATCTGATTAAAATTAGTGACGAGAAAAAAGTGCGTACTAAAATTATTAAATATTTTCAACAAAACCCAACTTGGTCCTACAAAAATTTGGTCAAACAATCGGGAAAACTTTTCCGTTGATAGAAAACCTGGTTCATGTAGAAGGAATAGTCCAGTAAATAGAAAGCATTTATATCTCCCAAAACATCCGGTAGGAAAGCAGTCCGGTTAGCTCAGTACTCGGACTATTTTATACGAAAAGTTAAAGCCAATGCAGGTTTAAAAACATAAAAGGCTCAAAAAGTTCCTGACAGGAACTCTGCTAAAAATTTAGAGGAAATTGAAGCCAAATTTTATACAAAAAATATACCTGCTGGATAATGGATGACGAAACGTACGAATGGAAAATTGTTCGCAGTTTCCGGTTCAATATTTTTATGTTGCTGATGCTCAAGGAAATGTTGTAGAAAAGTTTAGGACCCAAAAGCAGACAATTTTCCCAAAAAGCAATATGCAGTACAAAGAGCTCTATAAATACCGAAATTTATATCAAGGAATGTTTTCAAAAGAGGATGCTACCATTCATAAGACCTCTAAATGTGTCCACTTATTTTTGGGCTGATTTGGCATCCTGTCACTATGGTAAGCAAAGTCTTGAGTGGTATTCAAACTGCCTGCAGCTAAGGCCAGTGGAGAGATATTGGGCTCTTGTTAAAAGAGAATTGAAGAGCACAAAAAAAGGTGTCCAAAAGTGTGGTAGATTTTAAACGGAGATGGATTACCTGTTCGAACAAAGTGACAGAAAGCTCAATAAAAACCTTAACGGAAGGGTTTTCGGAAAAGGTTCATAAATTCATTACTATTAATGAAAACTATAAAAATAATATTGTTTGTAAATTGTAATAATAATTTCAATCAAATAAAAAAAATCAAAACTGTGGATTAAGATTTCCATTCTGCTCTGCGATTTCGCTCCCAAAAAAGTACAATTGTACCCACCTTCTCATCTCTATTAAATACGACATAAAGTGTGAGTGAGTTTTACAGTGTGTAAACATTCGTCGTTTACAGGTTAAAGTTGAGCATAAAATTGAAAACTGGGAGAAAAAAAAGAAGAAAATTCAAATGAAATATTTATACAAAGTATTTTTACACTCCCCAAGTTGTTGTTAATTACTTTATGACAAGGTGTTGTTGTTGCACCATGAACAACAGAATGAAATGAAACTACAAAAACAAGCAAAAAAAATATAAATAAAAACTTGGGAGTTCAAATGGTTGGTTGAATGGTTGACTGGCCTTTTTGTTGTTGTTGCAATTGTTGTGGGTTTTATGGTTCCAAATACTTATTACATACACCTGAGGTTATCAAATCGAGACGTAATGAAATGCTGAGATATATAAATGAAATAAATATGTATTGCAATTCAAAGTTAAGTAGGTTCCCTACTTATGGTTTGAGATGAAAAAAATGTTTGGTTCACAGATTTCATTTATACCAATAAAGAAACTTGTCATGCATTTTCGACAGAGTCTACCCATTTTATTAACAATTGTTTAAACAACTTGTTAGGTCTTTAATATTTCTGTTGGAGAATATCCATCTTTGTCATTTGAAAATTACGTCTCCAAGGACTTTTGGCAAACAAATGTTTGATATTTTATTCTGCACTGATATAGTCTACCGCCCATTACAGTCAATTGTTTTACTTACCTTGATAGATCTTTTATAGTTGTGTTGAATAAAGATCCATGTTTGGTTTTTCCAAATGGAGTTCCATTGAAAATTTGCTGTTGCACCTTGTTCTTATATTACAGTGATAACGTTTTCGGGATTTCCAGTCGAATGCTGTTTTGGACTCATATCCAAATATACGCGATTTGTTGCCTATCACGATCTACCATGATCCAATTTGTTCACCATTTCATTTGACCAATCATCACGTGTCTTTTATGAGTGAGTGTCGAATGAGGGTCAAATTATCATGGAATATTAAATCCATATTTTCCGAATCGGTATTTTCAGGAATAATATATTCTTTGCTACAATGAAAATCATTTAATATATTGATAGAATTCATAGTAATATCTGTATTTCACAGGGAATTGTGGTTAAATAAACAAACTTTCCTGTCATGATGGTCATGTAGTTGCAACAGGTCTCCTGTTGTCGAAATTCTTCCTTGAAAAATATCAAAAATGTTTAATTATGTTTCATCTTAGTCGGCATCAATCATAGGTTCATTAAGAGCAAGTCAGTAGTAGATTTATTGCTACAGTTAACAATATTGTATTGTATCCTCAGGGATCTAAAGCTGTGGCTGGCATAAAGAGAATTCACTTCCTTTGTTTCACTGTTGAAAATATTGTTTCTTATTTCAAAATTTTTATGAACTTTGAAGACATTCGTGATGTTTATAGACAAATAAACGATCATGTTATGCCCCTGCTGGCTATGAGTGCCGACCACTGATCAAGAGGATGGAATAGCAACAATTCTTCCTTGAAAAATATCAAAAATGTTTAATTATGTTTCATCTTAGTCGGCATCAATCATAGGTTCATTAAGAGCAAGTCAGTAGTAGATTTATGATCAAGAGGATGGAATAGCAACAAAAAACAAAAAAAGTGTCGGATTTAACCGGAGTCCAAGAGGTTTGACTTAATATCGGAAATCACGACTTTTTCGCATCAACATTCATTGATGGCTTCTATGATCGCTATTTGAGCACGGACAATCAGTGGTTATCAGTGCCAATCACTGGTCTAGAGGAAATCACGGAGGTTGTTTATTAAAGACTTTTTCGCATCAATATCCATTGATGGCTGTTGTGATCGCTATTTGAGCACGGACAATCAGTCGATATTATATGGATACTAGGGACAATAGGTCGATGTCAGATGAAATGATATATTCTAATGAAGATATAACTATCGGGTCATCAATACATAATATCTGACAGCATCCTGATCTTCACATATTTATCATATTTAGATCCGATTCGAGGTACATTGGGTGCACGATAGACTAGACGATAGTGTACTGGACTATCAATCCAATGGTTGCGGGTTCGATTCCTGCCAGAGACTCTGGGTGTTTCTGCAGACAAGCTTTTTTTTTTTAAAAAATTATTTTGACCTGTATGCAATCCTCTCCCTTAAGAGTCGCCAAAAAAAGATACAAACTGGGCCAGCGTAATTAAGAAGAGAACGAACAAATAAATTGTAACTCGCTACAAAATTATATTTTTGTTCCTGAGTCCCTGAGGTGCTTTTATAACTAGGATACCAGATGTAATAAAGTCTATGATGAACATTTTTATTTGTCGAGGGAGCGGATCTTCAATTAGAATTTGATGTTTGGGTTGACATGTCAGTTGACTTGTCAAGGGGCATATGTAGTTAAATCGACACCGCTTTCAAATTCTTTATAGCAGTTTTTATTTTTTAAGGAGAAAGCTAAAAACTTATTAAAATATTTAATGAAAATCGTTAGAAGTAAAAAATTTTACTGATTTTCCGCAAAGCCATCTTCAAATCTGAAAATATAATGCCATTCTTCCTCAATATGTTCTTATGTATTAGAAAAATAACAACATGTTTGCATAATTTGCTGTTTGCATTTTTATATTTTAATTAATTTTTGTTTTTGCTACAGAAAAGTATAATTTAATTAATGCAATATTTGTTATTTTAAATTTCTTTGCAGTTTTACACACATCAGCGAGTTTAGCGTTAAACGAAAGTTGGGATCCAGACGTCAGGTAAATAAAACAAAAACAAAAACTCTTAACAAATTGCTTACAATTCAAATTTTGTATTAATACATTAAATTAAAACTGAATGTATTTAAACAAAAATTAACAAATTATTGAACTTCTTACATGCAGAGACGACATGGAAATGATGTTAAATAAAATAGTTCCCGAAGGTTTACCCTATAGGCATTCATGTGAAGGACCCGATGATATGGTGAAACTATTTAATTAATTAATATTCATTGTAATTATTATTAATTATTTTCCCATTTGCAATTGTAGCCCGCACATGTTAAAGCCTGCTTTCTTGGTAGTTCATTGACAATCCCCATAACGGATGGTAAATTATCGTTGGGCACCTGGCAAGGTGTTTGGTTATGTGAACATCGTGATCAAGCTGGTTCCCGCAAACTAGTTATAACATTAAGTGGGTGTCCGCGGGAAACAGCACGTAGTCCACTGTCACCAGTATCACCAATTGCCTCAACATCCAGTTAGGGAAGGCCTCGCTCCACCCGTGATAGTCGGTAATCGCGGGGGAGCGACAATAATGAAACCATTTCGTCGAGAAAATTAATTTTGACTAGAAATTTAGCTAATACCAATTTAAATAAAAAATTGAGCAAAAGACAAGTAGCTACAACAGCTACTGCAACTACTAAAACAACAACAACAGCCGATACTAAAACTACTAAAACTAATATAGCAACAACTCCAACAACTAGCGCATTATTAAATGAAAGTAGACAATTATTATTAAAACAACAATTAAAATTAAAGTTAAATATAAATGTTAGTGAAATGATGGATAATATAAGACGAAATGTTGATGATAAAACACAACAGCAACAGCGACAGCAACAATATTTATATAATATTACTAGTAATAGTGGACACGAAAGTGAACGCGATCGCACAACTGATGATCGCGATCGTATTGCAGAAGAAGAAGAAGAACAGAAAGAACATGACTTAGCAGGCCATAAAATGAGTGGTGTTAGGAAAGGTTTAAATAAATTAGATACCGTCACAACAGTGCCTCAATTACAACAAAAATTTAATAAATTTAATATAATAGATGAAGCAGCAATTACAACTAATACTACAACAACAACTACATCATCTAAAACATGTGTAGCAGCAGCAAAATCATCATCAATAACAACTAAGTCGTCGTCGTCGTCCTCATCCTCTCTAGTAAATAAATCATTAACACAACAGCAACAACAACAGCAAAATACGGCATTAGCTAAATTTAATCGAATTATTGACAATACAGTGCCGGTTATAAACACATACAACTATCAGCAACATGTTGCTGAAACATTAGCCAAAAACTCACAACAACAACAGCATCCACATTATCAACATGAACTACAACAGAAGCAACAGCAACAATATGTAGAGATGCCCATTTTAAGTGATAGTTTAAAACGTAGATTGGCCCAGAAACATCATCAGTACTATAATACCGACCTAATTGTAAATAATTCTAAAATTAATTTCTCCACAACAACAGCAGCAGCATCCACATCCGCAGCAGCAGAAGCTGCTGTTGCCGCCACCACATCTAAACATGCAGCAGCCGTAGCCTCCACATCGAAGGCTGCCGCTACTGCTGCTTTAGCCAGATTGGCGGCAGCAGCAACTTCATCATCTTCATCACAACAAGATCAAGAACCTGAGACAACAATGAAAATGTCTTTGGATGAAGATGAACAATCAGAACGAAATGATGTTCATTATTTGTTGAAACAATTAAATAGTTTTAGTGATATTGAAGAAATAGAAATTGTTGATATGAAGCAAAAACAGCGTCAGCTACAGCAACAACAACAGCAACAATATAACAAAGAGAAAAATTATATTATTGCAAGCAGCCAACAACAATCGCAGCAGCAGCAAGAAAATTACGAAGCTCAAACTGATTCGCAATATGCAGAAAGAGTGGCAAACTTAAATTTTAATGAATATCAACATGTTGAACGTATCAGACAACAATATGTTGAACATGTTGTCTCCTGTGAGCAATTGTCAGCAGAACAAACTGCTGAGCATCCCTTACACTCAGAGCAACATGTTGAAGAGTCACAGCAGCAGCAGCAGATTGTTGTTGGTATGCAAACGTATACTACGGAAAGCAAGCAACATTATCAAACAACATCAACGACATCACCAACCGCCACATCACTTGTGATATACTCACCCTCGTCACAATCGCACAAAGGTATACGTCGCTATGCCTCACAAGATGAGCACGCCGCCGCAGCCTCATATCATCCTCATCCACATCCCCACGATCATCCCCATCCCCCACACCACCAACACTATCATCATCATCAGCCCCATTATGTGCATTTGCCCTATGAGCATTATTCCGAGAGTTCCCTATTGAATTCGGTCGCCGCCCAGGCAGCAGCCGCCGATCCTCTGATATTACAACAATTTGTGGATGATTACATATTTCAATCCTGCCATTATTTGGAAACAAATAATTTTGTTGCCAACTATCGCACTGCCATGGTCGAGTCATCGTCTCACGAATTTCGACCATCCACCACCACCACAACGCGCACCTCCAACGAGGAGTTCTACGAGGAAGAAGAGGCCGGCTATGTAGAAGATCATTCGTCGGCACATTCGTTTGAATTGCATGAGACGGAGCCGCCCACAGTGATATGTAAGGCTCCGGCGCCTTTACCTGCCTCCAAGCGTTCCATACAACAACAACAACAGCATCATCAACAACAAACATATACCATGGAAACACGTTTATGTAGTAGCGGTGTACAGACTGATTTAACGGCTTCATCTTTAGCTCAAAGTTTTAGCCTTAGCTCATCGTTATCATCATCGGAAAAACACAAGCGTACAAAACCGTTATTCAAATGTTGCTATACTCCCCTCGACAGATGGCGTGAAAAGCGCTCTCAACAATCGCAAATACAAAAACGCACAAAATCTGCCTCCACTGCTGCTAATGTTTCCGAACATCAGCCGCAGCAACAGCAGTTACAGCAGATAACTACTAAAAACACTAGTGTTGCTATTGTTGGTGGTCCTTCGCATGCTGGCAGCAGTAGTGCTATTCTAAATAGCACCATTGCCTTGGCATCAACAACTACCACCACAACCGCAACAACAACAACATTACTAAATACCACATCAACATTGGTTGTACAACCTCAATCTCATCATCACCATCAGCATCAGCAACATCATCATAATCAATCTCTATCGAAAAATAATAATAATAAAAATAATGCACCTTATGCAGTTTGACAAATGCCTTTAAAGCAACAGTTTTTTTATGTAAAAATGTTGCTTGCTTTCTGCCATTTATACCTTAAACAAAATAACACTATAGTTTTCCTTTTTGTATAAAAAAACCAAACTAAACAAACAAAAAAAAACATATGATAATGGAAATTTTTGCCGCCCACTTTAATACAACAAAAACAAACAAACAAATACACAACAAACAAACAAAAAAAATGAACGCCGCCGCTGTCTTATTTTTGTAAATCTCTTTTTCCAAAAACAAAACCAAAAACCAACAAAAACAAAAAAACTACAAAAACAAATCTCTTTATAATTTTTTTGCGATGTCAACAATTTTTTGCTATTTCCTTGTCTGTTGTACGAAAGAACAGCAAAAACAAAGAAAATTAAACAAAATCAACTTTTTTATAACCTCTTAAACAAAAAATATAAAAAAAATTAAACAAAATTTAAAATCGAACACACACAACAACTATTCAAACACTAATTGCAATTTTAGGGATATTTTAGAATTTAATTTTAAAATCATACAGAAATTCGAGTCGAGTTGCTAAACATGTTGCTGGCAACATTTTATTGGCTTAATTTAAAAACTTGCCTCTTGATTTTAAATATAATGAAAGTTTCTGATTTCAAAGTAAGTTTCTAAAAATAAGAAATTTTAGCTTAAGCAACATTTTGCTAGATGTATAAACTGCTTTACAAAATTTTGAAGACATGATAGATCATGTTTTTTATACAAAAATAAATGTATATTTAAAAATGAGCGTTAATTTCAGCTTTCTATAATTGAATTGTATTAAAAATATATTCTGCGTTGGTTGCTTTTATCAGAATGTTGCCAGTTAAACTTATTTTTTGAAAAATTATCATGGAAAGTATTCTTAAATGCTGCTAATGAAATTAATATTTGATTTCGAATTAATTATTTCAACTTTAGCTTAATGCAGTAAAATCTTAATTCAGGTGTATAAATGCCAGCAATTCATTCCAAAACACCATTCCCAATCAAACAAATTCATTAGCTTTATTCAAAGGCTTTATTTGAATATAATTCGTTCATTGTTTAATTAATTCATAATAAAATTCATTCTACATTTGAATGAAATTTTGTTAATTCAAAGCTAAGCCAAATTGAATTAATAGTGTATCCTTTTTATAATTTAAAATCAAAATTTTAAAACTTTTTTGTAATAGATTTAAATTTAATCATTCAATACATTTTAAAGCTATTTTGAAAAAGATTTGAATAAAATAAATCATTCAATAAGGAATTAATTCTAATGAATTCAAAACGGAAAATTTAATTAATATTTAATTTTTTCGAACTTTCGTCTTCAACATTTTCAAGATGTTTCATATATATAGAAGATTTCAGAGCAGGGCCGAATTACCGCACTCGTGATCGAATGAACTATCGTATCGAAAAATAATTTCGATATCGTAATTATAACAAATTTCATTCTCGATATCGAATGCCGTAATCTCAAATAAGAAAATTACGATCGAATTTACTCGATATCGATTGCGGTAATTCGGCACCAGGTTTCAATAAAATATGAAATTTGTCTAAAGAATGGTAATAGGAATGATTACTTTATTTGAACATATTGCTAGCAAGATGAAAGTTGCTAAACATCAGCAATATGTTTTAAATTCAATATTCAGAAAATTTTATTTTTTTGACAATGCAAGCTTTTGAATGAAAAATATCCTTCAACATGTTGCTAGTAAAACTAATACTCAATTTTTTTTTAATTAATGTTTGTTATTTTTATCACCATTTAGCATTTGAGTTTATCAATTTGGCATGTTGCTAGAAATTGTTTACAATTCTATTGAATTTGCAATAACAGTAATATTATTTGTAAATACAATCTTTTGAATGGATGGCTATTATTAAAATATGTTTCTTGTAAAATTAATATTCAAATTTGTTGCACAACATTGTCAAAAAGTAATTAAAGCATAGAATATTTGTATCAACAAAATTCGATCAACATATTGCTATTAAAGCTTAAATTTCAGTGAAAATGAACATTTAAGTTTATGGAATTGATTTCAACATGTTGCTAGCAAAAACTCTTTTTCAATTTGTTGCTAAACATTGTCAAATTGTTTAAAATACAATTAAGGCATTTGTTTGAAGCTTAATTTTAATTTAATATAAACATTATTGCAACATGTTGCTAGTGAAATTGAGGTTCACATTTTTAAAAAGTATATAATCGAATATTTGTGTGTATATAAACATTTGAGTCTATGGAATTATATTCAACATGTTGCCATCAAAAAGTATATTTTGATTTATTGCTAAACATGTTTTAAATTTAATTAAATCATTAATATACAAGCAGTTCAACTAAATTCCATCAAAATTAATGCTTAAATTTGAGTGAATAATAAAATTTTAGTATAGAAAATCTATTGCTATATTGCTATATTAACAGAATTCTTCAATAAATTTCAAAATGTTGCCAGTAAAGTTCAGCATTCTCAAAAAATGTTCTAGATGTTTAAAATAGAATAATAAAATTAAATGTTTCTCTATCAATCATTAGAATCATTAGAAGAGATGTGAAAAACCTATTTACAAAATGTTGATTTATTCCATATTAAAAATTAAGTTTCTTACAAAATTATCATTCGAAATTGTTGCTCAACATTGTCAAGATGTTTAAAATATATTTAATACATAGAATGTTGTTTTTTTCGTCAAAATTTTATCAAGACTACATCGAATTGTAGTCAACATGTTGCTAGTAAAGTGAAGAAATTATTTAAGAAAATGTTTTAGAAAATGTTGCCAGCAATATTAAAGATAACAACATGTTGCTAATAAAATTAACATTCAAAAATATTGCTCAACATTGTCAAGATGTTTAAAAAACATGTTGCTTAAAATTTAATGTGTTTATTTCAACATAATGCTGGTAAAATGAATGACCACATTTGTTGAAAATGTTGATACTATTTTAATAAAGCTACAAACTACTTTGTAGCAAAAAATTTAATGCGTACCAATATTTTATTTACAATTTTTTATTGTATCATTGTAAACAATACACGTTTTAAAGATTTTATGAATATATTGACAGATGTTAAGCAAATGTTTCTCATCCTTTTTTTTGGAAAAGCATTAAACAAATGTTTCTCATCCTTTTTATTTTTTTTATATATTTCTATTACAACTATAAAATATCTTAGTAACTACAATAAATATTTTTATTCAAGAGACTTTTGAAATCAACCTATTTGGTAACTTAAAAATGTTAAGCAATATTCATGTACTCTAGTTTGGCAACATTTACATAATGTATACAATGTAACCTTAATTTCACTATTTTATTTTTTCAATATTTAATTCTCCTCCCAAAATTGCAACTAGTGTCAATCACACCACAATACAGCAACAAACATCAAACAACAACAAAACTATTTAAATGAAATATTATTAAATTTCTTTCCTTCCCAAAAAACAAAATAAAACAAAGAAATTTCTTAATATTTATTTTCCTTGCAAACCAAACAAAAAATAAATACTTTTTTTGAAAAGTTTATATAACTATCGCGCTCCTAATCTTTCCAAAAACACTCTAGTTTTCTCACCATCTCTTCTTCTTGTTGTTATTACATTTTTTATAATATTATAAAACAAAAATAATAAAATAAAAATAAAACAAATGAAAGGAAAAAATACTACAAAAAAATCAAGCGTAAAGAAAATTTAAAATCCGAAAAAAGCAAATAATCATCATCTCTTTCTAATCATTAAGCAGGTCGTTAATGTTTAAAACAAAAGCGAAAAAAGACCATTTAATATGTATAGTAAACAAATAATAATAATAATAATAAAAATACTTTCACACATAAATAATAATAAACAATATGAAAATAAAACAAAATCAAAGTTTAAACAAAAATAAATACTTTCTGTAAAATTTTTACTAACAATAATATTAATTAATTCATTAATTTTTTGTAAAGCTGAAGTTAATTTATAAATATTAATTTTTCTTATTTTCTTTACAATTATTTTATTTATTTTGGGTATATATTTGGGTTTATTTAATTAATACTTTATTACTAACAATAATTTTCTTGTTAAGTTTTTGCTTAAATAAATAATATATTTTTTGTTTAACAAACATTTGTTTTTTTATTATTTTTTTAAATTTATTCTAGGAATTGTTGTTTGTTAGAATACATCTGGCAAACTTATTAAATAATATTTCTGGCTTTTTAATTTTTAGACTTTTTTTTAGATAAACCCTACTGATGGCTTTTCGAAACACTCGTATCTATTCACAAGGTCCAGAATATTTAGTTCACATCAAATTTTAAATAGATCCAATTTCCATCATCTGTTTGATAACATAATCTGAACATGATTCATTGTATTTTTATAGCAATTTTATAGGCTTACGAAGTTATCACTCGTTTAAACGTACTTGTCCCGTGGTAAAAAATATTCTAAACGGAATAATAAAAAATTTAATATAATTTGGGCAAGAAATTTTAAACTAATTAGTTCAAAAGCATCGAAATGAAAGTTTGAACAATTTACGTAACGAAATTAATTAATACTTCACATATTTTTTCGTTTTCTAATCGGTTTGTTTTCACATACCTGATTGTTTTCATATAAAGTGTTATAACTAGAATCGATCCCTATCCTAATTTCAAGAAACCAATAACACAGGTACGGATCCAGGTCAACAATTTGGGGGGAAAATAGAGTAATTTTCCTTTTTTCCTTTCTTATATTAAAACTTTTCGATTTTGCGAGAGAAATTTCATTTTTTACTCCCCTGGATCCGCGCCTGCAATAAACGCACTAGTTCTATGTGAAATCTCTTCTCTGTAAGGCTTTTTTAAATATATCAGTTTTTGCCCCATTTTTCATAAGATGACGGAATCTCTGAAAGGTTGTGTTACCGAGACAAAGGTTTTCTGAAATTGCGTTATCATAAAAAGTTTCGATTTCAAAGGTTTTATAATCAATCCTAGATTTTCAAAATCAATCCTAGATTTCGAACTAGTAAAAGTCGATGGAAAGTGGATTCCTTTATATCGAACATTTTGGTTCAAGCGAGTTTAAGCTTGTCGAAAGTGGATTCTTCTACATTGAAATCGATTCCTTTATATCTAACATTTTGGTTCAAGCGAGTTTAAGATTGTCGAAAGTGGATTCTTCTACATTGAAATCGTAGGTTTGACAAAACAGCAAGATATTGATAGTTTACTTTGCTTATAGAGTTAACCGAAGCATTCGTTCGATATCATGAAACATTGTCGATTGACTTATCGATAGTATTATCGCTCGCATAGAAGTGAAGTTAATGAAAGACTGCTTATAAAGCCTTCCTTTTGACATCGAGGAACAGGCTGTAGAATTACAACCACAGAAAATTAAGAACTCATAAATAGTTTTTGAAGAGTTGACCGACTTTGTGAGTGATTTCGTGTTATTTCAATTCGCAGAACTCTCTATCAAGATAATGTTTCTTAACTGTGACTCACGAACTCACCTTCGTAGTGATTCACTATCAGCATGTAAGAGGCGAAACTAAATATAACCGTCTAATGAAAAAGAAGATCACTTGGCGATGTTATAAAAACGTTAAACATTTTTTGTTATCTTTTTTATTTAAGAGCATTTGAACTGATCAATGATAGGTCAAAGATTTCAAATTACCGTCACTTAAATCAATTAAAAGATTTTTTTTACATTTTATGATTCAACGCATTAGTTGTAGTATTTCTTCTCTGTGGAAAAACCCGAGTCTCACTAGATTGTCAACTCTGTGGAATAATTGGATTCTCACTCGACCACAGATTGTCAACTCAGTAACAACTGTATATGGGCAATTCCACGAGAATCGCTACCACGACTGAAAACACAAAAACCCTTGAAACTTTTTTCAAAATGATTTGAATAGAAGAAATAATAAAATGTTACTATGTGAAAGTATTTAGATTATATTACAACATTTTAAAGACAAAAATAATAGTTTAAACTGATTATATTTAATTTTTTAATGTTTTAGGCAAAAATTGCGGCGAAAACTAGGCTCCCAATTAGCTTGGAGTAAGAAATGAATTTGACTCTGATTGTTTTTTTTTTGCTATTGTCAAATTGTTTATTAAAACCGAATGTATATTTTCTATTAATTTTTTTTTATTGTTTTATTATAAGATTATAATCTGTCACGTACGGTATGTCACGTACGATATTAAATTTTATTTATTATAAAATCATCCAAAGATTGCAAAGAAAAAATATTTCGTTTAGTGTAAGAAATTAAAAGAAAACATAACGCCTCTTATGAATTCGAATATTTTCGCATATTTCTACATGTACCTCAAAATGAGTTCCGTCTTATGTCACGTACGATATTCCCTTATTTCGCTCAATATTTTGGACAATAATATTTCGAAAGAACTTTTTATTATTTTAAAATATAGTACCCTCTGAATGGAACATAAAGACCAAATAATTTTTCAGATACTCTTATTTTTGCAAAATCTATTCCACAAATGGCACGTACGGTGATATGGAATTGCCCATATGTATTTTTGTACCTGAGCAAAGCTTTCAACAGCAGATAATTTTCGCTCCAGAATAACCATTTTTCATTCCGAACTTAAAGCTTTAGGGGCACAGTTAGAGCAGTTCGTAACATAGCTAGCTGATGTTTTTAACCCTCACCCGCAAGAGTGCCTCAAGGCAATTATCTCAAAAAGTAATTCAGCCCAATTGCGAATAAAAAATTCCGCGGGAGTTTGTTCCCCGGGAGTTTTTTCCCATTGAATTTGAATAGGAAAAATTAGAAAAGGGAGAAAACTCCCGGGGAATTTTTAATCATAATTGGGCTGATTACAATTTTTTTTTTAAATTTAATTTGTTAAACATTTCCCTCGAAGGAAACATTTCCCTCTGTCAGCGGTTTTGTGAGTGATGCCATAATTTTAGCATGTGAAATTTTGTGTGAGATTTTTTTTTTAAATCAAGGTTTTACTAACATTTAGTAGACCGATATATTCGAAATATTTTTTATTTGTTCTTTTTCATTAGTTTTTCAATAAAATCGTTTTAAAAATATATTTTTTTACACCTAAACCCGCAACAATGCCCCGAGACACTCCTCACCTTTTTGCACCTGGTTCCTAAACTTAATTTGCAAATTAGTTTCTGATAGCTGTTCTGAGTTTATTGGGTCATAAACTAAAATTATTCGACAACCGTTTTCAGTAACACATCAAAATATTTGTTGCAAAGCCATATTAGTATAAATATTCTGGGTCCTCATAAGATTCTAAGACTATCTAGCTATATCCGTCCGTTTGTCTTTTTGTTGAAAAAACAAAAGGAGCTAGCTGGCTGAAATTTTCCACAGATACTCTATGTAGCTAAGGTTTGTTTGGTATTGTAAATATCGGTCCATGATTCCAAATGTCCGTCCCTCCGGAATACTATTTAAGCAGTCATAAATATGTTGATTATGCGGCAATACTAATAAAATTTTGCACAAGTTAGTTCTAAGTTCTTTGAAATTATACTATAAAAATCGGGCAGAAATTAATAACTCAAGTCCCCATAGAAAGCCAAAACTACATATTGATTGTATAAAAGACTCGATACAGCCGAATATAACACTCTTACTTGTTATTATACCCGATGTAGCCAAGTCCATCTGTATGTTGAAATAAACTTTCCGTAGCCCCCAAACAAATTTATTATAAAGTATAATTCGGTGGGTTTATTTTATAAACTTTAGCTGGGCTTTTGAACGTCTGATTACAGGACGATAACTTCACTGAGTATAACTGATAAAATTACTTAACCCTATGTCTATATCTGATACATTTTTGTCATGATTAACATCAAAATGGTTTTCAAGATAAAAAAAATTATCAGTTATAGTTCCCATTTATTAATATTATTGCTTCGTTATGACAAAATTGTTAGTGCTTTTGCTAAGGCAACTTTGTCTTGACAACAAACGTCATTAATTGTCTTCTATTTTTATACCTTTCACCTTCGTGAGAAGTTTGTCATTCCGTTTGTAATTTCTACATTTTTCATTTCCGACCCTATAAAGTATATATATTCTGGATCCTTATAGATAGCGAAGCCGATTAAGCCATGTCCGTCTGTCTGTCTGTTGAAATCAATTTTCTGAAGACCCCAGATATCTTCGGGATTCAAATCTTCAATAATTCTGTCAGACATGCTTTCGAGAAATTTGCTATTTAAAATCAGCAAAATCGGTCCAATAATAACGGAGATATGAGCAAACAACCTCGATTTTGAACCTATTTTTGATCTATATCTGGATTACTAAGTCATTAATATAGACAATGTGGATATCTAATGATAGATATTTCAAAGTTCATTGCAACGATGTAGATAAGGCTATAGTTAGTTGGACCTACAATAGGTCAAAATCGGGAAAAATATTTTTTAACCCGAATTTTTTTTTCATCAAAAAAATTTTTTGTCATACGTTTTTTTCCAAAAAAAAAATTTTTTTTAAAATTTGGAAAAAACTTTTTCATCAAAAAATTTTTTTGTCATACGTTTTATTCCAAAAAAAAAATTTGGAAAAAAGCTTTTTTATAAAAAAAATTTGGAAAAAACTTTTTAAAAAAAAATTAAAAAACAATTTAAAAAAGAAATTTGAAAAACAATTAAAAAAAAATTAAATTTTGTTTATCTAAAAATATTTAAAAAAATTTATTTTAAAGTATAATTTGGTGAAGGGTATATAAGATTCGGCACAGCCGAATATAGCTCTCTTTCTTGTTTTTCTTTTTATTTAATTTTACAGCTGGCTTTTGAACATAGAATGGGTCAAGGATATGACGACTACTTCACTGAGTTGTTTAAACTTCTTTACAATAGTTTTAAACAACTCAGTATTGGAAATTTAGTTTTTATGTTCTTTGGAGAGAAGTATTTTATTTTTTTTTTAATTGTTTTAATTTATAAACTTCAGCTAAAAGCCTTTAGACTTAAAAAAAACAACATTAACGGAATAATATGTATGAAATATTTAATTTTTGTTAGGAGATTTTTTGAATATTTAGATAAGTATCAAAACAAAACATTATTATTATTAATTATTAATAATAATAAAAACGCATTTTTCACACTTCTATAAAAAATGAAAAACCAAAAAAAAAAAACACAGCGAAAATAAAATTCATTATTAAATTATTAATAAATTAATTAATAAATAAATAACTACATAAATCAATCACACACATGCATAAAGAATGAAAAAAATAATAATTTAATTTAATAATTAGTATAAAACTCTAAGAGCCTACCATAAAATAAATAATTACTTATAAAATATAATTTAATTTATATATAAAAAATAGACAAAAAAAAACCCAAAAAATAACGAAATTGAATAATAAAATAAATAAATAAATTTTTATTATTAAAAATTAAAATAAATAATAATTTTCTAGAATTTAGCAATAAAAAAAATTATAAAAAATACACAAAAAATTGCTGCAATTAAAAATAAAATAAATATTTGTTAAAGCATGATTATATATATAAAAACGCTAAAATAACATAAACAACATATTTTTTAAGTAACAATAAAAATTAAATAATATTAAATAAACATGGTCATTGAAACAAAAAAAAAAAAACAGAAAAACGCATAAATTATAAGACAAAAAACTTTATTAGAGAGCTTGTATAGTAAGTTTAAATGAAAAATAAATAATAATTATAGACAAAAAAACGCGAAAAAATTTAAGCTAAATTAAAGAAACCAAAAGAAAAAAACTATGCATTAAATAAAAACCCCCCAAAAAAACAACTAGAGTAATAGATGATAATAAAATAATGCTAAATAAATAAAGAAATTTTTATTTAATATTATTATTAAAAAATAATTTAAAACCAGGCAAAACAAACCATTATTCAGAAAAATAATTCATATAAATATCAATAAAAACCAAAAAAACGCAAAACAATTCATGATAAATTTAATAAACAAACAACAACCTATTATTAATAAATTAATAAAAATAATAATAATAATAAATACATAAATTGCAATTGTTACATATTATCCCGCAAAAACAAAATACCACACATTAATTAATAATAATAAATAATAATAAAAAACAAATTAATAAGAAAATACATAAATCCAATTGTTTTAATAAACAAACCAAATAAAATGCATTAAACAAAATCATAATTATAGTCTTTAAAAAACAACCATTAAAAACAAAGAAAAAAAAAGAAGAAAAATTGTTAAGTTTGTACCAAAAAAAAAAATTAATAAATTAAAGAGAAACTGAAGAATAATTATTTGTTTAAATTAAATAAATTAAATAACCATAGATTGTTAAAATTAATTATTTTACTATAATTTACAATTCAAAACTGCTACACTTTTTATATAAGTTTTTTAATAGTTAGAAAACGATTAAAAAAGTTATAGTTCTTTTTTTAAAAATAATACTATGGTATAAATAATACTTTTAAAAATATTGGTTTAATTGCAAATAAGAGCGATCAGTAGTTTAGAAATTGAAACAACCTATTATTTTAGACATCGGCAAAGAGCCGAGCCACCTTAAGAGCTCTCTGGTTTTATTTTCTTTCACACGTACGTAAAGCTGGAGGATCCACACCACGCGTTTTACGCTTTCTCGCATTCTACGCGGATGTCAAAAAAGTAGAATCAATAGGTCAATTCACAAGGTCTCTTATCAGTCATATTATCTTAATGTCCTAATATATCGTAAGCGACAATACACAAATTTTACAGGAGAAGGTTTTTTCGATTATTTTGAAATTTATACATAAAATTAAAAATGTTATGATGCGATATAATATAATTTCGTTCAAGCTATTTGTCTATTTTTCAAAAATATTTATAACTTTTAACAATTAAAAATTCATGGAATACTTTATAGAAAAATATTACAAAAAATGTTTTTTATTGAATTTTTGCATAGATACAAATTCTTCGAATTGAAATAAAATTGTTATTTATGAATAGGTTTTCATGAAATTTCACAGTTATGTAAACTTTTCTATTTAAAATGGAAAAATAAAAATGAATTTTGAAATTTATTATCAGCAATCCCGCAATTCCCAAAAAAATTGTTGATAAATCCCAAAAATGGAAATTTTTAGTTTTTTGGCTTTAATATCCATACCAGGGTCTGAGTTATCGGAACCCTTTACAAAATAATTAAAAGCATATTTGGCCATCTAAAATCAGTTACTATATTTTGATATCGAATATGCGATTTGAGAATTATTGCCCTAAATTTTAATTTTACATAAGAAATAGGTGTTTTTTGAATGGACCTGGTAAGAAAAATTTTTAATTTTTTTTCAATTAAAATATTTTATGAAAACTTAGCTTATAAAATTCTAAGAGGATGTATAATTCCTTATACATCCTCTTAGAATTTTTTTGCGATAACTTAAAAAGAAAAAAAGTTCTTTTTTCCCAAAAAATTACCGAAAAATCGGCTTTTTAAAATTTTTTTAAATTAAAATGCATATAACTTTGGACTTAGGCATTATTTTTAAACACTTATTTTTCTATGAAGGAAACCTGGAGAAAATCGGAAAATATTTGGATACGCTGTTATCAAAAAACTGGAGTAGGCTGGGTAAAACTGTTGAAAATTTAATTTTCAAATGCGAATATCTCCTAAGCTATAAGAGGTAATTGATAGCTATGACTAGGTCTTTTGTAGCGCTCGATGAAAAGATTTTATATGTGTAATTTTTTTGAAATCGCAACACAAACGAAGAAATAGGATCCTACTACAAAAGCGTAGAATGCCTTGACGCGTAGAATGCTTAAAGTAGATCTACTTTCTACTTTTATAAGCGTCACAAGCCGCGCTGGAACATGTCAGCTGATTTTGACAATTTATATTATTTTTTTAATGTGTATTTTTCAATTTTAATAAATTACAACAAGTTTAATGGTGACGCGAAGACGCGTAGTGTGGACCTCCAGCTTAATTGGCAAAAAATATGAAAAGAAATCATTCTCGCAAACAACTTTACAAACCTTACTCTCAGTGCACTGAATGCCAGAGAGCGCTACTCAAAAAACGCAAATACAAAATGAAGTGGTGTTAGTGTACAAAGGCAATTTTACGATCTGCCGATGTCTGCTTTATTTATTTAGAATCTAAATTTTAGATTTACACAACAATTTAAAATATAAATTTAATTTATTTAAATTTAAATAGTCACTCTCTTTTAATACCAGGTGGTGGCAGTAGCGAATTCATTTGAATTCGCCACTTCCACCACTGGTATTTAAATTTCACCTTGAAACACACTTTATAATTTACTATAATGTACTGATAATACAGTTGATGTTTGGAGCCAAGGCCTTACATACTCGCTTCTGGTACAGCGCTGATAGACGGCATATAAGAAAGTTTTTCGTTGAAGGCCTGTAAGGAGACCTTCCGCGTAATGTTTCTTAGAATTTCTATATAATAGCTTATAAGAAAAAACCTGAAAATTAAAGCCTAATTGAAGGTCAGCTGAAGCCAGCCATTTTTTTTCTTCAATGGCCCTTTTGTGAGCATATGGCTTCTTCTTACACGATTTGTAGCAGTTGTTTTCGCGTCTTCCCATGTAAGATTTAATTGTCCTAGTTCTTGGAATAGAGTTGGATTGTTCATGAACGAACAGGTTTAATTGAACAATTCAGTCAACTGAACAATGTGAAGTTGTTCAATCTTCTTGTTTTTTATTGGCCATTTTGTTCGTTTGACATTTCTGTAGATGTTTCAAATTTATATTTTGAAAAAAGTTTTTAAATTACATTTAAGTTGTTTGAATTTTATTAAATTAGCTTTTAGTTTTCTTCATTATTAAAAGTCCGGCCAGTTGTCACCAACCAGTTCATTTTGTACACGATCTGAAAATACATTCACAGAGAAATTGTTTAATCACTTAGTTCAGTCAAACACCGCAGAATAAAAAGGAACAACTGAGCAAAAAGAACAAACCTATTAATTTATTTGTTCTGAACGATCAATAAAAGGAACGATAATTCCCAATTCTAGAATCGTGCGTCTCCATGTACGATGTTGACATAAGATCCAATATATGGTTATTTTTGCCTTTAAACAGTTTCGTTAATCTGTTTTTGTTCCAGCTAATGCTATGTTCACACTTGGGCTTTTAAACGCGTTTAAGCAAAATTTTGATTAAGTTAATCAAAGCCGTTCACATTACATTTGAGATGATTAAGTTGACACTAAAATGATTAAGTTGACAAATAAAAAACAACAAACAAATTTATATTTCTTTAATGCATTAAATATGGAAATAATTACTTTATTAAAGATACCAGCAGATTATTTTAAACTTTTTAATTATGAAATTGTGAACATTGATGAATTATTTAAGGTTTTTTAAGGAAAAAAAAAAACTTCTGTCAAAATTTATTTATCGGTACTACACTAAAAGGTGACCGATGCTACGTCATCGTCAGTTTGAGGTATGTTCAGTTGATTCTACGTGATTAATGAAGTGATTAAGATTTAATCATGTCAATTTGAAGTGATTAACAAATCATTTAAATGTATGGATAATCATCTCGATTTTGAAGTGATTAGAGCCTAATCACGTTTGAGATGATTAACTCTGCAAATGTGAACATAGTATAAGATAATGGAGCTGGTATCTGTCTTGGCCTAGACACATTGTCCTCTGTGTATTTGATGTAGTGGTAGGGAACCTTGCTAATCTTTGATTCCTACCTTTTATCCCAGTCGATAAGGAAGGAAGCAAGCCTTTAAAGAGGGTTATTAGGAAAAATATTCTTAATGAATTCAGCATAAAACCTAATGAATGGGCTGTAAAGTACCACGTGTTTAGTTTTATATATAAAAAAACTACTTCACGCGTACTTAACAAACATCAACTGTTATACATTTTTTTTAATACATTTGGTTTCTTCTTCTGCTTTCATGTATATAGGAATAATTGCAAAGAGAAGCAAAGATCTTCTAGAACAGTTTCTGAGAGAAAGCAGAGTGGCATGAGTATCGGATCTTATATTATAGAATGTGTAAAAAGGACTACAAATGAAGCCATAGCAATTTTTCTGGCTGCGTAGTTTTATGATTATTTCTATTATTTTAGTTAACGCACTCCTATTGGAGCGTCTAGCTTGTGGAACGTAAATAATTCTATGGTGTTTGAATAAAATTTCTAAATCTTATCATATCTTGTGCAAGATGTCTAAATTGTACCCATTGTTTCTACTCTTGCTTCTAAACTCTTCTTCCAACGATATTCGCCAGGTTATTCTTGGGCGATCACGATTCCTACATTCCTGACGATTCCACTCCGTGTTGTCCTTTCTTAGGGTGAGACCAACCCATTGCCATTTTCTTCGACAGATTTCTGTATCTATTGGCATTGAGTTGCATCTTGGCTTTAAAAATTTGTTTTCATATACTTGTAGTCTTTTGGAGATTGAGTTTGTAAACTTCCAGGTTTCACTTCCGTATAGCAAGACTGATTTTACGCTTGTATTAAATATTCGGTTTTTGTGTTTTCTTTTTTTGGATATATGTTTCTATATTAACTCCATAGTTCACTGTAGACAACCTTGAAATCCACACCCTTGAAATGGGCTTTACATTTAGCATCGCCGTTAAGCATTCGTATAATAGAATTTATCTGGAATGCCAGCACTACGAAGATATTTCCAGATAGCTTCTCTGTTTATATACAGTGGTGAGTTCCATTCTATTTACTGTTTCATGAATTATCTAACGGGAAAAACAAAGTGAATTTACTATAAGATCGACACAATCTCTAAAAAATGAATTCGAATGTTCTATTTTCATAATGATCACCTAGATCTTTTAAAGCTGATTAAGTTAATATTGTCTTTAAAAATTATATATTCATTGCGCTAAATCAAATATGTTTGTTTGTTAACTTTAATTGACAAATTTCTTACCTATAGTCACAAGATCGGTATCTGGAGCTCCAATTTTATATTGTCAAAATGATAAAATATTTCGGAAACCTTGCCCAAAATGTTATACTACAAACATGAAATATCTTATAGAGAAACTTATTTAAACTGAGACTTTTAACAAATTAGTGTAAGGCTAATAATAGTAAAGTTATTAAACATTTTCCAAACCATAGTATTATTTGAAAAAGACCAAAAACAAGATTAATAAAGCCAAACAAACATTTGTTCAAATTTAAGTTAATTAAACTCTTCCTTTTCAATATTTTTTTTTTCTAATTTCACTCCTTTAATTCTTTAAACAAACTCATACATTCGTACATATTGCTGCTCTCACTATCATTTTCACTCACTCACGCCTACATAATACATATTTATACATTCTTTCACTTACAACAAAAAACACACACGCCGCTCACCTCACCTACTTACTCACCTACACTCACACACACCCTTTAACATTTTTTCTACACTCTTGTCAATTTTGTTATAAACAAATTTATTATTATAAATTTATCTTTTTATCAAAAAAGAACAAAATAAAACAAAACAAAAGAAATGAAAACCTAAACAAAATATAAATAAAAAAAAACATCACAATTTCTTATAAACCAAAAAATTACTATAAAATGAAAACCAACAAACACCACAACAACAAAAAGGAAAAAAAGTTATCAACCAAAAAAAATAAATAAAAAAACAACAACAATGATAATGATATTTCATATGGAAAAATAAATAAAACAAAAAAAAAACACAATAAAAATTTAAAAATATTATAAAAAAAAAATTAAAAAAATATACAAAACTGAGTTTTATTTTCTAGGATATTGAAAGCATAGAGAATAGACATAGAGCGGAAACTCTCCTGTCAAAGACCTAACTCAGTTGCCTAAGTGGTGAGAATGTATTAGTAGAAAAAACTATGTAAAAACAAAAACAACACTCGTATGTGTGATTATTTCGAGTAATTTTTTTGTTTGAGTTTTTTTCTAGTTTCCGCTCTATGTTCTCTATGATTGAAAGCATAGATCGGAAACTATCAAAAACCTAAGTGGTGAGAATATACTATATTCGGCTGTGCCGAATCTTATATACCCTTCATCCTACTTCAAAATAAAAATATTGAATATTTTTAGGTAAACAAAATGTATTTTTTTTCCCAAGTTGTTTTTTTTTATATTTTTGGAAAAAAAAAATTTCGAATTGTTTTTTTAAATTCTTTTTTTTAAATTTTAAAATTTTTTTTTGGTTTTTTAATTTTTTTTAATATTTAGCGAAATAAACTTTTGCTGAAAAAATAAATTCGGGTTAAAAAATATTCTTTCCTATTTTGACCCATTGTAGGTCCAACTTACTATGGTCTTATATACGTCGTTGCAAAGGTATAGATATCCATATTGTCTATATTAATGACTTAGTAATCCAGATATAGGTCAACAAATAGGTCAAAAATCGAGGTTGTCCTGGTTTTATCCTTATATCTCAGATATTTGTGGACCGATTTTCTCGATTTTAAATAGCAACCGAGCCGTAAGAATTCCGGAGATATTGATGTATGTAAGTTATTTGGGGGCTTGGGAAAGTTGGTTTCAACAGACAGACGGACATGGTTTAATCAATAGAATAACTTTTAGCTAAATGATGAAAACACACCAAATGTACAATGTATTTATACCCTACACTACCATAGTGGGGAGGGGTATAATGTCTTTGTGCAGATGTTTGTAACGCCCAAAAATATTAGTCCCTCCTTAAAGTATACCGATCGACTTAGAATCACTTTCTGAGTCGATGAAACGATGTCCGTCCGTCTGGCTGTCCATGTAAACCTTGTACGCAAAGTACAGGTCGCAATTTTGAAGATATTTCGATCAAATTTGGTACATATTATTTTTTCGGCCCAATAACCAAGCCTATTGAAACTAGCTGAAATCGGTCCATTATTTCACCTGTCCCCATACAAATGTCCTTCCGAAATTGGACTTTATATATATATCTCCACAAATTCCGCTCCAAATAAGTTTTATATATACAAAATTCATATCACCAAATTTTGTTACGATCGGTCCATAATTAGTCATAGCTCCCATATAGACCCGCTTCCGAAAATCACTTTAACATGTATAAATCGCTTAAAAATGTTGGTATACACACACATTTCAACATAGCTAACATTCATATAGACATAAATCAAACGACCTAATCTCATGGTGATCGGTCCATAATTGGTCATAGGTCCCATATAAGGCCCACTTCCGAAAATCACTCAAAAATATAAATTATTGAAATTTTAAAAGAAAAATGTTTTTGTTCTTTTACTTAGTGTAGGGTATTATATGGTCGGGCTTGACCGACCATACTTTCTTACTTGTTTTTTAATAAATTGAAATGTTTATTAAGGGTCTCACAAATGGGACAGTTGATAGCAGCCATACAGTTGCAGCTACATATGTATGTAGAATTTGCCATCATTTATTCAGTTTGTTTTGTCAAATCATAATGGACGGATAGAGCGTTCAACAACATGGGCAAATTATAAAATTGTTGTATAAAAATCGGTGTTCTGTTCAGGCAAAGTTGCGCCCATTTTGCGGTGAGGCGCATTTTATGAATGAATGAGAGTAATTATTTATATGATTGTGATAATCATAATATGGTAATTTTAAGACTAACATGAGTGTCTCAATCATATATATGATTGTAGTAAATAAATATATATTTAATAAATATATGTTTAATCATTTTCATGATGAATCATTTGGTCAATTCACAAGGTTTTCTAGCATGTCATAAAGTCGTAATATTTCTCGAGGCGGCCTCTCGGCTTAACCGATTCTTAGGAGTTCGGCTTTTCCTGAAAAAAGTCGAAATCGACTTTTTGGTCGGAAAAAAGTCGAACAATCGATTATGTTATCTCAAAAGTCGAAAATAGTCGCTCTTTTTATATAGAATTGGTGTCTCCGATTCCAAAAAAAAAATGTTTAAAAGATCAACATACATTTTTTTTAAGTTACAGTAGGGTCAGATATATAAAAATCGTTAATAAAAAACTTAAAAAAAAACGTTTTCATGTGTTTCTTTTTTTCTTTTAAAAGAAAAAAAGGGGTGCTAGCGGCTACAATTTTTTTACAAAGACATTCCCCAGAAGTTTCTTTAAATGATGTATATAGTCATTGGACGGGCTTCGACGGTCTTTTTTTTTGGCAAGCTATATAATATTATTAGAAAAAAAATCATCAGTATATTTGAGACCAAAGTTTAAAGGACTATAACAGGAAAATGGAGAGGCCCATAAATATAAGATATACACTTAACAAAACCCTATATCAATGTTTATCTAAGTTTTGAAGTATGAATTTCTATATGGTAAAACAATTGAGATATATGTAATTTAGTAAAGCAGTAAAATATTAAAAAAAAATTAACTTAAATATGATTCAAAATTGTTTGAACTTCTGGCGCTTCTGTCGAGAAAACGAAATGTCCAATTGAAAAACCCATTTGTATTGGAGGAGAGCAGATTGTCAGCTTCCGAAAAAACTTCGTTTTTTCTAATTCTGAAGATACTGATTTTCATAATTTTGTCCACCTAGATTTTGATTTGGAACCACAGTGTAGAAACCATGTATTTTTTTTACAAAAAATGGTAAAAAGTTGAAAAAAGTGGAAAATAGTCGGAAAAAGTCGAAAGGTCGAAAGGTGAAAAAGTCGACTTTTTGTTTCAGCTATAGAACCCTATTGCTCACCAAAGCTTATGGTGAATGTATTTCATCGGTTTCAATGGGCGAGTTATGGTTTGTGGGGTTCAAAAGTGGTGATTTTGACACGGAAGACAAAGATCGCCCAGGTCAGCCAAAAAAGTTTGATGACCAAGAATTGGAGCTATTACTCCATGAAGATTGTTGTCAAACTCAACATGAGCTTGCAAAACATGAGCTGCAGGATTCATTCAAAAGCAGAGAAATTGTGTATCATACGAATTGAAGCCGAGAGAAATGATGCTTGAACGCTATAATAAAAGAAATTCAATTTTGCAACAAGTCATTACTTGCGACTAAAAATAGATCCATTACAATAACCCGAAGCGTAAGTCCGGCCAACCAGCCGAATCGACTCCAAACCCAAATAGCCATGTATTTGGTGGGTCCAATAGGGTCCTATCTTTTATGAACTGCTGAAATCTGGCCAGTCCATCACAGGGAAACTGTAACGAACGAAACTGATTCGTTTGAAGCGAGCATTGACCGAAAAACGCCTAGAATATGCTACCAGCTATGAAACCGTAATATTCCGGTCATATGTTGCAACATTTTTTAAAAAGTATTTAAAATAAAGTGGTTGGGAAGTTTTGCCTCATCCGTCAACTAGTACAAACCATGCTGCGTCTGGCAAAATGCTCCATCTGGGATACGCTTCCCTTGATTTGTTCAAGGCCTCAAAAGATGAGCAGTTCTTTTGGCTCGGAATACATATGTTACCAGAAAGATGGGAAAATGTCATAGCATACAATGGACAAATATTCTTAAAAATTTTCATTATAATCATACCAAGCTAATCAAAATTTGTCTATACTAACTAGCTAAATCGATTCAATTATTATTGTTGATCTCTTTAATTGCATTCATGTACATTTTACTTAATATAAATATTTACATTCATGATCATAATTTACATAATTACAATAGCGGTATTCACTGTTAAGTGCGAATGGTCTAGCATCATAGCAAATGCAAAATTTTACCGTAATCCAATAACAAATTACACACAAAAATCTTTACAATTTTGCATTTGCAATGATGCAATACCATTCGCACTTAACAGTGAATACCGCTAATATAATAGTAAGTTATATTTGTTTTTAAATTTGTTGTGTATTGTAAAATGAATGAATGAAATGAAAAAGCTGTGTTTAGATAATACTAATCTAGTTACGATCTGATACGCATTAACCTTCGCTTTACCAATACCCACCCGGGTGACCACATCGTTTTTATTGGTTTAATATTTTTTTTAATTTTGTTTCGATTTAAATGAAATTTATACTCACTGAATAAATTTTAAGGTTCTATAGAATTTAATAGAAACATTTTAAACTTTTTATAAGGTTTTTTAAATTTTTTAAAATTTCATTCGTCGCATATATTTATAAAAGTGTAGTGTCACCCGGGTGGGTATTGGTAAACCATGTACATAAAAAACCTTTGGTAAAGCGAAGGTTAATCAATCGAAATGTACACCGACGCATAATATCGCATGTCAATGCTTCACGACGCATACATGTTAAAACAGGGTGTTTCGATAATTAATATGTCTTTCTGGGTAAGCTATGAAATATTTTGCATAACATTACCTTCGTTAGCCAATGAAATCGCGTTTAGAAATTCTTTTTCATTCAACTGTGCACGAGGAAAGAAGTGTCTTCAATTGCCGAAACGTAATAAAACTTTAAATTTTAAATTATTTTATTGCCTAAGTGAATCATTTTCCTTACATATGAATTTAAATATTATTGAAAGATAAATTAGTTAAAATATTAAATTATTGTATTGTATAAATTTGTATTGTTCTACTAGACAAATTTTTATATTTTTTCCTAAAATATCTGTTGCTGGAGCATCTACATAATTATATTTCTTCAAATCTCAGTTTGATTTTTGTAACATTGATTGAACACTTTTTTTTGGTAATTCCCATATTAAATTAAGGTAAGCCGGCTTAAGGCCAAACAAATAAAGTTTTATATTATCAGCCATAAGAATATAGAAAACAATTTTTTTTTACTTATGTGGTCATTAATCCCTATCCAGTAGTACATACTAAAAATAATACATGCAATAAAATTTGGAAACATAAACTTAAAATTTTAACTTATTTTCAATCTTTTCTTTTAGATAATTTTTCTCAAATTTTAATTATTTTAGGTTTTAATTTTCCTTTTAGACAAAAATTACTTTTTTTCAAAATTAAGTAAAAATTTGATTTTTTTAGTATTTCAATATTGTTTTTAACAATTATCACTTTTTATTTATTAGACTTTTTTATTGGATTTTTCTTTTATTTTGTTTGAAATTTTTTTAAGATTTTTGTTTAGCCGTGTAAGAGAAAACTGGCTTGTTTCACTAATATTTTGTTAGTGTACCTAGAGAAATTAAAATTTTATACAGATGATTTAAATTTTGTAGTAGAAATGTGTCACGTCACGCCATAATGGAAATGCCCATATTTGACAAATATTTCTGACAAAAAAAAAACTAAAAATCAAAGTCTGACAAAAATGTAGAAATTACAAACGGAATCACAAATTATATTTACCCTTGTCCATAGGGTACAACTAGAGGCGCAACTGAGAGTAACAATAATTACTCTCTTTACATGTACTTGTGATCATCAGGGAAACCAATATATGCAAATGCATATTTTTTCTGGTGAGTCTAATGAGCACATGGATAAGATATTTACACGTTTCATAACTATTTAAGAATTTTGCCATCAATTTGTTACTGCATATTTTTGCATATTTTACCCTTAAATGCATATATTTGTTTTAAGAGCATATTTATGTCATATTTTGACTTTTCAAAAGCAAATTTTGTCTTAGTTATTTTTCGCTGTTGTGTTACAGGTTTTTACTTCCTTTGTTTAAAATTAAAAATTGAAAAATAGATGGCTTTTTTTAATATACAATAAGCACTATTTTAATAATAGCGCCATATAAATATCAAATTTTAGTTCTAATTTAAACTTAACCGTTCTAAGTGTTAAAGAAATATTGTCTTTTAAATTTGCTCCTATAACATCAGTTGTTGTCGAAAGAACATTTTCTATGTATTAAAAAGTTTTTTCGGATCCAATAGACAACGATTATTATTTGAAAATTTAAGTCAATATTTTGTAATTTATTGCAATAATAACCTTAATTGAAGTGACTTTATATTTATATAAAATATCATCAAAAAACACCTCTCGAGGCCTTTTCTGTTTTTATGTTGTATTTATTTTTTGTTATACTTATTTTAGTTCATGTTATTTTTTTATTTTATATTACTTTAAATTTTTAGAAATGAATTGTATTGATTTTTTTAAATCTAATATATAAAAATCTCGTGTCACAATGTTAGTGTTTGAACTCCTCCGAAACGGCTCAACCGATTTTTATTAAATTTTGTGTGTATGTTTGGTAGGTATGAGAATAGGTCGTAAAGTATATTTCATACCGCTAGGTCATTAGGGTGACCCTATCCAGTATTTATTTTTACCATTTTTTGGCTAAAAGCTTTTTTTTCGCATTTTATTTATTTGGCATTATAAAATTCCTATAACCCCAAATTTTCATCAACAGACCCTCACCCACCCGTTTTTTAGCCGTTTTTTTCCAAATATCAATATTTAACTATTTTTATGAAATTTTGTATATATTTTTGGTAGGTACGAGACAACAACGTTTGCCGGATCAGCTAGTAAAAGTATATTTTTTAGTTAAAAACAAGTAAGAGTGCTATATTCTCATATACCCTTCACCAAATTATACTTCAAAATTTTAAATATTTTTCAACTTTGACAGATCACCTACTTTTTAACAAAAACAAAGTACATGTTGTTTTTGTATTGTTGTATTTGTTGTAGTGATGCAGTCACCTTACTAAGTGTACCCTGCTATGTACTTAGGGGTTTTCCCTCTCAGTAAAGCTTATTATTCTATGCCCTTGTCTCTCATGGTGAAGGTTACAAAAATCAAAATTTGGATATTTTCCGGCTTTCGAAATGCAATATGATGATATGATAAGTTTATCTTATTTTTTTTATATAAAAATGTTTGTTATTTAATTAGTCTACGTTTAACTACAGCGACAGCAAGATCAACAGAATTTCAAAATGTATTCCACCGCAGAATTCTTTTATGATCATATTGTTATGTTATATACTCATTTGGTCAATCAATATGAGCCCGAATATTTTAAGGATTTGGAATATACCCCCTGGGTATTTTCACTGCTGGGTTCAGTGGTTATAGGTTTAAGTAGCATACTGCCATTCCTTATAATACCAACAGATGAACAATTAAACAGACAAGGATACCAAGATCGTAAGTTATTTGTGTAAATGAATTGTTTTATTTTCATAAATATGTATATGTATGCACATACATATTTTATTATTGTTTGTTCTTCTAGCTGGTGAATCAAAGTTGCTAAGAGTTTTACTTAGTTTTGCTGTGGGCAGCCTTTTGGGTGATGTTTTTCTGCATTTATTACCGGCGGCCTGGGAAGGTGGCATTGAAAAATGTAAGTCAACTATACAATACACATATTTATATCGTAAAATGCAAATTTATCATCACATTTAATCAAAAAGAACAGCATAAAAACATTTTCTTTCGAATTACACAATATTATTAAATGTTATTGTAATATGCCAATTTTTTTCATTTATTTATTTAAATTTAACCAAAAACATTTTAAAACAAAAACATTTTAAACCAAATTATATTTAAAAATATAATTTTTTTAAATATTTTTATTTAAACAAAATCAAAATTTTTTTTTAATGTTTTAAAATTTATTTTTTTCCAAATTGTTTTTTAATTTTTTTAAAAAATTTTTTTTTTTCAAAATTTCTTTAATTAATTTTTTTGGAAAAAGAATTTAGGACAAAAAAAAAGTTTTTGATGAAAAAAAAATTCGGGTTAAAAATATTTTTTTCCGATTTTGACCCATTGTATGTCCAACTTACTATGGTCTTATATACGTCGTTGCAAAGGTCTTTGAAATATCTATCATTAGATATCCATATTGTCTATATTAATGACTTAGTAATCCAAATATAGGTCAAAAATAGGTCCTAGTTTTTTCCTTATATCTTAGCCATTTGTGGACCGATTTTAAATAGCGACCGAGCCGGAAGAATTTCGGAGATATTGATGTATGAATCGTGTATGTAAGTTATTTGGGGGCTTCGGAAAGTTGACACAGACGGACAGACGGACATGGCTATATCGATTCCGCTATCTATATCGATCCAGAATATATATACTTTATGGGGTCGCAAATGAAAAATGTACCCTTGCCACTCATGGTGAAGGGTATAAAAATTAAAAAAAAAAAAAATAATTTTAAAATTTTTTGCCGAATTTGTCACGATTTTCGACTCAGTGTGGCGTTATATAATCCAGATATAGATCAAAAATCGAGGTTGTCGTGGTTTTAAAATAATGGAGTTAATTAAATAACAGAAATCATTCAATCTTTAAATGATTAAATTTTTGTTAATTCAAATCAATCTAATCCATTTCATTTTGGTTTTTCTTTTAATCATTTACAAGATTATTGATTTGAATTGAAGAAAAATTTTATCATTTGATAAATCGTGTTACGCTATTTTGTAGTGGATTTAAGTTAAAGGCTACATGAATGATTCAATAAGGAATTAATTCTATAAATAATTATTTTTTTAAGGAATTAATTGAATACGTTCTCAGGGAATTAATTCCTAATGCATTACACAGGTCAACAGCAAAAAAATGCTTGACTAACCATTATATATTTTTGATGCATCATGGCTACCTAAGTACAAAAACGGTAAAATTTTTCAATTCTATGGATAGATTTTTTTTAAACATTTTTTTAAGTATTTCTCCACATAAAAAAAGGGTTAGTTCGATGTTATTAAAATAAACATAGAAATTATTAAGATTTACATAACCTTTAATACGTTCATTTATTGCGTTTCATTCGGTATATTTTATATATTGCAGTAGTTTCGGAGTTATAGTAACAAATTGAAACAAAAAATATATTTTTTTACGTGAAAATAGCAATTTTTTTGTTTTAAAAAAATCGAAAACAGCTGAATTTGTTAAGATTCACTGATATATAATAGCACATATAATAGCAACAAAATAAGATATCGATCATAAAAATCGATTGATTCTTTTCGAATTTATTCACAATTAAGTTTCACAAATTTTAAATTTTTGTTTGATATACATAAAATTGTGTAGTTAAGGTTCTTCTTTTGAATGATTGAATTTTAAAAACATTTTCCCCATGCTATGTACAAATTTTCACATATATATTGCGTTTCAATCGGCTTAGTAGTTTCGGAGTTATAGTAACAAATTTAAGCAAAAAATATATTTTTTACGTGAAAATAAAATGTTTTTTTGTTTTAAAAAAATCATGAAATATCGAAAACAGCAGAAATTGTTCAGGTTTATTACTTTGTCGCAAAGCCACATATAATAGCAACAAAATGAGATATCGATCATAAAAATCGATGAATTATTTTCGAATTTATTCACAATTAAGTGAATTCGCTCATTTTCAGAAAATGGTTATCAAGATAAAAAATTATCAGATGTAGTCTCCATTTATTAGTATTATTGCTTCGTTATGACAAAATTGTTAGTGCTTTTGCTCAGAGAACTTTGTCTTGATAACAAACGTCATTAATTGTTATGATAAATATTTGTCAAGTATAGACAGGGGGTAAAGAAATGTACATTTTAGTAGTTTAACAAATTATTCTTCAAATTGATAAATTTTCATCGCATAAACTGTATTTAAAGATTTTTTTTAACCCAGTTTTATTTTTTATTTTTTCTTAGCATCGTCTTCTGGTCATCACTTCCAAAACTCTGGCCTTTGGGTTCTATCGGGTATATTTATTTTCACAATAGCCGAGCAAATTTTCTCCGGCTATGCCAATGCCTATGAAGATCAGCCAAAGAAGGTGACTGGTTATTTGAATCTTATGGCAAATTCCATAGATAATTTTACGCATGGTTTGGCAGTGGCTGGTTCATTTATGGTCTCATTTCGTCATGGAATTTTGGTTACATTTGCCATATTGTGTAAGTATAACAAACACATTAATTTAATTTATTTATTTAAAAAAAAAAACTTTTCATTATAGTGCATGAAATTCCCCATGATATTGGTGATTTTGCAATTTTATTACGTTCCGGCTTCAGTCGATGGGATGCAGCATGCGCTCAATTGTTAACAGCTAGTGCTGGTCTTTTGGGTGCTTTAGTAGCTATTGGTGGTTCTGGTTTTATTTCCGCCATGGGTAAATATTTTTGATATTTTGATTTTAAAATAATATATTTTTGTTATTATCTTTTTTTTAGAGGCTCGTACCTCCTGGATAATGCCATTTACTGCTGGTGGCTTTTTACACATAGCACTGGCTACAGTATTACCGGATTTGTTGCAAGAAAACAATCGCCTTGAAATGATTAAACAATTCTTGGCTTTGATAGCCGGCATAGCTGTAATGGCCGTGATCACCAGAATTTTCGAACAATAAAAATTACAAAAATTTAAACAAAATAACCAGAAACATGAAATTTAAACTATAATAATTGCCCAATTCACAATCGAAGTCGTAGCGTTGTAAGTTGTTTGTGAAAAATATTTTTCAAACAAAATTTTTTGAAACAAAAACAAAATATTAATAAAAATATTACGACATACAACGCTACAACACTACGACACCAATTGTGAATTGGACAAATGATTTAGTGTTATTACAATAAATTTTGTATGTACATTAGAGTTTATTTGTAAGCAGTTCACTTCATTTGTTTTTCGAGTATCATCATTTTTCTGAATGTTTTTGCGTAAATAAAAATAATGATATCCTTTTTTTTTGGAAAATTTTCAATCCTTGTGGTGGTTCAACGCACCTAAAAACGCGGATTTTGAGCACATTTTTCTGTAGAGCAAAATCAGTTGAATATATTGCAAATCTAATTTCACCAGTCGATTTTCTTCATCAAAAATTAATACAATTGATTTTTTTTTAATCCTTACAAATAGTTCGCAAATCTCATACAAAAATAGAAAAAAAGAATTTTAGATTTTTTAAACATGCACGATGAAAATGCATTTTTTATGCTTATCAAAACGGTACCAATAAATATATATTCCTTTCTATCACAACCCGTTAAAGTTAATCAGCCCAATTATGAATAAAAATTCCGCGGGAGGTTTTTCCTTATTCTCATTTTCAATGGGAAAAAACTCCCGGGGAACAAACTCCCGCGGAATTTTTTTATTCATAATTGGGCTGAATAAGAAGATCCGTGTTCCGCAATACATCTTATTTCCAATATACAAACAATTCGGTTGTTGCATTCACTATACAGATTCCCAAGACAACAACCATCGCTGGAAAAACTTTAATTGGTTTGTTGTATTTAATAAATACACTTCTATTCTATCTTAAAAGCTAAATTTATGGATTCTGCTTTCAATTTTTGTTAGTTTCAATTCTGTTTAGTTACTTCCATTTAATTTGTGGTTTATTTTCGTACGCGTCGGACGGTATGATTTTTAGCTCGTTTTAATTTCCTATTTTTTCCGGTAAAAACTTAATTTATTGTAAATAAAAGTACATTTCCGTTTAAATAACTGTGTAAAGTTTAAGTGTATGTACTTAGTTTTTCACTACAAATGAAATTCGTGAAGAAAATCAAGTGTATAGTTAGAAGAAAATTAGATATTTTTTTATTTAGTAAATTCGCCATTTTAGATTACTGCATATTGTGTTGAACAGGTCGTACGTATTTGGCCAGTGTTGTGCAAAAGTATACGAAAGTGTAAAAGGTACGAATTTGTACTACGAATCAAGTCCAATTGCATTTTTAACGAGTTTAGATGGTGTAGGAGTTAAAAGCTTCGATTTCGATTTTTTTTAAATCAACAATTCGCCAATAAAAAATATAATTTTCCATTCCATATCCAATAGTCGAACGATACAAACAATTCGGTTGTTGCATTCACTATACAGATTACCAAGACAACAACCATCGCTGAAAAAACTTTAATTGGTTTGTTGTATTTAATAAATACATTTCTATTTTATCTTAAAAGCTTAATTTATGGATTCTGCTTTCAATTTTTGTTAGTTTCAATTCTGTTTAGTTACTTCCATTTAGTTTGTGGTTTATTTTCGTACGCATCGGACGGTATGATTTTTAGCTCGTTTTAATTTCCTATTTTTTCCGGTAAAAAAGGTTCCTTATTTGTAAATAAAAGTTTATTTCCGTTTCAATAAATGTGTAAAGTTTAAGTGTATGTAATTAGTTTTTCTCTGCAAATGAAATTCGTGAAGAAAATCAAGTGTAAAGTTAGAAGAAAATTAGATATTTTTTTATTTAGTAAATTCGCCATTTTAGATTACTGCATATTGTGTTGAGCAGGCCGTACGAATTTGGCCAGTGTTGTGCAAATGTAAACGAAAGTGCGTAGGTACGAATTCGTCAAGTGCAATTGTTCGCTGCACTTTTAATGAGTTTAGGTGGTAAGCTTCGATTTCGCCTTCAATTTAAAAAAAAACAATAAAATGAATTAAACTCTATTTCTTCTATGAGTAAAGTTTTCTTTAAGAAATATTAACTTTTCAATCAATTATATTCACCCTTATTCTACTTGGCGTCGTCGACATCGTCGTCAATATTGAGTCAAAAAATGGTATATGTTTCTCCGAAATCGATAACAATTGGTAACTTTTGTCAGAATTTTATACTTTTATAAGTCTGTGCAGTCAAAATAATAGCACCATCGTAAGAAATTGTCGGAAAAGTATAGAATATTTATGTTTTCGTTTTAAAAAATCGCCATAAAATTATAATTTGAATCTATTTATATCGAAATGAATAAAATTAAAAACAAAAAAATTAATTTTACTTTTCAAATTTTTTTAGTAACAAAAAAGTGGTATATGTGAGCTCTAGTTTAAAAAATAATGATTTCTGAACATACAAATTAGCTTAATTCGGAATAAAATGATTTATATAGATGTTTAGAAATGGTTTTAAAAATCATTGCGTTGAAATAAAAATATAAATTTTAGGTTTCGAAACCGCTTATCTCTCTCTTGGCCCACCGTTTCGAAAATCAGACATTTATGTTGTGCACGGTGGTCAAAAGTGACGACTAGTGTTGCAGTTATTCGCTGATCATTACAAGAACAAAATTTAAATTATTTAAATCGTAAAAAAGTTTCACCAATAACAATATAACATCCTCTATTAAAGCTAAAATTTCCGAAGTCGCATTACCATTTTTCAACATTCAAGTACCAAAACACTTTTTGGTCAAATAATTAAACAAATTATATTGTTCGATATCAGATTTCTATAGAATGTCCTTCGAATGCAATTTCAACAAAAATTTAAGATAATATATTCATCTTATCTTACAAACACACAGATTTTAAAATTATAATTTGATTGTGGTTTTTCTATTATAACATTCGAAGAATATATTGAATATGTGGAATAAATAATTCAATCTTATATGATCAAATGCTTGATAAAATCATACTCAGATATAAATCAAAGAAATTATGACCATAGGAATGATCTATGGAATGATAAACTGATATAAATTTGGGTTTCAAGCAAAAAAGCCCATGTCGTGGCACAGAATGCGATATCCCCAAACACAATTTTAATAAAAATACATGGCCAAAAGCCACAAAAAGGGAAAAAGGAAACCAAAAATATTGATACGTTTTAACCTTTTCAAAACGTTTGGTTTATTTGCTTTAAATAAACCGGATACTTTTGAATGCAAATAAAAGCCGTTTAGTAGTTTAAAAATTGTAACAACTCTTTATTTATTCAAAATGTACAACAACCACAGAATTAAATAGCCACTCAATGTTTTTTATACACGTTTATAAATTCTCAGAAATACAGACACAATTTAAAATGTACACGAATTTACTTGAAAAGCAAAACACACTTTAAGGCACTCAGTTGATGTTTATTCGAAAAGCGTCTCTGATAAACTCACTCACGACTGCAACCTCTGCCACTATTTATAACACTGCCATCTGCACTCGAATATTCTAGATTGCTCTTTAACTGTCAAAGTTCGAATTCGAATACAGCGTTGCCAACTTACGATCAAATCAACTGAAAGCTTTTATTTAATAATGCCCACATATATGTTACAGTTTGCTATTACAGCACTGTTATTTGAAAGCATTATGCTACTTTTAAATCAGCCCTTAAAATCGTTATATTTGAATTCAAGCATAATTTCGTAACAATATTTAAGAATTTATTTTGGGGAATGAAAAAATAAATATATTTGGCATACAAGTTCGATACAAAATTTTGAAAATTTTTGAATATTTATGGGTAGGAGGTGGTCAGTCAAGTCAGACTCATTTTTGCCAAAAAAAATACGAAAAAAAAGACAGCAATATTTTACTTTTAATAATAACGTGTTAAGAACGTTACAAACAATAATAATTGTTACTAAATTAAATTTTATTCTGGTTAATTTTTGTTTATTTTAATCGATTTCTATCTTGGTGCTATATTTTTCTTAGGATTTATATATTATGTAGTTTTTCTTTAAAATTTGCATCTAATTTTCAAAATCATTTTTAAGATTTGAAAGTTCATTGAATTAAATTATTTTATTAAATAAGTCGAGTGCTAAATCATAACAAAGGTTAAAAAAATAAATTCAATGCAAATTTTTCCATTTTAATTTAAACAAAAAATAGCTTATAGCTTAGCAAAAAATAGCCTATGTTTCGCAATATAAATAAAAAAGTTATTAAACAAATAAAATTTTTTTTTGAATCATTCTGCTTTTAAAGTCAGTAATTAATTATAAATGAAATATAAAAAATAAATGAAGAAAAATAAAAAGTGTTAGTTTGCTAGGAACTGAAAATAGCTGCAAATTAAAAGAATTTATAAAAACTTTAGGTGAGGTAGTGAAGTGTGAGTGAAATTTGTATAACATACAAAGCCATAGAATAAATACATGTCATCTATAATCCAAGCGACAAGAGATTTCAAAGAAGGTAAGAATAATTAAACTATATTATTATAATTACAGAAATAATTTGTGATACAAGAAATGTCCCTGAAGGAAACCTGGAGACAAGTGTCACTAAGTCACCAATTTTGTCATCTATTTTAGTGTCGAACATAAATTTGAAGGCGACTGCTATGAATTCGCACCTTTTTGTTTTTTAATTTGTTTAATACAACGTCAAATGTTAACGAAATATGCAGTTTAATTATCAACATCCACTTCTGCAAAGTTTAAAAAGTGTAGACTAGAATTGCTAAAATGTAATTCTATGTCAATGTCTACATATCGTCCCCGAAATAAGAACCCAGTCAATAGTAGACTACCAATGACAGGAAATAAACTTCCTGTTCAAAGTTGTTAAAATCAATTATATGAAATTATGGTTTAAAATGATTCATATAACTAAATCTCATCTTAATTTTTTTTTAAGATCAAGCTAAATTTAAATATTTTATTTGTACTGTTCATAAAAATTTCGAAGATATCAAAGTTTGTTGACAAAAATCCACTATTAACATTAAATATTTCAAACAATTTTGTACATATCTTTGATGTTTTTTATTTATAAATTTTCATTCTGTATAAAAATAAGTGCGCTTTATAATTGTCTCACTTTACTGTATAGTACGATTTACAGCATCAAATGCATCACTTTTATGATCACTTACGTTGGGCCGGGACTCGTAAGTACAAATAGTGACACCATGATAATGAGCTTCACTGAATTCACCACGAAGACCTAGAAAATTAACAATAATTACATAAATATTTACAAAATATGTAAAAGTTTTTCCAATAACTTACCTATATAATATATTTTGGTATTATCATCACCGTAATTGGAAGGTATATGTATGGATAAATGATGTACTGAAGAAAATGTAACAACTCTATAAAGAGAATAGAAAATAATAAAACAATTCCAATAAAAATAAGAAATAAATAAACAAATTCATTACTTACTTTGGTGCATATTCAATTTCTGCTCGACAATCTCTGGTCAATTCAAATTCCTGATCGGCTTTGCCTCTAACATCATCGAAAGTCATGGCAGGACGATTTTTAAATCTTTATATAAATAATAATTCATTACAGATATTATTATAAAAAATCTATTAAAATAACTAAAACCAAGCACTTACAATCTCATTTTATTGGGATGTGAATCGTCATTGGCTCCCGCCACTATAATTCCCTTCAATTTAACATTGCCGGTAAATGGTATATTGAAAAGCAGCTCCTCATCGGCATCACTTTGAACAAACTTTAGATAGAATTAAGTTTAATTTTACCAAAATAATTGTATAACACTTCTTTCCACTTACCTCCGTTAAATCCAAACGTTTTTCATAGGGTTTAAATACCTTTTTACCACTACCTACGGACTCTTCATTCAAGCATTCCAAATTTTCCATATCGATCTTTTGATATAAACTATATTCAATGCCCATTTCTAGGGCATTATCAACATCAGTGGCTTCATGGCCACAACCCTGACCATGATCGTGAGAATGACCATGAGGCATTTTGATTAGGAATATTAAATGTTTGTTAAATTCTAAAGAAAATTCCAGCCAGCTGAATTTCGCCAATTCACTTCACTTCAGTTTTGTATTGTTTACATTTGCTACAGCAATTTGACAGCAGCTGTTTTTGACAATAGTGTGTGGTTGTGTTTGTACGGTATTGCCAGATATAAGTTTGTTTATTCATAAAGTAACCGTTAATTTTGAATGAATGTGTTTTATTAACAGGGTGAATCAAATAAAATAATATTTTGTTTATTTTTGTTTGGTAACTTTATTTATGGCATTTCCGGTTTAAAAAAGGAACTCACTGGTTTCATAATAAGTTTCTTATCACATTATAGCTGATAAATATTTAACTATTCTTTGAGGTTTTTAGAATTTAACATACAAAATTTGATTTTCATTGTAAAAATTAATTTTTAAATATAAACATTAATTTTTATTCAGAAATATGAGTGATTAAAGATCGAATTCGTTTTTTCATTTCATTAATTTTTACAATGTTATTTTTGACGATTTGCTTAAAAATAAAAGTGATCACTGATCGAGCAGCTTTTCTCAGTTAAACTTTTTTTACAAAGATGATTTTAGAATTTTGGGAATCGATTATTTTTCAGAAAAAATTGTCAAAGTTATTTGATTTTTTCTTATAAAATTCGATTTTTTCTCAGAAATATAAGTGTGGTCACTTTTGTCAAAAAAACTCTTATTCACAAATTTATTTGATGATTTTAGATTTTTGAATTTTTTCTTTCTAAATATCTTTTTTTTTTCTCAGCAATACTTTGAAAGGTTTTAATTGAGAAAAAACGCTCGATCTGTGATCACACGACCGAGTTCCTTTTCTCAATTAAAATCTTACAAAGAATTTGATGAGTTTAGATTTTTGGAATTTTTCTAATAAAAATCTATTTTTTCTCGCAATATGACTGAGATTCTCTTCTTAATTTAATGCTTATTTACAAAGTTATTTGATGATTTTAGATTTTCTATTTTTGGTTAAAAATATGAGAGATCACAGTAATCACAGAACGTCAAAGTTAAATGACGATTTTAGATTTTTTGGATTTTGATTGATTTTTGATTTCTAACCAAGTAGGGGGGTCATTCGAATAAAAATTATTTGAATAATCAAAAAAAGGACTTTTTATTTGAATGAATAACATTTTTTAGTTTAGAATAAAAAATAATCGAATAAATTTAATTTCAAGCTTAAATTTTGTTTTTAATAACTTATATGTCATTTTGAAGGGTGCATATCTGTCATTTACTCTCATTTAGTTATTGTAGTGTAAATAACAAAGTTTTTTTTTGGTTCGAAAATGTCAAATTTTGTGCCAACAAAGCGTCATTTGGGGAAAGTTTTGCTTTACTTCTTTAATATAAAAAAAGTGCCGCTGAAGCACACAGATCGCTCACCGAAGCTTATGGTGAATGTGTTTCATCGGTTTAAATGTACGAGAGATGGTTTGTGCGGTTGAGAAGTAGTGATTTTGACACAGAAGACGCCCAGGACAGTCAAAAAAGTTTGAAGACTAAATGTAGGGTCACACATGGCAAATATTTGCTCAAAAAAGCGTAACCACTTTTTTTAGCAGAAATTTGTTTGACATATTTACTCTTACAAGTGTTTTGTAAAATCAAACAGCATCAAATAAAATAAAACTAAATTTTTTGTTTTGAATCATCCTAAGTTTTTCAAATAAATAAAAGAATTCAAATGTATTTTATTTAGTGGTTACGTGTTTTTCGTCAAATATTTGTCATGTGTGACCCTACCTTAAGAATTGGAGAATCTACTCCATTAAGATAATTGTCAAACTCAACAAGAGCTTTGCAAAATCATTGGGAGCTACTCAAGCAGCAATTTCAAAACGTTTACATGCAGCAGAATTCATCCGAAAGCAGAGAAATTTGGTGCCATACGAATTGAAGCCGAGATATCTTGAAAGACGATTTTGTGTGTCTGAAATGTTGATGGCACTCTATGAAAGAAAATTATGTTTGCTGAAATCTGACCAGACCATCACAGGGAAAATATACCGAACGCAACTGATTCGTTTGAAGCGAGCATTGGCCGAATATGCGGCCAGACATGAAACCGTAATATTCCATCATGACAACAATCGGTCATATGTTACAATACCTGTTAAAAAGTATTTAGAATAAAATAATTGGGAAGTTTTGCATCACCCGCTTTATAGTCCAGACCTTGCCCCATCCCCCATATTTGTTTCGATCGTATATATACGCTTCACTTTATAACAGAGTATCCGAAACGCTTATTTTAGATTTTAGGATATTTGGTTAGTGAGTAAGTGATCAAAGATTGCACTCCTTTTCTCAATTCAACTCTTATTTACAAAGTTATTTGATAATTGTAGATTATTGGGAGAGAACGGCTGGAGCGATTTGGCTGATTTTTTTTTATTCGATTCGAAATTTTCAGGAGATGGTTTGTAAAGAAAAAAAAATCCAAAGTTCCGGGTAAAACTCGGAAATTCTTTTTTTTGTGAGTCCAGTCAACTGTAATAAAAAAGCTCCCTAACGTATGCAGTACAAATTTAGATATTTTATTTGCAGAAACTTGAAAAACTAACATTAGTAAATAGCTACCGGGCGAAGCCGGGGCGATCAACTAGTTTCTTATAAAAATCCATTACGAGTTATCACAGATCATGTTCATTTTCTCAATTAAACTCTTGCTTGCAAAGTTATTTGATAATTTCATATTTTTGGACAGATCAAGCTGTTACAAAATTATTTGGCAATTTAAGATTTTAATAATGTTTCATATAAAAATCGGTTTTTATTCAGAAATATGAGTGATCACAGATCGAGCTCTTTTTCTCAATTTAAGATTTAATTATAAAGTTATTTGATTTTTTTGCGATTTTTTTTTTGTATGAAAATTAATATTTGGTCAGAAATTTGAGTGATCTCTGAATGAGCTCCTTTTCTCAATTAAACGCATATTTACAGAGTTATGCATTATTTTTTTATATATCATTATATCATTAGAGATTGTTTTTCAGGGAGATGTGAAGTTTCTGTGCGTAAAGAAAGAAAAGCAACTTAATTTTAATTTATGGTCGGTTTTAAGGTTTAATGATTATTAAATGATTTACCTTAGTGTCCTTTGTTGAATCAACTTAACATATAAATTAATGTTAAATTATTAATATCATAATTATTTTAAAGAAATCATCCATCCATCCATCCAACACAAAACCATAATTATTGGTTGTCATTCTCATATAATTTCTTCAATAATTTGTATATCCTTTGACTATATACGAATTGAAATTAAGATTTTTGGAATAAAATTCCTAATAAAAATGATTTATAAATGTACAAAACTGAAATGATCTTAAATGCGTTTTTAATTTCATTTTTCTCACTTAAATTTTAATAACATAATTTGTAACAATTTATTTTTGCTGGTTTTCTCTGTGTATTGTGTATTGTGTATTTTATTTCATTGCATTTCATTTCTTCCACTTCACTTTAATCTTCTCTCTGTCAAAGTATTCATAAATTTTTTTTTTTTTTGGTTACCACTTCGATTGTGCGTACGAGTGAGTGTTATTTCATTTAGATGCAACAAAATGTTTCTTTCGTACTTAAATGCCAGCAAAACATTGTTGCTTAAGCCCTTCCATAGCCATTTAAACACCACCATGTACAAATGGATCTGTTTTTCTCATTTTACGCAATTAAATAAATAACACAACACCGACATAATACGAGAAACCTTAGCCAACATTCTTCATATTTATTCGATTTCCACCTCTAACATTGGATTCAGTATTGGAAGAGGAAACACACTCAATCACACACTCACAATACAATTTTTTTAAATCAAGTGGTCTGTCTTTATATTTTAAATCTTATTTTAACCCTGGGCCATTTTGTTATGTAAAATCTTGCGGCTACTAAAAACAGAATGAAACACTCTCTCTCCGATTCCCTTGTATCAGCCAGCCAGCCAAGTCAGCCACCAAATTGTGTGAATACAATTCAGTCAAATTCTGAAATTCCCATTTGTTTCCATAACAATGCAAAAATGACGATAAAGTCATCATGGTGAACTAATTTCGCGCAAGGTGCCAAATTAATGACAGCAAATAAATTTAAATTTTTAACACATTTCAAAAAAAAAAGAAATATACTTACGCGCAGATATACTCATTTTTATATTTAAAAAAATATCTTTGGTTTTTTTGTGGTTTAAAAATACTTGAGAAAATTTTGAATAATGATTGGTTTATTAGGCTGAGGTAGAATTTTGGGATGAGCTACTTGGTTAAAAAAAAACTTTTGTATCGGAAATATTTGGGGGATTCAAACGGTCTCCTATTAGGTCGTATTGTCATAATATCCTAAAATATTTTTTTAGTTAAAAAAAAATTTAGTTGGGTTTTAAACTAAAAAGTTGTAAACTAATAAGACTTTTTGAACTATGTTTATTGGTTTGTCATAAAATAACACTTTTTTTGTTTGCAGCACAACAAGAATTTGTTTAAACTAAAAAAATATTTTACGACATTATGACAATACGACCTAATAGCAGACCGTTTGAATCCCCCAATTATTTAAATTTGTCGTATTATTGGCAGGCACCGAAAAGTTTTAATATAAAAAAGGAAAATGAAAAATAAATTTCTGGAATTTGTTTCTAGAAAAAAAATTTTGAAAATAATTTTTGGTGGAACATTTTGTAATAAAGAAAATAAATATAAAATAAGTAAGAGAGCTGTGCCGAATCTCATATACCCTTCACCAAATTATTCATCAAAATACAAATTTTAAATATTTTTAGGTAAACAATTTTTTTTTTGTTTTTTTATTTTTTTCGAATTGTTATTTTAAATTTTTTTTTGTTAAATTTTAAATTTTTTTTTGTTTTTTAAAAAATTTTTTCAAGGTTGTCCTGGTTTTTGCTGATTTTTTGAATAGGAAACTTCTCGAAAGCATGTCTGATAGAATTATTGAAGATTTGGATCCCGAAGATATCTGGGGTCTTCAGAAAATTGATTTCAACAGACAGACGACAGGCAGACATACACGAAGTTGAAGGGTATAATTAGATAAATGCCGAAAAATGGCAAAGTTTGCTCTAAAATCGCCAATTATGCTCTAAAAAGTTACAATCTATATATCTATCTTCTTCTTCTATATATATAAAATACAAAAAATGTTTCTACCTATGTCCGTTATAGACTCTGACACCATCCAACCGATTAGCTCCAAACTGGTATCTTTGGAAATTTTCTGAATATGGTTTTAGACACCTAAAATACTACATTAGGTCCATTCGGTGCTTTCGTAAAGAAGATTTTCGAATTTTTTCATACAAACATTTTTTATCTATATATATAAAAATGGATGTATGTTCCGAATGAACTCAAAAATGGCTGGACCGATTTTAATGAAATTTTCAGGGAATCTTTAGAATAGCCCAGCGGGTAACACTATAAAGTCAGATTTTTGATTTTCGGTCTGTGGGCGGAGGGGTGTGGCAAAATCAAATTTTTACATTATACCGCTAATGCCATTTATATATATAAAAAACCACTGGAGCGATTTTGATGAAATTTTCAGGAAATCTTCAGAATTGCCCAGCGGGTAACACTGTATAGTCTGATTTTTGATATTCTGTCTGTGTGCAGATGGACATGTAAAAATCCAATTTTCATAAAAATGGGTGGACCGATTTTGATGACATTTTCACGGAATCTTCAGAAAAGCCTTTTGGGTAACAGTGTAAAGTCAGATTTTTGATTTTCGATCTGTGATTAACAATTTTGTTTACTTATTATTTTGCATATTAGGTGCATGAATAAAAAATTTCTATATGAAATCTACTTTTAATCAAAAAATTATAAATCGATTGACACAGTAATGAACGAAGAACAAGTCGTCAATTATCCTACTGAATTTTTGAATTCATTGGAAACAGCCGAAATGCCACCACATGTATTAACATTGAATGTTCGAGATCGAGATGCTATATAAAACAGATGTTTTCTAAAGGCCAGCTACGCGGACCGGGTTCAGCTAGTATGCCATAAATATGCTGTAAAAAGCAAATAAATGCAAAAATATGCACTAACAAATCGATGCAAAAATTCAATACATTTGAATAACATAGTGCACCACTACGCGATAAAAGACCAAATGTTTTTTGCGATTTTGATCTTGAAGATGAAGTTTTTTTTGAATTTATATGTTAACAATTTTTGTTCTTTATGACAAGGGCTATAACTTTGCATCAGAGAGTAAATCAAAACTCCGAACTGTTTGCAAGATATGCGCTTGAGAAAATGGTCACTCTTTTGCAAAAATGACACCGAGGCACTGTGGTTCGAAATCAAAATCTAGGTGGACAAAATTATTTGGCGCTCTTTTAATATAGAATTGGTGTTTCCGATTCCAAAAAACATTTTTAAAAGATCAATATAATCTTTTTTTCAAGTTACAGTAGAAATCATAAATAAAAAAAAATAAAAAAATACGTTTTCATGTGTTTCTGAAACTAAACTTTTAAAAAGTTCTGTTTTTACTATATTTCAAGTTACAGTAGGGTCTAGATATATAAAAATCAATAATAAAAAAAAAATATTTCTAAAAATTCTATTCCGTAAATATTAAAAAAAGTATTTCGGCGGGTGCTGGAGGCTACAATATTTTTACAAAGACATTCCGCAGAAGTTTCTTTAAATGATGTATATAGTCATTGGACGGGCTTCGACGGTCTTTTTGTTTGACAAGCTATATAATATTCGTAGAAAAAAAATATCAGTATATTTGAGACTCAAGTTTAAAGGACTATAACAGGAAAATGAAGAGGCCCATAAATATAAGATATACATTTAATAAAAGCCTATATCAATGTTTATCTATGTTTTGAAGTAAGAATTTCTATATGGTAAAACAATTGAGATGTATGTAATTTAGTAAAGCAGTAAAATATTAAAAAAAATTAACGAAAATATGATTCAAAATTTCAAAATGTCCAATTGAAAAACCCATTTGTATTGGAGGAGAGCAGATTGTCAGCTTCCGAAAAAAACTTCTTTTTTTCAAATTCTGAAGATACCGATTTTTATAATTTTGTCCACCTAGATTTTGATTTGGAACCACAGTGCGAGCCCCAAATCTAAAAAGTGTATGATTTTGGGCAAAACTGGGAAACACGGGTCTTTTTTTTGGTCTTTTATCACGTAGTGGTGTCCGTATATGATTATATTTCCATGACTCAAAAAATTACAAACAGAGTAATGAATTTTTTTAGATCAAAGTTTAAAAAGTTATTTACTCTTTAGTTAAAAATACAGAACTTTTTGATGCAATTAATTTTTGTTCACTTGACTACTGAATGACTCGCCAAAATAATAAATGAATCTATAAAATTACGTGATTACTAAATGATTTTCGAAAATCTTTGCTACAATTTTCAAAAACAATTAATTTTTGTTCTCTCAATAAAATAAATGTTTGATATTAGGAGTTACATGATGAATAAATGCTAAATCTCAAGTCCATAAAATTTACAAGTCCCTAAATCCATCGGATGCAGAACAGTGGGGAAATCAAGAAAAGTGGAAACAAATATATCTAGAACATTATCTCTTATAGTTTGGGAGATATTCTCATTTGAAAATCAATTATATGTCCTTTTGAAGAGTACATATCTGTCATTTATTCTTACTTACTTATTGAACATTATAGTGTAAACAACAAAGATTTTTTTTGCTTCGAAATTATCAAAATTTTATACCAACAAAGCGTCATATGCGGGAAGTTTTGCTTTACTTCTTTAATTTGAAAAAAAGTGCCGCTGAAGCACACCGAATGCTCACCAAAGCTTATGGTGAATGTGTTTCATAGGTTTCTATGCTGTTCAGAAGTGGTGATTTTGACATGGAAGAAAAAGTCGCCCAAGCCACCAGAAAAAAGTTTGAAGACAAAAGAGCTTCCATAATAGTTGGGAGCTTCTCAAGCAGCAATTTCAAAATGTTGGCGAGAAGCAGGATTCATCCAAAAGCAGGGATATTGGGTAACATACGAATTGAAGCCAAGATACCATTAAAGACTATTTTGTATCTCCGAAATACAGCTTGAACACTATAAAAGAAAATAATTTTTACTCCGAATCATTACTAGCGATGAAAAATGGATCCATTACGATAACCCGAAGCGTAATAGAACATATGTGAAGCCCGGCCAATCAGACGAATCGACACCAAAGCCAAATATCCATGGCGCTAAGGTAATGCTCTGTATTTGATGGGAGCAAAAGAGTTATATCTATTATGAGCTGCTGAAATCTGGACAGACCATCACAGGGAACCTGTGCCGAATGCAACTGATTCGATTGAAGCGATCATTGACCGAAAAACGATCAAACATGAAACCGTAATATTCCATCATGACAAAGCTACATGTTAAAAACTATTTAGAAAGAAGTGGTTTGGAAGTTTTGCCTCATCCGCTTTATAGTCAAGACCTTGCCCCGTCCGACTACCATTTGTTGCAGAACGCTCTCTCTTGGATACGCTTGACTTTAGAACAGAGTATCCAAAATTGCCATGATTCGTTCTTGGCCGCAAAAGATGAACAGTTCTTTTGGCTGAGAATCCATATGTTGCCGGAAAGATGGGAAAACGTCATAGCTAACAATGGCCAATACTTTGAGAAGCTAAAAATTTGAAAAAATTTCGCATTACCTTCATAAACCCAATAAAAATGGGTGTTGTGTTCGGTCAACGATTCGCGCGATTTGCCCATATGACGGCAAATTCGACAAAATAGTCGAATTTGGGAAGATACCAATCCGTCCCATGCATCATCACTTTTTGGCTGGCGGCGTCATCGTTTCATATTTCTTTGGGATGGTAGTTGCACATGCCATCACCATCAACGGCGACGCTATAGGTCGACGATTACCAACATCTTTTGACCTGAATTGGATGATATGAACACCAACGACATGTGTTTTGAACAAGACGGAAAATGTGCAACAAAGTTCATGACACATTGGATATTTTACACGATCAATTTGAGGGCATGGTCATCCCACGTGGAGGTGATGTGAACTGGCCACCGAGATAGTGAGATTTAACCCCGTTAGATTTTTTTTGTGGAGTTTTCTTAAGTCGCAGGTCTTTCCGAATAAGCCATAAACCACAGCGGCCCTCAAAGCCAATAACCATGCTATCGGTCAAGTTCCGGATGCGTGTCTCAAACGAATACAACACACACTGTGTTTTATTTAAATTTAAAGATAATAAGCGCTTAATTAAAGACCCTTTATAACGATTTTTTTTGTAGATCTAGTAGATTCCATATATATAAAAATCTTCCAAATGGGACCGAGAACAAAAATTTATATACCCCAGGTACCGCACTCTGGAGCCTTGAGTTGAGTCGGAATAAAACTTGTTTTAGAAGGAGGTTCGGCATCTGCTGTACATTGGGAGATTTTCAAGTCATTCAAAACTTCAGTGTACGAACTGCACTTAAACGGATTCAGCCCATATCTCTGGAAGTTCTTCTAGAACGTACAAAGGTCATTACTGATATGAGCATCCAACTTTGTGATGACACGATTTGAATGTAACCACATTCTAGGAAGAATTGACATGTCAGCACTTCCTACAATATGAGGGTACATCCTTTCTCAAATTGAAGGACCAACGCCTGCACACAGTCAACACTACACTATTATTAGCGGTAGCGAAACAAAGCTAAATTTATAAAAAAAAAAAAATACTTTTCATATTAAGGGATAGACCGTTAAATGAAATAAAATGTATAAAGTCGTTGTTGTTCATGTCTTTAACAAATGAAATCGAGCATTCAACTCTTCAATTCTGTTTGCTTTTATCATTTCAACGTTTTATTCGTATTTTACTCAATCTGGTATAAAGTTGAAGCGTTGATTTTCAAAGTTAATGACCAAAAAAAACTAAAAACTACAACAAAAATATATAACTGCAACAATTATTTTCAAGTTAAATTTTTTTTTGATTTTTTGTTAAGCTTTTAAAACCTTAAGAGAAACAAAATAAAATAAAAAAACAAGCAAAACATCATATTTTTCACAGATTTTTTAGATGTATTTTTCGGGAAACCACGAAATATGAATTTAATATATGGCCACACATTAATCATAAGCATGTTAATACCCTCAAAAGCTTTATAAAAGTATATACGAGTTTATAACTTTTTTTTTTGTTTTTTTTGGGAAATGTTAACAATTCTTTTTCATCTTCATTAGCGGGAGACATATGACTTACATGCTACATAATGTCGAATGCAACAAGCTGTATTGTTCATGACTTTATATAAGTATTTATGTGCCTTGATGAGTGTTTTTTTTCTTCTTTCTTTCTCTTCATAAAGGATTTTTGTATACTTCTTGGTTACTGCTCTTCAACCACTTGAAATGTCCATTTAGTCTATAGATCTGCAGTTTTTACTTGTACATTTTGTGTGAAAGAGTTTGTTGAAATTCGCAGATAAATTGTAGTCTTATAAGTTCATCATATTTGCAATCGTTTGTCTCGTTTTGTTTTGTTTTTTTTTATGTTTTTATTTGGAAATTTCCTGGTTATACACAAATTTACTCATAAACGGTTGATGTTGCTCGTATTGCTGGCAAGCAAAGGTTTGTTATTTTGGCTTAAGGAATTAGTACGAAATAGGGTTTTAGGCATTTTGTTCTACAAACGTTGGCTGGTTAATGGATGAGATCTATTTTGTTGTTTATTACAGTTATGTTGCAAGTACTTAGTCAGTTTTAAGTACATGCTAGAGTAAACTATATTAAAGGTTCGTAGTAATATTTTGGAATGTTCAAACGGAGTTTTGACGGAGTAGGAACTGCATTCAGTTCCCCAAAAACCATTCATTGCTAAATGCTCAAAAAATCTTCAAATACTTTTCAAACTGAATGAAGGTTAAAATACGTATCAATGTTTACTTCCTGTTCCTTTTTGTTTTCCGAGTTTTGTATTTTTTATGGAACTAAGGAGATAATTAATTTGTATAGAAGAATAGCATCGCTTCAATATAGTTTTTGACAGTGAACAAAACATCATAGTCCTAACTGAAACATGACTTCGAGATAAACCTGAGAAGAGTTTCCACAATTCCGAAATAATGTGCAGTAAATTCCAAATTTATAGACGTGATAGAATAGGAAAGGAAGGTGGTGGCAGCTTGCAGTATGAACTATTTTTCCTTTAGAAGAAATAATCCTTAATGATTTCCATGACATCGAAATCATCGCTACGATAAATTTATTACCGTGTTTATCACATGTTCGTACATTCCTTCTGCGTCAAGTGTCCACATACATGAGCTATACTCAACAGCAATAAATCTCGTTGCAGAAATGATTATTGTTTAATATGCCAAAAATAATATGGTGTCGGATACTTTGTTCTGAAGTGAAGCTTTTACGGAAAGCGTTCTGCATCGATCGAAACAAATAGTAGTTGGACGGGGCACGGTCTGAACTATAAAGCGAGTGAGGCAAAAGTTCCCAACAACTTCATTCTAAATACTTTTGAACAGGTATTGCAATAAGTGACCGAGCGTTGTCATGATGGAATATTACGGTTTCATGTCTGGCCGCATATTCTGGTCTCGCTTTAAATAAATCAGTTGCAATCGGTACAGGTTCCCTGTGATGGTCTGTTCAGATTTCAACAGCTCATAATATATAGCTGGAACTCTTTTGCTTCCACCAAATACAGAGAATAACTTTAGGGAAATGGATATTTGGCTTTGGTGACGATTCTTCTGGTTGGCCGGGCTTCACATACGATCTCTTACGCTTCGGATTATTGTAATGGATACATTTTTCATGGCAAGTAAGAATTCGGTGCAAAAATTATTTTCTTTTATAGCGTTGAAGCATCATTACGGATATTCAAAATCGTATTTCAAAGTCTCTTGGCTTCATTTCCTATGGTATCCAATTTCCCTGCCTTTGGATGATTCCGGATGCTCGCGAACGTTTTTAAATTGCTGCTTTAGTAGCTCTCAATGATTTCGTTGAGTTGTACAACATTCTTCATGGAGTAATGCATCCAATTCTTGGTCTTAAAACTTTTTTGGCTAGTTTGGGTGATCTTTGCCTTCCGTGTCAAAATCAATACATCTGAAGCGCACAAAGCATCTCTTTCACGTTGAAACCGATGAAGCACATTAACCATAAGTTTTAGTGGGCAATCGGTGTGCTTCAGCGGCACGTTTTTTCAAATTAAAAAAGTAAAGCAAAACTTCCCGCATATGACGCTTTGTTGACACACAATTCAACATTTTCGAAGCAAAAATAAACTTTGTTGTTTACACTATAATTTTCAATAACTAAGTTAGAATAAAGTACATATACATATGTACCCTTCAAAATGACATATAAGATATTAAAAACAAAAACCCGCGTTCAAAAGATACGCCAGCTGTTGTTGTATTTTGATATTTCGTCCATTTCGGATCCTCACCTGATATAATGCTTTGGCGTATAAATATCAATAAGATTCCTGACAAATAATTAGTTTGGAAAAAAGAGAATCTCTTCTCAAAATAAGAAGTTCAATGATCAAGCAACCAAATAAGGTCCAACCTATAAATATCCGAAAATCTCGCACTAAATTAAATGACTTGATAACAGTAATGTTGTCGATATAAAGTCAGGGACCGTAACGGTTATAAGGGATATCAAGAAAGTTATTATATAACCGTTATTTTGTGACTTCCAAAATAAAAATCCATCTAGAACTGTTATTTTTCAACGTAAAAATAAAAGTTCCGATGAAACTGTTAAAAAAGAGTTTTAAATATCCTTCATAAATAAAAGTCTTTTGAGGACTTTTATTTTTTCCGTCATAAAATAAAAGTCATTTTATGTAAATTGCTTGTCGTTGGTCAGATCATTACTATTTGTAAGCACCTTGCATTGCAATTTAATAAATCGTCATTAAAATAAAAACATGTGTGTTTTTAATTTGTTATTGATTGATTCCTATTATTAAATTGTTTTTGTTTTTTCGTATCTCTTTATTATTTATTAAATTGCAATACAAGGTGCTTACAAATAGTAATGATCTGACCAACGACAAGCAATTTACATAAAATGACTTTTATTTTATGACGGAAAAAATAAAAGTCCTCAAATGAGTTTTTTTTCTGACGGAAAAAATAAAAGTCCTCAAAAGACTTTTATTTATGACGGATATTTAAAACTCTTTTTTTAACAGATTCATCGGAACTTTTATTTTTACATTCATAATGTTTTGCTTCATTAACGAGATAGTATCAAATTAAGCTATGAGATCAATTAGGAGATCATACCAAAAAGATTAATTGTTTCTTTTAACTAGAATCAGTTGTGTTCGGTACAGGTTCCTTGTGATTGTCTGGTCAGATCATTTTGCACCAAATACAGAGAATTATCTTAGCGGATTATCGTAATGGATTTTTAATCGCAAGTGATGATTCGGTCCAAAAATAATTTTCTTTTATAGCGTTCAAGCATCATTACGGACATGGAGAATCGTCTTTTAAGCTATGTCGTCTTCAATTCATATGGTAGCCACTTTCCCTGCTTTTGGATGAATCCTGATGCTCGCAAACGTTTTGAATTGCTGTTTGTGTAGCTCCCAATAATATTGCTAGCTCTTGTTGAGTTTTACAACAATCTTCATAGAGTAATGCCTCTAATTCTTGGTCTTCAAAATTTATTGGCTGGCCTGGCCGCCATAGTGGGGAGGGTATAATGCGTTTGTGCAGATGTTTGTAACGCCCAAAAATATTGGTCTAACACCCACCTTAAAGTATACCGATCGACTTAGAATCACTTTCTGAGTCGAGTACAGGTCGCAATTTTGAAGATATTTCGATAAAATTTGGTACATATAATTCTTTCGGCCCAAGGACAAAGCCTATTGAAACTGGCTGAAATCGGTCTATGATTTCATATAGCTCCCATACAAATGTCCTCTCGAAATTGGACTTTATCGGTCATATGTAAATGTTTAATTTATATATGTATCTACACAAATTTCGCCCCAAATAAGTTTTATATATACAAAATTCATGTCACCAAATTTTGTTACGATCGGTCCATAATTAGTCATAGCTCCCATATAGACCCGCTTCCGAAAATCACTTTAACGTGTTTAAATCACTTAAAAATGTTGGTATATACACAAAATTCAACATAGTAAACTTTCATATAGACATAAATCACACGACCTAATTTTATGGTGATCAGTCCATAATTGGTCATAGCTCCCATATAAGGCCCGCTTCCGAAAATCACTCACGAATATAAATTATTGATATTTTAAAAGAAAAATATTTTTACTCATTTACTTGGTGTAGGGTATTATATGGTCGGGCTTGACCGACCATACTTTCTTACTTTTTTTATGTTTTTTTATATGTATTATTCGGTTAAACGAATAATTTTAAATTAACCGATTATTAACCGAATAAATCTAAACCCCGTTTAATTATTTGCTCTGTTAACCGATTAACCAGAAACCCGATTAATTGAATACCCTAGTATATAAGCAAATCATTATTCTGTTAGAATTTCAACCATTTGGTTTTCGTGAGTGATTTATGTATGTGATATGAAACTTTTTTCTGTTGAATTTTATGTTACCAACATTTTTAAGAGATTTATGCTTGTTAAAGTGATTTTCGGAAGTGGTCCTTATATCGATTGATCCAAAAATTATTTCAAATGCGATTTCCTTTTATATACAACTAATTTTTGGAGGAACTTGTGTGGACATCTATATATATAAAACATTTATGACAACAAAGTCCTATTTTGGAAGAACATTTGTATGGGGGCTATGTGAAATAATTAACCGATTTCAGCCATTTTCAATAGGCTTCGTACTTGGGGTTATATGTATGTGACAAATTTGACTGAAATATCTTAAAAATTGTACTTTGCTCATAAGTTTTGTATGGACTGCAAGACGGAAGGACGGACATCATTTAGTCTACTAAGAAAGTGATTCTGCCGGTCGGTATACCTTAAGGTGGGTGATGGACTCTCCATTATGGCGGAGTAGCGTATTGCATTTCTTCACGGACAAATATTGATATTTTTTTCCTTATTGAAATCAAAAATACAACTCTGAAAGTATCAAGTATTTTTATTTTGGTATTGAGTACCGGATAAAATAGACAGTATTGAGTTCTGACTATCCAAATACTCAATACTTTTATACCACTATTTTAAAGTTATGGATATAATTTATTTGGGACTCAACTTAAATAGACAAAGAAAAAAACAAAGGCGAATATTACTAAAATTATAACGCCCATTTTCTCAATCTCTGGTTATTGTTTTTCGTAACGATATTCTTTCGATTAATATAATTTTTGTATGAGAACTATCAGTATATCTTCAGTATAAAAAAAGATTGAGATTGGAAACGTTATAATCCAACTCTATTGTGCTTGAAGATTTTAAGACAAATAAAGTATTAGTGCTCTCCAACTTCCGCTTAGTCAGCATCAATGTTAAAAATAAGTAAGAGTGCTATAGACGGCTGTGCTGAATCTCATATACCCTTCATAAAAGAAAACTTTAAAATAAAATTTTGGTGAAAACAACTTTAAATGAAAAAAATGGGTGAAAAACGAAATTGTTAAAAAACAACATAAGAAAATGGTGAAAAAAACAAGCGTAACTGAAACTTCCTGTATGAAAGCTAATGCGAGACTGACAGCCTTTGTTTTTTTTCTACATAGTCGTGGTTTTTATAGGACGATTTTCTCGATTTTAAATAGCAAACTAAGTTGGACTATAGCTATCGGATATATTGATGTATCAATCATATATATAAGTTATTTGGGGGCTTCGGAAAGCGACTTCGCTATCTACAACTTAATGGGGTCTCAAATGAAAAATGTGGAAATTTCAAATGGAATGATAAACTTGCCACTCATGGTGCAGGGTATAATAAATCGACAATATTAAGATTTCCTCTATAGTACTTCACTAGAGTTTCATTAAAAAGGAAGAAAAGGATCTTCTTAAGGCAATTGTGTCTGGTAGATTTAACTTATCTGAATTAGTGGACAGATATAAAATCCAATGAACATTAATACCACAACTAAAAGGGCTACTTTGCATACATTTACTATGTGGGGTTGTGTAAGAGAGTGTGAGAAGGTCTTAAAAACAACAACGATGACAAAAACAGAAAAAAGTAAGCAAGTACTTTACGTATGTATGGATATACATACGTATGTAAAACATTAAATATCAATATGGCGTCTTGACATGCAACATGCCAGTCAGTCAAGCTGCAGCAACACATATCAACAATTTGATGATGTGTCTCAACAACAACAGCAAGAACAACAACACTAAACATATTACCAGTAAATGACGACTAAGAAGCAATAAGAATGTTTTGTATGTAAAAATGGTCAAGTTACAAAAACAAAAAAAAAACTAAAGTGCTGAGAACAACAAAACAAATTGTAGAAGAGAAAAACAACTACAACATTATGCAAGTAATAACAATAATAATGTACATTTTTAATAAATATGCAAAAACAAAAAGAAACAAAGTGCACGAGTATGTGTGAAATCCCATCAGTTCTCTTATGACTGAATAAAATGAAAGTAAATTCTTTGTCATGCTACAGGTTGATACGAATTATGATGGTTCCAAAACATACACACAGCCACACACACACACTACACTCGAAAGTACACTCCCCTTTAATTAGAGTTTATTACAAATAAAAAAAGAAAATAAACTAAAACAAAGATAAAAGATATTTTAAGAATTATGAATACGCAAAGCAGACAAGAACAACAAAATATGGAGTTACGAATAGTTTTGAGATAATGTGGCAGCCATTTTTAATATTTTTTACTATGCCCTACACTAATATTATGAGTTTAAGTCTATTGTAGAATTTGTGACAAAATCAATTACAATTATTTAGGTAATCCTTAAAAATATAAAACCTGATATGCATTATATTACGAGGCTGGGTCAATAGATCCGTGACTTTTTGAATTTCCCGGCTCTTAACCGAAAGAGCAATACTGCTCCTGTCAACAGACATCGGTCAGTTAAGTCCTTTCAAAATTTAAACAAGCTGCGTAATTTAGTTTGTGTTTGACAGCCATTGCACGATGCCGAATGTTCTGTAGTCCCAGTTGAGGTATCCACACCCGAAAAAATTGAAGAAATCCCCGATCGGAAATTGAAAGTACAAGAAATTGTGGAAGCAATAGGTTCTCACATGGCTCAGTGATTTCAATTTTGAATGATCACTTGGGTATGAGAAAGCTTTCCGCAAGATGGCTGCTCACAATCGTGTGCACACATGTGCAGTAGGGTGGCCCTTAATAAACGAAAGTTGGATTTTGGCCATTCTCACCCTCCAGTTTGGTGAACATTAGCAAAAAAATCATCCTGAAAAAATTTTAGGTAAATCGGTTGGGGTTAAGACGTGCCGCAAGCCCTCTGATGTTTTGAGATGCATTTACAAGGGGAAAAAATGCATTTTTTTCAGTTTTTGTAAAAATTTTGCCATTAAAAAATTACTTTTGTAATTTAATTTAAAAGAATCGAAATGTGTACGTAATTGTCGTTCTAATGAGACATAAAAAACAGAAATCGGTCAAAAAATGTTAAAGTTATTAAAAATTCGCCAGGCCATTAACGTGTCTCAGGCCACTAGAACATGAAATGTAGGAACAAAATTAACATATTTTGAGAAATATTAAAATAAAAGCTCATTTTTACTTAAAATATGTCCATATTTACTTGTATATGAGTTTTTGTCTTCGTAGGATACCGTTAACCTATTCTTAGGTATGAACAAAAAAATTTAATTTTTTTAACGGCAGTTTCAAAACTCCATTTTCAAATTTTTAAAAATTTTGTTAAACAAATTTCAGAATTGTTTGATCATCTCATTGGGATTTATTAAGAGTATAATAGGGAATAAAAATGTGAAAAAATTATGAAAATATCTCTTATAGTTTTTCCGTACCTGCGATTTAAATTTTGAAATTTTCGAGAAAAACCAATTATTTGGCAATTTTTAGGCCAATGAGCTCTATTTCCTTACTCCTATGAATTTTAAGTAAAACCTATTCAGAATATTATAGTCCAGATAATTCAAAATATACTCTGAAACTTCTACTAAAATCGGAAGACGTTAACCCTTAAATCGTGAAGGTCAAAGGTAAAATTTTTCAATATTTGGAATTTCTCTTGGAAAGATTTCGAAATGATCGAAATGTTGTATATTTTTGGGCCGATTTTGATGAAATTTAACAAAAATATAACATAAACTCTAGGGTTTTTAATAACAGCACAAGAATGGAAATTAATGCTTAATGGCACTTGGGGTTAAAATGACACCAAACTTTTAAAATCATAATTTTTTATGGTTTTAGAAGTTTGGAGTCATTTTAACACCAAGTGCTATATAAGGTTAATTTTAATTTTTCTGCTGCTTTTGTAAATACTAGGCTTTGTGTTATATTTTTGTTAAATTTCATCAAAATCGGCCTAAAAATATACAACATTTCGAACATTTCAAAATCTTTCCAAGAGAAATTCCAAATATTGAAAAATTTGACCTTTGACCTTCACGATTTAAGGGTTAACGTTTTTTGATTTTAGTAAAAGTTTCAGAGTATATTTAGAATTATCTGGACTATAATATTCTAATTAAGTTTTGCTTAAAATTCATAAGAGTAAGAAAATAGAGCTCATTGGCCTAAAAATTGCCAAATAATTGGTTTTTCTCGAAAATTTCAAAATTTAAATCGCAGGTACGGAAAAACTATAAGAGATATTTTCATAATTTTTTCACGATTTAATTCCCTATTATACTCTTAATAAATCCCAATGAGATGATCAAAAAATTCTGAAATTTGTTTAACAAAATTTTTAAAAATTTGAAAATGGAGTTTTGAAACTGCCGTTAAAAAAATTAAATTTTTTTGTTCATACCTAAGAATAGGTTAACGGTATCCTACGAAGACAAAAACTCATATACAAGTAAATATGGACATATTTTAAGTAAAAATGAGCTTTTATTTTAATATTTCTCAAAATATGTTAATTTTGTTCCAACATTTCTTGTTCTAGTGGCCTGAGACACGTTAATGGCCTGGCGAATTTTTAATAACTTTAAAATTTTTTAACCGATTTCTGTTTTTTATGTCTCATTAGAACGACAATTACGTACACATTTCGATTCTTTTAAATTGAATTACAAAAGTAATTTTTTAATGGCAAAATTTTTACAAAAACTGAAAAAAATGAATTTTTTCCCCTTGTAAATGCATCTCAAAACTTCAGAGGGCTTGCGACACGTCTTAACCCCAACCGATTTACCTAAAATTTTTTCAGGATGATTTTTTTACTAATGTTCACCAAACTGGGGGGTGAGAATGGCCAAAATCCAACTTTCGTTTATTAAGGGCCACCCTAATGTGCAGTTTCTATTGCATAAATCGATGAATTAGGCTACGAGTTGCTCCCTCTTCCGCCCTTATTCACCGGATTTAGCCCCGAATTACTATTTCTTGTGTCCAAACCTGAAAAAATGTCTCGACGGAAAGAAAATTGACTCCAACGATGAAAAATCTTATTTTGGGATAAAAAGATTGGAGAAACATTGAAAAATAATATAATTTTTTATCCAAAAACCTGTGTTTCATTCAAAAAGACACGGATAGAAATTACGAGGGTGGGTCACCTCGTAATTTCTAACTGTCTGCCCTTGCTGAATACAAACTGAATATGAATCTGTAAATGAAATGGCTGAATTTATTTTTACATTCTCATTTGGACTTCTTTTCGGACAATTGTCAAATTTTAATTTGGACTTTATTTCGTCCAGTTGTTGGGCCTTCGGCGAGGAACATAAGCAGTGTTTCATATGGACTTTGCAAACATGGAAAAATGATATCTAGGCTAGTGGAACGTTTTAATGTTTGTCGAGTTGTTCCAGAAAAAGATTATAAGAGATCATCAATTCTACTTATGAATGAAGAAATCTGAATCAATCTCCCCTCTTGAGTTTAATATTTGGAAAGAGATTAACGAATAGATTAAAATAGGAATTTAAGTACCATAAATATGAGCGATGTCTATTCAGAGAGAAGAGGAATAACATGAAGCCTCTCATGTCAACTCGAGAATTTAAATGATATTTGTCTACTCTAGCACAAGATCTCCAATATGAAAGCAAAAGTAGAAGATTTGGAAAGATTAGCACGCAATGTTGGATTTGAGATAAATATCAAGAAAACCAAATTTATGAGAATCAACGTTAGCACCGATAACATCAAACTACAAGGCCAACCAGTTGAATACGTAGAAAGCTTCTGTTATTTAGTCAATACAGTATCAATGAAGGGCGTCGCTGAAACAGAGGTAAATAATAGGCTCAATAAAGCGAGAGCGGCATTGGGAAGACTACAACCAGATGAACCAAATTTAGAATATTTAACGCATGTGTAAAGTCTACTCTGTTGTACGGAAGTGAAACTTGGTTTGTATCGAACACCATCACGCAAAAACTACAGGTATTCATCAACAAGTGCCTTAGAATAATATGCAGAATATTCTGGCCTAAAACAACATTAGAAATACGGATCTCTGGAACCTTACATACGAGAAACCCATACTAACACAAATAAAACGTAGGAAATGGAGGTGGATCGGTCATACTATCAGAAAGTATCCTGACAGTAAACAAGGATAGCGCTAGAATCGAACCCTCAAGTCTCAAGAAGCTGTGGTCGGTCAAAGAATACATGGAGACGCACGATATTCCAAGAACTAGGATAGTGCAATCTTACATTGAAAGAAGTGAAAACAACTGCAACAAATCGTCTAAGATTAAGATGCTTTGTGGAGCATATGGCTCCCAAGAGGGTTAATGGAGAAAAAAATAATAGCTTATTGGAAATCTATCTTACAAATCATTCAAATAAAGTTTCAATCGCCTTGCAGGACAATATCTCAGTCATATAGGAATATTCCTTGTTTGGCGGGTTTATCAACATAAGCTGTTATTCAGATTTGCTTCAACTCAGACCGCATAGCAGATTTCCCAGTCCATATTTCATGCAGTCAAACATTCTCTTAAGCCGATGACAGAGTAAGTGTCGATAGAATTTCTTTTTGCATAACCTGCTTGCAGAAGCAGATCGATATATCACTGCACTGGGCAATCTTTGAGTCTCCGTTGAAGTAGTCTCACTGTCCATGACAATTCGATTAAGCCTAACATCGATTGATAATCTGATAAAAACAGAGAGAGCGATATAACCGTTAGCAATATTCACCCCTTGTCCATCCAAATGTGTTCAAAAAAAATAATAGCTTATTGGAAATCATTCAAATAAAGTTTCAATCGCCTTGCAGGACAATATCTCAGTCATATAGGAATATTCCTTGTTTGGCGGGTTTATCAACATAAGCTGTTATTCAGATTTGCTTCAACTCAGACCGCATAGCAGATTTCCCAGTCCATATTTCATGCAGTCAAACATTCTCTTAAGCCGATGACAGAGTAAGTGTCGATAGAATTTCTTTTTGCATAACCTGCTTGCAGAAGCAGAGCGATATATCACTACACTGGGCAATCTTTGAGTCATGCAATGTTCTCTTAATTCGACTACTAAATTCTTGAAAAATTCCCAAATTCATTGATGTAAAGATCTCCGTTGAAGTAGTCTCACTGTCCATGACAATTCGATTAAGCCTAACATCGATTGATAATCTGATAAAAACAGAGAGAGCGATATAACCGTTAGCAATATTCACCCCTTGTCCATCCAAATGTGTTCAAACTCAAAAAAGAAAAATCGATGAAAATTGAAATATGTATTCGTAAATTGAAAACCTCGTTAATTATTCACTCTTGATGCTAAATAAATTAAGGATAACATCAATGGAGAGTCCGATCTACACGCATACCCTTATTACCCTGGCTAAGAATAGGCTCATCATTCCCAGACCAAATTTATTGTCGTACAGATATCTGCAAAAGTTGATAGCAATCTTAATTTCGATAAAAATTTAATTAATCCTGTTGCATTCCTCATCCTCTTAACAACTCTTTATCGAAGCACTATCACTGTCGATGCTAATTCAATTAACCATAACATCGATACGGTGCAAAAACTCGTCCTTATTGCGGTTGAACAACACCAAACACTACTACGAAGCTGTCTCACGATTGCGTTTGTGATCGATTGTGAGCAAACACGTCACCCATTTTTCGGAAAGCTTTCTCATACCCAATTGATCATTCAAAATTGAAACCACTGAGCCATGTGAGATGCCTATTGCATTCACAATCTCTCGCACACCAACCCATGAATATTTTCAATTGTTTGGGGTATAAAGACCTCAAATGGGCGTCCAGAACATTCGGCATCTTCCGTGAACCCTTTTTTTACCATTGAAATTGATGGTGCAGAGTTCCCATAGTCTTTATCAAGCTTAGCCTTTATTTGAGTGATGTTTTTTTTTCGTAAAAAATAATACATCACTTTTTTCCATTTTCTCCTCAAGTCACGAGTTAGTCAGCTATCAATGGCTGTCAAACACAAACTAAATGACGCAGCTTGTTCAAATTTTGGCAGGAGTCAAGTGACAGATGCCTGTTGGCAGTAGCAGTGTTCCCGTTTTAGTTTAGAGGCGGGAAATCCAAAAAGTTATGGACTTATTGACCCGTCCTATTATAATGAGTTATTAGCACGATCGTTAAGATAACTTTAAGAATATATGATCAACAAGTATTTGTAACAATGGATCAGCCGTTGATGAGTTTGTAGAGTAAGTTAGACCCGGTCGTAATGTTAGGTAGGTTGCATACAATTCGACTTAAATCAAAAACTATATATTTTTACATGGGTTTTGCATTTAATAATTATAACTGACTCTACTTGCTACTTTTTCATTTTTTTTTTATTTTATGACAGTTCAGGAATGTTTGTGTGGAAGTGTGTGTGTGTGTGTTTGTTAATTTACATGTGTGTTTGTATATTTAGTATTCATCATCATTAAACATTAATAGTTATGATGGCTGTGTTGTAGTTTTTCTTTATTTTATGCATTGGCATCGAACAAAAGCAACAACAAATAGTTAAGATGACAGTCGACAATCCATGCAAGTTTATACGTGAGTGTTTGTGTGTGACTCGCATTAGTTGCACTTGCAGCGAGTGAGTGAGTGTCTTGTTGTACACTTGCTGTTTGTTGCTGTTAAATTAAACATGATTTGTTTTTTGTTACACGTTGTTCTTTTTTTGTTGTTTTGTCTTCTTTCATTTAAAATCTTTGTAGCTGCTTTCTTTGGATTTACTGTGAGGCTAAAGTAAAAGGAGGCGGAGTTCTTGCTACAGATAGACAGTGAAATGCAAGAGGAAGTGAGAGGGGTAAAGTGTAAGAAAAATTAAAAAAAAAATACAACTGCCACCAAGTTAGAAATGCAAAAAAAAAACAAAAGAAAATTACATCAATGGCAATCGTAATGAAAATGTTACTTTCTCTTCTTGTTGAACAAAGTGTTTGTGGCAAAGTATCCGCACAAATAGTAGACGTTAATGACACCCTCTGTCTGTCTGTCAGTTTGTCTATTTGTTGTGTTTTTCTTTTTTATATGCCCACAAAGAAAATACAAAATTAATTGTCAATGTTAAACATTTAAACATTTTCATTTTCAATTAAATGAAAGGTTTCATTTAACTATGAAATTGCAGACCTCTTAATCGCCAACCTCTTTGGAGAGTTGAACTATTTGCTAAGCAATAATAAGAAGTTTAAAGGAATGTTTTTGTGTGTCAGAGATGTGAAATTTTGTTGGAAATGAAGAAAATTGTGTAACTAAGGCATCAGCAATCATTTCTTTGATCAATCTTTAATATTCTTGGAAATTTGAATTGGACGGAGTTGGACTTGTAGTACGGTTCAGAGATTAACGGAGACTTCCTTAATTTTTCCAACATCTTTGAAATAATAAAAAACAAAATGAAACTAAACTTACCCAATAAGCACCAAAGCCCCAAAAATTCAAGCACCTGAACATTTTGTTGGAATTTGAATTGAATGCAAATTAAACATTTTTCAAACAAAAAATTCACAAATAAGCAAAACCAATAATTTATAATATTAAACAAAGATGTCCATCCTTGAACATTTTTTGTTTCCGACCAAAAACACTTTTTTCAGGTCGATACCGAACCTGACCTAGCGATTTCCAGACAACTTTTATGATGGAAATGTTGCGAATTCATTAAAAAGACTTTCTGATATGTGACTTGGATTCAAAGGAGGATTAATAATAAGGGCGAGAGGACACATCCTTGTCTAACACCGTTTAACATGGTAACCCTGCTTATTATTCGATACGACAGCTTGCACCTTCATACATTGACCTAATTAAATTATTTATGCGGCACTCACTTACAGTCGATTGCGTTCAAAATCGATAAAGATAAGATAAAGCGGTGAATGCCATTCAACAGATTGCTCGACTATTATGCGTACTGTGTTAACATGATCTACGTATGATCGATAGGGACGAAAACCGGCTTGTTGCCTTCTTAAATGAGGGTCAAGAACATTCATAAGACATTTGCCAATCATATGAGCACAGTGTAATCCCCCGCAAATTTTTGCAATTTGAGAAAAGATTAATTATAATGTCCTCTTTGATGTCTTCAGGAAGAGCTTCTTCAGCCCAAAATCCCAGATTGCCGTTATTATTTCTACCAGGTTTGGTGCGCAGGTGGCAATATCGTCCCTTTCCGCATGGTGTAGACTTCTACAAATTTTTAACACTGATGTTGGTGGGACTGAGAGCATATTAACATAATATTTTTCCCAGATTGTTATTTGCTCTAGGCTTGCAGAGGTTAGAATGTCATTTTCATTCTTCAAAGGTTTTGTGACGTTTAGAGTTTTGTTTGTCATCTGTTTTCCCCCGCTTTAGCATCTTGATCTAGTTGATTAAATCAACACCTCTTGTCACTTCGGGCACTTTTCTTGATCCATTTCTGAGTACTTTTTTTTTGTAAATCTATGTTGGCATATCTGGATTTTGCTGTGTTGACATCATCATTTCTTTTATACACTGAATCAAATCAAATATTTTCTCTGGGTTACACTGAATCCAATAGTTCTTTCTTGTCAGGGTTTCGGCTGTGACAAAGCGATCGTAGGTTCTAGTTTCTTAATATCAGTTCGATTTGACTCTCCTTATGGCCGCAACTTTCAAACATATCTTATAACTAAATGGAGCTCACTGGCAATATCTACCTCATGCTTGTTTAGCACATCCAGCTAAGATCCCCGCCACGTCTTGCTAATGGAAATGTGGTTCTCGGTTCTATGATCTGGAGAAAACCACGGACTTTGTGTACATTCCTGTATGGAAACAAAGTTTCTCATATTAACAGGTTGTTATTTAAACACAACTCTGTCAATAGATCACCATAACCATGATACCCCATTACTCCTTCGTATCCATTATTATCACAGCTAAGTTGAGCATTGAAGTCACCAATAAGGATTAGAATATCTCCACGATTTATGGCAGATAAGACACTTGTAAGACTGCTATAAAATTCTTCCCATGCAGCAGCTTCAGAAACTTCGGTAGGTGCATAACATTGGATGATCGATATTTTCCTGACATGTGATCTTAATCTGCTTGAGATTATTCAATTATAATGAGGCCTCCATTCAATTAGTGCATCATGTACCTCCTTTGAGAATAAAAATCTTACGCCGTTTTGTTGTTTTGAACCATTGGGTTTTCCAGAAAACAGCAGTTTGAGACCCTCAGTTGTCGCCAGAGTCAAGCAATCCCAAGCAATAGAAGATTATACTTTCTAAATTCTTTGCATATCTGAGACAATTTAGAAGCTTGTAACAGCGTGCGCACGTTCCATGTTCCAATTCGTGATACGTATTTCATGCTAAAGGTTGTCGACAATTGATCTGTTCGTTTTATCTGTTTTGAGGTTTCATTAATCAGAGGGATAGAGGATTAGTCTAACGCATCCTGTCCTGGGGCTGCCAGATAAAACCTCCAGGCTAGCTAATTTTATTCTTCAAAATCAAGCCACTTCCGATACAAATCGTCCGACGCCCGCTTCAGTCGCACCTTTCATGGTGTGCAGAACTGTTTTGTTGGTTTTGGTTCGATTTGCATATTTTATTTCGATACTACCTGTTACCGGAATTGCCCTATCTACTACCTGGTAAGTAACCAACAACTTCCACAGATAAAGAAAAGTAATTCCTACACTGTTTCAGGAAACCGGGTCAATTGAATGCTTCTTTCAACACTAGAAAAGTGTGTTTTGTCCAGCGGACATCTCATTATATTCCCATGCCCAGAACACAAAGACCATTTGATTCCACAATATTTACACCACCCGTAAATACAAATGAAGCGACATGAACTGTCGTGCCTTTTTGTGCCAACATGCAGCTTTGAGTCTTGCGAGCGTTGAAAGCGATTCACGACCCTATTCAGAGATTGTCACAAGATTCCGATTAAAGAAATCATTCATGTTTTGCCTCAAACTCCAACAGGTTTGATCTAAGCAAATAAACCAGATAACACTCGAGGGAATAATAAAGTAATATGGCCTAGATTACAGTACAAGATAATGAAATGATAATCATCTTAGAGCTTATTTACGACTGTACTAGAACTGCTGCTATCTTTTATTATATTGCGATCTGTGGGAAACATTCTCACATACAAAATAGAGTATTTGTAATTCTTATTCGCTCTATAGTTGTCTTTGTATAACATCCTTTAGTTTTCCTAAAGCCTTTGGGAAAAGTTTTCCATATAATGTGACCTAAGCAACCAGTGAAATGTGCATTGGGACAAGCTTATCAATAATACAATTGGGAATTTAAATTAAAAAACTAAAACTTACTAAAAAATTATTTAAGTTTCCATATTTTTAAGGACAATAACATGTTTGTTATATTGTGATAATAAAGAGTTAACATTTTCAGTGTTTAAAGGCAACATTATAAAAAGGTTGCCTTTTCAGAAGGCAACATTAAGGTCTGTTGTCTGTAAGTCATATAATCAATTTGCCTTTAGGCACTATGATCCTCGATATTAGTACACTTTTCGTGTTTTATATTTTTTAGTCTTTGGCTCTAGAGGTTTGTCATCTCTGGCTTAAAGCTGAAAATAAACACAAACATTTCAACCATTTCCGTTTTATTTATAACTTAATTTTTCTTTTAATTTTCCTTTATTTTTTTTTATTTCCTAATGAAGTACCTACTTGTTTCTCTATATTTTCCAATTTTTATTTGCAGGTGTCGTGAAATGATTTATTAAGCTGTTAACACAAATAAGGTAAGTTTTTAACTTGTTTTTCTATATTTTTGTTTTATTTTCTTTTTTATTTATATTTTATTGTTATAGTTAAATTGAAAGGTCAATTGTATGGTGTGCATGCAGCACCTTTTTGTTAATACAGTTGTTGTCATCTCAATTTTTTCGATTTTGCTTCCATTTTTCCTGGCAAATAGTAAAAGTACTTTCGTGACCTAAAAGAAAAATCGAAATTAAAGTTTTTTTTTAATTTTCATGATTCTACTTAGTTAGTGTTAGCAAGTTCTTTTAATAGTTTATTGGAAATTTGCCTATTTAAAGATTCTGTCATAGATATTTATTTATTAAAGATAATAAATAATATTTGTTTTGTTGGTTTCGTTGGATATACAAAAGTATTTAGGACAATTGTTTTTTGGCTTTAATTGGTTTTTTTTATAGTGACACCTGTTAGTTGATATAAAAACAAATTTAGTTTTGAATTTGAAATTTTAAGGAGATAACTTTTACAATAAAGAAAAAAAACGAAATGATAATTTCGATGAAAAAAAAAATTATTTTTAAACATTTAAAGTTCTCAGGAATTTTAAAGTTCACTGTGAATCGTGGAGCAATCGAAATAAATACCAATCCACTGGATATTTACGAAATTTGCACAGGAATAAGCTCCTCCTGACAATGATAGACTACACAAAGTATGCTAAAAAATACAAAAAAAAAGTGTGAATGGAAAATTTTTAATAATTATCAGACTCCTTGAATAGTGCTATACGTACTACATAAGCTGGATCTAACAGATCATGTGTGAATCAAAACTATACCCTCCGTACTTTGTTGGTTATGAAAAGCATTTGATGCCTTAAATAGGGAAACCATATGGTGGGCGTTATTCCTGGTAAGATAATTAATATCATAAAGAATACTTGGTAAATTTTGACCGTCTCCCCTCTAGAATTGTTCTATGTATTGTAGAAACACGTTGTGTAAAATATTACGATGATAGAATAATGTTAACTGGTGGCGCAACGCCGCTGAAGTTTTGAAGTGCAATTACAAGGCGAAAACATAAAATTTTTTTTAGTTTTTGTAAAAATTTTGCCATTAAATGATCACTTTTGCAATTTAATACAAAAGAATCAAAAGGTATACGTAATTATTGTTCTAATGAGATATAAAAGACAAAAATTGGTTAAAAAATTTTAAAGTTATTAAAAAATCGCCAGGTCATTAACGTGTCTCAGGCCACTGGAACAAAATTTTGAGAAATATTAAAGTAAAAGCTTATTTTTACTTGAGATATCTTATATATAAATAGGCTACACGTTTTTTTGTGGTACACTTTTAAGTATGTTATTGTCCACCAATATTGTCGAAATATATATGGTTTAAAAGCTTATTTTCTCTAGATATGCATAATATTAAAAACTGTTTCAAAATTCTTTCCACAAAGCTGGTAAAAAAGCGTTTTAAAAGTGATCGAATTTCGGCCACCGGTCGATCCTAGTATCAATAATTTCTTGTATATGAGTTTTTGTCTTTGTAGGATACCGTAGGATACAGCTATGACCAAAAAAAATGATTTTTTTAACGGCAGTTTCAAAACACCATTTGAAAATTTTTAAAATTTTGTTAAACAAATTTCAGAATTTTTTGATCATCTCATTTGGGATTTATTGCGAATATAATAGGAATACCTCCTACAGTTTTTCCGTACCTACGATTTAAATTCTGCGATTTTCGAGAAAAACTAATTTTTTGGCCATATTTTGGAGAATGAACCCAATTTCCTTACTGTTAGGAATTTTAAGTAAAACATATACAGAATATTATAGTCCATATAATTTTTAATAAAGTCTGAAAGTTTTAATAAAATAGGAAAACATTAATCCTTAAATCGTGAAGATTAAAGTTAAAAATTTTCAATATTTGGAATTTCTCATGGAAATATAGCGAAATGTTATATATTTTGGGGCCGATTTTGATGAAACTTAATAAAAATATAACATAAAGTCTAGTAATTATAATAACAGCATAAAAATGGAAATTAACCCTTAATTGCACTTGGGGTTAAAAGTTATTGAACAACAAAGATTTTTGCTTCGAAAATTTCGAATTTTGTTTCAACAAAGCGTCATATGCAGGAAGTTTTGCTACACTTTTTATACTCTACACCAACATAGTGGGAAGGGTATTATGCGTTTATGCAGATGTTTGTAACGCACAAAAATATTAGTCTATCACCCACCTTAAAGTATACCGATCGACTTAGAATCACTTTCTATTAAAATTAAACGATCCGATTAAACGATGTCCGTCCTTCCGTCTGGTTGGCTGACTGTCCATGTAAACCTTGTGCGCAGAGTAAATGTCCTTCCGAAATTGGACTTTATCGGTCATGAATGTTTAATTTATAAATGTATTTCCATAAATTGCGCTCCAAATAAGTCTTATATATACAAAATTCATGTCACCAAATTTTGTTACGATCGGTCCATAATTAGTCATAGCTCCCATATAGACTCGCTTCCGAAAATCACTTAGACATAGTAAACTTTCATATAGACATAAATCACACGACCTAATTTCATGGTGAGCGGTCCATAATTAGTCATAGCCCCCATATAAGGCCCACTTCCGAAAATCACTCAAAAATATAAATTATTGAAATTTTAAAAGAAAAATGTTTTTCTCTTTTACTTAGTGTAGGGTATTATATGGTCGGGCTTGACCGACCATACTTTCTTACTTGTTTAATTTGAAATTGGGTACCGTAAGAATTGAAGTCGAGAGACCTTGAAGGACGATTTTGCATGTCCGAAATGGTGCTTGAACGCTATAAAAGAAAATAATTTTTGCACCGAATCATTAATAGGGAATAATAATGGATCCATTAAAATACGAGGGCGTATCAATAAGTCCGTGACTTTTTGAATGAAACACAGTTTTTTTGTAAAACAAAAATTTATTAACATAATCTCCTTTTACCTCAACACACTTAATCCAACATTTCTCCAGTTTTTGCATCCCTCCCAAATACTATTTTTCGAGGTCCTTAAAATAAAATGCCTATTTTCATCAATAATTTCTCTTTCCACCGAGCCATTTCTTTAGGTTTTGAAATAGTAAGTAGTCAGTAGGGGCTAAATCCGGAGAATATGGCGGATGGGGTACCATTTCGTAACCCAATTCATAGAGTTTTGCCATTGAGACTGCACACGTATGCACCCGTGCTTTATCAAAAACTTATTCAAACGCGACACCCATCTTGCAGACAACTTTCTTAAACCCAGCTGATTATTTAAAATCGAAACCACACTGCAATATGAAATGCCTATGGCATCAACAATCTCACGCACTTTCACTCTTCGGTCGGCCAACACCATATCGTGGATTTTTTTGACATTTTCGGGTGTACTGACCTCAATTGGCCGTCCAGAATGTTCAGCGTCATTTGTACTTTTGCGACCACAATGAAAGTCAGTAAACCCACTTTTTTTACCATTGAAATCGATGGTGCAGAGTCCCCATAGTATTTATCGAGCTTTTCCTTGGTTTGTTTAATGAGCACTCGAAATTCACTTTTTTCAATTTTTTAGAAAAATACACGAGGTTGTATGTTTTGAACAGCTGTTAAACGCAAAGTAAATGACGACACTTGCTCAAAATTTGACGGCAGTATATTAACAAGTGGTACTTGATGGGAACAGTGTTGCATTTCATATAACTGACCCGAAGCTTAAGAGATCGTATGTGAAGGCAAGCAAACTATACGCATGGATACCAAAGCTAAATATCCATGGCACTAAGGTAATGCTCTGCATTTGTTGGTAGCAAAAGGGTCCTATTTATTATGAGCTACTGAAATCTGATCAGACCATCACAGAGAATCTGTACCGTACGCAACTGATCCGAGCATTGGCCGATAAATGGCCAGACATGAAACCGTAATAGTCCATCATGACAATGTTTGGCCACATGTTGCAATACCGGTTAAAAACTATTTAGAAGTCCAGACCTTGCCCCTTCCGACTATTATTTGTATCGATCGATGCAGAACGCTCTCATTTTGGAACAGAGTATTCGAAATTGGCTTGATTTATTCTTGGTCTCAAGAGGTGATAAGTTCTTTTGCCTCGGATTCCATATGTTACCAGAAAGATGGGAAAGAGTCATAGCTAATAATGATTGCATTTACAAGGGGAAAAAATTCATTTTTTTACGTACAAAAATGGAAATTAACCCATAAGAGTACTTGGGGTCAAAATGACTGTGTTTTTCGTGATTTTAAAAGTTTAGGGTCATTTGTACCCCAAGTGCTCTTAAGGGTTAATTTCCATTTTTGTACTGTTATTGTAAATACTAGACTTCATGTTATATTTTTCTAAAGTTTCATCAAAATCGGACAAAAAATATATAACATATCGCTATCTTTCCATTAGAAATTCCAAATATTGAAAAATTTGACCATCACGATTTAAGGGTTAACGTTTTTTGATTTTAGGAAAACTTTCAGACTATATTTGAAATTACCTGTACTATAATATTCTGAACAGATTTTACTTAAAATTAATAACAGTAAGGAAATTGGGCTCATTCGCCAAAATATGGCCAAAAAATTAGTTTTTCTCGAAAATCACAAAATTTAAATCGCAGGTACGGAAAAACTATGGGAGATATTTTCATATTTTTATTCCCTATTATGTTCTCAATAAATCCCAATGTGATGATCAAAAAATTATGAAATTTGCTTAACAAAATTTTTAAAAAATTGAAATTGGAGTTTTGAAACTGACGTTAAAAAAAATATTTTTTTTAGTTATACCTGCGAATAGGTTAACGGTATCCTACGAAGACAAAAACTCATATACAAGTAAATATGGATATATTTTAAGTAAAAAAAAGCTTTTATTTTAATATTTCTCAAAATATGTTAATTTTGTTCCTACATTTATTGTTCTAGTGTCCTGAGACATGTTAATGGCCTGGCGATTTTTTAATAACTTTAACATTTTTGAACCAATTTCTGTCTTTTATATCTCATTAGAACGATAATTTCGATTCTTTTAAATTAAATTGCAAGAGTAATTTTTTAATGGCAAAATTTTTACAAAAACTGAAAAAATGCATTTTTTCCCTTGTAAATGCACCTCAAAACTAAATCGAAACGGCACGAGTTGACCTTATTAGAACAAGCTAAAACAATTTTTGGTGGTATTTTAGGTCATTATGAAAGTTTTCAGGGGGTACCGTTTCAACATTTCAAACAATTTAATTCTAAGACACTCTAATGTAAAACCATAAAGATCCTGTGTGCTAAATTTTAACAAATTTGAAACGAATAAGATTCGAAAATTTTTGTTACCTCCAAATACTATGAAAGACAAACACAATCTCAACAAATTAGCATAATAATATTTAAGGATGAGCATAATTCAGAGACTACGAAAAAGCTGTTGCTTGCGAAAACGCATTAAACTATTTACCTTCTGTATACAAGGTAAAACTTGATAAATCTTCAGTTTCCCGGCCAAAGCATCCAAACAAATTAACAATGTCAATGCGGTATTGAATGAAATAATTCAAGCAAGACTTTGTGATGCCTTTAATATGTATCTACTGGGTATATGTTCTACCAATAAATTAACATAAACAACAAATTTTCAACAACTTGAAAACAACGAATGGAGACGAAAATCAGCAAAAAAAAAAATAATAAAAAAAATAAACGACAAATACTAACAATTTTACAAGCAACAGCAGTTGGAATCGTGACCAATACAAGCGTTAGAATAGGTGCTAATTTATGTCATTCACTTCTCATTAAATCACTTGCTAAAAAAGCACAACTTCTTACTACTACAATGCAGAGCCAGCCAGCTAGCAAGTCAGCCGCCACACAGAGTCAGCTGAATGCAATGTAACGAAAAATTTAAACAAAAATCGAACTCACTCACTCACTCAGTCATTCATTCACTTCACTCACAATTTAACTACAACTATGAACGAGTAGTAAATACATACTTATAATGAACTGAAACTATAGCTTATAGTTAACATACTGAATGAAGCTTAAAAGTACATAGTATGTGCAACAGTTGTGTGAAAATTAGTAGTTTAAATAAATTCATAACTTAAACATTTTAAATACATTTCATGCAAAATATTTCCATAAGCCCAACTGTTAACCTGGTGCTTTGATTAAGCTTAAAACTGAGCAAGCAGCTAAGCTGCTGAGTTGAGCTGAGCCAGGTTTAAAGCCGGTGCTTTAAACTGCTACATAGTTATATCTAGTATGTATATAGAGTATGTGCAACATACGTAAATAAATAAAGAAAATATATTGTATTGACTTTAGTGATGCCTGCTGCCTGTTTGGATTTGCTGTCGATGGTTTACAACTAATTAAAATGAAATATTTTGGATACGCAGTCAACATGCATTTAAAATGACAACGCATTTAAAAAAAAAATAATACTCTTAAGAAAAACTCTCTCGTACATACTCACTACATTATCGCCCCAGCACTCAAACCAGCGCCAGAATATATCTATAGGAAGTATGCAAAAGTATGCAAGTTGAATCTTGTGTGAAAATATTTATACTTCACTCCAGTGCAGTCCTCACTGCTCGCACTACTACTGTATACAAATGAAATACATGCTATTAGTAGCTAATTGTACGCGTGCTTAAAGGCACTTTGTTACAATTTCTTGTTGTTGTTGTTGTTTGTGGCCAGTACTTACTACTCGTATGTCGTTGCTTCTATTTCACTCAGCGCCGAAATAAAAATGTAAAAATGCCAGAGAGTGTGTTCTTTTTGCGTTTGTGGTCATTTAAACCTTAATGGAACGTTGGGAAATTTATGGATATGAATAACAAGGACAGAGATTAGTTAAACTGGTGGCTATTTGGTAATTTGTTTTGGGTTCTTCTTAACTATGCTCTAATAAACATAGTTCAGTTAGTCTAAGTTTTGAACAATTTCGCAAAAGTGCTAAGTCAGTTTTATTTTGTCAAAATAGCAAAATTATTATCTCAGTCATCCTTTGTGTTACCTGAAAATAAAGATAGAAAAGACAGATACTTATAAACGAAAAGAGAAGGGGGCAGTCAGATGGAATGAAGAAGTGAAGAGGAAGGAGGTCAGAAAAAGATAGGAGAATATTAAGCATCAGTTAACGTATATTAGGTATCTCTGTTCAGATTCCCGTATCTGGCCTGATTAGCCAAATCCTGATGAAGGCATTGATGCACTCTAACTATATATCTGAAAGCTCAGAAAGACTATTTAGGGAACGATGTCCCAGAAATCTTGTTCGTAGATCTCCTAATGCCGGACAATGACATAGAAGATGAAAAATGGTCTCATTCTCCTCTTCATCTTGACAACTTCGTTATAGGGCAGGCCAAGTCTCCTAGCATGGTTGCCAAATGTGAGGTATCCGGTTATCACCGCCACTACATTACTAAATTGTGAACGTGACAGGTCAAGCCACACCGTTGCTCATAATTTCTTCGTGTCCACATTCAGCAGTGGGTACTGAATATCTCGCCATACTGTTTAAGAATTCCTGCAATAGGATGGCCGATATTTCAGCCTGAATAATGCTACATTCATTCGGAATTCTAAAAGATAGCCCAATTTCGAATTCCTGAATATAGACACCTACGTCAACTCGATCTCCCTTCCTAGAGCCGTCCGAATAGACTGAGAGACTCGTTGTGTTATGAAAAGGTCCGTTCATTTGTTCCGTGTTGTACGGAATTGAGAAACCTCAGTTCGTCGATAGGAAGGGATTGGATATGCAATAATCGGTATTATCTGGAAGATTCTGTATACTTCCGATTATACTAGCATGACCATTTAGCCTGAAGGCAGTAGCGAATGGAATTTTTCTGGCCATTAGATCCACAGGGATAACGTGAATATAGTAAAGAGCGATTTATTTGCAGTCGTTCTTAAGGCTCTTCTTATCAGGATTTCCATTCTCCTTAAAACCCTCTCAAATAGCATACAAATTGAGCCTCTGTCTATTGCCTTCCACCATACAGAGACTCCATACAATAATATCGGCTTGGTGACCATATCGAATAGCCAATTTACCCAAATGCGTACCTATAGCTTTCCTGCAGACATACATTGCCGTTAAGGCTTTGGATGTCCTTGAAAGGCCATTGGGTTTCCAGGATAGTTTACTATCCAGAATAACTCCCAAGTATTTTGCGCTGTCCGATGGTGTTAGTTTAACACCATTTAATCTTGGAAGCGGGAAATGAGGAATTTTGGACGTCATTGTACAAGCTCGGTTTTGCTTGGTCTACACTCAGTCTACTGTCAGTACTCCAGCGCCTTTCGCATCGGCCTCTCGGCTTTACACACATACCGTTTCATCTGGCTTTTGAAAGCAGAACGCCATGTGTTGACTTCATGGAATCTTATATCGTTGGAGGAAATTTTCCTTCACTAACGAGCACAACTTCGTCAGTATATGCGATATATATTGATAACCGTATATTGAACCTGAAGAGAATTTTATTCAAGAAAATGTTCCACAAAAATGGTGATACAACTCCTCCTCGCGATTTGCCTTTAGTCACACACTTTTTTGTTTTAACCATATCCAAAATAGACTTAATGACCCTGATTCCAGTTCGATATCCTTTGTTCTATCTCTTGATAGTACCGACAACCTCATGCATGGCTGGTACCACTGAACTCCCTATGCAGTAACCTGGAGTGAAAATATTCGGTACCGTGAAATAGCTCCCAAATGAAATAACTTCCAATGAAATAACTCCCAATGAAATAATTCCAATCAAAAATGAAATAATTCCCAAACTTGAAAAATGAAATAACTACTAAAGAGTAAAATGAAATTACTCCCAATAATCGGCTGTTTCAGAATTTTTAAAATATTAGTCCCAAAAAAGCGAAATAACTCCCAATGAAATAAATCCCAATAGAAATGAAATAATTCCCAATCCGCAATTTATTTATGTAATCTAAAAAAGGAACTACAAAAGTGATATTATTCTTCGCTTATCAAACATTTTTTGCATTGCGGGCCATGTAGCGCAAAGTTATACTCCTCTGGGATGTGTCAAAAACTGGCTTCACTCAGAATATTTGTTTTTCATTGCCGGCCTTCGGCCGGGCGCTAAGGTTTTCTCCTCTGGGGTGTATCAAAAACTGGCTTCGCTCAGAAAAGTTTTTTGCATTTGTTGGGCGCTAAGGTTTTCTCCTCTGTTTCATGGGGAGTTATTGCATTATGAAATAACTCCCAACAAAAAATTATGAAATAACTCCCTATGCGTTAGGAGTTCATAATGAAATAACTAGTATTTATCCCAGTAAACCTACGGTAGACGTGATGCATTCGTGGTATTTTTTAAATCTCTCAGGATTCGATATTGCCCTCTGGTTTCTATTTTGAATGTATCGAAGCTGTGGCGTTTGCCGATCATCCATGAAGTTCTCTAGAAGTTTCTTAAATTCCTAAATTACATTTCATTAGGAATCCTGGCGTACTGATATGTTTAGATAGTATCTTCCGTAGATGTGATGCCTTAATGATGACAAGAATAAGAGCATGAAAGAATCTAAACCGAGAATCTAAAACCACCCTATAGAAAATAGTTGTTATTTCAATCCTATTCTATAGATGACGTATCTTTTGAACGCAGTTTTGTTGTTAATAACATATATGTCATTTAGAAGGGTACACAACTGTCATTTATTCTTACTTAGTTATTGAACATTAGAGTGTAAACAACAATGTTTTTTTTCTTCGAAAATGTCCAATTTTGTACCAACAAAGCGTCATATGCGGGAAGTTTAGCTTTGCTTCTTTAATTTGAAAAAAAAGTGCCGCTGAAGCACACCGATTGTTCACCGAAGCTTATGTATGTATTTCATCTGTTTCAACGTGCGAGAGATGTTTCGTGCGGTTCAGAAGTACCGATTTTGACACGGAAGACAAAGATCGCCCAGGCCAGCCAAAAGAGTTTGAAGACCAAGGATTGGAGTCATTACTCCATGAAGATTGTTGTCAAACTGAACAAGAGTTTGAAAAATCATTGGGAGCTACTTAATCAGCAATTTCAAAACGTTTGAAAGCAGCAGGATGCATACAAAATCAGGGAAATTGGGTACGAATACGAGAAATAAGTAGTTTCGAAGTTTTGCCGCTCCCGCTTTATAGTCTAGAGCGACTACTATTTGTTTCGATCGAAGCAAAACGCTCTTTCTGGGATACGCTTCATCAAAGTATCCGAAATTGGTTTGATTCGTTCTTGGCCTCAAAAGATGATCAGTTCTTTTGACTCGGAATCCATATGTTGCCAGAAAGATGGCAAGACTATGAATAAATTTATGTACAAATGTTTCAAAATTTAAGCTAAAAAATTTAAAGAAATCTCATATTTTTAAATCGTACACCCAATACTAAGGTTAGTGTATAGAGGATATTGCAGTAATTACTCCTCTCTGTTGTTAATGTCCGATCTCTAACACAGAGTATGAAGGACATTAGCATTGTTACATCCCATAATGAGATCGTGGCCTATTGTACGACAACTGCACTACAAGGATATAAATGGTGCTTACAAAAGAATTGTCCTCGTCATAAGATAGATACGTTCTTGATATTATATGGGTTAGTAGTAGTGTATTCATTCGACCGATTAATCGAATAATTTCTTACGAATAATTTTTCGAACAATTTAAAAATTGCCATTTTCGAATAATTCGAACAATTTTATGTAGAATAATCGAATAAAACGAATAAATGTTCATATATATTAAATTTATTAAATTGCTTAAAATTTTTCATAATTCCAAATTTAAATAAGTAATAATGACTCACAAAAATTGCATTGTTTCTGAAATTAGACAAATAACTAAAGACAAAGGGATTTTCGATCACTGTAGATGAGTGTTCCGATAGCTCCTTCTATAAATATATAAATATTACTGCAAGAAGTTACAATTCAAAAAACAAATCTTTCAAAATGTTTAACTTAGGACTTGAACCAATGAAAATTAAAGGTACGGAATAAAATATTTGGTATTTAGCTGGCGAAATATTAGAAGAATCGCAATTAATAATCAAAATATTAACTTAGATTAAAGTTTAGTTGAATGTGATGGAGAATATGATTTTAAAACGGTCGTCGAAAGTGATATTGCGGATGACATTTATAATGATTACATTGAAATAGATGAAGGTCATGATCTTAAACATGATTTTGAACATCTTTGTCTAAAATGCATGGTAATAAACTTTTTGCGTATTTGTAAATGTGTCAATCATGCAATGCCTGACTTCAAATTAGACACGTTCACTGACAATTATATCAAACTTTTCGGCAACGTTGACAGAGCTTGATGTATAATACAATTTGTTATAAATAATTTAAAAATAGTGAATACTTAATTTACTAAAGAATTAGTTACTCAATTTAAAACCCGAATTAATAAACAACATAATTCAGGATCATGTCCAACTAGCTCAAATTTGTTAAAGCATAGATCCAAAACGGAAACTAAAGGGTTTGCTAGTCAATTGTTTTGTAGATTGTTCGGGAGTTAATCTGATCAGAATATTTCTGTTGAAAATTTAATGATGGACTTTGTTTTCGAATGTTTTTTTAACATTATCAATGCTTGAATTGTTAACTTTAACGTTATTTTTTGTTTTTCTTTAACAATAAAATATTAAAAAACCGACATCAAAACTTCATTCTTTACTTTTTTAAAAAAATTTAAATTATTCCAATAATTCGATTAATTTTAAACGTGTATTCGAATTATTCTAAAATCTCTCATTCGAATTATTCTTTTTATTCGAACAAGAGAAAAATTCAATAATTCGAATACCCTAGTTAGTAGCCATCCTCGCTGTAGCCCTGTCATAGTTAAGTCACCCGAGCTGTAATTAGATATAAGAAAAATATGATTATATTTCTGACTAAAATACATCATATTACTTTACCTTCATGGAAAATACTTTCGGGACCAATAGTCGGCAACTTCATCAGCTACATACAAGTAAGGGTTCATAGATTAAGGCCATGAAACGTAGCAAGTCGTAAGTTGTTGAGTAACTGCCAGAACTGCTGACTCTGAATCATAATTAGATCAAATCTGCTAATACGATCATAAGCTTACTCTTTCTGTGTTCCGCTCTAACCCCCGCATAGCAATTAAGTGTTAATATTTTTAAAAATTTTGCATTTTAATAGTCTGAATACTATGTATTAAAATTTTTTTGTTGCAAACATTTTTTTTAATATAGCTGACAGCAGTAAGTGTTGCTTGTGGCGTGTTGTTTTTTTTTTTTGGAAACACTATGATGCAGTTGTTGTTGGTGGTGGTGTATTTGTTGTAGTGCTGACTTAAAGTGACAAACGACAAATAGTAAATGACATTGAATATGTTTATGTTTATGTGTAAGTGAATGAAAATATTTACAATATAACCATATGTATATGTATCTATTGGATGTAAGTGTATCTATTGGATTCAGTATAATAATATTACTCTGCATGTTCATGCATGTTCCACTAACATTAGATTCTTTGGTGTCTACATTATTTTTTCGCTTTTCTGACTTTTTATTATTATTATTTACTATTATTTTTATTGTGTATTTTCTTACATCGTAACCGAGAGAGACAGTTGCATGCCAAAACATTATTGCATTAGTGTGGAAAGTACGTGGAGTATCTATCTATTGTTTGTGGTACGTTTGTTTATGTTACGTTATACTGTGTGTTGAACAGTGGGAGGTTAAGTGTTCTACTTTTTACATTGATTGTTGGTTTGTTGTTTACAATTTCATAAAGTATTTTTTTGCTGTTGTTGCTTGTTGTTACCGTTGTTGGTTGATAAACAATGTTGCTGCAACTTTGGCTTATAATAGTGTCATTTGTTGGTTTTTTTTCTTTCTTTCTTGGTACATACTAGTGTAACCATAATTCCGCCTGTGGTGTATCGAAGGCGTTTATTGGGTTTTGTCAATGTTTGTTTTTATAATTCATGTCATAGTTTATTTATAAACATTTGATCAATGTTAATGAACAGAGATTATTTGATATGATCTGGCTATTGAATTGAAGGAAATTGGAAATTTTGCTATTAAAACTATTTATTTTTTATTAAATATCTTTATATATAAATTAAGTCCAAATGTAAACTATGCCTAATTGTATCTATAAGTTAGTAACGATTATCTTTAATGTTTAATCAGCATTTGCAGCCAATGTCATCACATTTACAAAGTCCATAAGATTGTTTATTTATATTTAACTGCATACAATCTATATCTCTAGTTCTGTTCCTTTTAATATGCCTCATCCATAAACATAAATTCATTTTTTTAGCCATCCTCTCTACCCTCGTATGCATATCATTATCACCTTCACTTAATAAGCTGATCTCAAGATGCAGCAGTCATCAAGCAGTAAAGATCACATGTTACTCGTATTTAGTCTCTTTATTTATTTTTATTTATATTTATTTATCTCATTTCGGTGTACATTTATCGCATTCTTTCAAATTAGTGCATGAACAATGAAAAAATTCACTTTCAATTACAACAATTAAAATCAGAGACGATAATAACTTATTTAGAAAAAAAGCCCCAGTCCGTACGTCCCAGTCAAGGAACGTTTGCTGTGTTGTTGTGCACATACACAGGGAAACTCATATTAAAACCGACCAGACAAAACAAGACGGCGACAACGACAATGACTACGACGACAACGAGAAATTCGAGACGCTAAAGGATGACAAAACAGACAGACGCCGGTCTATATGGAATAAATAAGTTAAATAAAATTAAGAGAAGCAAAAAAATTACAAATACTACAACCAACACAAAATAAGGATGATGATGATGACGATGACAACAACAATAACAGCAACAACTACAATAATAATAATAATAACAAGCTACAACAATGAAAAACTAGTTCAGTTAAATAACGAACCAAACGCACTGCTGCACTCCACTGCCAGCCAGCAAGAAAGAAACCTAAGAAAAACCGAAAAAAAACCAGCAAAAATAGTAAATACCAAACAACAACAGCAACAACACTAACGTATATAATTTTTTATATTATATATCCTGCTCTGCTTCTTAAGATATTGTGGGCGGTTTGTTTAGTTGGTAGAAGAGTTGGTAACATATCGCTAGGCTACATATTTGGATCAGCTGTACGTTCGTAATCCTTGATATCCCCACTATTTTAATCTAGATACCTGAATTTTCCCTGGAGTATTACACTTAGGAAAGTATTTACCATATTTCATTACTCATTCTTTTAAAGAAAATTTTTCGCAAGAAACTTTTCAATGATTCATTTGCAAAAATATTCTTCTAATTTGATTAGGAGTAGCACATGAACATTGGTAGATTAGATAGATGTACTATAAGAAGTATACTTCCACTCGTGACCCATAGGATCAATTGTGATACCCTTTAGAAATATAACTATATGTGATTAGAAGAAATGAAATTGGAAAGAAGAGATAGAAGTAATGTGATATATGAGAAATAAAGGGAAAACCCAGTCCAAAATTAGCCAGCCTATTGCTCTGATAAAGCCTAATATGTAGATTACATAGATTATATCTAGCTACCAGTTCATCATGGAATATTTCCTAAAGTCGTTTTTGGCAGAGACCCTGTAATATCCTCGCACATTATAAAAAAGTCCTTTGCGCTCATATCACATTTACTAATTAATAGAATCTTTCCCCTAGCCATTTTTGCCTGAGACCCTATAATCTAGGACAGTTACAGAGAATATGTTCCACTGTTTTTAGTTCCTCAATATCCTCGCACATCCTACAAAAGTCATTGGCGCCCATATCCGATTTACCAATTAATGCTCCAATTGACCAGTGACCGGTTATCACTCCTACTAAAAACCTGAGAGTTTTTGCACCCAACTTAATTAATATTCTGGTTGCCTTAGCATCCAACTTTAGGTATATAGCCTTGGTCATCCTGCAATCCGTTCTGTTATACATCCCAGTCCCTATTAATGTAGTTCAAATAGTCTAGCCAGTTCATCTGCTATCTCATTTCCCTATATGTTACAGTGCCCTGGTACCCAATCACAATCTGATTGTGTATAGTTCCAATAAAGCTTCTGAGCCTCCTTACAGTTCAACACTATGCTCGAGTATACCATATGACATTTCAAAGCCCTCAGTGCTGCCTGACAATCTACATAAATTGAGGGGCTTAGAGCAGAAGGGGTTCAAGTGCCTTTTTTTTTCTCAAATTGAGTTAACATATGGAGTTAGTAGGTTAAGTTCTGAGAAGTTCATTGCACAAGAGTTGAACGTAGGATTCTCATCCGTTAGCGAGATATGACGAACAATTCTAGCACTTGTCATTAAAATACCTGTTTCGGTTGGAGCACAAGGGGTACATGAGCACTTAAACCCCTTGTGCTCTAAGCAAATATTAAAATTCATTTTTCACATGGACTGATTTAGTGAATTCAGATAAGTGATCAGCTAAAATCTAGCGATTAATTCCATCACTTGTTATCAAAACACCTGTTTCAAATACCTTTGTGGATTATTTTCCAAAAAAGAAAAAGTAACATAAAATAATGGAATCGAGAAAAATAAGTGAATCTGAAAATAATATTGACGAATTTTCTGAATCTGATCATCTCATACAAAGATGATCTTATGAATGTGCAAGAAAACTTCAACAAACTAAATCTGAAAGCTCGAAATGTTGACCGAGTCGTGTAGTTACTACCACAACTTCCTCCAAGAAACAGCGTCAAAACAATAATATTCCAGAAATTCAAGAACCTACAGGATCTTCTTTGCTATATACCACCAATTTACCATGAATGGTTTAAAGCACTTCCTCACGATAGAATGGAATAAATTCCGGAAAGAATCGAAAATCAAAGTGAGGATGACCCCGATGATGTCATGGAATCTGATTATGACGACTAAAAAATGTAACAAAGAACCATAAAAGCTTTTCTTAATAAAATGTTAATAAAAAAATTGAGTCTATGTGGTTTTCTTATCAGGTAATTCAGAACTTTGAAACAAATTAAAGCACAAGGGGTATAAGTGCGACTTTCCTCACTTCAAAGGTAATTTTTGGGTATTTGTATATGTAAAATATGGTATTTTTTTATCGTGTTAGATTAAAATATATCTCAGGATCTCTATTAATTAAAAAGCAATATTCCAGATAGCATCTAACATTTTTTATTGTAAATTAACTTTATTCTCATTCAATTGCCACTACAAACCCCCTCTGTGACGTGTGTCTTATCAAGTACGTGTCTTTCCAGATCGCTAGGATCTCTGCCTGGAAGCCATGTTCTTCTACCTGAATTTGCTGTAATTTATAGTGTTCTTCTTTAAGCTCGATACAAAATTTGTATTCCCTTCAAATAATAGCTTTTCTCAAGATCCTTAAAATAGAGACTACCTCTTCATTCAACCAAAATCTCTTACCGCCTAGGGGTTTTCATGTTTGGAAACAGGAAATAGTCGCTGGGTTCTAAATCTGGAGAATATAGTGGATGAGGTGGCACAATTGTGTAATCGTTGTACACCAGTGAGTTGTCATGGTTAAAAACTATTTTTTTCTTCGTCATATGCTATCGGTTTTACATCAGACTAATGATGAAAACTGTCGAATAGCTGTGTATAATATTTGCTGGTTGATAGACCTGCCTTCCTTCTTTGATGCACGTTCACCCAGAGAAGTCCACTACTTTGTTACTTGGCATTGGTCCACAGTTATAAAACGGCGCAAAAACTTCTTCGAAATGCGTTTGAACATCGCGAAACATTAACTTCGTTTTGACGGATCCATGTTTTGTCCAAGGTTACGAAACTGCGCAAACATTACCAAACATACCTTTGTATTGATCAACATTTTTCGCTTATGGTCGAGTATTGTACCCGCTAAGTTGAGATGCGTAGAGCCTCAGCCATTTCACACATTTTCATTATCCGATTGTCAATATCATTACATGGATTTTATTGACAAATTCTGGTGTAACAACCTCTTTTAGAAAGTTTGGCATTACTTTGATCGGCACTGAATTAACTAAACCGATTTTGCTATTGAAATGAATTCTTCATTTCGGAATTCGCAAGGTTGAGTGATTTTAATAATTGTCAAACTACAATTAAAAGGCGCAGTTATCTATTACTAGATGGTTGGTGACTGCTACTAGCAATGATTGATTTTAACTATGAGGGAAGTACTTAAAATCACGGAATTTCAAACTGTCTTCGTATTACCAATTCAATTAACTCTTATCTTCCTGACTGCTTCTCCTTCTCTTTGCTTCTAAACTGCAAAAAACATTATTTCATGGCCCTCCTCGTTACATCTTCGCTGTTCTCTCCTCAGTTTAAACTTCTCCATAGATTACTCTGGTGACAATCTGCTGTTGATATACGCCAAAGCCACCATATGCCCCTTACTGAGAACTCCTCGTTCGACCTCATATACTCCATTGACTTACAGATAATCTGAAACGAAATAAGGGAAATTTAGCGGATGTCGTCCGTGCCCAATATATGGATGTAATCCATATTTTGGATGTAATCCATATTTTGGATGTAATCCATATTCTGCCAAACAAATTAACGAACGGATCAATGATATAGTAATTCAACATTTTGAGTTACAAGTTTCTTGTTTAAGCCGATTGGTGACTTCTCATATTGGTGGAGATTATCCGTGTTTAGATTTTGACTTCTATATGAAATAGTCTTCTGGGAAATAATCGGAAATGTAGCAATTCGTCTGCGAACACATTTAGGAACTCTTTAGTTTAAGATCCAAAAATTTAAAGGCTTTTTTAATTCGTTTTAGACTATTATTTTATCCAGCCTTTGTTTTTGTTGATCAACTTCGCATTGAGCTTTAATAAAATATTCCCAGACTGTAGGAAAAAAGGAACATGCTGCAAAAAAATAAATACAAACACAAAGCCCAAAACATAATCTAAAGAAGGTAAAGGCCAGGGCTACCGGCTAATAAAAATCAACAAAAACAACAAAAAGAATTAAAACAAAAAACTTTATAAAAAAATCAATGAAGGGCATTGAGAGGACAAGGGAAGCAAAATCTACAATAAAACACATACAGTAATGTCAATATTGATGTTGATTTAAACGTAATCCAGCTGCGTTTGTGCTCCATTTAGATGTACGCAACAACAACAAAATTAAACTGAACAGCAAACAGACCAACAAACAAAAAACAGATCGTACTCGTATATTCTGTGCTGCAATGACATAAAACAGTGACAATACTGAAACTACTCATCATCGTAGAGGCTCAACGTCATCATCTTTAACTTCTTACCTGATGATCCAGTACCACCAACATCATTATCATCAACTTGGGTTAAAACTGAAAGATGCAACAACACAAACATACATTTTTTGCCATGAGGTTTTTGTGTCTTGTTGATTTTTTTGAAGCTGAAACAAAGCTTATAAGCCGCCTTCGTCGATGTCTTCGTAATTTGACATCGCCAAAATCTTATAGAGAATTGTATGTGTATTTCAAAGCGGAGAGTGTGTGTGTCTATTGTATGTGTTGCTTTAGTTCAGTTTTTTAATTCTACGTACAAAAGGTGCATTGAATATATGCCGAAAATTTTGAGCATGCGTACACGCTTCGGTGGCTGGCTGGACCAAATTGAATTTTCCTTTGGTATGTTGGAACAACACTTATTTCACAATTGTAATTGTTTGCTAAACATTTTACTAAATACGAGCATTAAGAAAGAGACCGAAAATTACAGAGGTATTTTTATTTATAAGAGAAGATATGACACTTACTACAGATGTAACAGATCTAGGAACAAACTTGAGAAAGTTTTAATTATTACAATTGAAGCCAATTATGATTTTAAATTTGAAGAAATATCTTTTAAGAAAATTAATAGATAGGATAGATAGGATAGATAGGATAGATAGGATAGATAGGATAGATAGGATAGATAGGATAGATAGGATAGATAGGATAGATAGGATAGATAGGATAGATAGGATAGATAGGATAGATAGGATAGATAGGATAGATAGGATAGATAGGATAGATAGGATAGATAGGATAGATAGGATAGATAGGATAGATAGGATAGATAGGATAGATAGGATAGATAGGATAGATAGGATAGATAGGATAGATAGGATAGATAGGATAGATAGGATAGATAGGATAGATAGGATAGATAGGATAGATAGGATAGATAGGATAGATAGGATAGATAGGATAGATAGGATAGATAGGATAGATAGGATAGATAGGATAGATAGGATAGATAGGATAGATAGGATAGATAGGATAGATAGGATAGATAGGATAGATAGGATAGATAGGATAGATAGGATAGATAGGATAGATAGGATAGATAGGATAGATAGGATAGATAGGATAGATAGGATAGATAGGATAGATAGGATAGATAGGATAGATAGGATAGATAGGATAGATAGGATAGATAGGATAGATAGGATAGATAGGATAGATAGGATAGATAGGATAGATAGGATAGATAGGATAGGTAGGATAGGAAGAAGAGGAACGATATGAACGATAAGAAGGGAATGTGAAATTATGAATATGAAAGATACGAACGGAAAGAAATTAAAAGTAATGGAAAGCAATCTAAGTGAATGAAAAGTAAGGAGAATTAGAGGAATAGTAAATAATAGTAATTAGCCGAATTGCAGTTTATAATAGATAAATATTATAATATATGTTTATTTTATCCCTAGTTTTAATCCTTATTTATTTCACCAAAACTTTTAATTGCAACTCTGCAGTACCTTACATTCTATATATAATATATAAAAATATTCTTATTAATGCTTAATTTAAAGTTGTTATATTCCATGCAAGTTTATTATTACACATCCTCTGGCCTTTAAAACAAAAAGCCTGAACATAAAATTGACATTAAACATAAAATTCGAAACGCCAAATAAGGTACGAAAATCCAAAAGCAACAAAAGGGAAAAAAATTATTTAAACTGATAAAAATTTAACCGCCACAGTAGAAAAAAAGGGAAACAACATAAATGTAATAAAAACTTGTCTATACACAAACAGCAGGAGTTGCCACAAAAAAATTGAGGCAAACAACCTGCTGTCAAGTACATTTTTTTTTTTGTTGGTTAATGCTCTGGAGTTGAACATTACTGCGATTTTTAGAGCAAAATTATGAAAGCTTAACAATTATTTAGCTAAAAATGTTACAAGTTTTAACTAAATACTGTAATATATTTCTTAGAATCAAGCTTAAAAAGGTTTCACTGTAATTTTGTTTAATATTAACCACTAAAACCACTGACCTGCTGTCGAACTATGAAAGAAAAACCCGTGAAAATTCCCTTAAATAAAAATGTATTAAAAATGTTTATGATGCTCATAAACGAGTTACAAAAATATGCCATCATAAACTGATTGATTTGCACAAAACTAGTGAGGAAACTAAAAACAACAGGGTGTCTGTCTCACTGCAAAAAAATAAAACGCTCTAAAGGAGGAAGGAAGGCAGTTAGTTAGTCAGTTAACAACTAAAACATCAAACCCACAATAGGTTCTGGTCTTGTGGTATTTCGTTTAGTATTAGCTATAGGAAAAAGTAGTTTTCATGATAAATGTAAGCTAGACGATATGACTACTGCTACTTTTTGTCAGTAATTAGCTGGATATGTTTGTAAGAGTTTAATGATATTTATACTTACATATGCAGGAAACTAATTTTCATCCTCTCCAATAAAATTTAATAACACACTGTTCTATATAACTATGTTTAACAAAATACCACATAGACAACAAAAACGAAAACAAAAAAATAAAGGTTATTTACGAGCCACTGAAGGAGAAACATATAAAATGGTTATTTCTTTTTGGCCAGTTCGAAGCACAACCGGCAGTGTGTGTGGTGGTAGTATATGGCAAAAGTTTAACAACCATCGTACAACCTGGTTGGCTCACTCACTGCCTCTACAATACCATTATGCAGGGCACATAAAGGATAAAAGAAAAAGAACATAATGATTTAACTATATTGTAAGCAGTAGCGAGCGGCATTAAACACAAAAAACAGCAAACAAAAAAAATCCTAGTTGTGGCAATAACCACAAAACAACAGTAATGAAATTGAAAAGTTGTGGTTACATCAGCAGCGGCAGCAGTAACAAAATTTTAAACATGGAAAGTTTTTGTGTTGCATCTTTTTTTTTTGGATTCTTGAAATTATATTTTCTCTCTATGTAGCAGTTTTTATCTCTCGAAGGGCAAGAGTATGAATGTGGCTGCCACAGTACAAATATGGCAAAAATAATTGAAATTCAAGGACGTTCATGGTAGAGTCTTTGGTGTGGTTGTAGCTTTAAGTTAACATCTATAGTCAGCAGGGGAATTATGGCGAATAGCCAGCGAAAGTTTTAATAATTTTGTCTATGAGTTTTTAATTGAATTAAGCGGTTGAAAACTGTTGTTTTAAAAAAATAATATTTGCCTTAGTTATGCAGTTTTGAATGGGATTATCATGAGAGAAATAAAGCACTTACATTTATTTTAAGAAGAAAAATTAACAAAAAATTAAATAGAAATTTAAAAAAATTGTCAAGTAAAGCTAAAACTGGCATAAGTCACTTATATTTTCAACCAAAAATCGATATTTTATATGAAAATCAAGTTAAACCTAAAAGTGGCTATAATTCGGTTAATAGTTCTCCAAATGGAAAAAGGACCATCATCTGTGATCACTTATATTTTCAACCAAAAATCGATTTTTTATATGCAAATCAAGTTAAACCTAGGAGTTTCTATAAGTCGGTTAATAGTGGTCCAAATGGAAAAAGGACAATCATCTGTGATCATTTATATTTTCAACCAAAAATCGATTTTTTATATGAAAATCAAGTTAAACATAAAAGTGGCTATAAGTCGGTTAATAGTGGTCCAAATGGAAAAAGGACCATCATCTGTGATCACTTATATTTTCAACAAAAATCGTTATTTTATACGAAAATCAAGTTAAACCTAAAAGTGGCTATAAGTCGGCTAATAGTGGTCCAAATGGAAAAAGGACCATCATCTGTGATCACTTATATTTTCAACCAAAAATCGATATTTTATGTGAAAATCAAGTTAAACCTAAAAGTGGCTATAAATCGGCTAATAGTGGTCCAAATGGAAAAAGGACCACCATCTGTGATCACTTATTTTTCCAACCAAAAATCGATATTTTATACGAAAATCAAATAAACCTAAAAGTGGCTATAAGCCTGTAATAGTGGTCCAAATAGAAAAAACAACCATCATCTGTGATCATTTATATTTTCAACCAAAAATTGATTTTTATATGAAAATCAAGTTAAACTTAAAAGTGGCTATAAGTCGGCTAATAGTGGTCCAAATGGAAACAGGACCATCATCTGTGATCATTTATATTTTCAACCAAAAATCGATATTTTATATGAAAATCAAGTTAAACCTAAAAGTGGCTATAACTCGGTAAATACTGGTTCAAATGGAAAAAGGATGATAATCTGTGATCACTTATATTTTCAACCAAAAATCGATATTTTATATGAAAATCAAGTTAAACCTTAAAGTGGCTATAAGTTGGTAAATAGTGGTCCAAATGGAAAAAGGATGATAATCTGTGATCACTTATATTTTCAACCAAAAATCGATATTTTGTATGAAAATCAGTTAAACCTAAAAGTGGCTATAAGTCGGTAAATAGTGGTCCAAATGGAAAAAGGATGATAATCTGTGATCACTTATATTTTCAACCAAAAATCGATATTTTGTATGAAAATCAGTTAAACCTAAAAGTGGCTATAAGTCGGTAAATACTCGTCCAAATGGAAAAAGGACCATCATCTGTGATCACTTATATTTTCCTCCAAAAATCGATATTTTGTTTGAAAATCAAGTTAAACCTAAAAGTGGCTATGAGTCGGTAAATACTGGTCCAAATGGAAAAAGGACCATCATCTGTGATCACTTATATTTCCAACCAAAAATCGATATTTTATATGAAAATCAAGTTAAACCTAAAAGTGGCTATAACTCGGTAAATACTGGTCCAAATTGAAAAAGGACCATCATCTGTGTCACTTATATTTCCAACCAAAAATCGATATTTTATATGAAAATCAAGTTAAACCTAAAAGTGGCTATAACTCGGTAAATACTGGTCCAAATTGAAAAAGGACCATCATCTGTGATCACTTATATTTTCTACCACAAATCGATATTTTATATGAAAATCAAGTTAAACTTAAAAGTGGCTATAAGTCGGCTAATAGTGGTCCAAATGGAAACAGGACCATCATCTGTGATCATTTATATTTTCAACCAAAAATCGATATTTTATATGAAAATCAAGTTAAACCTAAAAGTGGCTATAACTCGGTAAATACTGGTTCAAATGGAAAAAGGATGATAATCTGTGATCACTTATATTTTCAACCAAAAATCGATATTTTATATGAAAATCAAGTTAAACCTTAAAGTGGCTATAAGTTGGTAAATAGTGGTCCAAATGGAAAAAGGATGATAATCTGTGATCACTTATATTTTCAACCAAAAATCGATATTTTGTATGAAAATCAGTTAAACCTAAAAGTGGCTATAAGTCGGTAAATAGTGGTCCAAATGGAAAAAGGATGATAATCTGTGATCACTTATATTTTCAACCAAAAATCGATATTTTGTATGAAAATCAGTTAAACCTAAAAGTGGCTATAAGTCGGTAAATACTCGTCCAAATGGAAAAAGGACCATCATCTGTGATCACTTATATTTTCCTCCAAAAATCGATATTTTGTTTGAAAATCAAGTTAAACCTAAAAGTGGCTATGAGTCGGTAAATACTGGTCCAAATGGAAAAAGGACCATCATCTGTGATCACTTATATTTCCAACCAAAAATCGATATTTTATATGAAAATCAAGTTAAACCTAAAAGTGGCTATAACTCGGTAAATACTGGTCCAAATTGAAAAAGGACCATCATCTGTGTCACTTATATTTCCAACCAAAAATCGATATTTTATATGAAAATCAAGTTAAACCTAAAAGTGGCTATAACTCGGTAAATACTGGTCCAAATTGAAAAAGGACCATCATCTGTGATCACTTATATTTTCTACCACAAATCGATATTTTATATGAAAATCAAGTTAAACCTAAAAGTGGCTATAACTCGGTAAATACTGGTCCAAATGGAAAAAGGATGATAATCTGTGATCACTTATATTTTCAACCAAAAATCGATATTTTATATGAAAATCAAGTTAAACCTAAAAGTGGCTATAACTCGGTAAATACTGGTTCAAATGGAAAAAGGATGATAATCTGTGATCACTTATATTTTCAACCAAAAATCGATATTTTATATGAAAATCAAGTTAAACCTTAAAGTGGCTATAAGTTGGTAAATAGTGGTCCAAATGGAAAAAGGATGATAATCTGTGATCACTTATATTTTCAACCAAAAATCGATATTTTGTATGAAAATCAGTTAAACCTAAAAGTGGCTATAAGTCGGTAAATACTCGTCCAAATGGAAAAAGGACCATCATCTGTGATCACTTATATTTTCCTCCAAAAATCGATATTTTGTTTGAAAATCAAGTTAAACCTAAAAGTGGCTATGAGTCGGTAAATACTGGTCCAAATGGAAAAAGGACCATCATCTGTGATCACTTATATTTCCAACCAAAAATCGATATTTTATATGAAAATCAAGTTAAACCTAAAAGTGGCTATAACTCGGTAAATACTGGTCCAAATTGAAAAAGGACCATCATCTGTGATCACTTATATTTCCAACCAAAAATCGATATTTTATATGAAAATCAAGTTAAACCTAAAAGTGGCTATAACTCGGTAAATACTGGTCCAAATTGAAAAAGGACCATCATCTGTGATCACTTATATTTTCTACCATGAAAATCAAGTTAAACCTAAAAGTGGCTATAACTCGGTAAATACTGGTCCAAATGGAAAAAGGATGATAATCTGTGATCACTTATATTTTCAACCAAAAATCGATATTTTATATGAAAATCAAGTTAAACCTAAAAGTGGCTATAACTCGGTAAATACTGGTCCAAATGGAAAAAGGATGATAATCTGTGATCACTTATATTTTCTACCAAAAATCGATATTTTATATGAAAATCAAGTTAAACCTAAAAGTGGCTATAACTCGGTAAATACTGGTCCAAATTGAAAAAGGACCATCATCTGTGATCACTTATATTTTCTACCACAAATCGATATTTTATATGAAAATCAAGTTAAACCTAAAAGTGGCTATAACTCGGTAAATACTGGTCCAAATGGAAAAAGGATGATAATCTGTGATCACTTATATTTTCAACCAAAAATCGATATTTTATATGAAAATCAAGTTAAACCTAAAAGTGGCTATAACTCGGTAAATACTGGTCCAAATTGAAAAAGGACCATCATCTGTGATCACTTATATTTTCTACCACAAATCGATATTTTATATGAAAATCAAGTTAAACCTAAAAGTGGCTATAACTCGGTAAATACTGGTCCAAATGGAAAAAGGATGATAATCTGTGATCACTTATATTTTCAACCAAAAATCGATATTTTATATGAAAATCAAATTAAACCTAAAAGTGGCTATAACTCGGTAAATACTGGTCCAAATTGAAAAAGGACCATCATCTGTGATCACTTATATTTTCAACCAAAAATCGATATTTTATATGAAAATCAAGTTAAACCTAAAAGTGGCTATAACTCGGTAAATACTGGTCCAAATGGAAAAAGGATGATAATCTGTGATCACTTATATTTTCTACCAAAAATCGATATTTTATATGAAAATCAAGTTAAACCTAAAAGTGGCTATAACTCGGTAAATACTGGTCCAAATTGAAAAAGGACCATCATCTGTGATCACTTATATTTTCTACCACAAATCGATATTTTATATGAAAATCAAGTTAAACCTAAAAGTGGCTATAACTCGGTAAATACTGGTCCAAATGGAAAAAGGATGATAATCTGTGATCACTTATATTTTCAACCAAAAATCGATATTTTATATGAAAATCAAGTTAAACCTAAAAGTGGCTATAACTCGGTAAATACTGGTCCAAATTGAAAAAGGACCATCATCTGTGATCACTTATATTTTCTACCACAAATCGATATTTTATATGAAAATCAAGTTAAACCTAAAAGTGGCTATAACTCGGTAAATACTGGTCCAAATGGAAAAAGGATGATAATCTGTGATCACTTATATTTTCAACCAAAAATCGATATTTTATATGAAAATCAAATTAAACCTAAAAGTGGCTATAACTCGGTAAATACTGGTCCAAATTGAAAAAGGACCATCATCTGTGATCACTTATATTTTCAACCAAAAATCGATATTTTATATGAAAATCAAGTTAAACCTAAAAGTGGCTATAACTCGGTAAATACTGGTCCAAATGGAAAAAGGATGATAATCTGTGATCACTTATATTTTCAACCAAAAATCGATATTTTATATGAAAATCAAGTTAAACCTAAAAGTGGCTATAACTCGGTAAATACTGGTCCAAATGGAAAAAGGATGATAATCTGTGATCACTTATATTTTCTACCAAAAATCGATATTTTATATGAAAATCAAGTTAAACCTAAAAGTGGCTATAACTCGGTAAATACTGGTCCAAATTGAAAAAGGACCATCATCTGTGATCACTTATATTTTCTACCACAAATCGATATTTTATATGAAAATCAAGTTAAACCTAAAAGTGGCTATAACTCGGTAAATACTGGTCCAAATGGAAAAAGGATGATAATCTGTGATCACTTATATTTTCAACCAAAAATCGATATTTTATATGAAAATCAAGTTAAACCTAAAAGTGGCTATAACTCGGTAAATACTGGTCCAAATTGAAAAAGGACCATCATCTGTGATCACTTATATTTTCTACCACAAATCGATATTTTATATGAAAATCAAGTTAAACCTAAAAGTGGCTATAACTCGGTAAATACTGGTCCAAATGGAAAAAGGATGATAATCTGTGATCACTTATATTTTCAACCAAAAATCGATATTTTATATGAAAATCAAATTAAACCTAAAAGTGGCTATAACTCGGTAAATACTGGTCCAAATTGAAAAAGGACCATCATCTGTGATCACTTATATTTTCAACCAAAAATCGATATTTTATATGAAAATCAAGTTAAACCTAAAAGTGGCTATAACTCGGTAAATACTGGTCCAAATGGAAAAAGGATGATAATCTGTGATCACTTATATTTTCTACCAAAAATCGATATTTTATATGAAAATCAAGTTAAACCTAAAAGTGGCTATAACTCGGTAAATACTGGTCCAAATGGAAAAAGGATGATAATCTGTGATCACTTATATTTTCTACCAAAAATCGATATTTTATATGAAAATCAAGTTAAACCTAAAAGTGGCTATAACTCGGTAAATACTGGTCCAAATTGAAAAAGGACCATCATCTGTGATCACTTATATTTTCAACCAAAAATCGATATTTTATATGAAAATCAAGTTAAACTTAAAAGTGGCTATAAGTCGGTAAATACTGGTCCAAATGGTAAAAGGACCATCATCTGTGATCACTTATATTTCCAACCAAAAATCGATATTTTATATGAAAATCAAGTTAAACTTAAAAGTGGCTATAAGTCGGTAAATACTGGTCCAAATGGAAAAAGGATGATAATCTGTGATCACTTATATTTTCAACCAAAAATCGATATTTTATATGAAAATCAAGTTAAACCTAAAAGTGGCTATAACTCGGTAAATACTGGTCCAAATGGAAAAAGGACCTAGGGGGCGGATTTTCATGCATTTATTATTGGAAAATATGCGCCTAAAATATGCTAAAAAAAAATCAAAATATGACCTAAAAATTTAAAAAATATGCACTTATATTTTTGTGCAGAAACATAAAATAATAATCTATGGATCGCGCAATGTTTAAAAATACACAACAGTGTTCCCAGCAGTTATGACTCTTTAAATTATACCCGGAAATAAATAGTTAAAGTTTTAAAATTATAATTGTTCTTCTGAGAAAACGGTGGATATATTAATATTTAGAGCTTCTATCTTACGACTTGCCTTTTAAAATCATGAAAATGTTGATCGTGATGTAATAAAGTAGCATCCTTAATTTTTAATCTCGTAATAACCCAGCAGTTAAGCAAGTAGTCAATGTATCTTATAGAAAGTAATTGTCACTAATGTCTGATCACTTGGCTGACTCCAATTTATATATTTTGGGTCATTTGACACGTATGTGCTATTTGTAACGCAGATATAAGTCAATTGGTTACATTATACATCCCATGTAATCTAACATAAAGACAATTGTCACTTAAGTGTCTCTAAGTAATATATAGTGTAGTCACTTTAAACTTTAATTGTTTAGTGCATTTGTCTCTAAGTCATTTAAAAGGGTCAATTGACGTGCACGATATCGATATCTCTTATAAATCGAAATAGCAATGAAAACAAATATGAATGTTTTCGATACAAGCGAGTACTTGAGTGAAAATTTTACATATATTTTGTTTTTGTTAAACTTCCACTCAAAGTACTCGCTTGTATTATAAAAACAGCACATTAATGAATTTTTGATACTTAAAAACAACTCGAAACTTTTTTGAAGCAAAATGTTTAGAAACGATAGTTTTCAATTGTTGATAGAGAAATGAAGAACTTAACTTAGTTTCTCAATTTTGAAGAAGTTAGTCGATAATATTTCATGCTATTTCTATAACAAATTCGACAAAAAACATTTTTCCAGACAATAAAAAATATTTTTTTATTAAAAATTTGGATAATATGCATATAAATATGCATTTTGAAGTAAAATATAACAAAATATGCATTATCAATAAAATATGCAAAAATATGCAGTAACAAATCGATGCCATTTTGCAGTAAAATGTGCGAATCGGATAGATAATTAGACTACATTGTATTTGAACGTTCGAAAAAAAACATGCATTTGCATATAAATCCGCCCCCTAGTGATCACTTATATTTTCTACCAAAAATCGATATTTTATATGAAAATCAAGTTAAACCTAAAAGTGGCTATAACTCGGTATATACTGGTCCAAATTGAAAAAGGACCATCATCTGTGATCACTTATATTTTCAAACAAAAATCGTTATTTTATACGAAAATCAAGTTAAACATAAAAGTGGCTATAAGTCGGTTAATAGTGGTCCAAATGGAAAAAGGACCATCATCTGTGATCACTTATATTTTCAACCAAAAATCGATATTTTATGTGAAAATCAAGTTAAACCTAAAAGTGGCTATAAGTCGGCTAATAGTGGTCCAAATGGAAAAAGGACCATCATCTGTGATCACTTATATTTTCAACCAAAAATCGTTATTTTATACGAAAATCAAGTTAAACCTAAAAGTGGCTATAAGTCGGCTAATAGTGGTCCAAATGGAAAAAGGACCATCATCTGTGATCACTTATATTTTCAACCAAAAATCGATATTTTATGTGAAAATCAAGTTAAACCTAAAAGTGGCTATAAGTCGGCTAATAGTGGTCCAAATGGAAAAAGGACCATCATCTGTGATCACTTATATTTTCAACCAAAAATCGATATTTTATGTGAAAATCAAGTTAAACCTAAAAGTGGCTATAAATCGGCTAATAGTGGTCCAAATGGAAAAAGGACCATCATCTGTGATCATTTATATTTTCAACCAAAAATCGATATTTTATGTGAAAATCAAGTTAAACCTAAAAGTGGCTATAAGTCTGTAAATACTGGTCCAAATGGAAAAAGGACCATCATCTGTGATCACTTATATTTTCAACCAAAAATCGATATTTTATGTGAAAATCAAGTTAAACCTAAAAGTGGCTATAAATCGGCTAATAGTGGTCCAAATGGAAAAAGGACCATCATCTGTGATAATTTATATTTTCAACCAAAAATCGATTTTCTATATGAAAATCAAGTTAAACCTAAAAGTGGCTATAAGTCGGTAAATACTGGTACAAATGGAAAAAGGACCATCATCTGTGATTTATATTTTCAACCAAAAACCGTTATTTTATACGAAAATCAAGTTAAACCTAAAAGTGGCTATAAGTCGGCTAATAGTGGTCCAAATGGAAAAAGGACCATCTACTGTGATTTATATTTTCAACCAAAAATCGATTTTTTATATGAAAATCAAGTTAAACCTAAAAGTGGCTATAAGTCGGTAAATACTGGTCCAAATTGAAAAAGGACCATCTAATGTGATCACTTATATTTTCAACCAAAAAGCGATTTTTATATGAAAATCAAGTAAAACATGAAAGTGGCTATAAGTCGGCTAATAGTGGTCCAAATGGAAAAAGGACCATCATTTTCAACCAAAAATCGATTTTGTATATGAAAATCAAGTTAAACGTAAAAGTGACTATAATTCGGTTAATAGTGTTCCAAATGGAAAAAGGACCATCATCTGTGATCATTTATATTTCCAACCAAAAATCGATTTTTATATGAAAATCAAGTAAAACATGAAAGTGGCTATAAATGAAAATCCGATTCATGTAAAAAATTAATTTTTGGTTGAAGAAATAAGTGATCACAAATGATCATCATTTTCTATTTGGAGCTGTAGTTACCGACTTATAGCCACTTTTATGATGTACTTTATATAAGTCTTATATCTTAGATTGTTTAAAATGTTGTCAATTTCAAAACCCTTGTATTTTATATTACGCGAAATTTTTAATCTTTTGTTGAGCAAACAATAATAACATTTCATTTAACCAGCAGTTTCAGTCACTAATGCCGAAATAAATTTGTAAATTGTGTAAACATTGTAAGACATTTACTTAATTCACATCAGTAGAAACTAAATAGAATTCCTACCAAAAGCTTCGAAATTAAAAACACACACAAAAAACTTGCCTATGCCACCATAACTAAAAAAATTCTAAACAACATTTTGTGGATTTAGACGATAATGGCAACAAAAAAAGAGGGGCTGGAAAATTGTACAATTACAGAGGCTGGCAAAGAATGTACCGCTCATGTAATCAGCTTCAGCAAAAGGAATTAAAATAACAACACAGCATATGGACAAGTAATTGTTTAAAGAATGAGACCTTAACAACAAAAAAATTAAACAATATTAAAACTACAAGTTTAGGCATTTAACTGCAGTCAGGCCAAAATTTACAAAAACACATTAAAATGACCTTCGAGAATTAAAATACTAGAGAACAACAACATGTACAATAAAAATTTTAATTTTTTGTCCATATCAATAATTTTTTTCGCTTTGTTTCATTTGCAAAATAGACTTGAAAGTCTTTTGGTGAAAAAAATTACAACAACCAGCAACAAAAATGAAAATGTTAACAACAACATTATACAGCTAAAATGTTTGGCTTTTCCCAGCAGTTCTAGAAGACTGTCCTGAACTAGTGATTTTAACCAGCATTTTATAACGCATTGAATTCACATACCGGTTACATAGAGTCTACCTTACATAGGAATAATAGGAAGGCTAGATAGGATAGATAGGATAGATAGGATAGATAGGATAGATAGGATAGATAGGATAGATAGGATAGATAGGATAGATAGGATAGATAGGATAGATAGGATAGATAGGATAGATAGGATAGATAGGATAGATAGGATAGATAGGATAGATAGGATAGATAGGATAGATAGGATAGATAGGATAGATAGGATAGATAGGATAGATAGGATAGATAGGATAGATAGGATAGATAGGATAGATAGGATAGATAGGATAGATAGGATAGATAGGATAGATAGGATAGATAGGATAGATAGGATAGATAGGATAGATAGGATAGATAGGATAGATAGGATAGATAGGATAGATAGGATAGATAGGATAGATAGGATAGATAGGATAGATAGGATAGATAGGATAGATAGGATAGATAGGATAGATAGGATAGATAGGATAGATAGGAGAGATAGCATGGATAGCATAGATAGGAGAGATAGCATTGATAGGATAGATAGGATAGATAGGAGAGATAGCATGGATAGCATAGATAGGAGAGATAGCATTGATAGGAGAGATAGGACATCTCACAGACTGTCCAATTACCGATTGCTTGTAAAGAAACATTCCACCGACAATCCTCCATTAGATAACTTCTGGTGGGTAAAATAAATACTTTTTAAAGTGCATTACATAAAAAACGTTGAAAGTGACCACACTTTAGGTTGCTTATGGACACTAGAATGACAATTGACTTCAAGCTAGGTTACATTTGATGCTCAGTGGTTTAAAATTTTGATTTTTTTTGGATATAATTCAGTATCTCGGACACTATTGGAGATATTGTTACGAAATTTCACATGGTTGGAGCTTAGGTGTCTTTGAGTTGCTTAGATTCCTAGGCGTAATGAGGGTCAATGCTTAATCCTTCAAAGCTGGTCATTCCTGGTCTCACATTTTTTTAAAAAATCGAATGAGCTGAAATTTAAATTATATGCAAATAATCCTTGTGAAGATGTACAAAATTAATCTTTTTTTTATCATTTTTTTGAAAATTGGCCACGTTTGGATTTTTACTGAAGGTATTAAGTTTTCTCATTTTTGTCACGGATACTTAAACAAAAATAAAATAAACTGTATGAGAATTATATCAACACAACTTGTATAAAACCAGTTTGTAAGAATTACTCACTACACTCTAGATTACTTAGAGACACTTAAGTGACTTCTGACTTCACGCTATATTACCTGGGTTATATAAAGTAATCAATTGACTTCTCTCTACACTACAAAGAGCACATATCTGTGATCAAATATATAAATTGGTGTCGTTCAAGTGACAATAAGGGATATATTGACTACTTGCTTAACTGCTGGGTTTATATTAAAAAATAACAGTGTTTAAGTAGTGTGTGTATTTGTTTATTGGTGATTGTGTATAGAAATATTTAAAACAAAAGACATAAGAGAGCAACTTGATGTTTGTAGTGCCAGCTTCTTGTTGTTTTTTTAAACAGATGATGACAACAACAACAGCAGCAACAACACTAACAATGACGAAGATGATGATAATACATAATAATAATCATGATGTTCATTACAATGATGATGATGATGACGATGCTGTTGATAATGATTGTATTATAAACAATTATTTATTGCTTTTTGTTTGACTGTTTGAATGTTTGTCTGTCTTTCTGTATTTTGATGCCGAGTATAAGAGTATTTGTGCATATGAGATTATATGATGATTGTCTTAATATCGTTGTTGTTTTTGTTGTTATTTTGTGCTGCTGTTGTAGCTGTTGTTATGTATGTGGCACCATCAAGGTGTCCATCATTTATTTAAATTTGCATTTTGTGTAATGCCTTTCAACATCAGGATGAAACAAAAAATAACAAAAAATCTCAAAAAACAATAGCTTGTTTTGTTTCTTTATTGCTGGTTGTGGTTGTTGTTGCTGTTTTATTTTCTTCATACCATCAAATCGATCTATGTGACATTTTGCTGAAAAAAACTATTGAGAAGAAAAAAAAATGTGGCATATTGTTGTTGTTGTCTGAATTTAAAATAGTTTTGTCAGCCAAACCAAACTATTGGTGGGGAGAAAAGGTGATTTGTTTGCGATTTTTGCTGAAATTCATATAGTATTTCATCAGCTTTCTCCTATTTGAATTTGAATTATGGAATGTTTTTATTCCTAAAAACGGATCGACCCTCTTCAATGTGACAGGATGATATGCTCGGTTCTCATTGGCACAATTAATGTACTTGTTTTCACTCTTGAGAAATGGCGACGCCAGAGCTAATGCATAATTAAGCCCGTTCTGGGCTATTTTTCATCAACAATATTGACGAAATATATTTTGTATGACATTTTTAAGGGTTGTAAAGGTTGATACTCGTTAACATATTCTCGAAACTTCGGTGAACGATAAGAAGAATATAAAATCTATACTAACAAAGAGCATCTATCCAAGAAGGATTTTGGGACTGATCTAACGATGCATAATGAATCGGCATGATTTTGTATGGAAATTAATCCCATGAATGTGAGGTACAGGCAGAGTTCTCTTTGAAGCATTTGCATCGGACCCAAGTCATAATTAATTGGGCATCTAATAAGGGATATGGTAACAACTACACCTGCAGTAGTTGACATCTACTCATCTGTCTAATTTTTCGAGACAAGAAAATTTCTTGTCTTGAAGAAATACAAATATTTCTGGGAGTGATCTACGAATTCGCAATGGAATCAGTATATTTTGTTATGGATTTTGATTCCACGATCTGTCACACTGATGTGATCTGGAAATTGTATATCTCGATGCTTATGATCGGACACATTAAATGAGTTTTCACTAATTGAAATTGTCAGAATTGTGAAGAAGATGAAATGGTGGTAATGCTACTCTTGTTAACGTCACTTCTAAAATAATACAGTGGGAACGTATAGACTGATTTCAAGTTGTTATATTTTGATGGCATCCACGTAGCTACTGTTCAATTTTTCGTGGATGTATCTTAGATAGTTATTGAAGAATCTATCAATTCGCATTGGAATAGGGTTGATTTATTATGGCTATGGATACCTCGATCTGTTATATTGATATGATCTAAAGATCTTATCTTTTGGTGCGTTTTATTTTGATGCTCATCGAACATTGTCATTAAGTGGATATCGAAGACACTGCAGAAATTGATTAATGGACACTGCTACAACACGCAGTGGTTTAGAAACTTTTTTTTTTGGAAATAATTCGGTATCTTGGGAACTATTGGAGATATTGTTACGAAATTTGACATGATATGAGCTAAGGTGTTTTCGAGTTGATTTACTTTTGTTCAGCTTCCTTGGGCCAATGGGGGCCAGTGCGTAGCCCCTCAAATTTATTTAAAAAAAATCGCCAAAAATCCATTTAATGTAAATGGTCCTTGAGAAGATCTACAAAAACTACGCTTAGAAGTGTAGGTTATTTCTATTAATTGAAGAGATATTCAGGTTTATTGATTTATTTTTTTAATTTTGCTCGATCTTTTCATGGTTTTTTAGATATTGCGGGCCTACGGAGGGTCAAAATTTATTTCTAAAATACCAGCTATATTGTCGATAAAATTTTAAATAAAATAAAAACAACTTGCTGACAGTTATCTCTTTCCTATAAAAAGTTCTACGCATCCAAAGTTGGAACTTGTAAAAAGGACCGTATTTTTTACGTTTTTTTACAAAAAAAATTTCTTCGGGCTATAAACAATTTTTATATTATCCGGAAAGATAACTTAATGCAAAAGCGCGTAAAGAAAAATTTGGCTCACTTGAGTGGAGATACCACCCCCCAGTCCTATCCAAACTTGGCCAATTTTAAAAGAAAAATCTCGGTTTGAGTAAAAAAGTCTAAAAAGGCAAAGCACCGATGCAAGAAAAAGCTCTATATTTGTGTAACAGCATATGTTTCTTAAATACTTACTAAGTATTTTTACTAGCATACAGTAACAGTAGGCACTTTTCTAAAAAAACTCAGTTTTTGGAACACATTTTCCCCGTTTTAGGAATTTCAGTATTTGAAAATAAAAAATTTCAAAAGTTCAAATGTCATTGATTTAAGGACATTTGGTTCCAAGTTGTGTTATGTTATCTTTAATTGTTAAAATTTTACATTAATTCAAATTTTATATTTTTATTAGTGGAAAATCACAATATGAATTTTTTTTTAGTTTTTAAGGTAAATGAAGTCCCAAAATAGTTTTTTCAGTCATAGTGTTTTCAACAATATCAAATACTTATACAAAAAGCCTTTATTTACTCCTCAGAAGTTCCACAAACCATGGCCCCTTTGAAAAATTTGTACGTTTTCTACGTATTTAAAAAACATATGGGGTTATACAAATATAGAGCTTTTTAGTGGATCTTAAATCGACTAGGGATTCGCAATTAAATCTGGGTGGTTAATTATGGATTTGAATCCCTAGATCTGTCACTGTTACGTTGGATATCTTGTTGACGTCAATATATCTACCCAAGTGGTTAAATGTCGACGTACTTGGTTAACGATGACGTACCATTAGGTTGCAAATTAAGGATTCTTATATGAGTGCTTTTGGAATACTGCGGCAAACTTCCAAAAGAATGGATCTCGCCTGCAATGACTACTGTAGAAGATGACAGTATATGGAGGAAGAGGAAACTGTGTTTTAGCTACTCAGTCACTGTCCTTGACATATCACTGTGGATTGAGCGGGTACATAGCTACAACATGCTACAGAAGTTGCCATAAGGAAAAGGAATGATGATTATTTGGGCAATACCCAGAGGATCTATATAAGCTTGATTTGATTTCTTCCCTTTTTAAACTCAAGCATTTTCCAAATTTTCTCAAGCACACTTTTTCCCTCAACCACATTTTTGCCAGCATACAAGAAAAACTGTTACAATCCTGAATTATATTACAAACAGCATCTATGAAAACACAAGATGATGATTGTTAGATGTTGAATGTTAAAAACTGCACAACAACAACAACAACAACAGCAAAAAAAGAAACACAAAAACATGCAACATCAAATTTAAACATATCGAAATGTTCTATTGAATCGATTAAAACCAACATTTAAAATAATTTTTCAAGCAACCGTCGACATACTTCCTTTTGGTCTTAAGAATCATTCTGAAAAATCCCCAACTTACTTGTCATTCATTTCAAAAAATGTTGTTTGAATTTTTTTTCTTCTTTTTCAGCCAACAAATAAAAAAAGAACTCTGAGAAACTTTAAGATTCATTTTAAATTTGTAGCACACAGCTACTGAACTGTTTTCTTTTCTTTTTTATTTGTTGTTCCAGTATTTAGCAGCGGCAACAGCTCCAGAAAAATAAAAATTTAACAAAAACACCAACCCAAACGTCAGTGTCTTCACTGTCACAATTTCATATGTATACTGGGGAAAAAAAAAATCATAATTTTTGTTAAAAGTTGAGTATGAGTAAAAATCGTGTTGCAAAGTTGTGTTTTTTTTGTTCATACATACATATTCCTTTAAGCTTTCAACTCAATCATGATAAAAGGAAAAAAACCCACCGCGCGTATTCATCACTTTTTTACACTTAATTGAAATACCAATGCGTTGCATGGATCTAATAGTGCCACAACATGGCCATCTTTTCTTTTGTGTTTTTTTTTTGATTTTGTAGTTGTTGTATTTTTGTATGTAGTACATGATTTTCAGTAATGCAACTTGTATGTATTTTTAAGTTTTAAGTTGCAAGTACAAGTACTTTATAGTTTTATTTTATTTTGTTTTATTTACTCTTTTTTTTAGTTCTGTTGCTCTTGGGTACGAGTTTGCGTTTTTTGCATTTAAAAAAAATCGTTCATGCCACCACGTCTGTATGCATCTGTGTGTGTGTGTTTCTATGTTGTACGTGTACAATATGTTAAAAGTTAATATGTATGACTAGCGCTATTTTGCTATTTCTTTATTTCTTTTTTACATTTTGAGCTGCTTTAGTTAAAAGCTCAAGTGTGTGGCATGTTCTCAAGTGTGAATTTAATGTAGCTGCTAGTTTTTGATGACTACTTGTGTGGTAACAACAATATTTATGTTTGGATATTGTATGCAATATGCCACATGCAACAACAGCAACAGCAGCACCAACAAAAATCTTCATTGACTCACAAATGTCATAATGGTTGAGTGAATGAACATAAAAATACAAAAATTGAATAACTTTTTTATTTTTTATTAAAATTTAGGATGTTTTAGGAAAACATCTAGGAAGATGATAATTTAGAAGGAGATGCAAGAATTTTATCTAACTTTGTTATTGTTTTTATTTTTTGTTTTGGAAAATAAATAGTGCGGATATGAGAAGGCTTTCTATTAATCATGTGGAAGAAGTGGGAACAGCTATAAAGCTACTCAGCCAAAGTCCAATTTTGAATTGATCTACGGGTTTGCAATGGAATGGGTGTAGTTAATTATCGATAAGAATCAGTGACATATCCAGCTCACTGTTACATTGGATCTCTTGGTGATATCAGTGATCATGTGAATCGTATTTTATCTTAGATGAATTTTGAATCGATCTTGGGATTCGAAATTAAATCGGGTTGATTAATTATGGATACGAATCCCTGGATCTATCACTATTTCGTAGGATCATTTGATGATCATATTTAAGTGGATATATTTCTATGTGCATCAACCTCATTAATCATTAATTAGGATCCGAAGAGGTCAATTAAGGGATCAGGGTAAACTTTGGCAAACTCTCTAAAACATACATTTCGCCTATAACGACTACTGTAGAAGTTGTTAGAATGTGAAGGAAAAGGTAACGGTGATATGTCTGCTCAGTCATTAATCTTTTGATCTGCCACTGTGACTAGAGCGAGAAAACGACTATTAAGCTACTCATCCTCTGTCCCATTTTTGGATGTATATAGCAGATTTTGAGTAGCAGATTTTACCATAGATGGATCATGAATCGATCTAAGGATTCTCAATTAAATCGGGGTGGTTAATAGATCTGCCACGGTTACGTTGCATCTCTTGGTGACGTCATTAGGATTTATGGATCGTACCCAAGTGATTATTTTTCGTACGTCATCGTAAATTGGGTCAATGAAGGATTTCTATATGAGTCGTTAATTGGAATCCCAAGAGATCTATTAAGGATTATTATATGAATGATTATGGTACACGGCGGCAAACTCTTAAAAACATAGACTCTCACATATATGGATCCCTTAACCTGTCACTGTAACTAGAGCGGAAAACGGTATTAAATCTACTCAGCCACTATCAAATTTTTGGATGTAAGAGTAGCAGATTTACTTATAAATGGATCTTGAATCGATGTAGGGATTCGGAATTAAATAGGGATATCAATTTCTATATCTGTCACTGTTACATTAGATATCTTGGTGACGGCAGTGAAACTATGGATCGAACCTACGTGGTAATATTTCGATGCACTTCATAAGTCATCGTTAATTGGGTGGCCAAGTGATCAATTAAGGCTTTTTATATGAGTGATTATGGCAAACTGACAAAAGAATTGATCTCGTCTCCAATGACTACTGTAGCTGTTGTCAGAATTTGTAGGAAGTTTATCATGGATATGGATTAGGGTATTCGCTCGACTAATAATCGTTCGATTAATCGAATAATTTCTTACGAATAATTATTCGAACAATTTAAAAATGGCCATTTTCGAATAACGAATAATTCGAACAATTTTATGTAGAATAATCGAGTAAAACGAATAAATGTTCAAATATATTTACATTTATTAAATTGCTTAAAATTTTTCATAACTTCAAATTTAAATAAGTAATAAGACTCACAAAAATTGTATTGTTTCTGAAATTCTACAAATAACTAAAGACAAAGGGACTTTCGAACACTGTAGATGAGTGTTCCAATAGCTCCTTCTATAAATGTATAAATATTACTGCAAGAAGTTAGAAATCTAAAAACAAATCTTTCAAAATTTTTAACTTAGGACTTTAACCAATGAAAATAAAAGTTACGGAATAAAATATTTATTATTTAGCTGGCAAAATATTAGAAGAATCTCAACTAATAATCACAATATTAACTTAGATTAAAGAGGAATTGAATGTGATGGAGAATGTGATTTTGAAACGGTCGTCGAAAGTGATATTGAGGATGACATTTATAATGATTACATTGAAATAGATGAAGGCCATGATCTTAAAATATATTTATATAAGTGATGTTATATTAACCGTGTACGTAAGTGTTGCAAAATATTTAAAAAATCGAATGACAAACAGAAATATTGCAAACTAACGTTTTGTTGCAAGAAAAGCATGGAGTTCTTCTTATATATGATTTTGAATATCGTTGAACATCTTTGTCGAACATGGTAATAAACTTTTTGCGTATTTGTAAATGAGTCAATCATGCGCTGCGTGACTTCAAATTAGCCACATTCACTGACGATATCAAACTTTGATATCAAACTTTGGACTTTGTAATTCCCCAAGATCACTTTATTAAGCAAAGATTCGGCTACGTTGATAGAGCTGGATGTATAATACAATTTGTTATAAATAATTTAGAAATAGTGAATAATTAATTTACTAAAGAATTAGTTACTCAATTTAAAACCGGAATTAATGAACAACATAAAAGAGTTCTAATACGTTTATATTGTATTTGAATTCAGGATCATGTCCAACTATCTCAAATCTGAGTTAATCTGATCAGAATATTTCTGATCAGATTAATGATTTCAATACTTGAATTGTTAACTTTATTTAACGTTATTTTTTTTTTGTTTTTCTTTAACAATAAAATATTAAAAAACCGACATTAAAACTTCATTCTTTACTTTTTAAAAAAAAATTAAATTATTCGAATAATTCGATTAATTTTAAATGTGTGATCGAATTATTCGAACAAGTTAAAATCTCTTATTCGAGTTATTCGTTTTATTCGAACAAGAGAAAAATCGAATAATTCGAATACCCTAATATGGATACCTCAATCTGTCACTGTGTGTTGAGCGGTTATTTAGATGTCGCTGTAAAAGTAACCCAATGGAAACACGTATGGATCGGATCCAAGTAATTATTGGGTGTATGACTTAAAAATTCTGGATTTACAATAGATGGCGTATATTTTGAATGCGGTTTACGTTTTTAATAAATTATATAACATTCTAAAGGGTACATATCTGTCATTTATTCTCACTTAGTTATTGAACATTATAGTGTAAATAACAAAGTTTTTATTGACTTCGAAAATGTCGAATTTTGTACCGACCAATCGTCATATGCGGGAAGTTTTTCTTTACTTCTTTAATTTAAAAAAAAGTGCCGCTGAAGCTCACCGATTGTTCACCAAAGCTTATGGTGAATGTGTTTCATCTTTTTCGTGGTGAGCGAGATGGTTTGTGCGGTTGAGAAGTGGTGATTTTGAAACGGAATCCAAATCTAAATAAAGTTTGAAGACCAAGAATTGGAGGCATTATTCCATGAAAATTGTGTAAAACTCAACAAGAGCTTGCAAAATCATTGGGAGCTACTCAAACAGCAATTTCTAAAGTTTGCAAGCAGAGAAATTGGGTGCCATACGAATTGAAGCCGAGAGACCTTGAAAGTCGAGTTTGCATGTCCGTAATGCAGCTTGAACGCTACAATAGAAAATCATTTTTGCACCGAATCATTACATGCGATGAAAAAGGAACCCATTACCATAACCCGAAACGCAAGATATCGTATGTGAAGACCGGCCAACAAGTCGAATCGACACAAAATCCAAATATCCATGTCGCTAAGGTAATGCTCTGTATTTGATTGGACCAAAAGGGTCCTATGAATTATGAGCTGCTGAAATCTGGATAGATAGTCACATGCAATCTGTACCGAACACAACTGATTCGTTTGAAGTGCAAATTGGCAGAAAAACGTCCAGAATATGCGGGCAGACATGAAACCGTAATATTCCATCATGACAACGCTCGGCCACATGTTGCAATACCTGTTTAAATGTATATAGAATGAAGTGGTTGGGAAGTTTTGCCTCACCTGCTTTATAGACCAGACCGTGACCTGTCCGACTACCATTTATTTCGATCGAAGCAGAACGCTCTCTCTTGGATACGCTTCACCTTAGAATGGAGTATCCGAAATTGGCTTGATTTGTTCTTGGCCTCAAAAGATAAGCAGTTCTTTTGGCTCGGTATTCATATGTTGTCAGAAAGATGGAAAAAGTTCATGCTAACAATGGCCAATATATATTCACGTCGTTTCTAGAAGGACCATAGAACCTTAACAAAGTCATTCCATCTGGATCTGTTTATAGCTATGTTTTTTATATCATTCCAGCTACTGTGCATGTTTGCAGCATCAATCTCAATTTGTCTACGCCACATATGAGCTGGACTCTGCGAGTGCCTTACGGCTTCCACTCAATAGTACTTCTAGCAATATCTGAGCTCGACTTTCGTATGGTGTGACCTATCCAGTTCCATTTTCGCTTTGTATTTCAACGGTTATAGATAACTGGTTCGTTAGATGCCATAATCTGCTGTTGGACATAGTCTGTGGCCAAAACAATCGAAGGATTCTTCTAAGGCATTTGTTTGTAAAAACTTGCAGGAAATTATTTATATTAAATATTATAATTAAATATTAGAAAATAGACTACAACATGGATTTTTAAGAAATATTTTTTTAATTTTAATCCTCATTTAGCATTTGTTAGAAACGATATGTTTTTTGTATCAAATTGTAATGAGCTATCGATGTCAAAATTTTTTTATATTTAAACCTCTATGTGAATGAATTTCAAAAACTATTTTTAATCGCATTTTGTTCGACATTTAGTTTTTTAATTTTTTGGAAAATATTGCTACTTGACCCAAAACTTCAAACTAAATATAAAACCTCCAAACTTTATAACGGAGAATATTTGAAAGTTTGTTAGTTTTGCAAATATCAACGCAGCATCTGTGCACCCTCATCCCACGAATGATCAATGATGTAGGTTAGAAAGTTCGATCGAAACAGTTAAAAGGTAAAGGTATTTGACTATTTCGGTAACTGCAGTTTAGCGTTACCTATTTATGTAATTATTTCATTATCGTTACAAATATCATTCATATTCATATTCTACTTTCCAAATTGAGCACATTTTCACAATTTCCAACAAGTTTTTCCTTAAAAAAGACAAATCATATTTACATCAAACAACTTTATACTTGTCTATGTAACACTTTCACATGTTTTCTTATTTATAATTTGACATTTGAATGACAACTCAACCTAGTTTATAGAACATAATTTTTCATAACATTTTCACTCTTTTTTTTCTTCTTCACTTGTCACACGAGGAGTCATTTGTAGCACAACATCTCTCGTATGAAGAGATGTAGTATGTCCAGCGATCGATTCATTCTCCATTCATTTTGAACACACATTGAGTAATTAACACAGGGCTCAATTACAAAACAATTCGTGTCTCCTTCAAAAGTCTTCATCATTTAGTGGCATACATTTATACAAACATACACACATATACATAGTGTATATATTGTATTTTTCCCATTCTTCTTCCTAAAGCACGTGCGTAACTTGGGCATACCATACAACATACCAGGTAGCATGCAACCAAGAAGAAGCTTTTTGCTACAATATTAACAACAGCAACTATAAAACATTATAAATGTAGTCGTGTATCAGGTTGTTGTGCGAATATACAACAATAATAGTAGTGCGAAACTTATTAAATATGAAATATAGTCTGATGTCTGTCCTATTGTCTCTGTTGGTTTGTAGGTTCACTACCTAGGTAAGGAGTGAGATTGAAAAAATCTTAACTAACATATATGTTAACCCTCTAATGCTTAAACATGCCTCAAGGCACTCATCGCAAAATGAAAACACTAAACTTAGAGTTTTGACTTTTTTCTTTATTTGATTGAAATTATTATTACAATTTACAAAAAAATATTATTTTTATATTTGTAATTAATAGTGATGAATTTATGAACCTTTTCCGGAACCCTTTCATTAAGTTTTTTATTGAGCTTTCTGTCACTTAGTTCGAACAGGTAGTCGATCTCCGTTTAAAATGTACCACACCTCTTTAATTGTCTTTTAACAAGATCCCAATATCCCTCCACTGGCCTTAGATACAGGTAGTATTTGCCTCTTTTGGTACTAATACCACATTATTGTTCTGGTACCACTCAAGACCTTGCTTACTATAGTGACAGGATGTCAAATCAGGCCTAAAATAAGTGGACACATTAAGAAGTCTTTTGAATGGAAGCATCCTCTCTTGTAAACATTCCTTGATGTAAATTTCTGTATTTTAGAGCCTTTTGTAACAAATATTTGTCTTTTTTATAGCAGCTGCGTATTGCTTGCCAAGCCAAGAACTTTTTGTTGCTTTTGGGTCCTAAACTTTTCTACAACATTCTCTCGAGCATCAACAACATAAAAATATTGACCCGGAAACTGCGAAAAATTTTCCAGAACATATTGTTACGTTTTTACCTTTTAAATACGGTGGTTTATTTCCTTTAAATAAATCTGATACTTTTGATTGCAAATAAAAGCTGTTAAAAATTTGTAACAGCTCTTTTTTTACGTTTTTAAATTCACAGAAATACACACACTTTATAATGTACAAGTAGACACTGGTAAAGCAGTTGATGTCTTTACTTAATGATGTTTCAAATTGGACTCATTGATGACTGCAACCTCTGCCTCTATTTATACATACGCCATCTTTCGTGAACCTTCTACAATGATCTTAACGGACAACTTCTAATGTTCGCAGCTTAAACAGTCAGTGTTGTTATATTTTCAAATAATGCTAACAACCAGATGCTATCAACATTGTTGATAATTAGAAGCATATACTGATGGAAATGTTTATAAACACGGTGAATGTTGCTGGCAGTTGCTACCGAAATTCAAATCGCTAGTGGAAATTCGAAACAATCACCCAACAATTTAGCATTAAAGCATTAAAATCAGTTTTTTTTAAGAAAATACAAAATGTTGCTGCAACATGCTGCTAAACATTTTGCAAAAAACAAATACTTCTGTTGAAACTTTACATTATCCATGTCTTTAGGTATATTAAACCCATTACTTGGATATACAAAAAATGTTGCTGCAACATGTTGTTAAACATTTTTATAAAAAATTATTTATTTTGCTTTAATAATTCAAAATCGTATTATTTAGCATTAAAAAACATAATCTTTTAAAAAAAAAATCAAAATGTTGCCGCAACATGTTGCTAAACATTTTATAAATAATATTGCTTGGGTTTTAAAGAGAATCAAAACTTTACAACAATATCTTCTTTGTTTTCTTGATAAAACAAAAAGTTTATTTGAAAAATGTTGCAGCAACATGTTGCTAAACATTTTAATAACAAATGTATTGTGTTTATATAGCGAATCATAACTTTACTTTAAAATCTTGTTGGTTTTCTTAATAAAACAAAATTTTCATTTCAAAAATGTTGCAGCAACATGTTGCTAAACATTTTGTTTATAAAACTGTTGGTTTTATATAAATAATCATAATTTTACTTTAAAATCTTAAAAAAAATGTTTGTTACAAATATCGTGGTTGGCGTAAATGTCTTTACGCCTACTACAGTTTCGTACTAGATTAAAGATAAAGTGCAAACTGTTTCTTTAATATAGTACTAAACTGTCGTAGGCGTAAGACATTTACGCCAACCATGATAAGGGTGAATATGTTTCATCATCCATGTGATATCAATTTTAGAGCTCTGTATTTGGCCTCAGGAACTTTTTGAGCCTTGTATGTTTTTAAAACTGCATTAAAACTACTGAGCTAACCGGGCTGCTTTCCTACTAGATGTGTTGGGAGCTCTTTTGAAAATGCTTTCTATTTATGGGCTTTAGAAACATCATGTGGACCATTCCTTCTACCTGATCCAGATTTTCTATCAACGGATAAGTTCTCCCGATACTATTTAATAACATTGGAATCATTTTAATTGTTTGGCCAACTTTTTGTAGGACCAAGTTGGGTTTTGTTGAAAATATTTAATAATTTTAATACCGGACTGCTTTCCTACTGGATGTGTTGGGAGCTCTTCTGAAAATGCTTTCTATTTATGGGCTTTAGAAACATCATGTGGACCATTCCTTCTACCTGATCCAGGTTTTCTATTAACGGACCAGTTCTCCCGATACTGTTTAATTTTTTTCTCGTAACTCATTTTAATCAGATTAACAACAAATCAACATAACTGACATGCTTTACAAAGGTAACTTGATAGAAAAACAAGTCAAATAATACTTGGGTTAAAAGTTTTAATGAAAAACATGTGTTAGGCTTCTTCGATCTCAGTCCTTATAAGTTGCAATAATGAAAAAAAAAATAAAAAAATTAACAGCTACAGCCACATTGACACATAGAGCAAGTTTATGTTAAGGGTCTGGCTACTACTACTCTACTACTGCTACAACATGTAGCCAGCAATAAAGAGTATCAATATTACTGCCACTAAATGATGGCATAAATAACAAGTTGCAAACAATTGTCACGTACATAAGGTACAACAACAATAATATCAACAAAAAAATAAAGCAACAATGCAACCAACCAGCCAGCCAGCCAACCATCGTTATACATTTACTGCAAGCAGACATTTTTTTAAGACGTTGCTGCAACATTGTATAAAATATTTTAATTTCCTGTTTCAAAATATTTTGCGCCAAGTTGTACAAACAACATTAATATTTAAACATTAATTTAAACTGAAAATAATTTAAATTTTTGTGGCTTTTGTAATTGTTAATTACTGCCAAAAAGTGTGTGTTTCTCTCTCTCTCTCTCCTTCCTCTTTACTTTTGTGTTGCTTTTTAATTAAGTAATTAATTGTTTTGTGAATTCATGAACACATTTCTTTTGAAATAAATTTCGATAAATTTGTGTGAATTGTGTTTAATTCATTCTGCTTAACAAACATTTCTTACATGTTCGTTAGATGTCTGAAACTTTAGAGAAATTCTTTTTATTCTTGCTGCTGTTTGTCATCTTCAGTTTCGTGCTAAAATACTTGTGCTTTTTCTAAAACTATATCACGTATGGTTTCTCTATTAAATAATATGCCAAGTCTCAATCAAAATACTTCAGATGTCAATTATAGATTGCAATGGTTTCAATACTCATAAGATTGTCAATGCGATAGCAACATCAGCCAACCAACCAACAAAACAGACAGACTGAAAGACGGACGAACGGACAGACAGACAGTCAACAGGCAACATCTTTAAGAACATTATAAAGCAACAACCACAGTCATATACAATCTGTGTTGCAACCACATGTATAATATATATGAGATATGACATATGATGAGAACTGGAAAACGTTAACAAGTTGGGGCAATTGGAAAAGAAAGAAAATACAAAAAAAAAAATTCATCCACAACATATAAAAGGATGATGGCTGGCAAAAACAAAATCATTAAGTAACTCAAAGAACGTAATATGAATTAAACACAAATCAAAACCCAAGGAAACAGAGCAACTGGGGAAGGAGGTCTCACTGCTTTATGACACAAAAAAATGTTAGATATTTTGCTTAGTAATGGCAGGAATGTTTGGAATATGCTATATTAAAAGGGAAAATATAGCAAATGTTGTGTGTTTGTCAGAGGATCATTAAAAAAATAGAATGTTCTTATCTTAGGATCTTTCTGGTTTAACGATCTTAGATGATTTTATTTTATTGCAATTAATTAAGTTGCATTTTTAATGTTGATAATTTTTTTTTATTAATTACGTTTCAATTTTTTTATTTGCTGAATTTTAAATACTTCCTATACAATACAGTTTTCAATATTTGGAAGTCTCTTGTTTCTTACCATCTGCTCAAACAATGTCTTCTAGTTACTTTTTCTCTTGTTTTTTTGGAAACTTTCAAGATTGTCCTGAGATCTTTATTCCCAAATGGAAATTTATTAAGGGAATAACATATCGTTAGCTTCTAAATAAAAATCCTGATAGCAGCCAGGATATTAGATTATTAAGGTACTAAGCACCACTACCCGAATGATCTTATGTTCAGCATAACTAGCTCATCCTAAAATCTTATATGGTGAGAGGTTAAATACTGCCCTTGGAGAGATTTCATCACCTCGAAGCGAATTCGTTCCGCATGACCCAAAGCACAGAATCTACACAGTCTCGTCGCAGTGTTATCCAGAACCTACTTGTGGCATATAGTGCAATAATGTCCAGCATATAATCCCTTATGCATCTTAAGGTCTTCCCTATCTATCGGTAATAGCTTCTGGGATCGCTTTGTCTTCCCAGTGGCGAACAAACTGCGATTTCCACCAGATACCAGGCTTTTCTTTTGCATTTCCATTTGATATAGCAAAGAACGGTTCCAATTTAACAAAAATACACCATGAGTGGCGAAGAATTAAGTCTGACTGGACTGCGTGCTAACTTATTGTGCTTCCCTAATTCGTTCAGACATTTTACACAGTTCACGACTACATAAATGAAACTTACCTTTTACCTTCTCAGCAAGAAATCACTAGTACAAAGGAATATGGAGTAAATGTTATTATATAGGTCAATAGTTGAATAGCTAAGTTGGTCTAGACCACAGTTCCCTGGCACATTATCGAATAATTACAGAATACATATGGTCAGCTTTAATTCCAGCTCTCTCCAGTAATTGAATTGTGCATTTACAAGCATTATCCTACAGCAAGATCTGCAAAGGTGGTATGAGCAAAATAGAGCCCCAGGTAAATGTAGGAGTGTTCTCATATTTAAACATTAAACCTTAAAGCTTATCCTGTAAAGACCTACCAGAGTCCTGTTACAATTGTGTTAAGAGGGCGTTGTCTTGATTTTTAATGAAGTCACTAAACCAGTATATCATTTTAAGTTAACGATCCAACAAAGATCCATTGACAGGAATAAAGTCTTGATAGCACAAGCGAAAATTCCTGTCAATATTCTAGTCAAGAATACTCTCAATCTCTTCAGAGAATGCAATAGTCAGAGAATGCAATAGTCGAGTTTTAAATTCGAGTTGATAAGGCTCAGAGATGTTTGTTTGTATAAGGCTCAACATTAATCTTAAAATAAGAACCTTCACTCTTTGAACAATTTGAAGTTTAGATAAATAGCCAGGAGCATTATTTTGATACTGTTACATTGTCCAACCAGATATAACTATATTTTGCGGAAACCCAAGTCATTGAGTTTCATTTTGAACGTTTTTTCAATTTTATTCCAAGGTTTCTAAGTCGTGTGATTATTCATAGAAGTCTTGGACTAAGAGTTCCGAATACTCTACCAAGACTTCAAAGTATTACACTAAGACGTTCAAAGTCTTAGTGTAATATACTAAGACTTCCAAGTCTTATACTAAGACTTCCAAGTCTATTAACACTTCCAAGTCTACTAAGATTTCCAAGTCTTATGCTATGAGTTTAAAGTCTTATACTAAGGCTTCCAAGACTTATACTAAGACTTCCAAGTCCTTCACAAAGACTCTCAAGTCTTATACTGAGACTTGGAAGTCTTACACTAAGACTTCCAAGTCTTATACTAAGACTTCCAAGTCTATTAACACTTCCAAGTCTACTAAGATTTCCAAGTCTTATGCTATGAGTTTAAAGTCTTCTACTAAGGCTTCCAAGTCTTATACTAAGACTTACAAGTCCTTCCAAGTCTTATACTAAAACTTCCAAGTCTTATACTAAGACTTCCAAGTCTTATAATAAGACTTCCAAGTCTTATAACAAGACTTCCAAGTCTTATAACAAGACTTCCAAGTCTTATAATAAGACTACCAAGTCTTATACTAAGACTTACAAGTCCTTCACAAAGACTCCCAAGTCTTATACTGAGACTTCGAAGTCTTACACTAAGATTTACAAGTCTTATACTAAGACTTAAAAGTCTTATACTAAGACTTAAAAGTCTTATACTAAGACTTACAAGTCTTATACCAAGACTTCCAAGTCTTATACTAAGACTTCCAAGTCTTATACCAAGACTTCCAAGTCTTATACTAAGACTGCAAAGTCTTATACTAAGACTGCAAAGTCTTATATTAAGACTTCCAAGTTTTATACTAAGACTTCCAAGTCTTATACTAAGACTGCAAAGTCTTATACTAAGACTTCCAAGTCTTAAACTAAGATTTCCAAGTCTTATACTAAGACTAAGACTAATTAGGTTGCAAAGACTTATACTAAGACTTCCGAGTCTTATACTAAGACTTCCAAGTTCTTAATTGGACTTTCAAGTCTTCTACTCTGATAGCAGAACTTCCAGGTCTTATAGTATTGCTTGCACTAATCTAGTAAAAGACTTAAAAAGTCTAAAAGACCGCATACTTCCCACACTACCGAGTTTTGTTTGGTTATTTTTTGTTCCTAATGTCAACAATGTTTTTCATAACCATATTCAATATGTTTAGTTTAGAAGGAAGCACGATAGCAACAGAAATGAAGAGCGAGAAAAACAAATGGAAAAACGCAAGCAAAAATTGACAGAAATTACATTCTAACCAAAGATGACAAAACAGCGTTAGAACAATTACTTATAACAACTAGAAAAATGTTGCACACACTTTCGTACCTCTCTATATAAGAGTATGGGACGACTTGTGTATCTACACTTATTTTACTTCCATAATGATGAGATGATGAACTTCAGCTATAGTGTGTGGTGGTTTGTTTTTTTTTTTTGATTTGTGTTTGCTTTTTCTGCACATTTTTCCTGATAATGTTGCTGTGTTTTTTTCTGTTCGTTTCTTTCCAAGATAATGATAAAAGCAATAATAACACTGGTAATAATAATGACAATGATGATGATTTTAAATGACAATGTTGAAGGAATGAAAGAAAGAAAGTTGATTGATTTTAAAGGCTCTAACATATTTCTATGCCATTTTTAGTTTGCCTATTTATATAGAAAAATAATTACCACAAACTAATCAGTAGATGCTTTCTTCACTCTTTAGAAAAAAGTGCATAGAAAAACCTTAGAAATTTACGCATACTTCACAAAAAATCCGTAAATAGAGTTTAATGATTTTCCAATCACATGGCCAGCACAACAGCAGCAGCAATAATTTTTCAATGGCAAATGGAAACGGTAGTTGCGGTTTTAAATTTGGGTGTGTTGAAAATTCCCTTCTCACATAAACACTTTACTGCCTAAGCGTACACTTGGCGAAATAGTTTGTTAAACAGCTTAAGTTACCTTAAACCACTAACCATATTAAGCTGAGTTGAGTTGATATGAAGGGATATAGTTTTTCTCCAGGTATGTATTGTTTGTCATACATTACACACATCATTAAGCTCGTTCTGGTTACAGTTCTGTGATTCGACTGGACATCAGCATCAATTCTGTTTGTATGAGAATGTTAATTTTTATACATGTCGGTCATTGTATGGATGTGTTGTGTTGTCTTCATTTTCTTTAGTTCTTACTTATATTGTGTCATGATTAAGCGTGTGGCATTAATTTTAATCCTTTTACAAAAAGGATAATAAGCTTTAGTCGTCGTCGTCATCATCATCTTCGGCTGCGGCTGCCGCAGCGACAGCAAATTCATTTGGTTTGTGGCTGTTTTATATTTTTTTAAATCAAAACCATTTCATATACACCAACCATAACATGCATCATAATCATCATCTGCACTACTACATACTACTACCAAGTCTGCTACTATTCAACCAACCAGCTAACTGGCCAACCAATATCCAGCCATAACTTTATATGCTTTATGGGAGATGATAAACTCATTTTGCCATTCTTTTCTAAAGAATTACATTACGACGACGACTGACAGACTACTTGGGCAAAAACCCAGTAAAGTATTTTGTGCGGAATAAGACATTTTCAAGGTTATTGTATTGTTAGGGACCTAAGTTATCCAAGGAAGATAATGCAGTGGCAAGAAAGCTGCCAAATCGTCTTCTTCATGCCTCTAAAACTGCAGAAGTACTTAGAATTAATGCATAGAACATGACTAGGAATTAGTTAGTGTCCGGTAATCATTGCTTTAGGAGATGTTATCTAAGGAGGATAAAGCAGTGCCAAGAAAACTGCAAAATCCTCTTGTCTCCACAGCTGCAGAAATAAGTGGATTTGAAACCAAAACCAATGTAGTGCTTGACTTGCAATTAGTCAGTGACCAGAAATTACAGACTCTATTTTGAAGTAGAAAATGACAGTAATGATTTGGTATGTTGTTTGAGAAATTTGGTACATATGCTTGCAAAAGTTTCTGTCATGACGATACCTTTGTCATGACGATACATTTACCCCGGAACTCAAATAACTGTGATGCTGAGCTCAATGGATATTTTCTTTGGCCATGAGTTACAGCTGAATATAAAAAATAACGTTTCTTCGAAACGAATTGATGAAAATTGTAATGATCTGCCAGTACACTGGATCTCTTGAGTTCACGAAGCTTATATCTCATATCATATTATAAGCTGCTATCAAATCCATCCAGATCCTATGGCAGTAGATAACGAAGTGGTGTTTTCTGAAGAGTTGCAATAGTACAAACCGAATTCGTTCTTTATAATCTTTGATTTCTAAAATGACCATCACGGTACAATAATCACAGAAAGGAGAATTGTTGTAGAATCAATTCCTAAATATATTCGGAGCAAATTTCCATCCTCAGAGATTGATCCTTATTATCTTTACAGGTACAGTTTAAATATATTTCAATCCTTTCAGAAACGTTTTACCTAAAAAAGGTCGGAAACATTTAAGGCAATTGCTGATTACTTCCTTTATCAGTGCCCTGGACTATCAAAATATGATTAAACTCTTCCTCAACACATCATCTGCAAATAAGAGATCGCTTGAATATATTGGCATCATGGATATCAGCTTAGCTGCTTTGGTTGGTTGGTTTACGTGGTAGTTCACTACGTGCGAATAATCAAGTAGAGTCGAAGGGACTCCGTTTTGATAAAACCACACCACTCGTCAGATGTAGGTCATTATGTTTAGACCCGGCTACCTCACCAAGGTTGGTCAATGTATAGCTGCCCATGAATTTATGTATCTTGATACTCAGGGCTGGGCATTCGCAGAGAATGTGAAAAATCGTTTCCTCTTTTTCCCTATCCTTACAGCTACGACAATGGTCGTTAAATTTAGTCCCAGGCTTAGCTGCTTTAGACACCACAAAAATTGCTGCAATATATTGTCTATTAGTCTAGATCTATGTCTAATCCATAACTTCTCAAAGAAAGCTCAATTTCCAGTGAAATTTTCATTCATTTGACCGTCAGTAAAACCTTCAATAGCTTCATGATTATGGCAACCTCCAGATAGTATTACCCATACGAATCGACCACATCATGATAAACAGAAAGTTTCTATGATGCCTGATGGACGTAAATGCCATCAGAGTAGTGGACATATATAGCCATCTCCAGCTACTTGTACGAAGACTTAAACAAATGGCTAATTATAAGAAGTCATCAGCCAGGAAGTTGCACAAGAGTTCACACGCCGTCTGTGCACAGAGTTGGAGTCACATCAACATCAACCGAGTTGGAAAAACATAACCGAAGCCTGCATTAAAACTGGAAATTACACTCTGATCCACACATCACCGTAGATCAGGGAAGCAACATGGGAGAAAATCAAAGAAAGAAAAGCCATTCAAATGGAACTACTCACAGCCAAACAGAACTGCAATTTCCATCAAATAAATCATCGTTACAACAACTTTGTAAAACAGATGAAGAAAATGGCACGTGTCAAATATGCAGCTTCCCGAGAGACCTACAAAGCCATCAAGCTGTTAAGCGGATTCATACTCGCAACCACACCAAATATAAAGGCCAGAGATTTCAACATCCTCACCGACATCGAAGATAAAATTCTTAGAGTCTCCACCTCTTGGAACAGACTCTCACAGTCCACTTTCTCAGCGATATTTCAACATCCTCACCGACATCGAAGATCAATTTCTTAGAGTCTCCATCTCTTGGAACAGACTCTCACAGTCCACCTTCTCAGCGACAAATCAGATGAAATCCAAGAAGAGACATCTCCACAGCACCACCGACTATTGAATAAGTGAAGAGAGCTGCTGCTAAGCTCAAGCTCAATAAAGCTACTGGTCCCCACAATATAATAGCCGAGTTCTTGAAGACATGCCCTGACCTCATAACATATATATGGCCACATGTCAAAGAAGCATTAATATCATGCAGTTTCCCTACCGAATGGAAAGAAGGCGTAATAATAACACTACCCAACATGGGTGACCCAACCGAATGTAGGAATTGGAGAGGAATAACTCTGTTGAACACCATCCAGAAGGTTATTACCCCACTGACACACTTTGATGTGTTTTTTACAATGCTTATCGTAGACCGAATTTCGTCAACCATTGAAAAATCTCTTCGGAATGAACAGAGTGGATTTAGACCATTGTAAACCAAACTCTCACAACAATAGATTTGCTTCGTATTCTAGTGTTACGTTGTGTGTACACTGAAGCAAATTTCTTATGAAAATATCCTTCACTGGCAACACTTGTAAAATAACTTACGTTCGTTTTTTAATTTCGGTTTCACATATATAAGAAACTCACACATAGACGATGGAGACCAATGATTTAGATCGAATCGATGATGTGTAGACCAAATCAATACATTGCCCATAATAATCGAACAGTCCGCAGAGTACATCTCCCCGCTCTTCTTAGTTTTTATGGACTTCGAAAGAGCATTCGATTGCATCAATAGACAGGCAATATGGTATATACTGGAAAATATTGGAATTTCTGTCCTTGCCATATCCCTACAAAGGAGATATACCGAAATGCTCCATGTAAAGCGTGTTTCAAAGGCCAAGAAAACAAGGCTTTTGATATGAACACAATGAACAAGGATGGTAGCTATCACCAGTGCTATTCCTCTTAGTTCTGGACACAGTTCTTCGTCAGACAAACATCGAGGAACTAAATGGAATCCAATGGTACCTGAACCAACTTCTGCATTACCTTGACTATGCAGACGACATATGCCTTATGTCACATGCATTGGACGGCATTCAACAAAACCTAAATAAGCTGCAGGAGTGTGGCATGGGGGTCGGGATTAAGATCAACATCGCCAAAACCAAGTCGCTCAGAATTGTCACTGCAATACTTTAAAACGGCACCGATATCTAAATCGTAAATAAATTTTCCTATCTTGTCAGCGTCATAAGTAAAGATGGAGGCGCAGATGAAGATACAGCAAACAGAATAAACCGATCGCATAGTGCATATGCCTCTCTGAGTATGAAACGTGGAAAGTCACTGAGTCCTTTGACAGCTTAATAGATTTCTCCCAAGGTTGGGATCCTAAATTTTAAGGCCACATTAATTCTACCGATTAATTCTATTTGTCTGAGAGTCCATATAATTACTCATAAGAAGAGTATCTGAAAATTTGTCATTAACTAACGGAACATCGTCAACAAATGCTACTTCACCCAATACAAGTGTGTTGAGATTTTCAGAATCCAAAAAGTTTATGATATTACGTCCAATGTGCTAGCGTCAATAAGAGCTCCACTATTTCAGAATAAATTTGCTGTAGCGAGCATAAAAGATCGCATTCAGATCGCCCTATTTTGCAAGAAAGTGGGCGTAATAACAACAGTTTCGGGTCAATTGAAGTAGACTAATTGTTTTTAAGTCCTTTGGAGTGGTATGCTTTATCGAATTAGACTTAGAGACAGCCAGAGTAGAACCTCTAGCTATTATATGAGCCCTCTTACAATGTTGCTGAGTTTCAAACATTCGCTGCAAATCTCGCTGGGTTCCACAAGTAGAGAATATTAAAAAATCTTCTACTTGTCTGTCTGACCAACTGTTTATATGTTGTTAGTTACTAGTACGTTGTTTTGTCCGTTTTTTTATTCACTCTCTGCTCATTTCGTTCATTTAAAGTTGATGCTGTTGCAACTGACGAGTTAATTTACGCGCATCACATTCCTTTCAGTTTAAATACCCATATTCATACTTTCCTTCCTTCCTACCCAACAACCTACCTACCCACTTATCTAAATGATTACCTACCTCCAGTGACCCCCCTCAACTCCCTCCCCCTTCTCTTGATCTTGCTCTTTAAGTTACTAATACACACTTTGATGTGTTTTTTTCTTCACCCGTAATTTGCCTCTTTTAGCTCTTCCCTGATTTTCTGCTTTGTGAAAACATTACTTCTTTTTTCATTGTATTATTATTTGTTGTTTGGATGATGGTTGTTTGGTTTGGTTTGGTTGGGTTTGGTTTATTTGTCCATTTGGTTGTGGCATTATTTTGTTAGGTCTGTCTGTTCCGCTGTTCTGAGTTGTTTTATAATTGGAAAGTTGTTCATTATTAACATCATAATTAGTATTAAGATTTCATCAGGAGGCATTAAGAAATAAAGAAGTCTTTGGATAAAAGATGTATAAAAACATCGAGAGAGAGACATCAGCAGCAATAGCAACAACAAAACAAAGCGAATCAAAATCAATTGAAATTTAAAAATGGCATTAAATTTATGTTTTTAATTGTATTGATTTTAAATTATGCATAAATTTAAACATAAGTATCGTGGGTAAAAAATTAAATTATGCAAATGCTAGCAAGCCAAGGTTAATGTTAATATTGATGTAGATTTTCTGGTTTCTATGTATAATAATAAAGATCTGCTTTGTGATGCAGTATTTTTTAGTTAGTCCAGGTTCGTTTCAAAGTTCTGCTATTTTTGACAATAAAATCATGAACTAATTTTTATTGATTAGATTTGCACAAAGTTTTATTGAAAATTCAATAGAATGAATTTCTGTGATCGAGTTTTTAAGTGGGAATCTAAAAATCTATTTTACTCCAAAAATAGAGACGCTAAAGACAGAAGAACGAAAATCTGTGGTCACTTTTATTTCTCACCAAAATCTGATTTTTAAGTGAAAACCTAAAAGTATTTGTGGACACATTTATTTCCCTCCAAAACTTAGTTTTATTTTCTGTGAAGCTTTTAATACTCTGCATATCAAAATTCAATAAATTCTTAAGATTATTTAAAAATTCCGATTCGGAGAGAAGATTTCCATATCCCAATTGCTGCTGAAATCATTGTAAATAATCATCACGGTTGTCGTAACATTAAACCTGTTCTTTAATCTAGTGCGAAACTGTCTAGGGCGTAAAACGCATGCGTCAACCGCGATTAGATCGATTATCCACCAATGCAGAGATCATGTCTGCTAATGAAACCGCGAAACAGCGCACTATCGACTGGTCTATCGGGGCAACCATTTCATACATTGGAGAGCCTTAAAAGCAGCCAGACCGTAACATTTATTTTATGTATTGCAATTGATAAACAAGCCGCCAGAACATTTTGATTATTCGACTTTTATCAAGGACAGCATCATACAGCAGGTCCAGGTGTTATAAACCACATCTAAGCAGATATACTCTCTATTTAGAATTCTAGTGTAATCGTGCTTCCTCAAGAGAATTTCTATCTCCGGAATTTGTCTCAAAATTCAGACGTTTCTCTTTGATAATGATGGATCACTCGACCCATTTCCAAGAATCTGCTGCCTCCAAAACTTAATTTCATTTGCCAGGAAAAACCCATGTTTGGAGTGAACCTAGAGGCGCTAAAGCCAAAAGAACAAAAATATGAGATCATCTAACGCCAAAACCAGATTTTTGGAATAAAAACCTTAAAGTAAATTTTTCCCGGAATCTTGGGACGAAAAAAACCTTAATTTTCAACCAAAAATTTGTTATTTGCGTGAAAACCTAAAAAAAATTTTTCCTCTGAAACTAGAGGCGCAGATCCAAAGGACTTAAATTTGCGATCACTTTTACTTCCTACAAAAAAAAGTTTGGTGCGGTTTCAGGGCAGGAGGATTCCATGGGAGGTAACTGAGAGGGGCGACTTGATCGCTTCCCCCTCAGAGACACCCAAAACATGGGGTTTAAATGCCTTGACGGTTTGGTCTTCAGCGACTTTGAAGGTAGTTGGTGAGAAATCCAGAGGTACCTCACCGCATAGGTCTGTTTTTTACATTCAGCCAACCTGGGTGTACCAGATTGACCTCGTGCGACACCAGTAGCATGCGGACTAGTCTGGCCTAGTGTGATCACCTGACGACTACTGGGTTCCAGTAGCATTCGACTCACCACAGCCCGTTACCATCGCTGTGGGTCTCCGGAGATAATGAAGCCCCTGATCGGGTACAAGGGGCATGACTTGCGACCTTCCATTGTGTCCATACGGACAAGTTTGGGTTGCATTTTATTCCTGCTGCCAGGTGTTGAATAACTGCAGCCCCACTGGGGATTAACAGACGCAGACCAGTAGCTGCCCAAAATTTGAAACAGACGCTGGAGGATTTCGGACGGACAGTAAAAGAGCCCTTGCGGACCAACCGGACCATAACCATCAAATCCACCTCTTGCAATGAGGGGAACATGGCTTTACGGAACATCTGATAGCCGCACCAAAGGTGAACAGACGCTATCAGACTGAAGGAGAGTCATTCTCACCGTGTGCCCTTCTGCAATGGGAGACCCTACCAGAGACAGCCAACTCAAGTTAAACTGTCCCCTCTAACATGATCAACACAGATCATCGCATTTAAGCCTTTACATCGCCTCAAGATGACTACCCATCATAGAGGTATCCACCCAAAATTTTAAAGTACTGAAGTTCTTATTAATCCAATCTTCTGTCCTTAATTTTGTAACGTTTGGTAAACTATTAATAAAGGACATCTTTGGCAAACCTATAATTACCACCACCAGTAAAATATATACTTAAATTTCATGCGAAAATTATCACAATCATAAACACAAACTTAATTAAAAATGCAATTCTTTTCCGTTCTCTCTCTTACTCATGCAAATCACAATCATTTAATGATCTCATGAATGAGTTTTGGAGCGATAACCTTGCCGTATGCTGTTTCCTTAAACAAATCAATCTTGTACCGTACTACAAACACTCAGACTCACACACATATGACATTTCCAACTTCCAAACCATAAAATGAAAACAAATATTTTTCTTTCATACCATGCAAGCAGCACTAGCATCTAAAATCTCAAAAAATAGAAGAAGGAAAAGAAAAACCAACTCGCGAAAAATCAATAATAATAATGATTACATGATCAATGATCATTACCTTTAAGCAATGTAAAGTATGAAGTATTACAACATACAAAGTGCCAATGAAATTTATCATATTCGCAAGTCTTTGTGTCATACCACCACCATCACCAAGTGCCAAACGGATGGGAGAGACATACACATCCAAAGCGTAAGCAAACAAACTGAGTGACCGACCGACCAATAATAAACTGATTGTTGTTGCTGTTAGAACATGCCTGAAACACACCAACTAGGCAAAAGATCTTAAGAAATCAACATCAACAACTAACAGCATTATGAGCATAAACATGATGACAATCATTATCATGATCATCATCATCATCATCGTCATAAATGGCAGACGCATCATCATCATAGAGACTTTGTTCTTTCTATCCCCTCCACCCCAAAATATATATAATTGTTGTTACTATAGTTTGCAATTGTTATCTAAAGGTATTTATGACGCATTTCTCATTTTATTTTTTCCACTCAGATGTGTTACACAACACACAACTGCACATGGTTGGTATGGTGGTGGAACGTCTGAACGACATATTCGAGCAGCTACAACATGTTGTAGACGACAACAAACGACTGAGCGCGCGTCTATGGTGCAATTGATGAAGTGTAGTTAAGTGTATCGAAATGCCAAAGGCTGTGTAGTTGTTTTTGTTGCTATTTTGGTTCCTTTTATTGTATTTTTTTTTTGTTGCAGCAAATTTACACTGGTCATTGTGGAAATTGTGGCGCAATCTAGAATGTTAACACTCGTCTAATACTTCATATTTGTGGTGCCTGTTGCACTAAGAGAAAAGCTATTGGGTGATGGGGAATTTCGTATTTAAGTTTAGTGTTTTAACGTGGATTTTGAATGTGAATATTTCTGCTGTTAGACTGCTTAGTAGTTGGATCCTGTTTGATACTGTTAAACTCAATGGGACCATGAACAAATTTAGCGGTACCACAGAACAGATTTGGGAAGTCTCATCACTAGCTAATGGAACTGGCCTAATGTGAAGATTTTAATACTCTGCATATCGGAATTCAATTAATCGTTAAGATTATTTAATAATGCCGATTCGGATAAGAGACTTCTTTATCCCGAAAGTGGAAGAGAAAGCCGTGATTCACCTAGGCAGTTCTGCTAATGAAACCATGTCATAGGCATCAATATTGATAAGTCTCTCCTAGACTAATATGTCATACATTGGAGAGCCTTAAAACTGTCAGATCATTGTAATTCTTCTCCTTTTATAAGGGATAGCATCAAGCTCCAGCTCCTGTTGTTATGAACCACACTTATGCCCGTAACTTCAACAATTAGATATCTACAGTGTAAAATACCCAGCAGATAAATTTACCTAAAAGGTAACTTGACATTAATTTCAAATCAATATCTACGGGTAAAATTTACCAAATATTTTTACTCCATAAGTAACTAAGCAAAATTGTGCTCTGAAAAGATTCAACAGGAAAAACAAAGGCCTTTATGGAGGAAGTCTTTTCCAAAAACCTTCACAATACAAGAATTACGTTAAGGAGAATTGCTGTAGAATCATAAGACTATTTTATTGACAGCAAATTTTTCAGATTCATTGCTAGAATAGTACAGGAAATTATATTTCCCAAGTTTGTCTCAAACATCAAAATTCAGACACTGTTCTTCGAAAATGATGGATCACTCAACCCAACTGCTCTCCTGAATCAGAATTTGCAGTATTTTGCAATTTCTGTTGGAATGTAATGTTTTGGTGTCGCCGATATTGAAAAATTATGCAGTTTCCAGTATTGGTACGCAATAGAAAGTTGAACAGGTTACATGCGATATGGGAAGTAGTCGGTCAAACTAATTGTAGATGAATCAATGTGATGGCATTTATCCCATTTTGGAAATGGGATTAGTTTCAGGCAACCGGATCAATACTGCATTATCCAGGCGGAGTATTCGGCTGAAAGTTCGAATGCACAGACCACCATTCGGGTATGTTGTACTTAATCATTCACTTTTATACAGTTGGATCGAACTGTAGAACAAAACTTCTGAACTTAGTGTAGTCGCGTTTTGCTTGTCTGCAGCTACACCCAGAGTTTCTGACGGGAATCGAACCCGCAACCCTCAGATTAATAGTCCGGCACACTATCGACTGGTCTATCGGGGCAGCCATTTCATACATTATGTATTGCAACTGATAAACAGCCGCCAGAATATTTTGATTCTTCGACTTTTATCAAGGACAGCATCATACACCAGGTCCAGGTGTTATGAACCACATCTAAGCAGATATACTCTCTATTTAGAATTCTAGTGTAATCGTTCTAATGTAGTCGTGCTTCCTCAAGAAAATTTCTCCGGAGTTTGTCTCAAAATTCAGACGTTTCTGAAGAATCTGCCGTTTCTGAAGAATCTGCTGCTGATGAAAAAGTCTGGAAAATCATGTAGTTGTGTCTTGTCTCTCATGACGGACTCAATAGAAAGTCTGGCAGGTCAACTTCGGTAAGGCACTTGTCGTTCAAGGTCTATGCAGATGGTTATTTGGCTTGTGTGCGCGATGGCTTTGAGATTCTCGCTTTTGGAAACGGAGTTAATTTCAGGCTTCCGTATCAATGTAGTCTTATTAAAGCTAAGAACTCAGCCATAAATAGGGAGTTACAATGGCTGGCGTACTACAGGATATGCGGTGAGATTATTCAGATATGTAAACCAGCTATTAAAACATCCTTTCGTCTGTACGCGGCAATTATGAATGCCGTGTGTCGATTGTCTCTTAATGAGATGACGATACATTTTTACTTGAAGCTATTATGGGTGCAAGGTTACATTGTTGCGGATGAACTGGTTAAATCCGATTCTGCAAGACGTTGGTTGGTGTTCCGCTATGGGACTGTTTAGATCAGAAGTTCTGCTCTGACTACATGCTCGACATCAAGGCTTATATGACGCCTATATGATTACTGTAAGTCGGCCGAATTTGTCAATCTCTTCTACCAAAGAGGCTCCTCTCTGATCTTCCTCAAGGCTTAATTGGGAGGGTTGGAAGTCCCATGAGCCAAACGGGTATCAGCATCTAATAAGGTTTTGATTTCGGGACTGTACTATGTGGGACAGCTGGCTACAGGCGGAGTATAACAATTATAGAACTCTACTTAAGTGTAATCTGGAAAATCATGCAGTGGGATTTTATCCCTCGCGAGATACTCAATTGAAACTCGGACCTTCGGTAAGGCATTCGTCGTTTAAGGTCTATCTTTGGCTTGGATGTGCGATAGATTTTAAAAGCCTTGCTTTAAAAGAACGGGTTAGTTTCAGGCTTCTGCTTCAATGCAGTCTTATCCAGGCTGGGAACTAAATTAAACTCGATTAAAACGCCTTTGGTCTCTGCACGACATCTAGATTGATTCATGAATGCCATGCGTCGATTTTCTCTTAATGAGATGAAGACACATATTTACTTGAGGCTTATACAAGGTGGCGCGGAAGTAATCCTCCTATCAGAAAATGGTATAAATTTTGCGATTGGCCTCTATGTCAGTTCTGTTTTGACATTTGTGTAGTAAACACATGCGAAATACATGTTAATAAACAATGTTACGCTACACTGCTCTAGAACGCGGAATATTGCTGACTATTTATTTGACCAATAATCGGTCGGTGACTTCATCAAAAATAATCATGAGTGATGAGGACCATTTCCATCTTAGCGGGTACGTAAATAAGCAAAATTTATGCTTCTGGGGCACTGAAAATCCGCGTGTAACACACGAAGAGCCATTACACCCGCTCAAAGTCACTGTATGGTGTGCTGTTTTCGCTGGAGGAGTCATCGGACCTTTTTCCTTCGAAGACGTCGCGGGCAAACGGTTACTGTGAATGGTGAGCGCTACAGAGCAATGATCAACGAGTTCTTTTTGCCGCAACTTGATGAATTGGGATTGGAAAACATGTGGTTCCAACAGGACGGTGCAACGGCACACACTGCACGTGCCACAACCGATATGCTGAAGGATGCATTTCCCGGGCGCCTAATATCACGTTTTGGCGATTTGCACTGGCCAGCAAGATCGCCTGATTTGACCGCTCCAGACTTCTTTTTGTGGAGCTTTTTGAAGTCGTGGGTTTATGGCAAAAAGCCTCAGACTCTTGCGGCTCTTAAAGACAATATCCGTCAAGAATGTGAGGACCTATGGCCGGAAGTTTTGGCCAAAGTGATGGAAAATGACATAAAAAGGGCTCAAATGACAATCAACTGTGGCGGCGGCCATTTACATGACATCATATTCTTGTCTCTTTCGCTCGAAACAATTTCAACTGGTTTGGTTTTGTGCTTATTTATATAGTTGTTTGTTTTAACGCACTGTCTGTATTAAACCGCAAATTTGTTTTCTCTTTCTATCGAAACAATTTCAAAAATAGCAGATTTTAGTGTTTTTGAACTGTCAAATTTGACACCTCTGTATACTTTGTGCTCAACAGATTGAACCTTACGATATTGGTTTCTATAATTAAGACCTCTATACAGCATGGCGTTGTGTAATTTTGTTCGATTTGAAGATCAGTATTTAACAAGAAAGGAGAGGACTACCGAAATTAAAAAAAGATGTTGAATATATACAACTGAAGGATATTGTAACGATGACTACGTTTATATTGCCCAAATAATCTGGTCGGTAACAGCCCGGACTATATGATTTAAGCGGCGTAATAGCTTTCTCTTTCTCATATCTCCCAAAGAAACCTTAAAACCCATGAAAAATTTACTTTCGAATTTCTCTCAGTGTCCTTAGCAGAAGTTTGTTTTTCTCCCCATTTTGATTTTTCGCGAAAAAGATGAGTGAGTGACTGTGTGACTGTCTAAATGTGAGTATTAAACTTAACTTGTACAAGAAACAGGAAAACAACCACAACCATACAACTACAACAAAAAAAAAAAACTATTTCAGCGAACTTTCCTAGTAAAGTAGGTACTCTATATGTCCCTGGGGATATTAACGATACATTTAAAGCTTAACTTTATATTTTTCTAAAGTTATTTTGAAGACATGTCTTTGTATTTCGTTCGTATTTAATTCTGTAGTTTGTTGTTGTAAAGATTTTTTCTTCATTTAATGTGAACATTGGTTGTAAGTTCGCAACGTTTTTTTTTTTGTTGTTGCTGTTGTTTTTGGAAAGATTTCATGTAGAGTTTTGTGTGCATACGCATCATGTAGCTGTCGTTTTAATGATGACGCACATGCTAACTGGTTGTTGTAGGCTATACAAACAAACAATAACAACAACAAAAATTGGAAGCAAAAAAAAGAAGAACTTCTTACACACTCCAGAGAAAACCTAGAACATAAGCTACAATTTGAACATGTATGAGATGTTCCTTGATGATGAGGATGATGGTGATGAATCCGCTTAAAATTATTTTTATTTTTATTGCGACAAAGATCTGACTTATAATTTTTGCACTGGCAGAGGCGTTGTTGTTGAGTGATTTCGATGATTTAGGAATCAAGTGTGATTGTTCTTTCTTTATTCATAAACCTTTATATTTTCTATTTGTAGTTTCACTTGTTTCTCCTATATGTTTGAGTGGTTTTTGAGTACGTCCCTGCTTGTTGTTGAAAAGTTGAGTTAATCATTATCAAGAACTTTTCAATACTTAAAATGATTGATTTTTTCTTATTTTAAGAATTTCATCAACTATTTTTATCATTTCAACAGCACATAGTTGTATGAGGGAGGTTTGATAAATTCTGAAACAAATTATCTGACTTCTTGGTCAAAGAGAAGTTACAGCTAGACCTGTTTTGCCTATTCTCTCCATCAAGGAATATTGCCATTGAAGCTCGACATCCTTTATGTAAACAGAGATCATGCCTGCCAGTAGCAAATATAAAATATTCCTGGAGCTTAAGTGGTTACATGTTGATATACAATTTTCTATATTCATCAAGCAAAGGTCACTTTCGATGGGGAATTCGTCGTTCGGGATATTTGAAGATAGATGGAATACTTTGGCTTTAGGAAGGGATTTATTTCAGACTTCCAAATCAATGCACCATTATTGAGGCTGAAATCTCGGTCGTAGAGAGTGCGGTACTGGCTGAGATGCTATAGGATATGCGGTGAAAATATTCGGATATAAACAGCCACTAAACCTGCGATGTGTCTTAATGAAATGACGTGACTTTCTTGCCTGGAGCTATTGGGGATACCTGGTCATGTTTCTGGTGTTTCGCTTAAATATTGTAAGTCGTCCATCTCCAAATACATTCTTGACAACGAGCATCGTTGAACGAGGCTGCATGACTGGTGGTTTCCCAGACAAATGTGGAAGTCTTTATTATTGCCGAATCTCACCACCCTCGTAGACAATTATTGGCCCTCATTGACTCTATATTTTTTTTTTTCGTTTTTTTTTTTGTGATAGATGTTTGTTTGTTCTTTGACGTCTTTGGTGTGTGTATGTTCAAACATTGTTTAACTTTGTTTGTAGTTGCCACCTTTTGTGGCATGCGGGTGTTAAAAAGTTGTCGATTTTTTGTTTGCTTAAATTTTTTCTTTCAACCTTTTTTTTTTTGTACTTGCCACCAATTTATAGATTGATACTTTGTATTCTCGCTCGCATGTTCTTGATTTCCTTTTAAAGTGTAAATGTAACTTTGTTGTTGTTCTTTCTATTCATTGGCGTCCTCTTCAGTTGTCTGTTGCGTAAATTATTAGCTGCAAATTTTCGTTTGTTATGTATGTATGTGTGTGCATGTGTGGTGTTGTGTTGTTGCAAGTTGATGTTCATTTAGTGTTTGCCATCATGTAAGTTATAATTGCGTTTAAAGGTCTTTTTTTTTGTTGTATGTGTCCACTGTTGGTGGGTTTTATTTTGCAATACAATCGTTTTTCATCTAAAGGTTTTGGGTTGTTTGTTGTGTGTCCACGAAATAAGAAAATAATTAATAACGTGTGAAAATGATAAATGGGAGTTATGTGAGGATCAATGTTGGTGTTTAAAGAGAAGGATATTTTTGGAAGAATGAAGGAGAGAAGAGAGTGATAAACGTAGAGGTTAAATTACTTTGCTAGAGATTGTAAATGTGTTTGTGGAAAAGGTATGCTAAGCAATAAGCTGGATGAGGATCTGCTGGATCAGGATATTTAAGTCAAAATTAAATGGGTGATATATTTCTATACCAATGGAAACTTTGGATTTTATGAGTCGAGAACCAAAAGAAATGATAATTTGTCTAAATTAGACATATTCAATGATGTAAAAATGCGTGAGATCGCAAGGATCACTTAAATCAAAAGTGTTGGTGAGATTTTTAAATAAAGAAATCACAGATAAATTCCTAAACTAAATTTAGTGAATTCTTATCAGTTAGGCAGAGAAAAGTCATATGCATGACTTAGTAAAAGTTGAAAATTCAATGTTTAGATCGTCGAAAAGTGTTAAAAGAGAAGGCAAGACAAACTGGAAACTTGAACAATAAATAAGTCTCGAGACATCGACAAACTACTTAGGCTCAGGATCTTTCTACATACAAAGCCGTCTAGGAAAATTCGGAAAATTCTGTTCAGTTAAGATAGAGGCATGTTTGAGGCTTGTCTTAGTTAACCAAAAAAGGTTGATCCTTTGGGTCGTCGAAATGTTTTAAAAATGAAATGGGTCTCGAATTTTCCATAAAATAAGCTGGAAGGTGGACTAAAAAATGTTAATGGGAATCATTTGTTTAATGTGAGGTAAAAAGTTTGATTAAAACAGAGAATATCTGAAAGTGAAATCAGTATGCTGATCAGTATCGTTACGGTATATACTGGTTAAATGTCACATGCTTTAAAGTCCAGTATATATCTTTGGAATTTTGTTGATTTTTTTAAATCGTTTTTTTAAATGTTTTATTAGAAGCTAAGGCGAAGGAGAGACAACGATGTCTGGCTCATTAAATTTGTGCCTCCGTAGTATCAGTTGTGTTGATAATTATTGTGCGTTCTGCAAGACCATATCCTGTGATTATAGACTTCTAAGAAACTTCAATAGTGTTGTCCACAGTTATTGTCATGTGGACTGTAAATCATGCCACTGTCCAAGATAAATTGAAGTTCACAATAGCCAACAACATGAGTAGGACAATCATCGTTTCCAAACAATTGAATCTTCACTTGGAACAACAAGATTTACTCCGCCAAAGCACAGAGTGACCGTAGTTTTATTTGTCTCCACAGAGGAACTTTCCAAAACAGTTCTGCCGTTGTGGTTCTCATTTTTCATTTATACCAAGACAATTCAAAACAGAAAATCATATCAATTCACAATAGCCGACAATAGATAAGATTGATTATTTCCCAAGATTGGCAGTTCTCAATTGGGGATATTATAATATAGACTATTTAGACATACATATGATCCAGATGTGATTTAATAAAAAAATTATTTAAAATTCTTCTTCATTATAGTAAGTTAGATCTGCATGTCCACGACAATTGAATCTTCTCTTCTGAACAATCTATGTTTTACTCAGCTGAAGAATCCAGACATAGTTTTATATAGCAAATGGTAGTACTTTCTGCAGATATGATTTGATTTTACAAGTATTTTATCTGAACGGACCATGTTTTCATTTCTATTTAAGTTAAGTGATTACTCTCCAAGAACATCAGTTCACAATAGCGAACATAACGGAGTTTACTATTAAATAGAAGTGATTTCTAAAAGTCCATGTTGTATTAAAGAAATGTCATTGTATCCAGGAAGATCATAAATTGAACCTTCACTCCGGAAATATTCAAGAATTTAAAAGGCCCAATAATTAAGCGACTGCTTTACGGAACTATCAGCCCAATTATGAATAAAAATTCCCCGGGAGTTTTTTCCCTTTTCCCATTTTTCCTATTCAAATTCAATGTGAGAAAACTCCCTGGGAACAAACTCCCGGGGAATTTTTTTATTCATAATTGGGCTGTATATAAAAGTATAACTTTCTACAACAAGAGAACTGTTGCAAGAGGATGGAGGTCGTATAACAGGCACTTCCTCAAAGAGGATCATGTTTCCATTTCTGTTTAAGATGAGTAAATTGCTCTTCAAGAACATCAGTTCACAACAGCATAGATAATGGAGTTTATTATTAAGTAGAAGTGATCTCGAAAAGCCTAAGTTGTCATTATTTCCAGGAAGATTAAAATAGATCTTCACTCCAGAGAAAATCAAAAGTTAATATGGCACATAACTAAGCTACTGCTTTACGGAACTATTTAAAAGTAGAACTTTCTACAACAAGAGAACTGCAAAAGGATGGATTGTATACCGAGCATCATAACAGGTACTACCTCAAAGAGGATCTTGTTGCCATTATTTGCATTCAGCAGTTCTGCTGAAAGATTTTAAAACAAAAAGGTCATGGAACTGCCAATATACAAACATTTAAAATTGTGAGATAACCGCTGTTCAGTATGTATTAAAGTTATAATGATCTTCTTCCAGATAGATCTTCAATCTCAATTTAAACTTCAAACAGGAACAATAGTCTTAACAAATGAAAGGTGGAAATATCTACAGGAAAGGAGATTGAGAAGAATATAAGGATTATAATTTTTCTTACAGTCGACATAAAATCTTCCTAGAGTTAAGCATTTATTTCCTCAGAATGATTTAGATATCATGTCACTCCACAATATTACTTTATGATGTAGCATACAATTGCGATTAAGGCGAATAGTAAGTTCATAACTTATCTTGTACGCCGTTAAATTTTCATACAGTTAATCAAGCATATCCTCAGAAAAGAACATGTGATCGTTACTATTTAAAGTCCTCCTCAAATATCAATTGAAAAAAAACATCGCAATCTGTCGTTATGTTGGAGACATCCGATTAAAGCTTTGAACAATAAATAAAGGCGGATAGTAAGATCATAACTTATCTGGGTCCCCGTTAAAGTTTCATAGTTAAGATCCTCAGAAAAGAACATGTAGTCGTTACTGGTTAAGGTCCTCCTCAAAAATCAATTGAAAAGAAAGATCGTTAATCAGACTTTCATAGAAAAAACTATTTCTTAAACCGTTTCAATTCAAATATTTGTCACATATTGAACTGGTTTCAATTATTTCATAATTAAATCAAGTATGCATTTGCTCAAAAACAAAATTTCTTGATATTTTCTATTGAATTTTGAGTTTTGAATTTGATTATTTTGACAATTTAATATACAATTTTCGTTATTGGTTGAATTTCAAATACAAAAATTATTGAATAGATAATTTTCGTAATTGAAAACACATTTTTGTTATTTTTTGTGTTTCAATTACGAAAATTATCAATTCAATAATTTTTGTATTTGAAATTGAACCAATAACGAAAATTGTATATTCAAGAACTGTTAGTCCATCCAATACTGAAACTCCATTTTAATTTTAAACATCAGGACTCTCAGTTGGAATACTGTTACTTAGCTTGAGGACACACTGCAGCTCATACTGATCTGTAAAAGATTCGAATCTTTAGACCTTCACTAAACCTCTAAATTGATCAAATTATATTTTATTATAAAATTTCAAAATTTTGCTATTTTCAAAATCTCTATCATGAATTTTTCCCTTTTGAATCTTCATCAAAAGCAACATTTATTTACATTTCAAAAAAAAAAAATTAAAAAAAAACCTAGAAAAATTCCATTACAATTCTGATTCATTTATGCTGGGTTTGCCGTTGCAATGGTGAATCTCAAGAACATTTTGAGTGAATGATAAGTGACAGGTTTGCAACAAGGCAAAACAGCGTAAAATGTCAATATATTCAATTGATAATTGCATGCAACAAACAAACAACAACGGACATAGACTAAAAGTAGCAGCATCACAACAACAGCAGCAACAATAACATTGAAATTGAACATGAAATTTTCTGAAAACAGTAGCGCATCTACTGCTAGAGTTTTATAAATAGTTTGTGGCAAAGGAACCGAGCTGGCAGACACAGTCATCTACTATGTATTAAACCAAGTCTTTTTAGACACTGTATAACATTCCCAGGCAACGAGTAGCAGCAAACAACAATGTATATTACAAAACGTTTTATTAACAAATTCCCTTTTGACAGTTTTACTTTGGATAAGAATATACAGTATAAACATACAAACACTTTGAAAGTTATTATAGAAAAAAAGACATTGAAAATTGAAATAGAATCAAAAAAAAAAAAATTCAAGTACAAGACTTTAATAGAAGGGCTTTTCTTTTCATTTGCTCCGTTCTATGCTTGTTCGACGTTTTTCTGGCTGTTTTTTTTTTCTCTATTTCATGTTGCTTTTTTGACGTTGAAATCTTCTATTTTTTTTTTGTATTTTGAAAGTTACAACATGTTCCTTTAGGGCATTGATTTCTGCATATTTTTGTGTATAGATTTTATTTCTGTTTTAAGCTACTGCTTTTTAATTTTACACTACTGTTTGTTTGCGGTTAGAGTCATCATTTTAACTTGAGGTTTTTCTTTGTAAAATGAAAATAAAGAGTAAAAAGGCTGGGCGTTAATTGGAAAAGTCGGACAGTATTTTTTTACGGATGACTTTTATATGTATTTTTTTTTTTGCTGGTATTATGAAATTATCCAGAATGTTGTGTATAAAATAAGCTTATTTATTTTTTTTTATTAAAAATCAAGAAATATTGCTTTTTGGAAAAGGATCGCAACCTGTGATCACTTCTACTTTTTATATATGTTTCTGTATGAGCTTTTCATTAGAATAGTCTTTTTAAATTATGTTTTATTTAAGAAAGGAGAGTGTCATAAAAATTCTGTTTTATTTTAACTAAAAAATCGTTTAAAATTTAAACGTCTTTGTAAATTTTCTTAAGAACATTTATTACTACCGTTTCCCACAAGATCTTACCTTCTTATTTTCCCATGTTTAACTCAATAAATATTTACTAGGGTGGTTTTTTTTTGCCATTTCATTTGTAACACATCATAATATTTGCCACAGACCCACATTAGTATACGTATATATTCTGGGTTCTCATGAGATTCTAAGACGATCTAGCTATGTCCGTCCGTATAAGGCGTGTTTTCTATTCAAAATGAGCTATAGCCCCCATACAAATGTCCCTCCGGAATACTGTTTGGACAGTCATAAATATGTTAATTATGCGGAAAGTACTCTGAAATTACGAAAATCGTGCAACATTTGTTTATAGTCCCCATACAAAGTCCCCCTCAGAAAATGACTTGAACATTATTTCGTGAGGATCGCTTTATAATTGACCCTTCCCCCCTATATAACCCCTATATCAGAAAAATTTTTGATTGTCACACATTGATGGCGGGTATAAAAGATTCGGCACAGACGCATATTAGTGGGGACTATTTGGCCATATGAAATATAAGTAGTTTAACAATGAAATCTTTAGTAGGCTACTCCACAGTTAGCCATGCTTCTGTGCATGAAGCATTAAAGTTAGAAAGATGGGGGATTTTTTTAAATGATTAGCTTTTATTTTTAAACATTTGTATAATTAAATTTATTCATATTTTCCCATCTTTCTGGCAACATATGAATTCCGCGCCAAAAGAACTGCTCATCTTTTGAGGCCATGAACGAATCAAGCTAATTTTGGATACTCTGTTCTTAAGTGAAGTGTATCCCAGAGATAGCGTTCTGCAACGATCGAAACAAATAATAGTCGAACGGGGCAAGGTGTGGACTATAAAGCGGGTGAGGCAAAACATCCCAACCACTTCGTTCTAAATACTATTTAACAGGTATTGCAGCATTTGGTGGAGTGCTGTCATGATGGAATATTACGGTTTCATATCTGGGCGTTTATTCTGAGCGTTTTTCAGCCAACACTCGCTTCAAACGAATCAGTTGCGTTCGGTACAGGTTCAATGTGATGGTCTGGCCATATTTCTGCAGCTCATAATATAGAGTACCCTTTTGCTCCCATCAAATACAGAGAATTACCTTAGCGCCATGGCTATTTGGCTTTAACGTAGATTCGGCTGGTTGGCCGGCCATCGCATACCATTTTTTACGATTCGGATTATCGTAATGGATACATTTTTCATCTCAAATAATGATTTTTATTTTATTGCCGATTGAGTAGCTTCCAATAATTTTGCAAGCTCTTGTTTAGTTTGACAACAATCTTCATGGAGTAATGCCTCCACTGCACTATAGGTAATTTTACACATTTTTGAGGCAAAAAGTAATTTTGCAAGTTTTGCTTTTTTAAAAAAATAACGGCGACTGCTTAGCAAGTGGTCTAAGTCGTTGTTTGTGAGCAAACTGTTGAAATCAGTATATACAGTGCAATTTCTTCGAATTTTTAAGTTTATTTAAATAGTTAAAAAACAAAGATAAATTTAAATTAAATATGGAAAACAAAAGTGATAGTAAGTGCTTAATATTTTAAAAAAAATATTTTGTAAAAAAAAAATAGTTTTTGGCGAAAAAACTCATACTTCTGGCATAACCCTTAATTTTATAATATTTTCTGAAAAATTAACTTTGGATAAACTTTTAAAAAGTTGGCCGAATTTGGCAGGGTTTAAATAATCAGAAACGTGTTAAATGTGGAATTTTGAGTTTAATTTGTCAATTTCATGTTGCACTTTTTTGCACTTTTTGAGAAATATAATTTTTCGTAGGCAGCCTCTGCTTGCAAAATAACGAACTTGCGAAAGTTTGGTTGGATGAACAAAAGAAAGAGGAGAAGAATGCTGCTGTTTACAATTTTGTTGTTGCTAAAGTTGAATGCTGCAATATTTTGAATGAGGAATAGTGAAGGAAAAAAAAATGTTTTTGGATGTTTTGGAAATTAAAATGGATCCGCCATTTTGAAGCTAATGGAACATATACACTATAAGCTGTGATGAGCAATCGGTGTGCTTCAGTGACAGTTTTTTTCAAATTAAAAAAGTGAAGCAAAACTTCCCGCATATGAAGATTTGAATGAAAAATTACAAATATTACAAATTTAGAACTTTAACTCCGGTAATGAAAGAGTTAACGTTTTCCGATTTCAGTAAAATCTTTAGCATATATCACCATACGACACTCAATATTAGACACGAACCGGATGATATACGTCTGAAACAATAAATTAAATGGAGAAAAACTGCGTTTTCAATTTTTCATTTCGTGATCCTGTTTCCTTTTAAAAGGACTTCAAATTTTCAGAAGAGTACATTTTTAAAAAAATGTTTTAAAATACTCTTGATCATCCTACTATGTCAAATTTAGTGTCAAATGATCAAGAAGAAATGTAAAATATTTCGTATTATTTTTATTTTATCCTGTAAGGATCAAAAGATGTTAAAAATTTCCTTCCAAATTTTTATCCTTGAATATCCTTTTAGATTTCCAATAATTTTTTTTTTAAAAAAATAGTGAATTAAAGATCCAAATATTGAATGCCTCATGCCAAAATTTCATCGTTGTGAAAAGCAACGAAGAAGATGGTATAGTAGGGTAAGCCCGACCTTATGATACCCTACACCGGGTATATGATTATAAAGAGTTTTCTTTTGATATGAAACTTATTTGTGTTGAATCTTATTTGAATACACACATTTTCGGTAGTGGGCCTTATATGGGAGCTATGACTAATTATGGACCAATATATGAAACATATTTGTGTGGAATTTTGTTTGGATACTGACATATTTCAGAGATTTATTTATATAAAACTTAATTGTGCTGAATTTGGTTTGAATATGTTTATAATTAAGATATTTATGAGAGCTTAACTATTTTCAAATAGGCCAATTGTATGGGGGCTAGGATAAATAATGGGCTGATTCTATCCAAATTCAATAGCCTTTGTTCCTGGGGGCAATATAAAGGTTTGTGCCAAATTTTGTCGAATTATCTTTAAACCTGCGACCTGTAGTTTGATTACAAGGTTTACATGGATGGACGGACAGATGGACGGACATCGCTTAGTCAACTCAGAAAGTGATCCTGAGCAGATTGTTTGTATGTTGCAAACAACAGCCCTAACCCATTATACCTCCCCCACTATGGTGGTGTAGTTTATAAACATGCACTTTTCTTAATAAAACTTCTTTGTATACTGATACATTTTTTTTTATATTTTAACATTTAGTATAGAATATTTGGGTCTTTAATGCACTATTTTTTTAAAAGGAATTTATTGGCAATCTTAAAGGATATTAAAGGATAAACATTTTAAAGGACATTTTTGACATCTTTTGATCCTTACAGGATAAAATAAATATAATACAAACTATTTTACAACTCTTCTTGTTCTTTTGACATACAATTTATCATTGTTGGAATAGCAGTAGTATTTTTAAATATTTTTTGAAAAATGTACTTCTTTGAAACTTTGAAGTCCTTCAAAAATGACACAAGACCACGAAATGAGAAACTGAAAACATAGTTTTTCTCCATTAAATTTATAATAGAATCATAAAGAACAAATCTTGTTTAATAAAATTTGTGAAAGTTGGATACATTTGATTTTAAAAAGTTTACCTTTTTTAGGCGCTTATGGAAATGTGTAAACATTAAATTTATATGAGAGTTTTTATGTATTTTAGGATTATGAAAATACTATTGCTTTAAAAAATTTCCCAAACGAATAAAATTTTATCTTGCTCCCTAAGTTTGCCAAATTTTTGTGTAAAATTTCTGCTGGCTGCACTCATAAATAATTGAAAATATTATTAATAATTTAAGGAATTTATAAGGTAAGCAAACTTTCAAAAATGGCAAGCAACATATATTTTCCTCTATTAATTCAACATTAAAATGAATTTATTTGTAAAAGTAAAGTATCTTTTAATCTAATCTACAATATCTCTTTAACTCCATAATGCTTTTCATTATCATATCATTATGCCAAGTTCAAAAACATTTTCTCTCTCTCAAAAAAATAAAAATAAAAATAACAACAAAAATGTTAAAACATTCTTTCATCTTTTCAACACACAAAAATATTTGATTAACTGGTTTCATTACAGCAACATTGAACCATAAAATAGTTTGGCAAGGAAAAACTACCACACACACTGCCTTTATATATAAAAAAAAATAAAAATATAAAAAAAGAGACTCATTGCTCATTGACGTTATTTGTATTTCTTAAGTTGTAGGTAACGAAAACTACAGCATCACCACCAACAACCACCATTCATTTCACTTTATGCAACAAAAATAATGAAAGAAACCAACCATTATATGCTCTTGCAACCAAACATTTTTACAGATATGTACTCTTCTCGTACAATACATTTCATTTTAACGGTTCTAACATTTAAACATTTTTACGCTGTTTGTTTAGATTTATAACAATTTAGCTTGATTACACCATTCCACCAGCAACAGCATCAGCATCAGCAACATCAACTTTAACAATAACAACTACAATATCAGCAGCAGCAGCAGCAACTAAAGATTAAGCTTTTCTTTTACATTTTTTTTGTTTTGTTTGTAGCTTACGAAAACCATAACATGACCCACAATTGTTGCAAGATCATTGTTGTTGTGTACATTCGTCTGTTGCTGATCAGAGTCAGCAACAGGATGAATTAAAGAATCAACCACCACTACCACTGCTATTGCCACCATCACCATGGTCCGCTGTATGTTACCACCGACATCAGATACAAGAACAAAAACAACGTCAAAAGAAAAAAAAAACAAACTAAATAAATATATGCCACATGTTACTGTAATAATGTTTAAGTATATTATGGACTTGAACCAGTCAGCCAAATATTTTCAAAATATATGTGCCACATACTGTTGTTGCTGTTGTATGAACAGGGAGAGCGTTAAACTAAACAGCAAACAAACAAAAAAATAATGTAAGCTTATGTAGGTGGTCGTAAGTTACACTCGTGGAAAAATTTGATTTCTTTAAATTTTTATTGAAGTTTTGCAATTGAATCTCTTACCTCCCTGATATTCAAGATAAGTTTCATCATTAAAAATCCAATGCGTTCAAAGCTTACCTCTACATTATCATTCATTAACTTTAACACAAGTTGTTATAGCCAACACTCAATGACCAATGATTCGTCACCTCCTCAAAACGTCCGTGTTTGCAGGAGAATGTAAATATTCCAATGCATTCCAGATTTGTGAATCTCATCAATTAAAACCTTTCACTGAATGGCCTCCTGCCCTTAAACCCCTTTAATCCTGACGTTGAAATGCCATTGCTTTTAGGGTCATTTTAGATATCAGTAATGATAGTTTTAAGGCAGTTGTAGTTTCGAAATAGAAATTAACGACCATAGTCCCATATTGGTTTGCAATTAATTTAAACTCTCTGAATTGAAGTATTTGTGTAAAATCTCTCTTTGAGAATTTAATAGTAAGTATGCCACCACATTCCTTGTTAAATTCACCTAATCCGCAGTTCATTATGAATACCTTCTTCATATGTGATCATCAAACATTGAAAAAAAAACACTGAATAATTGAATGTAGAACCAAACGCTAATGCTTTCCAAAGACTCTATTATAAGAGTAAAGAGTAACTGTTGTTTTCTTCACCTAATCCTTGATATAATTAAAGAATTTTATTTCCTTTAGAATGAATCGCAAGTTCGAATTGTTCCCATATAGACGGACTTGATGTCGGCAATAAATTATGTGGATTAATATAGACTTTTCTCAGGCATCATATTAAGTCGTTAAAGTTTAAGATTAATTCTAAACAACCATAAGGCTAAAATGAACTTCTGTGTCGAACTTTCATCGCTAATTAATGATAACAGCAACATTTATTATTTGTATTCATTCAATTTGGTAAATATATATATAGATGAGGAATATTTGAAAAACGTATATCTCTGATCGAGTGACCAGGGCAGATGCTTAGAAAATTTCGAATTTTGTGCCAACAAAGCGTCATATGTGGGAAGTTTTGTTTTACTTCTTTAATTTAAAAAAAAAAAATTGCCGCTGAAGCACACCGATTGCTTACCAAAGCTTATGGTGAATGTGATCCATCGGTTTTTATGTGCGAGAATTTCGGTTAAGAAGTGGTGAATTTAACACGGAAGATAAAGATTGCTCAGGCTAGCCAAAAAAGTTTGAAGACCAAGAAATGGAAGCATTACTCCACGAAGATTCTTGTCAAACTCAACAAGAGCTTGCAAAATCATTTGATCAATTTCAAAATATTTGCGAGCAGCAGGATTAATCCAAATACAGGAAACCATACGAATTGATTCAGAGAGACCTTTAAATACAATTGCATTTCCGAAATGATGTTTCAACGCTATAAAAGAGAATCATCACCGATTCATTACTTGCGATGAAAAATGGATCCATTACGATAACCCAAAGCATAAGAGATCTTACGTGCAGCCCAGTCAATCAGCCGAATCGACACTAAAGCTAAATATCCAAGGCGCTAAGGTAACGCTCTGTATTTGGTGGGAGCCAAAGCGTCATATCTATTATGAGCTGCTGAAATCTAGCCAGACCATCACAGGGAACCTGTACCGAACGCAACTGATTCGTTTGAAGCGAGCAATTGCCGAAAAACGCCCAGAATATGCAGCCAGACATGAAACCACAATATTCCATCATGACAACGCTCGGCCACATTTTGCAATACCTTTTAAGAAGTATTTAGAATGAAGTGGTTGGAAAGTTTTGCCTCAGCTCGTTATATTACATACCTTTCCCCGTCAGAATATTATTTGTTTCCTTCACATTATAACAGAGTATCCGAATTTGGGTTCATTCGTACTTGGCCTCAAAAGATGAGAACTTCTCTTGGCTCGATGAGAACTTCTCTGCCTTCGTATAGGAAGCCGTCATTGCTGAATTCCACTCCTGAGTTCTGTGGTCTCCACCAGTATCCAATTTGAGTTTTGTTTGGTACTCGACCATGAAAAATTATAGGTTACTAGCTGACCCGGTGCGCTTCGCCACACCAATTAGAAGAATGAAATAGTACTATTAAGAGTCACTTTGTGAAACTAATTGTAAATGTCTAATTTCATATTTCTGGGTCCATTATTATAGAAAATGTAAAAGAAAGTTACCACTAAAGTTACCTTTTGTGGATTCAAATTCACTTAATTTTAAATTTTTAGGTTTATTATTATAAAATATTCAAAAGTACCATTGCAATAAACAAATAATACTATTGATTATAACTTTTGAATTCGCATTCACTAAACCATAAGTCGTCAAGTTTGAATTTTAAATTTGTATAGCATTTCCTTTATTATCAACTAAAAAAACCCGAAACCTATCAGTTTTGAAATTCTTCGGTTTTTTGGAAACTCTAGGTCGATTATTATAGAAAATTCAAAAAAGTACCCATGAGAATAAAGAAAAATTACCAAAAAGTATGCCCTTGAATATTTACTCACTTGGGACCATATACTCCTAATTTCATATTTCTATGGCCATTATTACAGAAAATTCAAAAAGTACCATTAGAATATAGAAAAAGTACCAAAACGCTGGCACTTGTGGATTAACACTTACTCGGGTCCGTATAAGCTTTATTTCATGTTTCTATGTTCATTGGTGAAGAAATTACAAAAAGTACCATTCGAATAAAGAAAAAGTACCAAAAAGTCTCCCCCTAAAATTCTCACTCACTTAGGACCATATGTATATGCTCAATTTCAAGTTTCTAAGTCCATTGTTATAGAAATTTCAAAAAGTACCATTAGAAGAATAAAAAAGTACCTATAGTTCAGTTCTTACATTTTGGTACCTAAATATTATCCCCTATTCCTAACACTAACTTCACTCAGATACATAATAGCTAACTTTAATGTCGATAAGTAAAATAATTTAAAATATTATAAAAGTACCATTAGGAGAAAAGTACAAATTTCCCTTTTCCTCCTTGAACACCCCTCATGTTTGAAATTTAAAAATATTCCATTTTGCCAAAATTGTTTATGCTACAGACATGTCTCAAAAGATTAATATCTGTGTTAATATGCCCCAGAAAAAATATGTTTTAAAAAAGTACCAAACTGTTTACCCGGATTTGGCCCAATATACACCTTGGCACTCGAGTTCCAAATAACACCCTTTTAGTTAATTTTTGTATGAATCCAGGAACCAATGTTAAACAAATTATCAAAATTGGCTTAATAATTTCAAATAAAATTTATTTTCCCGATTTTATCCCCTTTTTGGTACCTTTTTTTATCCCCATTGCGGTGGTAAAATTTTATTCAAATAATTTTCTGTATCGTGGTGGGAGCTCATAATAAAATATTCGTATGTCAAAATATAGAAAAACATATTTTATGAAAAAGTACCAAAAATAAACAGAATTTTTATCCCTTAAGGGTTCGAATTTCGAAAAAGTACCGAACTTATATTTTTTATTTTTTGATAAGTAAAGAATACGATTTAAAATTTGTTTCTATGTTTATGGGTTTAAAAGATACATAGGGTGCCAAAAAAGTACCAAAATACAGTTTTTACCCGTTTTATCCCGTAAAATGTTCGAATTTCGAAAAAGTACGAAACACCGTCAGCTTATTTTTTAATTGGAGTAACATGCAATTTTAAGTTTTTTTTATCTTTATTAGTTTTGAAGATATAAGGTTACCGAATTTACCCATTTTTACCCTTTAAACGTTCGAATTTCCAAAAATCACTTTTTATCAGTCGTTTGGGCTGTGCGATGATGAATCAGTTAGTCAGTAACGTTACTCTTTTATATATATAGATTAAATATAACCAAAAATAATGCATGTGGTCAATGCAAAAACCCCGATAAACCGTAACGTGGTACAGTTAGAAGCTTCAGAAATACTACTCCCTCTGTCTTCCATTTCACAATATAACTGTGTAAGAATGAACAAGCTACTGTAAGGCGTTTTTAAAGCCTCACGATGGAGGTAGACTGCTTGTATTTTAGTACACCTTTCCTCTATTGTAAGCAACGACTTCAGTGTTAGGTAAATTTGTTCTACATAGATGAGGATCCTTTGTGAAATAATGGTAGATTGATCTCTTACTTCTTGTACTAATATCATGCACTGATTGGTAACAGAGCTTGATATTATTTGGCATTGAAATATGAAACATCATTTCGGACACGAAAGCCAAGGTCCCTTGGCTTCAATTCGTATGGTTTTCAATTTCACTGTTTTTGGATGAATCCTGCAGCTTTTGAAATTGATTGAATAGGTCCCAATGATTTTGCAAACTCTTGTTTGGTTTTAAAAAAATCTTCATGGAGTAATGCCCCCAATTCTTGGTCTTCAAACTTTTTTGACTGGCCTTGTGGATCTTTGTCTTCCTTGTCATAAACCCAATATGATAACTGGATCACAGTATCGTTATGATAATTTATGCCATATCTAGCATTTTAACTGTATCTACAGTATACTAACTTTTACTAACTTTAATTACTAAGTGTATCTTCCAGCTTTCTTCATTGCTTTTAAGATATCCATAGTATTTCTTCTCTGTGTTGTTGCAGCATTTATTTTTTTTTTTCAATTCACTAAAAATTGTTTCATTGAGAGGTTGATTGTTGTTAAAGAAAAGGTTATAAAACTTAAATAAAGTGTCCGTGAAATAGGTTTAAGTTTAATTAATTGTATGATTTTGTTTTAAACAACAAAAAAAAAAGAAAATAAAAAAAACTTTACAAGATGAAAAATGCCACAAAGAAGATCTGGCTGGTGGCAACAATGTAATTTTAAGCTGAAGTTTTTCCAATCTACCCTCTTTGTTTCAACACGTAACAGGTCAGCGGAAAGAGTTTAAACAACTTTTTAATTTAGTAAAACGCTTAAATTAATAACAAATTTTTGACCCCTCTGCCAGTAACAAAGATATTTACAACTTTATTTTCATAAAAGCAACTTAAGACTGCTGCTAATGTACAAAGTATAAATTAAATTATTACTTAAGTATTTTGTTTAAATTTCATAGATTTATCTTTAAATTTAAACCAAAAAAAGCTTATAACATAAAAATTGATTGTATTCTCTGGGAGGAAAAAACTGTAAATCACGTTTTGTGAATTATTTTGTGTAATTTAAGTACACAAATGTACTCGTACGTATAAGTAGGCGTATTTTTTATTTCGTTACTTAAAACAAACATCAAATAAATGAATGTTGTGTAAGGAAAAACTAACAAAAAAAATAAACAACAACCTAAAATCATACTTAAATCTGTGTATTGTCTATTATGCTGACATATATTTAAAGATATTGAGAGGAAGAACGAGATAATCGTGCTGTTTGCAACCATGATCATCATCATGATCGTCATTCTCATCCTCTTGCTCATGCTCATGCACATCATCAACATCATCAGTGTTGTCATTATTATTACTGTTACTACTTTATCTTTACATGATGTTGTTGTGGCTGCTATTGTTTTGGCAACGCATTTTACTGTTAAGGATCTTACAACGATTATTACATCGTCTTCCAAAGTGAAGGAACGTACGTTCATAGTTACTACCTCTGCTCACAAAAATGTGTTAAAACTTATTTCTGTGTCATTAGAATCACTGGCAAAAAAACTAAAATAGCAAAAATAGATTTAGTTTGTCTTCTTTTTATGAGTACGATTTTGTGTTTAACAAACGTGTCTGGGGTATTAGAGGCAAAAATATGTGGGAAAAACGTTATTTGATGTTTAAAGGAAAAAGTAGATCAAAGTAATGGCAAACTATTAAATATAAGAAAGTTGCGTTCTTTTCAATTATTTGGAGAACAAAGTTTTAGAATGTTATTAAGAATTGGAAGAATAGTGTTAGGGCATGTTGATATTGTGAATCATTTTACATGTAAGAGATAAATACCAGACTGGAAATATAGATGGTATTTGTTAGTTATAAAAGTGAATATTTAGTGCCACTTTGTTACACTCCCAATAATTACCAATAAAGTACTTTCATCTGAAATATCTCCATCCATTGGATATAAAAGCCGATTAGAATTATACATAGAATGAGTTTGTTGCTACTTTCAATGGAACTTAATACTATGTGAGAGATTTTAACGGAGTCCCTTCGAGCTGCCACTATCAAAATTTTGGAATTGATCAGTTTAAGTCGAGCCCTTAGCGCCAAATTATCGTAAGCGACAAAACACAAATTTTACAGGAGAAGTTTTTTTTTGATTATTTTGAAATTTATACATAGAATTAAAAATGTTATGATGCGATATAATATAATTTCGTTCAGGCAATTTGTCTATTTTTCAAAAATATTGATAACTTTTGACAATTAAAAATTCATGGAATACTTTATAGAAAAATAGGACAAAAAATGTTTTTTATTGAATTTTTGCATAGATAAAAATTTTTCGAATTGAAATAAAATTGTTATCTATGAATAGTTTTTAATGAAATTTCACAGTTATGTAGATTTTTCTATTTAAAATGGAAAAATAAAAACGAATTTTGAAATTTATTATCAGCAATCCCGCAATTCCCAAAAAAGTGTTGAAAAATTCCAGAAAATGGTAATTTTTAGTTTTTTGGCTATAATATCCATACAATGGTCGGGGTTATCGGGACCCTTTACAAAATAATTAGAAACATATAGAGCCACCTATAATCGGTTACTATATTTTGATATCGGATACGCGATTTGAGAATTTTTGACCTAAAGTTTTATTTTACATAAAAATAGGTGTTTTTTGAAAGGACCTGGTCCTCTCGGTAACAACAATTTTAAAATTGGTTTTCCTTTAAAATATTTTATGAAAACTTAGCTTTCAGAAAGTAGAAATTCCTTATACATCCTCTTAGAAATTTTTTGCGATAACTTTAAAAGAAAAAAAGTTCTTTTCCCAAAAAATTAGCGAAAAATCGCTTTTTAAAATTTTTTTAAATTCAAATGCATATAACTTTACACTTAGTCATTATTTTTAAACAATTGTTTTTCCATTTGACACATATATGTGTTGTTAGTCCAATAAAGGAAAACTAGAGAAAATCGAGAAATATTTGGATACGCTGTTATCAAAAAACTGGAGTAGGGTGGGTAAAAATGTTGAAAATTTAATTGTCAAATGCGAATATCTCCTAAGCTGTAATACATAATTGATAGCTACGACGAGGTTTTTTATAGTGCTCGAAGAGAAGATTCTATATGTATAATTTTTTGTAAATCGCAACTCAAACCAAGAAATAATATCGTTTTAAAAATGTAACATACCCGAGGTGTCATAATTTGAGGGCCCTTGGTCGCGTCCCTGGTGGGCCCTTGGTCGCGTCCCTGGTGGGCCCTTGAGGTCTACGTTCAAAACTTAAACTCTACAACACTTCTTCTTTGCGCGTGTGAAATTTCATTCAAACCCATCTAACCATTTAGAAGTTACAGATTTATTTCCCTCTTTTTTTTCTATACCACTGTGTGTCGCTTACGATAAAATTAGTTTTCTGTAAAATATAAACACTGACTTACGATAAAATCTTACCCCCTATATTTTTGATGTTATTAACAATTTTGATATTCTGAGAACACTAAAACATCAGTCGGTCCATAAAATTTTAATTTCTGCAATAAAACAAAAATTTTAAAAATGTCGCTTACGATAATTTGGCGCTAAGGGCTCGAAGTGATCGCAGCATAAATGGTTGGTTGGTTCACGTGGTAAGTGGTTGAAGGGATGCAGGCAAGTAGAATCAAAGTGACTGCCTTTTGCTGACAGTCACTGATGCATCTTTTCATTATCTTAATAGCTGCTGAATGGAATTCCAAGTGGTTCATTAGTTTTGAAATGTCCTTCCGATCCCTATTCATGGGATTCTCTTTTTAATCGAACCAGTGCACAGTGGGGAAGAATCAAAATTTTTTGGAAATAAATATGGCATTTCTAAACATCGGATCCACTCGGGATAAAATTTGACGTGGGCGTATCCAAGGAGTATTCGAGTTTAAGTTATTAAAATGGTTCCTACAAATTATCCAGGGGCCGCGATATGGGCGCTCAAAATAGGGTAGCTTTGACATGTAAAATTTTTAAACACGTGCAATTGCGGTTGGCTAGATCTTGAAAAACATGCTTGCGTGTGATATTTGTCTCCTACAATTTCCGAGTTATAGGCATTTCAAAATTGAAATTTTAAAATTTTGCATTTTTAATAACTTTTTTGTTAGTTAGACAATTAAATTGCAAATATCATACAATAGATTTCAGAGCAATATCATTTATGGATCCAAAAATAAACGATTTTCAATTTAAATATTCAAAAAATTGTTGATTTTTGCTGTTTTTTGGGCAAAAAGGTGACTTAACTCTTTTTTGTTATTAAAGAAAACTTTCTTTAAGAACATATAACAATTTTAGGTTTTTCTGTAAGGTATCTTTACGGAGAACATTTTAGTATAAAAAACATGTCCCATTTTTTGAATATGTCGCCCCTACGTCCTTCGGAATTTGACCTATTTTTTTATTAAAATTTCAAATTTGGGCCACATGTTCTTAAATCCCAAAGCTGGGATTAGAAAACGGAAAGCAACTTTGGAAACCTAGATGTATATTCTATTTATCACCAAAGTATTTTCCCAGCTCCAAGGGAAATGTTGACCCTATAGGCAAAATTGTAAAAAATACCATTTTTGGGGTTTTCGCTTAAATTTTTAGGAATTGCGGGATTCTCTTTGACGTCTTGACAAGTTTTTTTACACCTTGTTATTTAGAATGACAAAGTTAAGAAACGCTGAAAATTTCATTGAGTTGCGTTAATAAAGATTTTATTACATATTACCGGTCTAATTCATAATAACTTAAAACAGCTTTATAAGTCGTTAATAAGAAAAAAATCTAAAAACAGTATTCATAAATGTTTAATTATGTTATAAGTCTGTTATAAACCATTCACAAATTTGAAATATTTATTGTAGGTTCGACACTACTTTAAACCTACTTTAAGATATTCTTTTTCCATTTTTTCTTGAAAAAAGCGAATTTTAAAGGTAATTGTTTCTAAATTTGCAATAATAGACGATACTATTGCAATGTCTAAACATAATTTTAACTCCGCCGGGGAATAAATCCCACTTTAATAATATATGATTTTGTTTCGTATTTCTCCGGCAGTAAGCTACATGAGGTTCGCAAGTGAGTTTGATTGCCATTTTTGTCATTTTCTTTTAACCTGTAACGCCATATAGTAATGAAATGTGTAAACATTGTGGAAGAAGGTCCACACAATCTAATATACCCACTCCGGAATTAAAACTATGTGTTTCCACATAGAAATTCATAAAATTTTTTTAAAATTTAACAATATGACAATGAAAATAAATTATAAAATATTCATGTTTATTTTTCGTCATTCGAATACTTTTAATAATAATTGTAATAAAATATAGATTTTTTCTCTAAAAATTAGTTTTTATCTTCAAAAATGTATTATTACTAAAAACAAACAATGAAAAAAAAGAGATTACGAATATTTTATCCTAATGAATCCTTTAGCCCTAGGCAATTTCACTTCATTACCATACGATGTCCAGCATATTTCAGCTATAATCCTTTTTTAATGGGTGCGCATGTTAAATTTTTGGGGTACTTTAAAATAAAATTCTTAATAAATGCGAAATTAACTTATTTCTGACTTTCTGATTGAATTTTCCGTTTTGGTGTATTCAGGGACTTATAGTAAAATTTCACGGATAATATTTTTGCGGCACATTTTAACCCCTTTAACCCCTTAATGGAGTTTGTTGCTCTTTATTAAAAGAAGGACAAAAAAGACCCATGCCTTGAGGATTAAGAGGGTTAACATATTCTACAAAAATATTCTCCGTAACATTTTGCATAACTTTGCTGAACATATTTTATACCTAAAGTGTTCTTTAAAATAAAATTCTTAATAAATGCCAAATTAACCCTCAGCGGAACATTTTAACACCTTAAATCCCCGTTGCAATGGTGTTTTTTACTCATTTTTCAAATAAGGACAAAAACGACCCATGCCTTGAGGATTTAGAGGGTTAACATATTCTACAAAAATATTCTCCGTAACATTTTACATAACTTTGCTGAACATATTTTATACCTAAAATGTAAGGATCACATGGTTTCTTATGACGATTAACAATAAGAATGTGCCAGAGTTGGGAAACTTTAACCCCCCCCCCCCCTCAAATGAAATTCAGATGTAAACTTTTAAAACGCCGATACACGTGTCTTTTTTTTTGTCTCCTCTATCAAAATTTATTGGTCGGACCTCGTATTTTTTTTGGTGTTGTACATTGTAATTGAATTAAGCCCCCAATTTTGGGGTTTTAATTCATTTGTGGTTTGGGGACTTTGTTCGTAGCGCCGTAATTCGGACCTAAAATACTTAAAAATGCGGAATTTTTTTTTTTAAATTTTTAGTTTATTTTTTGAAATATCTTAAGTAGAAATTTATAACCGATTATGGCCAATAAGGCTAGGTTGTTGAAAATAAATAAATATAAAAAAAATAAAAATATTTGTACAATATAAATTTATTCAAAGTATTCGGTGCAAAAATGATTTTCTTTTATAGCGTTAAAGCATCATTTCACACATGCAAAGTTGTCATTCAAGGTCCCTCGGCTTCAATTCGTATGGTACCCAATTTCCCCGCTTTTGGTTGAAACTAATGGAACACTTGCTTATGGTGAAGCTTTGGCATTTACGAAGCGAAAAAAACGTTGTTGTTTACACTATAATGTTCAATAACTAAGTGGGAATAAATGACAGACGTGTAGTGTAGCCTTCAAAATTACACATAAGTTATTAAAAACAAAAACCGTGTTAAACAGATACGCCATCTGTTGTAAATACCGCATCCTTATCTTGAAGTATGCTTTGGTAAAGGGTATATAAGATTCGGCATAGCCGAATATAGCTCTCTTACTTGTTTTAATTATACTCATAGGACTAACCAAAAATTAGCACACAACTCTTACCGTTTGTTTTTTAGTTTTCCTTTGAGAACAAACTGATGAAGAAAAAACCCATAAAAAGTGACTCGTTTTTTTACTGCTTTATTCCTTGGATTGCGGTACTCTAATAATCGTTTGTAACAAATTGAAAATAAAATCGCAAAAAAAAATATGGTCTACATCTCAAATAACAATTCAGAAGGAAGGAAGGATAGATAGAAATACAGCGTAAAATTCATAAGTATCTTTTCATTCATATTTATTCGGTGTTGTGGATGAAAGTTTGTTTTTTTTTGTATCTGTGTTTCTAGTAAGTATGTTTGTGTGTGTGTGTGTGTCTATGTTGCACTTTGGTTTGATGGTGATTGTTAACTGCTTTTCATGCTCAAGATTATTTGTTGTGATGCTGTCTTTGCCTTGTTTTTATTGTAGTTTTTTTTTTGTTGGTTTGCTATTGCAGTTGCTTCAGTGAAAACAAACAGTAGTTGCTTTTTCGTTGGATAGAAAAAAAGACACAATTTCACAATTTTTATGAGCAATAATGTTTTTTTCTTTTTGCTTCTTCTAGATTTTTGTAGGTTCATTTTCAATTTATTTAGTTTTTTTTTTTGTTGTGGCAAACATTCGCACAGATTGCATGTGATTGTTTGCATAACCTCGACCTTAATGAAATCATGTTGTTGTTATTATTGCAGTTGCTACAGTATTTTTTGTTGCTGCTGCTGTTACTAGGAGATGTCTATGACCAGTATTTATTTATTTTTTAACATTGGCAATGAAACAATTGTTGGTTGTATTACAAGGCACCCTACGAGTCTTATTGAAAGAAATTTCTGCAAAAATAGAGGTTCCGAAGGACCATTATACTAAGAAGAAAACATTTTTCAATAAGGAATTCGCTTAAAGATTTAGATTTTTCTCTACCCAGAGGCCCATTGTGTCTCATGTTGCTCTATAATTTTGAAACTCTTTAAATAATATACTGAAAATTCTATATTTATATTAGTGATAGTCTAGATTTTGAACAGATCGCCTAACTAATTTCCATAGCCTACCCACTTAGCCGTCTTGGCTCCCTACTTCCACCCAATAACATTCCTCTTTCTTACCTTCTGTTTTTTTTATTTTTTTTTTTGAAGTTGTCGTAACTGTTGCAGTTGTGTGTTCTGGTTGTTGCAACATCGTGATTTTACAATTTATTTAATAGTTTTTTTTCTTCATCTACTTCTTTCTATTCAAAGGAAAATGTTACAAGAGATAAATAATTCTTTTCGTTTTGTTTGTCGTTGCTGTTGTTTGTTTGTTTGTTTTTAAAATATTATAAAAAAAAATAGTTAAATTCATACCGGAAAACTCTCTTTTTAAGTGCAGCTGTAGCAGCAAAGCAAACAACAAAAAATTCATCTAAAAAATAGAATTTGAAATTTGAGCTTGATAAGATTAATACGGATACTGTATACGAATATTAAGAAATTGAAGAACTTTTATTTAATGCTCTAAGTTTTTCTGTATTTCATTCATTTTTTTTCGTTGTTGGTTCTTGCAAATTTTTTCTATTTAAATCTATTGTCTAGTATTCACATCAAAGACAGATGTTCATTATGTTTAAGGTTTGTAATGGAAAATCAGCAAAAAGCGAAAAAAACAATTTGGTTTTTGGCCAACACCTTAGTTTTTGCAAAAAAAGTAGGATGAATTTTATTTACGTTAAACAGTAAAATATTGAGCTAATTCTTTGAGTCTCTGCAGTGAACTTTGAACATGGTTTCTATTGCAATAAACTTAAGATGATGATTTTGATAGGAAATTTGTCATAGTCGAACATTAGGAAATCCAGCTGTGGTTTTGTACGAGTCTTTTTGACAAATCTAGACAGATCAATCAGTGTTATATTTCCTTAATAGACTAGATCGTCAGAGGACTATGTACATATACCGCACTGTCCTTATATGAAGACACCTGTTTAAAGGCCGATAACTCTAAGACAAACCGATATATATTTTAATATAAAGATACAAATCACTACTAGAGGCTTAAATGCAATCAAGCACAATTGCTGGAGAAGAAAATACAAGTATACTTAATTTTTTGTGCTTTCTTCGGATTTCAATTTTCGATTTGACTTAAAAATGCGTGATTTTTTAAATTTTTTTGTTTTTATTTGGAAACATTTGCACAATATAAATTTATTTAAAGTATTGACCATTATTAGCTATCTTTCTGTCAACGTATGGATTCCGAGCCAAAAGAACTGCTCATATTTTGATGCCAGAATCGAATCAAGCCATTTTCGGATTCTCTGTTCCAAAGGGAAGCGTATCACAGAGAGAGTATTCTGCATCGATCGAAACAAATAGTAATCGGACGGGGCACGGTCTGGACTATAAAGCGGGTGGGGCAAAACTTCTTTCAAGGTCTCTCGGCTTTAATTCGTATGGAACCCGATTTCCCTGCTTTTGGATGAGAAGAAGAAAAAAATTTTACATTATTTACTAGTTTCGCCCATTATCCTCAAATGGGGACAGTGCATTAAAATGATACCTAGTAATGACTTAAAAATGCGTGCTTTACAATAGATGGCGTATCTTTTAATAGCAGTTTTTCTTTTTAATAACATATATGCAGTTCAGAAGTGGTGATTTTGACACGAAAGACAAAGATCGCCCGTCGAAAAAGATTGAAGATAAAGAGGCATTTCTCCATGAAGATTTTTGTAAAACTCAACAAGAGCTTGCAAAATCATTGCGAGCAACTCAAACAGCAATTTCAAACGAAGTATTCACCCTAAAGCCGGGAAATTGGGTACTATACGATTTGAAGACTAGTTTGCATGTCCGAAATGATGTTTGAACCAGTGTTTAAAAAGCTACGATAACTAACAAATTTTTAACTGTTGCTACAACTACTGCTTCAAAAAAGTGTATGTAGCGGTAGCAGTAGCATTTGTCTTTTTTCGTTTTCTTGTTTTTTTAAAACTACTGCTACCTTCAAAATATAAAACTCTTAACAGAGCAATAGTAATAAAACATGAATTGTAAATGGAGTAGTAGCATAAAAATACAAATCATTGCTACTGCTCTATATCGAGTTTTAATTTTTAAGGTAGCAGTAAAGTAGCAGTTGATGAAGCAGTTAAGGTAGGAATAAAAGTAGTCAAAAAAGAAAATCTTCAGTCATAACACCAAAATTGACAGAATTAAACACTGTGTGTTGTTTTTGTTTTGAGAGAGTTTGAAAGAATTATTCGATTTTATTCGTCTCAGATGTTCGTGTTGCTAACAGAAAGATCGTGTTTTCTGTGTGTATAACAAAAAAGCCGAACTTTTGTTTACCACACGACCAACATACACAAATATACATTCACAACAACAACACATAATATACTTTTTTGGCTGAAGATTTTTATTTTTGACTTATTTTATTGCTACCTCAACTGCTACTTAGCTGCTACTTCAACTGCTACTTCTTCACTACCTCAACTGCTACTTCTATTACTACTAAATTTTAAAAGTAGCAGAATTAATAAAAAACTAATGACTGCTACATCAAAACTTTTTCTTTTTTAAGGTAGCAATAGAAAATAAATTACTCTGCTACTTTTAAATTTTTCTTTTATTAGTACTGTAGTAGTAGTAATTAGTACAGTAGTAGTAGTAATTATTGACTCCGAGTTTTTATTAATTTTTTAACTAGACTACTTGTGTTTTTTCGTTGCTACTGCTACTTGTAGTCTAGTTTTTTAAACACAGGTTTGAACGCTATAAAAAAAAATCACTTTTGCACCGAATCATTACTTGCGATGAAAAATGGATCCACTGCGATAACCCGAAGTTTAAGAGATCGTACGTGATGCCCGTACGGTAATGCAATGTATTTGGTGGGACCGAACGGGTCTATTCTATCTATCTATTAATCTATATATAATGAGCTGCTGAAATCTGCCCAGACCATCGTTTGAAGCGAACATTGGCCGAAAGACGCCCAGAATATGCGACAAGACATGAAAGCATAATTTTTCATCATGACAACGCTAGACCACATGTTGCAATACCTATTGAAAACTATTTAGAAAGAAGTGGTTGGGAAGTTTTGCCTCACCCGCCTTATAGTCTAGATCTTGTCCCATCCGATTACTATTTATTTCGATCGATGCAGAATGCTCTCCCTGGGATGCGCTTCACCTTAGAACAAAGTATCCGAAATAGGCCTGATTCGTTCTTGGCCTCAAAGGTCATAGTTAACAATTGCAAATACTTTGAATAAATTTACAAATGTTTCAAAATAGAAGCTAAATATTTGAAAAAATCCTTCATTTCTAAGTCATATCGTAAATTTTAATAGAATATGGTAAATTTGTATAGAGCAAAAATTAAATGTCGTAAATGTTTAACGAAAATCATAAAAATATTCTAAGGAAACATAAAATATCGTAAAATTCTCCTTCGAAACACAAAATATTGTAAATTTATCAATGAAATCATCAAAATGTTGCAATAGAAGAAATAAAAAATAATGATCATTTTTGTATAGACTAAAAAAAATCGTATCGTAAATTTTTAGGAGAAAAATCCGAATATCGTAAATTTTTTAGAGAAAAAATTAGATATCTTAAATATGGCAATTTACTCCATGGAAACATCAAAATGTCGTAAATTTTTCTATGAAATCTTCAAAATATCTTAAATCTTTCTGTTGGATCATCAAATTATAAATTTGTCTATAAAAAAAAAATAATAATGCAAATATCGTAAATTTTTCTAGAGAAAAAATTAAATATTATATAGATTTGTTAAACGAAAAATCAAAATATCGTAAATTTTTCTATATAAATATTCAAATATCGTAAAAATCTTATGAAAATATCAAAATATTGGAAATTTATCTATGGAAACATCAAGATATCATAAATTTTTCTGGGGAAGAATTCAAATATCGTAAATATCATATGAAAACATCGAGATATTATAATTTGTTTATGGAAACAAATTTCTCTATGAAAACTTTGAGATGTCGTAATTATACCCTACACCACCATAGTGGGGAGTGTATAATGCGTTTGTGCAGATGTTTGTAACGCCTAAAAATATTAGTCTAACACCCACCTTAAAGTATACCGATCGACTTAGAATCACTCTTCTGAGTCGATTAAACGATGTCCGTCCGCCTGGCTGGCTGGATGGCTGTCCATGTAAACCTTGTGCGCAGAGTACAGGTCGCAATTTTGAAGATATTTCGATCAAATTTGGTATATATTATTTTTTCCAAGCCCAAGGACCAAGCCTATTGAAACTGGCTGAAATCGGTCCATTATTTCACCTAGCCCCCATACAAATGTCCTTCGAAATTGGACTTTATCGGTCATAAATGTTTAATTTATATATATATCTCCACAAATTCCGCTCCAAATAAGTTTTATATATACAAAATTCATGTTACCAAATTTTGTTACGATCGGTCCATAATTAGTCATAGTTCCCATATAGACTTCCCATCACTTTAACGTGCATAAATCGCTTAAAAATGTTGGTATACACACAAAATTAAACATAGTTAACTTCCATAAATCACACGACCCAATTTCATGGTGATCGGTCCATAATTGGTCATAGCTCCCATATAATGCCCACTTCCAAAAATCACTCACGAATATAAATTATTGAAATTTTAAAAGAAAAATCTGTTTGCTCTTTTATTTAGTGTAGGGTATTATATTGTCGGGCTTGACCGACCATACTTTTTACTTGTTTTTTTTATGAAAACATCAAAAAATAATCAATCTTCCTATGGAATCAACAGAATATCGATATTTTTTCTATAAAATTATTGATTCTCTATATTAATATGTCTGTTTATTTGTTTGATTGTTTGTGACCTATAGGAGCCTAACTCACTGGACCAATCCTCTTGAAATTTACTGTATATTCCTCTGAAATTTGAAATTTTAAGGGGCCATACAAAGTTAATTTGATCGTTTAGTCCTAAAATTATACATGAGCAATTCCACCATTTGTTTAAATATTTGAGACCAAATTGGGAGTATGTAGTAGCTACAGAAAAGGAAAAAAAGAAAAATGTTGACCTAGGTCGGCGCCTGTATAAGACATAGAGTCAATACATTTTGTATGGTTATTCTACCATCAATATTAATATTTAGGACAAGAATGGGCGGACTATCAATAGTGGACGTGGCACCTAAACTAAATATTAAAATTCATATTTATCTGTATAATTGTAATATGTAAAGACTGGAAACCTTATATGAATTACTTTGGTTCCATGGTGCGCTTCTTGGCTAAGAATGGAAGGAATTGGAAAAATGGGCGGGGTACCGCCCATACGAAGTAAATAGTTATTTTCTAATATCTGCAGAACTATAATTGTGATAGTTTATACGAATCGATTTCTTATCAGAGCATGAAGTTTAACCAAGAAAAGATCGGAGCAGAGGGTGAGTCATCTCACATACAAAGTAAATAGCTATTTTCGAGAACTATAGTTGTGGAAATCTTAAAATTTCGACTGAAGATATCACTTACTATTGTTCATAGTTTGGCTGAAGGTGGACGGTGGGCGTGGCACCTGCCATGCAATGTAGTTCCTTAATTTCGAATATCTGAAGAACTATTTATAATCGTAAAACTATTTAAACTATGTACGAATTCATTTCATCGCACTATACGGAGTTTGGCTGAAAATTGGCGGGATTGTATTAGTGGGCATGGTACCTATCATACAAAATAAATTTTCCAATATCTCGACAACTATAATTGTGAAAGTCTTCAAACTTTATAGGAATCAATTGCATATCACGGCATATAGTTTAACCAAAAATGGGAAGGAGCGGAACAGGGGGTAAGTCATCTCCCCCTAAATATCTTCAGAACTACAATTACGAGAATATTCAAACTTTGTCCGAAAAGCACTCTTAGCAATTTACATATATGTTTTAAACTCTAAACTTTTTATTTCATTACGATACGGGTAGCGAAGCACATCGGTTTTTAGCTAGGTTTTCTATAAAAAATCAAGATATTGTTATTGATAACATTTCTTGAGAATTCTATTAGTATTGCTGGAATAGTATCCTTATCAACAAATGACTGCATTTTGCTATAAGTTTTTGATACTTTTCATAAATTTTGATCATGAAACTTCATTTACGTGCTGAAAATCTAAATTCTCTTCAACAATTAATCTTATTTATTATTTAAATCTAAACTAAATTTAATACATTTAAGCCAAAGTTCAATGTTACAATGCCAAAATCTTAAAGGCCAAATTAAACACTTAATACTGTTTAATTTTTTTTATGAGCTTACTGTGAAATCAATGAGCTTAAATTAAGCAATTTAGTGTGTTTAGTTGTTTGGAGTATTTTATTTTTTTTTTGTTGCTCCATGTCGAAATCAGATAATTTTTCTTAAATAAAAATTTGATTAAATTCATGAACACAAAATGAACAACTGAAAATATGAAAAATAACACGCAAACATGCATTCGGCAATAACACGCAGTTGCCAGCTAATAATTGTGCAGTGTAACATAATAAATATTAAATACCCAGGTGGAAATTGTTTGCAACATCTCAATCGATCATTGTAGCTTCAAATGCTTTGCTAGCATTCTTTCACTTTCTCATAAATGACATGGATCAAAACAACTTTGTGTCTCAGTTTTGAAATAGTTTGGACTCGTTCCTAGTCTATGACTTATCGCAACTTAAATTGTCTAAATTTCCTGCTGGGTGTTTGGATATTCAACCAATGAATACGAGTCAAGACATGTCAAAAGTTATGTTAAATACAACTCTATAGATGAAATATTTTTAGCCAAAAAAAACAGAACACCAGTCAATCTTGAAGATAAATCTGACCTAGAAGCATGAACAAACATGATTAAATTGAGCCAAGCAACATTATTAATCTAAAAAAATAAATAGAAACAAAACAACTTTGTATAAAACATAAATCGATCGAAAGACGGACAGACACACACACAATAGATAGACAATTGCAAATGTTTGGAAAAACTTAAACTTAAGCCCCGGCCAACAAGAAAAATAAATATAATTTCAACAACAGCCGCCACAGCAACTTGATCATTTCAAATAAGTAACAAAAACAAACAAAAAAAAAACCAAAAACGCAATAAACTGAGTAATTGTAGCATTGAATGAAGGCAGCTATGATTGGATGTTGCCACAAAACAGCCACAACATTAAGCAGTTTTTCAAAACTAAAAATATTTAAGCCTGAAATGCTCGAAAAATAGAAACAAGTAAAAACCCTTATCAAATATTTGAAATCTTAAATTAAGCATGACAAGTTATTTGAATAAGCATTTACTAGCACTACTACAGCTATTAACTACCAACTGCCATCTACTACCACAACTACTTGTAGCTTGTTGTAGTAGTCGTCAACACATTAGATGCCACTAAGACTCAAATTTGTTGCATGCTTATAAACACCTCATGCCACAGCATACAGCAGCAATTGCTTAAAGTTACAAACATTTATAATGCACTCAGTCCGTTGTACACCTAGAAATTGACAATCGTTTCACACTTACCACAACTACTCACAGCTACATGTTGCAGCAATAAACATAAAATACTTAAATTAACTATCGATTGCCAAACTTCTCTGCAGTTGCAATTGCCAAACATCATCGATATCACTTTCAACCACTTTTTTTGGTTTTATTTTTAATATAACTAGTTTTTTTTTTTGTTTGTTCTCCTCTAGTTTAAGATTTCTAAGTTTATTCTTTTCTTTTGGAGTAAATTTTTGTTTAACAGCAACTGCTTTCATTATATAAAAGGCAGATTACTGTTTTTAAGTATCAATATCTTGGGGTATTTTAACCGATTTTTATTTCTTGTGTTGTAGTTTTGGGAATAAAAACTCTCAAGGTTAAACATCAATTAAATAAAATGCCACATTGTTAACTGCCAAGTGCAATAATTCTAACACCCAACCAAAACCAACCAATTGGCAAAACAAAAAAAAAAACTTTGATAAGCCACTGAAACTTTAAAGACTTTTTTGCTTCTTAAACTAATACTTGGCAATGCACTGAGAAAAATCAAGCGTTTTAAATTCTAAACTTCATGCGGCTGTAAAAGCAGTATTTTCTTTTCCTGAAAACATATTTCATATGATATTTAATTTGTTCAATCAATTAATTTACAATATTTGGATTTTTCAAAAGTTAAATTTAAATTAAAAAAAATTGTACGATATTTGAAATTTTCTCTAGAACAATTTACGATATATGAATGTTTTTATAGAAAAATGTACGATATATTGATGTTGTCATAGAAATTTTTATTCTTAAAGAAAAATTTACGATATTTTTTTTGAAATTTCTCTATATGAAAATTTACGATATTTGGAAAAATTTATGATAATTACGATTCATTAATATTTTCTAGAAAAATGTACAATATTTTGTAAATCCTGAAATATTTAAAATAATTATTTTCACGTTTCCATAGAACAATTTATGATATTTTAATGTTTTCCTAGAAAAATTTACAATATTTTGATATTTCCATTGAATGTTATTTTGATGTATCCATAATAAAAGTATATATATTGATGTTGTAATAGAAATTTTGATATATTTTGATGTTTCTATAAACATATTTACGATATTATGATGTAACCATAAATAACACTCTGATACAAAATGACACTTTTTGTCAGAACTTGAAAAGGCACCTAGTGGAGGTTGTAGGCCTAGGTGAGGACATACTAAAACCGTTTTCAAAGATTTTGAAACACCCTCAAAATTTTTAGTTATTTTGAAAAAACTGTTTTACTTTTGTACCTCTAACTCACACATTTTTAGACCTATTTCAAAATTTTAAACAACTATAGTTAGTTAGTTAAGCTTTCATAAAATGTATGTATAAGATCTGTATTCCTAGAAATTGTTAAGTTTTTATAAATAGTTTGGCTTTCTTTTTTATTTTTTTTCTTAATTTTTCAAATTCAACAATAGTTATATAAATTTTTGTCTATGAAACCCTATTTTTTTTGCACAGTAATTTATAGACAATTTTATGTAGACAAAAACGAGATAAAAAAAAAGTTCCACAAAATTTACCTTGTAAATTAAAAATTGTAGAAAAATTTTATTTTTTTTATTCATTTTTTTATTCAGTTGAATAACTTTTACAATTTTCATCCGATTTGAATTATTAAAACGATGGTTTGTTAAGAACTAATATAATATATTGGTATAAATTTGTATAAGCTTCCATATCCAAATAAGCAATAAAAAGCGATTAAAATCAAAAAAGTTGATAAATTTAGATTTTCTTTTAGATATTCTTAACAAAAACAATACTTATAACTAACAAATGTATCAAAAAATGCACGTCATTCTAAAGCGTAATCAGTTTTCTTTTTAAACCCGTTAAAAAATTTAAAGTCGGACAGAGACTGACTGAGTTACAAATCGATAAGTTCACGGACATAACTGAAAACGGTTTTTTCAGAATAACTTCTGAATTTGAAGGTGGTTTGGAAATTTTTTGACACAATTTCTAATGCACTCAGCAAGCCCTATAACCGCTAGGTCGTTTTCCAAGTTTTTTTGCCATCGTAGCACCGTGTTATTATTCAATAATTTGAAGTTTTCATAGAAATTTTGATGTTTCCAAAGAATATTTTTAGTGATTTTGTGGTTTCCATAGATATTTTGATGTTTTGCTAGAAGAATTTTATATATTATTGTTCTATTCACTATAGAACAATTTACGATATTTGTATTTTTCTCTATCGAAAAATTAACGATATTTTAATTTTTTTATAGAAAATTTTTCGATATTTGAATTTTTCTCTATAGAACAAATAGCAATTTGAATTTTTTCTCTATAGAAAAATTTACGGTATTTGAAATTTTCTTTATAGAAAAATTTACGATATTTGGGATTTTTCTCTATAGAAATATGTACGATATTAGGATTTATCTCTATAGAAAAATTTACGATATTTTGAATTTTTCACTATAGAAAAATTTACGATATTTGGATTTTTCCCTATAAAAAATTTACAAATTTACTATATTTGGATTTTTCTCTACAGAAAAATTCACGATACATATTTGTATTTTTATTCCCTTCACCTTCGTGAGAAGGGTATATATAAGTTTGTCATTCCGTTTGTAATTTCTACATTTTTCATTTCCGACCCTATAAAGTATATATATTCTGGATCCTTATAGATAGCGGAGTCGATTAAGCCATGTCCGTCTGTCTGTTGAAATCAATTTTCTGAAGACCCCAGATATCTTTGGGATCCAAGTCTTCAATAATTCTGTCAGACATGCTTTCGAGAAGTTTGCAATTTAAAATCAGCAAAACCGGTCCATAAATAACGGAGATATGAGCAAAAAACCGGGACAACCTCCATTTTTGACCTATTTTTGATCTATATCTGGATTACTAAGTCATTAATATAGACAATATGGATATCTAATGATAGATATTTCAAAGTCCATTGCAACGATGTAGATAAGGCTATAGTAAGCTGGACCTACAATGGATCAAAATCGGGAAAAATATTTTTTAACACGAATTTTTTTTTCATCAACAAATTTTTTTTGTCATAAATTTTTTTCCAAAAAAAAAAAAATAAAAAATTAAAAAAAAAATTTGGAAAAAACTTTTTTTAAAAAAAATTAAAAAACAATTAAAAAAAAAAAGAATTTTGAAAAACAATTAAAAAAAAATTATAATTTTGTTTACCTAAAAATATTTAAAAAAATGTATTTTAAAGTATAATTTGGTGAAGGGTATATAAGATTCGGCACAGCCGAATATAGCGCTCTTACTTGTTTTATTTTGCATAGACAAAATATATTTAAACATTGATTATGCCTTAACTATGTTTAAAATTTTGATAAGTTACCCGGTCATACTATTCTTTGTTTGGCTAGTTTTCAGCATCTCATAATAGATATGACCCTTTTGATCCCAAATACTAAGGTAAAAAAGGATATTTGGCTATGGTGTCGATTCGGCTGCTTGGTCGGACTTCACACCTCGATCTCTTATGCATCGGGTTATCTTCATTTTTCATCATCAGTAATGATTCGGTGCAAAAATTATTTTCTTTTACAGCGTTCAAACATCATTATACCCTACACCACCATAGTGGGAAGGGTATTATGCGTTTGTGCAGATGTTTGTAACGCCCAAAAATATTAGTCTAACACCCACCTTAAAGTATACCGATCGACTTAGAATCACTTTCTGAGTCGATTAAGCGATGTCCGTCCGTCCATCCGTCCGTCCGTTTGGCTGGCTGGCTGTCCATGTAAACCTTGTGCGCAGAGTATAGGTCGCAATTTTGAAGATATTTCGATCAAATTTGGTACATATTACTTTTTCGGCCCAAGGACCAAGCCTATTGAAACTGGCTGAAATCGGTCCATTATTTCACCTAGCCCCCATACAAATGTCCCCTCGAAATTGGACTTTATCGGTCATAAATGTTTAATTTATCTATGTATCTACACAAATTTCGCTCCAAATAAGTTTTATATATACAAAATTCATGTCACCAAATTTTGTTACGATCGGTCCATAATTAGTCATAGCTCCCATATAGACCCGCTTCCGAAAATCACTTTAAAGTGCATAAATCGCTTAAAAATGTTGGTATACACACAAAATTCAACATAGTTAACTTTAATATAGACATAAATCACACGACCTAATTTTATGGTGATCGGTCCATAATTGGTCATAGGCCCCATATAAGGCCCACTTCCAAAAATCACTCAAAAATATAAATTGATATTTTAATAGAAAAATATTTTTACTCATTTACTTGGTGTAGGGTATTATATGGTCGGGCTTGACCGACCATACTTTCTTACTTGTTTTAGACATGCAAAATCGTCTTCCATGGTCTCTCGGCTTTAATTCGTGCTATAACCAATTTCCTTGCTTTTGGATGAATCCTGTTGCTTGCAAACGTTTTGGAATTCCAGATTTAGTAGCTCCAAATGATTTTGCAAGCTCTTGTTGAGTTCGACAACAATCTTCATGGAGTAATGACTCCAATTCTTCTGAACCACACAACCCATCTCTCGCACGTTGAAACCGATGGAACACATTCACTTTGGTAAGCAATCGGTGTTCTTCAGCGGCACTTTTTTCAAAGTAAAGCAAAACTTCCCGCATATGAATCTTTGTTATAACACAAGATATTTTACGGATTCCGAACCGAGATCAATATATCGTTCAAGAATTTTGAAAATCGATGCATAAATTACTGAAATGTGAGAATAAACTAACAATACCTCTATTGTAGGTGATGTTTTGGTATATATCTAAAACATATATACGGATAGATAATTAGTAAATCAAATGAAATTTATTTCAAAGACCTTTCCAATTTTTTTCGTTCAGTGCTCACATTAAATGTTTCTAATTTTTATTAAACATAGTTGCTAGTTATTTAGCTGCTGGTGCGGTGTTTATGGCTGTTTCGATTTTCTTTCGTTTTTTCATTATGCGAATTTAAACATTTTATTGTACATATTTATAAACGCTGGCGTTTCGCATTTCATTTTACATTTGAATTTGCATAAAACAAATTTGGTATTAAATATGCTGGTTTCGATAAAAATCTATTTTGCTGTTGTTCAGTTTTTTGTTGCTGTTGGTTAGTTTTTTCTACTGACATTGTCATCGTTTATTTAGTCGTATATTTCGCGATCGTGCCCCTCTTTTACGTCTCTTGCGATCGTACGTTTTTTTTCATTTGCACCTTATGGCGGCTGCTTACAATTTTGTTTGTATTTTGTGGCTGTAAATTAATATCGAATATTTTATTTGCAGTTTTTATTTGTTATTTTATTTATTTAATGTTCAATTAATTTAGGTTAAATTCTACTTGGTTTTTTTTTGGAGTTTTTTTTTTATCTAACGAAAAATTTTAATTGATTTTTTTTTTGCTGAATTCACAGTTAATTTACTGAAGTTTGGAGTTTGTTAAAGAATTGATTAATTGTAATATTTTATAGACATTTATTATAAAATTATTAAGTAAAATTTATGTGGGATTATAATAGTAGTAACGCCTTAAAATAAAATTAAAAAACAAAATTGTTAAATTGAAAATTAATAAATAAAATATTGCGTAATGTATGTTAGTGTAAAAAGAGGAGTATATATTAATTTGAAAATAATAATTAATTTATTAACTAAAGATGGAAAATTAATTAATAAAACTATTAAGTTTTAAGTCCATGAGAAAACTTGATGTTATTTGCAATGATATTGTGAAGATAGTTGATCATATTCATGTTGCCTTTGAATAAATCTAACCTTCTCTGTTTTTTAGTTAATTTCTCAAATGTTAATCTGAAGTTTTTGTCTTTTACAAACATTTCAAGATAAGGATTCTCTAACAACTTCCTTAATGTCTTTCCCTTTAGTCTATACCTTTTCTTGGCTAAGACTTTCTCTACTGGAAATTTATCTAAATTTAGGGGGTGCTAAATACATGTTTTTAAACTTGTTAAATTAACAAACGATAACGGTTATTTTAACAACTAACAAAATGAAATCTCTAAATACTATCGCTAACAAATTCGTTGTTGTTTTATTTATTTATTTTGCTTTAAACTGTTTTTTTTAAGCTAAAGTAGCAGCTACCTAACTCGTAGTTTAATTTTAGTTTTTTCTGTTGTTGGGATGCATGGAAAATAGCGATTTTGTTAAATTTCAATATCGTGCATATAAAAAACAACTAATTACCAAATAAAATGTTTTATCTTGGAAATCTAAAGTTTAAACTAAAAACAGCACCAGCACTTTGAACCCTGAAACTTAGCTTAACAGGCTAAAGAAGTAACTAACTAAACACACAACAAACGTAAACTATTAGTAAAAGTTTAACAGTTTGTAATTTCATACCAACCAACCAACCAGCCAACCAACCAGACAATTGAGGTGTAAGGAAAAACTTAAGAAAATTTTACTGCTGTACACAAGTTGTTGTGGCAAAAACAAAATGAATACCCAGGAATTTCCTACATTCAGTGTTTAGTATTTAACACCAACAAGTAAAATTAAAAGAAAAAACTCTCTTGTAAACGCCAACATCATCAAACTCTAGTCGTCTCAGTTCATCTAGCTCAAACGTTGACAAAATAAAACATCCAAAATTAAATAGATGGCAGAATCCAACAAAGATTGAACAAAAATTGGCCGCAACTGTTACACCATATTGTCCCAAATAACTGCCACAAAGAATCACATTTGCAAAATCTTTTTGTTTGTCCTGTTTGTTTGCTTGCTGTTGTTTTTAACGGATTTCTATCTTTTGTTATGTTAAACAAATAGCGTAAAAAGTTATGGGCCAGTTGGAAAATTAAAAAAAAAATACATCGAATTTCATAAAGAAACATTAATAGAATTAATTGGTCAATTCACAAGGTCTCTTATCATGTCATATTTTCCTAATATTTCACAATGGTTTTTATTGTTTTTCAAGCTAAAAGTGCCCTAAAATAATAATACTCTGTATGCTATGTTTATTATGTTATCGTAACCAACCAGCCGAGACCTGCGCCGAATGCCTAAGAGTCGGTTAAGCCGAGCTGCCGGGTCGTGATATATTAGGACATTATGACAATATGACTGATAAGAGACCTTGTGAATTGACCAAATGTATATTTACGAAATTGCTCTAGAAATAGAACATTCTGGTTCTATCCGTTAGATAATTCTTGAAACTACTAGACTAGTATATCAATAGTTGCTGTTAGCTTATCATGGCGCTAGTCGAATTAACATCAACTGTGTTACCAGTGCATTCTTGGACATTACAAAGTGTATTTTAAAAGTGCGTAATATAAGTGTGTGCATTAAGAGAGAGTGACTATTTAAATTGTTGTATAAATTTAATAAAATAAAGAATTGTTACAAATTTTAAACTACTGATCGCTTTTATTTACAATTAAGTGAATCCGGCTTATTTAAAGGAAATAAACCACCGTTTTTAAAAGGTAAAAACGTAACAGCGTGATTATGAACGATGATTAAAGGATCATAAGTAAAATGGATTGAACAAATTCAAGTTACTGGTTGATTATTGTTTAAGAATTCGCACACATAGTTAGTTAGCAGTCTTCATTCTGTATTCTATTTAGGTGTTTACCATAGATGTTATAAAGAAATGTTCTTAAACAAAGGAGAAAACCTGTGCCTTGGCATATTTTCAGTCGTATTTAAAAAAATTGCGACGAATAAAATGTCAAACCTTTCTGTATGCATCAATCTACACAAACCAGTATTTTAAAGATATTCAAAATTGAACAGATACTACGATGGTGGGTGTAAAAGTCTGTGGCTTTTTGCAATTCCCGCCTCTTTACTGAAAGAGCAACACTGCTCCTGTCAACAGGAATGTATTAGTTAGCTCCTGTCAAAATTTGAACAAGCTGCATCATTTAATTTGTGTTTGACAGCCATTGATAGCAGACTATCGTGAGAACTGTGGAGAAATATTGTCAAAACTGAAGTAATGCGAATAAACACAGAAAACTCAAACAACTTTACAATTGATAATGTGAGTTTGGAGGAGGTTAAGTAGTTTTACTACCTCAGAGCTGTCATCATAACATCAGGCGATTCGGGTGCAGATATTGACAATCGAAGAAAAAAAGGCGACTCAAACGTATAGTGAACTTAATAGGAAATGGAACTCCTAAACTATTTCTCAACTCCAATATCCGATCTACATTATTATATGGATGCGAAACGTGGAATGTGGCACATCGTTATATGCATGCCCTGCAAGTTTTTATATACAAATGCCTCAGAATAATTCTATGTGTCCCCCATAGCTACGATCCAGTCCCCCATAGCTATTGAAATACAAAGGGGGAAATGTAACCGGATTGGTGAATGGATATTGCCAGAACAGCTATCGAGTAGAATCCAAAAGGTAGCCGTTGAAGAGGTCGACCAGCTCATACATGGTGAAGACAAATTTAAATCGAAACGTCAAATATGCAAACTAGCTAGAATGAAGTAAAAAACATCGCCATGAACTGATCCAGATGGAAAGATTTTGTTGAAGCATCCCACATGGCTCAGTGTATTCAATTTTAAACTTTCCACAAGAGGGCTCCCAGCCGCATTTGCTCACAATCGGGGGCACAAAAGGGTACACACATGTACAGTTTCCATTGCAAAAATCCATGAATTAGGCTACGAAATGCTTCCTATTTCGCATTATTCAACGTATTTAGCACCGACTGACTATTTCTTGTTTCCAAACCTGAAGAAATGTCTTGGCGGATTGAGAAATCATCTCACAAAAAATACCTATTTTCATACCACGAGAAATCTTATTTTTTGAAAGGGCTACAAAAATTGGAGAAACGTTGGAGAAAGTGCATAGAGATCGTATCTTATGATACAAAATAAGAACATACATTTAATACATAAAAAAAAATTTAAGGGGATTTATTCCGATACATTCGCCAATCGTTAATTGGAAGAAAGGTACCGGTAGTCCCATTTAATAATGCTGATTTCAGTATTAGTAAATTCTTCAAAAGTACCATTATAATAATGAAAAAGTACTTTTTGTTCTTTCAGAATATGCGGCCAGACATGAAACCATAATATTCCTTCACACAGTGGAACAGAACCAAAATATTTTGGATATAAATTTAACGTGGGCGTAGTCAAGGAGTATTCGTTTTAAGTTATTAAAATGGGCCCTAAATTTCTCCAGGGGCAGCACTATTGGCGGCTCAAAGTAGGGTACCTTCGATATGTAACATATTTAAAAACGTGCAATTCGATTTCAAAGATTTTTATATTTTTGGAAAGCGCTCATGCTATTTAGCTCTTATAATTTCCGAGTTATAGGCATTTGAAATTTTTTTTAGTTAGACAATTAAATTACCAATAATATTCAAAAAATGTTAGAGCATTATCAATTATGGTTTACAAAATAAACGATTTTCAATATAAAAATTAAAAAAATAGTAAATTTCTGTTGTTTTTTGTGCGGAAAGTTGACTTAACTCTCTTTTATTAAAATAAAAACCTTCTTTAAGAACATATAAATATTGTATGTATTTCTGTAAGATTTCGGTCTTATGGAATATGTCGCCCCTACGTCCTTCAGAATTTTACTTATTATACCCTTAACCTTCGTGAGAAGGGTATATATAAGTTTGTCATTCCGTTTGTAATTTCTACATTTTTCATTTCCGACCCTATAAAGTATATATATTCTGGATCCTTATAGATAGCGTAGTCGATTAAGCCATGTCCGTCTGTCTGTTGAAATCAATTTTCTGAAGATCCCAGATATCTTTGGGATCCAAATCTTCAATAATTCTGTCAGACATGCTTTCGAGAATTTTGCTATTTAAAATCAGCAAAATCGGTCCACAAATGACTGAGATATGAGGAAAAAACCAAGACAACCTCGATTTTTGACCTATTTTTGACCTATATCTGGATTACTAAGGCATTAATATAGACAATAAGGATATCTAATGATAGATATTTCAAATACATTTGCAACGACGTATATAAGACCATAGTAAGTTGGACCTACAATGAGTCAAAATCGGAAAAAAAATTTTGAACCCGAATTTTTTTTCACAAAAAAAAAAATTGAAAAAACAAAAAAAAAATTTAAATTTAAAAAAAAAAAAATTTAAAAATTTGAAATAACAATAGAAAAAAATTTTTCCAAAAAATTAAAAAAACAACTGGTAAAAAATTATATTTTGTTTACTTAAAAATATTTAAAATTTTGAAGTATAATTTGATGAAGGGTATATAAGATTCGGCACACTCTTACTTGTTTTTTATCAAGATTTCAAATTTGGGCCACATGTTCTAAAATTCCTACACTGGGATCAGAAAACGGAAAACTTTGTTATTTAGAATGACAAATTTAAAAAACGTTGAAAATTTCATTGATTTTTTTAATAAAGATTTTATTACATATTTGGAACATTAATGAAATGTAAATTTATTCAAAGTATTGGCCATTATTAGCTATGACCTTTTCCAATCTTTCTGGCAATATACGAATTCCGAGCCAAAATAAAACTGCTCATCTTTTGAAGCCAAGACAATTTCGGATACTCTGTTCTGAAGTAAAGCGTATCACAGAGAGAGCGTTCTTCATCGATCGAAGCAAATAGTAGTCGGACGGGCAAGGTCTGGAGTATAAGGCGGTAGAGGCAAAACTTCCCAACCATTTCTTTCTAAATATTTTTAACAGGTATTGCATGATGTGGCCTAGTGTTGTCATTATGGAATATTACGGTTACATGTCTCTCCGCAAATTCTGGGCGTTTTTCGGTACAGATTCCCTGTGATGATCTGGCCAGACATCAGTAGCTCATAACAGATGGGAGCCTTATGGACCCACCAAATGCAGAGCATTACCTAAGCGCCATGAATATTTGGCTTTGGTGTCCATTTGGCTGGTTGGCGGGGTTTCACATACGATCTCTTATGCTTCGGGTCATCGCAAGTAATGATTCGGTGCAAAAATAATTTTCTTTTATAGCGTTCAAGCAGTATTTCGGACATACAAAATCGATTTTCAAAGTCTCTCGGCTTCAATTCGTACCGAATTTTCCTGCTTTTGGATGAATCCTGCTGCTCGCAAACTTTATGAAATTGCTGCTTGAGTATGTCCTAATGGTTTTGAAAATTTTTAGCTGACATGGGCAATTCGGTGTCAAAATCACCACTTCCGCTCCTCATAAACCATCTCTCGTATGTTGTAACCGATGGAGCACATCACCATGAGCTTTGGTGAGCAATCGGTGAACTTCGGCTGAAGTATTAGACTGGTGTTGCCATATTTCCCAACATATGTAGCATAGTCGTTTAAATCAGCAGTTAAACCCAAGTTATACTCAAAAGATACAATATTTAAGGCCGTTTTGTATGCTACAGCATACAGTTACATTCTCTAGCTAAAATTATAAATACCAATTACCTGTTTGTAGTTAAAAGCATTAAAAAAATTTTACCGAAAATACCATAAACAGCCCAAATTGTTAAATCGATAAAAACAGCAGTTTTTTGTTGTTGCTGTTTTGGGTTTAAAGACTTGGAGATTTTTTTTTGCTGTTATATGTTTTGCATAGTTGCGGTTTATTTTTAAAGAGGGTTTTTCTTATTTGTTATTTTTTTCCTCTGCTTTACCTAAACTATTAGTATAAGCCAAAATGGCAAAGTAGCAAAAAAAAGCCTAGATAACGTTTTTTTTTCGTTAGTTAAATTTTAAACGCCGCTTTAAATAGCATCATTTGCACGCGGCTGTTTGTTTATTTTTATAAGCTTCTCGTAATGTGGTTGTTGTTGCTAATATTACAGGCAGCAAACAGCAACAACAATAACAAATAAATGAGGAAAAATCGGAAAAAAACGCATGAAAATAACAATCTAGGGAACATAATCAAAAAAAAGTGGCAATACACAGAGAGAAAAATCTGTGTTAAAGGGATTTGAAATAAAAAAATGTGTATTATTTTTAAATAAGAAATTAAGTGGAGTTGCTAAGACAATTATAATAGATTTAAGCTGTTTTATAAAATAAACATTTAATTTCTCATTAATTTTCTTAGTGTATTTTTGAGCAAGTAATTTTTAAATGTAAGGTTGAATTGTTATGTTTTTTTTTTTGTTAAAAGTTGTTGGTGTTTTCGGCGTTTGGTATTTGTTTTTCTTTGGTTGGGTTGTACTCTCTCGTATTGGTAAAAAGGAAGTGTTAACCTTTAGCTTGTTATGCGGTTAAAACCACCTTTTTAACTCGATGTAAAATTTAACATATAAAAACAGCAGAACAACAAAAAAACAAGAAGTCCATGAAGATGATGTAGTTAATAGAAAAAATCCAACAACTTCAACTCTACATAGTAGTGTGTTAGATAGAAAACATTTTCAAATAATTCAAGACTGAAACTACATATTTTCCGTTCTTTTATACTTTAAATACTCGCTGTAGTTTCTAACGTTTTATTTATTTTTGTTTTGATAAAAACGTTAGAAACGTGATTCAAAGACAACAATACACCAATTCTTTTATGTTTTAGTTTTGTTTCCTGAATGTCTTTTATTTATTATTTTCTGTAACTATTTAAATATGCGGAAAATAGCAAAACTATTTTGTTGCAAATGAGGATGTGCCTGTTTTAGGGAAGAATAAAGGAATGACTATTTATTTGAATGAATGAATTATATCAAATATAAAGCAAAGTTTTTCTTGCTATTTTAATGCAAATTTTATTTTTAAGATTTTGCTATCAAATTATTTAGGACATAATTTGGAAGTCCAAATGGAAAAACGAACATCATCTCTGATCACTTATATTTCCAACCAAAAATCGATATTTTATATGAAAAACAAGTTAAACCTAAAAGTGGCTATAAGTCGGTAAATACTGGTCCAAATGGAAAAAGGACCATCATCTGTGAATACTTATATTTCCAACGAAAAATCGATATTTTATATGAAAATCAAGTTAAACCTAAAAGTGGCTATAAGTCGGTAAATATTGGTCCAAATGGAAAAAGGATGATAATCTGTGATCACTTAAATTTCCATCCAAAAATTGATATTGTATGTGAAAATCAAGTTAAACCTAAAAGTGGCTATAAATCGGCTAATACTGGTCCAAATGGAAAAAGGACCATCATCTGTGATCACTTATATTTCCAACCAGAAATCGATTTTTTATATGAAAATCAAGTTAAACATAAAAGTGGCTATAAGTCGGCTAATAGTGGTCCAAATGGAAAAAGGACCATCATCTGTGATCACTTATATTTCCAACCAAAAATCGATTTTTTATACGAAAATCAAGTTAAACATAAAAGTGGCTATAAGTTGGTAAATACTGGTCCAAATTGAAAAAGGACCATCAGCTGTGATCACTTATATTTCCAACCAGAAATCGATTTTTTATATGAAAATCAAGTTAAACATAAAAGTGGCTATAAGTCGGTAAATATTGGTCCAAATGGAAAAAGGACCATCATCTGGCATCACTTATATTTCCAACCAAAAATCGATATTTTATATGAAAATCAAGTTAAATTTAAAAGTGGCTATAAGTCGGTAAGTACTGGCCCAAATAGAAAAAGGATGATAAACTGTGATCACTTATATATCCAACCAAAAATCGATATTTTATATGAAAAACAAGTTAAATCTAAAAGTGGCTATAAGTCGGTAAATATCGGTCCAAATGGAAAAAGGACCTTCATCTGTGATCACTATATATTTCCATCCAAAAATCGATATTTTATATGAAAATCAAATTAAACCTAAAAGTGGCTATAAGTCGGTAAATATTGGTCCAAATGGAAAAAGGATGATAATCTGTGATCACTTATTTCCAACCAAAAATCGATATTTTATATGAAAATCAAGTTAAATCTAAAAGTGGCTAAGTCGGTAAATATTGGCCCAAATGGAAAAAGGATGATAATCTGTGATCACTTATATTTCCATCCAAAAATCGATATTTTATATGAAAATCAAGTTAAATCTAAAAGTGGCTATAAGTCGGTAAATATTGGTCCAAATGGAAAAAGGACCTTCATCTGTGATCACTTATATTTAAATCCAAAAATCGATATTTTATATGAAAATCAAGTTAAATCTAAAAGTGGCTATAAATCGGTAAATATTGGCCCAAATGGAAAAAGGATGATAATCTGTGATCACTTATATTTCCAACCAAAAATCGATATTTTATCTGAAAATCAAGTTAAACCTAAAAGTGGCTATAAGTCGGTAAATATTGGTCCAAATGGAAAAAGGATGATAATCTGTGATCACTTATATTTCCAACCAAAAATCGATATTTTATATGAAAAACAAGTTAAATCTAAAAGTGGCTATAAGTCGGTAAATATTGGTCCAAATGGAAAAAGGACCTTCATCTGTGATCACTATATATTTCCATCCAAAAATCGATATTTTATATGAAAAACAAGTCAAACCTAAAAGTGGCTATAAGTCGGTAAATATTGGTCCAAATGGAAAAAGGATGATAATCTGTGATCACTTATATTTCCAACCAAAAATTGATTTTTTATATGAAAATCAAGTTAAACCTAAAAGTGGCTATAAGTCGGTAAATATTGGTCCAAATGGAAAAAGGATGATAATCTGTGATCACTTATATTTCCAACCAAAAATCAATATTTTAAATGAAAATCTCAAAGTGGCTATAAATCGGTAAATACTGGCCCAAATGGAAAAAGGATGATAATCTGTGATCACTTATATTTCCACCAAAAATTGATTTTTTATATGAAAATCAAGTTAAACCTAAAAGTGGCTATAAGTCGGTAAATATTGGTCCAAATGGAAAAAGGATGATAATCTGTGATCACTTATATTTCTAACCAAAAATCAATATTTTATATGAAAATCAAGTTAAACCTAAAAGCGGCTATAAGTCGGTAAATATTGGTCCAAATGGAAAAAGAATGATAATCTGTGATCACTTATATTTCCATCCAAAAATTGTTATTTTATATGAAAATCAAGTTAAATCTAAAAGTGGCTATAAGTCGGTAAATATTGGTCCAAATGGAAAAAGGATGATAATCTGTGATCACTTATATTTCCAACCAAAAATCGATATTTTATATGAAAATCAAGTTAAATCTAAAAGTGGCTATAAGTCGGTAAATATTGGTCCAAATGGAAAAAGGATGATAATCTGTGATCACTTATATTTCCATCCAAAAATCGATATTTTATATGAAAATCAAGTTAAATCTAAAAGTGGCTATAAGTCGGTAAATACTTGCCCAAATGGAAAAAGGATGATAATCTGTGATCACTTATATTTCCATCCAAAAATCGATATTTTATATGAAAATCAAGTTAAACCTGAAAGTGGCTATAAGTCGGTAAATATTGGTCCAAATGGGAAAAATGATGATAATCTGTGATCACTTATATTTCCAACCAAAATCGATATTTTATATGAAAATCAAGTTAAATCTAAAAGTGGCTATAAGTCGGTAAATATTGGTCCAAATGGAAAAAGAACCTTCATCTGTGATCACTTATATTTCCATCCAAAAATCGATATTTTATATGAAAATCAAGTTAAATCTAAAAGTGGCTATAAGTCGGTAAATACTGGCCCAAATGGAAAAAGGATGATAATCTGTGATCACCTATATTTCCAACCAAAAATCGATATTTTATATGAAAATCAAGTTAAACCTAAAAGTGGCTATAAGTCGGTAAATATTGGTCCAAATGGAAAAAGGATGATAATCTGTGATCACTTATATTTCCATCCAAAAATCGATATTTTATATGAAAATCAAGTTAAATCTAAAAGTGGCTATAAATCGGTAAATATTGGTCCAAATTGAAAAAGGATGATAATATGTGATCACCAAAAATCGATATTTTATATGAAAATCAAGTTAAATCTAAAAGTGGCTATAAGTCGGTAAATATTGGTCCAAATGGAAAAAGGACCTTCATCTGTGATCACTTATATTTCCAACCAAAAATCGATATTTTATATGAAAATCAAGTTAAATCTAAAAGTGGCTATAAGTCGGTAAATATTGGTCCAAATGGAAAAAGGATGATAATCTGTGATCACTTATATTTAAATCCAAAAATCTATATTTTATATGAAAATCAAGTTAAATCTAAAAGTGGCTATAAATCGGTAAATATTGGTCCAAATTGAAAAAGGATGATAATCTGTGATCACTTATATTTCAATCCAAAAATCGATATTTTACATGAAAAACAAGTTAAACCTAAAAGTGGCTATAAGTCGGTAAATATTGGTCCAAATGCAAAAAGGACCTTCACCTGTGATCACTTATATTTCCATCCAAAATCGATATTTTATATGAAATTCAAGTTAAACCTAAAAGTGGAATCTTCAAATTGGGTTAAATTCATTTGAAATTATGTGCATTATTGGTAAACTTAATGACTTCCTTTAGAATTTTATAAAAAGCAATGAATCGAAAAATAAAACCTTAAGGCCCAGAATATGTAGGTTCATTGTTCAACCTAAGCACTTGCAACTAATTTGTTAAACACAAATTAATTCCACTTAATTCCCATAGACAAAAATAACTATAATCTTGTATTTTTGTTACTAATTTTCAACATACTATTTACTTACTCGTAAATGTTACAACATACATTAACTAATTTCCTCCCAAAACGAGAAAAAACTGAGAAAAAAAGTAAGAAAACAACAAGAAAAAAGTTCATAAAGTCACAATTTATAGTAATTAAATTACTGGCTGTTAACTTTTCAACATAAACAAATTCTTTTTCCTCAAAACAACCAGCCAAACAAAAGATGACGGCGACGACAATGAGCAGATGATGAAGAAACCTACCAACCCTCTCTTCTCCTTTGCCATATATTCAGGCAAGTAGTTTTTCATTTTCTAGAAAAACAAAAAAAAAAGAAATAGAAAAATCCGCCAACAAATAATGACTGGGTATTAATCATGACATATACTGGTACGTTCATATGTAAGTTAGGATGTGTGTAGTAAATACTGCACCGCTTAGTTAGACAGACTGACTGAATGTTTTTGGGGGGATAATTAGTGACTTCTAGTATCTATTTGCCTTGTTAAATGCTACAAATAATTGTTGTTGGCCAACAAATCGGCTGCTTAACCAATGGCAAACATCCACAACAATACTTACTTCAAGTTCCTACAAGTAAAGAACACTTGTATTTTAAACCTTTAAGATTTATTGAAAAATGTTTGAACAGAAAAACAAAAAAAGTCGTACAATTCTTAAGAAAGGAAAAGCTCAGAAATTGAACTAAACTAATCGTGTGTCTTTAATACGATTTTAAGAAATCATAAGCCAGGGTCTTTAACGTAACCGAGGTGACCAAGTACAAATAAATATAAAAAAATGCAGTTTGACTGCAGTTACACCAAAAAGCAGCAGCTTTGAAAATGAAATAAAACAAATCGACTTCGATTTGAGTCATTTCAATGTCTGAACTTGAAAATAACCAAGTAACAGAAATTTGACTTCTATGTAAGAATGGCAGTTTTTTTGAGTTTAAATAAAATCGAAAACTTTTAAAACTAAAAGCATCAACTAAAACCATCCTGTAGAAAACCAAAAAAATTGTTCAAGTTTCTTTCAAGAGTAGCAGCTCTGCTTTGCAAAAAAAACAGTTCATTGCTCACAAATAGCATTGAAATTTTTGCTATAAACAACCAAAAACAAAATGCACTGAAGGAAAAGTGTGGCACAAAACAACAATAGACTTAACAGTGGAACTTAAACTTAATATTTTTGAATAGACTTGTTAAATGTGTAGCAATAGCGAAAACCCGGGTTTTAAACGGGGAAGATGGTCAGAAGTGAGGAGACTCTCTATTGACAGATACTGGGTTACTCCGCTGAGATTCCCGTGTCTGGCTTGTGTAGCCAATTGTTATTCCTATTAAAGGCATTGATGCATTCTAACTTCATATCCGACAGCTCAGAAAGACTATTTAAGGAAAGATATTCCAGATAACTGATGCGTAGATCTCCTAATGCCGGGCAATGACAAATAAGATGAAAAATTATTTAATGCTCATCTTTTCAATTGAAGTCTCCTAGCATGGTTGCAGTGTCCGGTTATCACCGGCACTATTTTGCTTAATTGTGGGCCTGTTAGGCCAAGAAGATATGTTGTCCGCCCTCAGTTTAGTCGGACCCATATCATTCTCCCCATCTTATCTGATCGAGCTCATAGTAAAAAATGCTTGCAATTAGATAACGGAATCTCACAAATGAAGTCTATGTCGCTGTCAGGCATTATGGCACATTTTTCGCCAGATGTCCACGTACCCATATGAGTACCGCTGTTGAATGTCCTGCCGTTCTATTTAAGGATTCCCGGCATTCCTGGACTATGCTCGATATTGTATACACACCTGTCAGAGATTTTATTGCGGCTGACTATCAGTATGATCTCCCAAATATCCCTGCCTGATATCTTGTTATAACTTATTTATTTCGGCATGAATAATACTATATTCATTTGGAATTCTGAAAGATAACCGAATTCTGTATTCCTAAATGTAGACACCAACTCGATCTCCCTTCCTATAGACTGAGAGACTTGTTGTAGTATTATTCCATGTTATATGGAATTGAAAAACCGAAGTTCCTTGATAGGAAGGTCCTGGAAGTGCAATAATCAATAATATCTGGAAGATTATGTATACTACCGATTATACTGGCATGACCGTATGGTACATGTTTGAATGTATCAATCGCATTCAGCCTGAAGGCCGTTTTTCTGGCCATTAGATCCACAGGGATCCAGTTTAATATTGTTGCAGTAGTTCTTAGAAATCCTGTTCTCAGGATTGCCTTTATCATTAAAGCCTTCTCGAATAGCATGCAAATTGAGCCTTTGTCGCTCAGTTATTGAACATTATAGTGTAAACCACAAAGTTCGCCCAGGACAGTCAAACAAGTTTGAAGACCAAGAATTGGAGGTATTACTCCATGAAGATTGTTGTACAATTCAACAAAAGATAGCACAATCATTGGGAGTTACTCAATCAGCAATTTCAAAACGTTTGCGAGCAGCAGGATTCATCCAAAAGCAGGGAAATTGGGTACCATACGAATTGAAACCGAGAGACCTAGAATAACGGTATAAAAAAACATTTTCATTACTTGCGATAAAAAATGTTTCATGGATCCAGCTTCTGAAATCTGACCAGACCATCACTAAGAACCTGTACTGAACGCAACTGATTCGCTTGAAGTGACGAAAAACTACCAGAATATGCGGCCAGACATGAAACCGTAATATGCCATCATTACAACGCACGGCTACATGTTGCAATACCTGTTAAAAAGTATTTACAATAAAGTGGTTGGGAAGTTTAGGCTTCGTTCTCAGCTTCAGAAGATGAGCAGTTGTTTTGGCTCGGAATCCATATGTTGCCAGGATCTGATAACATCAACCCTGAACTTCTGAAAACCGATGCAAATACAAGCACCCTCTTGATTGGTAAAATTGTGCAAAACTTATGGGATCGCAATGAACTCTGCGAAGATTTAAAAGAAGGTATGATTATCAACATACCGAAAAAAGGTGATCCCACTGAATGTAAAAACTGAAAACACATAACACTTCTAAGCATGATCAAAAAAGTCATTGTAAACATCGTCCACTATTACCTTGAATACAGGTGCGAACAGGCAGAATTTAGATTTTAAAAATAATGCATAGACCATATTAATAGCCTTCGAATTATTATCGAACAATCTGTAGAATATGGATCGCCTCTCTTGTATTTATCGATTTTGAAATGGCTTTAGACACACTTTCCCACCCTGCCATTTGGAATGCTCTTGCCAGTATCACCTTTACTCTTCAACGTAATTTTGGATATCGTAATGAGGAATGGAATAGGGTTCATGTGGGGTTTAAGTGGTCATCTTTCCGATCTTGACTACGCAGACGACTCACACAAAATCACTCAGATATGGTGAAAAATTTTAAAAATTTCGAAATAGAAGCTTCAAAGACAGGCCTTAGAATAAATATACTAAAAACAAAGGTAATGAGAATCAGCTCTTCATGCAGCATACCGTTCTCCATTGAAAATATCACCTTTCAAGACGTGAACCAATTCTGCTATCTAGTCACGGGCGGATCTACGGATTATGTCTCCAACCGTACCATGAAAGCCAGACAATCATTTGGCCAGCTAACAACAGTATGGAAGTCTCCATCCCTCTTCATTAGCAAAAAAAATCAGAATTTTCGATTCGTGCGTTAAGTCTGTTCTATTATACGTATGCGAAACATGGAACACAGATCTCAACACCTTGCAAGTTTTTATCAATAGATGTCTCAGAAGAATACTGCGAATCTTTTGGCCCAACACTTTTTCGAATAACAAACTATGGATCCGCACACATCAGATACCAGTAAAAGTTAAAATACTAAAACGAATGAGGGGCTGGATAGGACATGCATTATCACCCGCAATGCCATAGACTGGAACCCTCAGGGAAGCAGACGAATCGGAAGGACGGCTCATACTTGGCGCTGACAACTAACTCTCGAAGTTACCAAAACAGTGAAAAGCTGGAGTGAAAGAACATAGCATCAAACAAAATGAACTGGTTAAAATTTTTTGAGGTCCTATGATCCTTATAGGATCAACAGGAATCAATATATATACATATATATTTTTGGAAATTTTTCCCGTGTAATCATTTGCTGCTGCTTCAACCAACATGAATTTATGTATGCAAAATAGCATTTTATACGCTTCACATTTCTTTACTTTTCTGTTTTATTTGCGTTGATTTTGTTTCTGTTTAGCAATGTTGTTGTTACTGTTTTTTTTTATAGCTTTCGTAACTGCTACTAAAAGAACAAGCAAGTGACAGGACAAAGGGGATATTTTTCAAAATACTTGAGCAACAGCAGCAACAACAACGTAACTAAATGTTGGCAATGGAATATCAGTAAATATCAAGCAGCAGCGGTAGCTCAACAGTTGAGCTGTTCAACCAAAAAGAAAAACTTTAACTTTATATAAATAAACATAATCAAATACTAAAGCAGCAGCTAAATAACAACTGCTGGTAAACTATTACAACTACTTGTACTACTATTTAAGGGTTAGATGAAGGGGAACAACTGCTGTAGCAGTATTTTTATATAAATTGTACTAAAATTACAGTAGCTGCATACAAAATGTCAATTTTGAAAATGTTTTTTTTTTTTTTTTGGTTTTTTAAATTTTTATATAAACAGTAGCTTGAATTTGTTTTGGTAACTGATATCTTTGTGTGTTTTTTAAGATGTTTATTTAGTTTTTTTGATAATTAAAATATAGTTTAATGAGTTTTTACAAGAGTGTTAATTGTTATTGGGTTTCAAAGTTTAAAGGGTTAGATTTGGAGGTACTGAGCCTTATCGACATTCAGGCACGGATCCAGAGGCGGTGAAATAGGAATCCCCTTCCCCCAAGACCGAAAAGTTTTCATATAAAAAGGAAAATCGAAGAAGAACAATTAGAACAAATTTAAATTTTTCCCCCACCCCCCAATTGGTTCACCTGGATCCGCGTCTGCACGATGCCTGGTTATTCTACATTAATGAATTATTTATACCAATAGCTACCACAAATTGGAAACGAATGTGTCTATATGACTAATATGGAACTCTGCTGCCTAATACCGATACTGTCTGTCTGTCTCTACAGATACTCCTCTCTTGACACATCCGGTTAGAATTTCGATGTTATTACAGCGACATCCAGGAAATTATTCGATCTAACCGATCGTTCCTGTCAAATGCTAAGATAGTATTGCTTCAAATGGCGATCACACAATCCATAAAATCCTCAATGATCATCCTCTCGTGATCAATTTATGAAGACACATCCGGTTAGACTTTCAATGTTATTACAGCGACATCCAGGATGTCATTCGATCTGACCGATTGTTTTTGTCAAACGCTTGGATAGTATTGCATCAAATGGCGATCACACAATCCATAAAATCCTCAATGATCACCCTCTCGTGATCAATTTATGAAGACACATCCGGTTAGACTTTCAATGTTATTACAGCGACATCCAGGATGTCATTCGATCTGACCGATTGTTTTTGTCAAACGCTTGGATAGTATTGCATCAAATGGCGATCACACAATCCATAAAATTCTCAATGATCATCCTCTCGTGATCAATTTATGCAACGACATCAAGGATATCATTCGATCTAACCGATCGATCCTGATAACATAACATCAAATGGCGATGACACAATCCATAAAATCCTCAATGATCATCCTCTCGTGATCAATTTATGAAGACACATCCGGTTAGACTTTCGATGTTATTGCAGCGACATCCAGGATATTATTCGAACTAACCGATCGTTCATGTCAAATGCTTAGATAGCATTGCATCAAATGGCTGTCACACAATTCATAAAAACCTCAATGATCATGCTCTCGTGATCGATTTATGAAGACACATCCGGTTAGACTTTCAATGTTATTACAGCGACATCCAGGATATCATTCGATCTAACCGATCGTTCCTATCAAACGCTTAGTTAACATTGCATCAAATGGCGATCACACAATCCATAAAAATCTCAATGATCATGCTCACGTGATCAACTTAGGCAACGACATCCAGGATATCATTCGATCTAACCGATCGTTTCTGATAATATTGCATGAAATGGCGATCACACAATCCATAAAATCCTCAATGATCATCCTCTCGTGATCAATTTATGAAGAAAGATATAAATAGAGGACACATTATCTCCACATTCATCATTTTACTGTTTTGTTTTCAAAATCTCTTTGAACATTGTATTCGATTTCAAAAATATTTGCCCTAAAGCAATTACTTTTTCCCAAAATTGTGTAGCTTTTTCTCTAACCTCAAAAGGGCTCCATCATTCAACATTGTTTCCTAACTCTCTCTGATTTTTTTTGTTTGTTTTCTTCTTATCATTTAAAGATTTTTGTGAAAGTTTTGCAAATGTTTTTTTTCTAAATGAAATTTAATTAAAACCATTACAATCTGTACTGAAAAAAAAACTAAATATATTTTGGCAAAACAATTCAAGATCTATATCGTTTAACAACTTAAATTGTCATTGCATTTTATAGTTTAGACTTTGAAATCTGTGTGATAGTTTGAAGTTGTTTCGTTTCGTTTTGTTTCGTTTCTTTTTTATTGTATGTCTTTCATTTTTACCCTGAAATGCTAACAACTCCTATAAGTAAGTAAGAAAATAAAATAAAAAAAAGACTAGAAAACTACAATTGTGTCAAAGATCATACAATGCAACCAGCTTAATGTGTGGCATTTTAAATTCTGTTTGAATTGTCACAAAATGATTATAATGAATCAAAAGATAAAAATAAAATTGTACTTAAATACAGCTCAAAGTTTTTGTTTTCTTTTTTTCGTTTTTAAGGAAACGAAAAATATTTATTTTGGAATTAAGGAAAAATGAAAAATTATTCAGATTGTTGTTAAGATATCAGCAGCTAACATTTTTCTTTTATATACCAAGACATTTTACGTAATGTTTATATCACTGTTTGTCTTTTTATTTTATTTCAGTTATTTTAATTTAATTAAGTAGTTAGAGTTTGTATTTATTTTGTGTGTACACATGATGTTTGTGTGATTAACTCTTTATAAGCTGCCACACAAATAACATCCTGTCATTTCGTTTTATTATTAACATGATCATTTTTAAAGTGTTAGTTTTTATTTGCACAAATTATTAAACAGAAATGCCGACAAATGTTCATGGGTATATTGTACATATGTAATTAATTTAAAACAAGTCTGCAATTATTGCAATTATATGAGAATAGTTGCAATATGTTTAGTTACATAAAAGGTAATTACAATTATATTCAATTTTAATAATTACACGGTGCTACGATGGAAAAAAAACTTGGAAAACGAACTAGCGTAGGTTATAGGGCTTGCTGAGTATATTAGAATTTGTGTCAAAAAATTTCCGAAACACACTCAAATTCAGAAGTTATTCTGAAAAAACCGTTTTCAGTGATGTCCGTGAACTTATCGATGTGTAACTCATTCAGTCTCTGTCCGACTTTAAATTTTTAAACGGTGTTGAAAAGAACGCTGATTACGCTTTAAAATTACGTAAATTTTTTGATACATTTGTTAGTTATAAGTATTGTTTTTGTTAAGAATATCTAAAAGAAAAACAAAATTTATCACCTTTTTGCATTTTTTGCTTTTCATTGCTAATTTTGATATGGAAGCTTATAAAAATTTATACCAATGTATTAAAGAAATTCAGTTATTAACAAATCACCGGTTTAATTATTCAAATCGTATGAAAATTCTAAAAGTTATTCAACTTTTAATTAACACCATTTTTAGTATTTTGTCCCCCAGCTCATATAAATAAAAATAAACAAAAAACTGTAGAAAAAAAAAAATATTTGTAAAATTTTGAATTTACAAGGTAAATTTTTTCGAACTTTTTTCAAAAAAGTTTAACAACTTTTGCAAATATAAACTGATTTTAACAAGAAATATCAAATTTTCTCCCATATAAAGCTGCCTTTAAAACACTGTGCCTTTAAAACATTGTTGAATATGAAAAATTACGAAAAAAAATAAAAAATAAAGAGAAACTTTTTATAAAAACTTACGCAATTTTCTTAATATACATTTTATGAAAGCCTAATTCCTTGTCTATCCATAATTGTTTAAAATTTTTAAATCGGTCTAAAACTGTGTGAGTTAGAGATACTAAAGTACTACGACCTACACTAAAACAGTTTTTTCAAAATATCTCAAAATTTTGAGGGTGTTTCAAAATCTTTGAAAACGGTTTTAGTATGTCCTCACCTAGGCCTACAACCCCCATTAGGTCGCTTTTCAAGTTCTGACAAAAAGTGTCATTTTGTAGCAGAGTGTAATGTTGCTGAGCAACACTTATTTTCAAATTAAAGAAGTAAAGCAAAACTTCCAGAATATGACGCTTTGTTGACAGAAAATTCGATATTTTCGAAGCAAAAACAAACTAAAATGTTCAATAACTAAGTGAGAATAAATGACAGATATGTATTTACCCTTCAAAATGACTTATAATTTATTAAAAACAAAAACCGCATTTTTGAGTCATGCACCCAATATTTTTTATGAGATCATTTCATCTCTCTTTCCGGCCAGACATTTATTTAGGTTTGGAAACAAGAAATAGTCACTCGGGGCTAAATCTAATTCATGTATTTTTGCCATGGAAACTGCACATCTGTGCAACCTTTTGTGCCAACGATTGTGAGCAAACACAGCCGCCATCTTGAGGAAAGCTTTCTCATACCCAAGTCACAAAGTATACAAAGGTGTCACGAGACAGAAAATAATCTCGTTTTCTATTTGTCTCTTTTTTTATAAACTGCCCTTTTCATGGTTTTGTTTTGACTAAATTATTTTGTGTACCATATTCGCGTTGTATGTAGCGTTTTGCTTTAACACATCACTGATATTGTAGTACAAAATAATTGCTATCCCTTTTTCAGAGAACTGCCTTATCATCTGATTTTGAATTTTTGAAATGTCAAACTTGACACCTCTGTTTACTTTGTGTCCAATTCATCATTCAGAATTGATTATAATGAGCAATATGAGATGCCTATGGCTTCCACAATCTCTCGCACTTTCAACCTCCGATGGGCCAACAACATTTCGATTTTTTTTTTCAATTATTTCAGGTGTAGAGACCTCAACTGGGCGTCTAAACGCTCGGCAACTTCCTTATTTGTACGGTCACAATGAAATTCAGTAAACCACTTTTTTACCATTGACCATTGAAATTGATGGTGCAGAGTTCCAATGGTATTTATCAAGCTTAGCTTTTATTTGAGGGATGGTTTTCTTCCTCAAAAAAATGAAGGGTTCCTTAGAAATCTAGTTCCCATAATTTCCCCTTTCATGACTATCTGTACTTCGAAGACAATTTGTCTATAACAGTTCCCTACACTGAACGACTTTGAACTGTGTGTTGAATGATTGCTTAATTCATTATAGTTTGTGCGAGAAGAAAATTTCGTAACCACGAACTCTTAATCTGAGTTGGTAACGTGGATAAATATCTACCCACTTCCCCGTACATAATATAAAATAATAAATTTAATAATAAAACCATTTAAATCATAATAATTAAATTACCACCTAGTAATTCTCATTTAGTTTATAATAATTTGTATACAAGTAACGAAAGTTTACACACTGAAGGGGCGGTTCATACGAGACAGAATTTGGCAACCACTTTGATATTAATTTATCAAAGTAGACTGACATAAATCGGTCAACCCATTTTTTCCTTTTCGGGACACGAACATAGTTCGAGTACCGATAATACATTTTACCAGCGACTTCGGTCGACTGTTCAATACAGGGGCTACGGACCACTGTTCAATACAGTGATTTCGGTCAACTGATCAATACAGGGGCTTTGGCCGACTGTTCAAAACAGAGGCTTCGGCCAACTGTTCAATACAGAGACTTCGGTCGACTGTTCCATACAGAGGCTTCGGCCAACTGTTCAATACAGATACTTCGGTCGACTATTCCATACAGAGGCTTCGGCCAACTGTTCAATACAGTGACTTCGGTCAACTGTTCAATACAGCGGCTTTGGCCGACTGTTCAAAACAGAGGCTTCGGCCAACTGTTCAATACAGAGACTTCGGTCGACTGTTCCATATAGAGGCTTCGGCCAACTGTTCAATGCAGAGACTTCGGTCGACTGTTCCATACAGAGGCTTCGACCAACTGTTCAATACAGTGACTTCGGTCGACTGTTCCATATAAAGACTTCGGCGAACTGTTCAATACAGAGATTTCAGACGACTGTTCAATACAGAGACTTTGGTGGACTGTTCAATACAGGAGCTTTGGATAACTGCCCCCCCTAATTAAGTGCATTTACGTGTATTATAGACTAAGTATCTAAAATATTATAGTTTTAGTTATCACCCGATCCTGTACCAACGAAAACATCACCAGAACCGTCTACATCCGAAAGTAGAATCATCACCAGAAACCCGTAGTTACCGCTTGTGACAAACTGCCCAGTTAGTGAGTCGTATCAATACATCGTACCGCCGACGATTACTGAAATCCCGAAGAATCCGAAATACACATCACCAGAACTGTCTACATCCGAACGTAGAATCATCACCAGAAATCCGACAACACCCGAATGTATCATCGGAGCTGTTCATAATTCGTTATATATAAACATTTATTATGTATTAACTGTAAGTCTACCCTGGACTCAACTGAACTACCCCAGCCGACGACAAAACCACGTTATAATTTACTCAATAAGTTCTAGGTATATATCTGCATGTAATCAGTTTACGTTTCATAACACCCTCCATTGATATTGATCATTGATATTGATACAAATATTTCATTGGATACATATATCCAGACATGTCTTGCAACTCTGCATCCTTTTATAGTCATTTCCTTCAGACAATGAGATGGATCTACATATTCCGCTGACTGATCCGATGCTGAGTATATTTGCAAAATCATTAGATATAATGCACTGAAGTTGGCCACCTCAGGTTTGAGAAACTTCTCGAAAATTTTGTAACAAAACATAATTTTTGTGAACAGGAATATTTTTAATTCATTTCCTTTCATAATTGCTTGTTAAAAATAATCTTTATTCTAATTACACAACATTGAGAAAGTCTTCGATTATAACTTTATCAAAATATAAAGAATTAAAATGTATCCCAACAAATATCTTCCCCAAAACTGAAAAGTTCAGCATAATAGTTTTGAATTCATGTTAAAGAGTTTTCGATATTCGGTGCCAGTTTCTTTTAGCACTCATTCTTACATCACTCTTTAGAATGTTCAAAAGCGAAAATAATCGTCCTTAGTTTCATTTTTAATATGTCTTTAAATCTATGGAATACTTGAAGAAGCCAAGAGACATGCATCATTTTGTGTCATTGAAAGTATTTTCTTTGTATTTCTGTTGTTGTTGTTGTTTTCATATAGTAGATGAGCGTATTGTTTGCATACAGCTTCAATTTCGACAATGTCAGCGCAATAAATTAATCAAAAGAATCCATGTAGTATTTCGCTTTTATTTTTCAACAATTTTTTTTGCAGCTTTTTTGTTTCCATATCGCATTGAAACCTTTAAGAATGACAGTTCAGTCAGCAAATAGTAGCAATATCTGTTGCTAGCTCTTTCTGACTTATTGTGGAATATATAGTAAACGACATTTTGGACATTTGCATACTACAAAACCGTTTATACTTGTACACCAAGTATCTGCGATACATGTGGCAGAAAACATTTTATATTTTTATATGTACGAATATACAAATATAGAAATAAATAAATAAAAAGCAGAAGCGGCAGCCAGGCAGTCAGGCCAGGCAGTAGCACTTATCACATTATATGTATGTACAAGTAGGAAAGAGTATGATTTCAGTGTTCAAACAATGACTTATTCTTCTTCGTCTTTTTCTTTTCATTTTGCCCCGCAATTTGCAGGATGCAACTGCTAGTAGTGATGCTGCTGCTGCTGTTGATGCTGTTGCTTTTGTTGTTTGTGCCACTATTTAAAACTTCTAAATGTCCATCTTCTTTGACAAGCGGCATCTCTCAAATAAAATACTTTAATCCTTTTTTCGCAAACCGAAAGACAAAAACTTCCCACAAGTAGTACATTTCCACATCTCATGTATTTTGTTTTGTTTTTTTGTTTAGTTTTTATATATTTGAGCAATACTTTTGCTTTTGTTTCGTTTAGAGCTTCGTTTTTATTTCATTTTGAAAGTAGTGGTATATATTGCAGCAGCACTGCAAATATAACTAAAGATTTTATGTGGCCATAATGATCTTGAAAAACCACAAGAGCAGTAGTTCCAGTGGCAGTGGCATCATCATCGGCAGCGGCAGCAGTAATAACGAAAAAAAATTGCTTTGCAATTGACAGTCAACCAACCTTATGGTAAAGACAAACAAATAAGATTTGCATCTTTTAACATTGAAGATAATTTATATTTCTCTCTTTCTGTACACGTACCTGCAGCTTAAATATTTGTATAGCTCTGCTTTTTTTTCTTCATCTGTAAATAAATCGAAAATCAAAAATGTTTAGGCTGTTGGTTTTACAGATTTTTCTACTAATTTTTAGCACAAAGAATTTTGAATGAAATGGAATTCCTAACGATTTTCTTTTATATGTATATACTCGTATACATTACTTATTCCATGAATTCCATCTAGTGTTTTAGGTTCTCTGGGCAGAAACAGGTGTCTTGCCCTATTTTGTTTCCTACGTCATGACAACTTCTGCAGAAGTGATCATATGGGAGGCTAAATCACCTATCGTTCAACCTAAGCAAGATCAGTGATCACTGATACATACATACTCGTATACTTATCCCATGAATTACATCTAGTGTTTTAGGTTCTCTGGGCAGAAACATGTGTATCGCCCTATTTTATCTCCTACGTCATGACAACTTCTGCAGAAGTGATCATATGGGAGGCTAAATCTCCTATCGTTCAACTTAAGCAAGATCAGTGATCACTGCTAACAAATTTGGTAGGAATTTGTCTATTCATTTATTATCCAAATTTTCTTAAAAAAACTTATTCATGTCGTATTTTTGGTTGATTTCATTGGGTATTTTTAAACAACAAAGTTTTTTTATGCTTCGAAAATGTCGAATATTATAGCAACGAATCGTCATAAGCAGGAAGTTTTGCTTTACTTCTATAATCTGAAAAAAAGTGCCGCTGAAGGAAGACAAAGGTCGCACAGGCCAACCAAAAAAAGTTTGAAAACCAAGAATTGAAGGCGTTACTCCATGAAGATTGTTGTAAAACTCAACAAGAGCTTGCAAAACTATTGCGAGCTACTCAAGCAGCAATTTCAAAAATTTTGCTAGCAGCAGGATTCATCCAAAAGCAGGGATATTGGGTACCATACGAATTGAAGCAGAAATGCGTTAAGAGATGTTGCTTGAACGATGCAAAATTGATCCACTACGATAAGCCGAAGCGTAAGAGATCATATGTGAAACCTGGCCAACCAGCCGAAGCGTCTCCAGAGATAAATATAGAAGGTGCTAAGATATTTCTATGTATTTGGTGGGAGCAAAAGTGAACTATCCATTATAAGCTGTAGAAATCTGAACAGACCATCACATGGAACCTGTATCGAACGCAACTGATTCGTTTGAAGCGAGTAATTATGAGTATTAATTCCTTATTGAATCATTATAAATTTCTTAAATTCAATTCCATTATAAAATGGCTTCAAAATGTATTTAATTATTAAATTTTTCTTGAATTCAAAAATGCAACTTAGTTTGTAAATCATTAAAAGCAAAACAAAACCGAATGAAGCAAAAACATTTTAATTAGATTTGTAGTAAAGTTTAATTAACAAATTTAATCATTCTCAGGACGTTCGTCCTGGATAAAATTGGACGTGGGCATATCTGAGGAGTATTGAAGTTTAAGTTATTAAAATGGGCCCTACAGATGCTCCAGGAACGGCACGTACCATTTTGTTTCCCATCCGTTTTCAAAGATTTTTATATTTTTGGATAGCGCTAGGCATATGTTATACAAACGTTTTCAGAGAAATATCAATTATGGATTGAAAAATAAACGATTTTTAATTTAAAATTAAAAAAAAACAAGTAAAAAAGTATGGTCGGTCTAGCCCGACCATATAATACCCTACACTAAGTAAAAGAGCAAAAAAAATTTGTCTTTTAAAATTTCATTAATTTATATTTTTGAGTGATTTTCGGAAGTGGGCCTTATATGGGGGCTATGACCAATTATGGACCGATAACCATGAAATTAGGTCGTGTGATTTATGTCTATATTAAAGTTAACTATGTTGAATTTTGTGTGTTTACCAACATTTTTAAGCGATTTATGCACTTTAAAGTGATTTTCGGAAGCGGGTCTATATGGGAGCTATGACTAATTATGGACCGATCGTAACAAAATTTGGTGACATGAATTTTGTGTATATAAAACTAATTTGGAGCGGAATTTGTGGAGATACATATATAAATTAAACATTTATGACCGATAAAGTCCAATTTCGGGAGGACATTTGTATGTGGGCTAGGTGAAATAATGGACCGATTTCAGCCAGTTTCAATAGGCTTGGTCATTGAGCCGAAAAAATAATATGTACCAAATTTCATCGAAATATCTTCAAAATTGCGACCTATACTCTGCGCACAAGGTTTACATGGACAGCCAGCCAGCCAGCCGACCAGACGGTCGATCGGTATACTTTAAGGTGGGTGTTAGACTAATATTTTTGGGCTTTACAAACATCTGCACAAACGCATAATACCCTCCACACTATGGTGGTGTAGGGTATAAATAGTAAATTTTTGCTGTTTTTTGGGCAATATTTTTAAAGGACGGAGTTTTAAAGTGCCATAATTTTAAATCTAATTGAGATATTGACTTGAAATTTAGTTTGTAGGACCAAAAATTAACTTATCTAAACAAAAAAGACTAGTTTGATATAAATGTAGATCAAATTGTTTCTAATATTTGCAATCCTATTAAAATTGTTATACATATATTAGTATTAGAAACTCAATAAATATTTAATATGTAATAAAATCTTTATTTATTAACAAAACTCAATGAAATTTTCAAAGTTTTGTTAAATTTGTCATTCTAAATAATGAAGTGTAAAAAAACTTGTCAAAGGGAATCTCACAATTCCTAAAAAGCAATAATTCGCAATAATTCGAAAAATTATATTTATTATAATTTTGCCCATTGGTTCCACGCACAGTGGAAAATTTTGGTAATTTTCGGATCAAAAATCTGTAACTTTTAAATGGATGAGGATTTTTGTAAGATTTTTTTTTATTCAATAGGTGGGACTTTAAGCTTTAATATGGAATTTAAATCATAAAAATCTAGTTATTAAAAAAAAAAGTTATGAACCGTTAAAAACACATTTTTTTAAATTTTTTTTTGAGTTTTTGTATAAAAGTAATAGTACTATAGTATATCTAACTCACATATTTTCAGACCGATTTCAAAATTTTAAACTATTATGGAGAGGCATCGAACTAGTCTTTCATATATGCTTGCATATTTCATGAAACTATGTAAGTTTTTATTAAAAGTTTCGGATTTTTTTATTTTTTTCGTAATTTTTCAAATTCAGCAATAGTTATTTTAATTTTTTTCAATGAAAACCTATTTTTTTGCACAGTGTTAAAGATGTTAAAGATAATTTTATATAGACAAAAATTAGACTTTTCGAAAAAAGTTCGAAAAAATTTACCTTGTAAATTATTTTTTTTTTTTTATTCATATGCGCTGAGTACTATAAAGGTGTTAATGAAAAGTTGAATAACTTTTACAATTTTCATCCGATTAAAACAATTAAAACACTGTTTTCTTAAAACCTAAATTTGCTTTAAACATAGTTATATATTTTTATAAGCTATCATAGCAAAATAAGCAATGAAAAGCAACTAAAATAAAAAAAAATTGATAATATTTTTTTTTAAATTTCTGAATTGCTCAACATTTTTGCATGCCATTTGTTTATAGGCACCAAAAGGCAGCTAAGTTTCATATATCTTTTAGATAATAAGTTAAGCTTTAATTCTATGTTAAAACTAGATCGGCGGCAATCGGCGCCAATAGTTAAAATCCTAGTCAAAGTTGCGTAGGTAAGACAAAAAACATTATATATTTTAAATTTATAAATTTCAAACCTTCTAACAATATATACAAAACTCATTACAAAGATAGAATCTGGACAAGATACCCTTTCCAACAAGGTATAACAATCCACAAAAAAATAATTATAAATATTAAAAATACGCCCTTGAATATGGTATAATTTTAACTCCCCAAATCTTTAAAGTCGAAAGTAGTGTGTTCTGTCGCAATTTTCGAATACTTCTGTTGACATAATAGCTATAATTTCTGCAAATAATTACTGCTTGACATCTTACCTTTACAATAGAACTTGTTTTATGGTTAATTTCAATCATTTGCAAAAATCAATTATGGGATGCATTTACCTTATATAATCCACTATTTGGGGATATATAGAGAACACTTCAAGGTTTCCAAAGTATTTTTTCCGTTTTCTGATCTCAGCTTTGGGACATGTGGCACAAATTTAAAATTTTGATAGGGCATATTGGAAGAATAGGATATACAGTGGTTGACAAAACAATGGAAACGTTTCAAAATATTCCATATGTAGCCCAAAATTTAAAATATTTTTTTTAAATAAATTTTTTTTTTTTATAATTTACTTGTATAGTTTTATTTATATAAATTAACTGAAAAACAAACAACATAATTAATTATATTCTGAAAAAAGGGAGCAAATTTCGCTACTGACAAAACAATGGAAACTTAAACTTCTGAAGTGTAAAACGAAAATAATATTTAAAAGAACGATGTAAAAAGCATCCTGTTTACAGTAATTTTATTTTATTTTAAAATTCTGGTAATTTTTCACAATTTCTTTTTCTAAGTTTTTCGCATAATTGTTTTTTTTTTCAAAGTTAACGAAAATAGCTAAAGTTAAGATTTGTGAAGACTTAAAAAATAAAATAATTAACGATTTTAAAGCTGGTTTAAAACAAAAAAGTATCTGTGACAAATATTCAATAAAAAAATTTCAGAAATTTCGTGAGACCGGTTCTGTAAAAACTCAACATTTAGGTGGAAGACCTCGTAAGACTACTCCTAGACAAGATAATTTAATGGCGAGAGAGTTCACGAAATTCCCAAAAATAACTCCTCGAGAGGTTGTTAATAGCCTAAAATTAGAAATAAGTACCCGAACAGTTAATCGCAGGACAAATGAGGCTGGTCTTGGTTGCTATCGTCCTGTGAAAAAACTGGTCGATACAGAAATGGAATACAGTCCTCTTTTCCGACGAATCCAAATACAATTTAAGAGGCAGTGATGGGAGAACATTTGTAAGACGACCAAAGGGAAAAAGATTAGATCCAAAGTACATAAATAAGACTGTAAAGTTTGGCGGTGGCAATATTATGGTATGGGGATGTTTTTCAGGGCAAGGTATGGGCCCAATTCATATTATAAAAGATACCATGACAGGTATAGGATACAGAACCATATTAAACGTTGTTATGTATCCATACGCTGAGGAAAATATGCCCCTAGTTTGGAGATTACAACACGACAACGACCCGAAACACACCTTTAGGGTTGTAACCGAGTGGTTATGTGTTTTGAAGTGGCCTGCCCAATCGCCAGATCTCAATCCCATAGAAAATCTATGGGAATTTGTAGATCGTAAAATAAGGACCCAAAATTATACCAAGAAGGAAGATTTATCGGAGGCGGTTATAAGGGAATGGCAAAATATTTCAAAGGAGACCATTGACCCTTTAATTGGTTCAATGCATCGTCAATATGTAGCAGTTATAAAAAATAAGGGATTCCCAACAAAATATTGAGTTATTGCAAAGTTTAGACCATATTTGTTAAAATAATACCCAAGTTTCCATTATTTTCTCAATGCCATAATAAAGAAATCTTTTAATTTTGTTTTCTCATTTTTAGAATTTAATTAATTATGTCCTTTGTTTTTTGTAAAATTAAGTTAATAAAAGTATACAAATAAAATACTACAAAAATGTTAAAATTTTTTAAAAAATTAAATTATATTAATGAAATTTACATTACCATTATATATTTCGGAAATTAAGAATACTAACTACGTCACAACAAGAAGACTACATGTTGTATGAGTAATAATTTTCAAAATTATCAGGATTATTCCTGTTTTGTTAAATAACAACATTATTATATATTTTGAAACTTTAAGGAGACAATCAATTAATTTTAGAAAAATATTTTGCAATAACTTAATGCATTTCGTTAATCAAATAATTTTTTTAATTAAAATTCAAAAGCTTTTTGAAATCTATAGAGAAACTACACATATTTTTAATTAACCCCAACTAAATCATCTTTTCTAAACTAAACACTTGTACATTAGCAAAATTGTTAAATATAAGCTGATATAAAAATGTATTTACATTTATTCTGCTATTAAAAATTCTCCAAATATTTATTACTAATTAACATGTCATTTTATGCATGTGGCAACTAAATCATAAACACCAACTCACCCATAAATGCTGCATGCAGATCGAACGTACAAACAAACAGTCATTCAGTCGGTTAACAAACACTGGCATTCGCACATAAATCTCTTATACATCTGTCCTCAGTCTCACAGTTGTGGTTGTTTTTGCAACAAGCAACCATCACACCAACACCACCACTCATACATACCACACGAGTCAATATTGTGGCATAGAGGAAAACTTTTTATACCCTACACTACCATAGCCTAACGTCCAACTTAAAGTATAACGATCGTCTCACGATCACCTTCTGAGTCGATTTAATGATGTCCATCCGTCTGGCTGTCTTTCCATGTAAGCCGAAATTTTGAAGATATTTCGATAAAATTTGTCAACTCATAAAAATTTTGGCGGCCAAAGAAAATTGAACAGAAAGAAGTTACAAATATAAATCACACGGCCTAATTTCATGGCAATCGGTATATAATTGGTCATAGCTTCCATATAAGGCCCACTTCCGAAAATCTTTCACGACCATAAATTATTGAAATTTTTAAAGAAAACTGTTTTTTTACACAGTGTAGGGTATTATATGATCGAGTTTAACCGATTAGACTTTCTTGCTTATTTTTTCTGAAATTTTCTTCTTATTTTTTTTTATTATTTTTTCATATTAACGTTCATATCAACGACTTGTCATGTCGTTTAAAAATGCTGGCAAAACAACACATTTAATCATTTGTAGTCTTTATTTAGTTTCTTTTTTTTATTATTATTCATTTCATTTCTTAGCTGCGTATGCCATAATTTATATTCGTTGTGGTTTAATGTGGTAAGATGAAGAAAAAAACAAGATATCAGCCCAAAAAAATATACAAACAAATTGTAAGAATACCGTTTCGCAAAAACAAAAAAAAAAAACACAAATCTCACGAATTTTAAATTAAGCAAAAGAATCCCAAAAACAGGAAAATTTTTTTTATATTTGAAAAAAATAGGAAAACAGCCAGAAAATTCTTATGGAATCTATGAAGGTGGTTTTAAGCATGTTATTACATATTCTTATATTAACTGAAGGAAATGAATTGGTTATTTTTAGAGAAAAATAGAAGAGACATACTGAAATTATAACAATTTAGAAAACATGTTTTAACTTTATTAAAATTTGACACAGATCTTGATATTAGACGAATTATATCATAATATTAATAGGCAAGTCGATTTCTTTAGACCCCTTTTACGCTCACATTATACATTCAATTTGGGCAAGAATTATACCATTTTAAAGGGATTTATTCACAGAAGTGCAGAATATATATTTTATTGAAATCGGTTCAGTTTTTTAAGAGTTATAAGCGTTTAAATATGTTACTAACACATATGCAAAAACGTGTACATGTGAACCTTAAACTAAAAAGTAAACAAAGCAATACGTGTTTGAGCAATTTGTTGTAAATAAATAAGAGAAACAATTAAACAGTATTGATTTCGCTCTATTTTAAGTGAGAGTTGTTATAGAAAACGAAGAAGATGACTTTAGTAATTTAAAGTCACTTAAAAAATATATTTTGAAGGTTTTTTTTTTATTTTCTAACTCCCATATGCATAAACAATTTTTAAATTTATCAAAGCTTTATAAAACAAAATTTCCATTTCAAATTTGTTTTATAAACCTTTGACAAATTTAAAAACTTTTTATGCATATGGGGGTAAATATGTAATTGTATATAAGTAAATAGTTATTTTATAATTGTGACAGTTTTCAAACTTCATACGAATCAATTACTTATCACTTCATGAAGTTTAATCAAAAATGGGACGGGTCGGAAAAAATTGTGAGTCGCCTCCCATACAAAGTAAATAGTTATTTCTAAATATTTTGTGTACTATAATTGCAAGATTCTTCAAAATTAGTCTAAATTGCTCTTTTATAATTTTGCATAGTTTCACTGAAATTGTTCGGGATTGGAATAGTGGGCGTGGCTCACCCTATACAAAGTATATAATAATTTCGAATATCTGTAGACCTATAATTGTAAAAGTGTTTAAACTTTTAGCGAATTAATTTCTTATTACTGTGCGGAGTTTAGCTGAATATAGACAGAATTAGATTAGATTGAATAGCACCCAAAATGGAAGGGGTCGGAAAAGGAAGTGAGTCACCTCCCATACAAAGTAATAATTGCAAGGTTCTTCAAACTTTGTCCGCATAGCTCTCTTACCATTTTACACATATTGGCTGAAAATGGTCGGTATTGTATTAGTGGTTGTGTCACAAAGTAAATAATTGATTTTGAATATCGGGAAAACTATAATTCTAAAATAATTTAATCTCTGTATCAATCAATTTATTACCATTATACAGAGGTTAGCTAAAAACGCATTTATTCCTGTTCCCTGTTCGAAGTTTAGCTAAGCATAATCGGCTTAGTAGGAATGACCCCTCCCTTATAAAAGGAAAGTTAAAGTAATTTACATAAAAGGTTTAAAAATGGGTGGGATCAGGAGTGGAGTGGTATCTCGCATACAAACTTAGTTATTTTCGAATATAAAGTGAACTGTAATTGAGAGATTCTCAAATTTTGTATGTGTTATTTTCGTATTTCCACTCATTTTTTTCTTAATTTTACTAGGGTAGGGGTAGCGAAGTGCACCGGGTTATGCTAGTTTGAATTAAACTTTGTAATATTGCAGTTATTTGTTAGTGAATTCCATAACTTCTAGTATGATTCATTAAAATATCACTCTTAACGGTTCTAAATTACGTGTACTAATCCGTAATGCTGTGCAAAAACCCCAATGCTTTTAAGACCAGTTCGGGAGGTAGCAATTTCAAACAAAAATCATTGATCCCAATGCCACAAAAGAACGGAATTATAAAGCAAAATATTGTTACGAAATTGTACTTGAATTCAAATATAACGATTTTAAGCGCTGATTTAAAAGTAGCATAATGCTTTCAAATAACAGTGCTGTAATAGCAAACTGCAACATATCTGTGGGCATTATTAAATAAAAGCTTTCAGTTGACCATTGATCGTAAGTTGGCAACGCTATATTCGAACTCGAATATTCAGTTAAAGAACATTGTAGAAATAGAGCTTTCTAGATGGTTATGCAGTGTTATAAATAGTGGCAGAGGTTGCAGTCGTGAGTGAGTTTATCAAAGACGCTTTTGGAATAAACATCAACTGAGTGCCTTAAAGTGTGTTGTGTTTTTCAAGTAAATTCGTGTACATTATAAATTGTGTCTGTATTTCTGAGAATTTATAAACGTGTATAAAAAACATTGAGTGGCTATTTAATTCTGTTGTTGTTGTTGTACATTTTAATTAAATAAAGAGTTGTTACAATTTTTAAACTATTAAACGGCTTTTATTTGCAATCAAAAGTATCCGGTTTATTTAAAGGAAATAAACAAACGTTTTGAAAAGGTTAAAACGTAACAATATCAATAAAGTGCTAATTAATATTAATCATACGTCCTGTTAGAAAAATTTTACATTTTCGTAAAATTCGTTTAAACTTTAAACTAACAAAAAAGCTAAGCATTTTTTGAAGCCATTTGACTGCTTCAAAATCGCTCAGCCAAAACTCCAAAAGTTAGATACATTAAAGGTTCCCCTCTTCCAATGTAGATCCACTAAGAAGTGATTTTTGGAATTTCGAAGTTTAAGAAAGTAAAAACGGGTAAAATTGGTAACCTTATATCTTTAAAGCTAACACAATAACAAACATTTAAGATGTATCTAAAATCTGGGAAAAGAGTTTGGTACTTTTTTGAAAAATATATGTATTTTTCAGAAAATTAATACAGATTTGAATCGTTTGAGACATTATGTGTCACTAAAATAATCACCATAATGAAGAATATTAATATTTCAAACTTGACGGGTATTCAAAAGGGAAAGGTTAAATTGGTACCATTCCTCGTAATGGTACTTTTTTAAAATTTAAAATTATTTAACATATCGACATAAAAGTTTGCTGATATGTGTCTGAGTGAAGTGAGAACTAAGGATAAGGTGCTTACAGGTTTTAAGGTACCACAAAGATACAAATAGTACTTTTTTGTACAATTATGACATATTAATCGTAATGGGGGACTTCAACGCTCAAACTGGGGTAAACAATATCAACCCAAAGTAAATTATGGGTACTCATGGATTAGGGCGAAGGTCTGAGAATGGCGAACTCTTCCCGGGAATGTGTGCATCTAACAATTTAGTTGTAGGTGGGTCTGTATTCCCACACAAGACATTACCTGAGAATGGAAAATCACATTGACCACGTGGCAATGAGCAGCAAATGACGAGGATCCCTCTTGGATGTGTGAAATCGCAGAGGTACAGATATGGCAATAGATCCCCAACTACTCGTTGCAGAAATACGTATAAAGTTTGAAGCAATACGAGACATCAGCAACACCTACAGCTATACGAGGCCTGTCAACGTTCTGCGACTAAAGACTCCAGTAATAGCCACTGCATATTCCGAAGAATTTATTGCAGCACAGGAACATGACCTAAGCGGGTGGGAAGCAATTAATTCCATTTTTATAAACCCCGCCAAAGACATACGGTTATAATGGATATCAGATGAGACTTGGCGTATCATCGAACAACGGAAACCGATAAAAGCCGATGTTATCAGATCGAAAACTCATGGAAACGGAACGGAGAACCTCCAACATCTTCCGAGAAGCAAGTCAATGTTTGTGCAGATTTCTACAGGGAAATATTATCCGTAAATGAGCACAGTGTACAGATCAGAATTAAATGAAGTCGATCCAAATATATCTTCCGTCTGTCTCACCGTAGATGATATCACAAACTCGATCAATAGCCTTAAATCCAATAAAACACTTGGTGTTTTATATTTGAGACCCAAGTTTAAAGGACTATAACAGGAAAATGGAGAGGCCCATAAATATAATAAGTAAGAATTTCTATATGGTAAAACAATAAGTCTATTTAAATCCAAATGAAATTGAAATTCTTTTTTCCCACTTAATTACAATTGTTTTTTGATTTCACTGGAAATCAAATTCCCATAAACATTAATTACACTTTTTTTTTGGTTGTGTGCCAGCAATTGCAACAATTTTGATTTCACATTTTCCTTTTATGATTTATAAACAAAAGAATAGAGCAAAAAAACCAAACAAAATCGTTTGCATAAAATAAATGATTTGCCACATTGTGACAGCATTTAGACACTCCCCCTGGGTACTCGTATGTTTTAAGATTTTTTCCTAAGAAAATCAACTATTTTTTTCTACCAAATCGCCTTCGTTTTTTCCAAGTTATTCGTATGTAAAACACTTTTTGCTCAACATCATGAACTTAAAAAAGGAACATTTAGTCAAAGTTTATATGTAAGTATGGGTTTTGATTTGTTTTTTTTTTTGGTTTGGTTAAGTATTTGTTTGAATGCACTAAATGCTCATTTGACTAGAATGGCAAATAAAGAAAAAAATTTAAGCAAAAAATTGTTTTGAAAAAAACTCCCTGCTAGAGAAAAAAAAATAAAGAAACAGCTACAAAAAAAAAATCATCAACAAATGTCTCAACTTAAAAATCGTGATCTCATAGAAACAAAACTTTTTCAAACAATCACAGGATTACAAGCTCCTAAGAAGAGGGAAAAAAACCAAGACTTAGAAGAAAATTGTAAATTAAAGGTAGACTGAGACTAAGAGGCATCATACGGAGGTTAAAAGAAGTTCTGGTTAGAAGATTTTTGAACGAAATTGAAGAGAACGCAAAAGAGATAGAACTTAAAGGGAACTAGTTCAATATTTTAGTTGAAAAATCATTCAGATTTTTAGTTTATAAGGTTGAGAGCTTTCAAAGTTTTGTTTAGATTTTGAATATTTTGAATTAATTGCTAAAATCCTTGATTTTAAAACTGTAGTTTTAATTGATTTTTGTAGCGCATTTTCTATCAGTGCAGACATTCTGTTCTGTTCATCTGTTTTAGAAAAAAACAAACCAAAACTTCAGGCTATAAACCGTAAACAAAACGTAAAAAAATCTGTTAAAAAGTTAAACTAATAACAAACAAAAAAGCCCAACAACAGCTATCTAACAAACTTGCAACAAACAGCAACAACATCCAAAATTCAGAAACCCAAAAGAGAACAAAAACAAAATAATATAAAAAAAAAAATCTAACGAACAAACATTAAACAGTAGCTAAAAACAAGACAAAAGACAAACTTATCGTTTGAATTATCGACATTCATTTGCATTTTTATGCCAAAGATAAATTTTATATTAAACAAACAAACCACAAAAAAATAAATATAAATAAAATAAAGGCTTACAGTGCCTTTAACACAAATTGAAAATCAAAAAAAAAAACATCCTGTGACAAAAAATAACACAAAAAACCAAAAATTGATTTTTGTTTTAAATAAAAAAGCAATTTTTTTGTTTGTTTCGTCGTTTGAGGGAACCTACTAACAAAAGGTAGACAAATAAAATCAATAGAGAAAAACCTTAAAAAATATAAAACAACACAACAATACATTTGGCACTGCATGACCAATCACTGGAAAAATCATACAGTTGTTTGGAAACTTTTTTTTTTTATAAAATACAGGGAAAATAAAATAGGTTTTGTTAAATATTTTATATATAAAAAACAAGGAAAATTTTAGAAACACATGACTTAATAGGGCCTGAAATGGGTGAAAAATATAAGAATACAAACTAAAGGGCCTTAAGGCATTATAAAAAGGATTTAAAAGACTTTTACAAAATTTTTAAAAATAAAATAATTTTTGAAAAAATAATATATAATTTCAAACCTAAATTTTTTAATTTCCTTAAAGCTTTAATGAAAAATATTTTAATATTTTATAAAGATCTGAATATTTTAATTTATAACCCGTTGAAATTTTCGAATTATTTGAAAAATTTTAGAAGTTATTCAGCTAATTCTAAAAAAACTGCTAATTAATATTAATCATACGCACTGATGAAAATATTTTAAATTTTGGTAAATTTCTTTGAAACTAACGGAAAAGCTAGGGATTTGTTTTAGCTATTTGACTAGATAAATGTTGCTCAATCTACAACATATATAAATATTAAAAAAAGTAGAAATTTTTAATAAAAATTTTTCAAAATATTTGCAAAACGAAGCGTTCAGAAACATAAGCAATTTGTATAAAGAATACTGGGAAAAATGTTTGAAACTTGAATTTTTTCAATACAAAATTTGTTTAACGTTTGTCGTTGCGTTTTATAAAATGAGTCCCTTGAAAAAATTGATTTCAAACCTAATTTTCTTTAAGACTTAATGAAAAAATCTTGTTACAATTTAAAAAACTTTTAACTTAAAATTAGTCTAATTATTTGCAAATTTATTATGATATGTTACATGTATATTTATCAAAAGAATCAACAAGCTGGTGTGCAAATTGGAATAAACAAATTAAATGGCCTAAAGGCAGCATAAAAAGATTTGAAATTAAAATTAATATTTTAATTTTTGAAAAAAAATATACATTTCAAACCTAAATTTTTTAATTTTCTTTAAGCTTTAATGGAAAAGTTTTAATATTTTATAAAGACCAATGAATTTTAATTTATTATCCGTTGAAATTTTCAAATTATTTGAAAAATTTTGGAAGTTGTGAAGCAGATTCTAAAAAACTGCTAATTAATATTAATCATACGCACTGATGGGTAATATTTTAAATTTAATAAAAAAATTCAACAAGATGGTATTTTAAATCTGAATGCACAATGTCAAGGGCCTAAAGGCAGCATAGAAAAGATCTGAAATTAAAATGTATTGAATATAAAAATAATTTTTGAAAAAAAATAATTTCAAACCAAAATTTTTAATTTTCTTTAAGCTTTAATGAAAAAAATTCAAATATTTTATAAATATCTAACTATTTTAATTTATAAACCGTTAAAATTTTCAAATTATTTAATATTGTTAAGAGGTTATACAGCAAATTCTAAAACAACAGCTAATTAATATTAATCATACGCACAGATGGAAATATTTTAAATTTTCTTAAAATTCTTTGAAACTAATGGAAAAGCTAGAAATTTGTTTTAGCTATTGGACAAGATAGATGATTTAAGAGGGCCTGAAATGGGTCAAAAATATAAGAATATAAGAATTTTTTAAAAAATTTTGGAAAATTAAATAATTTTGGAAAAAAAAATATAATTTCCAACCTAAATATTTTTAATTTTCTGTAAGCTTTAATGAAAAAGTTTTAATATTTTATAAAGATCTAATTATTTTAATTTATTACCCGTTGGAATTTTCAAATAATTTGAAAAATGTTGGAAGTTATGCAGCAGATTCTAAAAAAAACTGCTAATTAATATTAATCATACGCACTGATGGAAATATTTAAAATTTTCATAAATTTCATTGAAACTAAAGGAAAAACTAGGAATTTGTACTTCTATTTGACAATATAACTATTTGTTTAATCTAATTCATATAAAAATATTCGGGGTTGTCATAGAATAAAATCATTGTCGGAATCGGTTTAGAAAACGACTGAAAAAGTACATTGGTCTTGTGAAATTGAATGTTGTTGGTTTTATATTCGATCTAGAATTAAATTCTTTATCAATTAAACAAAAAATTAAATCGGATTTCATAAGTCAAATGTACCTTTTCTGTCGTTTTCAAAACCGATTCCGATCATTATTGGATTCTATTACAACTACGATTTAAAAAGTAGAAATATTCAAATAATTTTGTTCTTTTGGAAAACAATTTTTACAATTTTAAAAATTGTTAACTTAAAATTATTCTAAATATTTGCAAATTTATTATGATATGTTACATATAAATTTATCAGAGGAATCAACAAGCTGGTGTTTTAACTCTGAATAAACAAATTAAAGGGCCAAGAGGCAGCATAAAAAAGATTTGAAATTAAAATTTACTTTTTAATTTTTGAAAAAAAAAAAATATATTATTCAACCTAATTTTTTTAACTTATGATATGTTACATATAAATTTATCAGAGGAATCAACAAGCTGGTGTTTTAACTCTGAATAAACAAATTAAAGGGCCAAGAGGCAGCATAAAAAAGATTTGAAATTAAAATTTACTTTTTAATTTTTTAAAAAAAAAAAATATATTATTCAACCTAATTTTTTTAACTTTTTTTAAGCCTTAATGAAAAAGATGTTAATATTTTATAAAGACCTAGGTATTCTAATTTATTACCCGTTGAAATTTTCAAATTATTTCGAATTGTTAAGAAGTTATACTGCAAATTCTAAAAAATCGTATAATTAATATTAATCATACGCAGTGATGGAAATATTTTAAATTTTCGTAAATTTCTTTGTAACTAATGGAAAAGCCAGGAATTTGTTTTAGCTATTTGACAAGATAACTAATTGTTTAATATACAGCATATATATATTAGAAAATATAAATTTTTAAATAATTTTGTTCTGGAAAAGAAATTTTTAAAAATAATTTTTAAAATTTTAAGAATTTTTAACATAAAACTTTAACTTAGTTTGCAAATTTATTATGATATGTTACATTAAAATCTTAATTAGCCGGTGTTTTTAAATATTTATCAAAAAAAAACGTTGGTGTTTTAAAATTTGTCCTACATTGACGTATGATTAATATTAATTAAGAGTATTATTTTATTTTCAAACATTTGTACAATATAAATTTATTCGAAGTATTGGCCATTGTTAGCTTTTTCCCATCTTTCTGGCAACATATGGATTCCGAGCAAAAATAACCGCTCAAGAACGAATCAAAGTAAACCGTATTCCAGAGAACGATCTGCATTGATCGAGACAAATAGTATAAATTAAAACAAATTTAGAGCGAAAATAATTCAAATAAAATTCATTTTATTTTAAAGTTTAAAAAGGCCCTTGCTCTTGCTATTCGAAAAACCTTCTCTATCCTAACTTTTCTAGCAATGTAATTTTATGTGTTTCCTTTTTACTGTTAAGTTCAATTGAAATTTTTCTAAAATTTTTTTGTTTAGTTTTTATTTCATTCTCGTATGTATGTTAAAATGTAACTTCATTTTGTTGTAGGCTTCTGGTTTTTGATATTTTTCCTAACAAAAGTAGAAAAAAAAATATAGTAAAGGAACCTCAAAATCCATCCTTCTGTTGCTTAAAAGCTGCCACAAAAAAAACGAACCAAAAGAAAAACGTGATCATTTTAACATTTTCCTAAATGATTTTAGACGTTTTTTCTTAGATATTTTAATGTTGATGTTTTAACTAAGAATTTGGATTTTTTTTGTTCATTTATTTAGTTTTTTTTACTGATAGTAAGTGAAAATGTTTCTCATACCGTTGTTATTTTTCTTTTGAAAAATAAAAATAAATTCCTTTAATGGGAAACAATTGTTTAAAAAAAAAAAACAAAAACAGCATTTATGTTTTTTCGCTTTCAAATATGTGGGGTAACTTGGTTGGGTTGATTGATTGTGAAGAAACGTATGTCTGCAAAATTGCAAATGAATGTTGGTACGTTTGTGCAAAAAACTTTTTAAATTGTGTTAAAACGCCCCAAAAAATGTTTTAGTTTTATTGTATTATTTTATATTTTATGTGTGTTAAGACTTTTGTTTAATTACGTCAAAGTAATATGAGTTATTTTAGGTTTTTTTGTGGAGGTGTTAATTGAAACTTTATCGTTTATTTAGCAGAATGTAATGTTTTCTAGAGATTGTTGATAAAACTAAGCAATGTTATATAAATGTTATATATGTTATTTCCAAAATATGTATTTTTCGGTCACAATGAAATCGTACTTTTCATTATTTATACAAAACAGTCACTTTAATTGTTAAATATCCGTGATCTGACCATCCTCCGTCTTGTTCCTGTTAGAACCCACTGTGGAGTAAAATCAAAACGTTCCGATTGATATGAATTCCTACATGCGAGAAGCAGAGGAGTATTCGAGAGCAAATTTTCACACTATGACTAGACTATGACTAGACTATGACTAGACTATGACTAGACTATGACAAGACTATGACTAGACTATGACTAGACTATGACTAGACTATGACTAGACTATGACTAGACTATGACTATGACTAGACTATGACTAGACTATGACTAGACTATGACTAGACTATGACTAGACTATGACTAGACTATGACTAGACTATGACTAGACTATGACTAGACTATGACTAGACTATGACTAGACTATGACTAGACTATGACTAGACTATGACTAGACTATGACTAGACTATGACTAGACTATGACTAGACTATGACTAGACTATGACTAGACTATGACTAGACTATGACTAGACTATGACTAGACTATGACTAGACTATGACTAGACTATGACTAGACTATGACTAGACTATGACTAGACTATGACTAGACTATGACTAGACTATGACTAGACTATGACTAGACTATGACTAGACTATGACTAGACTATGACTAGACTATGACTAGACTATGACTAGACTATGACTAGACTATGACTAGACTATGACTAGACTATGACTAGACTATGACTAGACTATGACTAGACTATGACTAGACTATGACTAGACTATGACTAGACTATGACTAGACTATGACTAGACTATGACTAGACTATGACTAGACTATGACTAGACTATGACTAGACTATGACTAGACTATGACTAGACTATGACTAGACTATGACTAGACTATGACTAGACTATGACTAGACTATGACTAGACTATGACTAGACTATGACTAGACTATGACTAGACTATGACTAGACTATGACTAGACTATGACTAGACTATGACTAGACTATGACTAGACTATGACTAGACTATGACTAGACTATGACTAGACTATGACTAGACTATGACTAGACTATGACTAGACTATGACTAGACTATGACTAGACTATGACTAGACTATGACTAGACTATGACTAGACTATGACTAGACTATGACTAGACTATGACTAGACTATGACTAGACTATGACTAGACTATGACTATGACAGTAGGGTTAATTTACTCTTATGAAATTTCACATCATTCAAAGCAGTCAGTTAGAAACTCAATATTACGATTCTGTCCCACCGTGGAGCCCAAAGGAAAAAATAAAAACAATGAATTGTTTAAGGAAAAAACAATTACAACAATCATGAAACAACAATTTAAACATTGTAAAAAAGCAACATTAACAATTACAACAAGAGTTTTTTTTTAACAAGAACAACATTAGCATTATGAGCTGGAAAAATAAACGAAATAGAAGAAAAATCAGACGAAAATACAAAACAATCACAGTAATGTTTTAGATGTTGTTGTTGCTGTTGTTATGGTGATGTTATGTCGTTTTGCCGACCCTTGTTCTATTTATGCATTAACAACGTCACAAATGAATCGTACAATTTCGTATTATAACAACTGCAACAATAGCGACATCAACAATTACAAACAATCATATACTTGTTGCTGTAGTTGCTGTTGCTAGCAATATGATGGTTAAGTTTAGCTTAGAGAAGCCAACAGCAACAAAAAATGGCTCATAAAGAGAGGACTGACTGTCATAATCCACCCACACCCACAATTTAATGTCGGCGTAAATTTATGTCAAATGCTGCCAGTTATAATTTTGTATTCCCTCTCTCTCTCTCTCCTTCGCTTGGGCCCCTTCAAATGAGGCTTAAAGGAGAAGACAGCAGCAAAACAATTAAAAATTGTTTAGAACACGAAATAGAGAAGCGAAAAGAAAGAAATTCAAGGAAACTAACAAACAGCAACAACAAAACGCATAAGCATGCAACCAACATTAACATCAACATTCTGCCAGCCAGCCAACAGCAAGCAACCTACATAAATGTTGGTTGCCAACATTAAATATTTCATAGACTTCCAAAGCAATGAATTGCTGCAGCTACAATTTGAAGACATTAAATTGCCAAAGAAAAAGTATTGTTGGTGGTGGAAAATCAAAAAAAAAAAAAAAAAAAATTAACTAAAGATAGAAAAATCTTATGAAAACTCTAACTACTTCATTAGAAATGCTCGTACACTCATATCTAGAAGAGTAGAGGAATAAAACCGACAAACATGCGTTCTAAATGTCATTCTTCAATTCCATATTCATTTTATAAGAGTGTCTGTAGATGTGTGTATCTGTGTGGTAGTTGTTAACAATTTCAGTGATTGTTACGGTTTAAGCGTATTTTTTTCTTACTTTTACCATTTAACCGAATATGTAATAAAGAAACTTACAGTGGGCTGTAATCATTATAAAATTGGGAACGTTAAAGCGAGAGAATATCTCTCTCCTTTCTAAGTGTAGCTACTTGACCATGACTAGCTATCAAGAAGTTCAGGATTCATGCTGATGGTATCTGATACCTTTCTTTTCTAGATAACAAAAGTAACTATTCGTACGTCTCATATTTGAAAGTTTTGTCAATTACTTCGTAGTATCTGAAGTGCTAGCAAATAAACTTTTGAAGGAATGAACCATCCTAAAGTTTCTTTGGATATTAATGAGGCAGGACCTTAGAGAATCACACTGTTTAACCGTCTTGTTTGGAGATGATACACTTTCGTCGGTCAATAACTCGATATTATCTCTTACCTCAACGTCAGATGATCATTATACTGCACTGCTTCACCATTTCATTTGTAGGCAAGAGACATTAGGGATCTGTTAATTCCCTCGGAAGTGATTATTGAGAGTAAATATTTCATACCTCTTAGATAAAGAGTGTCTCTCGACATTTTTTCGACAGGAACTGAGATGATAAACATTAGTTTGGTAATATTCTTTACCTGTATATTCATGTATCTAAATCGAGATTTTAGTGCACAATTTTAAAAACCGTTTAATCGACTGATAAATAACGATTAACCGAAAATTAACGTTTTAAATTAACCGGTTCACAAAAAACCGAAATTACGATGAAAACTCAGTTATATAAACATTATTTCGCTACGAGGATGGGTCAATAAGTCCGCGGCTTTTGAAACTTGTTGGCTCTTAACTGAAAGAGCAATACTGCTCCTGTCACCTGACTCCTGTCAGGTGAACAAGCTGCGTCATTTGGTTTGTGTTTGACAGTCATTGATAGCGGACTACCTCGTAACATTTGGAGAAATTGGAAAAAATTGAATTTCGTCTGCTCATTAAGCACTATTTATTTCGGAAAAAAATCATCACTCAAAAAAGGCACAGCTTGATAAATACAAAATGGGAACTTTGGTAAAAAAGAGTTTTTCTTTTGTTGTGGACGTACAAGCACGGAAGATGCCGAACGATCTGTACAGCAAGTTTAAGTATCTACACCCGAAACAATCGAAAAAATCACGATATGACCTTGGACGGTCAGAGATTTAAAGTTCGAAAGATTGTGGAAGCCATAGGCATCTCACATGGTTCAGTGGTTTCAATTCTGAATGATAACATGGGTATGAGAAAGGTTTCCGCAAGATGACTGCCGCGTTTGATCACAAAAGTGTTTGATCACAAAAATGCATGAATTAGGCTACGAAATGCACCCTCTTCCGTGACTATTTCTTTTTTCCAAACCTGAAGAAATGTCTCCAACGATGAAATCATCAAATATTATTTTTTGGAAGGGATAAACAATTTAGAGAAACGTTAACCAAAGTGCGAGCTCTAAGGAGGCTATGTTAAAAAATGAAATAATTTTTCATTAAAAAAGGCTCGGAGATTTGACCCACCCTCGCATATATTCTCAAATATCTCACTTTATCGTATACAGATGGAATACAGCTATTCTACGATTAGCGGTTGTTGCATATCCAGACTCTTTGGACGACCAGAACCAAGTTATTCTGGTATTTACCTATATTAAACAAAAATAACTGATAGTAAATAACAACAGGATTTAAATATGTAAGTCATTCAGTGAATTCTATTTACACTAAACTTCATGAGCGTTTAAAGTACAGGAACTGGCAGTGCTTTTCACGATCTACATAATTTCAGGGATGTTGTCCTATTATTATTAGCGAGGCTTAGCGCACTACGACCCATAGGATCTTTTGAGGAGCCGCAGAACAAAAGGTACTTTTCGCACGTTTTCAAAAATTGGTTTTTTTCGTTTTAAAAACGCGCATACAAAACATTCTTTTTTTATTTATTTTTTAACAAAAGGTTCTTTTCCGATATTAAAATGGTTTTATATCAAACATTCTTAACATTTAATGTGGTAACTTATGGCAGTTAGATGTATCTATTGATCTATACCATTTCCAGGTTCATGCAGTTTTTTAAGGGGGCGAAATAAATGGAACTCAATTTCCCAAAAATTTGAAATGTGTGAAAAAGTACCTTTTGTTCTGCTGCTCCTCTTTTGTGCTGCCTTTAAGTTCATTACACAGTACAACACATGATTTTGGGACTCAATTCTGACAATTGCACGTGAAAGTAGCCCCAAAAATAAGAACTTCTGCATCATTAGTTTTGTCAAGTTGGCTGCCGTAATAATTTAATGACCATACGAATTTGTTTTCCTCAAGGTGGATTTTTATCACTTTTTCTATATTTTAGCACGGTTATATCTCGTATACCGTACGGAATATCTCTTTTGTGGCTGAAGCAAAGTTGTAGATATTGAATAGTAGGAAAAAAGTACGGAACATACCTACCCGAAAAAGGTGCACCCAGTGCCTTAAAAATCGCAAAAATGCCCATTTTTTAACCAATTTTTCACCTTTTTTGCTCAATAACTGGATTACAAATCCAATTATGGACCGATCACCATGAAATTAGGTCATGTGATTTGTAACTATATGAAAGTTATTAATCATGAATTTTGTATGTATACCATCATTTTTAACAGATTTATTCACTTTAAAGTGATTTTCGGAAGCGGGTCTTATATGGGAGCTATGAATAATTATTGACCGATCATAATAAAATTTTTTGACATGAATTTTATATATATAAAACTTATTTTGAGCGAAATTTGTGTAGATACATATATAAATTAAACATTTATGACCGATAAAGTCCAATTTCGGGAGGGCATTTGTATGGGGGCTAAGTGAAATAATGAACCGATTTCAGCCAATTTCAACAGGCTTCATCCTTGTGCCGAACAAATTATATGTACCAAATTCTTTTATGATCGGTCCATAATTTGTCATAGCTCCCATATAAGACCCGCTTCCGAAAATCACTTTAAAGTGAATAAATCTGTTAAAAATGATGGTATACATACAAAAGTCATGATAAATAACTTTCATATAGACACAAATCACACGACCTAATTTCATGGTGATCGGTTCATAATTGGATTTGTAATCCAGTTATTGAGCAAAAAAGGTGAAAAATTGGTTAAAAAATTGGCATTTTTGCGATTTTTAAGGCACTGGGTGCACCTTTTTTGGGTCGGTATGTTCCGTACTTTTTTTCTACTATTCAATATCTACAACTTTGCTTCAGCCACAAAAGAGATATTCCGTACGGTATACGAGATATAACCGTGCTAAAATATAGAAAAAGTGATAAAAATCCACCTTGAGGAAAAAAAATTCGTATGGTCATTAAATTATTATGGCAGCCAACTTGACAAAACTAATGACGCAGAAGTTCTTATTCTTGGGGCTACTTTCACGTGCAATTGTCAGAATTGAGTCCCAAAGCAATGAACTGAAAAATGTTGTACTGTGTTATTAACAGATTTCGGCTACCTATGAAGCCAATTAGTCTATTTGATGAGAGATCAAATACATCCCCCGGTCCATCCGAGCCATTTAGTTCTGCACACTGCCAACAATGATCAGTCACATAGAACATGTTCAGAACACTTCAGCATGAAGTTCACAAAACCAACACTGTTTATTTTTTGCATTACCTAAAATAAACCCAAAGTGTCCGGTGAATAATCCAGCAAGTATTCTGAAGTCATCCTTTTCGAGCGATAGCAATAATTGGTAACTACATTTGGACATAGAACTCTTTGGATTGTCTATGTCCTGGTAAGCTACCCCAAAATGGGGCAAATTTCGATTCAACCCAAGAATTTCGTGGGATGCCAAAGAAAGGTTCAGGGCCTATTGGCCAAACTATCAGATCGTTCACTATCAGCGTGGCCTTCATGGAAAGGTACCCAGCACAAGGTGAATTCAATATGAGCACCGAGTTCATGCAAATATGTCCAGCAGTTTATGACAACACCAGACCTCACTTCATGAGATTATAAGGCTCTAAAAGCAGCCTGGTTATCCGACATAGCACGGATCCTAGTATTACGTAATCTCCTTCTTAATGATTCAGTAAAGCATATCAGGATGACGTAAATATCCGCTTGAAATATTGATGGGAAGGTACCCATTGGGATACCCTTTTGAAAATTTGGGTCCATAAATACCAGTCCTGATCGGTATTTATCCACTCATTCCTTTTAGGTTTAAGGACCCTAAACATTCTATGTAACTCCAAAATTGGTGACATATAGGCTGATACTGAAATACTGGGATCATTCCCGAAGATACCTAGAATACGCTTGTGCCCAAGCAGATCACACGGTATATCCCCGGTAGTCTGGATGTACTCCTATAGGCATCCTCCATTATCAATATGTGTAAGGGTGGGACTCTGTAATATAAATACAGATGAAGTGATAGACCTTATTAAGTAATGAACTAATGAACAGCCTCTAGGAATATAAACCAGTGGACACAAAATAAGTTTATTTGATAAAGTGTTTGGAATTCCCTTCACTCCACTGTTCCTGGTGAATAAAAAAAAACGACAGCAAAAAGTTATGTTCTTTTTTCTCATTTTTTTTTTGCAACCTTTTTTCACATTTTCATGGGGGTGGCTTTATAGGCTCATAACAATCATTAAGCGCCATGTTAGCATTCGTTCTATTCACTTCAGATGTATTTGAAACATATCTCATCGTCTTGTTTTTATTGTTTGTTGTTCTTGATGTAGCTGGCTGTTGTTGTTGTTTTTTTCTTTTTTGTTGGTGTATTTCTTGTGGCAGTTAATAATCATAGTAGTCGTCGTAGTAGTTGTTGTAGTTAGGTACTTTATGTTGTTGTTACTGGCTCATTCACCACATACTTAGACGCTAACATCGACAACAATAGCAACAACAACCAGCACAAACAACAGTTTTAACAAAAATTCTATGATTTTTCTATTCTTTTGACTTAAATGCAAGTATATAAGTGTGTACAACAATTTCAATGTTGTTGGTTGGGTTGCCATTTGTGCTTGAATATTTGAATTTGTACAATATGATTCTCCAAACTCATGAAAAGCATGAGTGTGTTTGTTGTATGAAGCAAACCATTTGACTTTGATTTATGTATGACGCAAATTTCTCCATTTTTTGCATTCATTATGTGGCATTATGATTTAAGAATACTTACTTACCACTAACTTGATACAACTTGTAGTTAAAATCATTGTACGAGTTGTTTTCAACAAAAATTTACTTAGAACGAGATTTTGTTGTGTTCTAATGTGTTCACTATATTTTTGTTGTTGAGTTTTCCTCTATTTTGTTGCTGCAACCAAGCATCTTCTGTTGCCTGTTTTTGTTTAAATATTCGTGAGTATGCAATGATAATGATGATGACGTTTGTTGTTGCTGTTAGTTGCAGAAGGTGGGTATATGAAGGCAAGATATTTAAACATTTGTTAAAAAATACTAAAAGGAGGAGAGTGCAAAAAAAAAACAAAACAAAAATGATCGTGACAATTTCTACAGGGGTTTTTCAATTAATTTTATGCTAATTTGTGTTTTTTTTTGTTGCAGTTTTTGTTTTGTTTCTTTTTTTTCGTTTACTGGTTTGTGAGAAAATGATCATAGAAAAGATTTGAATTTTATGATTAAATCTAATTGAGAACAAGAACACAAGAATTAAATTTTATAGAAATGATTTAAATGGAAAGACTCATTTGGGTAGACTTTGTAGCTAAATTTAATATAAAAATGTAGAGCGATTTGCGTCGTATTAAAGCATTAAGATCCGAATGAAAATGATATAAAAAACTCGTGTTTGAGGAAACGTTTTAAAGTATATTTTGCATTCTGGAGAGGTCAAGAGTACCTATCTATGTAGAGCATAGTCGCAATGTGAGCTATGTTTCGCTGTTCTATTGAAAATGCCCTTTTAGAAGTCTCATCCAGACCAAAGTATTCGGAATTTCCTTAATAAATTCAAAATGCTCCAATTATTTAGTTATCTACAGTTTTAATATACTGTAGCATCATTGTAAGGACTTAATATAAGGTGTCTTTCAGTATCTGATACAGGCAGGAATACAGAAAAAGAGTTATGAGGCGGAACAATAAGTTAAGTTAAGTCATTAAAGTTTTCAACATAGTCTTCTTTAACTTTTGTCCAACGTTTCTCCAATTGTTTATCCCTTCCAAAAAATAAGATAAGTCAAGGTCATCAAAGAAGGTATTTTTTTTGTGGTATGATTTCATCGTTGGAGTCAAATCTTTTTCCATCGAGCCATTCATCTGGTTTTGAAACAATAAATAGTCGCTTGGGGCTAAAACCGGTGAATAAGTCGGATGAGGGAGCAATTCGTACCCTAATTCATGCAGTTTTTAATGGAAACAGTACATTTGTGCTTTTTAATGGTGAAAAATAATGTTTTTCTTGGAAAAATGCGGTCTTTTGTTTTCGAATTCTCATTGATTGTTGTACCATTTTGAAGGTAGCAAATATGGATTATACCCCATGCATACGAAAACACGGTCACCATGACTTTATAGCCTTGAGAAACCCATTTTTTACTGTTGTTTGGTCACTGGTGTATTGTGGTGGATCTACGTTTCGTCCACAGTTTATGAGTGGCACCCTTCTTGCGGAATGCTTTCTTATACCGAAGTTGTCATTCAAAATTTAGACCACTGAGCCATGTGAGATGCCTATGGTTTCCACTATCTCATGCACGTCCAGAACGTTAGGCATCTTCCGTGATTGTACGAAAACAACGAAATTCAATAAAACTCTTTTTACCATTGAAATTAATGGTGCAGAATTATCAAGTCTACCCTTTGTTTGAGTAATAGTTTTTTCCGCAAAAATTCACTTTTTTCCATTTTCTCCTCAAGTCAGGCGGTTGTCTGCAATGGGTGTCAAACAGAAACTAAATGACGGAGCTTATCCAAATTTTGACAGGAGTAAACTGACAAATACCTGTAGGCATGAGCATTGTTACACTTTTCGTTAAGAGGCGGCGATAAGTCATGGACTTATTGATCCGTCCTCGTATAACGGTCTCCTCATTCATATTGAGACATCTTCTACAAACATCGTTGTTCAACATAAATTCTAGAATTCAGTTTAATAAAGCATAGCCCCTTCTTTGACTGGTGGAATTCAGAAATTTATTTTTAAGATCTTCGTCACTCTCAGGTTTGTTGAAGACTTTATCCCACATTAATATAATAAACTAGTTGATCGCCCCGGCTTCGCCCGGTAGCATTTACTAATGTTAGTTCTTCAAGTTTCTCCAACCCACTCACACCAACCAGCCTGTTCTTATTTATTTGCAAATAAAATATCTAAATTTGTACAGCATACTTCAGGGAGCTTTTTTATTACAGTTGACTGGACTCACAAAAAAAAAAGAATTTCCGAGTTTTACCCGGAATTTTTGAATTTTTTTCTCGAATAAAAAAAAAATCAGCCAAATCGCTCCAGCCGTTCTCACGTGATGACATTACATACATGGACCATTTCATTTTAATATATATAGAAGATATGTCGATGACTCCCATTGATACCCCTTTCTTTGATAGTTAAATATAAAGGGTGTTCCAGAATTCACACAAGAAAAACAGTTTGACAGCTGACAGTTTAAGGTTAATACAAATTTAACATTATACTAGAGTACATGTAGTTTTCATTTATTTCAAAATTAATGTAAGTTTAGAGACAAAGATGGAAAAGTTTATACAAACTTGGTTGGGAAAATCAAGGCTTTCATATGATAATATGAAGTACTGGAACATAAATTCGGCGTCATAAATTTAAACTTTCATGCAGCTCTCCACAACGTAGTTTAGTTAGTTTACTTTCACAGATATCTAGCCATTAATACAGCTCATTTCGATCCCTTCAATTGGTTCACTGGGTTTATCTGAAGAGAACAGAATGAGCAGAGGTACATGAATCCTTAGAAGTTCTGCTTATAAAATTCAATTGACTAAAGAACTGATGATCATACACAGAAAATAAAAGAGTTTGTTAAATGAGTTAATCCTAAGTTATAAAGTACATTTTCACTTTCAGAGAACTCACATGCAACTGTTGAAAGACAAATACATCCACAACGTGTCACTGTTTGATGTGGATTTTGGACACCTTCGAAAGTGAGTCTAGTCAAGTATTGTGACATGTTAACAGAGTTATTTCTGTCTAAATTAAATTATGTGAGTTACATTAACATTTGTAATGTGGACGTTAAACAATTTTTTGGCTCCTTACTTCTAGTGATTATGAATAACGATCACAGAACTAGTTCTCTTGAAACTTTTTGAAGTGATTGCCGCAAATAGATCATAACAAAAATTATTCGGATTGGATTAAAATCTAATAAGCCCTGTATTGTTTATAACTTTCCAATAAGCAGCAAAGCCCCAAAAATTCAAACACTTGAACATTTTGTTGGAATTTGACTTGAATGCAAATGTAATTACATTTTAAACTTAAAAAATATTTTAATAAATTAAATATTTTTCAAACAAAACACATATGGCTTGAATTTATATTTCCTTTTTATTGGAGAATGCTGATGGAATAAAGTGTAATTCAATTGCTTGACTATAATTCAAGGCTTGAATTACACTTGCTTTCAACTTGAATTCCAGTAAAAATGCTTGATATTTTGAGTTCGAATTACAGAAATTCGAACTAAAATCAGAGCAATATATAGAAAAAACATCAAAATTCATAATTATCAAGCTGAAGATAATTACTTTCAGAGTAATACAGCTGAGGAAAATTAGATCTCAAACTAAACCATGACAGATATTTAAAAAATAATTAATCAATAAAAGTTTGTGAATCGACCTACTGATATAACAAATTCGCGTTATATTTGGTTAAACATAACATACATGCACCACAGTGCGTATGATTGTTATTAATATGGACAGTTTTGTGTAAATTGCGTATAATTTGCACAATTTGTATGCGAATTCAGTGATTTATAACTTAAATTAAAGCCAACACCAGCAACTTTAAATTATCTTAAAAAAATGGAAAAATGGCCTATCTTATTACCAATAAGATAGGCCATGAAGACTTTGAAAATGCTTTAGGAATATATACGGAAAGTTATCTTAATACTAGACACCAAGCCATATTCGATATCTGATTTAATGACAACATAATTGATCATTAAAGTTATAGGAAAAGAACGTAGCTTTTCATGCTTAATCGAAGAATTAATATTTGTAAAAATTCCCGAAAATAAGACAAAGAACTGGGAAATGTACAGTACGAGACACAAATGTGTAAATAAATTTGGAAATATCTATAATTTGAATTTTTATGCTCAACATTTACCAATCTGACAATATTTTTTTCACAATATGAAGATCATGATTAGTGAAGAATAGCAATACAAAAAAATTAATATCAAGTAATGGCATTTAAATACCAGGATATCAAAAAGTTAAAAACTGAATTACACAATTTTGTCGCATTTTCTTTAAAGTTAAATAAACTTGTTATTATTATTTAGAAAAAGAACAATTTTAATCAATTTCATTAATGACAGTTAGTTAAAACATGTTACTAGTTAACAATTTACAATTCTTTAAGGAATATTGAATATGAAGAAGATTATCACCGAAGTTGCAAATTCTGTTACCGAGCAGCTGAAAAATGGTATCTCCTATCGAAAAATATCCACCAAATTCAATATTTCTTTTAATCTGTTGAGAACATAGCGAATATATGTGGTTTGGCTTTTCCAGCACCAATTTGTGGACGGAATTCAATTCTATTGTTAAAAGATGGTCTCACTGTATAACGTCTAGTTGCATCAGGAGAAGAAAATAGTCCCCGTGAGGTACAACCAAAACTATCTTCATGGTACCAAATTAAGATTTCAAAACGTGCATCTCTTAGAGAAATCAAAAGATGTGGTTTTTATGCAATAAAGATTGTTAAAAAACCTCGTTTAACTGAAAGACACAAGTCTCTTCGACTAACATTTGTAAATTTTTTTAAGAAATGGACCTTTGATGATTGGGAAAAAGTTATCTGTACAGATGAATCGAAAATTAACCATTTTGGAACTGAGGACCAAAATATGACTACCAAAAACGAAATGCGCCATTAAAAGACCGTGATTTTATGACTACTATGAAATATGGTGGTGGAATATTGCCATTTTGTGGTTGTTTTTCTGCGAAAGGTGTAGGAGAACTTCATAAAATTGGTAGTAATATGAATGCAGAAATGTATATAGACATTATCAAGACAACAGATGTGGATAGTCTGAATGATTGGCGTGGACAAATTGAAAACACTGTGATACTACAAGATAACGACAACAAACATAAGTCTAAAAAGACCCTTAATTTTTTAAAAACCGCCAAAATTACATTGCTAGATTGACTCCCACAATCTCAGAATTTAAATCCGATTGACAATTTGGTGCGAATTCTAAAACGTCGCGTTTATAATTATCAAAATGCATTTAGAAACACAACTCAGCTCTAGGAGCGCTCCCATGATATCTAGGGATCTATAATGCAAGAAGAGTGTCGCAAACTGGTGGAGAGTATGCCCTCCAGAATTCAGGCTGCCATTGACGCGAAAGCAGGTTATTCGAAGTACTAAAAAAGTTACTTTAGTAATCTGCGCCAAAAGTGTGTAAATGGGTTGCAGTTATTTTTTTTAGATTACTGGAGTATAATATAATATAAAAAGGAAATATTTTATTTATTTAGTCCTAAAATATCCTTAATAAATATTGTTTAAAAAAACACAAAACGTTTCTTTATAAACATTGCACTTTAAAAATGGTGTCACAAAGTGTAAATATATGACCATCATTTACACATTTTTGTCTCACACTGTATATACGATCTGTGGCTTCCAAAATGCAACAAATTTCTTCATAGAGTTTCAAAGCTGATCTATAGAGGGGAAAAAATAGTTCAAGAGGCACAGTGTTAATTGTTTAGATACAAAACTATGCTGAGGAGTTAAATAAGTTCTGAGAAATCTGAAATGATATTACAAGCCTCCTGAATATGATCACCCTGAATAATAGGAGCTCATATTAGACATTTTGAAATGAAGTTAAGGAATCAGCTCGAAGCAAACATGTTAGATCATGAAGACTAATAAGCAATTAATTACTTCTTATCCTATTCGTATGATTATATTATCACTTTAGTTCTCTACTGGCTATGAATGCTGACCACTGTTTTGTAATTCTTCTAAAATATTTACAAGTGTTTTTAACCACATTTTTCTTAATTAACACTATTGTTTAAAAGCTGGCAAACATATCAAATTCCTACAAATGCTAATAATAATTGTAAAACAAAAGACTTCAGCCAAAGACCTTAAAGCTTAATGTTTAGCAAATATTCTTTAAACAAAGAACAAAAAAAAAGTCATGGCATTACGCTGCTAAGAATTTAACATTAATTGTCGACAAAAATTCTTAACCTTTTATTTATTAGACTATTTAAACAAGAAAACAAGAGTGAAACCGAAAAACAAAACAAGAAAACTATAAAATTAAAAATAATTAAAATTAAAAGTTAAATAAATTCAGTTTTATCGTAAAATGGCTACCACATTTTTTATGTTTTCAGTTTTTATTTTCCAAACATTCAGCATTAAAATTACACTTTAGAGTAACTTTAAGCTGGTCATATGTTAAGACACTATTAAAAACTTATTTAATGATATTTATTTATTTATATTTTTTTTCCTGCCACAGACATTTTATATAATTGAGATTATAGTTTGGACATTAATAGTAAAGACAGAAAACTACAAAAAATAAACAAACTGAAATTTTTGAGTTGGTCGTTTTAAAGCGATTTATTGATTTTATGGCTTATACAGCTCACAAAATTGATTTTTATTATTGTATTTAATAAGATATTAGCCACAAATATATATCATACATGTATCTAAAAAAAAGCAACAACAAGTATCTTCGACCAGCAAGTTGTTGCATTCAATATATATCGACTTAGAGCTAGTACGAGAGTAGTAGTCCAAACTAACATAATTACAAGACAGAAGACGTGAGAAAAAAACACCTGCATTGAACACCGCTTAATAGTTGTAATCGTAAAAATATTACCTGGCCATGTATATGTATGTAGTTAAATAGTAAACAAGTGAGTTAGTATTTTAGCTAGAAATAATCTTAAACAGTTTGTAAATGTGGCTGGGTGACCAATATAAGTTTATTCACCATAAATACTTGTCTCAGTTTTTATAGCCAACCAACCAGCCAACCAACCAAACAAATGTGTGTTTGTTTGGTTTTCTTAGCAGTTTTGTTCTGTTTTAATAGGAAGATTTTTATCACTGCTCATATTTCTCATGTTTATTGCCAAAAAAAAAAAACTCAAATTGCAAATCCCCCCAAAAATAAATTTCAATTCCATTTAACTTTAACTGTTTATTTTGGTAAATTTTAGCTGGTGTTACAATCCGTAGTTATTTATTTCATTTATAAATTTATTTTATTTTAGTTTTATTTACAATATAAATTATTCTTGTGATATTTTGAAGGTCTATTGTTTTATGATAAATTTTGTGTGTTTTTTTCTCAAATTTTAATTGGCATTTAATCTTAATTGTATTGAATTTAATAGAAGTGTTTTCAGAAACGTGATTATGCTTTTTGTTGTTAAATAAATAACTATTTAAAGCAATTAAGGTTTTAGATGTTTTATATTTAGAACACCAAAGACGTTTCTAAAAGATTATAAACAAGTCTGTTTATAATAGTGCCAGTTATTGACTGCAAACTGTCAGGGGAAATTATGGACAGACCTTTTGTAGAGAGATATTGGCTCTAACTGAAGTACAAAGCTACGAATAAACTAATAAGAGATAAGTCCAAAGATGTTCTATTACTTTGTTACACGGGTTCTAACAAGCTCTTGCTTCACGGCCCCCTGACTTATTTCATTGAAACCACAGCCTACTTTTTTCATATTCTTATTGGGTGTATGATTATAGTGCAAACAACAACGTTTTTTTTTACTTCGGAAATGTCGAATTGCGGGAAGTTTGGCTTTACATTAATTAACTTAAGAAAAGTACCCGTGAAACACACCTATTGCTGACTAAAGTTTATGGCAAATTTGTTCTGTTTAGAAGTGGTGATTTCGACAAGGAAGTCAAAAATCGAACAGGCCAGCCAAAAAATCTTTAAAGACCAAGTGTTGGAGGTACTACATCATGAAGATTGTTGTAAAACTGAAAAAGAGCTTGCAGAATCATTGCCAGCTACTCAAATAGCAATATCGAAACATTTGCGAGCAGCAGAATTCATCCAAAATAATGGAAATTGGGTATCATACGAATTGAAGCCGAGAGACCTTGAAATTCGATTTTGCATGTCTGAAATGATGCTTGAATTGCTCCATTACAATAACCCGAAGTGTAAGAGATCGAATGTGAAGCCCGTCCAACCAGCCGAATTGCCAAAATTGGTGGCACCAAAAGGCTACTAAGGTGGCGCAAAAGTAAACTCCCGATGTTTTTTGGTTGTAATTAAAAAAAAAAAAAATTAAAAACTTTGATTCTTCTTGTGGATTATTTTTTTTTTGGTCTTTTAATTTTTTTTACATCAAGTCGAGAATACGATGTCATGTAAATGGCCACCGCCACAGTTGATTGTCATTTGAGCCCCTTTTTATGGCATTTTCCATTACTTTGGCCAAAACTTCCGGCGATAGGTCCTCACATTCTTGACGGATATTGTCTTTAAGAGATGCAAGAGTCTGAGGCTTGTTGACATAAATCCGCGACTTCAAAAAGCCCCACAAAAAGAAGTCTGGAGCGGTCAAATCAGGCGATCTTGCTGGACAGTGCAAATCGCCAAAACGGGAGATTAGGCGCCCGGGAAATGCATTCTTTAGCATATCGGTTGTGGCACGTGCAGTGTGTGCCGTTGCACCGTCCTGTTGGAATCACATCTTCTCCAATCCCAATTCATCAAGTTGCGGCAAAAAGAACTCGTTGATCATTGCTCTGTAGCGCTCACCATTCATAGTAACCTGTGCTGTTTCTGTGTAACATAGTGCTGTTTCTGTGTGCTGTGCTGTTTCCGATGACTCCTCCAGCGAAAACAGCACACCATACAGTGACTTTGAGCGGGTGTAATGGCTCTTCGTGGGTTACACGCGGATTTTCAGTGCCCCAGAATCGTAAATTTTGCTTATTTACGTACCCGCTAAGATGGAAATGGGCCTCATCACTCATGAATATTTTTGATGAAGTCACCGACCGATTATTGGTCAAATAAATAGTCAGCAATATTCCGCGTTCTGGAGCAGTGTAGCGTAACATTGTTTATTAACGTGTATTTCGCATGTGTTTACTACACAAATGTCAAAACAGAACTGACATTAGGGGCCAATCTCAAAATTTATAGCATTTGCTGATAGGAGGACGACTTTTGCGCCACCTTGTATATATTTTGAGCTGCTGAAGTATGGCCAAACCATCACATGGAACCTGTAGCGAACGCAACTGACTCACATAGAAAACAGATTCGTGGTAGCAACCGAATTTGTTGCCAATCGAATGATTCGGTTGCTCACATAGAATTTTTCGGTTCTATCAAGAGAAAGTCAGTTGACAATGAAGAATTTCACTTAAAGCAACCAAAGTATTGTTACCTGTTCTAAAATTTGGTAGCCACAACTGTTAAATTCGGTCACTAAGGTAGAATCATTCGATTGGCAACAAATTCGGTTGCTATCACGAATCTGTTTTCTCTGTGCTCCTTTAAAGTGAGCATTGGCCGAAAAACGCTCAGAATATGCGGCCACACATGAAACCGTGATATGCCATCATGACAACGCTAGGCCACATGTTGCCATACCTGATAAAAAGTACTTAGAATAAAGTGGTTGAGAAGTTTTGCCTCATCCACCTTATAATCCAGACCTTGCATCGTCCGACAACTATCGATCGTCCGTCTGTCTCCCAATCAATAGGAGACAGCTGGCTGAAATACTCTCTCTTAATAAGCGAAATGCGATTGCCTTCTAAATTTCAAAACTTTTTTTTAAATCTTGACGATCATCAGAGGAATAAATGGTTAAAGAGCCGAAGTATCATCGGACAAATTAACTGAGTAGCCATTAGAGCAATAGTACGATTTCAAACTACGAGGGCGCGTTAATAAGTCCGTGACTTTTTGAATTTCCCGCCTCCTAGCTGAAAGAGCAACACTTTTCCTGACAACAAGCACATGTCAGTTGACTCCTATCAATATCATTTAGTTTGTGTTTGACAGACATTGATAGCAGACTACATCGTAACTTGAGAAGAAATTAGAATAAAATGAATTTCGTCTGCTCTTTAAGCATTATTTTTTGCGGAAAAAACCATCAGTCAAATAAAGGCTAAGCTTGTTGAATACTACGGGAACTCTGCATTATCAATTTCAACGGTAAAAAAATGGAATTTCGTTGTGGCCGTACAAGCACGAAAGATAACGAACGTTCTGGGCGCCTAGTTGAGGTCTATACACCCGAACCAATTGAAAAGGCGCACAATATGGTGGTGTCCGATCAGAGATTGAAAGTGTGAGCGATTGAAGAATCCATTAGCAGCTCACATGGTTCAGTGGATTCAATTTTGAATGATCACTTGGGTATGATAAAGCTTTCCACAAATTATCCATCGATTAAAATTTTAAAGTTTCGGTTTGTTGGAGATTGGATTGAGTAATAGATTCGGTTGTGAAAAAGAAAGATTTAAGTCGGACTATAATGATTTTCATGATCTTAATAATATCAAAAAATTCGCTGGTGTTGACTCACTTTTGAGGCTGTGTGTATATTGACAGAAGAACTTCCAGTTGATATAGTTCTAGCTGAGTCGACAATCGTTGATTCGGTTCGTTCCGGAACGAAGATCTAAAATGATCCTAACATAATTAATTAAGTTATGCATGCTGCTGGATGCAAATAATTGGCGAACAATTGTTCTAACTATAGAAAACTAATTTGAAAAATAAACTCTTCTAAAGTGCCTAACATTAACCACATCTCCCTTCATACAATACACTAATTCTAAGGTGTGAAAAATTTTGTAAATTTAATTGCAATTTATTCTTAATAAATTCAAACAATTTGTTTATTACAAAAGAAAAAAAAATTAAACAAATTTCTATAAAAGAAAATCAGCATAAAACCGAAAAAGAAATCACATACAAAAAGGGGGAAACATTTATTACACCTCAAAAGAAGGCGGCTTAATGTTTTGTATTTGCCAACAATCAAACAAATAAACCAAACAAAAAAAACTACATTTAGAAATCATATTGAATGCTAATTTAAGCAAGCAAATGTAACCCCGTTATAAGTTTCTAAATAGAAGATATAATAGAAAAAAACAGCACGAATTATAATTCAGGAAAAAAAAACTGAAACAAAATAAAGACAAACAAATAAACATATAGCAACATTAGCGAGCTATTAATAATCTAAGTTGCCAAGTATTTTTCTTTTCCTCATACTTACAACTGATTGAAGGAGTGTTTTTGAGAAACTCTTTGCTTTGCTTTGATTTTAGACTTCATCTATTTTTTTTTTCTATTTTCATTTAAACTACAAATTGTACTGATTGTATTTATTGTATGTTGTGTTGTGTTTTGTGCATGTGAATAGAAGGAGAACCCTTTTATTAGGAAATAATAAATAATAAAATGTTGACACGACAACGTCATAACCTTTGAACGTGAAAATAACATTAACAAATATGGCAACAGAGAACTAATGCCACATACAACTAACTTTGTATATGAGTTTGTGCAACAAACTGCAAAATCTGCTATGAGCCTGAAAATTGCGTTGGCAATGAATAATGAATTCAATTAGTTGCTATTTTGTATTTCTTTTTGCTATTAGATTTTGCCATTGTTTAGTTTACAGCCTTTTAATGGCGGCTATTGAGGAAATTATTAAACTCTATGGGATGTTTTTTTTTTATTGCTGGGGAGGCAAGAGTGTAAAAGTGTTGAAATACGATCATTTGTTTGTAAATTATAACAAAAGATCATGCAAATTTATATAAATTATACAAATTTTAGTTTTGTTTGAAAAAAATAAATGTATTAAAATAAAAATCTTAGGAAAAGAACTCTCTTTAAGAAGAAAGATGTAAGAAATTGCAATGAGTATTAGGTAACTAATTAAAACGACATAAATTATTTGATAACATTGACGTAGTGAATATGGTTCTGTTTGGTATGAAACTCTTCATACCAAGATGAAAAAATTCCAGCAAATCGAAGAACAAATGTTGTTTCAATAGAACTTGTTGTGAGGCAGTTAGAACAAAAAATATGTCTTTTCGAAATTGGTGCAGAAACAAAAATCCCCTTACAGATCAACTTCGTAAGACTGTACGAAGATAATCGATCGCTACTACATCGCACGCGAGTTAGAGTACTTGATGACCCAAAAAACAGAAAAAGTTTCTGGTCCCTTGTCTAGAGGATTCGGAACAATACCGGTACTTCAATTCCTCCTCTTCTTTAATCGAATAAAGAACCGAATAAATGCAAAACTAGATATTACGGAAAGTAGTTTCTTGATTATTACGGTAAAATTTCACAATTATTACAAATTTTTCCAAAAAATATTCGAATAATTATTCGAATAATATACAACGAATAATCGAATATAATTTTGTGAAACGCTAATCTTGTCAATTTTTATTTTGAATTTTCACAATAACTCAGATTATTTTACAAAAATATTTCGATAATTATTCGAATAAACTAACGAATAATTGCGAAAAATAAAACGAATTAATTAAAAAAATATTCCGAGAGGTTGTTTCTTGATTATTAAGAATTTATCCAAAAAAATATGCGAATAATTATTCGAATAAAATTTACGAATAATCGAAGACAATTTCTTGAAACGTTTCGATTTTTATTTTGAATAATTACAATTACTCAGATTATTTTACAAAAATATTTTTTTGAATAATTTACAAATATTTTTCTACAAAAATATTCGTTAAATTATTCGAATAAATAAACGAATAATTGCAAAATATTCGAATAAAGTACAGAATAAATTAAGAAATTATTCTGAGAAGTAGTTTCTTGATTATTAAGGTAAAATTTCACAATTATTAAAATTTTCTCATCAAATTCATCTCTTCCCGACTGCAATCAATTGGGGCCTGTTCATAGTATCGTGTACTATGCCTAAAATATTCTCAGAACTCGAGCAGTTAAGAATGTTCTACCCGGACTCAATGTCAACAAATCCTCTGGATTGTATTCCAGTCCGGATTGTATTCCAGCGATTGTTTTAAAACAATGTTCATCATCACTGACCCGTTCACTTGGGAACCTTTTCTACCTTTCATATCAATCTGGGAGTTTTCCCCATTGTTGGAACTTTGCCAACAATGGGGTCACCCCAAAAAGGTGACCCCACCAATCCGGATAATTATCTTGTAATCGCAATTTGTTTGGCGCTCTCACCTTGTCAATTATTTGGAATCGAATAGACTTCTGAATGACAGACAATATAGCTTCCGCAGTAGTCGTTCAACTGGGGACCTAATGGCGTTTATTTTAGAACAGTGGTGTCAATCAATGCACCACATTGAATAGAGTAAGTTAGACGCACTCAAAATTTCCATAGTATTTGATCAAGATCGACTAGTTCGAAATTGATCTCGAATTTCGATTTGATTTTCTTGTTTTATTTCTAGTTTCCTTCATGGACGTATTATAATGGAGTACTAGATGTAATTTGCTCCGAGAACTTCATATTGAGCCCTGGAGTCCCCCAGGGCTCTTTTACTTCTCCTTCCCTTTTTTCAATTTTCGTGAATGTTCTACTAACAAACATTTCAAATTCAATTTATTATTTCGCGGATGACAGTAATATCTATTATTCATTTTCATTTGACCATAGACCAACTCTTTCTGGGATTAAACTCTCAAGAATGAATATGGATGACTCGAATATGGATGATGGTGTGAATTGAACTCAAAACTCAGTGTTGCCTATTGACAAATAAACGTCTTGAGATTTCACCACAATAAATTCTTCATATTGATAACGATACTGTTGGAGTTTCAGTAATCTTTTGATTCTGGGTATGAGAATGCAGTGTGACGTCCGTTAAAATCGTCATATATTCGATTATGAGAAGGAAAATTTTTGGTGCTTGGTCTTCCTGAGACATAAGCAAAAAATCACGACTCCCACCGATATTTCTAATAATCCTCTTCAGAACTAGTTTGAGCATATTCTGTGCTGTTTCTTCGATGCAGAACTCCCCTCAGTACCCGTGATATCATAATAAAGTTATCTTCAATTTGCTGGTTTCTGAGGACGTATTTATTTCGAGCTTTCTCCTCAACAGATTAGGAGATTTTAATCCTCTAGTGACACTAAAACAACGAAGTATTTTTAAAAAGGATTCCACTTTCGATCTGTGACAAATCAGCTTAACGGACTGAACAAAATATATTGAATCGATATCAAGTTTTGGATCAGAATATTTGAACAACTTTGTTCGGATATACCACAATACAGCTGAAATTTACCACTGATATTTTCCAGTAATAACAAATATAAAACAAGTAAGGGCCATTATTACAACTTGCCGTTATACTTAAAGTTAACTTTAAGGGTACCTTTTTCTATTGCTTAAAGTTACCTTTAACTATAACGGCAAGTTGTAATAATGGCCCTAAGAGTGTTATATTCGGCTGTGCCGAATCATGTACAATCACCATCAATATGTGTCAATAAAATATTTTTCCATTCCACAGAAAAGTTGGTGGAAAATTTAGGTTCATATTTTTATATGTCCAATATGTTCATGTCCAATTTTATGACGATTGTGATGCAGTTTTTGTTTCTGTCCAGGATCTTTAAAGATCTGCTTCCTTTGAAATCTTCTATACCACAGAGCAGTCTTGTATCTTTGGAATATCTATATTAATTGGCAAAGCTTCTAATAGCGGATTCGACGAGGCACAGTGGTATGAGAATAAAAAAAGAGGGAAATAAATCTGTAACTTCTAAACCCTTACGCCCTTACGATTTGAATGAAATTTCACATGCGTAAAGAGGAAGTATAGTCGAGTTTAAGTTTTGAATTTGGACCTCATGAGCCCACCAGGAGCGGGTCCAGGGGTTCCCAAAGTAGGACACCTCGGGTATGTTCAATTTTTAAATATTTCTTCGTTTGTGTTCCGATTAAAAAAAATTACATATATAGAATCTCCTCGTCGAGCACTACATAAAACCTACGAGGAAAACTAAACAACTCGCTGAGAATTTACCTAACATAGAAATTCATAAAAAAGCATGTTGCCTACATAACAACATTTTTATGAATGTAAATAACAGTGCTAGGTAAATTCTCAGTGAGTTGTTAAGTTTTCCCTAATTTATTTGACACGTAAAAAACACAAGGTAGACATGTTATATATCAATGGATAGAGTATTTTGTATACTTTTCAAAAATGTATATAACTTTTGACAATTAAAAAATTCATGGAATACTTCTTTGAAAAATATGACAAAAAATGCTTTTTATTGAATTTTGTATAGATAAAAATTTTTCAAACTGAAATAAAATTTTTATTTATGAATATTTTTTAATGAAATTTCACAGTTATGTAGATTTTTCTATTTAAAATGGAAAAATAGAAACAAATTTTGAAATTTGTTATCAAGTATCCTGCAATTCCCAAAAAAAACTTAAAAAATCCCAAAAATGGGATTTTTTTGTTTTTTGGCAATAATATCCATACCAGGGGTGGGGTTATCGGAACTCTTTACAAAATAATTAAGAACATATTGTGCCATCTAAAATGGGTTACTATATTTTGATATCGAGTATGCGATTTGAGAATTTTTGCCCTAAATTTGAATTTTACATAAAAAATAGGCATTTTTTGAATGGACCTGGTCCCCTCGGTGTCAAAAATTATATTTTTTTTTTCATTTAGAATATTTGGCGTAAAGTTAGCTTTTCAAAAAGTACAAATTCATTATACATCCTTTTAGAAATTTTTTAGATAACTTAAAAAGAATAAAAGTACTTTTTTCCCAAAAAAATTGCAAAAAATCGCCTTTTTTAATTATTTGAAATTGAAATGCATGTAACTTTGGACTCAGTCATGATTTTTAAACACTTCTTTCTTTATTTGATATATATTTCTATTGTTAATCCTATAAAAGAAAAATGTATAAAATCGGCGAATATTTGGAACCGCGGTCACCAAAAAACTGGAGCAGGATGGTTAAAAATGTTGAAAATTAAATTTTCAAATGCGAATATCTCCTAAGCTATAAGAGATAATTGATAGCTACGACGAGGTTTTATGTAGTGCTCGGCGAGGAGAAATAGTATCATTTTAAAAATTGAACATACCCGAGGTGTCCTACTTTGGGAACCCCTGGTCCAGCTCCAAATTCAAAACTTAAACTCGAGTACACTTCCTCTTTGCGCATGTGAAATTTCATTAAAATCGTCGTAAGGGTTTAGAAGTTACAGATTTATTTCCATCTTTTTTTATTCTCATACCACTGTGCGAGGTAAACACTTCGGATCGTTGTCGGCTAACGACTATTTATTATAAAGTAAAAGCAACTGATGCAATCGTAGGAGATGATTTCGTTGGTTCTATAATGCTTCGGCTGTCAGTCGGCTAACAACAAATTATGGGTAACGGATACAATCCAAGGAGATAAATTCTTCTGCTCTCATCGGCTAACTACAACTTATTGGCTATGACTAGCTAATCTTGGTATAAGAGATAAATTCTTCTGCTCTCATCGGCTGGTGAAATCATTGATCGATATTTTCAATACCAATCAGACCTTATCAACAAAGAGTATTTGTGGAAAATCAGCCAGTTATATCCTTTCCTTTTGAGACCTATTGTGTTTTCAACGGAATGACATACAGACGGACATAACTAGATCGTCTTAGAATTTCTGCGATGAATATTTTGATGTGTTTGGTTATATGGGAATCATGAAAAGGTTGAATGGTGTTTATATCTTGAAGAAAATTCCGAATCTATATGGAATTTTCTTTGTACAGGCTCATCCAATAAAAAATTAATATTTAAATTAACCAAGAAATGCTCTGCATGAAGAATTGTTTACAATCTGCTGTGATTTCCAACTTTTTTTCTTCTAAATTTCGGAATGTTATTCCATATTTGCAAGCACTTACTTCCTCTCATGTTATACTCTAGATTTTCAAATAAATTTATTATAATTTAATTTAAAAGCCCCGGCTGTCATATATACTATTTTTATTGGCTGGCAAACAGCTTAATGCACTTCCTAACCATAATCCTCTAGAAATAATAATAAAAATCATACTTACAAATCTTAATATACATTTTGACTATCTATGCTAATTTGTGCTACAAATCTTGCACCTTACACTCGCTCATAGCTCGTACCTGTGAACATCCTACAGCTATAAAAACTCATAATATACCATAATCATATTTGCAACATATTCTAGATGCTGGCTGGCTGACTGGCTGGCAAAAAGCACACACACATGTAGGTGTGTATATAATTAGTTTTATTTTTTGGCTGCGTTTTGTAGTTTTTTTTTTTTTTTGTGGCACCATGTGTGTGGGCTTAGTTTTGGAGCTCTAAACTGTAATACAATACATGGGGCCACATTCTAGCCACAAGCATTTTAAATGCTTAAGAAAATATTCTACTTACTTAGTAGTTTTTGTTTTGTCTATGGCGTTTTTTCTTTCTTTACGTAAAATTTTGCGATAAACCAAAAATATACAATAAACAAAAAAAAAAAAAATATTGGAAACGAAACCAAAAATATCATAAAATAATGGAAAACAAAGAATCGATTCCAGACAATATTTGCAAATGGTGGCATTTAACAAATTCATTTTTAACCAAATATGGAGAGGGGGGATTTCGTGTACGAGTGTGGCTTTTGTGAGCAAGATTCTGAAAACTAAACATACGTGTAGCAGCAGCATAAAAAAACTGCATAAATAAACCTAAAAACTAAAACAAAAAAATAGTGGCAAACATTAAGTGTAAAGTGGGCATATTTGGGAGTTGTTAGAGTGAAAAGTAATAGATGTATGAATAGAGCAGGGTAACATATTATTACGCAACAAAAATTTAAAGGAAATATTATAATTTTGTTAATTTTAAATTTATTTTTCGAATTCCCAAAAACTTTATTAAAAATTTCCAAAATTTCTCTAATTTTTATTTCTGGGTTTTAGCTGGAACTCTAATATTTGGAGTATTAGTTTATACTGCATTTAATTATAGGAAAATTTCTATTGAATTCCCAAATGTTTTGACAAAATTTCTAAAAAGGGAAACAGGGACAATTTGGGGAAGTGATTTTTTGTATAAAAACTTCGGTTTTTTTTAATAATTTTACGCTTTTCAATTAATTAGTTAATATTATTATGATTTCTGGAATTCCCAAAAATATATCTAAAAATTTCCAAATTCCCCTTTTATTTTTTTTAGCTGCAATAAATAAAAATTGTAATATTATTCATATTATCTAAATAATAGTAGAATAGCAAATTTTTGAAATTCCCAAAACTTTTTTAAAAATTTCCAAAATTTCTCTTTGTTTTTCGGTTTTTTTCCCCCCAGAAATCAAATGTTTTGAGTGTTATTTTATACAGCACTAAATTATAGAAAATTTTTTTAAGAATTCCCAAAAGGTTTGACAAAATTGCTAAATGGGAAATAGGAACAATCTGGGGAAGTGATATTTTACATAGAAAAGTTATAAAATTCCGAATTTGCTTAATAATTTTACAAATTTCATTTAGTTATTTAATATTATTATGATTTCAGGAATTCCCAAAAATATGTCTAAAAATTACCAAATTCCCAATTCATATTTTTGGCTGCAATAAACAAATATGTTTAAGAAATATTGAAATTTTGTTTATATTAACTAAATAATAGTGAAATTTTTTGAATTCTCAAAAACTTTTTTCAAAATTTCCAAAATTTCTCTCATTGTTTTTCTGGTTTTTTGCCGGAAAATATATATTTTGATTATTATTTTATACTGGTTTAAATTATAGGAAACTTTTTATTGAATTCCCAAATGTTTTGGAAAAAAGGCAAATATGTATGGACAATCTGGGGAAGTGAAATTTTTTTCATAAAAAAGTCCTAAAACTCCGATTTTGCTTAATTATTATACAAATTTTAATCAGTTATAAAGTATTCTGGAATTCCCAAAAATATATCTAAAAATTTCCAAATTCCCCTTTTATTTGTTTTAGCTGCAATAAATAAAAATTGTTAAGAAATATTGTAATATTATTTATATTAACTAAATAATAGTAAAATAGCAAATTTTTGAAATTCCCAAAAACTTTTTAAAAAATTTCCAAAATTTCTCTCTTTGTTTTTCGGTTTTTTTTCCCGGAAATCAAATGTTTTGAGTGTTACAGCACTAAAATATATAAAACATTTTATTGAATTCCCAAATGTTTTGGCAAAATTTCTAAAAATGGAGACTAGGACAATCTGGGGAAGTGATATTTTACATAGAAAAGTTTTAAAACTCCGAATTGGCTTAATAATTTTACAAATTTCATTTGGTTAGTTAATAATATTATGATTTCAGGAATTCCCAAAAATATGTCTAAAAATTACCAAATTCCCAATTCATATTTTTTGCTGCAATAAACAAAAATTAAATAATAAAATAAAAAAAATTTTGAATTCCCAAAAATCATTTAAAAATGTCCAAAATTTCTCTCATATTTTCTCTGGTTTTTTGCAGGAAAAAAATATTTTGATTATTATTTTATACTGCTTTTAATTATAGGAAACTTTTTATTAAATTCCCAAATATTTTGGAGAAAAGGGAAATACATATGTATGGACAATCTGGGGAAGTAAAATTTTTTTCATAAAAAAGTCCTAAAACTCTCCGATTATGCTTAATTATTATACAAATTTTAATCAGTTATTAAGTATTCTGGAATTCCCAAAAATATATCTAAAAATTTCCAAATTCCCCTTTTATTTGTTTTAGCTGCAATAAATAAAAATTGTTAAGAAATATTGTAATATTATTTATATTAACTAAATAGTAGTAAAATAGCAAATTTTTGAAATTCCCAAAAACTTTTTTAAAAATTTCCTAAATTTCTCTCTTTGTTTTTCTGTTTTTTTTCCCGGAAATCAAATGTTTTGAGTGTTATTTTTTACAGCACTAAATTATAGGAAACTTTTTTAAGAATTCCCAAAAGTTTTGACAAAATTTCAAAAATGGGAAATAGGAGCCATCTGGGGAAGTGATATTTTACATAGAAAAGTTTTAAAATTCCGAATTTGCTTAATAATTTTACAAATTTCATTTGGTTAGTTAATAATATTATGATTTCAGGAATTCCCAAAAATATGTCTAAAAATTACCAAATTCCCAATTCATAGTTTTTGCTGCAATAAACAAACATTTTTAAGAAATATTGAAACTTGGTTTATATTAACTAAATAATAGTGAAATTTTTTAAATTCCCAAAAACTTTTTCAAAATTTCTCTCATTGTTTATCTGGTTTTTTGCAGAAAAAAAAAATATTTTGATTATTATTTTATACTGCTTTAAATTATAGGAAACTTTTTATTGAATTCCTCGTTTTGAAAAAAAGGGAAATATTGACAATCTGGGGAAGTGACTTTTTTTTCATAAAAATGTCCTAAAACTCCGATTTTGCTTAATTATTATACAAATTTTAATCGGTTATTAAGTATTCTGGAATTCCCAAAAATATATCTAAAAATTTCCAAATTCCCCTTTTATTTGTTTTAGCTGCAATAAATAAAAATTGTTAAGAAATATTGTAATATTATTTATATTAACTAAATACTAGTAAAATAGCAAATTTTTGAAATTCCCAAAAACTTTTTTAAAAATTTCCAAAATTTCTCTCTTTGTTTTTCTGTTTTTTTCCCGGAAATCAAATGTTTTGAGTGCTATTTTATACAGCACTAAATTATAGAAAACTTTTTTTCAGAATTTCCAAAAGGTTTGACAAAATTTCAAAAATGGAAAATAGGAACAATCTGGGGAAGTGTTATTATACATAGAAAAGTTTTAAAATTCCGAATTTCAGTTAATATTATTATGGTTTCAGGAATTCCCAAAAATATCTCTAAAAATTACCAAATTCCCAATTCATATTTTTTGCTGTAATGAACAAAAATTAAATAATAATAAAATAAAAAAAATTTTGAATTCCCAAAAATCATTTAAAAATTTCTCTCATTATTTATTTATTTTTTGCCGGAAAACAAATATTTTGATTATTTTTTTTATACTGCTTTTAATTATAGGAAACTTTTTATTGAATTCCCAAATATTTTGGAAAAAAGGGAAATACGTATGGACAATCTGGGGAAGTGAAATTTTTTTCATAAAAAAGTCCTAAAACTCCGATTTTGCTTAATTGTTATACAAATTTTAATCAGTTATTAAGTATTCTGGAATTCCCAAAAATATATCTAAAAATTTCCAAATTCCCCTTTTATTTGTTTTAGCTGCAATAAATAAAAGTTGTTAAGAAATATTGTAATATTATTTATATTAACTAAATAGTAGTAAAATAGCAAATTTTTGAAATTCCCAAAAGTTTTTTAAAAATTTCCAAAATTTCTCTCTTTGTTTTTCTGTTTCTTTTCCCGGAAATCAAATGTTTTGAGTGTTATTTTATACAGCACTAAATTATAGAAAACTTGTTTAAGAATTCCCAAAAGTTTTGACAAAATTTCAAAAATGGGAAATAGGAGCCATCTGGGGAAGTGATTAAATAGAAAACTTTTAAAACTCCGAATTTGCTTAATAATTTTACAAATTTCATTTAGTTAGTTAATATTATTATGATTTCAGGAATTCCCAAAAATATGTCTAAAAATTACCAAATTCCCAATTCATATTTTTTGCAGCAATAAACAAACATTTTAATAGTGAAATTTTTTGAATTCCCAAAAACTTTTTTCAAAATTTCCAAAATTTCTCTCATTGTTTTTTGCCGGATTCCTAAATGTTTTGAAAAAAAGGAAATATTGACAATCTGGGGAAGTGACATTTTTATAAAAAAGTCCTAAAATTAGGAATTTGTTTAATAATTTTACAAATTTCAATTAGTTAGTTAATACTATTATAATTTCTGGAATTCCCAAAAATATATCTAAAAGTTACCAAAATCCCAATTTAATTTAAAAACTGTCTCTCTTTTTTCTGGTGTTTTGCCGCAAATCAAATGTTTTGAGTGTTATTTTATACAGCACTAAATTATAGGAAACTTTTTTTTGCACTGGGGATAAAATCTTGGCATTTAGAAATCCTTGCTTTTGCATTTTAATAAATATGTAAAACTTTTTTCTTGATGCTAAAAACTGGGAATAAAGTTATACTAGAGAATCAGGAAAACTCAAAATTTGGCTAATAAATTTTCTTATTTTAATTAGTCAATATTATAATGACTTCTGGAATTCCTAAAAATATATCTAAAAATTACCAAAATTCCAAATTTGTTATTTTATAATTTTAAACAAATTTAAATGTAATTTTGTTATTGTTAACATAGAATTAACAATATTAAAATTTTTTGAATTCCCAAAAACTATTTGAAAATATCCAAAATCTCCTAAAAGTTAAATGTTTTCGGTGTGAATAAAATCTGGGCATACAGAAATCTTTGTTTTTGCATTTTAATAAATATGCTATTTTTTTTTTGTTAATTCCCATATAGCTTGACAAAATGTCTACAAAAGAAGGGCAGTAATGACATTATGGGGAAGTTATATTTTTCATAACAAAATACGAAAAATCTTTATTTGGACACTTATTCAATTAGTTCAACTAGTTAGTTGATATTATGATGATTTCTGAAATTCCCAAAATTATGTCTAAGAATCACCAAAATCCCAAATATGTTATTTCATGGTTTTAAAAAAAATTTTAATTTAATTTTTTTATTATTAACATAGAATTACGAATATAACTATTATTTCAATTCTCAAAAACTATTTGATAATATCGAAAATCTCCTAAACGTTAAATTTTTGTGCTGGGTATAAAATCATGGCATTTAGGAATCTTTGCTTTTCCATTATAATAAATATGCGATTTTTTTTTTATTGAATTCCCAAATATTTTGACTAAATTAGAAAAAAGGGAAATAAAGTTATACTGGGGAAGTAATATTTTTCATAATAATAATCAGCAAAACTCAAAATTTGGTTAGTAATATTTCTTATTTCAATTAGTTGGTTAATATTATAATGATTTCTGGAATTCCCAAAATTATATCTAAAAATTACCAAAATCCCAATTATGTTATTTTGTATTTTTAAAAAAATTTAAATGTAATTTTGTTATTATTAACATAGTATTACTAAAATTAAATTTTTTTAATTTCTAGTAAATATCCGAAATCTCCTAAAAGTTACATTTTTGGTCGGGGGATAAAATCATGGCATTTTGAAATCATTGCTTTTTTTATTAAAAAAATGGGAAATATATTGAAACAAGTACAAATCATTGAATTTGCTTAATATTATTGCTGATATTAATATTTCTGTAAAACTTCAATGATTTCTTGAATTCCCAAAAATATTTTTAAAAATTACCAAAATTCCATTTTGTTTTCTTTTTATATTATAATGAAATTAATTTGGTAAATTTGTTAAAATTATCCAAAAGTCATTAAAAATTTAATTTTTTTGAATTCCCAAAAAATTTTAAAAATTTCCAAAACTCCCACCTTTTTTTGAAACCCCAAAATATTTACAAATATGGGGAAATGAGATTAAAATGTGTGTTTTAAACACAAAGCTATGATTTTGAAATTCCAGCAGCAGAGGCAGTTAATAACCCAAGTCCTAATATTTTTACAAAAGTTAGCTAAGCATTTAAACGATCTATTTAACCCTTTGTCCACCGACGGTACTTATAAGTAGCATAACAATAATAGAATACAAAATGAAAACAAAACATATTTTTGCTCTTTTTGTCCAAAAGTTCTTTGAAGTACACTATCATCTTTGAGCTTGTAATAGAAAATGTTATAAAAGTTACAAAACTAATCAATATATTAATAAAATTTGAACAAAAATCTATAAGTTTTTTTATCTTTTGGCTGATGCTGACCCAAAGGTACCAGGTACCTTTCGTATCCTTGCAGGTCCCTTTCGGTTCCTTTCACGTCCTCCACAAAGTTAAAATTTTGTAAATATTTTATAAAAAATTATAAAACTTTTTCAAAGATTTCTAGCCTTGGCCCACAAGGGGTTAAGGTATTTTTATCACCTGATCAATTGTTCCACTTTTATGTTTATTCTTGAGCACTTAAGTAAATACACCAAATATCAACACTCTATTCGTATATGCGAATATTTTCTCGACGACATAATATTGCCTACTGTAACATTTTTTGTGTGTTTTTTTTTTTTCGTTTTGGAAGGTTTGTTGGTTTTTGCGCAACTTTATTTACACTTTTGTTTTTCATAAAATGAAAAATCATGATCATACAGCAAGAATTCAATTCAAAAAATGAGTTTTTTCCCAAAAAACAAAAAAACTTTTGGTTGGTTTTCGTTTCATTTTTTGCTAAACTAGCAGGCAGGCAGGCATTATTGTCTTTTTTAGTTAATAAAGTCTAAACAATGCAACTTGTTCGGAAACGAAAAAAATATATTTTTTGTTGTATTTGTTTACTACCAATAATAAACTTTTGTTATGCAAATCAACAAATTTTTAGCACTAACGTTTTTCTTTTCATTTTTGTTTTTTTTTTGCTTTTTTGTCTTTAATATGCAAATATTGTTATTTTTAAAGTTTGAAATCGAAAAAAAAACGAAAACATTTTAATATTTCTTCTTAATGTTTTTCAAGAGTTTGTTTGTTATTTTTTGGTTATAAGGTGTTTATTTGTGGTAAATAACCCAAAATTACATGTCATAATATTATTATGCAAATTCATTTAAAAGTTTAAATTTTTCGTTTAAATTTTTTCTTTATTTTTATGGAAAAATTTTTATAAGCTGCAGACAGTGTCTTTATACTAAAAGCCAGTGTCTTTATACTAAAAGCCAGTGTCTTTATACTAAAAACCAGTGTCTTTATACTAAAGACAGTGTCTTTATACTAAAGACAGTGTCTTTATACTAAAGACAGTGTCTTTATACTAAAGACAGTGTCTTTATACTAAAGACAGTGTCTTTATACTAAAGACAGTGTCTTTATACTAAAGACAGTGTCTTTATACTAAAGACAGTGTCTTTATACTAAAGACAGTGTCTTTATACTAAAGACAGTGTCTTTATACTAAAGACAGTGTCTTTATACTAAAGACAGTGTCTTTATACTAAAGACAGTGTCTTTATACTAAAGACAGTGTCTTTATACAAAAAGCCAGTGTCTTTATACTAAAAGCCAGTGTCTTTATACTAAAGACAGTGTCTTTATACTAAAGACAGTGTCTTTATACTAAAGACAGTGTCTTTATACTAAAGACAGTGTCTTTATACTAAAGACAGTGTCTTTATACTAAAAGCCAGTGTCTTTATACTAAAGACAGTGTCTTTATACTAAAAGCCAGTGTCTTTATACTAAAGACAGTGTCTTTATACTAAAAGCCAGTGTTTTTATACTAAAAGCCAGTGTCTTTATACTAAAGACAGTGTCTTTATACTAAAAGCCAGTGTCTTTATACTAAAAGCCAGTGTCTTTATACTAAAAACCAGTGTCTTTATACTAAAAGCCAGTGTCTTTATACTAAAGACAGTGTCTTTATACTAAAAGCCAGTGTCTTTATACTAAAGACAGTGTCTTTATACTAAAAGCCAGTGTTTTTATACTAAAAGCCAGTGTCTTTATACTAAAGACAGTGTCTTTATACTAAAAGCCAGTGTCTTTATACTAAAAGCCAGTGTCTTTATACTAAAAACCAGTGTCTTTATACTAAAGACAGTGTCTTTATACTAAAAGCCAGTGTCTTTATACTAAAGACAGTGTCTTTATACTAAAAGCCAGTGTCTTTATACTAAAGACAGTGTCTTTATACTAAAAGCCAGTGTCTTTATACTAAAGACAGTGTCTTTATACTAAAGACAGTGTCTTTATACTAAAAGCCAGTGTTTTTATACTAAAAGCCAGTGTCTTTATACTAAAGACAGTGTCTTTATACTAAAAGCCAGTGTCTTTATACTAAAAACCAGTGTCTTTATACTAAAGACAGTGTCTTTATACTAAAGACAGTGTCTTTATACTAAAGACAGTGTCTTTATACTAAAGACAGTGTCTTTATACTAAAGACAGTGTCTTTATACTAAAGACAGTGTCTTTATACTAAAAGCCAGTGTCTTTATACTAAAGACAGTGTCTTTATACTAAAAGCCAGTGTCTTTATACTAAAGACAGTGTCTTTATACTAAAAGCCAGTGTTTTTATACTAAAGACAGTGTCTTTATACTAAAGACATTGTCTTTATACTAAAGACAGTGTCTTTATACTAAAGACAGTGTCTTTATACTAAAGACAGTGTCTTTATACTAAAGACAGTGTCTTTATACTAAAAGCCAGTGTCTTTATACTAAAGACAGTGTCTTTATACTAAAAGCCAGTGTCTTTATACTAAAAGCCAGTGTCTTTATACTAAAGACAGTGTCTTTATACTAAAGACAGTGTCTTTATACTAAAGACAGTGTCTTTATACTAAAGACAGTGTCTTTATACTAAAGACAGTGTCTTTATACTAAAAGCCAGTGTCTTTATACTAAAGACAGTGTCTTTATACTAAAAGCCAGTGTCTTTATACTAAAGACAGTGTCTTTATACTAAAAGCCAGTGTTTTTATACTAAAAGCCAGTGTCTTTATACTAAAGACAGTGTCTTTATACTAAAAGCCAGTGTCTTTATACTAAAAACCAGTGTCTTTATACTAAAGACAGTGTCTTTATACTAAAGACAGTGTCTTTATACTAAAGACAGTGTCTTTATACTAAAGACAGTGTCTTTATACTAAAGACAGTGTCTTTATACTAAAGACAGTGTCTTTATACTAAAGACAGTGTCTTTATACTAAAGACAGTGTCTTTATACTAAAGACAGTGTCTTTATACTAAAGACAGTGTCTTTATACTAAAGACAGTGTCTTTATACTAAAGACAGTGTCTTTATACTAAAGACAGTGTCTTTATACTAAAGACAGTGTCTTTATACTAAAGACAGTGTCTTTATACTAAAGACAGTGTCTTTATACTAAAGACAGTGTCTTTATACTAAAGACAGTGTCTTTATACTAAAGACAGTGTCTTTATACTAAAGACAGTGTCTTTATACTAAAGACAGTGTCTTTATACTAAAAGCCAGTGTCTTTATACTAAAAGCCAGTGTCTTTATACTAAAAGCCAGTGTCTTTATACTAAAGACAGTGTCTTTATACTAAAAGCCAGTGTCTTTATACTAAAGACAGTGTCTTTATACTAAAAGCCAGTGTTTTTATACTAAAAGCCAGTGTCTTCCATGTGTCCCCATTGCTGGTCAGTATTTTCGTTCTTGTCTATTTTGAAAAAAACATATTTATTTATATCTTTTGCATGGTTAAATTATATTTTTCATAAAAATATTTGGCGTGTGTGTTTTTTTTCACTCTGTATATAAATTTTTAAACAAATTGACAAATCGCACGTTTTATGCTCTTAGCGACAGCTGACTGTAAACATGTCCTAAACCAACTACCAACATTCCCACTGCAACCAACTACAAGTAATGATACATGGAATCGTGTATTTAATAGACTTTTTGTTTATAAATATTTATTTATTTGTTTGTTTGTTTTTTCTTTAATATTTATTAATTTTTATAAGTAATTTTGTCAAGAAGCTGACAATTCTATAGAAATATTAAAAAACAAAATAAAATAACTCAAGATAGACTGGGTAACTGAGGTAGTAGTAGCTGGGAAATGTTGAATTTATTTTGATTTTCATAAGAACACACAAGGCGTTTTAGGAAAAGTCTGCCAGCTATAAGTTTTAGGTTAAGCTAAAACTGTAATGACAAATTGTTAAGTTATCAAAAATATTACTTGTTTTTTCTTAATATTTCTTTTAAATAAAAAGTTATTTATTTTTTTGTATAAGAAATTCATTTGCCATGGTTCATTGCCACATACTTTTCCTCAAATGCTTTAGTTTTTACCCCTATCGTACTCAAAATGTTAAGATCTTGCAACATGTTTACGAGTATGTATTCGTACATGTTCGGCTAACATATTGCCATTTGCTTATTAAAATATCTGTCAAAAGAATCTAGATTTTATTAGAACTTAACACTGTATTTATAAATGTTGTTATTGTTGTTGGTTTTCAAATGTTTTTGTTGTTTGGTTGATTGTGTCTTTTTGTTCATAATCTCCATAAAAATATCTTAAAACTAACTCACCATTTAAATGCAGGTGCTTAACAAAAAAACCATAAAACCTTGCCACACCAAAAATACTGTAATGAAAAGAAAAAAAATCTAACAATTTTAACAAAGTGTTAAAGCGTAAAAATGACACGTTATGAATGTTTTACCAAATTACCTTTTCAACTTTGCAAAGATTTTGAATACCCTACGGCTGGAGTGGTAGTACAAAGGAGTTATTGAAAGCTTTTGCTTGAGTTTATAGTTTCCAAAACAAATTGCTAAAAAACAGATTTTTATGCAAAAGAGTTATTATGAGCAGACTTTGGAGACTTTGGATCATAGATAAATACACATAGATCGGAAGCTTTCATGTCATATACCTAACTCAGTTGTCAAAAACCTAAGTGGTGAGAATGGACTAGTAAAACTACCATGTGAAAACAAAAATATCATTTGTTTGTGTGACATTTTTGTGTAATATTTTTGTTTGAGTTTTTTTTAGTTTACGCTCAATGTCTTTTTAAATAATGCCTTGATTTTGATTAAGCCTTTAAAATACCGACTACGGTAAACCGTTAAGCTCATTCTTCGATTGGTATTCCGACTTCATATATTCGAAGTAGAGACTTTGGTATATTGTTTATTACAACAGCTTCAACTGTTCAATGTAAAAACTTAAGTCGATAGTTTGATAATATGATTTCCATCAGTTATTCAACATTTCGGTCGATTATTTAATACAACTGTTACGAAATAGTACTTGAATTCAAATATAACGATTTTAACGGCTGATTTAAAGTTGCATAATGCTATTTCCTCTCAAAACTGTAACATATCTGAGGGCATTATTAACATTAAATAAAAGCTTTGAGTTGATCATTAATCGCAAGTATGGCAACGCTGAATGTTTGCTGCGACTTGTCTATTCGAATTCGAATATTCGAGTTTTAACAGTTAATGAACATTGTAGAAAGTTCACCAGAGATGGCGTGTGTATTCGAAAGCTCTAGGCTTCGAATATACCAGCTTTGACAGTTAAAGAACAATCTAGAGTGCAGATGGCAGTGTTATAAATAGTGGCAGATGCTGCAGTCGTGAGTGAGTTTATCAGAGACGCTTTTCGAATAAACATCAACTGAGTGCCTTAACGTGTGTTGTATTTTCAAGTGAATTCGTGTACATTATAAAGTGTGTCTGTATTTCTTCGAATTTATAAACGTGTATAAAAACACTGAGTGACTATTTAATTCCGTTGTTGTACATTTTAAATAAATAAAGAGTTGTTACAATTTTTAAACTACCAAACGGCTTTTATTTGCAATCAAAATTATCCGGTTTATTTAAAGGAAATAAACCAACGTTTTGAAAAGGTTAAAACGTAACACAGCGATTTCTGTCCTGTCCCTAATACTCCTAAAGCTGGGTTTCCACATACACCGTAATCGGCGCCAATAACGAAAACTGAAAAACTTTGGTGTTCGTCACCGTCTCGTTTCTGAATTGTTTTCGTTTCAGTTGGTTGCGTTGCGACATTATTTTTTAATTTAGGATGTCGCACATTAAATAGAATTTCATTATTTTTGACAAAATCTATTATTTTTCCTCTTCCAATAAAGAAAATTTATTTTTTTATTAATTTTTGGTTTTCTTTAAATTTGAAATAAAAAAATAATTTCGTTGCTACAGCACCGACAACAACCTACTTGAAGTTATTTTCGTTCTGGCCCCAAACAACAGGTTTTTCGTTACTGATCGGTGCCGTTTCGTTCCTTATTTTCATTGGCGATTTCTGAAACGAACTTTCGTTTTCGGTGCCGATTACGGTGTATGCGGAAACGTAGCTCAACTTGATCAAAGTCGTGAGTTCATTTCACTGCAAAAAGAAAGCTTAAAATGTTTAACATGTCGTAAGCTGATTACTCAGTACGGTGAGTTCGGTTGGTTATTCAATGCTTCAATTTCGGCGACTTCACTATTTCGACTTCGGATGTTTAAAGCAGCGACTTCGGTATAATGTTCAATAAAACAGCTTCAAATGTTCAAACTTATGCCGATTGTTTTTTAGGCGACTTTGGTGAATTTTTCAATTCATCGAATTCTGGTTCGTTCGATTACTCGTTTTAAATGCATAAAGAAGGATCGATTCTTCGATACACCGACTTTAGTCCTGCGTTGAATACATCTACATACGGCGACTTTGGTCGATTATTCAATTTCCAATATATCAGTTTCAGTTGTCAGCTCAGTACAGTGAGTTCAGTCACTTTCTCAATTCATCAACATGGCTAAATTATTCAATTTAATGCCCATTGTCCTGAGTCTAATAAAGTGATTATGGACTGTTATATACAGCAATTTAATTCGATGTTTCGGTAATTGTATGCAAATACTTTGAATATTTCCGTAGAGGGAAGGTACTCAGCACAGATTGCTTCATCGGGCGAAGAGATCGGTGTTTGTTTTGTTCTGGGTAACTATCCCGACGACATGATTTTATGTATCATTAGTGTCACAACTGGTTACAAAATTATCTGTGGGACTAGTAATTCTAACATTTTTGTGTACTAGGCCGAAGTCAATTTACCCTACATACAAATACTAAGATTCGGATTACAAAAGGAAACATAGTTACAATTGATTCTCCCGCAGATTACTTCTGTTTCCAAAGTGTTCCAAAACAAGCTTAAAGTGACTACGGCCTAGAATACTTAGTGACAATAAAGTAACAGCTCACTTCACGTTAGATTACCTGGGATATATAAGGTATTCGATTGACTTCTATTTGTATAATAAAGAGCACATACGTGTCAAATAATTAAAGCGGAAAGTTTTGCTTTACTTCTTTAATTTAATAAAAAAGTGCCGCTGAAGCATGCGTTTCAACGGTTTCAATTTGCGAGAGATGGTTGGTGCGGTTCAGAAGTGGTGATTTTGACACTGAAGACAAAGATCGTCCAGGCCAGCCAAAAAAGTTTGAAGACCAAGAATTGGAGGGATTACTCCATGAAGATTTTTGTAAAACTCAAAAAGAGCTTGCAAGAGCATTTTCAGTTACTCAAGCAGCAATTTCAAAAAGTTTGCTAGCAGCATAATTCGTCCAAAAGCAGGGAAATTGAGACTTTGAAATACGAGTTTGCATATCCGAAATTATGCTTGAACGCTATAAAAGAAAATCATTTTTGCACCTAATCATTACATGCGATGGAAAATGAATCCATTACGATAACCTGAAGAGTATGAGATGAAATGTGGAGCCCGGCCAACGAACCTAATCGAAACCAAAGCCAAATATCCATTGCGCTAAGCTGATGCTCTGTATTATGTGACAGCAGAAGAGTCCAATATATTATGAGCTGCTGAAATATGACCCGACCATCACAGGGAACATGTATTGAAGCCAACTGATACATTTGAAGCCAGCAGTTATAGTCCATGATCGATCGATGAAGAACGCTCTCTCTGCTATACACTTCACTTTGGAATAGAGTATCAGACATTGGCTTGATTCGTTCTTGGCTCGGAATCCATATGTTGTCAGAAAGATGTGAAAATGTCATAGCTAACAATGGTCAATACCGATCGACCCCTTTTCTGATATTTCCCTTGTTAGATGCAAGATGGCGGTACAGCAGAAACTATATGAGACTGCACAAAACAGGTGAACCAATGAGCCTTCCTGTGTTACAACGAGGTTTACTTCGCCTGTATATGATGCCAGCAGTATAACCTGAGGGAACGCATCTTCGGAATGCCATTCCTATGATGCTTGGATGAGCTATCAAGGATGAGTCTTAGACGAATCTACAGCTTCATCAGAGAATCTCGGTGGTTTAACTTGGACACAACGAACGTATAATAAATACCCTGTTGTTTACTCCTTGGGTATCACAATGGGATCAGATTTGAATGGACCCAAGTGAGCTGCTCAAGGAGTGGCTGCCCATGGCACCTAACCAATAGTTTGAATATTGATCTAATAGATTAACCCCCAGTAACACGAAGTCTAGTTATATTTTAACTAATAGTTATGCTGACAGTTTTCATACAAACATAATTTTAACCGACAATATAACTATTAGTTAAGGCATAACCAGACTTCGTGTTAATGGGGGTAAGTCGATCGTCAAAATTTCTACCCTAAGATCACAGATCTATCAAAAGGGTACTTAAAATTCTCCCTCAACTTCTAAGACCTTTCGCCGAAGTAGAGAAGTATCTTGTAAATACTTAAAAGTGCAAATATATAAATGTATGACTGTAACTTTTAACTCTTAACCATTAAGTATTCATATGTTGGTTATTTGTTTTTTTTTCTAGCTATATTTTGAAAACAATACTTTATTTCATAACAAAACTAAGTAAGTAAACATATGCAGAGTTCATTTAGAAAAAATTATTTGAAAACAAAAAAAATCAACTACAAAACAACATACAACATATAGTAAATGTTATAAAAAGGCGAGTCTGTGACAATGATAAGATCAAATGCTGGTTGGTTTATTAACTACAAAAAAAATATTTTTTAACATTTGACAAATTTATTAAAATTAACAACTGTATAGAGGAAAACAAAAAATAAAAAAAAAACAAGAGACAAGACATTAAAAATTAAAAAAATATACATATAAATAAATATAAACAAAAAAATAATTGCCAATTGATGAAGGTTGGTTTTATTTCTTTCGTTGTAAGAATTATTAACTATTTAATAATTTTATGTAATTTTATATGCTCATTAATTGTTTGTTTATGAATTAATTAAATTAATAACTGCTATTGACATGGGAATTTTTCATAATTAAGTAAAAGTAAATGTTGCCGCAACAACAGACAATTTGTAGTTCTTTACAAATGTCTCAATTAAATATTGAGGATCTAAATGATCAGCCCTAAGATCATATGAAAAGTTGGCAAATCAGACATCTCCGGGTATTCATTAAGACAATCCTAAACCTAGTTGATAAGACATCGTTGCTGAATTCATTTAGGGGCATGAATTTCTTTATTGCCTAATTTGAAACTTATTTCCTCTTCTTGCTTTCTTAAAATTCAGGTCACTGGGTTAGTTTTATGTTCTCATGATAAATAATATTAATTTGTACAAAGTTGTTAATAGTTTGGCCAACAATTCATAAAAATAAATTACTTTATTGTCGGTTCAATAAAAACTCCACCTTTTTGTTCCACTTCCAAATACAAAACGACTTTTCAATACATTGTTTTTCCATGGTGTTGATGGTTATGTTTATCCTAAACATTAAATCTTTTTCATTTATTATACTAAATCATAATTGAGATCAATGCATAGCATTTGAGTTGAAAATTAACCCAGCAAAATGATTGCAGTCTATGGGAATTAGTAAAAATCTAAAAAAAAGCTGGCTGACCTTGATTAAGATGTTCTTGAAAAAATATTGAAAGGTGAAAAACATCCACTGATTGTCAAAGTTCCTGAAGTGTTTTTGACTCATACATATATATCTGTTATTATTGATATTATGGATATGGAAGAGCTTGTTTTTGCGAGCTAAGGAAGGATTATGGGTCCAGCTTTTATTAGATAAAGATATCACAGGCTCCATACGCAGTTGGTTACTTAAATTCTTAAATATGAAAGTTCGTCTCACACAGGTGAATGTGTTCCATCGGTTTCAATGTGCGAGAGACGTTTTTTTCGGTTAAGAAGTGGTGATGTTGACACGGAAGAAAAAGATCGCTCAGGCCATCCAAAAAAGTTTGAAGACCAAGAATTGGAAGCATTGCTCCATGAAAATTGTTATTAAACTCAACAGGAGCTTGCAAAATCATTGGGAGCTACTAAAACAGCAATTTTAAAACGTTTGCAAGCAGCAGGATTCATCCAATAATATGTGAAATACGATGGAAAAGGGATCCATTGCGATAACCCGAAACGTAAGAGATCGTATGTGAAGCCAGACCAACCAGCCGAATCGATAGTAGAGCCAAATATCCATGGCGCTAAGGTAATGCTCTGTATTTGGTGGTAACAAAAGGGTCCTATCTATTATGAGCTGCTGAAATCAGAAACGGAACGCAACTGATTCGTTTGAAGTGAGCATTAGCCCAAAAACGCCCAGAATATGGAGCCGGACATGAAACTGTAATATTCCATCATGACAACTCTAGGCCACATGTTGCAGTACCTGTTAAAAACTATTTAGAATGAAGTGGTTGTGAAATTTTGAAATTTTACAACCGGTATTCGGTTTGACCCTGAAGCCAAATAGAACGCCAGCTATTCCTGTCTTCTGCATGCTGGCGTCTATTGGAGACACCAAGTGAACCTACCAACAGAACCTTTTCTGAGTTCCCAATCGCTGGGTTCTTCCTTATATGCCAAACATTACCGGGCCAGCTTGACTACATCTACTTCGGCGTATAGCTTATACATCTATCTCATGGCTCATTCTAATTCAGAATCCATCATCAACGCGTATTGGGCCGTAAAGCTTACGGAGTATTTTCCTCTCAAGCAATGTCAACAATGACTCGTCTGATATTTCCATCGTCCATGTTTCAGCACTACAGAGCAGTACGGGTTAACTGAGCGATTTGTACAGTGTTATCTTCATCCTCCGAGAGAGGACTTTACTTCTCAATTGTCTACTTAGCCCCAGAGCTGTAAATGAATCACTCATTTTTGAATTAATTCGCGAATCATTCACACAAAAAAATGAATTGAATGAAATTTGAGTCAATTCAAATGAATTTGGTAAAAATGAATTGCAATTCGTTTCCAATTCAAATGAATTGAATTGATTTTGAATTAATTCAAATGAATTTGGTAAAAATGAATTGCAATTCGTTTCCAATTCAAATGAATTGAATTGATTTTGAATTAATTCAATTCATTTACAATTCATTTGAATTGAACAAGATTTTGAATTAATTCAAACGAATTAGAAAAAAAATTAGCAATTCATTTGCAACTCCGACGCGAAATTCGCAGCATATTTAGCAGATTCTTCAATGTCATTAAGTATGCAGTATAATTAATCGACGGTTAAAGAGTCTTCCTTTAAATATAATGCGCCGTTACCATCGTCAGCTGGTATTGAAAGATTATTTTCGTACGCCTCTATTCTAAACATCCCTAAACGTGGATCTCTTTCAGATGATAATTTTGAAAAGCTATTGTTGTTTAAGGTGAATGAAGTATTCTAATTAAATCTAATTAGCCTTATTTATGAAACTCAATTGTGTTTTGAACTACATACATTGTTATTTTTCCTGATTTTTGATTATTTTTGGAAGATAGTTTTATTTTTTTGAAATAAATATAATATAAATATTAGCAAAAAGTTTGTTGTTGGGTGGTCGTGGGTCACAAAATTTCAAAAATTATTAATTGCTTCTTGAATATTAAATATGTTATGTCGTTCAGCGTATTTCAAAATAAAAATCAGTTCTTCTTGAAGAAATAAACTGCAAACACCATGATTTCATTGATCAGGCGCGTATACAGGACAAGGCTTTTAAATTTTTGTACTGGAAATTTTCATTTTGGTAGGAGAAATCTTTCATTCCCCCTAGAGATCTGCTCTTGAATTTGATTGATTGCAACTCATTTTTGAATCATTCATTTGAATTGCTAATTCTTTTTTCTAATTCATTTGAATTAATTCAAAATCAATTCAATTCAAATGAATTGTAAATGAATTGCAACTCATTTTTACAAATTCATTTGAATTGGAAATGAATTGAAATTCATTTCTGCCTAATTCGTTTGAATTGATTCAAATTTCATTCAATTCATTTTTTCAATTCAATGAATTAATTCAAAATTTAGCTAATTCATAATGAATTAAAATCAAAAAAGAATGATTCATTTACAGCTCTGCTTAGCCCAAAGTAACATCTATTGGCAAAAGTTATTCTCCGCTTAATTTCTAGGCTGAGTTAGTAACACTGCCACCTAAACAAACGAAGTCTTTAACAACCTCGAAATTGTACTCTCCGAAAGTTTTGCGCTGTTCGATACGCTGCGACGTTTTACTACTCGAAATAAAGCACTTTGTTTTATTATTTTCTTTTCACTTTTAGACCCATATTATTTGACAGCTTTTCGAGTTCGGCTAGACTTACTGCTAGTGTGTGGCGTCCAATGATGTCGATGAAGTCAGCATATGCAAGCAGCATGATAATTTTTTTAGCAAATTGAAGAAATCATACGATAAGGCATCTACTTGCCAAAAAACCTCTCATTGTTTCAAAGGGTTCGGAGAGGTTGGCTCCTATTTAACGACGCTTTAGGTATTTTTCAGCGTCATTATGCAAAACCAGACGATGTTTGCAGGAGTACCAAGCTCAGCCATGGCGATATAAAACTTTTCTCTTATCGGGCTATCGATGACAGCTTTATAGTCGACGAATAGAAGGCTTTGGCGTAGTGTGTGGAACTACCAGGTCTAAAGCCGCACTGATATTTTTCTATCAGGTTGTTAGTCCCGGTCCACACTGTGAAACATTTGCTGCAAAACATTTTTAAATTCTCTTTTGAAAGTGCATTCGTGTCCACACAGTGAAGTTTTTGCTTTTCAGTTTTTGACATTTCTGTACAGTATGAATACGAACGAATAAATGTGGATGACATACTAAACAAAAACTTCATGTACATGAAACAAAGTTCCCTTTTTCATTCCTCTTTCCCCTTTCATCAACAAACTCAAATGTTTTGCAGCAAATGTTTCACAGTGTGGACCGGGACTTAGTGTATGACTTCGCTAGAAAGTATTTTGTATGTAATTGAGAGGAGATGTATATCTCGGTAGTTGGTACAAAGAGTAGGGTCTCTTTCTTGTGAATATGACAGAGTACACTGATGTTCCATTCATTTTGCATACATTCATGAGACCATATTTTGCACAAGAGTTGGTGCATGCGGCTTATCAACTCTTCTAAACAGCTCAGCAGGCAAACCATCGGCTTTATTATTCTTCAATCGGCCTCTAGCTGTTTTTATCGTCGGGTGTCGGTATGTTAGCCGTCTTACAGTCCATACAGGTGTCAGAACGCTCTCTCAGGGATACGCTTCACTTTAGAACAGAGTATCCAAAGTATGATTGATTCGTTCTTGGCCTCAAAAGATGAGCAATGCTTTTGGCGCGGAATCCGTATGTTGTCAGATACATGGGAAAAGGTCATTGCTAACAATGACCAACAAACTTGAAAAAAAACACCAATTTTTAAGTCATGTCAGAGGCAGTTCGTCTCAATCCTAAAATGTAAAAATTTCAAATTCCTTTTCAATTCTCTGCTGGGTTACTTCTTTCTACCACTCTCTTTGCTAATTCATGCACTTATTATTTTGTTTCGAAATTACAGTTTTACTTGTTCATCTCTCTTGACTATTCCCAAAGTGTTTAAGATTAAGTATTCTGCATAATCTTGTCTCTAAATTATTTAGAGTGTTAGCCGTTTTTTTTTTCTTCCAATTTTCATTCGTATTTGTCCATAGATTTATGAAAAAGCCACACAAAAGTGCACAACACCAACCAACCAACCAACTTGGTTTATAAATAAATTTTGTGTTCACCCTCCTTTATAATCAATAAACAAACCAGTAGTTATTGTATAATAAATATTTTATGGCAAAAGTTTTGTACGAGTACGACGAGTACAACCTGTCTAAATTGCCAAACAACAAAAACTAAGAAAATGAAGACAAAATATGCTGGAGCTTGAGAAGCTGCGGTTGCTGCGCTTGCTGCAGTTGCTCTTGTTGTTCCTGTTTATTGTTTATTATGTAGAGTAATGCCAAATAATCCCCAAGGCACTTGTTTCGCACCTTAACGCAGTATTAACGGTGGCAATCGTAAGAATTAAATATTAAAAACCATAATTGAGATTCCATGATATTTATATACATTTTTTTTCTTTACTATATTTAGTTGTTGTTTTTTGTAAAAAAAAGAGACAGCGTTGTAATATATTTTTTGAGTGTGAGAGAGTGAGAAAAAGAAATATTAAATAAATGTTATAAATTGGAAAGTGTATTAAATTCTAAAACAATTTATGGTCACATACAAATGACACTGTGAGAAAGAAAAACATAGTTTAATTAGGATTTTTTTGCGAAAAGAAACTATAGAATACATTTACGATTGAATGTAGTTTAATTTCCATCTAAAGCGCAGTAACACTCCAACTGAATGTGAGAAACAGGAATCCTATAGCCTGGAGGATCCTTATAAATTATCTTAATATTAAGTTTAAGAAGTTATTGAAAGTCCTTTCCATATAGATTTGAAGCTACCCTGCATGAAGTGTCAATAGTGAAACTATACTGACTTACTATTGATACAGTCACCAGTACTAGTGACTTATTATACTCCAGTAAATGCTATTTACTATAGACATTTAACATCTGCGCGTCATTGGAAGTCTACTACTATTGATAGTACTATTGACTAGGTACTTCTTTTGGGACCACATGTAAACATTGAAACCAGAAACTCACTAGTACAGTACTAGTGACTTATTATACTCCAGTAAATGCTATTTACTATAGACATTTAACATCTGCGCGTCATTGGAAGTCTACTACTATTGATAGTACTATTGACTAGGTACTTCTTTTGGGACCACATGTAAACATTGAAACCAGAAACTCACTAGTACATTTTACTAATTCTAGTCTACATTTTTAGTATCTTTCTGAAGTAGATGTCGATAATGAAACTGTATTTAAGATATATTAAATTAAAATATACGAATACGATCAGTTGGAAGAGTCGTCTTCAAATTCATATTTTCCTTTTTTTTCTCATCAAGGACAAATATAAAAATGTAGATGCTTTGTTGATAATGTCATTAAAAATTCACCAAAATGGTCGACAAAACTGGTGACTTGAAGACACTTTTCGCCAGGTTTCTTTCAGGGTAAATTCTTCATTGATTGTTCTATAATAAGTAATTTTGTGTATCTCTAGGAAATACTGATAATTTTCTTATGAAATTTGTAGGCATACCGAGTCCTTTTAATATTTATATACTGGTTGTTACCGGATCCTGAGTTTATTCTGAGTTGGTTCGCCACTGGCCAGCTATATATGGGCTCAGATAAGATACCAAAGCTCTATAAGGTCGATCTTAGGAAACTAACGGTATTGTTTACTATATTAAATAACATTAAATCGCTATTGGTAAGACTGCCGTAGGACTGTGTACATTCTGTAGGTTACATAACGGAACCTCAATCTATGCACTCTTTGTATCCTCCAGAAGATCGAAATTTCTTCGAAGGTTCATATTGGCTTCTCAGAAAATCATAATTTGAGCTCAATTTTTGAACACAGAATTGGAGACTTGTATGGCTACCCAAAATAACTTGTAATCCAACCTACTCTTAACACCTTCAGTATTGAAAACGATTGTGATGTTCTCCGCAGTATTCCAGATATGCATCTTTAACCTGCTTGATTGTGCAATGAATTAACAAAACAATTATGACCTTAACGTTCTCCGTACGTCCAGAATAGCAACAGACTGCCCTCCAGCAAAACGAAATTTATTGGAGGAATTTGTTCCAAAGAATGTTATCACTCATCACTGCTTCATTCGGAAACTCAACCTGTATTGGAGTATTTCAGGTCTGCACAAAATATTCTTTGGGTCGTGATGTTTAAGGTCTCTGTAATCTAATCTAATCCAATCTACTCTTAACATCTTTAGTGTTGAAAACGATTGTGATGTTCACAGTAGCAACTTGTTTGGTTTTGCAAAGAATTAACCAAATCATAATGGCTTTGACATTCTCCGTACGTTTAGAACAGGGAAAGGCAAAACATGGGCGCCGCGTTTTTCATTTACTCTTCTCTTACATACGTGTGCACACGCATTGTAGAGAAATAAACAACTTTTAATCAGTCTAGCTTGAGAACTCAAACAAGCAGGTTGTATATCGTTTTTTTATCGCACAATTTAAGAATCAGCGTTGCCAGTGAAAAAAAAAAATGTCCCAACTTTTAAAGATGTATGATGAACAATATGATATTTTACATTTTTAATTGGGGAAAAGAGACGAAAGTTTACTGGCAACACCGATTCGTGGTGAGAGCGGAGAGAGTGTATAACTTATACAATCGTAAAATGCAATAGTATATGTTGCCTTTCCCTGGTTTAGAATAGCAACCAACAATTCAGACTTTAATTGGGTGCCTTACTATAAAATTTATCGCACTGTATTTTCTGTAAAAGTAGGTTATCGCCTTCAACTCCTTGGTGAAGGTAACAAAATTTACTAAAATTCGAATATAATTGATCCTCTAACACTATTTCGAAGATCCTAAGACAAACGACACTCGGTAGAAGTAAAGGAAGCTGGTTTTTGGACCTTTCTAGTCTATTTCAAAGATATGAAACCAAAAAGGCACTCGTTTAAAACGAAGAAAGTTGTTATCTCCGAGGAATCTTAGTTCAAAGTAACTGTAATGATTCTAGAAGAATTTTCCGTCTCTCTTTTGAGATCTGGAAATATTTCAGTATGCGCTGGTGTAAATTGTTCAGTTCGGTATCACAGAAAAAATTATATTTCAATTCAAACATTTATTCCATATTGAACTGGTTTCAATTATTTCATAATTAAATCAAGTATTCATTTGCTCAAAAACAAAATTTCTTGATATTTTCTATTGAATTTTGAGTTTTGAATTTGATTATTTTGACTATTGAATATACAATTTTCGTTATTGGTTGAATTTCAAATACAAAAATTATTGAATAGATAATTTTCGTAATTGAAACACAAAAAATAACAAAAATGTGTTTTCAATTACGAAAATTATCTATTCAATAATTTTTGTATTTGAAATTCAACCAGTAACGAAAATTGTATATTCAATTGTCAAAATAATCAAATTCAAAACTCAAAATTCAATAGAAAATATCAAGAAATTATGTTTTTGAGCAAATGAATACTTGATTTAATTATGAACATGATAAAACAACATAAGGTACACCCAGTAGAAAATAAATTCTCAATTATACAATTCTTGTAACGTCAAACAAAAGAAAATATAAAAAAATATGAAAAAAATCAAAATAAAAGTTTGACGTTATAGGGCTAAATATTGAAAACTCTCCCTAGTGATTCTACCTTCTACAATTATTGTATCATGATTATGAAATAATTGAAACCAGTTCAATATGTGACAAATATTTGAATTCAAATGGTTTAAGAAATAGTTTTTTCTGTGATATGCGAAGGAATCTCGATGAGAAGCTATCACATGAGAATATGACTCTTTTTCCGAACAGAGATCAAGAATTATTGATACGAGATGACTGTTATTCTGACGAGAACACGACTTTCAGCTAGATTAAATTGCTTCCACGAGCTTCGCTAATTTTACGCGATGAAGACCATTTCTGGATGAATGAGTACGCCTACCCACAAAATTAATGAATTTGGGAAGATACCAATCTACATGAGATCCAAGAGCGTCAAATATATCCCGAAAATGTCGGTATTTATTGTGAATTTTTGGCTGGCGGTGTCATCGATCCATATTTCTTTGAGAACGATGTTGGCCAGGCCATCACGTTCTGATTACCAAATTATTTTACCCTGAATATGATGATATGAACACCCACTAAATGTGGTTTCAACAGGGCAGCGCTGCATGATACACAGCATGGCCGCCGCACGAGGAGGTGATGTGTACTGTTTACCGAGATCGTGAAACGACCATGCTGTTAGACTTTCTATTGTGGGATTTCTTAAGTCGCAGGTCTATGCGAATAATCCACAAACAATAGCGGCCCTCAAAGCCAACATAAACCATGCTATCGGTCAAATTCAGCGTCATTTATGCGCCAGAGTTGTGGAAACTTTGACGTTTCGGATGTACGCCAATCTATTTCCCTTAAACAACCTGTACAATAACAAAATTAGGTAACGCGGGTTTATGTTAAATTTTGAATTATTAAGGAAACCTTAACCAATACGAAGTTATTGAACTATTCAGTGGTATTAAACGATGAAATGGCAGCGCAATTGTTGAACTAGTGGAGTTGGTAGGATGGTTCACGACTGGTAATGCGATGGAGAAACGTTTAGAATCTTGGGCTAGGTATAAAGATAAAAACAAATCGGAAGTTTAGTAAGATATCCTAATTATTTTAAAGAGAATTCCACAACTAGTAAAAACGTTTATTACGATTGTAAGTGGAATTCCGAAGTTCTTACAATCAACCTAGAATATTGCTTATGTTAGAGATCAATTGCTATTGGAACATTTAGCAATAAGAAACATCTTTTTAAAATCTACGGGGTTTTACTAAAGTGTTTATAAACTTCATTTGCGACTATCTCATCATGTTGCTAAAATATGGTGATAGATAAAGACCAGGTTTACATCTTACAGAATACCAATAATGGATCAGTATCTAAAGCCTTTGCTAGTTGAGTGTGTTCTTTGAAAACTTTGACTTGCTGAAAGACTCTCACATGTGTAATCTTGATGAGCTGCTGGTAATTAAATTTTTAGCCTATAGAGCCTTAAGTGCTTAAGAGTATGCAGGCCTTTCAGTCAGTATTTAGTTAAAATATTTGGATTATTTTTGTCCCTATACCGCAATATTTAGATTCCAATTGAAATCTAAGTGTTAGCAAAGCGGATCATTCACCTTCGCGAAGATAGAGACCATCCTAAACATTTTATCTGCAAACATCTTTAAAAATTCTCTTTCTAACAGTGTATTAACACTTTGATTTTCTTTTTGTTGAAACAACAATTCGAACATTGCAACCAATCAACATCTAACGGTTAATGCTGGTATTGAATGTATACGAGTCTGCATCTCTATGACCAACAAAAAGCACAAGCAATTCCTCAAACCATCGATTTTGTCTTTAACTTATATTGATCGCGTGTAATTGGGAATACATGGTTGTTCATAGTTTTATTAACTAGTTTTTTTTATTATTATTAATTTTGTATTTCATTATTATTATTCTTTCACACTTCACATTCTTTTCGATGGAGGTAAAGCAATAAAAAATCAGCTGAACGTTGAAAGGGAGTCCAATGCAGTAGTAGTTGTCGTTATTTTGTGTGAAAAAATCATAAGCAATATTGATTGTCATCAAGGCGCTTGTATATTTTTGTAAACTGGCATTGAGACAACAAAAAAAAAAATCACAAGAACAACACACCAGCTACAACCCAAAGGCGATATGAACTGATTAGATGTGATAATGATAATATTTAATATTTTTTAACAATATTTTGTAGCAACCTCGCTCATTTAGTATTAAAACCGAATAAAGCTTAGAGTTTTTGTTTGGTTGGCCAGCAAAAAGTAGGAGTGACGTTCCATAAAGTTCTACAACTTAGACATTCGATGGATAAATGGATGGATGGATATTTAAGCCCCCATAGCAATGGCCACAATTAAGTTGATGAATCTTAAAAGAAAATTAAACAATAAAAATAAAAATTAAACAATATTATGCAGATTAAGATTTAATTGATAAACAAACATTTTTCCTTGTTGCAAATTAAATTCAATACATGAATACTTTAATGAATATGCTTGCATCTTGTTGCAGGTTGTCTGTCTGCGAGTGCGAGTGTATGATGCTGAAAGCACTCACATTTTAAAGGTGTGAAATGAAGGCTCTTTTTGCTAAACAAGAATGTTCTCATAATCAACTTCAATTAGCCCAGCAGTTGACACCTTGTTTTATCTCGTTAAGATTTTTGCACCAACTTCACATTTGTTACTTTAATTTTGCTTTTAATTTTTGTTCCTTTTGGAGTTCTTTTTTTTTGGAAGGTTTCAACCTGTCAGTTGTTGCCAGCAACATGGTGGTTGATTTGGTTGTACCAGCAGCAAAAACATTCAACTTAACAAAATAAAATACAACTAAAAAATACAATAAATATTTTTTATTATTTGTGGCAAACTCATTATATAAATCGATACCCTACAGCATATCCGGACATCATATTTCAGTGAATGCAATCAGAATTCAGAGATTGATGCAGTTGAACTATTTTTAGACCTTACTGCAATGTATAGCCATCAGTAAGAACCTGGATATTAGTGGAATTTGTTTGGTAGGCAGTTTGGGCAGTTGATCTATACAAAGTTTTTGATCTTTCAAAACTGATGGAATCAAAGGACTATTTCATACTGCTATATAAGATTGCATACATTTACATGTGCCCAGAGATTGGTTTCTTGTATGAAGTTATAAAGGGTTTTTCAGTAGAGACTTCTGAATTTTGACAGTTAATGCATCCCGTAAAAGTCACTCTTTGGTGGAGATTTTCGGCTGGTTACGTCATCGGGCAATATTTCTTTGAGAACGACGTTGACGAGCGCTATTTGTCTATGACTACCAACTTAATTTGGCCTGAATAGGATGATATGAACACCCACGATTGTAGGTGTTGGAATTGTTGGTATCAGAGGAGTCTTACACGCTGCTACAGAAAATCCCAAACATTTATTCCTATTTGAAGTTGTAAAGGGTCTTCCAATAGGGACTTCTGAATTTTGACAATTAATATCGGCCATATTGTTGAAGCTACATCTGTCGAATTGTTGTTATATATAGGGTTCAACAACACGTGCAAATGATAAAATTGTTTTATCAAATGGAGTGTTCTTTTCGGGCAACGTTTCACACGCTTCGCTCATTTTACGCAAGAAAGACCATTTCTGGATGAGTGGGTACGTTAGCAATCAAAATTGTCGAATTTTGGACAATACCATTCTACATGAGATCCATGAGCGTCCAATGCATCCCGAAAAAGTCACTGTTTAATGTGGATTTTGGGCTGGTCATCGGTCCATATTTCTTGGAGAACGACGTTGGCGAGCGCATTCAGTCGATGATTACCAACTTAGTTTGGCCTGAATAAGTTGATATGAACACCCTCGACATGTGGTTTCAACAGGACGGTGCTACGTAACACACAGCGTGGTCGTCTCACGAGGAAGTGATGTAAACTATTCACCCATATCGTGCGATTTGACAATGTTAGATTTTTTATTGTGGGGTTTTCTTAAGTCTCAGGTCTATGCGAATAATTCACAAACCATAGAGGCCCTCAAAACCAACATAAACCATGCCATCGGTCAAATACTGCCTGATTTATGGGCCAATGTCATGGAAAATTTTACATTTTGGATGTGCGGTTTTCATCGAGTCATACATACATGACATATGCCTTTCAAACAAATAAATAAATGTCGATGATATCTAGCACATACTTTGTTTTATTTAAATTAAAAGAAGCGCTTATTGAAAGACTTTTTAGTTGAACTTTTTATGTGTTTCTCTTCCAAAGATGAATTTGGATGGTCAGGAATATAGCTTTCTATAATAAGTAATAGGTCGTTTGAACGGTTTTTCTTGATTCAACGTGTCAGCCCTGGAGCTTTGCATATCATTTCTCAATTATCTTATTGGAAACAAAAAAGGCCTTGGTGATTAACTTCCGGAATTCACTTCAATCTATAGCCCTTAGTAACAACCTGTACAATAACAAAATTAGGTAACTGTTTGCGCATCCACTATTTCTGATATAAAAATATAATTTTTATCAGAACCTCAAAGTATTATGACCACAAAATAATAGGTTTTTCTAACAGATTGGGATGACGTAACAGAAAATCGCTGAAATCTTCTTGTTCTTGAGATTCATCACGTTTGACAAACCAGTTTGTATTTGACTGTGACCTTCTCTTTTACTTATTTTTCAGTGTTCTCTCTGAAATCTACCATGGTGTTATGCTTTTGTATCTGCATGCATTTGGTTTTCTCCAGACATTTATTTTTTTAACATAACTGTCAGTCCATTACATCAGTTTCAATATCGTGCTGATCTTTTATGATGAAAATATCGCAAAACGATAATGGAAAGGAGGATGCTCTTTACATTTGATGTTCTACCTATTCCGGAATTAATAATAAATTGCCTTTTAACAAATATAAAAGAACAAACAAATAGATTCTGGTATTGTACATGACCTTTAATGTTCTAATTCCCAATAAGAAACAGTAGCTCACCTGGATTTGGTGAAACGAAGTTGCTGAACATGTTTGGTTCACAAGCGGATTAAAACGGGTGAATGGGCAATCCAACCGGATATTTCTTCTCCAAACATTCAAACGGCCTTCATCATGAGGGAAAATAACTATGAATCATTCAAGCGGAATATTACGCCATCTTTATTTGCTCAGGTAAAAATATTCTTGTGATGAGGCATAGCCAGTCTTCCCTCATGGTCTTACCATCGTAAGAGATAAGATCTTGAGTTTCCAGGGTCGGCGGCGCTATGGGGGCTCAAAGTAGGGTACCTTCGACATGTAAAATGTTTAAACACGTGCCATTTTTTTGTTTCCCATCCGATTTCAAAGAATTTTATAGTATGAAAATTTTTAGTATGAAAAAGTGCAATATTTTTGAAGAACGGAGTTTTAAAGTGGCATATTTTTGAATCTAATTGAGATATTGACTTGAATTTTTTTTGTAAGACCAAAAATTAACTTATATAAACAAAAAAATATAGCTCGGAACAAATGTGGATCAAATTGTTACTAATATTTGCAATCCTATTGAAATTTTGATATAAATTTTAGTTTTAGAAACTCAATGAATATGTAATATGTAATAAAATCTTTATTTATTAACGAAACTTAATGAAATTTTCAGCGTTTTTTAAGTTTCTCATTCTAAATAAGAAGCTGTAAAAAAAACTTGCCTAAAGGTCAAAGGGAATCCCGCAATTCCTAAAAATTGGAGCGAAAATCCCAAAAACGGTATTTTTTACAATTTTATCTATAGGGTACACATTTCCTTCGGGGCTGGGAAAATACTTCAGGGATACACATCAGGGTTTCCAAAACTGCTTTCCGTTTTCTGATCCCAGCTTTGGGATTTTAGAACATGTGGCCCAAAGTTGAAATTTTGATAAAAAAATAGGTGAATTTCCAAAGGGCGTAGGGCCGACATGTTCGAAAACTAGGACATGCTTTTTATACCAAAATGTTCTCCGTAAAGAAACTTTCTAGAAAAACATAAAATTGTTATATGTTCTTAAAGAAGGTTGTTTTTTAATAAAAAAAGAGTTATGTCACCTTTTTGTCCAAAAAACAGCAAAAATATACTATTTTTTGAATTTTTAAATTGAAAATCTGTTATTTTTGGATTCGTAATAGATATTGCTCTGAAATCTTTTGTATGTTGTTGGTAATTTAGTTGTCTAATTAACAAAAAAAATTCGAGTCCATTCGGTCCAAAAGTGCGCCCTATATTTTTAAAAAAGCGGACCAAGGTATGGCAAAATTTTAAAATTTCAATTTTGAAATGCCTATAACTAGGAAATTATAAGAGATCTAGCTGAGCGCTTTCCAAAAATATAAAATTCTTTGAAACAAAAAATGGCACCTGTTTTAAAATTTTACATGTCAAAGGTACCCTACTTTGAGCCCCCATAGCGCCGCCCTGGATTATTTGTAGGTCCCATTTTAATAACTTAAACTCAAATACTCCTTGGCTACACCCAACTCAAATTTTATCCCGATCGGACCAGCCCTTTAGAAATACCAGATTTATTTCCAAAAAATTTCGATTCTGCCCCACTGTGGAGCAGTAAATCCTCAAAGCTAATACTGATCCACAAAGTTGAACTTACGATAGTTACGGGATTTTGGAGTCTAAGATACTAAAGATAGATTAGTTGGTTCTGTAGCACTAGGATCATGTACTAGATCTAGATTTCTTGGATGGGTCATGGATCCAGTTAATGCTAACTATAGTTTAGCATAGAGTATTTTGAGCATCAGTCGTGAACTGAACCAGTTATGGTGAATGGTAGGGCTGCTCAAACGAATATTTGTGTCAGGGTACATATGGTATATTTAATTTAGTTTAATATACTCTTAAAATATCCGCTGTTTTGAAGTTCTTCGTATTATTCTAGGTACTTACCTGAGAATGTTAATTCTCCGCATAATCGTTGCCTTTCTCAGCTATACAAAAAATTAACCCAACAATTTAGTGTATGATTGGATGCATTTCTAAGCAATTAAAGTTTTACAACCTTTAAAAACTCTATTGCCCAATTCACAATTGGTGTCGTAGCGTTGTATCGTTGTATGTCGTAATTTTTTTATTAATGTTTTGTTTTTGTTTCGAAAAATTAGTTTGAAAAATATTTATGACATACAATGCTACAACACTACGACATCAATTGTGAATTGGGCATATGTCTCCTCGGTGAATGCCAAATTCCTATTTCGAAGACCCGACAAGCTTAAAAAAATCACTCAGTAAACGAATGTTCCTAGCTTTTTCCAAAGTTCCGTTTTAGATTCTGGATTCAAGATGAATATGATAATTTTGGAAGATCTTTCAGATCTAGATTTGAGAATACAATTCTATAAACATATAGGAATTTCATTAGGAAGCTAACCGTTTTAGCTGAAAGTTAATTTCAATTGAACAGTGAGAGCTGTTGTTTAGAATTTCGAAGCCTTGATAACATTTGGACGATGCACGGTAAATTCTCAGCGAGCTGTTAAGTTTTCCCTAATTAATTTGACACGTAAAAAACATAATGTTATACATGTTATATATCAATGGATGTATATAACTTTTGACAAGTAAAAAATTCATGGAATACTTTTTTGAAAAATATGACAAAAAATGCTATTTATTGAGTTTTTGCATAGATAAAAATTTTTCAAATTGAAATTTAATTTTTATTTATGAATATTTTTTAATGAAATTTCACAGATATGTAGATTCCTCTATTCAAAATTTAAAAATAAAAACAAATTTAGAAATTTGTTATCAAGTATTCCGCAATTCCCAAAAAATTCTTGAAAAATCCCAAAAATGGGATTTTATCGTTTTTTGGCTATAATATCCACACAAGGGGCGGTGTTATCGAAACCCTTCACAAAACAGTTAAGAACATATTGGGCCATCGAAAATGGGTTATTATATTTTCATATAGATCATGCGATTTGAGAATTTTTTACCTAAAAAAATAGGCATTTTTTGAATGGACCTGGTCCCCTCAGTATTAAAAATTTTAAAATTTTTTTCCATTTAAAATATTTTGTGTAAAGTTAACTTTTCAAAAAGTATAAAGTCTTTATACATCCTTTTAGAAATTTTTTAGATAACTTAAAAAAAATAAAAGTACTTTTTTCCCCAAAAAATAGCGAAAAATCGCCTATTTTAATTTTTTTTAATTCAAATGCATGTAACTGTGGACTCAGCCATCTTTTTTAAACAATTCTTACTTTATTTGATTTATACATCTGTTGTTAATCCTATAAATGAAAAATGGAGAAAATCAGGAAATATTTGGATCCGCGGTCAACCAAAAACTGAAGTAGGGTGGGTAAAAATGTTGTAAATTTAATTTTCAAATGCGAATATCTCCTAAGCTATAAGAGATAATTGATAATTTTTTCGAAATCGGAACACAAACGAAGAAATAGGATAATTTTTAAAATTGAACATACCCGAGATGTCCTACTTTGGGGACACCTGGTCCCGCTCCTGGTGGGCTCATGAGGTCCAAATCTAAAACTTAAACTCGACTACACTTCCTCTTTGCGCATGTGAAATTTCATTCAAATCGGCTTAAGGGTTTGGAAGTTACAGATTTATTTTCCCCTTTTTTTATTCTCATACCACTGTCCGACAGCCTTTTAAAGCCGTTTTACCTGAAAGTTAATTTAAGTTGAACAGTAATAGCTGTTGTTTAGAATTTCGAAGCCGCGGTAACATTTGAACGATATCATATTCCTTATAAAATGGAATACAGAAAGAAGAATTTCATTTCTACCTCACACACAACATGTTTTAATCCATTTCACTCACTCAAACTTATAGGAAAACTATTTCCGTTGTCAAAGCTTTGTCTGGAATTATTTCCTTCTTTTGGAAACCTGCTGTTTTTCCTCCATGTTGCTGGCCATTGTGGGAAATAGATGCAGACGCATTTTAGTCAGAAGTTTAGATCTTTAGGATTCAACAGAATTGCCCTAGTTAATGAGAAACAGTTGCACATAGCGTATGTAGGCGTCCAATAAAAGTAGGGGATATATACTCGGGGTTTGTTTCGAACTCTCCATGAGTCTTGTCTACCCGTAGCGCCTATATTGGACCTCATATTTTAAACTCCACTTAATTATAATACTAATCTGGCTTTTAAATCATTTCACTTATTTCAAAAGCAAAAAGGGTGTAATAACAAAACCAAGAAAAATCATAATAATCCAATCTAAGAACTATTTATTACAGTTGCAACGGTAGTTTATCAGTCTGTCTTGACCGTCCTAACGGCCCTGTTCATACTTAATTGTTTCACAATGCAATTGCAGTGAATACATTTTTCTCTCGATCTTATTATTTTTTGTTTGTTTTTGTTTTCCCTCGTTTGTTCTGTTTTTTTTCTCATCCTTTCCCCGTATCATTTGATTTTAACGTATTGATTTCTTGTCAACCAAAAACTTTTCACATTTTTCTTAACATTTCACCTCATTAATCAAGCAAAAAACGGCGGAAAAAAGGCCCTCCAAAAAAACAAACTCTTATTATGAATGTGTGTATTCGTTAGCTTTTGTTTGAACTGGCCACAACAACTGTCAAGCGAGCGGACAAAAAGACAATACAGAAAGAACTTTTGTTTCAAACTGCATAAAGAGCAATGAGGAGTGAGAGAGAGAGAGAAAAGATTTTATGTTGTCAGCATATGAAATGCTTTTTTGTTGTATTTGTTGAAGTAAAAAGGAGCGGTCGATGACTTTTTAATTGATTAAAATGAGAAATCGTTACGATCTTGAAAGTAAGATTACCAGGATCTGATTTCAAATAAATTTAGCTGTAGTTGTTTTTATGATTTTTCATTGTTTTTTTTTTGTTGGTTGGTTGCCGTTGCTGTGATGATGTTTGTTCCTCAACATCTTATGAAATAAAGGAACAATACTTTTTTTTGGGGATTTTAGGCCAAACAGAACTAACTAACTTACTTACTAACAAACTAAACTGTGTTTTGAAATACATATTTATGGAGAAAACAGTGGTTTTGATTTAAGTTTTCAATAAAATAAAAAATTTCTTTATAAAAATAAAGATCTAGAATTGGTCCTTCGAACAATACCAGGCAATCTAAAGGGGTATTCCTAACACTCATCTTTAATTAGTCCATATCCTTGGGATGTATCAATTAAAGATCATCAAATATTTTACTGTTAATTTTTTGCTTTTTTGACCCACTGTAAAAATCAGTTTAACCATTAAAAAAACACTAATATTTTCTGCTGTTTGGGACAATTTTTTCTCGCTGTTTTCTTCATTTTATACCTCTTAGTTTATTAAGCTTTTGCTGCTTTAAAGGTCTTTTTTTTCTCGGTTCGTGTGTGCATCTTGAAGTTTCTGTGTAAATTTGTCATTATTAAAAATCATAATCATGAGTATCGCTTCAATACTACGTATTTATATGGCCAACGAAAAACAAAAAGCTCACAAAATGCGAAACCAACAAAAAAGAGCTGAAAAATAAGCAGAAAATAATATTTAACTAACAGGAAATGTAATATGACACTTTTTGCTTATAAGTCCGACGACAAACTGTTGCTTGGCCTCCCTCTTTTGGAAAAAAAAGATTTCTGAAAAAAATTTAAGCAATATAAAGGACTTGTGAAATCATAAACGTTTGTCTTTATTTGCAAAACATTAATAATTTTTAAGTTTTCCTCATCTTGGTTTCTTTTTTGGTTTTTTTGGGCTGTACATGTACATTTGCGCATAATTAATTTTACAATTTGGCCTGAATTGCAAGATTTATTGCCGGATTAAAATTGTGTAATTTTTTGTTGGTTTGTTTCATTTGCAATAATTTCTTTTAAATTATTGAAATAATTCGGTGGAATTCTTTTTGCTGACAATTTTTTTTAAAAAAAAAAAACAAATGATATAGAAATTGTTAAATTTTTGTATTGTGCTTTTTTTTTTTTTGATTGGAATGGGGGTTAATATTAGTATTGTTTTTCCCTTGAATTGAAATCCCATTGTTTAAAGTGTAAAGTTTATGAGTGAACGAGGATGGTTAGGGAAATTAAAAAAATGTATTAATCTCCATCTTAAACATTCATTAGAGCATATAGGGTTGTCGTAAATCTCCGCCTGAAATATTAATGGGAATGTACGCCTTTCAAAGTTAGGCCCATAAATACCAGCCCCAGTGTCAAAATTTACCTATTTAGAACCATCTCTAAACCACACTTAATCGGCATTATGTCTGACTATGACTATGACTGATTTATCCACTCATCCCTTTGAGGTATAGGGACCCTAAATTTCGAATGTAACACCAAAGTTGGTGTCATATAGTCTGATACTGTAATTCTAAGATTATTCCTAAAACTGCCTAGAATGCGTGTTTGCCCAACCAGATCACCAGGCATTACACGGGATATCCCCGGTAATCTGGATGCAATATTATAGGCTTCCTTCATTATCACTATATGTAAGACTGGGATGTGTAGGATTGCATCCAGAGCAGGAGTGGGGCAGGTCCTCATTTACCCAGTAATAGAAATACAGATGAGTCGATAGATTTTCTAAGTAATGATCTCGCAGTCATCTGTTTCACTTTTTTCCACCATGTCAAGGCGGCATATGTTTTTATTGGCCTTATCGCCAAGATCAGTAAATCATCTTCGGTTTTAACCTATTGTCCTAATAGCTTTTTCGATAGTGTTGGATAAGTGAGAATTCCAAGTGTAACCCCAAATGTGTAACCCCAAGATATTTTACCTCTTTAGAAACCCCTATAGATGAGCCATTCAATGACGGCTCTATGACTCTAATATCTCTTCGTTTGGTAAATGGTACACGAATTGTCTTGGCTTTGTTGATGGTCAACCCTCTTACCAAGCACCACTTGGTGGTTATATTCAGAGCAGCCTGCCTATCCTATCCCATATCGTTACATCATCCCATCCAGTAATAGAATTTACTAAGTTCGTCGATAAGCAGAGTCCAGATTAAAGGCGATAATACGCCATGTTGTGGACATCGTATCATTTTCGATGATCCTCCTAAATCCAACTTAATAACCCTCGATGACAGCATTTCCAAAATCCTTATAATGTACGGAACCCCTTTCCTATATCAATAGAACCGTATAACGTATTGTCGAAGGTCCCCTTTATGTCAATAAACGCACATAGCGATATGTAATTGTCACCCATGGCCTTCTCGATTATCGTCATCACATGATAAATGGCAGTCACCGCAGATTTTCGCGGTTGATAAGCAAACTGGAAACGATATATAGGATTCATCTAAAGATAGATATCCCTTGTCGAGTTGTTTAGAAAAACGAGCTGAGACTAATTGACCTGTACGACTTTGGCAGTTGTTCAGATTTACCCTCAGTCTAAGGTACAAAGACCACATTAACCTCACGCCTCAAGTCATTGTCACAAGACAAGCCATGACAAATTCCATCTCTTCCTGGGGATTTAAATGGGCTGAATTTATATAACTCTCAATTAATTCGTATTTAACCAAACCTACCTACCAACCGGCGCACAGTGGCTCATTTTCGTTTTTCATCGGTCAAAACAGATATTTTCTTGAATTTTTCTCCAGTTTTAATTTCATTCAAATCGGTTCAGCAGTTGTTGAGAAATATAAAGCTAAAGTTGAATTTTTAATTTTTTATAGCATTTCGTATGAAAATGGGGATTTTTTTTATTTTTTGAATCAGCTTTACTTATAAAAAAGTTGTAAGCAGATAAAAACAAGTAAGGAAGTATGTTCGGTCAAGGTCGACCATATAATACCCTACACTATAATTTATTTTCGTGAATGATTTTCGGTAGAGGGCATTATATGGGGGCTATGACTAATTATGGACCGATCGCCATGAAAGTAGGTCCTGTGATTTATGTCTATATGATTGTTATTTATGCTCGTTAAAGTGATTTTCGGAAGCGGGCCTTATATGGGAGCTATGACTTATTATGGACCGATCGCAATGAAACTAGGCTGTGTGATCTATGTCCATATGAAGTTTATTTATTTTGAATTTTATGTTTATACCTGTAGTTTTAAGAGACTTATGATCGTTAAATTGATTTTTGGAAGCGGGCATTATATGGGAGCTATGACTAATTATGGACCGAAAATCATAAAATTAGGTGACATTAATTCAGCTTATACAAAACTTGTTTGGAGCAAAATTTGTGTAGATACTTCAATAGGCTTGTCCTCAGACCAAAAAAAAATTATGTACCAAATTTTATCGGAATATCTTCAAAATGGCGACTTGTACTTTGCGCCAGTCATATGAACAGGTAAAATAAAAATAGAAAAAAATTTGGGATTAATTTCATTCAAATGAAAAAAGTATTCAACAAACAGGTCAACAAGTATGTATGGGCTTAAAGAGGACACTTTGGACATGCTCCTGGTAGTAAAAGTTGTTTAACCCCTTTTGACCCTAAGCACTTTTATTCCACTGAAATTCAAATTTGATCAAATTATAGTACCTGAGAAAAAAATTAATAACACATCAGGTATAAACGGTATGATGACAAATCATACCAGTTCTTAAAGTATATTATGCTACCAACATAACAGAAAAACATCATCCAATTATCGATAATAGTTTGCGAGTAATGGCAATTTACTTCTGATCAAATTTACAAAAATCACATTTTTTTATAAAATGACATAAAATATTTGACTTTAACAGTATTCCACGCACACAATTGACGATATTTTTATCTAATTTTTTGGCTACCTTATTTTCAATGTGTTTACTAAAAAAAATCTTTGAAATCGGAGTTAACGAAAAGTTGGACTTTTGGCCGATGAAATTAAGATATGAGCCACCGTGCGGCGATTATTTTTGGATATAGATGGAATCCATGTTTGAAGAGGAGTTGGAAAGTGAGTATCCAGGAGACGTTTGCAGGTCTCCTCCGGTGATTCAATGTACGTCAAATCTGGACTTTTCAACATACATAGACCACTGGTATGATCCCGAGATAAGGCCTTCTGTAGCAGAATATCTTCCGGGAGATTATCTATCCTTAGTTTCTCAAGTCCATTGTGCCACCAGGGTACATCCCTCTTCGGCCGCCTTGACTTTAATTGAGAACTGAATTCGAATTCATTACAAATGTTCGAACTTAATTCATTGGCCTCAAACTCAATTTACATTGAGCCAAATATTAAGCTCCTATTACAATTTTCAGTATTATCTAAGTGAAAGAGAAAAAGTTCTCAATTCGTATTTTTGGCATTTCGAAATTTCGCTTGATAATCATAATTCAATTCTCGAGAATTTGGTATCTATAGCTCACTTCTATAGTATTGCTTGCTTTTAAAAGTTAAAATTTTGAGAATTAGCTTTCAACAGTTAAATTCTCCAGAATTTTCTATTTCAAAAATTTGCCATTAGATCAATTTTTGAGAATTTGTATTTCTCGGTAAGCTTGACTATGACATTCATGCTAAGATGAGTGAAAGCGACAAAGCAAATAGTTTTAGATCAATTGATCCTTCTTGCTTAGGAACGAAGAGGATTCGTTTGTATCTTCAGTAAACTAATAGACTTTGGTCAACTAACCTCTTAACTCGCTTATATAAAGGGAAAATTAGTTGAAAACGCTCTTCACTCGTGAGTGAAATTTGTTGAGAAATTACTTGAATTTGGAAATTTCACAATGGTTTGCTTTCTGGATGTAGTAGGGGCTTTTAACAATGTGAAATTTGCATTTATAGGAGTTGCATTACACGAACTTGTACTGGATCAATTGACTGTTGAGTTCATCATGCACCCATTGATCTAAAAGATCATCATTTCGGGATTGAGCAAATCTTTGGTTTTTATTCATGACCTGAAATTTCAACAGAATCCAGTAACCATAACTGACACCAATATGTCAGCCAAACTAAACAAGAGCGTCAGAAAAAAGCTCTGCGAACGATAGCGACGAATGCTAAACTAGACTAGTATTATTGGATTATACAAGATCACATTGACTATTGCAATCCAATGCCCTTCTTCTTCTAGTAGTCACATTTTAAGCTAATTTTCTATTCAATTGTTAAAGATTTTTTGGGGGATTTCCTGTTAAATGCTTCTCCTTTTTCGAAAGTCAAAGCTAAAATTTCAACAGCAATTATTAACAACCACCCTCGTTACCTGTAGCCGAGAAATTTTGGATGGATTTTTAACTGTACTAATGACTTTTTGATTATGGCCAAGAATCCTTTTGTAAAAGTTTTAAGCTTAAGAAATTTAGAATTATAAAGCTCTTCTTAACACAAACAAACAAATAAAAAACCAAATTGCAAGAAAAAAATATAAAAAAGAAATTGACATTAAACATTTTCCGTAAATGTTTTTTAGTTTCTATAGCTGCAATGCTGTTGCTTGTTGCATGTTGTATTTCGGGGGCTTTAAAGTTTACAATTCTGTTTATTGTTGCTGTGTTGTTCTTACTTTATTTGACAAAAAATTACATTCTGACCTTTTTTTTGTATAGAGTTTTGATTCTTAAGAAGTCACATGAACAAAAAAAAAAGAAAAAATTAAAAGAAAAATATAAAAGTAACAGAAATCCTTTATTATTCTTACTTATTATTTGTCTTGAATATTCTAGAAGTTTTAACTCTTTCATTGTCATTGTCGTTAGCTGGTGTTGCCTGTACTGACTGTTTCATATTGTTGTACTATACATTTGTCATTTGGTTTTGTAGTATATGTTTTGTTGCTGTTGTTATTTTAAGAAGAGCAAATGTCAAATTCCTTGTTTTTATAGTCGTTGCCTGTCATTGTCATTTGGCGGTGTATGCTGTTGTTGTTGTTATTATTGTTGCAGTTGTTGTGTTTTTGTCATTGGCATTAAATGCATCGTGTAAGTTGCCTTTTTAAATTTGTTGCATGCTTCATCATTATTTTTAGCGCTTTAGCTGCATATATTGTGGCGATAAGCTGTGAATTGCCAAAAACTAAAATTAATGAAAAATAAAACAAAAACTTTCAAAAGAATATTTTTATGTTTTTTTTGTTTTTTTGCTTTTCTGATGAAATGGGTAGAAATATTTGTAACAGCCAGAGAGTCTTAAAGTTTAGGAATTAAGATAGACTGTGGCTACTGTTGAGTCATATTTACATATATAATTCTCAGTAATTTCGATATACATGACCAAAATTAGGAATTTATATGAATACTGAAAATTCTACTAAATTTACTCAAAACATATTAGTACAAGCTACATATACTACTTAATTTTTTTAGGACTAGAAATAGCTGTAAATTTTAGTACTAAAAATAGTAATGATTTTAGTAGTCAAAATAGTAAGACCCCTTTCACACTAGGAAATTTAGTTGCGCAAGTCCCTTAAGTTTGTAGATGCCAGAGGTAATGTCGGGTTAAGGAGAAGAAATTTTACGCAACTAAATTGCCTAGTGTGGAAGGGGTCTAATAAATTTAATACAAATAATTGTTCAAAAAATATTTAGTACTAAAAGCAGTACCTTGTGATAGTACCAAAATTTTCAAATTCTAAATAGGATTAAAATAAACAGTACTAAAATAAAAATAATACTAAATTTTAGTAATAAAATCAGTAATAAATATAGTACACATTTTTTTTGTACTAAAAATAGTGCACAATTTTTCTACTTTAAATAGTAAAAATTTTAGTACTGAAAAATTTAATAAGTTTTACTAAATACTACAATATAAAAATAGTACTAAATTTCAGTACGTCAATAAGTATGAAATAATAGTACTAAATGGTTTGTACTAAAAATTTTACAAAATTTTGGTACTTAAAATAGTACTAGATGCAGTACAAAATTGAGGTGCTAGAAATATTACTACATTGTATTACAAAGTAATAAATTTTACTTCTGAAAATAAATTTAAATACTAAATTTTAGACCTAAATCTATCTACTCTATATAAATAAAAATCTAATGTCGTTCGTTGGTATTTGCATCAGTAGAGAACCGCCTGAACGATTTAGACAAATTATTTTTTTTAAATGTTGGTCATAGCCCAACTTAGGTTGACCACGTCCACTTTTTTGGATTTATCTAAAATCGGAAAACAGCTACATATCTAAATTCGCTAATAACATGGCCAATATGCGTTTAATCAAGAAAAGAAGCTCGATCTGTGATCACTCATATTTCTGACCAAAACTCGATTTTTTATATAAAAACTCAAAATATCTAAATTCGCTAATAACTTGGCCAATAAGCGTTTAATCAAGAAAAGGAGCTCGATCTGTGATCACTCATATTTCTGTCCAAAACTCGATTTTTTATATAAAAACTCAAAATATCTTAATTCGCTAATAACTTGGCCAATAAGTGTTTAATCAAGAAAAGAAGCTCGATCTGTGATCACTCATATTTCTGACCAAAAATCGATTTTTTATATAAAATCTCAAAATATCTAAATTCGGTAATAACTTGGCCAATAAGCGTTTAATCAAGAAAAAGGAGATCGATCTGTGATCACTCATTTTTCAGACCAAAACTCGATTTTTTATATAAAAACTCAAAATATCTTAATTCGCTAATAACTTGGCCAATAAGCGTTTAATCAAGAAAAGAAGCTCGATCTTGTCCAAAAACGTTTAATCAAGAAAAGGAGCTCGATCTGTGATCACTCATTTTTCAGACCAAAATTCGATTTTTTATATAAAAACTCAAAATATCTAAATTTGCTAATAACTTGGCCCATAAACGTTTAATCAAGAAAAGAAGGTCGATCTGTGATCACTCATATTTCTGACCAAAAATCGATTTTTTATATAAAAACTAAAAATATCTAAATTCGCTAATAACTTGGCCAATAAGCGTTTAATCAAGAAAAGGAGATCGATCTGTGATCACTCATTTTTCAGACCAAAATTCGATTTTTTATATAAAAACTCAAAATATCTAAATTCGCTAATAACTTGGCCAATAAGCGTTTAATCAAGAAAAGAAGCTCGATCTGTGATCACTCATATTTCTGACCAAAACTCGATTTTTTATATAAAAACTCAAAATATCTTAATTCGCTAATAACTTGGCCAATAAGCGTTTAATCAAGAAAAGAAGCTCGATCTGTGATCACTCATATTTCTGACCAAAAATCGATTTTTTATATCAAAACTTAAAATATCTAAATTCGCTAATAACTTGACCAATAAGCGTTTAATCAAGAAAAGGAGATCGATCTATGATCACTCATATTTCTGACCAAAATTGGATTTTTTATATAAAAACTCAAAATATCTTAATTCGCTAATAACTTGGCTAATAAGCGTTTAATCAAGAAAAGGAGATCGCGTGATCACTCATATTTCTGACCAAAATTCGATTTTTTATATAAAAACTCAAAATATCTAAATTCACTAATAACTTGGCCAATAGGCTTTTAATCAAGAAAAGGAGATCGATCTGTGATCACTCATTTTTTAGAGCAAAATTCGATTACTTGATTTACATGTATTCTGTTGATGCAAACTTAGGTTTTTGACAACAAACTTAGGTCTCTTAGTAGCGCTTCTATGTATATTGTATTCTATGTCCTATATGATATAATAAAACTTATCATTCAATAATATGTTTTTTTTCTTTTTAACTATTTTTACCCTTTTCAAACGGCTTCTCACAAATTCACAAATCGAATACAAGCATTTTTTTTAACTTGGACAGGACAACGTCTGTCGGGTCAGCTAGTTCGAGAATTAAACTTTAAATAGCAAATTTATTTTAGTACTTAAAAAAGTACCAAAAATAGTTCTAAAATTTAGTAGTAGAAATAGTACTTAATACAAAATTAGTAGCTACTAAATTATATTGGGTGATTATGACTTCAAAATTCGGATTTTTTTTTAAATTTTTAGTTTTTATTTCGAAACATTTGTACAATATAAATTTATTATTGGCCTATATGGATTCCGAGCCTAAAGAACTTCTCATCTTGTGAGGCCAAGAACAGATCAATCCAGTTTCGGATACTCTGTTCCAAAGTGAAGCGTTTCTCAGAGAGAGATACGCTTCACTTTGTTTCCATCAATGCAGAACGCATTGATGGAAACAAATAGTATTCGGACGGGGCATTGTATGGACTATAAGGTGGGTTAGGCAAGATTTCCAAACCACTTCATTCTAAATAGTTTTTAATAGGTATTGTTACATGTGGCCGAGCCTTGTCATGCTTGAATATTACGGTTTCATATCTGGCCGCATATTCAGGGCTGTGTTCGGTACAGGTTAAATATGATGGTCTGGCTAGGTGTGCTTCATTCATCTGTCCTTTTTTTGCAAATTAGAGAAGTAAATCAAAACTTCCTACATATGACGTTTTGTTGGCATAAAATTCGACGTTTTCGAAGCAAAAAAAAAAAACTTTGTTGTTTACATTATTAGTGGTTATTTTGTCGAACATTTATTACTGATTAATATTATTAATTATTTAGGCTCAAGTTCATTAAATTGATTTCCTTAGAAATTCAATTTATTTTATTAAATTTTCATAATTTAAATGTTCAATTACTAAGTGAGAATAAATGACAGATATGTACACTTCTAAATGACATATAAGTTATTGAAAACAAAAACAGCGTTCAAAAGATACGTCATCTATTGTAAATCCCGCATAGAAAATTCTTGACAATTAAACCATAAATAGCTAAATTTTATTACTAAAAATAGTACTAAATTTTAGTAGTAGAAATAGTACTTAATTTTATTTAAAATAGTACTAAATTTTAGTATAAGAACAGAACTAAATTTCAGTACTAGAAATAGTGTTTCAGTACAAACATAGTACTAAATTTTACTTCTGAAAATAGTATTAATTTTTAGTACGAAATTAAATGTAAATTTAGGTACCTAAAAAAATTTCGTACTAAATTCTCTAAAACATATGTTTGTACTAAAATGTTAAAATTTATTTTTTTTTACAAATTTACAAAAAATAAATTGTATTGCTTTTTGGTTGATTGACTCAAGTTCCTTCCTAAACCACTTTCTTATAATTGTTTTGCCTCCAAAAAAAATAGTTTCAGTTTCCCTGCCTTTTTAAAAAATACAATGCAATTTCTTAATCCTACGTTGATCATCAATTGAAGGTGTCATCATGAAATGCAAACTGTTTTTTTTATTCTTTTTTGTTTCTCATTTCACTTTTTTTGTTTGTCTTTATGCTCGACACGAAAACAAAGACAATGTATAATAATATTAAACATTTTTAGAAGAAAAGCGATTACAATATACCCTATAGATTGAAGATTTCAGAATAATCCCATAGTTTTCCAATAAGATCGGGAAGATTTTGAAATAGATCAGAGATGCCTAAAACTAAAACTTTATTTGTGTTAGTGATCCAAAGAGAACTGTAGTGAAATAAATTTATCAGTCATTATTTGTTAACAATCTTCATCAAATTGTCTGCGACATATTATCAATTATTTGAGAGTTAGATATTAATACTTATAGCAATTTTGAATAATAAAATAGTTTTTATTCTTATTAAATTGTTTTAATTAAACCAATTTCAAATCTGAAAAAATTTTTCACAAATATAAATTGAGGGAAAAAACGAAACAACACTTCACTGATTTGTTTAAGTTCGAAATACATTAAACAATCCAAATATGTCTTTCAGTGGTCATAAAAAAATTGCAATGTACATGCTTCGCATGTGCATTCGTCGCTGCCTCAGTGACTACTAAACAAAAGAGAATTAGAATATGTGTGTGATTAGCTTTCACAATTGTGCTATGAAATGGACATCAATGAAATAAATTGAAACAAGCTATGTGTGATATGACGAATATGAAATTTCAGCTAAATTTTCATTATCCTCTCAGAGAATTCACATCCCAGAGTTCCAATTTTCAATGACTCTGCATTGTATACATTTAAGAATTTTCAAAATTGTGTAAATACATACTTATGAATATTGTTAGATCATATACAATAAAATCTGTTGTTTCCTAATTTCTGAATGGTCTTCCAAACTTTGACAGTTGATAGCGGCCATATTGTTGCAACTACATCTGTCGAATTGGATGATATTTAATCAGTTTGTTTTGCCATGGTTAGTTGGCAAACCATGATAAAATTGTTTTATCAAAATAGGTATTCTGTTCGGGAATACCGCGCTTCGCCCGTTTTACCGTCACCGTCACCGTCGACCTAATGAGAATACTACGAATTTTGCGTCACTACTTGGGCCTGTATCCATACACAATTCAACTGACCCATGAACTTAAGGTAAACGATCTTTGTTCGCTGAATGGACTCTGGATACTGACCCTCATTATCAACAGAAAATCATCTTCAGTCAAGAAGCCCATTTCATGATGAATGTGTAAACAAACAGAATCGTCAGGTATATTCCAATCCACATGAAATTCCAAAATGTCTAATGTATCAAAGTCACTGTCTGATGTGGATTTTGGGCTAGCAGCGCACAGTGAGGCAGAATCAAAATTTTTTGAAAATAAATCTGGCATTTCTAAACTGGTCCGATCGGGATAAAATTTTACTTGAGCGTAGCCAAGGAGTATTCGAGTATAAGTTATTAAAATGGGCCCTACAACTGATCCAGGGGCGGCCCTATGGGGGCTCAAATCCCGCAATTCCTAAAAATGTTATTTTTTACAATTTTGCCCATAGGGTCCACATTTCCTTCGGGGCGGGGAAAATACTTCGGAGATAAATTGGGAACACATCAGGGTTTCAAAAGCTGCTTTCCGTTTTCTGATCCCAGCTTTGGGATTTTAGAACATGTGGCCCAAATTTGAAATTTTGATAAAACAATAGGTCACATTCCGAAGGGTGTAGGGGCGACATATTCGAAAAATGGGACATGTTTTTTATACCAGAATGTTCTTCGTAAAGATGCCTTACAGAAAAATATAAAATTGTTATATGTTCTTAAAGAAAGTGTATTTGTAATACAAAAAAGAGCTTTTTGGCCAAAAAAATAGCAAAAATTAATTATTTTTGGAATATATAAAGTAAAAATCGTTTATTTTTCGATCCATAATTGATATTGCTCTGAAATCTTTTGTATGTTTGTTGTAATTTAGTTGTCTAACCAACAAAGAAAACTCGAGTCCATTCGGTCCAAAAGTACAACCTATATTTTTAAAAAAGCGAACCAAGCTTTGGCAAAATTTTAATATTTATATTTTGAAATGCTTATAATTCTGAAATTATAAGAGATATATAGAGAGCATGTTTTTTCAAGATCTAGCCGAGCGTTTTCCAAAAATATAAAAATCTTTGAAATCGGATGGGAAACAAAAAAATGCACGTGTTTAAAAATTTTACATGTCGAAGGTACCCTACTTTGAGCGCCCATAGGGCCGCCCCCGGATCAGTTGAAGAACCCATTTTAATAATATAAACTCCAATACTCCTTGGATATGCCCAAGTCAAATTTTATACCGATCGGCTGTTTACAAATGCCAGGTTTATTTCCAAAAAATTTTGATTCTGCCCCACAGGGCAGCGTTATCGTTGCACTTTTAAAAAATCGGAAAATGAAGAAATTACAATTCGGCTAAATAAAATTAATTAAACTTAAGATTATCATGAATATATCGTCACCTTAAATGCAAACGGACGTAACTACACATTTTTTTTTACAGGAGAAGCAAAAAATGTTATACAATCAATAATAAAGTCAAACCTTCGTTTGAATATCTATAATAAAGTTGTCATTTTTAATCGCAGTTTATAGTTTAAGGAAAAGAACCAACTCAATCAAAAGCTCGTTTTTGAATTTTTGTATAGTTACGTCCGTTTGCATTTAAGGTGACCATATATATGCTCTTTTTGTCTTGATTTCTGTTCATAGAACTCAATTTTTTCTTTATGATGTATGTAATGGAATTTAGTCCTTTTATTTCGCAAATATATTACCAACATCTTGCTAAACTAACACTACACCCTTTAATTATTCTAGATCTTAGTAGGGTACTGTATTTAAGAAAAGAAAATAATCATTTAAAAATTTCTTCAGCAATTTAAAATACTTTTTTCTCTTTTGCTTTTTCCTTATACTCGCACTATAAAAAGACATTTGTTTGAACGAGAACTTTTAAAAAAACGATTTCAACAATATAAAGAATTTTACTAAAAACCCACTTCAAAATACATTCGAGTGGTTGCCAAAAAAAATGGCAAGAAATATTTTTTTAACAAAAAATAAAAAAGAAATATTCTTTACACACATCTTGTTATAGAAAGTCTTATACTTGTTGGGTGGGTGAAAAAGTAAATGCTTAACCTAAACAAAAATTATCTCCCTAAAATAATGACAGTTTTAACCAAATATTTATACAATAAGAAAAAAAACTGTTTAGTTATTTGTGACTTTCTAAGAAAGTTTTTACAAACTACGGATGTTTCAGAAAAAATTGAAAATCGGGAGGACTTTTGGTCAGAAAGTTTATATTTTAATGAGTGGTTCCAAAATTATTCAAATACTGAATAATATTTCAAAAATAATAAAAGTTTGAAGGCCAATGTTCGAAAATCTCATACAAAGAAGTTCGGAATATTGATTTAACTTTGTCAGATGTGAAGAGAGTAATTTAGTCAATTAGGAGAATCAAAAGAATTGGATCAATTGGAAAATAGATCCATTACGGTAACCTGAAGAGTAAGACATCGTATATGAAGTCCGCCCAACTAGCCAATCGACACCAAAGCCAAATATCCATGGCGCTAAGGTAATGCTCAGTATTTGGTGGGAGCAAAAGGGTCCTATATGTTATGAGCAGCTGAAATCTGACCAGAGCATCACATAGATTCGTTTGAAGCGAACATTTGCCGAAAAACGCCAGGAATATGTGGCCAGATATGATACCGTAATTTTCCGACATGACAATGCTCGGCCACATATTACAATACCTGTTAAAAAATTAACTGGTTGAGAAGTTTTACCTCAACTGCCTTATAGTCCAGACCTTGCCCCATTCGACTGCTATTTGTTTCGATCGATTAAGAACGCTCTCTATGTGATATGTTTCACTTTGGAAATGAATATCCGATATGGGTTTGATTCGTTCTTGATCTCCCACCTCCAATTCAACTACGAGTCCAGGGCACACTTAGAAAGGTGACTGCATCACTACAACAATACAAAAACAACAGGTACTTTGTTTTTGTTTAAAAGTGGGTGAACTGTCAAAGTTGCCTGTTGTTGTTTTTTCTTTTGGGTTTTGATGTATTTTTCGCCACAACAACCACAGGTGAATTGACAGTTCAAACTGAATAAAAAAAATAATCAGTTGTTTCATCGCAGTCACATTTCTAAGTGTGCCCTGTACGAGTCTATATAAACGCTAATCAACTCAAAAACACCTCAACAAGGATTATGATTAATTATACCCTTCGCCATGAGTGACAAACTTATATATACCCTTATATAAGTTTGTCAATCCGTTTGTAATTTCTACATTTTTCATTTGCGACCCCACAAATTATATATATTCTGGATCGTTATAGATAGAGAAGTCGATATAGCCATGTTCGTCTGTCCGTCTGTATGTTGAAATCAACTTTCCCTAACCCCCATATAACTTACATACATGATTCATACATCAATATATCGGCCCACAAATGGTCGAGATATAAGGAAAAAACCGGGACAACCTCGATATTTGCCCTATTTTTAATCTATATCTGGATTACTAAGTCATTAATATAGACAATATGGATATCTAATGATAGATATTTCAAAGTCCATGGCAACGATGTATATAAGGCTATAGTAAGTTGGGCCTACAATGGGTCAAAATCGGGAAAAATATTTTTAAATCCGAATTTTTTTTTTCAACAAAAAATAAAAAAAAAATTGGAAAAAACTTTAAAAAAAAAAATTAAAAATAATTTAAAAACAATTTTTTAAAAAAAAAATTTGTTTAAATAAAAATATATAAAAAAATATTTTTAAGTATAAATTGGTGAAGGGTATACTTGATGCATTTGGAATTCAGAGATGACACATGTAATTGTCGAAAAACAAATGCATTCGTATTAAGTTTTGATGCGAATTATGGGCTGGAGTCATCACTTCTTTTAACCCATTTCGCTCCGCTGTTCGATAGTAAATATAAAATTTTTCAAAAAAAAATTTATATTTGAAAAAGGTGAAAGGTGAAAGATTTTGTTATGGATAGGGGCAAATTTCTGCAATTACATTAAATTAAAAAAATTGTCTAAAAATAATTTTTAAAAATAGTAAAAAAAATAAAATTAAAATAATAAACATGAGGAATTATTGCCAACATATGTAACTATTTCATAAAATATAAAAACCATGATTTACATGCAGGACATCACATATGTGCAAACTTAACTGTTCGAAATTTTGAACTGGCTTTTCTGGGAAAACGAAAAATCGGAAATTTTTTTGACCAGATATTTGCAATCTGGGAGTCATAATTACCCTAAAAAAGTTTTTTTTGTTTAAAAAATAAATAAAAATTTTATCTCGGAGCGAAATGGGTTAAATGGAGACTGTTGAAGTAGTGAATGTTACAAGTGATCGATATTGCGACATGATAACACAGTTATTTCTGTCTAAACTGGACCTCAACAAAAAACTACTGAATGTAATATTTCCACGACGTGTACTGTATCGTTTTGGTGATCAGTTTTGGTCTCCCAGAAAGTGTGATTTAACATCATTGAATTTATTTTTATGGAGTTATTCAAATTCATAGCTCTGACAGGCCTACAAACTTTCGTTCATTAAGGGAGGAGATTTAAAACTATATCAACGAAATTCAGCCACACTTATGCAAAATTATCTTGGAAAATATCGACTAAATAGTGCGTCAAGTTTCACAGCAATAAGTTGGAGAAATGGTTGCACAAATGGAAAATAAAACTTTATGCTATAAAATGATGCTTTCAATACAGATTAACAATACCAGGATTCCAGAAACCATGAAAGGTACCCTGGTGTCCATTTCGACTGCGGTTTAGCATTGATCCACTCTACTGAATTCATCAATATGACCGTATAAAATCTATCTTTGGGGAAAGCGTCTTCACTCAACATTGTAAAACTGCAGAGCAAGCAGTCAAGGCTCTTGAAAGTAATGACGGACTTTTAGGATAACATCCATATGGATCTCAATGTTTGAATAATTCAAGAGGAGATCAAGGACTCCATTATTTCAAACATGCTAAAGCTATTAAATAATCCAAAGTTCCTAACAAGACAGCTATTATTAAGGGACATAAATGCCTTAAAGAGTGTGAACTTTGGAGCTAGAAGGGGATCTGAGAAAAAAAGTGGAAATGAATCTGTAACTTCTAAACGAATAGATAGATTTTAATAAATAATGAGACTAGCGGAAAGGAAAAAAGTACATATTATATATCAACGTGTAGGAAATTATGTCATTTTTTAAAAAATGTACAACATTTTTAAGAATTAAAAAAATTAAAGAAGACTTTTTTCAAAAATAAAAAATTGGTAGCGGATTTTTTTTGATAACTTTAATCTTTAAAATGAAATAAAAATATTGTTTATGAAGCGTTTTTAATGAAATTTTATATTTATATCGAAACTTTTGATTCAAATCCAAAAGTGAAAAGGATATTTGTGAATTGTTAGTGACAATCCCATAATTCCCAAAAAACTTTTCAAAAATCCCAAAATTGGAATTTATTTGATTTTTGGATTTATTGAACTTCGGGGCTAAATCCCTTTGCACAATATTGAAAAACATATTGGGACATATAAAACAGGTCTTAATTTTTTGAAAGCAGCTATGCGATTAGATAACATGTTGTCTAAACTTGAAATTTACATAAAAAATAGGTCTAATTCGGAAGGCTCTGGACCACGCACTAATACGAATTTTGATATTATTTTGCTTTTATAATATTTCACGGGATGTTATCTTTTAGAAAAATATAAACACATTATTTATCTTTTTCATATTTTCAGTATAATTTAAAATTACTATAAGTACTTTTTTCGAAAAAAATGGCGAAAAAACGACTTTTTTAAATTTTGAATACATATAACTTTTTAAACATTTTTTTCTTAGATTATTAATAAATTTTTTGTTAATTCACAAAAAGATACTTCAATAAAATCGGGAAAGAATAGGATCCGTTATTAGCAAAAAAGCAGACCAAGCACTGTAGTTCCAAATCAAAATCTAGATGGACAAAATTATTTGGTGCTCTTTTTATATAGAATTGATGTCTCCTATTCCAAAAAAAAATGTTTAAAAGATTTAAACTTTTTTTCAAGTTACAGTAGGCTCTAGATAAAAAAAATCAATAATAAAAAAAATTAAAAAAAAATACGTTTTCATGTGTTTCTGAAAACTATGCTATGCTTTGAACTATGAATTTCTATATTGTAAAACAATTTAGTAAAGCAGTAAAATATAAAAATTAACGAAAATATGATTCAAAATTGTTTGTATTGGAGGAGAGCAGATTGTCAGCTTCCGAAAAAACTTCGTTTTTCCAAATTCTGTAGATACCGATTTTTATAATTTTGTCCACCTAGATTTTGATTTGGAACCACAGTGCCAAGGTAGGTAAAAAACATAAAATTTTACTTTTTAAATGCGAATAACTCGTAAACTGTAAGAGATAATATATGACTAAAGCAATGTTTTTTGTAGATCTTATCTAGTAAATTCCACATATATAAAAATCTTTCAAATCGGATCGCAAACAAAAATTTGGCATCATTTTTAATTATTGATATACCCGACGTGCCCCACTATGGGTCATCGTGGCTCGGCGCCCCCTTGTTGTTATAAGCCCAAATTCAAAACTTAAACTTATCAACACCTCGTCTATAAAATCGCTCTATTCGTTTAGAAGTTACAGATTTATTTCCACTTTTTTTCTCAGATCCCCCACTGTGTGATGTTACTCGCAAACTACTTTGTGTAAATAGTGCACTAATTTATTTCCATTCACCTCACAATTTACTTTCTAACCCACCCAATACCTCCTATTATAAACAAGGACCCTAAAAGGAAGTAAGAGAAAAGGGGGACCAATATAAAATGTTTATTTTTTTTTTTTGAGGGGGGTTTATAAAAGTTTGGTATGAGGTCTAAAGAAATATCACACGAATATAATTGAGTTTGACACAATAAATTGCTCATCATGTTTATGTTGTGTTGTTGTCGTCGTAGTCCCCATCATCATCATCGTCGTCTCCAGCGGCAGCAGCATTGTCGTCATTGACTTCATTGTCGATGAGGCTGTGGTTTCAATTGGTTTGGTTGTTTGACTGGCTGGTGGTGGGGTTCAAACATTTGGGTCTCCTACAAAGAAGTTTATGAAATATTTTATATATAATTTTTGGCCGTTTTTGTTTTTCTTGCACAAACATTTGCCAAATTTTGTGCTGCTTGCTCCTGCTTAATGTTGTTGTTGTTGTTTTTGTACTCGTACCACCAAAAGCCAGAGAAGGCCACTTGCAAAAAGTTTATGGTGTTGATATTGTTGACCTTAAAGCGTTTGTTGTTTTTTTCTTTATTGTTGTAGTCTTAGTTGTTGTTGCTGGTGCTGTTGAGCTGATTTATAAATTGATTTGGATAAGTTTGGCACAGCAGGCGGAAATGTTACTGATGTCTTATGATGCTTCTGTTAAAATGCATGTTTCTGGCTTTTTTTTTTTCCTTCTTCATCTTCCAATTTTTGTCTTATTTTTGGGTTTTAGCTGTGGCTTTTTGTATTTGTGTGGCTTGGAACACAAGGAGTTGCTGCGGCTGCCAAAGAATTATTTTGGGTTTGGAGCTTTGGAGTTATGGTTTTTTGTGGATATTTGTTCCCTTAATGTTTATGTTATGTTGGGTGTTAGTCTCAAAGATTTTGGTTTAAAACCTTAAAACATATTGTAAAATTTTGTTGTGAACATATTAACTAAACATGTTTTATTTTTTTTGTCTTTTGTTTGATATTGCTAGGTTTTTACCACAAAATAATTTTCCATAAAATCAATGATTTAAACCAGGGAAAAATTTTAAAATATTTTATAATGTTTGGGGATTAGTTACATTAAAGCAGGCGCGGAACCAGAGGGGGTAAAATAGGAAGTTACACAACCGCCACCCCCAAAAAGTTTTCATATAAAAAAGAAAACAAAAATTAAGAGTGTAGAAGAAATTTTAATTTACAATCCCCTCCCCCCCAAATGGTTGACCTGGATCCTCGCCTGCATTAAAGGCTATTTGAAAATGTACAGGATAAAAACAAACAAGTAATAGTGTTACATTCGACTATGCCGAATCTTTTATATCCATCATCAATATGAAGTTTTGGTCCTCTATGAGGACTTGAATCAGTTGTTGAAACCACATGTTACTGGTGTCCATGTCATCCAAATCAGGCCGAAATATGCATTTGACGCTCTTAACAATTTTGTTTGTTGACGTACCAAATTATACAGAAATGGACATAAACGTAAAATGGGCGAAGCCCGCGGACATTGCCCGTCTCTCTTGGAATACCCTTTATTTTGTATTCAATCTTAACATTTCCCAAAATTATAATTTTGCCTTTACATTACCCGTTATTGTAGACAAAAATTATAAATTATGCAAATATGTTGTTACCTCAGCACAATCTTCAAAACTATGGCATTTATGGGCATTTATGGGCATTTATGCAAAAATGTTCATTAAACAATTGTATTTAAAACGTTTTATGATGAATAAAAAAAAAACAAATTTTCGTTTATTAAAAATATGAAATTTGATACTGCTGTTCTTTTTAGCAAAAAGCCGAACTTTTTTTTTATTCAATTCATTAAATTCCTGTCATGTTTTAAAGTTTTCACTAAACATTAGAGTACATCATTCAAAATTTATGGAAATTTAAGAGAAAAACCAAAAAAAAAAAACAAACCGTTTAAACATGATTAAACAATTTTTAAGAGTTTAATTTGACATAATACAACACAACATTATCATCAGCATCTTAAACATTGTTGCATTTAATTTGTGACAAGACAATGCTAATTCTGGTGGAAGTTTGGTGGGGGATTATTTGGAGCTAATTTCCAGAGATATTGAGGAAATTGTACAAAATGTAGGCAATTCGTTAGATCAGAACGAAATAACCTAAGCATACATGTAATAATAATTTTAAAATTTTAAAGTATTGTTCAGAAAGCAAACAAAAATTAAAGCACATTTTTCACATGTTTCTTGATCAAAATATATTTGTGAAATACGGCGGATTTAAAACTTGTTCAAGTTTTCAAAATTTTCATACACACAGAAAAAATTATATTTCAATTCAAACATTTATCCCATATTGAACTGGTTTCAATTATTTCATAATTAAATCAAGTATTCATTTGCTCAAAAACAAAATTTCTTGATATTTTCTATTGAATTTTGAGTTTTGAATTTGATTATTTTGACAAATTCATATACAATTTTTGTTATTGGTTGAATTTCAAATACAAAAATTATTGAATAGATAATTTTCGTAATTGAAACACAAAAGATAACAAAAATGTGTTTTCAATTACGAAAATTATCTATTCAATAATTTTTGTATTTGAAATTCATCCAATAACGAAAATTGTATATTCAATTGTCAAAATAATCAAATTCAAAACTTAAAATTCAATAGAAAATATCAAGAAATTTTGTTTTTGAGCAAATGAATACTTGATTTAATTATGAAATAATTGAAACCAGTTCAATATGTGACAAATATTTGAATTGAAACGGTTTAAGAAATAGTTTTTTCTGTGCTAGAGACCTACTTTTTCCTAGAATATATGCGATTCAGCAATATTTAATGACTTGTTATCACAGACTCATATTATCTAATAACAGCTTAATTCAAATGTGTATGCTTAGGTTATTTCATTCTAAGTAAATGTTATTTGCTTTTTTATAACCTTCACCATGATGTGAAATGAATGGAAATTTACCCTTAATAGCACTTGAACTTTTAAAATCACGAAAAACACAGTCATTTTGACCCCAAGTGCTCTTAAGGGTTAATTTCCATTTTTGTGCTGTTATTGTAAATACTAGACTTCATTTTATATTTATCTTAAGCAAAAAAAATATATAACATTTCGCTATCTTTCCATTGGAAATTCCAAATATTGAAAAATTTATCTTTGACCTTCACGATTTAAGGGTTATCGTTTTCCGATTTTAGGAAAACTTTCAGACTATATTTAGAATTACCTAGACTATAATATTCTGAACAGATTTTACTTAAAATTAATAACAGTAAGGAAACTGGCCTCATTTGCCAAAATATGGCCAAAAAATTTGTTTTTCTCGAAAATCGCAAAATTTATATCGCAGGTACAGAATAACTATAGGAGGTATTGATATATTTTTTTACATTTTTATTCCCTATTATTTTGTTAATAAATCCCCATGTGATGATCAAAACATTCTGATATTTGTTTAACAAAATTTTTAAAAATTTGAAATTGGAGTTTTGAAACTGCCGTTAAAAAAAATTTTTTTTTGTTTATACCTGCGAATAGGTTAAATGTATCCTATGAAGATAAAAACTCATATACAAGTAAATATGGATATATTATTATATATCTTATTAGAACGACACTTACGTACACATTTCAATTATTTTAAATTAAAATGCAAAAGTAATTACTTAATGGCAAAAATTTAAAAAAAAAAACTGAAAAAAATGCATTTTCCCCCCTTGTAAATGCACCTCAAAACTAAAACGAAAGTCGGTACGGGTTGCCCTTCTTAGAACAAGCTATTGTGGTAGGTATTTAAGGTCATTACGAAAGTTTTCAGCGTTTACCGTTTCAACATTTTTCAAAAATTTGTATTCTAAGGGACACTCTAGTATACATAAGTCTTTCTGTCGGTATGTTTAAATCAATTTTTCGATGCCACCAAATAAATAACTTACTTACATGATTGATACATCAATATATCCACTATAGTTCAACTTAGATTGTTATTCAAAATAGAGAAAATCTAGCCACAAATGGCTGAGATATAAATTGATATAAATTTAATAAAATTATTAGTTTTTCACAAATTTTTCTTTTCACCAATTTTTATATTCACTAAATTTTATTGTAACAATTTTTTTTCACTAAAATATTTTTCTCACCACATTTTTTTCACCAAATTTTTTTACTAATATTTGTTTATTAAACATTTAGGCATCCATCTAGTAGAAGCAGGAAAGAAAACAGATCTCTTGGATCCATACAGTAGGTTAATTTGTGTTACATGAAAAAAATAAATAGAGATGAAAAGCGAAGAGGAAAATCAGGTAGAGTAAAGGAGTGGAAGAAATATAAAGGAAAAATAAGGATAATAGTGTTCACAAGTCATTTTACGGATATTAGGTTACCCATGTGTGGCGTAAGTACACGCAGAGAAAAAACATGGTTGTGGTAACCATAAACTAAGAGCAACATATTATGATCAGATTTTTGCTTGTAGTCCAAAACATATTATGATCATTATTAGTATCATAAAATATCATAATATGTTCCGAAATAATCAAATTATGATAAAAATCAATCATAATATGTTTTGAAATAATCATATTATGATAAAAAACAATCATAATATGACCCAGAGTCATCATATTTATGACCCAATTAAATCATATTATGATCCAAAACAATCATATTATGATCCAAAATTTATTTTTGGAAATACAAAATTTTAATAGGATTTAGTTTTAAAGTACTAAATTCACAATTAAAATATTATTGATAAAATCAAATTTATTGTTATTCGCTCAAGGAAAGTTAAAGATAATATACAAATAAAACTATAGAGCGAATGGGAATTACAGACACTCAAAATTTACTTGTAAAAACAACACAGCTTAGACAAACACAAGCACTCACAAATGGTTGGAAATAAGACTATTAAAAGTAAACATATTTTGTTTGCATCTTAAACATATTATGACTACGCGTATATAAACTTAACATTTAATGGTTATATATAAAAATAATATGTTTACCTAATTATCATTATTTAGTTGTTCGAAAACCATATTCATATTTATAATTGCGATGAAAATATAAACGTTTACAGTAACTATAATATTGTTGAAATTAAATTAAAACAATAATTATATGTTTACGACAACAATATATTGTTACAGAGAACATAGTATAGTTGTCGTAACCATGTCCAACCATGTTTTTTCTCAGCGTGTAGCCAATTGCTATTTCTAATATAGACATGGATGCATTCTAACTTCATGTCCGATAATTCACAAAGACTATTGAAGCAACGATGTCCTAGAAACCTGATACGTTGATCTCCTAATGCCGGACAATGACAAAGAAGACGAAAATTGGTTTTATCCTCCTCTTCATTATAGGGCAATCCAAGTCTCCTCGCAGGGTTGTCAAAAATTCAGTGACCGGTCATCACCGCAATGCAGTGCTTAATTGTGAACGCTCTCGCACAGTTAGGGCAGAGTCAAATTTTTTTGGAAATAAATCTTGCATTTCTAAACGGCAGCATTTCTAAACGGTATAAAATTTTACATGGGCGTAGCCAAGGAGTATTTGAGTTTAATTTATTAAAATGTGCCCTATAAATGAAATGGGTACCTTCTACATGTAAAATTTTTAAACACGTGTAATTTTTATGTTTCCCAACCGATTTCAAAGATGTTCTTATAATTTCCGAGTTATAGGCATTTCAAACTTTAAATTTTAAAATTTTGCCATACCTTGATCCGTTTTAATAAATATATATGTATGTATGTCGGAGTTTTTGATCCAATGGACTCGAATACCCTACTTTGAGTCCCCATAGCGTCGATCCTGGATCATTCGAAGGGCCAATTTTAATAACTAAAACTCGAATACTCCTTGGCTACGCCCATGTCAAATTTTATCCCGATCGGAGCTGCCGTTTAGAAATTCCAGATTTATTTCCAAAAAATTTTGATTCTGCCCCACTGTGCCTCGGTTTAGTTAGGGTCATATCATTCTTCCCATCTTGTCTATGCGATGTCATAGTAAAATTTACTAATATGCTGCTTGCATTTAGATAATGGAATACCGCATAGGAAATCTATGTATCCCTCAGGCATCATGGTGCCTTTTTTCACCAAATCATCCGTAATACAGTTGCTAAAAATATCTTAGTGTCCAATTACCCAACTCAGTACGACTATTGGATGCCCGGCATTCCTGGACTATGTAATATCCCTGCCTGATATCTTGTTATAACTGAGCCAGTTAGCCGCCCTTATATTAGCTGATATTTGAGCATGAATAATACTACATTCATTTGAAATTCTAAAAGATAATCTAATTCCGTATTCCTGAATGTAGATACCTCCGCCAACTCAATCTCTCTTTCTAGAACCGTTGGTATAAACTGAGGTACTTGTTGTGTAGAGTAAAGCTCTATTCATTAATTCCATGTAGTGTGGAATTCAGAAACTAAAGTTTCCCGATAGGAAGAGCCAGGAGGTGCAATAATCAATATTATCTGGATGATTCATATACTTCCAATTTAACTGGTGACCATACCAGTCTGAACCATGTTTCCATGCACCAATCGCATTTAGCCTGAAGACCGTAGTGAATGCCATTATTCTGGCCATTAGATCCAGTTTAATATTGTAAAGAGCTACATTGTTGTACTCTTAGGACTCCTGTTATCAGGATGGCCATTCTTCTCAATGCCTTCTCGAATAGCATGAAATTTGAGCCTCTATCTAGTGCCTTCTACCATATAGAGATTCCATAGAATAATATAGGCTTGATAACCGTACCAAATCACATACCGGGGTCTAATACCCCATTGCGTAGCTATGGCCTTCCAGAAGACATACATTGCCGTCAAGGATTTCGATGTCCTTGCTGGGGTATGGCAATTCCAGGATAGTTTTCTGTGCAGAATAACACCCAAGTAATTTTCGCTATCCGAGAGTGTTAGTTTAACACCATTTAATCAGGGTGCGAGACATAAGGAATCTTGTACTTCCTTGTGAACAATACAAGTTCAGACTTGCTTGGATTCACATTCAGATCAATGTCAGTACTTCATCGACTTAGTATATTGAGTTCATTTTCCAACCGCTGTGATATCGTGTCCAAGTGGTTCGCAGATACTGCCACTGCTACGTCATCCGCATAGGCGACAGTCTTATAACCCATGATATCCAAGATTCCACAGGAGTGGTGATAAGACAGCATAACTCTCGTGGCCATTCTTGTGATCGTGGCCATTCTTGTGACCGTGGCCGTTCCCTTTTCAGAACGAATGCTAGTATAGTGTAAAAGGTTTGTGACAAACCTAGCAAGTGATTGGTTCAGACCGAGATCTTGTAGGGCTGATCCTATAGTTGCAGATTCTACTTTAAATATTTTTTTTTAACAAAAATAGTTTTTAATATTTATCCTAAAGTATACTTTAGTGAAGAATATAGCACTAGCTAGATTTAAATTGACTGATTCTTGGCTAGATCACTTTATATTTTGTATGCTTAGATTTCTTCATGCACTGTACATTGTCCTTCCTTTTCTTAGACATTGAAATAGGGAAAAAAACTAGCCATGCAATTCCTAAGTATGGTGCGTTACATTGCTCTTGCTCTCAAACCTAAGTACTACGCTCATGCAGTGAACTAATTCGTTCAATATCTCTTGAGTTTTCTTAAGCAATCTTAAAAGAAGAATTATTTCTTGTGATTCTCTCTGTGTCTAGCCCTGTTCTAAAGACTTTCCAGCATGATTAGTTAAAAATTAAAGAGTGTGAAATACAAATGAATTGAATGGTAGAGTTTGCGGCTTTGAAAGCATCCTACATAGATGCGATTTAAAATCTTTGAGAATTAACTTAAGGCTTAATTAGTATGCTCAAATGCACAATTATATTAACTGGAATGTGTTGAAAAGATTCAAGGAGTATTAACAGATTTTATATGAAGCAACTGGGCCTTATAATTCAAATTTTCGTTTGAAGTTTAAACGAGATTTAATCCAATAAAATGTTTACATGATTGCTGGCCCCTATTACTTAATATAATTTCACACAAAACCTCAACAGAAACACAATAAAACTTTTACACAGTGGCAGTTAAATTATCATAGAATGGAACAAAAGCGTCCATTAAAAAATATTAATAGACCAAAACAGCACACAACAAAAATAAGTCAAATAAACCAAAACCAAACAGATCTAAAACATGGCATAATCTATGCTCAAATAAAATTGGTTGTTGGCTAAAAAGGAACAAAACACACAAAAAAAAGGAAATAAAAGGCAAAAAAAATGAACAGCCAACATAAAAGCTTATAAAAGAACATGAACTACATTAGCATCAGCGGCGGTTTAGAACATTTGGAAGAAGAAAAAAAAACTACAAAAGAAGAAAAAGGAAAAAACGCTACTACATCTTTTCATTTCATCATGACAAAAGCCACACGAATCATCATCATCAACAGCAGCAGCAACATAACAACAACCGCGAAAAAAATAAAAGAAAAGGAAAACGACAAGCCTGGACAACAACAACAACTAACCGAAAAAACAAGCAACAGCAACAAAAGTTTGAAATGACGACAAACAACCGCAGAAACTGCTAGAAAAAAAATGTAAAGGAAAACAATAGTTTTTGAATTGATCTATGCTGGTTTTATTTGTTTCTTCCACACAGACCCTAAAAATCATTACAACTCAAGGAAATAGAGTTAAAGCAACAACTGCGAAACACAAGAAAACTTTGTTCAATAATGAAGATGATGTGGATGATGATCGCCATCATCAGAATATGGTGATGGAATCTCATCATAATCCCAGACGCAACAATAACTTCATGGCTCTTTGGTTCTAAACAAAATGCAATTTTGCTTAAACAAAATCACACAATAAAACACGGCCACCGCACAACAACCAACAACAACATTTTCTAAACAATAAAACAACAACCACAAAAAAATCATATGTTACCTTGCCAACAAAAACGAATTATCATCTGAAAATCTTTGTATGTCCAGCTGTCTGTCCTTTTTCTTTCTACCCAACTCCTTTCATTCTGTAGTTGTTGTCTTGTTTTTTGTATTTCTTTGATTTTAATTCGGTTTGTAGGCCTAATATTATCCATCAGATACCTAGATATGTGCACACACCACCACACACTCTATTGCACCTTAGCCTAGACACACATGCTCCAACTTGGTCATATTGCTTCCATACATTTACAATTTGAACATGTCTTTTGTTGTGTTTTCCTTTTTTTTTCTACTACTGACCACATCTTATCATCTCTTATTCCTAAGATTATTTCAATGTTTTCAACTGGGGAACCAAAAAAAAAAAAAATCACAAACAAATATTGCATCAAAATAAAAGCAAACACTTTAAAGGGGGGAAGTAAACCATCATTTCATGCTTGTGTGGGAAACCACACAAAATTAATATTATTTCTACTTTAAAAAAAAATTAAAACACAGAAAACACAATAATTGATTTAAAAATAATTTTTGATAATGAGTTATTTAAAAAGTGACATTGTTTATCCTGGTGTGTGGTTTTCCACACATATATACTTTCTATGTGTTTACACTAGATATAATTAATTTGATGTACAAAATATTGTTTGTGTTCACAAAAATATAAACTAAACTGTTGCAAGTGCAAAATATGTAGATATACCGTATGTGTGGAAAATAACACAGAAATAGAAATTTATAAAAACCGTTAACAAAACTTTTTAAGTGAATCTCCTTAAATAAAGTAGTTAAAATTTGATCTTGGACGACTGTAGATAGTTGAGGACTATCCTTAATGGTCAGATAATACATTCTAGTTTGTACTCAATAAGCACTAAAGAACTATAAATTCAAGCACTTGAAAACATTGCTAGAATTTGACGTGAATAAAAATAGAAAGTAGTTATTACATTTTAAACCTTAAAAATATAGGAAAATTTAAAATATTTTCAAACAAAAAATATTTGATTTGAATTTAAATTTCCTTTTTATTTTAATTCCATTGGTTAACACTGGACTCAAGGCTGGAATTAAACTTGTTTTCAACTTGAATTCCTGCAGAAATGTTTCTTGAGTTTCTAAATTACAGTTTAAAGGTACGATTCGATATTGAAAGGGATTCAATTTGCTGTTAAAACTTAATAAAACAAACGAAAGCTGACTTTAAAGAATATTTCTCTAACTAAAAATCTTTTTTTAAGTTTGAGGTGAAAATTTTGAAAAATATAAAATTTTTATTTACTGTTAGGAACTATGTTAAAAATTTAAGAAAACCTAAAAAAATGCCAAATAACTAAAATTTACCCTAAGGGAAATTTTCAGAAATTTAAAAAATTATAGCATATTTTAATTTATTGTTGTAATTATATCAACGAATTGTTAAAACCAAGAAATTTATAAATGAACTAAAATTTCCTTTAAGGGTAAATTTTCTAACCAAAAGGGAAATTTTTTAAAGTTATTAAATTTCTGTTTAGAATTAGTAATTATTTCAAATAATAGGTAAAATTATGAAATGTAATTATTAACTATTGTTAGTGCAACTATAACTATATATTTTATTTTAATATTTTCACTTAGATAGCTTTTAAATAAATTGTACTCATTTAAATTCTTTGCCACTGTAAACGATTTGTATAATATTCACATACATATTTTTGTTAAAAAGGGAATATGAAATATTTTACATACCTACTAATGTTCTACATGTATTCAAAACCTGTTTCTACCCAAATTACTTTCTTTTAAAGATCATTATTTATTAATCTACACTTGTTATTGATCTGTTATTGATTTGTTATTTCTTTGTTGATTTGCTATGTTTCTATTTATTTGTTATTTACTCAAAACCTGTTTTTATCTTGTTGCACTTGTATATGCATAATCTTATGTTGAATTTTTGGCAATTCATTTTTTGTAATAAAACACTATGATTATTGTTCTTTTGTCGCTCAGCTAGAAACAAGCTTATTATTTTCTAAACTTATAAAATAAAAACTTAAACAATAAAAACCTTAATAAATAAAAAAACTCAAACGAAACAACTATTATTTCCCCTAAGGGGAAATTTTCAAATATAAGTGAAATTTAAAAAATTATATCATAGTTTTATTTATTAATGTAATTATATCAATGTATTGATAAAACCAAAAAAATTTATAAATGAACTAAAATTTCCCTTAAGGGTAAATTTTCTAACTAAGAGGGAAATTTTTTAAAATTATTAAATTTCTAGTTAGAATTAGTAACTATATCAAATAATAGATAAAACAGTGAAATTTATGTATTAACTAAAATTTCCCCTAAGGGGAAATTTTCAAATATAAGGGAAATTTAAAAAAATATATCATAGTTTTATTTATTAATGTAATTATATCAATTAATTGATAAAACCAAAAAAAAAATCATAAATGAACTAAAATTTCCCTTAAGGGAAATTTTCTAACCAAAAGGGAAATTTTTTTAAATTATTAATTTCTATTTAGAATTAGTAACTATATCAAATAATAGGTAAAACTATAAAATTTATGTATTAACTAAAATTTCCCCTAAGGGGAAATTTTCAAATATAAGGGAAATTTAAATAATTATATCATGGTTTTATTTATTGTTGTAATTATATCAACGAATTGTTAAAACCAAGAAATTTATAAATGAACTAAAATTTCCCTTAAGGGTAAATTTTCTAACCAAAGGGGAAATTTTTTAAAATTATTAAATTTCTATTTAGAATTAGTAACTATATCAAATAATAGATAAAACTATGAAATTTATGTATTAACTAAAATTTCCCCTAAGGGGAAATTTTCAAATATAAGCGAAATTTTAAAAATTATATCATAGTTTTATTTATTAATGTAATTATATCAACGTATTGATAAAACCAAAAAAAATTATAAATGAACTAAAATTCCCTTAAGGTTAATTTTTTAACCAAAGGGGAAATTTTTTAAAATTATTAAATTTCTATTTACAATTAGTAACTATATCAAATAATAGATAAAACTATGAAATTTATGTATTAACTAAAATTTCCCCTAAGGGGAAATTTTCAAATATAAGGGAAATTTAAAAAATTATATCATGGTTTTATTTATTAATGTTAAATTATATCAACGTATTGATAAAACCAAAAAAATTATAAATGAACTAAAATTTCCCTTAAGGGTAAATTTTCTAACCAAAGGGGAAATTTTTTAATATCATAAAATTTCTATTTAGAAGTAGTAACTATATCAAGTAATAGATAAAATTATGAAATTTATCTATTAACTAAAATTTCCCCTAAGGGGAAATTTTCAAATATAAGGGAAATTTTAAAAATTATATCATAGTTTTATTTATTAATGTAATTATATCAACGTATTGATAAAACCAAAAAAAAATATAAATGTAATAATATCAACGAATTGATAAAACCAAGACATTTATAAACGAAATAAAATTTCCCTTAAGGGTAAATTTTCTAATCAAAAGGGAATTTTAAATGGTAAGGGAAATTTTTTCAAAATTATCCAAATTCTATTTAAAATTACTAACCCCCATATACTGACAGTTTTCATACAAAAATAATTTTAACCGACATTGTAACTGTTAGTTAACGCTTAACCAGGTTTCGTGTTAATGGGGGTAACTATATAAAATAATAGATAAAACTAAGAAATCTACAAATTGACCAACATTTTATCTAAGAGGAAATTTTCAAATATAAGGGAAATTTTGAAAATTATATCATATTTTTATTTATTTTTAGAAAAAAAATAATAACTAATGAAAACTAATTTTTTTTTCGCAAAAAGGAATTTTAAATTTAAGGGGAAATTTTAATTCTTTATATGACCTTTTTTATTTTTAAATATTATAATTTATTGATCTTTAGGTCATTTTTATAAAGTATTAAATTAAAAAGCATTAAATTTGTATATACAATTGGAAGCTATATCAAATAGTAGATAAAACTAAGAGCTTTTTAATACCAGGGGATATTTGGAAAAAATATTACATTTTTATTTATAGCTAGTAATTATCTCCAATAATAGATAAAACCAAGAAAATTATCAATTATCTAAAATTTTTCAGGAGGGAAATTTTCAAATTTAAGAAAATTTAAAAAATAATATGATTGGACATAATCATATTATCGTTGTGCTACTTATTTGAATATAATCGTTGAATTATAATGATATAACATGGTATTGAATTATTATTAAGTTGGATCATATTATGATGCTGCACATTAAAAATAATATAGTCACCACAATCATATTTTTCTTTGCATGTTTTGCACCGAATGTCATTTGAAGTTTTTATATAGAGCAAGTGAAACTGTCAATTATGATCAATGATTAGTTCAAAAATTAGTTTATCGAAACCAGATTTTCCTGACAACATACTTCCCCTTCTAAAACTCATATCGTTGTATGAGTGCGTCTTAATGCGAATGGATCTTTAGGTCTCATCCATACTTTACAATGTTGCCGCTAAAAAAATGTTGTAGTTGCTGTTGTTGCTATAGAGTAGTAGTATTTTTTGCTATTGTTGTTGGTGGAGAATGATGATGAGTTTCTTTAAGTTTTTGAGTAGTTTGATTGTTTTGTTGTTTGCTTATTTTTTTTTTTGCTGCTCATTCTTTTTTTTCGCAAAATAAATGGCGACAAGCAAAAATGTTGATGAAGATTAGTTTAAGTAGAGTTTTTGATGATGCTAATGTATTCAGCAACAACAACAACAACAGCGGCGGCAACTTGCTGCTGCAACTATGAGTACCGCAGTAAAAATTTCTTAATAATTTTTGTTTGGCCAAACCGCCATAATGGAATTCTTTTGTTAGGCTAAAAATTAAACTATGAGAAACTGAAAAAAAAAATAAACAAAATCATGGTAAAATTAAATTAACTGAATAATAGAAATTATAACTATTACCATTTTATAAAAAACATTATATTTTTTATAGAAAAAACAACCACCCGTTATGCTTCCATTTACAATAAATAATCTAAAATATTTCTTTATAATTGTCATTACCTTGATTTGTATCTCGATTTGTATTAATTAATATATTTTTAATACGACATAATTTTGTATTTTATTTCCTTTTTAATTAAAATGATTTATAGCCTCCACCCCAAAACCAGATAACTTGTTTCATTTTATCTATTTTTTAAGATTTAACTTTATCGATCTTTGTTTCTACCAATCATTATTTATGTATTCATTTATTTTATTTAATTCTTTTTCAAAATACTGCATATGTGCATTAAGCAGCATTTTAAATGCCGCCATGTATGCAAATAAATACATTTTCTATAGTTTTATGATTATTAAAACAAAAATAATAACAAATACAACTACAACAACTAAATAACTAACTAACAAACAATTCACATCTATTGACATATTGACAGCTGTCATTAAAATACTTGTTACTTGCTGTTTCATTATAGGTTGCTCTCCTCTGCTCTCTCACTCTCACTCTCGCTTCAAGCTTTTGTGTTGTTTTGTGATTTAGATAAAACTTTTGAATTCACGGGAATTGCAGAAAAAAAATCTTTAACAAAATCGTATAAAAATTATTGAATTAAATTGTTAACTAAATTAAAGCTTTAATTCAAAAATAAGTTAGAAACCATTACCATAAATGAAAAATGTCCATAGAAATGTGTTAAAGAGCAACATTGTTACTTTAAAGCTTAAAATTTAACAATAATTACTCATGTGTTAGAGTATGTGTAATTGAAGTACAGTAAAAGCTTAAATAAATGGATTAAGAGAGATGTTACTGTAATGGTAGCACTAAATTCTGCAATTTAGTCTCCGTGACAAATCGAAAAAGTTCTAACAATTCGTTAAACTTTGAACTATTTTCGATAGATAATTCGATTTAAATATGTATGCCTGTCTATTGAAATAAACTATCCGAAGATACAAAGATAACCTAGGGTCAAATCTTGTAAAAGAGATAAAAGGTGTTTAATTTCATAGAAAACTCTTTTCCACAGAAAACTACTTTTTACAAAAAAGCTTAAATATATACAAATCTTTTTTTGGACAGCCTTTTTAAAGAAAAAAAATTTAAAATCTTTTTTATGTAAGAGTTAAAAAGCTTTTTTACAGAAAAAAGTTAAAAAGCTTTTTTACAGAAAAAAGTTAAAAAGCTTTTTTACAGAAAAAAGTTAAAAAGCTTTTTTATAGAAAAAGTTAAAAAGCTTTTTTATAAAGAAAAATTAAAAAGCTTTTTTATAGAAAAAAGTTAAAAAGCTTTTTTATAGAAAAAAGTTAAAAAGCTTTTTTATAGAAAAAAGTTAAAAAGCTTTTTTATAGAAAAAAGTTAAGCTTTTTTATAGAAAAAAGTTAAGCTTTTTTATAGAAAAAAGTTAAGCTTTTTTATAGAAAAAAGTTAAGCTTTTTTATAGAAAAAAGTTAAAAAGCTTTTTTACAGAAAAAAGTTAAAAAGATTTTTTATAGAAAACAGTTAAAAAGCTGTTTCATAGAAAAAGTAAAAGTAAAAAAAGCTTTTTCATAGGAAAAAGTTAAAAAGCTTTTTCATAGAAGAAAGTTAAAAAGCTTTTTCAAAGAAAAAAGTTAAAAGAGCTTTTTCATAGAAAAGAGCTTTTCATAGAAAAAAGCTTTTTCATAGAAAAAAGCTTTTTCATAGAAAAAAGCTTTTTCATAGAAAAAAGCTTTTTCATAGAAAAAAGTTAAAAAGCTTTTTTATAGAAAAAAGTTAAAAAGCTTTTTTATAGAAAAAAGTTAAAAAGCTTTTTTATAGAAAAAAGTTAAAAAGCTTTTTTATAGAAAAAAGTTAAAAAGCTTTTTTATAGAAAAAAGTTAAAAAGCTTTTTTATAGAAAAAAGTTAAAAAGCTTTTTTATAGAACAAATTTAAAAAGCTTTTTTATAGAACAAATTTAAAAAGCTTTTTTATAGAACAAATTTAAAAAGCTTTTTTATAGAACAAATTTAAAAAGCATTTTTATAGAAAAAAGTTAAAAAGCTTTTTCATAGAACAAATTTAAAAAGCTTTTTTATAGAAAAAAGTTAAAAAGCTTTTTCATAGAAACAAGTTAAAAAGCTTTTTTATAGAAAAAAGTTAAAAAGCTTTTTTATAGAAAAAAAGCTAAAAAGCTTATTTATAGAAAAAAGTTAAAAAGCTTTTTTATAGAAAAAAGTTAAAAAGCTTTTTTATAGAAAAAAGTTAAAAAGCTTTTTTATAGAAAAAAGCGTTTTTATAGATAAAAGCTAAAAAGCGTTTTTATAGAAAAAAGTTAAAAAGCTTTTTTATAGAAAAAGTTAAAAAGCTTTTTTATAGAAAAAAGTTAAAAAGCTTTTTTATAGAAAAAAGTTAAAAATCTTTTTCAAGAAAAAAGTTAAAAAGCTTTTTCACAGAAAAAAGTTAAAAAGCTTTTTCTAGAAAAGATAAAAAGCCTTTTTATAGCAAAAAGTATAAAACGGTTTTTATATACAAAGCTTTAAAAAAAATTTATTGAAAAAAGCTTATAGAAAAAAAATTTAAAAGATTTTTTTGTAGAAAACACTATATAAAGACAAAACTAAATAGAAAAATCATAAAATTTTATATGGTTATAAAAAGATTTTTTTAGGAAAAAATTGAAAAAGCTTTTTGAAAATTAAATAAATGAAAAGTTTTTTTATTGAAAATAAATTGAAAGTTTTTTTTATGGAAAATAAATTAAATTTTTTATTGAAAATAAATGATAACTTTTTTATTGAAAATAAATGATAACTTTTTTATTGAAAATAAATAAAAAGCTTTTTTCATTGAAAACAAATGAAAATCTTTCTTATTGAAAATAAATGAAAATCCCTTTTATGGAAAATAAATGAAAATCTTTTTTAATAGAAAAAACTTAAAAAGCTTTCATAGTAGAAAAATGTAGAAAACACTACATGAAAAACTTTTTATACAAAAACTTTGAAATGCTCTTTTTATAAACAAAACTAAATAGAAACAGATCATTTCTTAAAAAGCTTTTTCGTAGACAAAACTAAATAGAAAAAGCATAAAATTCGTTTCTTATAGAAGAAGCTTGGCATTACTTTTGAAGCAAAAAGTTAAAAATTATTTTCTTATAGACAAAGTTTAGAAAGTTTTGTTAAAGGTTAACACTTGAAAAGCTTTTTAATATAAAAAGCAATTATTAAAAAACTAATTTTTTTTATTGAAAATAAATGAAAAGCTTTTTAAGCTGATTTATTAAATTGTAGCTATTTTAATATGAGTGAAATACTTTTAATATTTGTTTCAATCTTAAAACACCTGTTGTTCTGGCTTCTTTTTTTTTATTACATTTCAATTAAATTTATTTAAGCTATTAAAGATTTGTTTGTGGTTTTGTAAAGATTTGTTTACTCCATATTTATGGGTTATACAAAGTCCCCTTGGCGACATTGCACTGTAAAGCTGGCATGCCATACAAATCTATAACCGCCAGTTATTTGTTATTGTATTTTTTTTTATTGAATTGTATTTATTTATTAAATTAAAACTTGTATATTATTGAAGAAAAAAGTTAAAACAACTTTTGTGGTCATTTGAAATTATTTTTTATTCTTATACAATAAATTTTTTTTAATATTCATTTCATATTGTTTGTTAGTGAAACGTGTGAATTGCAAAAAATAATTGTCTGATGATTTTATTACTTTAAATGCAAATTGACATTTAAACTTGGTTGCTGTTATTTTATTTTATTACGATTTCATGTTTGAATTATTTTTTCTATTTATTTTCCACAACTATTCGATTTCTTATCGATTAAAGTTACATTGAAATCGAGTTTTATTTTTCTGTTGCTGTTGTTGTCTTCACCGTATAAATGCTGCGTAATGTAACATTTCACACCTTAAGATTTATGTAAATGTCTGTCTGCCGTTTCGTAGCAGTGAGGTGGTGACTGCAAAATGGAACGTGTTGAAATTTTAATTTAATTTAGAAAATATGAGCAATTATATTTATCATAATTATATGCAATCATGAAATGAATATAACATGTTTTAGTGAAATATATCATTTGATTTTTTGGAATGCAGATACTGTGAATTGGTCAAGGGGTTTAAGGTTCAATTCCTGCCTTACAGCTTAGTCTTAAATATTAGGTCTGTACAATTATTTGTTTAAGTTTTTGTAATGTAAATATTTTGAAATTCTATAAGTCAAAGACTGAATCTTGTCTACCTTATTAATTGAGAGTAGCTTTTTTAATTAATCTTTTAATGAATGTTACACAAAACATGTGTATCCAATTTATTATTAACCCGTGAACTTGTCATTCAATTAACCCATTTGTATGGGAATTGTTTCTTATTATATTTCCAAGAATAAATATTATTTTCTTATGTAATTTTGAACTAAACTAGTGTATTTTCTTCTATTTGCAGGTACGTTTTGCAATGTTATGTGAATTACTCTATAAAATAACTGGTAAGTTTTGAGAAGTATTAAATACTTATGCTTCTATTTGTAAATTAAGGCTTCTTGTGTGAAAAGCTTTCATAAAAAATATCTTTTGAGAAAAAAACTTTTTATTTTATTTTATTAAATTTTATTTTATTTTTAAAAGACACGATTTTGAAAAAACTAAAAATTTTATTGTGAGGAATTGTCTTTTGAAAAAATTTGTCAAATATTTAACCAACAAACTTGTTTGTAATTCAAACTCCTTATAAAAGCTTTTTTGAAGAATATATGATTAAGCATTTAATGCATTTTAATAAAAAAAGCTAAATTTGTTAAAAAACCTTTTTTGTGGATAAAACTTCAATAGTATTATAAATTACTTGGAAAGAACATTTTCAGTAGTAAACGTTTTTTATTAATAAAGCTTTATGGAGAAAGTTTGTTAACCCTCTAAACCTCATCATTTTAGCACGTGAAATTTTGTGTGTATTTTTTATTTTTTTAAATCAAAGTTTTACTAACTTTTAGCCGCCCGATCTATTCGAAATATTTTTTATTAGTTCTTTTTCATTAGTTTTTCAATAAAATCGTATCATAATTATTGCCTCTGGGCAACAATGCCCTGAGGCACTTTTCACCTTTTTGCACCTGGTTCCTAAACTTAATTTGCAAATTAGTTTCTGATGGCTGCTCTGAGTTAATTGGGTCATAATTACAATAAACAAAATTATTCGTAAACTTTTTTTAGCTTTTTAAAGTTTGCGGGTTAGAGGGTTAAGTATTTGAAACTAAAAACTTTTTTTTATCGATAAAGCGCTTATAGTGAAACAAAAACTTTGTTAAAAAATCCTTTCTGCAATAAATTTTGTGAATTTTATTTTTGTTAAAAATGCTTTTCGGGGAAAGTTTATTAACTATTTGAATAGAAAAACCTTTATTTAATAAAAAAAAGCTTTTTTGTTTATTAAGCTCTAATAGCGAAAGAAACTTTGTTTTTTTGAGAAAATAAGCTTTGTATTTTTAAAATACATACATGTTTTTGAACAACAATATTTTTTGGTAGGAATTGTTTTTTGAAAAAACATTTTCAAATATTTTTTAAAAAAATTTTTTTTTTGGATTCTTTGTAAAAAAAATTTATTTAACAAAAAACGTTTTTCTAATTCAAGCTTTTGATAAAATCTTTTTTGAAGAATAGGTCATTAAACAAGTCTTTTAATGCATTTTAATAGAAAAAGCTTAATTTGATTAAAAAACTTTTTTGTGGATAAAGCTGTAAAATCTAAAAAATTAATTGGCAAAAACTTTTATAAAAAGGCTTTTTGGATTAAGTTATTAAGCTTTTCAAAGAATTTTAGTTTTTTTTTAACACATACCCCCATAAACATAACTTTTGGCTTTTTGTCGATAAAGATCTAATAGTGAACACAATATTGTTTTCTGCAATAAATTTGGCTTTTTGTTTTATACTATTTTGTTTTTGGGGAAAGTATTTGAATGTAAAAAGCTTTTGTTTTGATAGCTTTGATAGCAAAAACTTTTTTCATTGTAAAGCTCTAATAGCTAAAGAAACTTTGTTACAATTTTATTACAGAAATGAAAAATGCTTATATTTATTTTTTGAAGTTTTCTATAACAAAAATGGTTTGGCTTTTTTGCATTTGGTTTGTTAAAAATGTTTTTTGGTATAAATAAGCTTATTAAGTATTTTTTTGAAGAAAACTTAATCAAAAAATTATTTTTGAAAAATGTGCCTTTTTATTAAGAAAACAAGCTTAAACATTCGATAAACATTTTTTGTATGAAAGCTTTTTTGAAGAAAAGTGTTGTAAAAAGTTGTCTTAAGCATTTTGATGGAAAAAGACAACAGACGGTGTATCACTCGATCTCGGTTTTTATTTTTAATTACTTAAATGTCATTTTGAATGACCGTCCACATCGTGCCCCGTCTGATGCAGAAAGCTCTCTCTGGGATGCGTTCTTGGCCTTAAATGATGAGCAGTTCTTTTGGTTCGGAATCCATATGTTACCGGAAAGGTGGTAAAGGCTCATAGCTAACAACTTATATTGTACAAATTTTTCAAAATTAATGCAAAAAATTTACAAAAAACCCTCATACACCCATACAAAAGCTTTTTATTATTGAAAAAGCTTTATTTTGAAAGAAACATTTTTGTTATTAAAGCATTGTTGTGTTAAAAGTATTTATGTGGAAATTTATAGTAAAATTTCACGGATATTATTTTTGCGGAACATTTTAACCCCTTAAATCCCTGTTTTAATGGACTTTTTTGCTCTTTTTTAAAAGAAGGACAAAAAAGACCCATTCCTTGCGGATTTAGTGGGTTAACATATTCTACGAAAATGTTTTCCGTAACATTTTACATAAATTGCTGAACACATTTTATACCTAAAATGTAAGGATCACATGGTTTCTTATGCCGATTAACAATAAAATGTGCCAGAGATGTGAAACTTTAACCCCCCATCAAATAAAATTCAGATGCAAACTTTCAAAACGCCGATACACGTGTCTATTTTTTTGTCTGCTCTATCAAAATTTATTGATCGGATTTTGGAAAAAATTTGATTTTATTAGAGAAAAAAAAGTTTCCATAAAAGCTTTTTATAACAAATAGTTTCAATGCTACAAAAATCAAACTACAGTTAGAGCAATATATACTTAAATTTTTGTAAAAATCCCAAATGATCTGAGTTTATCTACAGATAATTTTCTCATAATTTCCATTTTCTATAAAAAAAATAATTACAAAAATAAAACCACCACCCATTCTGACGGAAATGAAAATGTATCTTTGATTACCAATACAAAGTGCACAGGAATATTATACATATTGAAGTCTGAATGAAGTCCGCTATATGATAAGAAGCACTAATTTGATTTTCTAAAAATACCACTGTAAAGTAACACTTCAACTCTGCAAATGCCAGTCTTCAAAAACATCAATCCATTGCAACGCCTTAATAACAATTTCATTAACGTTAATGTCTTCATTATGGCCAGTGTCAGTTTTGTTTCATTTTATTCTTTAATTTTGTTTTGTTGTTTCTTTTTGTATTTTGTTGTTGCTGTTGTTGTTCTTAATTCTTTTGTGTACAAAAAGGAAGGACTGCTGCAACCCCATTATTCAAGCAAAATGTCTACAACTCAACTAAATAAAAGAGTAAATGAGTAAATACACTCTACACTCGCTACAATAATGTTAAAGCAGGTGGCAGAATTTAAACTCTGTCCGTCATTCACTAACTCTGTGCAGTGCAGTGCGTCCGTCAGTCAGTCCTTCAGTCAGTCATTCATTCAGTCAGTCAGTGAGCCTCTTTCAAGCAGTTAAGCACTAAATATGTTGTTCATAATATAAACAGCTCACAGTTTTTCCAACCTCTCCTCATATCTACTTACTGCTCTGTTGTTTTTTAATCTGTTGGCCACAGAAACTTCGCATGTCAGTTTCACACTTGGCAAACATTTTAATCCCTCTATCCAAAATGCTTAAAATGAGGAATGGAGTAGGAAATCAAAAAAGAAAGAAAAGAAAAAAACTTACTGAAAACCGATTGGTAGAGGGATATACTTCATTCATATATGAACATACTTTTCATAATGTTGCTTTTTTGATTTTAGGCTTTTACTGTTTGCTAGTTTTCTGAAATCTTTGTTGGGTTTAATTTTTTTTTTGGATTTTTCGTTTCATTTTGTTTTATTTTAGTTGATTTCTTGTGTTTTGTTTTAGTTGATTACCCTTTAAGTAGTTGAATGGGTATAAAAAGCTTAAACTATTATTGTATACTAAATAGTGATGAATTTTATAGTTGTTGGCAGTTGTTTGAAGGAATTTAATCGTTGTAGGTTTTTAGAAAAAAAATTGGCAAAAACAAGTAAGAGTACTATGTTCGGCCGTGCCGAATTTTAAATACCCTCCACCTAAATATGATGGTATAACAACTGAAATAATATAACAACTGTTAGAAAGACTAGTTTACGCTGAAGACATTTTATTTCAAATGTACAAAAAATTGTATCTAATTCAGCAACTTATAATTGAAATTCATATTAGAACGTATGAAATTTAACAATTTATATACTTAGTAATTAGTTAATACGTTTGGATCAACAATTTTCCCTTTTAACCTCAAGTGAAGAAATAGAGTATAAAAAAGGGTATTTGGTTATGGGACTTATATGGGAGCTATGACCTATTATGACTCGATGGTCATAAAATATTTTAACGTGATTTTTATGTATTTATATGGGAGCTGTGGCCAATTATGGACCGATATTCACAAAATCCAGAAATATGATTACTGTATACAAATTGCTGATCTGTGCGTAATTTCATTTTGATATCGTTATGTTTTAAATATTTTTTTAGGTTAATATCTTTTTCGGAAATGGGCCTTATAGGGGAGCTATGACCAATTATCGGCCAATCTGTATAAAATTTGTTACAGTAATTTCAATATATATGAGTATTATTTTTGTCGAATTTTAGCATAATAAAGGTATTTATAAGAGATTTATGAGTACTTAACTGATTTTCGGAAGTGGACCTTATATGGGAGCTATGGCCAAATATGGACCGATATTCACAAAATACTGTAGTATGATTTCTAAATATAAACTACGGATCTGTGTGAAATTTTGATTTGATATTGATATTTTTTAGATATTTATGTAGGTTATTGTGTTTTTCGGAAGTGGTCCTTATATGGCAGCTATAACCAATTATCGGCCGTATATGGGGACTATTTATGACGAATTTCAACTTAATAGCGATATTTATAAGACATTTATGCTTATTTAAGTGATTTTCGGAAGTGAATTTTATATGGGGGCTATGTTCAAATATGGGCTGATCCACAAAAAATTTGGTATTGTGATTTTTTTAAGCACGAAACTTATTTTTCCTGAATTTTGTGTGGATACTGCAATTTTGTAGGCATTTACAGACCATAGAACCATATTTCGGGAAGAAATTTGTATAGGAGCTAGGAGAAATCATGGAGCTATTCTTATAATTTTCACCAGATCATAAAAGTAACGAGTTCAAAATTTTATGATATTAGCTGCAATATATTTACAAAAATTACCAAAAAAATGTGAAAATTATCAATTTTTTTTGAGGTTGTCCCACATTTTAATTCATAACTTTGGTTCCGCTATACCGATTTCGCTGATTTTCAATACCAAACTGGACAATAATAAACATTTTTCTTGCAACTCTACTAAGTGTGTTTTCATATTTTGGACGTGAGCGTGTTTTACACAGACGGACAGACAGACGGACATAGCTCAATCGACTTAGAATTTCATAATGATCAAGACAATATATACTTTGTTGGGTGCTCAGATGAATATTTCTTAATGTTACACACGGAATGACAAACTTATGTATACCCTCATTAACCACTTATGGTGGTGGAGGGTATAAAAATGAGAAAAAATCAAGAAAATTTACTATTTCCATTGCAAGAATCAAAACTTTTGATGTGATGAAGATGTTTTAAAAATTTATAATAATGTTGAAAGAAAACCATGTATTACAATTGTTGCCGGTACAGGGTACTCAAAAAATCGCAGTCAAAAAATATTTTCGGTACAAATTTCATATGTTTAACTTATATCAGATTCTTTATATGCTAGTCAACGATTTTCATTATTAGATTTATTTATTGGTAAATTCTTTATGAAATATTCATCTTCATTAGAAGCGATATATAATAAACTCGGCATTACTGAACTAAAACTATTTTCTTTCAAGTCCTTTTGTGATCTAACATGTCTTCGTGATGATATAAGTGAATCTAATTAAGCTGTCAATATATTAAAGGGGTCCTCATAAGCATAACGTTTTGAAAAGGTAAAAACGTTGGTAATAGGGTTGATGTTAATTATATATGATATATATATTTAACATTATGATACATTGTCTCACTCAGAACTCGCTGTTACTATTATTTATATATATAGCGCCATCTTCTAGAAGTCTCATGAATAATCTAAAGGAAAATCTATAATGTTCCATTTCCACAATACTCATCTAGGGCTTTTAATGCTACTTCACAGTTTATGCTGTCATAATTACAAACAATGTTAATAACAGCATGTTATCAACATTACTTACAAGTAGAAGTTTCTACCAATGTAAATGTTTAGAAACATAATAAATGGTGCAGACAGACGTTACATACCGTTAAATTAACTAAACTTTTTTTAAGTCAACACACAGTGGTTTAGAAACTTTGTTTTTGGAAATAATTCGGTATCTTCACATGATTTGAGCTGAGGTGTTTTCGAGTCGATTTACGTTTGTTCAGCTTATTTTTAATACAAATTTTCATAAAAACAATTAAGAGAGCTATATTCGGCTGTGCCGAATCTTGCATACCCTTCACCAAATTATACTTCAAAATAAAAAATTTAAATATTTTTAGGTGAACAACATTTTTTTTCATTTTTTGGAAAAAAAAAATTCGAATTGTTTTTTTTTTAAATTTAAAAAAAAATTTTTGTTATTTAATTTTTTTTTTTTGGTGAAAAAAAAAATTCGGATAAAAAAATATTTGTTTCCGATTTTGACCCATTGTAGGTCCAACTTACTATGTTCCTATATACGTCGCAGCAAAGGTCTTTGAAATATCTATCATTAGATATCCTATTGTCTATATTAATGACTTAGTAATCCAAAATAATCCAAAAATAGGTCAAAAATCGAGGTTATCCTGGTTTTTTCCTCATATCTCAGCCATTTCTTGACCGATTTTAAATAGCAAACTTGTCGAAAGCATGTCTGACAGAATTATTAAAGATTTGGATCCCGAAGATATCAGGGGTCTTCAGAAAATTGATTTCAACAGACAGACGAACAGACAGACGGGCATGGCTTAATCGACTCCGCTATTTATAAGGATCCAGAATATACATATATACTTTATAAGGTCGGAAATGAAAAATGTAGAAATTACAAACGGAATGACAAACTTATATATACCCTTCACCTTCGTGAGAAGTGGACTTTCTCCCTAAGCTAACGTTATTTTTCCTTTATAACCTTACAATTATTTGCCGCACTATAAGAGGATGTATAATTGTGTTGAAATATAAAGTTGTTTCATACTAATAAGCTTTTCAAGAATTAACGTTTTATGTTTCTTCTTATTTTTTGTTGCTGTTGCAGTTGTTGTTGTTATTTCTCTGGCTTCTTTGCATTTTAACTTGCAGCCAAATGCGAAAATAATTGTTGCAACAAATGCGTTTTTTATTTTGCATCCTTTTGTAGATGATTTTGTTGTTGTTATTGTTGTTTTCAGCTTTTAAAACTTTTTCTTTCAACTTTTTTGATTTTTGTTCTTAATCATACAAATACATGAACAAAAGTAGACATTTTCATATAAATTTATTGTATTTGTCCGTATGTATGTGTTTGTGTGTAATAAATGCATGTTGATTGGCCATCTTGATGTCTTCTTTTTCATCAGTCTTTTTTTATAAATGATGGCGGTTTTCTGCAGTTTTTTCTTCACTGTTTTTTTCCTTTTATTTCTTTATTGTAGTGTTGTTTTTTTTTTGTGCAAAAAAAAACTTCCTTTTTTCTTAAGAAATGTTGTTATTCATAATAAAGAAATTTAATACGAATTATTGTTATTAGTATTTTATTATGAGCATGATTGTTATTATCATTATTATTATTATTTTTTATTTTTATTATATTGTTGATGTTGTTTTGTTATTTTATTGTTGTTGCTGTTGCTGTGCTATATAAAGGTATTAGTGCCAAATTGCATTTGTGTGAATTGTTGTTGTTCATCATTAAAATTGGCATAAAATACCGACAACACAGCACAGCAGCAGCATTTATGACAGCTAATCTATTATTTAAGAGCTTCTAAAGAATTCTAATTATTGTCTAAATTATGAGGAAACAAACATGTTTTCACATTTGTTTGTGAAAGAGAAATAATGTACTTAATCTAAATAAATATTTAAAAAAACATAAGAGACATTATTATTAAAGGGTGTTTCAAAATTTATGCTAGATTTAATTGAATCATTAAGTTCGCAGGATATGGTTATGTATAGACAAACACATCGGCCAAATGTCCTCCACGGTTTTGCCTGGCACAATGTACCCTTCTGTCATTTCTTACTGGCTGATCCGATTGACATCAAACAGGCATAGCAGAAAGGTATTCGAGTTCAAGTTTGGATGACGGATTCCACAGAGACCTCACAAAATGATTATTGGAAGTGGGCATTTATATGTGAGCTATGGCTAATTATGGACTGATTATCACAAAATATGGTGGCATGATTATTGTTGTTGAATATTATGCATCATTACCACTCATAAAATATTTTTCCTATCAAATTTCTGATTAACAAGTAATAAAGTATGGTCGGTCAAGCCCGACCATATAATACCCTACACTAAGTAAAAGAGCAAAACATGTTTCTTTTAAAATTTCAATAATTTATATTTTTGTGATTTTCGAAAGTGGGCCTTATATGGGAGCTATCACCAATTACGGACCATCAAATTAGGTCGTGTGATTTATGTCTATATGAAAGTTAACTATGTTGAATTTTGTGTGTATACAAATATTTTTAAGAGATTTATGCACGTTAAACTGATTTTCGGAAGCGGGTCTATATGGGAGCAATGACTAATTATGAACCGAACGTAACAAAATTTGGTGACATGAATTTTGTATATATAGAACTTATTTGGAGCGGAATTTGTGTAGATACATATATAAATTAAACATTTATGACTGATAAAGTCCAATTTCCGAAGGACATTTGTATGGGGGCTAGGTGAAATAATGGACCGATTTCAGCCAGGCTTGATCCTTTGGCCGAAAAAATGATACGTACCAACTTTGACCGAAATATCTTCAAAATTGCGACCTGTACTCTGCGCACAAGGTTTACATGGACAGCCAGCCAGCCGACCAGCCAGACGGACGGACGGACTAATATTTTTGGGCGTTACAAACATCTGCATAAACGCATTATACCCTCCCCATTATGGTGGTTTATAAAAACTACCAAAACCAACCAAATTTTGAATATTTGTGAAATGCCTAATGGATTCCCGAATAAGTCTTTAGATGAAAATGAAATTTTAAAACTGCAGAAAAGATATTATTAAAAAAGAAAAGTTTTGCCCTTTGGTCGAATTGCCCGACGGACATCGATTAATTGATCCTGAGCAGATTCATATACTTTAGTGTGGGTTTTTTATGGTTTACGTGGTAGTTCACTACGTGCGAACAATCAAGTAGAGTCGAAGGGACCCCGTTTTGTGGGTATTAGGACAATATTTTTGCACGTTATAAACATCCGCACATACCCAATCTATCCAAATTTTAGGAGCTGTCTTTAAAATTTAACCAAATTCATATAGAAATTTTGGATATCAGCCATTTGTAATAAAATTCCATAGCAGGGAATCCCCAGCGAAATGCAGTTTTATATACCGTATTATGATTTGAATATTTTATCAGTTATGAACCAATTGTGGCTCCAATGGTCAAAACTTCTAAAATATTTTAATTTTTAACAACTAACAAAATTTGGAACACAAAATTTAAACAAATTTAATTTTTTTTTTATATTTAATTTATTTTGGAATAAATTTTTTTTTTTTTAATTTCTTTTTTAAAAACTGACTTTTGTTTAATTTATTAGTTAAAAAAATTTTATGATTTTAATAATTTACTAGTTGATTGCCCCGGCTTCGACCGGTAGCATTTACTAATGTTAGTTCATCAAGTTTCTCCAACCCACATACACCTGTCTGTTCTCATTTATTTGCAAATAAAATATCTAAATTTGTACTACATACTTTTGGGAGCATATCTTTTTTGGTGAAATAAAAAATTTGGGACTTACTATGGCGAATATCTATCATTAGATATCCATATTGTCTATATAATTACATAGTAATCCAGATATAGATACAAAATGGAGATTGTCCCTTTTCCTTATATCTCAGCAGGGACCGAAAATAATAATTATTCTTTAAATTTCTAAAGAAAAAAGCCATCACAAGAACCAATAAGACAAATAAAAAAATCAACTTCTTGATTTTTATTGTCTTTGTCAAGAATATTTATTTTTTTTTGTCAGAAATACAAATCAGAATCTGACAAATATTTCGGACAAAAAAAATTAAAATTAAAACCTGAATAATATTTCTGACAAAATAAGTAAAAATCATCAATAAATAACAATTATGTTGTGATTTTTATTATAAGTGTCATAATTGTTAAGGTCTCTCTCTGTATCTCAGTCATTTGTCCGCCGATTTTCCCGATTTTAAATAGCACCCGAAACGGGTCTATAGGTGATATATTGATGTACAAATCATGTAACTATATAAGTTATTTTGGTTCTACGGAAAGTTGATTTCAACATACAGACGAACATGGCAATATCGACTCCGCTATCTATAACTATCGAATATACAGAGACCCTCAGTCGACAAATATGAAGACAATTACATACCAGGAAACGACAAGTCGAACTAGAAACATCCCATTTTCATCCACGTTGGAACATAATATATATGTAGATAATCCATTAAGATGGATCATCTCTTAAGATTAGGGTTCCTAATTTCCCGAACTTTTTCCATTCCCGGGAGGAAATTAAAAAATCGTTTCATTCCATTTTTAATACTAAATTAAATCCAATAAAATTTTTTTTCGAATAAGAAGTCTTAGAATTTTTCCAGCGTTTTAAAACATGTATAAAATAACTCTATTTGGTGTTACAATGTTTGTCCAACACTTTTAAGGTTTTATACTATAAAAGTGGAATTGACCAGTCTGGCCACACACGTAGTTTTAATAAATATAAAATCAATAAAATCTATTACAAAAAACTTAGAACTTCGACTATGTTTAATCTAGAAGACATGCGTAATTCACTTCGAAAGGGACATTTCGCAAATCAGATTGTTTATAAACAAATTTTAACCACTATTATTGTTAATATTTTCTCTAAATATGACTATCCATAGAAGTTGTAATGTTATGCACACTAGTAATTCATTTAAGAACATACAATTTCAATTTTGTTCATTCCTAATTATCAAATTATTCTGCTGTGGCTGAATAATTGTAGTTGGGTGACAAAAAATCGTTTATTTCATTGCTAGAACCGATAAAAAATTATGAATATAACGTAATCATTCGATTGGCAACAAATTTGACTATAATAACAAATCTGAATATTGTAACTTTAAGAAGAAAACGTATAAAGAAATTCCCAAAAAATCCCTACAAAAATTACCCGAAATTTTCTAAAAAAAAATATTCGCTGGAATTCCCGGGAAATTTTTCCCGCGGTGGAACCCTACTTAAGATGATTGTGTTCGAAGAATCAATATCCACTTGTTGATGTAAAATAATCCATTCAACGAACGCTCTTCTCAGTAATGGTGTCAATTAGGGTTGCAAAATGTCCCGATTTTCGAGGGATTGTCCCGCTTTTAGTCATGAAATCCCGCTTCCCGCTCGGGATTCGTAATTCCCTGCTTTTTTGAATTTTCCAAATCTAATAGCTACTTATTTCATATCTAGTTTTAAAGAACATCATTATGTTGAAAATGTATAAAAAATTCAAACAAAATCTTCTGGCTGGTTTTCCGTGACTGAAATACCCAAGAATTGGAGGCGTTACTCAATGAAGATAGTTGTGAAACTCAACAAGATCTTGCGAAATCATTGGGAGCTACTCAGTCAGCAATTTCAAAACGTTTGCAGGAAGCAGGATTCATCCAAAAAACAGGAAAATATGAATTGAAGCTGAAACACGTTGAAAGACGATATTTTATGTCTGAAATGCTGCAGTACATGTTAAAAACCACTTAAAATAAAGTGGTTGGGAAGTTTTGCTTCAACCGCTTTACAGTTCAAACATTGCCCCGTCTGACTTCTATTTGTTTCGATTGAACCAGAACGTTCTCTCTGCAATACGTTCACTTTGAAACAGAGTGAACGGAGTGGCTTGATTCGTTCTTGGCCAAAAGATGTGCAGTTATTTTGGCTCCCAATATTTTCCAATATATTTTTTTTATTTTTTGTATGGAAAATTTTCAAATCAAGTTAAAGAGCAAACAAACGAAAAAACATGTTATGTTATACAAGACAAAATTTTCTATAATTTAACTCAATTATAAGATTTACACATTTATTGCGTAAATTTGGTAAAAATACAGTAGCGGAGTTCCCTATTAAGGTCGAATGGCCTAGCATCTTTGCAAATAAAAAATTTTACCGTAATCCAATAACAAAATACACAAATAAAACCTTTAAATTTTGCATTTACAATGATGCAAAACCATTCGCACTTAATAGTGAACGCCGTTCGTATTAAGATAGTTGAGTTATAATTTATTATCTTTTGTCCCGCGTAAGTTTTGAAAATCCCGCCATTTTTCACCAATTTTTAAAACTGTCCCGCTTTTTGCAAAAATAAAACTGGCAACCCTAGTGTCAATAGAACTCTGTAATCGTGAAGGAGCAGATCTTCAGGGAGTTTACACTGTTCTATGATCTTTAGTAACACTCTCATGAACTGCTCCGATATTGAAATTTGAACGACCAGTGTATTTTTCCCATCAATTGATCCAAACTCCATGAATTTTTTAATTACTCTCTTTACAGTTGACGAAGTTAAATCGATATTCCTCAACATATTTTGCAAATTTCCAAACTTTCAAATTCATTTACACTTAAAACTGTTTTCCCCCTTTCGCAATCAGACTTCTTTTTACAACAAAATTAATATATTTAGTTTAAAATTTTTATTTAACAGCAAATTAAAATTTCAATTATTGAAACTTTCGTAACAGCAACTTCCTCTTTTGCTGTTTTTTTTCGCAAATACATACATAATCCACAAACATATTGTCTAAATAAAATGAAAATGCTTTTAAAGTAATTTATATTGTGTTGCATTGTGATGTGTTTCTTATTTTTAAACCAAAAAAAAAAAAAATAATCAAAAAAATACTCGTTACCTGGTAAAAAAGAAAGAAAAAAAAAACTGCTACAAAAAATCCCACATCATCTTACACATCGACATTCATTTGGTACTCCACATATGGAGGACCCATTACATACTCACCTGGTTTATTATAGACCACAATATGTTACAACAACGAAAAATAACATGAATGTACTACATGGACATTCCGTTTGCAACAAATGATGCTGTATGACGTTTAGTTTTTTTTATTTTACTTTATTTTTCGTTTGTTGTTTTTGGTCTATAAACTACGATGATGTCGAGTTTTGCCACTTGATTATAGGTTACGTATTGGCTGAAGAAAAATGAGTTTTACATTCATAGATAGGTTATTATAGTGTTTCCAAAAATATAGTATTTTTCAGTTCAATTTTATAGACATATTCTGGTCCGCTACGATCTTTCTTGGCATTTTTCGTGCTCTTGTAGAGTAGAGCTGACAACATCATCTCATTAAACTCAGTTTATTGTGTAATGAAAAAACTAATATAGAAAAACCAATTTAAGAGTCTAATTGTTCAATTCATGGAAACAGTGTTGTACCAAATCTTTGGCTGTATTGATCTCCATAGCTTTGATTGCTTTTGTTTTTAACGTTTTATTATTTTAAATCAAATAATGCTGAAATTAAGTACTACAATTATCGACAAGCCAATATTGAACTGTTTGTACGCTACATTTTACTACACCATGAGTAGCAAGGATATAAATATATGTAAGTCTGTCATTCCGTTTGTATATAATTTCCAAATTCTTTTATTTGCGACCCCATAAAGTATATTTATTCAAGTTTATGGATAAAATATTATTTTATTTTTCAACATAGTCTCCTTTGAGTTCTATAAAGTGTTTCTACAATTTTTGTTATCTCTTCCAGAAAATAAGATTTGTCGAGGTCATAAAATAAGTATTTTTTGTAAGATGACTTCATGGTTGGAGACAAATCTGTTTCCTCTTAGACATTTCTTCAGGTTTGGAAACAAGAAATAGTCACTCCTGGCTAAATCCGGAGAATAGTGCGGAAGATGGAGCATTTCGTAGCCTAAATCATGGATTTTTGCCATGAAAACTGCACCCTTTTGTGCAGCCGATTGTGAGCTAACACGGCAGCCATATTGGGGAATGCTTTTTCATACCCAAGAGATCATTCAAAATTGAAACCACTGAGCCATGTAAGATGCATATCGCCAACACCATATCGTGATTTTATTCAGTTGTTTCGGATGTAGAGACCTCAACTATTGAAATAGATGTGCTTAGCCTTTATTTGAGTGATGGTTCTTTTTCGCACCATCGGGAAAATCGCGATGCATCGGCTTAATGAGCAGACGAAATTCTCTTTTTTCCAATTTCTCCTCAAGTCACGAGATAGTCTGCTATCAATGGCTGTCAAACAGAAACTAAATTACGCTGTTTTGACAGGAGTCAACTGACAGATACCTGTTGACAGGAGTAGTGTTGCCCTGTTGAGAGAAGCGGTGTTGCCCTGCCAAAATAGTGCTTGAATAGAAGGTTAAGGATCCAATACTTCATGTGGAAAGTAAGTCTTCGGTCAGGGTTTTATTGCGCCCTTAGGAAACGTGTGGAAGGTCATACATGCCTTCTATACATTGTGGGTAATGCTATCTATATTCTGTGGTTTGCAGCAAGGAAATTTAGAAGTCCGTACTTTGAGATTTATCCCAAAGGAATAATGTACAAAAGAATGCAGTTACATTTTTAACGCAACAAAACACATAAGAATGAGAAAATATTAGCTAAATATTCGAATGGCTACAAATTCGAATGCCAGAAATTATTCCTCAGAAGGTTGCTAGATTTCCCAGTACAATAATCGTTTTACACTGTCATCTTTAAACCATCTCATGGAAAATGCTCAAAATATTATTCTAAAATTAGAGTGTATCACAAAATTAGAGAAAAAATTTCTTTGTGTGAAAATACTCTATCAGAAAAGCGATATGCTCTCTTTGTGCCGAAAACTGATTTAAAAGCAGCTTTCTAGAATTGTTGAGAATCAAACACAGTCCCGGGGGACGAACATTAATCGGCATTTTACAGTGTAAAATTTATACAAACACAACACGAATGCCAACAAAACTCTCAACAAAGAGGCAGGCTAGTGTCTTTTTCATGAGAAATGACTCCAATATATTATAATTTAACGCGATTCTCTTTTTCCTTGACTTTTTTTTAGATTTATTTAGTGAGAAAAATGCTAAGAGAGATATTTAAGTAGAAGATGTTGTTCGTCTTCATTGGCTATAGTTAGCTATAAGCTTTTCCCTTCTTTTTACAAACTTTGGTTTCCGAGCCAAAGGAATTTTTCATCTTTTGAGAAATTATTTTGCAATACCTGTTGGTATAGATTTCAATAGGTATTGTAACATGTGGCCGAGCATTGTCATGATAGAATATTACGGTTTCATGTCTGGATGCATATTCTAGGCGTTTTTCGGCCAATGTTTGCTTCAAACGAATCAGTTGCATTCGGTGCAGGTTCTGTTCTGGTCAGGTTAAAGCACCTCATAATAAATAGGATCCTTTTGATCATTTGGCATTACCTTATCGCCATGGATATTTGGCTTTGATGTCGATTCGGCTGGATGGCTTGACTTTACGTACGATCTCTTACACTTCAGATTTTCGTAATGGATCCATTTTTCGTCGCAAGTAATGATTCAGTGCAATAATGATTTCATTTTATAGTGTTCAAACATTATTTCAGACATGCAAAATCGTCTTTCAAGGTCTCTCGGCTTCAACTCGTATGTTACCCAATTTCTCTGCTTTTTAATGAATATTGCTGCTAGCAAACGTTTTGACATTGTTGCTTAAGTAGCTCATAATGATTTTTCATGCTCTTGTAGAGTTTTAAATAATCTTCAATTCTTGACCTTCAAACTTTTTTGGCTGGCCTGGGCGATCTTTGTCTTTGTCCGTGACAAAATCAATACTTCTGAACCGCACAAACCATCTCTCGATGGAACATATTCACCATAAGTTTTGGTGAGCATTCGGGGTGCTTCAGCGGCACTTTCTTTCAAATTAAACAAATAAAGCTTCTCGCATATAACGATTCGTTGGCACCAAATTCGATATTTTCGAAGGAAAAAAACTTTGTTGTTTACACTATAATATAAAGTAATTAAGTGAGAATAAATGACGGACAAAACCGAGTTCAAAAGATACGCCATCTATTGTAAATCCCGCATTTTTAAGTCATACATCCAATAATTAAAAGAATTTGTCTTTTTGGTTGACTCTGTTTTAAGTGTAAAGTTTGAAGTAGAAAAATTGCTATGAGCATTTCTTGGAGAGACAGAAACCATGATGTGGATATTTAAGTACTTCTTCTTGATCAAAAATAATTCATAATAATGCTGTTGACATCGGTAGTGTTCCTCCTGTTACAGACCGTAATACTGTTACTTTTTTACCTTTTAAAAACGCTGGTTTATTTTTTTTTAAATAAACCGGAAATAAAAACAATTTAGTGGTTTATAATTGTAAGAACTCTTTATTTATTCAAATGTACAACAACAGCAGTTTAAACAGTCACTATGTGTTTTAATACACACACGCAGTTGATGTTAACTCTAACAGCGCCTATAATAAACTAACTAACGACTGCAACCTGTGCAACTATTTATACACAGCGCCATCTTTCGAGTAGCTTCTACAATTATCTTAACGGACAAAACTAGAATAGTCTAATTCTAGAGCAATAAGCAGCTTCAATGTTAAAGTTACCAGCTTAAACATTTAGTGATGACCAGGGAAACCAAAATATGCAAATGCATGTTTTTTCTGGTGAGTCTAATGAGCACATGGATAAGATATTTACACGTTTCAGAACTATTTAAGAATTTTGGCATCGATTTGTTAGTGCATATTTTTGCATATTTTACCCTTAAATACATATTTTTGCATATATTTGTTTTAAGAGCATATTTATGTCATATTTTGCGTTTTTAGAGCATATTTTACTGTTTAATAGCATATTTTGAGTTTATCAAAAACAAATTTTGTCTTACTTATTTTACGCTGTTGTGTTACAGGTTTTTACTTCCTTTGTTTAAAATTCAAAATTGAAAAATAGATGGCTTTTCACCAAAAAAAAAATTTAAAAAACAGAAAATTTTTTTTTTAAATTTAAAATAACAATTCGAAAAATTTTTTTATCCAAAAAATGAAAAAACAGAAAAAAATGTTCACCTAAAAAAAAAAAAATTTTTTTCCAAAGAATTAAAAAACTGAAAAAATGTTTTTGTTCACCTAAAAATATTTAAATTTTTTATTTTGAAGTATAATTAGGTGAAGGGTATATAAGATTCGGCATAGCCGAATATAGCTCTCTTACTTGTTTTAATATAAAATAAGCACTATTTTAATATAGCTCCATCTAAATATCAAATTTTAGTTCTAATTCAAACTTAACCGTTCTAAGTGTTAAAGAAATATTGTATTTTAAATTTGCTCCTGTAACATCAGTTGATGTCGAAAGAAAATTTTATATGTATAAAAATGTTTTCAGATCCAATAACAACGATTTTTATTTGAGAATTTAAGTAAATTTTTTTTGGTTAAAAATTATTTAAAAGTTTGTTTTTTTAAGAGCATATTTTTTAAATTTTAAGAGCATATTTTAAAGTTTTTACTGCATATTTAAAGCGCCTAAAACGCTTTTTTTAGAGCATATTTCCGGTTTCCCTGGTGATGACATACTTACAATCTAACAACTGCATGTTATCAACATTGGTGATAAGTAGAAACTTCTACTGAAGGTCATGTTTATAAACATGATGAATTTTGCAGAGTCGTTACAGAGGATTAATCCAAATCGGTAATACAAACAATAAGTATTGAGTTTATTTCATTCGAAGTGAAAAAATTGCAGGGAAAATTAAACGAATGCCATAAAACAGTAAATTAATTATCCAAGTTTTTTGATAAATAATAATTCCTAAGGATGCTGATAAGATCGCTGCTTTTCCACCTGTTATAACTCAAAATACTTTATTGTTATATTGTCACAAAACGATCTATTACCTTTGGTCTAGTGTAGGGTATAGATAATATAAAAACAACCAGATTTAAATGATTTTTTAATACTATTTATGTTGTACAACAAATATTAACGCGTTGATGTTGGGCAGCAATTGTCCGTCCCTCCATCCGTGTGTCTAAATGTAATAATATATCGTAACGAAAAACGAAAAAAATATTTAAAATTGGGGTGTGCACCAAGGCGAGAGTAAGTGACTTGAGCAGAGCTGAGTGGTAGTAGTAACCAAACATATAGACTGAAAAGTGAGTATGTATGTTAAAAACGCTTAAGAAAAAGTGAAAAGGTTTAATTTGTAAAACAATACATAAAAATAGACAGCCCTCACATTAACAAAAATCCCAGCAAAAAATCTTCAAAAACCAGAGATTCTTTAAAGGAAAACTAAAAACCACTTAGTAAATTTGTTTATAAAAACCAAGTAGGGAATCGCTGGTTTTCAAGTTCAATATCATAGATATAAAGATTGGAAGTCCTTTTAACTACATATTTTTAAGTCATCCTCTTGAGGTTGTAGTTAGTTTTTTTTGTAGGCTCTACTCTATGTTTATTTTTCTTTTCTTTTGTACTCGTATGTGGCAGTTTTTGTTGTTATTTCAGTTTCCCATTCGATTTAGTTTTAAAATCATATTTTATTTCAATGTCAAATAGTTTCGACAGTTCTTAGCCATACCATGACATCTTTAAGCCAGGCCCTCTTTTCCTTTTAGTTCCTTTGCTTACAAAAACATAAGGCTGGTAGGTTTTCTTATGTTTTTTTTTTCATTGGTTTTGTTTGTAAACGTTCAAAACCTTTTGGCATTTATTCTTATTTGTATTTATTTTTTTCCAGAATTCATCCTTTTTATTTTCCTTCAAGTGAATGGGTTGTACATTTGCAACTTACGAACCAAAAAAAAGAAAAAACTATACAGAACAGCTACAGAATTGTGCCTCTTTTGCGTTAATTTATGTTTGTCTTCTTTTTTAAACGAAAAATAAAGAAAAATACTACAGAAACAAACATTTTCATATGAATGTGGCTATATTTTTTGCACTGTGTTTATTTGCCTTCAATAAAAGATTGTGAAGATTATAATACTACAATGTTGAGTAAATCCCCTTATATATGAGCTTGTATTTTATGTTTAAAATCTTTAATTAAATTAACCAAAAAAAGAAAAAATTTTGTTAAAAAACTTTTTTAAAAATTAAATTGGAAATTGTATTGCGGTCTTTGTGTGAAATGCTTTAAATTGACAAATTACTTTTTTAAGAGTTTCTCAGATAATTTCTTTTTTTAATTCTGAATGCTTTATTACGCTTAATACACATTTTAAATACCTACAAACTTTTGCTTTTAAAATGGCCATTAAAGAAAATCATTAAACTTTTTAACTGTGTTTTTTATAGTTTTTATCAAATGTTTTTTCTTTATGGGGAACTTCCAAATAAATTTCTTTAAACGCTGAGATTTTACTCCAAATATTAAATATAAGTGAGAGTGTATTTAGCAAGGGATGTATCTGCTACCAATTCTCAGCTAACCCTTGTGTGAAAAACCACACAAAATTAATATTTTTTATACATTTTTGTAAAAATTAGCATAGAAAACACATTAATTTATTCAAAAATATTTGTTAATAACATGTAAGATTGTTATATTCGGCTATGTCGAATCTTGTCTACCCAACATCAATATGTGATAACAATTTTTTTATTTTTTTGATATTGGGGTTATATGAGGTGTAGGGTCAACAATAGAACGATCCTCAGAAAAGTTGGTACAAATATTTAGGTTCATATAAAACTTGTTTATGTACAATTTCATCACGATATTAATTATTACACTTTACAACACCAAACAAAATTACGAGGTCCGACCAATAACTTTTGATAGAAGAGACAAAAAAAAGATACGTGTATCGGCTTTTTGAATGTTTACATCTGTATTTCATTTGAGGGGGGGTTAAAGTTTCTGGCACATTCTTATTGTTTTGTCCTTCTCTTAAAAATGAGCAAAAGACTCCATTAAAACAGGGATTTAAGGGGTTAAAATGTTCCGAAAAAATATTACCCGTTAAATTTTACTATAAGTCCCTAAATACACCAAAACGGAAAATTCAACAGAAAGTCAGAAATAAGACATAACAAAAGAGAGCCGAGGGTTAATTTCGCATTTATTAAGAATTTTATTTTAAAGATAATTTTAGGTATAAAATGTATTCAGCAAATTTATGCAACATGTTACGGAGAACATTTTTGTAGATTATGTTAACCCTCAAAATCCGCAAGGCATGGGTCTTTTTTGTCCTTGTTTTAAAAAAATGCAACAAATTCCATTAAAACAGGGATTTAAGGGGTTAAAATGTTCTGCAAAAATATTGTCCGTGATATTTTACTATAAGTCCCTGAATACACCAAAACGGAAAATTCAACCAGAAAGTCAGAAAAAAGACATAACAAAAGAGAGCATAGGGTTAATTTCGCATTTATTAAGAATTTTATTTTAAAGTACCCCAAAAATTTAATATGCGCACCCATTGAAGAACGCTTATAGCTGAAATATGCTGGACATTGTATGGTAATGAAGTGGAATTACCTAGAGCTAAAAAAAATGTAATTAATGAAATTCTTAATAAATACGAAATTAACCGTAAGCTCTCTTTTGTTATGTCTTATTTCTGACTTTCTTGTTGAATTTCCGTGTTGGTGTATTCAGGGACTTATAGTAAAATTTCACGGATAATATTTTTGTGGAACATTTTAACCCCTTAAATCCCTATTTTAATGCTCATTTTTAAAACAAGGACAAAAAAGATCCATGCCTTGAGGATTTAGAAGGTTAACATATTCTACAAAAATATTCTCCGTAACATATTACATAACTTTGCTGAACACATTTTAAACCTAAAATGTAAGGAGCACATGGTTTCTTATGACGATTAACAATAAGAATGTGCCAGAGTTGGGAAACTTTAACCCCCCTCAAATGAAATTCAGACGTAAACTTTCAAAACGCCGATACACGTGTCTTTTTTTTTGTCTTTTCTATCAAAATTTATTGGTTGGACCTTGTAATTTTGAAAAAAATTTGATTTTGTTGTATAGTGTTATAAGACAATTATGAATGTTTACGTCATTTTCTGATGGGGACCTTGTATGGGGACTAGTGACAAATGTTACCCGATTTTCACCATACTTTACAGTATAATTTCAGGGTACTTAGAAATAATTAGTGGAAAATTTTAAAATTTTTATTTATAACATCTCAAACAGTACATTTGTATAGGAAATAGGTGAAATCATGGACCGATATTGCCCAAAAAAACCTTATCAACAGAGAGTATTTGTAAAAAAAAACAGCCAGCTAGCTCCTTTGGTTTCGGCCCTATCGTGTTTGCAAAAGATGGATGAACATAGCTAGATCGTCTTAGAATATTATTAGGACTCTATGCACAACACACTTATTTATCCATACAAAAAATATCACTATATTCTGATATTCCGGTCGGGATGAAATTTGCACTATCCTATTATAGTAATTCAGATAGTAATTCAGACACAATTTTTCAACAAGATCGGTCAAGAACTCTCGGAGTTAGAGGGGGTCAAAATTTTACATTTTGGCTAAACATGTGATTTTTCTCATCCATGCAACTTATTACCTATTGTTCTTAGCAAAATGTGTCCCAAATAGTTTACATAGCTATTTCTTCAATCTTTCGAAAAAAATATTAAAAAAAAAAATAAAAAATTTTAATATTTTTTTCCGAAATCAAAAACTTTTTTGATTTTTTTTTTCAAAATGGGACTATCCAATAGGTCTAACTATGGCGCAAATGTCATCCCGATCGAAAGACATCGATTTTAAGAGTTGGTTCACTTGACGTGAAATCCCCCATATATTTATTTTCGATTTCTGAAAAATTAAAATTTTGAGTTGTGTCACTTTTGAACTGGGTGTGCGATATAATCTTATGTGGGTTTGCGTCAAATATTTTGATAAATCGATATACCCTCCTCTTTTTGATGTTGGGTATTATAAGTTCAGTTGCTTACCCTGGTGTGTGGTTTTCCACACATATGTAATTTCTATGTATTTTCCATAAAAAACACAGTTTTTGTTGACAAATGTGCTTTTTCCTTTTTTTTTCTTACATATTCTTAATTTTTTTTTGTTTCGTATACTTAGATATGTTGGCTTTAGTTTTTATCATTTCAATCTTGCCTTTCTCATCTTAATATACATATATATTATTTTAACATTTCTAGACTGACCAAAAATGGCGAAACCACCCACCCATGGGGTAAATAATCAAAAAATATAAACGTATTTTACTGTTTTATTCCTTATAGGGCCCATACACAACACCATCATGATTGTGCAATCAAGTGATTGTGCCAGCTGATTGATCGTGTATGAGCTTGTGGTGTGATTGTACCAGCTGCTGGTGCTTTATCAAAAATAGTTTGATATTTTTGTTGATTGAACCAGCATGATTGAATCGTGTGTTGTAAAATTAGATCATAAAATTTAAATCGTCAAGACATAAACATCAAAAAATAAAAAAAAAAAATATGAATGCCCAAGAAAAAAATAGAAAAGGTAGAATTTTTCGAAGTTTATAAAGCAATGCCTTGCCTATGAATTAAAAAACCAATGCTACAATAAAATGGTAGAACAATTGAAAGATTTAGGCCAAGAGCAAGAATGGTAAAAAAAATCAACGTTTTTCGAATACTGCAGGAACAGGTGATATTTTGGAGTCGTCGTTGTGGTATTACGATAAACTCCATTTTTTTAAGATCAGGAATGTTCCAGAGAAGAAAAATGTACCATCTTCTTTTAGAAGTTTAGTCTATCCTAGTTCTCCTTTGTTTTCTAACCATTTCTTCATGCAAACACGTTTTTTTTTTATCATTTTTCGTTTTTGTTTATCATTATTTATTACAAACTTTTCCACACAATTTTTGGTAAAAAATTAATTTTGTACCAGCATGCTGGAGCAATGTGTGCTTCAAGCTTAATTGCACAATCACTTCATTGCTCAATAATGATGGTGTTGTGTATGGGCCCTATTAATTCACAAATGAAAGTATAATACACTAGATATTTATTTTTTATTTCACATAAATTAACAAAAAAAATAAAAATTAAAGAAATTGTGACTGAATTTTTCTATATTTAATCAAAATTTTGCTCTACATCAAAGGGATTCATTGTATCTGGCGAATGTGCCCCAGGGGGAGTTATGAAGTTTAATATCAATTTGTTTCGTACTTCAAATTAAATGGTCGAAAAAACTATTGTCATTTATTGTTCAATATTATTGACATTCTATCACCAATCAATATATTTTTTCTATCACAAAAACTAAAGAAGTTAGCACAAAAAATTCGCACGCTGAAATATTTTCAAAGATTGTTGAAAAACCTTTAATAGCGTCTACCTCACATCATATATAAAATTAAACTTCCCAACTTTCAGTGATGATAAAAAATCGATAAACGAAAACATAACTTGATAATGTAACGAAATCGATTACTCAGTTTTAAGTTATTCTGTGTTGGCAGATGTGCCCCTATGACGAATGATCCCCCTTCTACCCTATTATCTAAGCTAATTAATTTGATGTAACAGATAACATAATAGACGAAAACATGATTTTTTTAAAGGATAAATAGAGATGAATCTAAAAGTAGTAATCCCACAATACTAGAGCATTGTTGATCAGATGGTTTGCCCGAGTATAGCAGATGTTCAGAACTCCCCAGAATTCCATCGAGTTTCAGAAAGACCCAGAAAGCCCAATATGTAGTTGTTTGCTTCCCGACAGACCTGCTGATGAATCTATAAGCGTCTTGAGACGTTCCAAGTTCCAAATCGAGTTCGGTGTTTGAAGCTGAAAGTTGTCATCAAAGGAGTTGATTGAATATTATTTTCATTTCTTGAAGTTTCATTAATCTGTTGGTTTAATATGAGTAGCTGATTGGGCTTCTGCATGGTATTGGGCCTAATGGTACCCCCAATTTGATTTCCCCCTTCTTTAACTACTGGCTTCAACAATGTTTCATATAATTTATATTTCTAAATATATTTTCTTTATTCAATTCTTTTTTGTTGTTCTTCATTTCGAATTATAAATTACATGTCTGATTTTTTTTCTGGTAGTTATTTTCTGTTTCTGCTGCTCTTGTAAAAACGCTTTCGGTTTTTGTTTTTTTGTTTGTTGTTAAATGAAAATCAGCAAAATGTTTTTACACTTCTCAATAAATGTTGCAGCAAACCTTCATTTGTATTTATTTCTCCGTTCGTTCTTTCATTCTTTATTCAAACATACAATTACATTTGCAACTGAAATGCAGTTGTAGACGTTGTTAGCATTTGAGTATTTGTTGTTGCTGTTGTTTTTTTATTCTTTCTTGCAACAATAATAACCAGGCGTTTAATTTTATGGCTTTCAGTTATTTTAATACACGATCACAAATTAATCATGTTACAACTTAAAGAACTTTAACTAAAGTATGATCAAGGGAGAGAGGGGAGAATAAAACGCATGATTAAATGTTTGGCAAATGTTTAAAAAGATGCTGTTTCTTTTTTCTTCTTTGTGTTTTTTTTTTGTGGCAACTGATTGTTCGTTTTAAATTAACATGGATTTTCCCAAAACGTTGTTCATGTATAATTTAAAAAAAGAAAAGTTCGTGGAACTGCATTTTGGTTTTAAGTATTGTAAATACTAAGTCAATGTCTAGAGTATTTGCAACAAAAAAGGATCAAGCTTGGCAAAGATTTTTAAACAGCAAATTCATAGGTTCAAATCCTACAAAAGAACTTGTTCTAAAATCGGTCAAATTAGTATATATGGCACTCTTGACGAGTTCGAAAAAAATAGTTTTTGATTAATTAGAAACTCAATAACAAAGTTTATTCAACTGTTTGCTAATGACATTGAAATCCTGAATGTTGACAAAACCCTTTTCCAAAGAATCCTTTTCCCTGCTCCTCCTTCGCTACAATGTTTCATGTTCATTAATCCTTAAGATTTGACTTAAAAATTAAATTTAACTACAAACAAACTAAAAAATAAAATCATTTCCACAAAAGTTAGCTTTTTTTCTCTAAATTTTTTTTTGTTTGTCAGATTTGTAACTTTTGATAGCAGCATCAAGAAGCACGTTCTTATTGTTGTTGCTTATTTGAAGTTGTTTTGAGAAATTACAATTACTGTGGCTGCTGCTGCTGCTGCCACTGATGTCGGTTGTATGTTCATACAACAATTTCATGATACCAGGCGGCCTTAGATAGACTACAGCAAGAATAATAGCAACAACATCATTTCAACCTACCGAAATAATGAAACATTAACAAAAATAACAGAAACCACAAGAAAGAAACACTAAATATAAATTGAGATACATCGGTGAAATGGACTGTTTAAGGAGCTACTATTACAATACACTGCGTTCCTACGACAGCCGGTTCTACGCACCGGAATGACCCGACTTCACTCGGCCAAGGGCTGTCAACTCAGCAATCACTGCTGCTACAACAACAACAACAATACACTAGGGATAGCTTAGAGATAGACCAGAGACTTAAAAAAATTTAAAATTTTCTTTTATATTTTAACAAGATCTTGCCCAGGAATACTTGTGTTTGGTATCGTCGGAAAGGTAATTGACTTTATATTACTTTATTATTATAAAATATTGCAATATCATACTCGATGAGTAATTTGGATTTTCGGAAAACTTGGCTTAAAATTAGGTTTTTGGAGAAACTTTAAATATATAAGAAATTTTCTCCATAGAAAGACCATGTAATTCTAAATTGTTAATTGGTAAAAATTAAAATATTCTGTAGAAAAAGAATCCCATAGATCCCAAACAAATATTAAAAAAAATTCCAAAAATGGAAATTTCAGGATTTTTGCACATTGGGTCCACATTTGGTCAGAGGCTGGTCATTTTGATGTGTACATATCTGTCATCTGTCATTCATTAATTATTGAACATTATAGTGTAAACAAGAAGTTTTATTTGCTTCGAAAATGTCGAGTATTGTACCATCAAAAGGACATATGCTAGAAGTTTTGCTCTACGTTTTTAATTTGAAAAAAGTGCCGCAGAAGCAAACAGATTGCTCACCTAAGCTTATGGTGAATGAGTTGCATTGATTTCAATGTGCGAGAGATGGTTTGTGCGGTTCAGAAGTGGTGATTTTGACACTGAATACAAGGAGCGATCTTTGACCAGCCAAAATAATTTGAAGATAAAGAGTTGGAGTCATTGCTCCAATAATAAGCGGGGAAATTGGTTACCATACGAATTGAAGTAAAATTGCATGTTCGAAATAATGCTTGAACCCTATGAAAGAAAATCATTTTGGCACCTAATCCTTAGTTGCGATGAAGAATGGATCAATTACAATAACCCGCAGCATAAGAGATCGTAAGTGAAGCCCGGCCAACCAGCCGAATCGACACCAATGCCAAATATCCATGATGCTAATTCTCTGTATTTGGTGGAAGCAAAAGTATTCTGTCTATTATGAGCTGCTGAAATCTGACCAGGCCGAATGAAACTGAAACTAAACAAGCCAAACGAAACTGTACCGAACGAAACTGATTCCTTTGAAGCGAGCATTGGCCGAAAAAGCCCAGAATATGCGGCCAGACATAAAACCGTAACATTCCATTATGACAACGCTCGGCTACATATTGCAATACCTGTTAAAAAGTATTTAGAATGAAGTGGTTGGGAAGTTTTGCCCCACCCACTTTATAGACCAGATCGTATTCCGTCCGACTACTATTTGTTTCAATCGTTGCACAATGCTCTCTCTGGGATACGCTTTACTTTGGAACAGAGTTTCCGATATTGACTTGATTCGTTCCTGGCCTTAAAAGATGAGCATTTAGGATACCGGGGGAGTATCCTAAATGCTCATCATAACTTTGAAAAAAATGAATATCGTTTGCTGATTAAGCATTGTTTGTTTCGGAAGAAAACCATCCCTCAAACCAAGGCTAAGCTTGATAAATATTATGGGAATTTTGAACCATCAATTTCAATGGTAAAATAGAGGTTTATTGAATTTCGTTGTGCCGTATAAGCACGGAAGATGCCTAACGTTCTGGATGGGTTTGCTCACAATCAAGTGCACAAAAAGGTGCACACATGAAAAATACATGAATTAGGCTACGAAATGCTCCCTATTCCGCCCTATTCTCCGGATATATGCCCGTGTGACTATTTCTTGTTTCTGAACCTGAAGAACTGTCTCGAAATTTTACTCCAACGATGAACAGATCTCACAAGCAAATATCTATTTTAAAGACGTTTTGTGTAACGGGATTTTAGAGATAACACTATTTTGACTAATTTAATGGCAACGGTTAGTAAATGTTATATTAAGGAAACGAAATTTTTGCGCTAATTGCAGTTTAGTAAAATCATTTCTGAACTGATATGCAATCAAAGTTATCACTTGTTCAGGAAACTGCATAATACGTTGGCTTGAAAATAAAATCAGAATCAATCGCTTGAAGAAGTAGAATCATTCAGTTACCTGGGAAGCAAATTGGATAAAAGTAAAGGTTGTAAAGCTGACATCTCCAGCACCTCCTAACATACATTCCATACAATTGTTTGTAAATAAATGCTTGGGAAAGATTCTATACATATTCTGGCCTAGAAAAATCTCAAATTATCGTCCATAGTCAGAAACTGGTCAACAACCTATTCAAATTGAAATCCGCAAAAGCAAATGGAATTCTATTGGACATACGCAGCTCAAACAGCCCAACGATATTGCTGAGCAAGCTATAGACTGGAACCCTCAGGGCTGTCGACGTATTGGAAGACCATCAAACACCTGGAGACGGCAAATTGAAACTAAAATATCCCATTTAAAGCTGCGTGGGATCGAACTTATTGGTGTACTCTTGTGACGGCCCTATACTCCTTGCAGGAGTAAAAGGAACAAATGTATATTTTAGAGCTCAGAATTTTCGAGCTTCAAGTGTATTTTAGGTAATGGAAGCTTTACGGTAATCATGCCCAGTCTTGCTACAAAGCCACCATCAAAACTCAACATACCACCTGCCATCTGCTGGCTTAGTGTGGTCATAAAAAAATACACACCAGAGTTAGAGATGAATGATGGCAAACAAATTCTCGAAAAAAAAATAAAAGAATATCTTAGGAGTACAAGAGAGAAAAAAAAATAGTAACAACTTAAAAGCAATTGCTAGTTGGATTTTCTTACATTTAAAGATGACTTTCTTTTGTTCACTTGTATGGATGATGTATGGTTGGTATCACAGTAAATATACTGGACGTTCTACGACTTCAATGTCTTGGCAGAAAAACAAAAACAAAAAAATAAAACAATTTAAGCAGCCCAAGAACCAGCCACAAGATACTCGTACAACAAAATGCAGCTAGTTGGTCCAGAAGAATTGGTGTTGTCATTATCATCTGATGTTAAGGCAGCAAGAAAAGAAAAACTGACAGAAAAACAAAAAAACACAAAGTTTAATACGCGATGTTGTTTGGAATGGCATGGCTTTTGTAGCAATTTCAGGCTGATTCTTCTATTAAAATGGCGTACCTTAGATGAAATCTATTTTCTATTCTCTACTTTCTATCCATACCCCCTCCTTTAGTATTTGTTCTAGCACTGGCAAGGGAAACTAATAGTTTAAGTGGTGAAATATTGACATTCTGGGTCAGGTTTAGTTCTTAATTCCGTTCTATTCTATTCTTTACATCATTTCTACTCATACTCAACACTCCTGTGTTGATTATCGTATCTTAGCGTGAGTAACTGACTGACTGACTGGGTGTGTGTTTATGTTAGTGGAGTATAAGTTGAGTGTTGTGCAACAATGTTGCATAAAATATTTGTCAGTAATTGTAACATTTTCATAATGTGTGTACGATCGTGAGTGCGTTGTTGTCTTTAAAATTTTATGCTAAAAAATCCATAAATTTTAAAGGGAAGTTCTTTTTACTAACAACAACAACATGGATGAAGGAAATAAATCATTGCTTAAGTCAAACTTAATTTATATTACGATCACCAGATGAAGCCTTTATTATTTTAAGGTTGAGTTTCTGTTATGGTTTGTCATGGGTGTTGATAGGTGGCAGATAGTGATAGGTGATAATAAATTGGAACTAGAATTATGTGATTTTTTTGTTTAGAGGAATGAAAATGAATAAATAAATTTTAATCTGAAATTATTTAAATTTAAATATCATTGTCCCTTTCTGGTTTATAAAAAAAATATTTGCAAAATAATCGAATTTTAACTAAAAGTAGAAGTATTCACAAATTGCTCATTATCACTACAATTGGAACTTTGCTTCAGTTTATCACTCGTCAAGCGAGAGAGCTGTTGCAATCTGAAATATTGATTTAAGTTTTTAATAGTTCAAAGTTCAATTGATCCAATAACCGAAGACTAACTAGCATTCACAAAGAAGATAAATCGTTGAATGGATTATTGAACAGCGCACAGTGGTATGAGAATAAAAAAAGATGGAAATAAATCTGTAACTTCTAAACCCTTACTCCGATTTTAATGAAATTTCACATGCGCAAAGAGGAAGTGTAGTCGAGTTTAAGTTTTGAATTTGGACCTCATGAGCTCTGCAGGAGCGGGACCAGGGGTTCCCAAAGTAGGACACCTCGGGTATGTTCAATTTTTAAAATGATCCTATTTCTTCATTTGAATTTAAAAAAATTAAAAAAGGCGATTTTTCGCAATTTTTATGGGAAAAAAGTACTCTTATTCTTTTTAAGTTATCTAAAAAATTTCTAAGAGGATGTTTTGAATGGACCTGGTCCCCTCGGTATCAAAAATTATAATTTTTTTTCATTTAGAATATTTGGCGTAAAGTTAGCTTTTCAAAAAGTACAAATTCATTATATTCATTATTTTTTTTAAATCGGAACACAAACGAAGAAATACGATCATTTTAAAAATTGAACATACCCGAGGTGTCCTACTTTGGGAACCCCTGGTCCCGCTCCTGGTGGGGTCATGAGGTCAAAATTCAAAACTTAAACTCGACTACACTTCCTCTTTGTGCATATGAAATTTCATTTAAATCGGCTTAAAGGTTTAGAAGTTACAGATTTATTTCCTTGAAGAAGGAAAATCAAAGTTGCATCAACGAAATACAGCCACATTTATGCAAAGTGGTAATGGAAAATTTTGCTGAAAAAGACGTGAGACCGTTATCTTGTTATGTTTTCAAATTAAATTTTCGGAAAGCCTTATAGTTTCAGCTTTACACTAGCAGACCAGAAGGGTACTAAAGTCGGAAGTATCAGCCCAATAAATTTAAAACATTCAGCTATATGTATACAAACGTATATCCAGCTCAACCATTTGGTGGGGAAATAAATGAAAATTTATTTTTTATATTAAAAATATTCGGTTTTGCGGGATTAAATTTAATTTTTTCACCCCCCTATGTCCGCGCTTTTTTCTATAATAAATGGTTTTCCAATTGAACTTGAGTCACATTAAAAAAGTACCACAATTAATTTATGAATTTATGAAATTTCTCCAGTTAAAAATTAATGCTTTGTTTTTCACTGAAAATGTTTGAAACTATAAATAAACAAGTAAGAGTGCTTTAAGATAAATATTGGGGTGTCTGGCTTAAAAATGCAGGACTTACAATATATGGCTTATCTTTTGAAGGCGGTTTTTGTAATAACTTATATGTTATTTTGAAGGGTATATATCGGTAATTTATTCTCACTTAGTTATTGAACATTCGAAAATGTTGAAGCGTCATATGCAGGAAGTTTTACTTTAGTTTGAAAAAAAAATTGCTGCTGAAGCACATCGATTGCACGCCGAAGCATATGGCCAAATATCTATTTGGTGGGAGCAAAAGGGTCCTATATATTATGAGCTGCTGAAATCTGGCCAGACCCTCACAGGGAGTACGGGTTCTCTGTGATGGTCTGGCCAGAACGCAGCTGATTCATATGATGTGATCATATGCTTAAACCTAAATATTCATATCATGACAACGCTAGGCCACATAGAGCCCTTAGCGCCAAATTATCGTAAGCGACATTTTTAAAATTTTTGTTTAATTGCAGAAATTAAAAATTTATGGACCGACTGATGTTTTAGCGTTCTCAGAATATCAAAATTGTTAATAACGTCAAAAATATAGGGATTTTATCGTAAGTCAAGGTTTACATTTTACAATAAACAAATTTTATCGTAAGCGACACACAGTGGTATAGAAAAAAAAGAGGGAAATAAATCTGTAACTTCTAAATGGTTAAATTGGTTTGCATGAAATTTCACATGCGCAAAGAAGAAGTGTTGTCGAGTTTAAGTATTGAACGTGGAACTCATGGGCCCACCAGGGGCGCGACCAAGGGCCCTCAAAGTAGAACACCTCGAGTATGTTACATTTTTAAAACGAAATTATTTCTTGGTTTGAGTTCTGATTTTCTCCAGTTTTCCTTTATTGGACTAACAACACATGTATATGTCAAATGGAAAAAACAACTGTTTAAAAATAATGACTAAGTCCAAATTTATATGTTGAATTTAAAAAATTTTAAAAAAGCGATTTTCGCTATTTTTTTTGGAAAAAAAGAAATTTTTTTCTTTTTAAGTTATCGCAAAAAATTTCTAAGAGGATGTATAAGGAATTTCTACTTTCTGAAAGCTTAGTTTGCATAAAATATTTTAGAGGAAAACCAATTTAAAAATTGTTGTTACCAAGTTGACCAAGTCCTTTCAAAAAACACCAATTTTTTATGTAAAATAAAAATTTAGAGCAAAAATTCTCAAACCGCGTATCCGATATCAAAATATAGTAACCGATTATAGTTGGCTTAATATGTTTCTAATTATTTTGTAAAGGGTCCCGATAACCTCGACCCTGGTATGGATATTATAGCCAGAAAACTAAAAATTACCATTTTTGGAATTTTTCAACACTTTTTTGGGAATTGCGGGATTGCTGATAATAAATTTAAAAATTCGTTTTTAGTTTTCCATTTTAAATAGAAAAGTCTACATAACTGTGAAATTTCATTAAAACCTATTTATAAATAAAAATTTAATTTCAATTCGAAAAAATTGTATCTATGCAAGAATTCAACAAAAAACTTTTTTTGTCATATTTTTATATAAAGTATTCCATGAATTTTTAATTGTCAAAAGTTATAAATATTTTTGAATAATAGACAAATAGCTATAGCGAAATTATATTATATCGCATCATAACATTTTTAATTCTATATATAAATTTTAAAATAATCAAAAAAAACCTTCTCCTGTAAAATTTGTGTTTTGTCGCTTACGATAATTTGGCGCTAAGGGCTCGACATGTTAAAAATTATTTAGCAAAAAGTCCAGATCTTGCCCCATCCGACTAGTATTTGTTTCGATCAATTCAGAACGCTCTCTCTGGGATAACCTTCAATTCAGAACAGAGTATCTGAAATTGACTTGATTCGTTCTTTACCTCAAAAGATGAGCAGTTCTTTTGGCTCGGAATCCATATGTTGCCAGAAAGATGGAAAAAGATCATAGCTAGCAATACCTTGAATAAATTTATATTGTTAAGTCATGCAACCAATAAAATTTTTCTTAAAAAAAAAATTTAAAACAAATTTTTGGGTGAAAAAATTAATTGTTAGAAAATAATTTTTTGGAAAAATAAGTGAAACAGGTAAGAGAGCTGTTTGTCTATATTAATGATATAGTAATCCGGATATAGATTAACAAGTAAAAGAGCTATATTTTCGAAATTGTTTTTTAATTTTTTTTAAAGAAGTTTTTTATTCTTTTTTTTTATTAAAAAATTTATGGCAAAAAAAAATTTTTAATGAAAAAAAATTCGAGTTAAAAAATATTTTTCCCGATTTTGACCCATTGTAGGTCCAACTTACTATAGCCCTATATACATAGTTGCAGTGGAATTTGAAATATCTATCATTAGATATCCATATTGTCTATATTAACGACTTAGTATCTGGATTACTAATATGTAGATCAAAACAAGTAAAAAAGTATGATCGGTCAAGCCCGACTATACAATACCCTACACTAAGTAAAAGAGCAAAAACATTTTTCTTTTAAAATTTCAATAATTTATATTTTTGAGTGATTTTCGGAAGTGGGCCTTATATGGGGGCTATGACCAATTATGGACCGATCACCATGAAATTAGGTCGTGTGATTTATGTCTATATGAAAGTTTACTATGTTGAATTTTGCGAGTATACCAACAGTTTTAAGCGATTTATGCACGTTAAAGTGATTTTCGGAAGCGGGCCTATATGGGAGCTATGACTAATTATTAACCGATCGTAACAAAATTTGGTGACATGAATTTTGTATATACAAAACTTATTTGGAGCGAAATATGTGGAGATACATTTATAAATTAAACATTTATGACCGATAAAGTCCAATTTCGGAAGGACATTTGTATGGGGGCTAGGTGAAATAATGGACCGATTTCAGCCAGTTTTAATAGACTTGGTCCTTGGGCCGAAAAAATAATATGTACCAAATTTTATCGAAATATCTTCAAAATTGCGACCTGTACTCTGCGCACCAGGTTTACATTGTCAGCCAACCAGACGGACGGACGGATGGAAGGATGGACGGACATCGTTTAATCGACTCAAAAAGTGATTCTAAGTCGATTGGTATACTTTAAGGTGTTAGACTAATATTTTTGGGCGTTACAAACATCTGCACAAACGCATTATACCCTCCCCACTATGGTGGTGTAGGGTATAAATAGGCCAAAAATCTATGTTGTCCCGGTTTTTTTTTTCCTTATATCTCAGTCATTTGTGGGTCGATTTTAAATAGCAACCGAGCCGGAAGAATTCGCGATATATTGATGTATGAGTCGTGTTTGTAAGTTATTTGAGGGCTACAGAAATTTGATTGCAACATACAGACGGACAGTCGGACATGGCAATATCGATTCCGCTATCTATAACGATCCAGAATAGATATACTCCGATCCAGAATAGACAAACGGACTTACAAACTTATATATTCCCATCTCACTCATTCATGATGAAGGATAAAAATTTAGTTTGAACAATTTTTGTGGATTTTTTTTTTCTTTAGTGAAACATTTTTTTTAAGATAAAAATTTTATTAGTTGAAAAAAATAGGGATAAAAAACTTGTAAGTTTTTTTTATATTTTCCCGATTTTGACCCATTGTCGGTCCGAATTACTATGGGCTTATACATACCATATGTATGTCGTTGGATAGGTCCAAGAAATGTCTATCGTTAGATATCCATATTGAATATATTCATGACTTAGTAATTCTGATATAGATCGAAAAATGGGTCAAAAATTGAGGTAGTCGTGATTTTTTGCTTATATCACAGCCATTTGTGGGCCGATTTTCTCAGGTTGGACTATATCAGATATGTTGATGTAACAATCATGTACGATTCCTTATCGATTCCGCTATATATAACGATCCAGTAGTTGAGCTGAATGGTAACGTTTGCCAACTTTGATTAAATCATTGTAGTCATACTTACTTTCCTAATATCCATTAAAATAAAATCCAACCATATTTATTTTTTTATATTTTCATGCTTTTCTTGCAAAAAACAAAAACAATTTGTTTCCTTTATTTTACGTTTTTATTATAATTATTTATGTAATTAAGTTTTACTTAAAACAAAACATTTACAAAATTTGTTGATTTTTTTTTTGATCCTGGCTTAATTGCTAATTTTCAAATAATTAATTTACAACAATACTTAAACACTTTTACAAAAAGTGACAACTAACTCTGGCTTTTTTTTCTTATATTAAACACAGTGTTACAATTAAAAACATGGTCCATATTGTTCTATTAACAAAGTTTCTTTATGAAATTTTTATTATTTTTTAACAAAATAATAACCTACAAAAATGTACATAATTGCATATAAAAACTAATTACATTTTAGAAATTAAAAATTACAATTTAATAATAAATTTTTCATTTCAAAAACTAAATTTACTAATAACAATTGTACAAAGTTTGTTGATATTTTTTAATTTAAAAGCTACACTTAAAGAAATTACTTTGTTGGGGTGTTAGAATTTGTACAAATTGATGTTTATGTTTTAATGTTAAAAATAAAAATAATGGAAGATGTGGTTTTAAATGGGTTTTAAAGCTTACACTTAGCGAAATAATAAAACAAATAAATATATTAAATATAATTTAAAACTTTTAACTTCTAAGTTTTTAAGTCTCCTAAATGTATGTAAAAAAAATCATCTTTAAATGCTTAACATTTATGGCTTGTTTTTCATTTAACTTTGTAAATTTATTTTAAAATTTGTGTGAGTGTAATTAAGTAAATTATTAACATAAAAAAGAGTCTTTATTGGCTTGTGTTTAGTCTTGTTTTTAACAAAATTTCTTTTTATATTTACACAGTTTGTTAAATACTAAATTAAATACAATTAATTCTAAATGAAATTGGCAAGTTATCGTTCAATGGAAATTCTGTTAAAATAAATTCCGGAATTTCTTTTTCTCAAGTGAAAGTCTATGTATATGGTGAGTATTTTAGAGGTGAATTTTTGTTTTCAATAAATTTAAACTTAAAATTAATGGCATTTTTTGTAAAATTTCAACTTATAAACTAAAAACTGTACAGGTTTTGTTGTTTTAAAGGGGGCGGGGATATGGTGATTATTTTATTTATTTTATACATTTTATGATTTTTAACACAGCCGAGAGAGTGTGTTTGAAATCTCCAGCACTCTCTAAACTTATTTTGCAATGCTAGTCTTTTTTTTAAAATCTATATACCTTAAACTAAATCACTTTGTGTTGCTGTTATTGTGGATTTAATGATTTACATTCTTACTTGATCTATTACCATATTCTTGGCTCTTTGTGAGGCTTGTGGTTGATGTCTGGGCATATTCACCATATGATGGCCTGTGGACACGCCCCCCAGAGGTGATATTGAAGGTGATCTGGTGGCCAAAGGTGATAGGGAGGGTGAGAATGAGGGTGACATGGCCGAGGAGGTGGAAAATCCACCGGCAGCATCATGACTTATGGGAGAACGTGGTAACATGTATTGATTTCCTGCTCCTAAATGGGTGGTGGAAGTACCATGATGTGAGCTGTTTGGCGGCATTCTCATATTTACCCCGGAACCCGATAGCACCGGCAGGTTAATGGCTCTGGGAGCCACATTTGTTAGCAGTGGAGGGGGTATATGCGGCTTTACCACACTGGCTATGGAATGAGCCAGACTTTGTTTGCTTTTGTTGCTGGAGGAGGCACCACTAGTGCCGCTATTTACCGATATATTATCATCTTTCAGTCTTGCTATCTCGGAGAATACATGAGCCAGGGGCTGATACTGCGGTCCCCAGTCCAGCAAATAATCCCAATTATAACTACCCGTTAACTCTTCCTCACTGTGTACTATTGAACTTAAAGAGCCCGTCATGGAGGGCCCTACATTGGCGGCACTTACCACCGGATGATTGCTATAGCCCATTACATGGTCCACAGCCGTGCCTATACTTCCTGCTGTAGTGGCCGCCTCATCGGCACTACTGGCTCGATCAGATGCCCCACCATTTACATCATTTAGTTTGGCATATATTAGATTTGTAATGTCTGTCTCATTGTTGGGATCTTCACTAAACATATGCAAAGAGTCTACCATGGGCAGAGGATGATGCATATGAGCTTCTTTATTAGAACCAGCCATACTGGTACTTGAAGCTGCTCCTGTGGGATTATTATCGCGATCCACTATACCCAGACGTGCCAAATACTCTTGTGTATTTTGCACTGATATTTCTGATAAACGACCATCCTCTCCATTGCTGCCTGCTCTTAAAGGGCCTTCATTAATCATTCTGATCTCCTCATCTTCGCCATCATCTTCGGCTGAGCCTCTGCCGCTGGAGCCCGATTGTTCGGAGCCTGAAAGTTCTGAAGTGGTAGCTGCTCCTGAGTTAGAACTCCCCGCATGATTGCCATATGGAGGTATTTCATCGTATTTGGGAGGAGCAAATTGGGCCGTGGCCATGGCTCCCGAGGGTCCCGGATTATTACTAGTGGCAGTTATGTTGGCTCCTCTAATGGGTATGGTGTCAAAGGCACTAGGATCCACATAACTATTGGAGTTGCCCACAGTTTCCTGATTCAAATGGGGCTTTACCACATTGCGCGGTTTACTGCGGCGCATGCGTATGAACAGGAATATGCCAGCGGCCGCACACAGCAATAACATTACCGCTATAATCAAACCCAAAATCCAGTCTGCCAAACCACCACCACCCGTGGATCCGTTACCAACTCCCACACTGCTGGCCAAATTAGTGCCAGGATCTGCCAAAGGATCTAAAGAAATCTCCACCACAGTCATATTTGTCAACGAACCCTGTCTGCCCGAACTGGCTGAAATAACCAAACTAATATCACGACCATCATCAAAATTGTCATCCAGCTTCTTTTTCAACACCACCGTGCCCGTTGTGCGATTAACCTTAAAGTAGGCATGTTGAGAACTCAATTGATAAACCACCCTGCCATCAGGGCCCTTATCACGATCTGAGGCCGACACCTGGCCCACCACATAGCCCAAAGGCAAGTAACCGCTTGAGGGAGAGGGCATGACAAAGCGATATGTACGTTCGGTAAATTGTGGTGCATATTCATCTCTCGAATCTATTTGTATGCGCACCTTAACCTTGGAAGATTTGCCTCCCGTATCCATGGCTCTCAAAATGAAATCATAACGACTGCGTTGCTCAAAATCAAATACCGAATTTGTGGTAACTATACCAGATTGTGTGTCCACTCTAAACAGCTTCCAGGCTATATCATCTGAACCCGAAGCTTCATGTTCTATGGTATAATTCAACAAGCCATACGTGCCACGATCCAAATCCGTAGCTCTAGCACGAAACACACTAGTACCCACAGGCTCATTTTCGGCCACAAACTCAATATATTCCGAGACCGGAAAGGTGGGATTGTTGTCGTTTTCATCACGCAAAGACAAGCGAAATGGTTTCAATGAACACAAAGGCTGGGGAGCACTATCACAGGCCCGTATTATCAGTTCATAGCACATGGAGCCCGTATCATAGTCCAATTTATTGTTGACAAATAAAACTCCTTTAACCAAATCAATAGTAAACATGCCTTCATCATTACCAGACATAATTTCATACACCACTTCCGAGTTGGGGGTATTATCGGCATCCATATCTTTGGCTACAATTTCTGCTATAGAGTACCTCAAAGGAGCCAGCTCACTAACCTCTGCCTCGTATTTAATTTCATTGGAGAATTCAGGAGCATTATCATTGAAATCCTCTATGGAAACAAAAACATTTATAGCCGATGTGGAGTTTTCGGCAGCCTGTGAAATCAGTTGCTGGGGAGAGGCTGAAGGATCACTGATAACCAAACGCAGTTTATACAAATCCATTTGTTCACGATCCAGCGACTTAACCAAGATTATAGCCTTGGATTGGTAAACCTCAAATTTACGCTCCTCATTACCAGACACTATGCTAAACATAAGATTGGCATCATTGAAATCGGTATTGGCGTCCAATATCTCCTGGCTTAATTTCAAAACCACCGAACCCAAGGGAGCATCTTCGGGTATATGAGCTCTGTAGTGAGACTGCAAAAATTGTGCTCTCGCCGAATTGTGACCCTGAACCTGCACTCTTAAGGTGGCCGTTGATTTTAAAGCAGGAGTGCCCTTATCTGAGGCCACTATGGTAACAAATAAATCCTCCGAAAGACCTTCACCATCCGCGCCAGCCAGACGGCTAATATTAACATACACCGCTCCTGTTTGCTCATTAACTGTGAAGCCTTTCACCAGGGGATTAATGCTAAACACAATCTTTGAATTGTTGTTATCTTCGGCATCTAAATCAGTGGCATTAACGCGCAACAATTCTATGTCCGTGGTCAGAGATGACGTTGATGTTAGCTGCATATCCGGCAACATGGCAAAATAAGTAGGCTGCTCAAATTCAGGCACATTATCATTTTCATCTCCTACACGTACTGTCAGCGTACAACGTGCCTCATGAGCTGCATCAGAGGCTATTATCTCCAATAGGTACTCTTGCCGTTGTTCATAATCCAAATGACGTTTGAGTACTACCTTGCCGCTGTAACGATCAATGGCAAATATGGATTTAATGTCAAATTCTGCCAACTCCAAAGCACTATAGCTGCTGCTGCTGCTGCTACTACTTCTGGTGCTTCTACTGCTAGCTTGCTGGTCTGGCAAATCAGAGCCAAAACGATAGGTTAAAGCTGGATAAGTGTCAACGTCATTGGCGGAGATGGTGGTAATAACCGAACCCAATTCAGTGCCTAAAGCAAACAAATACAAAGAGAGAAGCAGAGAGAAAAGAAATTGTTAAATTGCAGTATGTTTAGCAAATCTCAGAGGATTAATTAAAATAGGAAAACTTGAATACAACTGAGTGTGTGTGTGTTTTAATTTCTAAATCTAGTTACAAAAGAATTTAATAACTTGTCAAGGAGAGAATGAAAATGATTTGATGATAGCTTTTGCAAACTCTCTCCCCAGAGCTTTGAATAAAACAAATCAAAATTCTTTGCCATCACAAGGCATTAATCCTCTAAAGAAATATTAGCTTCTAACTATTAATACTATTCTACTGGCCTTCTAGGGTTAATGGTAAATAAGGCAAACTAGTTTTTGTTTTATATTTTAGATTTCTAAAGCTACAAACATCAACAACAATAGCAACAACTTACCTTCACTAACGTTGATCACACTATGCGGTGGAAATGTGGGTTGATTATCATTCACATCTACAATATGGACACGTATCGTGGCTGTGCCTGTCATCTGTGGCACCCCCTCATCAGTGGCGATCACTTTTAGCTTGTACATGTCGCGTATTTCACGATCCAACACAATGTTCGTTTTAACAATGCCGCTAAAGGCCGGCTCAATGACAAATGCATTATCATGATTACCATCAACAATGTGATAGAGTATGCGTGAATTTGCCGCAGAATCCAGATCGAAAGCACTAACCTGCACCACAAACGTGCCTTTATTATTGCCCTCCCACACGGTGGCCGCATACTGGGACTGTGTGAACTGTGGACTATTATCGTTGACATCTTCCAGTTCTACTATAAGTTCAGCGTAGGCATAAAGTGGAGCAGAGCCAGCATGTGATTCACTTTGTGCCACCAACATTAATCTCAATTCATGGGGTTGTATGGCAGAGGCCAATAGCACGGGTAAATCATCCATTTCACGTCTTCTCAAAGCTCGATGTGAACGGGCTGGATTGTTTTCGTCCATAGCTGTAGTGTTTAACTGATCTCCTTCCTCGATTAAATCATACATTAAAGCACGTCCTCTGTAGCCAAAGTGTTTGTTATTTAGTTGTATCTCCTCCATATTGCCAGCATATTTTTCATAATCCAAGGCTTCAGAATTGGAAACCTTTATCTCTCCCGTCGATGGATCAATGCTAAAGGCACCATCATCATTACCCGTGCCAAAGGAGTAAGATAATTTGGTCCTTCTACCATCTGATCTTATGGCATTTACTTGCAGTAATCTAAAACCTTCCGATGAGTTTTCTTCAATTTTAATGCGATACGAATCATTTTGAAACCTTAGAGAAGGAGCCCCTTGAGGAAATTCACCTATTAGGAGTTCTATTAAACCATCAGCATACATGGGCGGATGTCCTTTGTCTCTGGCTACCACTTCCAAATGCAGCAAACGCCCCGACTCACTAGCCAAACTTTGACTGGCACTTACTACTCCCGTATTGGGATTAATGCGAAATTTGCCTCTTGTAGAGGGATCATCTTGTTCTTTAAGCGTGTAGAGGATTTCACCATTTAAACCCAAGTCTTTGTCGGAAGCAGAGACCTGCACTAGAATTTGTCCGGGTTGGATGAGGGCTGGTACTTGGGCACGAAATGGATAACGTTCGAAAATCGGTTTATTGTCGTTTACATCATCGATCATGATTTGTACCGGAACACGAGCAGACCGAGAATCATAACGACCGCCATCGGTGGCCACCACCATGAAATTGTAAACATGTTGACGTTCACGATCAAGGGGGCTGGAAAGAGGAGATAAAGGAAAATTGGATATTGAGTATTGAAGTCGGAACTATAGACTTAAATATTGAAGTCGGAACTATAGACTTAAATAAAATATTAGGTTAGATTCTAGAGATTTTGGTTTTTAAACTTGGGAAATAATCTTTCTTTTCTGCACAAATAAATGATCATTCTTCTAGTTTTAAGACTTGAAATATTTCTGAATATCCTCTGAATAAGAAGATCTGGAAAAGGTTCCTGTTTATATGTTTTATGCTCAACTGTAAATAAATAAGTTAATTTCAAATATTTCTGTTTGGTGTTGCTGTTGTTACTTTGAATTTTTTTTCTACGATTTCAGTTTGTTTTTTTTTTGCTTTTTTTTGGACAATGATTAAATCACTTAAATACATACCATTGAATTGCAACTGACGAATAACAAACAATTCGTGATGTTGTATGTCGAAAACAACAAGATCACTACAACAGCCAAAACAACAGCGAGAGAATAACAACATCAACATAACAGCAACAGTAACAACAAAAATAACACAAGACCATAGGAAGAAAAAATAAACAAAAACAACTAAAATACAGCAGCAATAACACAACTTGCAACAGATACAGCAAAAGCAAAAAAAAAAAAAACAAAAAAGTAATTCTAGCTAAAATGATACACAATTCTAGTATTCCAACACTCGAAACATATTTCAGCCTTGACATTTAAATGGTGGGGGGAAAACCATATTATAAAAGGTTTATTTTGTTTTCTGGCCAATGTTTTCGAGGATTCTTGCTTGAGTGTTTAAGATGATGATCATTAAAATAATGATCAGGGCAACAAAAACTGAACTACACAGATCTTGGTTTTTTTTGGTTGTTTGTTTGGTTATTTTGTTTATTTCGTGTTCTTTTTGTGTAAAAAATGATGAGGAACATAGAGAAAATTTAAACATTTATTTTGTGGAATATTGTGAATTACAATAAGTTTTAGTGCTTTAATTCTTGGGATATTAGGAGAAGTTTGGAAATATATGGATCTACTGAAATCTATACTTTAATTTAGCAATCTTGTTTTATGCAGAACCTCATACTACAGGTGAAATGCGAAGAGGCTTCAACCCCAACAGATGGTAAAAATAATGTCAATATCCGAATTTGATTGCAAATAGTCAAGCTTCCATGACTACACTATCAAACGAAATTATAAAGTCTGAAGCTGTCTTTCCTTGTAATTGGAGATAAATAATTTAATGTAGAGATTTAGAAGACAATGTAATGAGGAGTATTATGGAAAATTAGAAGACTTACAAACTATCCAAAACGACTTGTCAACATAAACTACACAAAATACTTCCAGGTGTCAGAAAGGTAACTGCTAGTATGCAATTGAACAGAACAGTCTAAATCTTAGAAGAGGGCAACAGTCGGTATGTTAAATCTTTGAGGATATCCTGAACAAAGTAAAACGAGGAATATGTTATATATAATCACGGTATATATATTGTTTCGTACCACACTTGCATGGGACAATCTTTCACAGTAAGATGATGAGCATGCGAGGATTTAGAGATTTTATGAAATTATTGGATATGATGAAACTGACAAAGTGTATAAAATCAGCTCCTTTCTGGATCTTGTTAACACTTAAAAACTTATTGACAAACGGTATCTTAGGCTAGACATCATTACAGATCACACGGAATTGCGGTCATGCCTCTCTTGAATGGGAATCTCTGACACCTCGAGAACACAATGCTCGTATTCCTAAAGATCTTCCTTTTACCCGTTAAGTAAATGGATCCAGTTAATAAAGCTCATTTATTTGCTGGCAATTCATACTTGTCAGAATCCCAAAATTTTTTGAAAGAGCTTCGGCGGATCTCAATATATCTGGGCCAGAATTTATATGTTTTGGAAGGTGAGTCTCTAGGTGTTGGGAGATTGTTAATGCACCCTTAATTCTTAAAAAGGCTCCGACTAATAACTTTGGTGAAAATTCAGAGGTGGCTCTAGATATTACCAAGGCAATCGACTAATTGAAAGATGAATTTACCATTTAAACTATAGTTATTTCCAAGGTTTCGTCAAAGTGGGGACGTTTTGGAAATATGTGTCACCGAAACGTTGAATGGAACGAACATTTCATCTTTGTATCTATTCCTGCTGCTACTCTATTTATTTTTCATCTCTGAACTTATAGGTTAAACTTCCAAACCTGTATATTCTTTAGCAGATGACATAAATATTTGACTGTTGGAGATTGGAGGTAATGACGCAAAATATGAATCAGGATTTTGTAACAGTCTCTTAATAGATTCGTGTGAATACTCTCGATTATGAGGCTTTGCTTCTCAATGATGTTAACATAACAATGCTTAGTAGATCATATTGCATTATCTTGGTTTTAATATTAGGGAACGAACTAAACCTTTTTTTCAAGAGTATATGAATGGCTCAGTGTAAGAAATACACCAATATTCACAATAAAACAGCCCTCAATTTTAGAGATTCTCGATCGCTTACAAGGGAGAATCGTATTGACGATCAGGGAGGCATATAAATCACTACAAAGCAGAAACATTTTTTGACAGTCAAGTAACACTTTTGTTTCTCAAACTTGGAACTACTTTCGATTTAGTCATCCACGAACAGCTAGTGTAAGAAAGAGCTGTCCATCTTAGGCCGTCTATTTAGCATTTGTCTAGTTATTGTTCCTGCTCATAGAGACTACTAGATTATATTTCATTTTGAAGGGTACATATCTGTCAATTATTCTCACTTAGTTATTGAACATTATAGGGTAAACAACAAAGTTTTTTTTTGCTTTGAAAATTTTAAATTTTGTACCAACAAAGCGTCATATGCTGGAAGTCTTGCTTTACTTCTCTAATTCGCAAAAAAAGTGACGTAGAAACACACCGATTGTTCACCGAAGCTTACGGTGAATGAGTTTCATCGGTTGTAATGTACGAGAGATAGTTTCTGCGGTCCAGAAGTAGTGACTTTGACGCGGAAGACAAAGATTGCCCAAGCCAGACAAAAAAGTTTGAAGACAAAGAATTGGAGGCATTACTCCATGAAGATTGTTGTTAAACTCAATAAGAGCTTGTAGAATCATTGGGAGCTACTCATTCGAGCAGCACGATTCATCCAAAAGCTGGGAAATTGGATACCACACGAACTGAAGCTAAGAGAACTTGAAAGACGGTTTTGTATTCAACGCTTTACAGAAAATCATTTTTGCACCGACAGATCGTATGATCGGCCAACCGGCCGAATCGACATCACAGCCAAACATATAATGGCGCTAAGTTAATGCGCTGTATTTGGTGGCACTAAAAGTTTGCTATCTATTATGAGCTGTGCAGACCTTGTCCCGTCGGCTTCACTTTGGAATAGAGTTTGATACGTTCTTGGCCTCAAAAGATGAACAGTTCTTTTGAGTCGGAATCCATATGTTGTCAGAGAGATGAGAAAAGGTCATAGCTACCAATAGCCAATAATTTGAAGAATTTTTTATTGTACAAATGTTTCAAAATAAGAGCTAAAAAATTTCTCATTTTTTACTTTCAATCCCGTTTCTTTTAAGAAATATTCCGAAATGTTGTAAATGCCAAAATCATTTCTGTCAAATTTCAACAAAATTGATAAAACCTTAAAATTATAAACAAAACTATTTCATAACGAGACAGCTTTAATACTTGTAATATCTAAAATTTGTCTATAAATACCTTTTTTTTATTATATTGGATATTACACATAAGCAATCTTATTTAACAAATCTTGATCTGTTTTCATTTATGTTGTGTTACAATTCCATATTAAAACATTAAACAAAAAAAAAAAAATTCCTTAAACTGGTGAACATTTTTATTGAAAGTCAGAAGGAGAAAACAAAAACAAAAAAAGGCAACAAACAGACTTCAACAAGTTGCAACATAGTAGTTTGTAATAAATCATCATTTTTTAATCAGCATCTGTCACATGTTAGTCCAAAACATTTTGCCACAAATTAAGCACTTCTTGATAAAAATGCCGCTTCAAAGCAAAAACAAGAAACAGACAAAATAATACATAAAATAAAAAAGGCTGACTGGCTGGCTGGCGGTTGAATGGTTAAGGTAGGTAAGTCAGCAAGAAAAAAACCGTACCTTTAAACTCAATGTGTGACTATAAATATTGAAGGGCTAAGAAATAAAGTTTTTGGTTTATTTCTCTGGGTAGAAAACTGTTTAGGATGATGTTTCACTGAACAACAAGTGTGTGGTGTTTAATATTGTATCAAAAAATAAAAAAAAAACTATATATAGTTAAGGTTTTATAAAAAGATGTCTTCTTCAGTTTATGTTAAATAAATTTATGTATTGTTTTTCATTTTCTTGATAGAGCTACTCAACATTAAAACTCAAGTCTTACGTTTTATTTTTTTTAGTTGAAGATGAGTTTTTTCTGGCTGGTGTATAACGATGATTAACCCTTAGTTTAAATACAAACAACACTCACAGGCTCAGAAAATTGCCAACTAAACTTCAATTTTAACATACACTCAATATATTTAACATTACACATTTTTTGCTTCAAAAAAATACAGAAGATGCGAGAAAAAAAAATTATGATTCAAAAAAAAAAAAATTAAAAAAGATGAAGAACAATTTATTTTTGCAATTGTTGTCATCATTGATTGTCCATATGAATAAATTTGCACCAGAGGGGGTCTGCCACAGAAATCTACAATTTATACTTTTTTTTTGTTTTTTGAAATTTTGCTTACTTTTCAATTCTCAAAATGTTGTTGTTAAAAGGTTTTTCAAGTTTATTTTTAGACAAAAAAGCTAAAAAAATATTGCAACAACCTCAATATATATTGCAACAAGCTAAAAGAAAGAAACTACAAGTATTGATTTAATTTCATTTATTTTTTTTCGTTTTCTTCTACTCTACCACCAAAAACGACCTTTAAGTTATGTCGAATATACAATAAACTAAACTTGCCACAATGTACATACAACATCTGAACAAAACAGAAAAAATCTGAAAAAAAACTTGACATCGTTATTGTTGTTTCTTGTAAGAAATAATTTCAGTTTGTTGTCTGTTGTAGTGTTTTATTTTTTTTGTTTAGTATAAAGATAAAACAATTTGTTGTAGGTAACGTTGAAGGTTTTTCCTTATCCCCAACAAACAAACAAACCCAGACCAACCAACCGACCAACCAACCAAACATTCAACAAAACATGTGCCTCAATTGCTAAACAGTCTGTTACTCAAATCCCAAAAAAATTATAAAAAAAAACCAAAAAAAATCTATATAAAAATTGCGTAGGTTGTGTATTAATAAAATTATACGTTTTTCGTTTTTGTTTTTAATGTTGTTGCTGTTGTTTTAGTTGTTTTCATAACAACCAACAACAATTATATATAAAGAAAATTTGTTGAAAGATTGTTTTTTTTACATATATATTTATTTTTTAAGGAGTTTATCTGATAAATAAAGCCGCAGGCTACAACTTCACCTTTAATGATGTAAAACATACAAGTCAGTGTTGTCGTTTTATGTTGCATTTCGCTCCCCCTCCCATCTACAAACAAAAGCCAACAATCCTTTAAAAAGGAATTCGTTTATTGTGTTATGTCACTAGTAAAACTGACAAAAATATTTGCTGTAACTATTAGATATTTGGAGTGGTAAGACTCCATATTTTTAAAGAATGTAAGAGGTCTTTGGAATTAAACTCCTTTGGATACAAGAAAGGACTTAAATTCTGGGATGTTTGAAACCATCTCGATGACTTTAAGGTCAGCACAATCATTCGCTTGTCTCAAAAGTTTTGCAGGATATCGTTGACCGTCTGTAGTCACAGTAAGAATGATAACACCCCTTCTTTAGGGTTGAATTGATAATTCCACTGCAAAGCATGCAAACTAGACAATTCACCAGGAAGTATCTCTAACGAATACCTAATTGCCTCAATTATAATACTATTGAACGCCAGCTCTATAACAAAGAGCACGGCCAAGATATATTTTCCATGCCGAGAACGATATTCTACACAGAGAAAACATATTCGATGTGATGATCAAATTTGTAGTCAATCGAATGATTCGAATATAATCACAGATATTTTAATCGACTAATTGAAAAAAAGTTGCATAACATATAAAAAAGTAGAGTACGAAATAATTTCTTATTTCATGATTATTCGTAAAACCGAATAAAAAATTAATCGATTAATTTAAAAAAAACGAATAATCGAAAATAAAGTAAAAAAATTAAAAATTATGCAAAACCAGAAATAACTTCTTACTTTTAGTATTTTCTGAGGCAAAATTTAAATATTTAATTTTGCATGATTATTCGTAAAACCGAATAAAAATTTAATCGATTAATTGAAAAAAAAGTAGCCTAACATATAGAATATCTTACACTGTTGACAAAAATATTGATTTTAAATAAAATTTAAACGATTAATCGGAAAACCGTATAATCGATTAAACGAATAATAGAATAAAAAGTAAGGAAATTCCAAAGAATAAGCAGAAACAGAAAAAATGTCTAACTTTTAGTATTTTCTCTGGCAAAATTTATATAAATTTATTTAATTTTGCATGATTATATGTAAAACCGAATAAAAAATTAATCGATTAATTGAAAAAAAAATTGCCTAACATATAGAATATACGACACTGTTTAAATTTAAATTGATTTTAAATAAAATTTAAACGATTAATTGGAAAAACGAATAATCGATTAAACGACAATAAAATAAAAAAATTCCAAACAATTAGCAGAAAAATAAATAATTTCTTGCTTTTTGTATTTTCTCAGGCAAAATTTAAATGTATTGCCTCAATTTTGCACGATTATTCGTAAAACCGAATAAACAATTAATCGATTAATTGAAAAAAAGTAGCCTAATATATAGAATATATGACAGTGTTGAAAAAAATATTGATTTTAAATAAAATTTAAACGATTAATCGGAAAACCGTATAATCGATTAAACGAATAAATGAAAATAAAATTAGAAAATTCCAGAAAGAATTAATCAGAAACAAAAATTACTTTTTAGTTTTATTATTTTCTGAGTAGAAATTTAACCTTAATTAATAACATCACCTTAATTTTGCATGATTATTCGTAAAACCGAATAAAAAATTAATCGATTAATTGAAAAAAAAATTGCGTAACATATAGAATATGACGATATTGACAAGAATATTGATATTTAAAAAAATTTTAACTATTAATCAAAAAACCGAATAATTGGTTAAACGAATAATCGAATATAAAGTAACAAACGTCACAACAAAAATTCAAATGTTTCACCTTCATTTTGCATGATTATTCGTGAGACCGAATAAATAATTAATCGATTAATTGAACAAAAAAATTAGCCTAACATATAGAATATATGACACTGTTTAAAGTTAAATTGTTTTTAAATAAAATTTAAACGATTAATCGGAAAACCGAATAATCGATTATACTAATAATCGAATATAAAGTAAGAAAAATTATGCAAAACCAGAAATAACATCTTACTTTTAGAATATATGACACTGTTGACAAAAATATTGATTTTAAATAATATATAAACGATTAATAGGAAAACCGTATAATCGATTAAACGAATAATCGAATATAAAGTAAGAAAATTAAAAATTATGCAAAACCAGAAATAACTTATTACTTTTAAGATTTTCTGAGGCGAAATTTAAATGTCCCAAAAATTGCGTAAATAGAATATATTGACAAGAATATTGATTTTTAAAAAAAATTTTAACTATTAATCAAAAAACCGAATAATCGATTAGACGAATAATCGAATATAAAGTAAGAAAATTTAAAAAATTAAGCAGAAACAATGTATTACTTTTGTATTTTCTCAAGCAAAATTCAAATGTATCACCTTAATTTTGCAAGATTATTCGTAAAACCGAATAAACACGTAATCGATTAATCAAATAAAAACACACCAGACAGATTTTTTAATAAATTTTAAACGATTAATCGGAAAACCGACTAATCGATTATTCGAATATAATAATAATCTAAAAATTTACAGAAATTTAAATTATTTATTATTTTTAGTACGTTTCCGGCGAAATTTAAATGTATTTAAATTAATTTTGCACGATTATTTGGAAAACCGAATAAACAAGTAATCGATTAATCGTAAAAAACTAGCTTCTTAATCGAAAAAAAATGTTTTAAGTATATAATGTGAGACAATGTTGTCAAAAGCCCAGATTTTAAATAAAATTAAAACGATTAATCGCAAAACCGAATAATTGATTATTCGAATAATATAAAATAATGAATATCTGAGAATTTTGACAAAAATATTATTTTTAAATAAATTTTGTACAATTAATCGGAAAACCGACTAATCGATTATTCGAATAAAATAAAAATTTACAGAAATTTAAATTATTTATTATTTTTAGAACGTTTCCGGCGAAATTTAAATTAATTTGTCACGATTATTCGGAAAACCTAATAAACAAGTAATAGAGTAATCGTAAAAAACTAGCTTCTTAATCGAAAAAAATGTCAAAAGCCTAGATTGTAAATAAAATTTAAACGATTAATTGCAAAACCGAATAATTGTTTATTAGAATAATATAAAATAAAGTAATTTTTCCATTAAATTTTTGGACGATTATTCGTAAAATTGAATAAAATGTTAATTGATTAATCGAAATCAAAATTTTATAATTTCATATAACTGCATTTCAAAGTAATAATTTGTGTTTACTCACCCCACTGTACTGATAACACCACTCTTATTATCGATGGCAAACACCCACTGTGTTTCATTAGCCAAAGTATACAAAAGTCTAGCATTTATGCCCAAATCATCATCCATAGCTTTAATGCGCATAACACTAGAGCCCACTGGAACATTTTCCGCCACATTGGCCACATATTTGGCCTGTTCAAAATGAGGATCATTGTCATTTTGATCCTCTACCAGAACGGTAATATTACAATGACCTTGGTAACTAATAGGAGAACCACGATCGGTGGCCTGTATCTGTAAAATATAACGGGACTGTTGTTCACGATCCAAAGGACGAGCGGTTAGTTCGCCAGAGTGTATGTCCAAGCTAAATTTATTGCCCGTATTGCCTCCTATTTAAAAAGAAAAAATAAGCAAATTTCAAAAAAATAAAATTATGTATTTGATTTTGCCTTAATATCTCTATTTGTTTAAAGTTAATTAATATTTCTTTTTACTTACCAATGATGGTATACATTATTTCGCCGTTGGCACCTTCATCCAAATCAGTTGCCACAATTGTGTGTATCACCGCTAAATCACTATTTTCCGGTACTGAGAGAGCATAGCATGAGCCCGGTCTGAATTCCGGTGCATGATCATTAATGTCAGTTATGGTTATATGTAAAATGGCCACATCAAACTGACCATTTTGTGCGGCAGCCGCTTCATTTACCGACGATCTTTGCCTACGTGCCATTGTCATCAAGGCATTGCTGCCACTGCTGCTACTTGTGGCTGCTGTTGAACGTTTAGCATCATATACATAAATTGGCACGGTATATGAGGCTTTTGTTTCACGATCAAATTGACCGCGTGTGGTGACAATGCCACGTTGGGTGTCAACATGAAAATGATTATCGGCGACACCTGTTGGTATCTCATAGGTGAGATTAGCTGTAATAAGGAATTAGAAGGAAAGAACATTTGCATGAGTGAATGAGTGAGGGAATGTATAAAGAGACAAACACAAAAAAAAAATAAAAAAAACTAAACCGTTAATTGTTTTTTGGTTTTGCATATGGCGGACTAACTAAGTGAGCTTTTGAGTGAGTGCTGAGTAAGAGCATGAATAATGTCTGTCTGGCAAAGTGAGTGAGTGGTTGCTGGCTGGTTTGAGTGTGGAGATGGATGAAAATTGTATGATGTAGACAGATTGATGGACACCTCGTGATTTTCTATTTTGTTTTTCTTAAAGTTTTGTTGAGAAATTTTAACAAGCAAACAAAATCATGCAACAAAAATCTTGGTATGCCAAAACAGAAAAATGTGATCAAAACTAAAGAATGATCGCCAAGACAGCTCAAGGAATTTTTCCAGAAAAATATTTGATTTGAGAACAGAAGTTTATTGAAGATTATTGTTATATCTTGTTCTATGGTGTAATATAACAATATTGATTTTAAATAAAATGTAAACGATTAATCGGAGATCCAATAATTTAAAGTAATTTTTGGGAGATTATTCGTTAAGCCGATTAAACAAATAATCAATTAATTGACCACAATTTTGCCTAACATAATATTTTGCCTAAATATAAACAAATCGGAACGAATCGGAAAACCGAATAATCGATTATTCGATTAAGAAAATTCATAAAAATTAAACTAAAATTTTAATTATTTTCTGGGCGAAATTTAAATATTTTTATTAGTTTTGGGCACTTATTCGTAAAATCGATTAAACAAATAATCGATTAATAGAAATAAAATTTTGCCTTACATATCGAATATTTAAAAGTCTTAATACAAATATTGATTTTAAATTAAATTTACAACGAATAATCGGAAAAGGTTATAATCAATTAAACGAATAAAAATTAAACAGAAATTTTAATTATCTCTTAGATTTAGTAGTTTTTCTGCAAAATTTAAATTTAAAAAAAAAATTTCATAAAAAACGATTAATCGTTGATTCGAATAATCAGCGAAACGAATAAAACAATATAAATGAAGAAAATTCATAAAAATCAAGCAGAAATAGAAATTACTTCATATTTTTACTATTTTTCAATTGAAATTTATATGAATTTTTTTAATTTTGTGCGATTATTGGTAAAACCGAATAAACAAATAATCGATTAATCGAAAAAAACCTTGTCTAAAATATTGAATATGTTATACTGTTGTTAAAAATAAAGAGTTTAAATTAAATTTAAACGATTAATCGTTGAACCGAATAATCGATTAAACGGATAATCGAATATAAAGTAAGAAAATTAAAAAAAAATAAGCAGAAACAAAAAAAATCTTATTTTTAGAATTAAATTAAGAAAAAAAAATTAAAAAAACGAATAATCGTTGAACCGAATAATCGGGTAAATTAATAAATGAAAAAAAATATATAAAAATCAAGTAGAAATTTAAATTACTTCATATTTTTACTATTTTTTAAATTTTAGATATATTTTTTTAATTTTGTGCGATTATTCGTAAAACCGAATAAAGAAATAATCGGTTAATCGAAAAAAAAATTTTAAATGTGTTAAATATGTTGCACTGTTGTTAAAAATAAAGATTTTAAATTAAATTTAAATTGTTAATCGGTTCATCGAATAATCGATTTAACGATTAAACCGATATAAGTAAAGAAATTTAAAAAGTAAAATGCAGCATACATTGAAATAAATTCTTATCTTTAGTATATAATTAAAAAAAAAATTATTAAAACAAACGAATAATCGGGTAAATAAAAAAACAATATACATGAAGAAAATTCTTAAAAATCAAGCAGAAATTAAAATGACTTCATATTTTTACTATTTTTCAGGCAATTTTTGAATATATTTTTTAATTTTGTGCGATTATTCGTAAAACCGAATAAACAAATAATCGATTAATCGAAAAATAACCTGCCTAAAATAGTTATTATGTTGCACGGATGTTAAAAATAAAGATTTAATATCAAATGTAAGCGATTAATCGGTAAAGCGAATAATCGATTTAACGAATAAACTGAAGACAATTAAAAATAAATCAGCATAAATTCACCCTTATCGCGGTTGGCGTACGTGTTTTATGTGTTTTACTCCTGCCACTGAATTCTGTCCCTTGCTTATTTATTATCATTTTTGGTCTCAAATTTCTACTCACCATTTTCTCCCCCATTAAACGACTTGGCCTCCACCTGTACTACAAAGCTGCCCGCTGAAGCATTCTCCGTTATGTTGGCATAATACATGGACTTCTTAAAACGTGGTGGATTACTCTTGGTACCCCTAACCAAAATTTCCAATTTCATAACCGAACTTAACTTTTCCTTGACACCATGATCTTCAGCCTTGATCAGTAATTCAAATTTATTACGATTGACAGTCGACAAATCTGCCATTCTATCGGCTGTATTGTGTACGACAGGCGGCAAAGGTTTAGCTAATTCCAGGAATCCTGTCTCAGCATTTAAACGAAAGTAATTTAATTCATTGCCTGTAACCAAAGTATAAGACAGACGGCCATTATTGCCCGTATCCGGATCTATGGCCACTATATGCATTAACAAATCACCAATTCTTTTATTATCCGAAATAAACACTGTGGCAGTGGGCGTTGCATTTCGATTCACCAAACCATATTTGTTTTTGGTTTCCCTATTGAGGGGAGGTATAACAAATTCCGGTTTATTGTCATTTTCATCTAATACTTTTACAACAGCTGTAACCGAGCTATATAAACGTTCCGATTTATTTTCAGCCAAATCGAAAGCCTGAACTATTAAGATGTATTCTTTGATAGTTTCATAATCCAGAGGCCCCATAACAGTTAAACCTCCCGTCAAAATATCTACAGCAAATAGATCTCTTTCTTCTTTTTGAGACTTCTCCATATGCCAACTTTTGGGACTGTATTTTAATAGTTTATATTGTATTTGACCATTTAAACCGGTGTCGGCATCTGAGGCTGAAAAGTTGTAGATGACAGAACCCTCTGTGGCCAGTTCGCTGACTTGTATTTTTATAGGATCTTCCTGCCACGAGGGGGCATTGTCATTGACATCTAGTATTTCGATTTTTACCGCTATGGCACTGCTTTGTGGATTGTTGCTGGCACTGGTATCCAAGGCTCGTATTTCTAAACGAAATTCAGCTTGCAGTTCACGATCTAATTGTCGGGCTACTACCAGAGAACCGGTATGACGATCAATATCAAATGCTCCTTCTATGAGGTCTTTGGATAAGGGCGTTAGAGTGTAGGTTATGTAGAGATTATCTTCGTTGAAGATCATGTTTTGTTTGCTGCGATCGGATGCATCCACAGAGCCCACCACATGGCCAATGGCAATGTTTTCGGGAACCTGAAAGAAATAAAGAAAACAAAGTTTAATACCGGGAGTATTTAAGACATTATGCAGATAAGTTTTTAGATTTTTAACAGACTGACTGTTACACAACTTTTTTATAAAATTTTTGGTTTTTTTAAAGTTATGACCATTACTTAAACATTACTCATAATTTTAAGTTTATTTGAAGTTTTGTTCTTTAATAAACCCCGTAAATTTATGTCATTAAAACGAAAAATAAAAGAATTATTAAATTTACCAAAACAAGACATCTCTCTCAGGTACAAAGGGCCCAGAGTTTCAAGAAAAAAACGTTTACAAACCACATAGAAACCAACACTTCTACAAATCATATGATAATCTTCAACCTAAAGCCCAGAAATAAGAAACGACATAGTACTAAAAACTAAAAGAACACAGTGTTGAAAATCCAATCTTAAAGCCATAATTCATATACAAAAGATAAAACACAAACTACATGCTGCAGAGAATTTCGAAAAAAAAATAACAGCATTTAAAAACTTTATAAGCGTTAAAACTTACACACAAATGAAAATAAAGAAATATTTCTTATATTTTTTATGATAAAAAAAATACCTGCAACAAGACTACCGCTATGCTGAAACAAACAAATCATGTAGAACGTGAAAAATATGGGTAGGAAAGAAAAATGTTTAAGGTAAAAGACGATTTCAAAAAACCCTAACAAAATTCTGTGGAATATCTCAAATACTAGACACAAAAATGCATGAACAAATATCAAAAATAGTTAAATAAGGATAACAGGGATATTTTTGAACAGTTTTTAATCTAAAAGTAAAATTTTCTTTAACCACAATCATTAGTAAGCAGCCTCAAAGTCCCCAGGGGACCCAGGAAGACAGTATCAACAATCTAATCAAAACAAATAAAAACACCCGTTAAATAAGGATTATAGGGATATTTTTGGACAGTTTTTAATCTAAAAGTAAATTTTTCTTTAACCACAATCATTAAAAAGCAGCATTGAAGGCCCCAGGGGACCCAGGAGACCCAGAATCAACAATCCAAGTAACATTGTCCTTTACAGTTTTTAATATAAAAGTGAATTGTTCTTTAACCACAATCAATAAAAACAGCCTCGAAGTCCCCAAGGGACCTAGGAGACATTATCAACAATCGGAGTAACATTGTCCTATCATTAGCCTGTTTTTCATTCACGAAAATAACTGGAACGTTTGTGCTCAAAACGCTGAATAGATAAATCCCCCAGAGGACCTTAAAGTTATCACAATTTACAGCTTCACAAGTACTATTTCAAAAATTGATAGCATAAGTTGAAAACCTCTAACGAAAACCTCTCTGGTAAGAACTTGTTCTTGAATATAGCCACCCTGGGGTCCTAAAATGCACAAATTCTCAATTTCATAATTTAAAAAAATGTTTCCACAAATTTTTAAGAATTAATTCTTAAATAGCTGGATAGAGCATAGCCCCCAGGGGACCCAGGAAGAGTATCAACAATCTGAGTAACATTTCCCGAAGAATGGTCAGTTTTTCATTCATGAAAAATACTGCAACGTTTGTGCTCAACAGCTGAATAGATAAATCCCCCTGAGGACCTTAAAGGCATCGCAATTTACAGCTTCACAACTACTACTTAAACCATATGAAAACCTCATGACTGTTCTCTCAAAAACGCTTACAAATTGTTAAGAATTGGTTCTAGAATATCTAAATAGAGTAAAGGCCCCCTGGGGACCTAAAATTCACAATAAATCATGGCTTCTGGATAGAGCATAGCCCCAAGAGGAACCAGGAGACAGTATCAACAATCTAAATGACATTTTCCGAACATTCGTCAGTTTTTCATTCATGAAAGATACTGCAACGTTAGTGCTCAAATAGCTGCATAAGTAAATCCCCCTGAGGCCCTTAAAGGTATCGCAAATTTACAGCTTCACATCTACCACTTAAACAACATGAAAACCAAATGACTGTTCTCTCAAAAAAGTTTACAAATTGTTAAGAATTTGTTCTCGAATTGCTGAATAGAGTAAAGGCCCTCTGGGGACCTAAACTGCACTATAAATCTCAGTTTCAAAATGTAATTTAAACCAAATTTAGCTTAGATTTAAAACATCATGACTTTTCTCTCAAAAATGTCAACAAAATTTTAAGAATTTATTATCAAATAGCTGGATAGAGCAAGGCCCCCTGGAGAGCCAAGGGTCTTTGCACAGTTTCACAATCTAATTTAATTAAATGGTATCACAATTTTATGAATTCATAACTTTTATCTTAAAAATGTTTAAATATTGCTTCCCAAATAGCTGAATAGAGCCCCGTGGGGACCTAATAGCCATTATAAATCACAGTTTCACAGTGTAATTTAAACTAATGGTATTACAGTTTTAAGAATTCATAGCTTTTCTTCCAAAAATGGTTAAGAATTACTTTCCAAATAGCTGAATAAATTAGAGGCCCCTGAGGACCTAATAGCCACAATAAATCACAGTTTCACAATGTAATTTAAACAAATGGTATCACAGTTTTAAGAATTCATATCTCTTCTTCCAAAAATAATTAAGAATTACCTACTTTCCAAATAGCTGAATAGAAAAGAGCCCCGTGGGGACTTAATAGTCACAATAAATCGCAGTTTCACAATGTAATTTGAACAAATAGTAATAAGTTTATTAATTCATAACTCATCTTCCAAAAATGTTTAAAAATTGTTAAGAATTACTTCCCAAATAGCTAAATAGTATAAAGGCCCCTGGGGTTTTAAACTTAATTAAAACAAATGGTAGCACAATTTTAAAACCTTATGACTTCTCCTTCGAAAATTGACAAGCTTCTTATTAAATTTACTTCCCAACTAGCTGAATGGTTTTTGTTAAGCCCCCTGAGGCCCTAAATTTTATTAAAGCATATGGTAGCTTAATTTGAAAGCTTCTTATTAAATTTACTTCCCCAATAGCTGTATAGGTAGAGCCCCCTGAGGATTTTAAAGCTTCTTATTAAATTTTCTTCCCAATTTCTGTATAGTGTAGAGCCCCCTGAGGATCTAAATTTAATTTAAGCAACAGTAGCCAATTTATGAATAGTGTAGAGCCCCCTGGGGACCTAAATTTAATTTTAACAAATGATAGCTTAATTCTAAATTCTTCTGACTTCTCCCTGCAAAATGTTTCAAAATTGCCAAGCTTCTTATTAGATCTTAGCATAGCTCCTCCAGTATAGCGTATTCATAAACGACAAACGGCAGCATTAAAATAAAATTATGCACAAAAAGAATATATAAAATAAAAATCGTTTTGTTCTTCGCCTGTACAAATTATTACATTTGTTGTTTTTTTTTTTTATTTTTTTGTACAACTGCCTTTTTAAAATTTCTTATTGGTCTTGCTTTCATTGGAATTCAGCAGATTTCCTGTTCTTTCGCCGAGTATTCGTTAAGGAAATCAACTTTATGTATGTTAAACTGACAAAAATTTTAAGATTTATGTTTGATTTTAATGAGATTTATTTGAATATTAATGTGCAGAAATTCACACATGCAAGTAAAACAGTAAGGTAACCAAAAAATATAAAAAACAACAGAATTGTAAACCAAGATGTAAAATGAAGTTTACAATTTATAAGGATTAATATAAATATATTGTCCATTTAATATGACAATGAACAAATGGAGTAAAATTTGTAAGAAAAATAAATAAAAAAGAAACAAGAATCTTATACATTTTTAAAATGATCTTGATAAAATGTTTACAAAAATATGTTTATGTTAAAGTATTAAGATTTTAGGCATTGTTTTTTTAATATGAAATAAGAGGTTTTTATTGCTTTAGAATTTCATATCAGAATATTCTACATGAATTGCTGTTATGTAAGTAATTGTCTTCAGGTAGTGCTGACATGTCAGTAAGTGTTTGGAAATTTCAGAAGACCTGATGACAACTTTTTATTTTACCCTTCGCCATGAGCGGCAAGGGTATATATAATTCTACATTTTTCATTTGCGACCCCACAAAGTATATATATTCTTGATCGTATAGATAGCGGAGTCGATATAGTCATATCCGTCTGTCCGTCTGTATGTTGAAATCATCTTTTCGTAGTCCAAAAATAAATTACATACATGATTCATAAATCAATATATCGGGAATTCATTCGGCTCCGTTGCTATTTAAAATCGAGAAAATCGACTCAAATATGGCTGAGATATAAGGAAAAAATCAGAACAACCTCAATTTTTGACCTATTTTTGATCTATATCTGGATTACCAAGTCATTAATATAGACAATATGGATATCCAATATTTAATACATATTTCAAAGACCTTTGCAACGGCCTATACATATATAAGGCCATATTAAGTCAGACGTACAATGGGTCAAAATCGGGAAAAATATATTTAGCCCGAATTTTTTCACCAAAATAAATTTTTTGAAAATTTGAAAATAAATATTTTCTTAAATTTTGTTTATCTAAAAATTTTTATTTATAGTATAATTTGTGAAGGGTATATATTAGGGTGGGTCAAATTGTTCGGGCGTGAAAAAACGTGACATGCGTAAAGAGTATTATTTAAAACTTTGGAATCATTAGTGACCATCACTGAAATTTTCCCGCAAACATTTTCGTGGAATATTTTAATCCTTAAATGTCCTTTTTTAAAGAACTTTTTTTGATTTTCTCGAAAAAAAGTGTGAAATTGACCCCTAAATAGTGGAGATAGAGGGTTAAGATCCTCCACAAAAATAATCCCCATAAAATTCCACGATATAATTCTGACAATAAGAATCTCTCAGACATTAACTTACAACATTTTTTTTCAGTTAGTATAAAAAAAAATTAAAATTTTCACCCATTGTAAAAAAGTCAGTCCAGCTGGACCATAAGTTTATTCCACAAAAATAATCTACTCAACATGCTCTTTCAGAATTATAGGGTCGCTATTTTGTTCCAATCAAAAAATCTCAATTTGTTGGACAGAGAAATTTCTTAAACGTGTATTTTGAAGTCTCTCAGCGGGAGCTAGATTTTGATTATAGACCCATAGTTTCTTGGGAAAATTTTCTTAGAATTTTTCGTATATTACGTTTTTGCTATACGCCTGTTGACCAAACAAAATTGACCCATCCTAGTATAAATAGCTCTCTTACTTGTTTTTTTTTTAACTTTGTAGACCCATGGTGAGCAACTTTGGGGAGCCGCCTACTAGCCACCATTCCAACTAAGAAGCCATGTAAATATAAGTCAACACAAAACCACCATATCACTGACCATTTGAAATTTAAGTATGATATTTCTAATCGTTCGCGATCTACCGAATTATTTCTAAAATGAAAAGTTTCTGAAACACTGTGCAATGATCTTATTCATTATTAGTCCGAATGTGGAGAAATCGAATACCTTGTCGTTAAAGGTGTCTTCAGTCAAACATATTAGGTTATCCCATCCTTAAAATCTACAACTTTTGATATGAAATGTTTCGAAGTTGTGTCTGTGTCAACCATAAATATAAGGAAAAAGTTTCCATAAATATTCGCGAGTTTAAAAATAAAATTCGCGAATAGAATTTTTTTTTTAAAAAAATTTAGCTGGGAATTTATTAAGTTAATTTTTGAACGAATGGATTGCATTTAAAGAGCATTTGCGAAATAACGAATACAAAAAAATGAGTTCGAACTAAAAGTGAAAGAATTATTATTTCAAATTTGATTCCCTCTCGAAGAAATACTAATTTCTTGTTCTTATTAAATTCAGTTAATTGGTTCTTCTTAGGCTCAAGCTTCAAGAAAACAAGTAAGAGAGCTATATTCGGATGTGCCGAATCTTATATACCCTTCACCAAATTATACTTCAAAATACAAATTTTAAATATTTTTAGGTAAACAAAATTTATTTTTTTCCCAAAGTTTTTTTTTTCGAATTGTTATTTTAAAATTTTTTTGATTTTAAATTTAAATTTTTTTTTAAATTTAAAATTTTTTTTTTAAGTTTAAAATTTGTTTTTCTTTTTCAATTTTTTTTTAGTGAAAAAAAAATTCGGGTTAAAAATTTATTTTCCAATTTTGACCCATTGTAGGTTCAACTTACTATGGTCTTATATACGTCGTTGCAAAGGTCTTTGAAATATCTATCATTAGATATCCATATTGTCGATGTTAATGACTTAGTAATCCAGATATAGGTCAAAAATCGAGGTTGTCCTGATTTTTTCCTCATATCTCAGCCATTTGTGGACCGATTTTGCTGATTTTAAATAGGAAACTTCTCAAAAGCATAGCTGACAGAATTATTGAAGATTTGGGTTCCGAAGATATCTGGGGTCTTCAGAAAATTGATTTCAATAGACAGACAGATGGACAGACAGACATACGGACATGGCTTAATCGACTCCGCTATCTATAAGGATCCAGAATATATATACTTTATAGGGTCGGAAAATTATATTGTGGAAATTGTGGAAATTCTCACGAAGGTGAAGGGTATAAAAACTGCCATATATCAAACGACCTCGAAGTCTTATAGTATTTTTAATCAACTCATACAAAATCTTCTAAATATATTTTACTTTCTTTGGCGATATTTGTCTTGTATGCCATTTAGAAACTAATATCACTATGACTCTGAATTATAACATTTTGTTAAAACAATTGGCACTTTTTTTGTAACGATCGGTCGCTTAATAATGAACATTCCTTACTTCTTTTAACAACCCACCTGCCGAACTCTACTTTTTATTGGCACTGTTTTGTAATGCTGAAAATCACCACTATAAAAAGTTATTAACAGGACTGCAGCATTAACGTTTCAAAAACAAAATAAAATTTCATATGGAAATACAATTTATTTTAGTTCAGTTGCATTTTTATTTTTTATTTTTATTCAGTTGCATCATTACTACTAAAGATTTTTGTTTTACAAAAAGGTATCAAGTTAATATTAACTCGTACGTACATTAAATACCAAACGAAATAAACGGTAGTAACTTAAATAATTTATAATATTACCATTTTTAAATTGTTATTGCAAATTATATTAACCAATTTAAACTTAAATGTGAAAAAAAGGAGCAAAAAAAAAAAAAAGATTTTACATTTGTCACTGATATATGGCCGAGAGATGAGGAAACAGAAAGTTGCTAAAATTTAGGCATATAAGACTTAAAAATGTCCTATTATTATATAAATGATAAATATAGGAGCTATAGTTTGAATGTGTTGAATATGGAAGACATTAGCTGATTTTCTAGTTGATTTGGTCATATGTCTGTAAGACAAATTAAGCCAATGTCATCATAGATCTCATTTTGCCCTTGTGTAAAGAACATGAGAGATAATTTAAAGAAAGCCTGAATAAATCGTTATTTAAAGTCAATATAATGGGTCCTTCTTTAAAATACTCATAGTACATGAATAGCCGGATAGAAAATTAAAATTAATTTCCAAAAATTTTATTTTGCCAAAAAAATACAAAATATTTTTTTATTGCTGCAGCCTACCTAAACTTCCACTATAGCTTACTTTTGTAATCTCACTTGCTTACTTTAGTTTTTTGCTCTTTCAATTTCTTAAAGCCTTTTCAAAAATTTCTGAAACAACTAAAATTAAACCTTAATAAATGAAATAAAATGAACAACAGAACAGAAAAAAATTAAAAAAAAAAAACAGAACAACGCTCAAGAAATGACACAAACTAAAATGTTACGCACTTCAAAAGGAAGAAACCGCCTCGCAACAGTAAAGAAGTTCAGTTTGTTTTTTTTTTTTTTTTGTTTAGCCAGATTGTGTACTTGTAAAATTTCCAAAAGGAAGTTGGCTTTGTGTATGGCTAAAATGTATATAATGGCTGGAATATTGTGATTGTTGGCTTAAAATCCAACAAATGAAACTTTACACAGTAACAGCAACAGCAATCAAAGAAAACAACAACTAAATTGTGACAATAAAATGTAACAGTTTTTTAATTGGTATCTCTCTCTTTCGCACTGCCATAAGACAAAATGAACATTTAGGTTTTAGGCGTGTGTATATCGGGTAGTATTTGGGTTCCTATAGTCGGCAGGGAGGTGTATTAAATTACTAGAGTCTTTGGCGGAAATAAAAGCCACAACCCTCAGAATGATAGTTCAGCACACTATCGTTCCCTATAGCCTGTCATTTTGTTACGCTATTATTTGCAGGGGCATCCTGTAATTTTTGTTATGAAATAGTCGCACGAGCCCTCTGTCTTTATTATCTGATGTTGCGATCCAAACTTAGAAGTAATTTAAGCCTGTAATTAAGCTCATAACTCTGGCAGTACACATAGAAGATAACCGATCCCATTAAGATTATTCGTTTGCTCTCCAATGCGGATGTCTTCTTCTAACTCCCACAGAAATCATTTAACTCAATATCCAATACAATGTTGAGACGTGGACACAGCTAGAGAGAAATAAACATAGAGCTGAAACTAGAAAAAACTCAAACAAAAAATTACTAATAACAATCACACATACGAGTAATGTTTTTGGTTTCATATAGTTTTTTTACAAATCATTCTCAGGAATTTGGTTTTTGACAACTGAGTTAGGTTTTAGACTGGGGAGTTTCCGATATATTTGTAGTTATCTATGGGCATTAGAGTGGCACTTAATTAACCAAAGTTGGATTTTGGCCATTCTCACACCCCAGTTTGGTGAACATTAGTAAAAAAAATCATTCTGAAAAATGGAAAATAATTGGTTTTTCTCGAAAATTTCCAAATTTAAATCGCAGGTACGGAAAAACTATAATAGATATTTTCATAATTTTTTCACATTTTTATTCCCTATTATATTCTCAATAAATCCCAATGAGATGATAAAAAAATTTTGAAATTTGTTTAACAAAATTTTTAAAAATTTGAAAATGGAGTTTTGAAACTGCCGTTAAACTAATTTTATTTCTTTAGTCATAACTGCGAATAGGTTAACGGTATCCTACGAAGACAAAAACTCATATACAAGTAAATATGGATATATTTTAAGTAAAAATTGGCTATTATTTTAATATTAATCAAAATATGTTAATTTTGTTCCTACATTTCTTGTTCTAGTTGCCTGAGACACATTTTTTGACCAATTTCTAATTTTTATGTCTCATTAGAACGACAATTACGTACACATTTCTGTTCTTTTAAATGAAATTGCAAAAGTAATTTTTTGAGGCAAAATTTTTACAAAAACTGAATAAATGCATTTTTACCCCTTGTAAATGCATTTCAAAACTTCAGAGGGATGACTTTCAGGATGATTTTTTACTAATGTTTCAATCTAGTAGAAACATGGAATTCGCCTGTGTATTCCGGTGACCAGATAAATGATTCTTATGTTGAACTATACTGTAATCTCGTTTAAATGTTAAAGGCAGTCAACGGCAGAGAAAGATTCGGTTGCACACACAGAATTTTTCGGTTCTATCAACAGAAAGTTAGTTGTAAAAGAAGAATTTCGGTTTAAGCAATCAAAATTTTGATACCCTATATAAAATCTTATAGTCGCAACTGTAATATTGGGTCACTAAGGTAGAATCATTCGATTGGCAACAAATTTGGTTGCTACTTGGAATCTGTTTTCTGTGTGTAGTGACGATCGGCTGATTTTTCATGATGACGAATGAATTAATGTATGAGAAAACCAAGGACAAGTTATAAATGCAAAAGCAGTTCAACCAGAAATATGCTGTAATGAAATCCATTAATCGAGGAATCTTAGGAAAATTTCAAATCAAAAAAGTTTTGTTATGAAAACCGAATTTGTTATCAAACTCTTACAGAAGTGAAGTACTTGCAATATTAAGATCACACGTTTTGAATGTTTATTTGAATTGTGATACTCACAATCCAGCACATACGTATGACACTCGTGTTAGGGTCCATGCTGAACATAACAAAGCCATTCGTATTTCAAACTTTGAATATCGAATAAGCGATCGATGCATCACGATCAACAACTTGAATGCGAGAAGGAAGCTCCTCTTGCATGCTGACCATATGCTCTAGCAGATTATCAAGTATTTTCAATTCATAACTTTTATTTGGATTTATTTATTCCAAATTATTTTTTTATTTTTTTGGAATTTCTGTTAATTTGAAATTTTATTTCGTCAACTTTTTAAATTTAAAGGGTATTTAAAATTCGATTTAAATGTTTAAATTTCTCTTACAACTTTTTCCCACCACAAACAAATATGAAAAAAAAAAACAGTTAATTGCATTAAAACGGAATATCTTCTTTTTAAAATGATTTCTTCTGATTTCTTTTTCTTTTTTTTTTTGTAAATCAAAACTACAAGTTCAATTATGAAATTATGCAAAACATGTGCGGAATTTAAACGTGAGTTTAATTATTAATAATCATAACATTTTATAACTGCAAGTTTAAATTGAGTTAAGCAATTGGTTAACAGGATGGAAATAAATAAATTTTTAAAGCAAAACATAAAAACTAAATATTTGATGCTAAAATTGTCTATAAGACTTTGATTCAGCAAGCTTTTGATGGTCGAGTGTTGTCATGAATATTAGAATATTATGGTTTCATGTCTGGCTGCATATTCTGGGTCAAGGCTTGCTTCAAACGAAGCAGTTGCGTTGTGTACAGGTTCCCAGTGATGATCTGGTCATAATTCAGATAGGATACTTGGCACTGTGTATATATATGTAAATAGTAACAGCGAGTTGCAGAGCAGTCAGTATATGTAAATTATAAAGTGTATTTTTCAAATGTGTGTATTAAATTATTGTGTCAATTTAAATAAATAAAGAGTTGTTACAATTTTTAAACTCCTGATCTTTTATTTTGCAACTAAAAGAATAGGTTTTATTTAAAGGAAATAAACCACCGTTTTTAAAAGTTGAAAACTTTTACGAAACGAAAGTTGGATTTTGGCCATTCTCACAAACCAGTTTGGTGAACATTAGTAAAAAAAATCATCCTGAAAAATTTTAGGTAAATCGCCCTCTGAAGTTTTGAGAAGTTCATCATTTTTGTTAAGTTTCATCAAAATCGACCCAAAATATACAACATTTCGCTATCTTTCCAAGAGAAGTTCCAAATATTGAAAAATTTCACTTTTGACCTTCACGATTTAAAGGTTAACGTTTTCCAATTTTAGTAAAACTTTCAGAGCATATTTAGAATTACCTGCACTACAATATCCTGAATGAGTTTTACTTAAAATACATAACAGTAAGGAAATAGAGCTCATTCGTCAAAAAATTGCCAAATAATTGGTTTTTATCGAAAATTTCGAAATTTAAATCGCAGGTACGGCAAAACTATGAGAGATATTTTAATAATTTTTTATATTTTTATTCCCTATTATGTTCTCAATAAATCCCAATGAGATAATAAAAAAATTCCGAAATTTGTTTAAAAAATTTTTTAAAAATTTGAAAATGGAGTTTTGAAACTGCCGTTAAAAAAAAAATATTTTTTTGGTCATACCTGCGAATATGTTAACTAACGGTATCCTACGAAGACAAAAACTTATATAAAAGTAAATATGGATACATTTTAAGTAAAAGTAAGCTTTTATTTTAATACTTATCAAAATATATTAATTTTGTTCCTACATTTCTTCTAGTTGCCTGAGACACGGTAATGGCCTGGCGAATTTTTAATAACTTTAACATTTTTTGACCAATTTCTGTTTTTTATATCTCATTAGAACGACAATTACGTACACATTTCTATTCTTTTAAATTAAATTTCAAAAGTAATTTTTTAATGGAAACATTTTTACAAAAACTGAAAAAAATGCATTTTCTTAACCCCAACCGATTTACCTAAAATTTTTTCAGGATGAGTTTTTTACTAATGTTCACAAAACTGGGGGTGAGAATGGCCAAAATCCAACTTTCGTTTATTAAGGGCCACCCTAATATAGCCCTTCAAAGTTGACTGATTTTAAGTTTTCAAAAAAACAGACAACTTTTAGATAATTTGGTCCTATTTCAGATACAATATATCGAAAACTATGTAACTGATCGTCATTAGTTTTGATAGATATATTTATTAAGAAAAGAATAAACAAAAATTGTACTGTTGCTTTGTATTTGTCCAGGTAAATCGATATTTACCAACTATCCATTTTTTCAATATTTCTCAATTTTGAAGGAAAATAAAAAAAACTATCAATTTCTATATTTGCCATATTTTCAAAATAAATTCTTTGATTACTCCTTTATCTAATGCAAAAATTTCCAGCTGCCCGTTCTTGTCCCATTTTTTGCTAGAGGTATAATTTTGAAAAAATACATGGTTCCAAACTATATTCACCAACTATCCATTTTTTCAACTTTGATGGAAAATAAAAAAACTATCAATTCCTATATTTGCCATATTTTCAAAATAAGTTCTATGATTATTCCTTACCTAATGCAAAAATTTCCAGCTGCTAGTTCTTGCCCCATTTTTTGACCGTGAAAAACCACCAAAATTTTTTTTTGAAAAAAAAAAATTTTTAATCTTTTCTGGAATAATTTTAAATCATAAAAGCCGTTAAAAAGAAACATAAAAAATTAAAAAATTTTAAAAAATATTTTATTTTGCTTCCCATAAAATTGATTTTTCCATAAATTTCAACTTTGCTAACCCATAACTAGGCACTTGAAAGGCGTAGAACCATTTTCAAACACTCATTTCATAGGCTGATCAATTATCTATAATATGCCTTATAAATTGTTTGATTATCTCATTTGTTATGATTTTTGCAACGAAAAAACTCAAATGGCGCCACTGAGCTACGTTTTTAAAAAGTAAAAATGTAACAATTGAAGGATTCAAACGGTCTGCTATTATGTCGTATTGTCATAATGTCGTAAAATATTTTTTTAGTTTAAAAAAATTCTTGTTGTGCTGCAAACAAAAAAAGTGTTATTATATGACAAACTAATAAACATAGTTCAAAAAGTCTTATTAGTACACAACTTTTTTGTTTGAAACCCAACAAAAATTTGATTAAACTAAAAATATATTTTATGACATTATGACAATACGTCCTAATAGTAGACCGTTTGAATCCCCCAAATATGTATTCATATCCTATTTGAAGCAAAATCTATATTTTCCAAAAACTATTGTAAAATGTTTTGGTTATTTTTATGTATTCAAGAAGTCATATTTCTGGAATGAAAAGCGTCTGAAGTTAAATTATTTTTCATTTGTTAAAGACTTCCAAAGCATAATAAACCTAAGATATTCCAATCCAACTGCTGTCCGCTTTGTGTAGTAATCTCCTTATTATAATATGATTTTATTATTATAAAAATAAAACACATTTATGACAATTTGTTCTTAAACAAAAATTAAAAATCCCACGCCTTATACTTTAATTTATTTATTATTTCAGTCAGTTTTTGTATGTTTGCCACAATTTTCATCACACTCGCGCGCTAACAAATGAGTTTCCTTTTTTGTACCTTTTATTTTTTTTTGCAAAATCCTAAAACAAATAAGCGGCAAATTCCTTTGTTTTGTGGTAGAGGGTTTTTTTCTTTAAGATTCTTGGTAAGAAAATCGTTGTGTTTTTTTATTTTATTTTCAGTTTCAGTAAGTTTTTTGTTGTTTAGTTTTCGTGTATTTAACATTTGTCACGTGATGCTACAAATCATTGTCACACATGTATCTGCTGCAAACTACAAGTAGTTCGCAAAATTTTGTTTTTTTTTTTTAAAGTTCGTTTGTTTAGAGTAGTTAGTATTTCGTATAAGTACTAGATGTAGTATGTATGTGAGAAATAAAACAGAGCAGCTATTTAATCATATATTGTCTGTTTTTTTTTGGTTTGTTTTTTTTTTAGCAGTACAAAGGTATAAAAAGTGTATTGAAATAAAGAACTTTTCAAAGGGATGTATAGCTTAAAAAGCCAGATAATGTTAAAGGGCTCTAAATATGAACCTTTTCTATAACAATCAAAAACTTTAGAAAGGATTTGTATCCTTCCTTCTTGTATGCTTTAATTAGTTCTTTAGCTGTTATTTAAAGCAAGATTTTTATTTAACTTGCTGCTTAGCATCCTTCCCCTTGTTTAAAGAATATTTGCATATACATTTGTTTGTGAGTGTAAATTTTCCATACGAAAACAGTCCACATACATTTAAAAGTCAAAGATCACGAATTTTTTTTCTCGACTTTGCTCTTTCTCTTATTTTGCAGCAGCAACCTTTCAAGTCTTAACACTTACGGTTACTTAAAATGTTGCAATTTTCTTGATATTGTTGTAGTTTTGCTCATATACCAAAAAGCTAACGAAAAAAACAACAAGTATGAGAGCTATATTGGGCTGAACTGAATCTTATAAACCCTTCACGAAGGTATTCTTTAAGAAAAATTTTTTTGTTGAATTTTTATTTTTTAAATATATTTTTCTTGATTTTGGTCCATTGTCGGTCCGAATTTCTATGGGGTTGTATATGTCGCTGGAAAGGTCTTTGAAATATCTATCATTTGATATCCATATTATGACTTTAGGGCTTAAAAATCCAGTTATAGATACAAAACTGGTCAAAAAGCGAGGTAGCCATGGTTGTTTGCTTATATCTCAGCCATTTATGGACCGATTTTCCTGAATTTAAATAGCGACCGAACTAGGACCGTGGCGGAAATATTGGTATATCAATCATGTATTTATGACATTTTGAGGCTTCGGAAGGTTGATTTAAACTAACAGACTGGCATGGTTATATCTACTCCGCTATCTATTACGATCCACACTGCATTACTTGATGCGATCGCAAATGAAAAATGTAGAAATTACAAACGGAATGTTAAACTTTTATACCCTTATGAAGGGTATAACAAAAGTAATATTTGTTTAAGAAAAATATTGAAAAAATTTGTTTGTAAAAAAAATATTTTTTCCCGATTTTGGTCCATTTTCGGTCCGAATTTCAATTGCGTTGTATAAGTCATTGGAAAGGTCTTTGAAATATCTGGCATTTGATATCCATATTAAGAATTAATGACTTATTGACTAAATAATCCAGCTATAGATACAAAATTGGTAAAAATCTAGGTAGCCATGGTTGTTTGCTTATATCTCAGCCATTTATGTACCGAATTTCTTGAATTTAAATAGCAACCGAACTAGGACTGTGGTGGAAATATTGGTATATAAATCATGTATTTAGGACATATTTAGGCTTCGGAAGGTTGATTTAAACTAACAGACTGACATGGTTATATCTACTCCGCTATCTATTACGATCCACACTGCATTAATTGATGGGATCGCAAATGAAAAAGGTAGAAATTACAAACGGAATGTTAAACTTTTATAGCCTTATGAAGGGTATAACAAAAGTAATGGTAAATGGAAGAATATACAAAAAAAAACATAAGTAAAGGCAGCAACAACAAAAAAAAAACCAACTAAGTAGAAGTTATAAGCGTAAAAGACTTGAGCATAGAATTCTTAGAATTTGAATATTGTGTGAAATAACAACTGCAACTAAAGAATAAGAAGAAAACAAAAAAAAAAAAAAAGAAGGAAAAACGACAAACACAAGACATTGGCATGACTTCCTAAAAAAGACAGTATTCCATAAGGAAAACAACAAGAAACTACTTCTATGTACAACAACTAACTACTGACAAGATTGCTAGTTTAAATAAAACTACATAAATACATATATATTTACATATATACTATGTAACCATCATATGTACAATTTTCTAAAGACCTGACTGTATGGCAAATGGAAATATGCACTCAGGCGTGGGCTATAAGTTTTTGTTTCTGCTTATTTTTGTAGGTTTTTTTTGATGCCATACCATACTTTCCCCTTAAGCCAACAAACATGAAAACTTCAAGTGTTGCTAAACTAAATAAAAACAAAAAAATCCAAAAGGGATACAACAACAAAAGGGTCATACATCTAGCTGTTACAGCTCAGGCACTTAGAAATACTTATATTTATAGGAAACAACAACACTCACCCGAAATACTAAACTTGAGCTGGTAAACGTTGGTCGATTGTCATTCAAATTTAACACCTCAACACGCAGCAAACGTATTGATTGTTTTGGTGGATTGCCACCGTCTGTTGCTGCCACAGCCAAACGATAAATGCTGCGTTCCTCATGATCCAGCACGACCAACGTACGTATGACACCCGTGTTGGCGTCTATGCTAAACAGACCAAAGCCATCCGAATCACGACCTTTTAATATCGAATAAGTGATCGATGCATTTTGCCCATTATCACGATCGACAGCACGTATGCGCACCACTTCAGTGCCTGGTGGCTGCTCCTCTCGCACGCTGACCACATCCTCTTGCGGATCAACAATCTTCGGTTGATTGTCATTGACATCGGTTACATGGACTTTGACAGCGACGCGTGAACTGCGATACGGTGTACCCTGATCGCGAGCCTCTGCCACCAAATCATAAACAGAGCGCTGTTCACGATCCAATGGTTCGCGTGTTGTGATTTCACCTGAAATGAGAGAATAGAATACGAGGGAGTTAGTTGAGTTGAGTGAGTGGGGTGGATGTAAAATTTAAATAATTTTTGTTTTTTTTTGCATGTGTTCATGTGTGAAATGATTTGTTTGGTAATTAGAAGGGAGTTTTTGGAGCAATTTCTTTTGCAAGATCTATGAATTTGCTTTAATTAGGTGTTTTTGAAAGTATTTTTTTTTGAAAGGAGTTTAATAGGATTTAAGTATTAACTTTCATTTACATAAGTTTATGGAATTGTAGTGTTTAATAAATCCTTTTTAAATAATAATTCAATGCAAATAAAAATTTTCTGAAAAATTATAATATTTCAAAACAAAAATTAAATTTTAATAAAACTAACATGAAAAAGTCTATTCGAGTTTTATTTATAATTACTGATTTATTTCCCCACTGTGCAGCAAAAGTATTGAAATTATCCTCTAAAAATGTATATACTTTTGTCAATAATAGTTATGTCACACTACATAACTATTATTGACAAAAGTATTAGTTTATGTAATCAATATTTAAATTTTTTGATTTGTTTGGCTATTAAATATATAAATTTCTACCGATTAATCAACTAAGATTGCGAACAATCGTTCAGTACTTAAAAAACGATAAAAATATAAAGTATTTCACATGAATTTAGCGATTTTATTTAATTTATTAATCGATTAATTTTTGCGATAAGTCGAATAATCGATTGAGAAACATAAACCAATGAGGACATATTTTTTTTATTTATTTTGCGATTTTCTTTAAATATTTATAAAAAAACTAGGACGACTATTTATATTATTCGATTAACCGATTATAAATGAATCGCAATTTTTCTTAAATTACTTTAACTAATCAAGATTTGAAATAATTGCAAATATATTTGTTCGATTTTCAGAACAATATTTTAGCGATTAATCGATTAAGAAATTCGAATATTCGTTAAGTAATTACAAAATAATAAGAAAATTAAATATTTTACATGAATTTTGCAAATTTTCTTTGATGTATTTATTCGAATAAGAACTCGAATAATCGATTATATATGAACAAAAATTTATTTTTAATCGATTAACCAATTATTTCTTCGCTATAATTTATTTTTACTATAACTAATACAGTTTTTTGATTAGTTTAAATGTATTTTATGGGCTTGTAAAAGATAATTTTGGCGAATAGTCGATACAAAACCATAGACATAATCGATTAAAAACCACAAATCAATAAGCTAATAAATTGTTTTTCAATTTAGCGATTTTCTTTAATATTTATTAAAATTTAAGACGATTAATCGATTAGCCGATTTTAAATGATTCGGTAAATTGTTATTATTACTTTAAATAATCCATGTTTTGCATTTCAGAATATAATTCTAATCGATTACGAAAACCGCATAATATATTTTTATGACCATTATAGGATTAAATTCCCATCTAATAAACAGTTAAAACATTTCTCAATTAAAATAAGCTTTAAGCCATAAAGTATAAAGTCGATTAAAATTAATATTCTTTTAAATAGTTAAAGAGAAGAATCCATCCTTGTTATTAACAATTCTCATTATAAAGATTTTAAAGATTATAATTTGGTGTTTATGCATTTTGTCACTATTAAATCGAATAAAAAAGCGAATAATCTTTTAATTTTTTTTTTTTACTTTATTTTAATTTGTTACATTCTGATCTTTGAGTCCTATTTGTAAATTGTGAACAGATATTTAACGATTAATTGGATCAAATTTATATTCGATTAAAAAGCAAATATTTGCTTCAAATACTTGTTTTCATTCTTTATATAGGCAACCTTTGAAATGCTTTTTAATCGATTAAAACCAATACACGATTAAACGATTTAAAATAATATTTAATCAAGTCTGTTTAAAAACTTTTATTATCTAGATTTCAAAGAAATTAATTTTATGTATAATCGAATAAAAAACCGAATACTCTTTTATAAAACCGAATAATCCATATTTTTAATCAGGTGTAATTTACTTTATGATGAACTTTAAAACCAATTTGTCAATTTTAGAAAAATCGATTAATCGAATAAATTCTATATTCTATTATTTGATTCGAATAACATTACAAAATCAAATATAAATTTTTTCTAATTTAGTGCAACTTTACAGATAATAAAATTTGAAGATAATTTTTTAAAAAAAATTAAAGCGATGAATCGAATAAAAATTTGGTTAACAAATGGTTAGTTAAGTAGAGGATTTTTTATATAACAAGGATTTAAAGATTTTTTTTCCAAATCAAGAAAAATTATTACCATTAGTCAAATAAAATCAATACTCGATTAACCGATTAAAAATATTAATCGATTAAAATTTTTAATCGATTATCCGATTAAAATTATATGTCATAATAAATTAAATTTAATATAGTAGAATTTTTCAAGCGATTAATTGAATATTCGTTAAAAAATCTAATAACCGATTTATTGTTTCAATTAACTTTTAATCAATTTAATTTAATACTCGATGTAAAAGATTTCGCTTTATTATACCCTTCACCTTCGTGAGAAGGGTATATATAAGTTTGTCATTCCGTTTGTAATGGATCCTTATAGATAACGGAGTCGATTAAGCCATGTCCGTCTGTCTGTCTGTTGAAATCAATTTTCTGAAGACCCCAGATATCTTCTGTATCCAAATCTTCAATAATTCTGTAAGACATGCTTTCGAGAAGTTTGCTATTTAAAATCAGCAAAATCGGTCCATAAATAACGGAGATATGAGCAAAAAACCGGGACAACCTCGATTTTTGATCTATATCTGGATTACTAAGTCATTAACATAGACAATATGGATATCTAATGATAGATATTTCAAAGTCCATTGCAACGATGTAGATAAGGATATAGTTGGACCTACAATGGGTCAAAATTGGGAAAAATATTTTTTAACCCGAATTTTTTTTTCATCAAAAAATTTTTTTGTCATACAATTTTTTTCCCAAAAAAAAAAATTAAAAAAAAAATTTTAAAAAAATTTTGAAAAACAATTAAAAAAAAAATTGAATTTTGTTTACCTAAAAATATTTAAAAATTTTATTTTAAAGTATAATTTGGTGAAGGGTATATAAGATTCGGCACAGCCGAATATAGCGCTCTTACTTGTTTTTTTAATAATAATTTAGATTTAAATGAATTTAAAATATTTGTTCAGAATTTTATCGAATACTGTTTTAAAAACTCGAATAACCGATTCCATTTTTTTTTAAATTCAGCGTAATTCAAAAATAATTTACTTTAAAATCAATTGTTCATTTATAAAAATATATTAAGCGATTAATCGATTAAAATTTTTATTCTATTATCCGATTAAAAATATAGTTCTTAATAAATTAGTTTTAATAGAATTGTTCAAGACTTTCTTTTGATTTGTAACTGATTTAGCAAAAATTCTTGTACAATTAATATTTATACTAGTTTATAAATTTTTTAGTAATTAAACGATTATTCGTTTCATCGATTAAACATATTTTGCTTTAGTTTGTTTTCATAATTTATTAATTTTATTAGTTTCACAAATATTTTACATTAAATCAAATCTATCAATTTATGAAAAACATTTCAAGATTAATGGTTAACAAATTCAGAACAGTGTAACGGATTCAATTCAATTCGCTAATAAAATATAACGTCTATACTTACACAATCTATAACAATCTATTTTTTAATTAAAACTTGTCCATCTTTACCCGTTACAGCCCTTTTTCCCACAAACAAAAAATAAAATAAAGAAAATATTTTTTCATTGCTTGTGTCACTTCCATCCATACTGGCAATATTTAATACCAGTTATTGCAGCTACATACAACCTCTCTAATAAATCCCCATTTTTCTTCATTCAACATTCATATTAAAACTTGAAAATGCTCTACATTTCTTTTGATCATTTATTCATTCGTTCGTTTTCTTTTCATGCATTTTATCCGTTTAGAAAATCTTGACTTTAATATGGAAAAGAAAATAGATTTTAATCATTTTAAATCAATCTTTGTGTTTTTTTTTCTTCGCTTATGTTCGTGGTACATTTTGCGAATCGATGTGATTAACATAAATTGTGTATATTTATTTAAATAAATACCTGTGCTGTATCCAACATACATATTAAGCCATAGATAGATAGCATAGCTTGGTTAAATGTTGTTGCAAGTAACTAAAACTTAAACTTAAAACGTGTATGCAACAATGAAAGTTAAGCAATTGATTTTAAATATTTGTTTGTGCATCTTAAATATAGTTGGTTTGAGTGTATCAGTTTGTGTGTTGCATAGAAGTCTAGTTTTGTACAAGTTATCAATTCCATGGAGTTTTACAGTGGCCCCTAAATGTCAATCGTAAGAGACACACAATTGACGGATGAGCTGACAGCGCTAAAACTGTTGTTGTAGTTGTTAGTAATGCTGTTGCAGTTAGTCTGTAAATATGCTGCAGCTTGTTGCTGTTTAACATTGAAGCTGTAGAGCTGTGTGTTGCACAATTATCATGCTTACAACTTTGTTTTTTTTTTTTATTTCAAAGATTTTTCCTACATTTGTATGCAGCCTCTAGCTTAGAAAAATATATAAAAATTTCAAAGATGAATAACACAAATACTAGAGACTATGAGTACAAATACAAATCCTTAGTTAGAAAGAAATGTGCAAAGCTTCTGTTTAAATAAATCTTTTTATAATAGATGGTATCGATTTTTATGATCATCATCATCTTCTAGTTGTTTTAGTTGGTTTGTTTCTTTTTTGTATTTATTTTTTTGGTTTTTGTGTTCGGCATAATGAACAACAGGTTCTTTTTAGTTTTTCATTTGTTTGATAGAATAAAATGTAAAAAAACAAAAATAATATTTACACACACTTGTTTTTAACATTGGTTTTCCTAAAAGGCTTTAAGGAAAATTGTATATTTATTATTAAAGAGAGAGATATGTAAAGGGGTTTATTCTTTGAAGGCTAAACTGCATAGAAATATTGGTTGAAATAGATCAAAATGATCTTATATATAGTGAAATGTCAGCAGGCCTAAATCCAAACAGTTTGGATTGAGTAAAATTGAAAAATACTTGAACAATTTAGATATTTTCTTTAATAAAGCAGGTAATTTTCTGTAAATATTTATTACGAATTATGACGGTTAATAATAATAACTGAATTAATAGATTACAGAAAGCGAATAATCATTTAAAAACTGAATAATTCATTCAAACATTTCGCAATTATTTCATTTTCAAAACATAGCTGTAGCGATTAATCGATTAAAAAAACGAATAATCAATTCTGAAACCAAAAAATTTATAAAAATAACAGAAACTCGGTGAATTTCTTTATATATTTATTATAATCTATGACGATTATTCTATTAGTTGTAATATTCGATTAACCGATTTCAAGATTAATATATTGAAATAGCTAATAATCGATTAAAACCCGAATGCGTTTAAAAATACAAGTTTGACACAATTCGCAGAATTTCTTTATATACATATTTGATAAAAACTAGGACGATTAATCGATTATTAGGATAATGTTATTATTTATAACTATTTCTTTAAGAATTTAAAATAATTCTAAATGCTTTTGCTGTGTTTTCAAAATATAATTATTCGATTAAAGTAAGCGAATAATCTATTCAAAACCGAATAATTGATAAAAAACAACCCGGGAATAAAATGTTTTACAGTAATTCAGTGTTTTTTTGAATATATATTAAAATTTATGATGATTACGATTAATTCTAATATTCGATTAAAATAGTTTCTTAAGAAGTCGAATAACCGATTAATTTTTTCAACAAAATTTTTAAGTACTCAAGGTTTTGACACTTTTAAAGGCAAAGAGTTTTTATATAAAACGAATATTTAGGAATTAATCCATTAAAATTAATACTCGATTAATTGATAAAAAATTTGAAGAATTTCATAAATTTTTTTTAGTTTTAACCCATTGTCAGACATACTCGAATAAAAACTGAAAATTTAATCGATTAACCGATAATTTTTTTTAAATAATACTAAACAATTCAACCGGCATTTTATTTCATTTAATACAATAATTTTAGCAATTCAGAAGAACCGAATAATCGTTTAATTAATTAATTTTTTATATACATATTTTAAAATATTGTGATTTAATGGAAGCTATTTGTAAAATAATGGACTTTTATTAGTTTTCAGCGATTAATCGTTTAAGAAAACGGAATAATCGACTAAAATCTTTATATATTTTTAAAAAATTCTAAATTAATGGCTGTTATTCGTAATATACAGTGACGGACAATACAATAGAATCACTACATATGAATTCGATAAAACTACAAAATTTGATTTCAAAATTTAAAATTTGTTCATTATATATTAATGCTCATAACGTAAACAATAAATAGAAAAATAAAACATTCTTATGTTAAAAACGATGTCAAATCTAAAAGACTAAATAAAATATGTGACATTCAAATAGAATCAATCAGTCTTAAAATGATTAAAAATAAAACAAGTAAGAAAGTATGGTCGGTCAAGCCCGACCATATAATACCCTACACCAAGTAAATGAGTAAAAATATTTTACTTTTAAAATATCAATAATTTAGATTTTTGAGTGATTTTCGGAAGTGGGCCTTATATGGGAGCTATGACCAATTATAGACCGATCACCATAAAATTAGGTCGTGTGATTTATGTCTATATTAAAGTTAACTATGTTGATTTTTGTGTGTATACCAACATTTTTAAGCGATTTATGCACGATAAAGTGATTTTCGGAAGCGGGTCTATATGGGAGCTATGACTAATTATGGACCGATCGTAACAAAATTTAGTGACATGAATTTCGTATATATAGAACTTATTTGGAGCGAAATTTGTGTAGATACATAGATAAATTAAACATTTATGACCGATAAAGTCCAATTTCGAGGGGACATTTGTATGGGGGCTAGGTGAAATAATGGACCGATTTCAATAGGCTTGGTCCTTGGGCCGAAAAAGTAATATGTACCAAATTTGATCGAAATATCTTCAAAATTGCGACCTGTACTCTGCGCACAAGGTTTACATGGACAGCCAGCCAGCCAGCCAGCCAGCCAACCAGACGGACGGACGGACATCGTTTAATCGACTCAGAAAGTGATTCTAAATCGATCGGTATACTTTAAGGTGGGTGTTAGACTAATATTTTTGGGCGTTAGAAACATCTGCACAAACGCATAATACCCTCCCCACTATGGTGGTGTAGGGTATAAAAATCATCATAAGAATTCGTTGTTTTCTTAATATTTTGTTGCATATCAATTATTTCTAATAACAGCATCAAATCTTTTGGGGATTGAATTTAACAAACTTTCGCATGTAGATCTGGAAATTGCATACCATATTTCCTGAATTTTCTGCCAAAGTTCTTCCTTGTTTTTCAATTTTTTAGGTCCGAGTTTATCTTTTACTATTTTCCATAGGATTTAAGTCTGGTTATTGAGACGGCCATTCCATAACATGAATTTTGTTATATAAAAACCATTTTTTGGCAAGACCTGACGTGTGCTTTGGGTCATTATATTGCTTGAGGAGCCATTTTAAGGGCATATTCCATTCTGCATGTGTCTTTATAACATTCTCCAAAATATTTACATACAAGTGCTTATCCATATTTTCTTTAATCCAATAAATTGGACCAACGCAATACCAAGAAAAGCATCCCCATATAATAATATTTCCCCAACCATGTTTAAACGTTTTTGGTTTTTGCCATTTTTTGGATGTCTAACCCATGTCTTATCATCACTACCAATTAAATTAATGGTCGTTTCGTCCGTCCACAACACATTTTGCCACTTTTTTATATTTTCTGGCCCACACCAATCCTTATGATTGCTCCTGGTTTTAAATGAAATATTGGTAGTGATTCTATTGTAATGTCCGTCACTGTATATATAATTTTAAAACATTTTTTAAATTGCTAATCATTATTCGATTAAAATCAATGCTCGATTAATCGAGTAAAAATAAAAAACTAACGTTTTCTACATTTAAATAACTTTTTAAGTTTACTTCCTTATTTATACCATTTCTTCAAATATAATCGAATAAAAACCCGAATACTTGTGAGCTTTTATCCGAATACGAGTGAGCTTTTATCAAAACTTATTGCTTTTGGTGTCGGTAATAACTTCTCTTGATTTATATCGAGCTTTCTTAGAGATCGCTTTATACGAGTTGATGTGGATGGAATCTCATCTGATCTCATTCAAGATCAATTCAGGGGTTCCCCAAGGCTCCTACCTTTTTCCTACTCTATTTCTTATCTTCCTAAACGACCTTCTACGTGAAACTTCCAACCCTATATATTTTGTTTTGCAGATGACAGCAACATTTCCCATTCATATACGTTCAGTTTTAGACTGGGGTTGTTCGAATAGAGTCGATTTTAATGCACACAAGACTCAATGCTGTATGTTAACACGACAGATCATGTTGCTTCATCTGTTTTTATGGATTGTGTAAATAAATAGTAAAGAATCTGAAGCTTCTGATGTTCTAGAGCACGAATATTCAGTGCGAAGACCGCTAGGCGGTGTATGAAATACTTCACTTTATCTCCTTACTATTTACACCATTTATATCTGACCCAAAATGGAATACAACTCTCATGTATGGGACGATGCTTTGAGGTTGATTTTGGAGTTACTTGACCTCGTTCCGGAGAGGGCGGAGGTACTTATCGGTGGTAGTAGGGGTTCCAGCTATATTGACTCACTGGAATATCGTCACAATCGTTGTTCTACCGATACTACAATGGAATGTTTTCTTCTGAAATTAGGAAACTTGTTGCCGAAACCCTTAGTTTTCTACGCAAGGCAAGGTATCATCAATTCGTCGTCGACTGGACAGTGGATCACATAACACATTACAGGGAAAATTATCTATCTATTAGCCATACTGACCGTATGTGGAATAAGCCTTTCCTGTCTCTTTCAATATAGGAAAATTCACAAACACTACTCCCTCTATCCTCCCTCCCATAACTTATTTTCCTATGTCCAGCACAACGCATTGCATGAGTAGGGGTCATCTCCTGAGTGTTGGGCCCAGATTTAAGAGGGTTTTCCATTTAAGCAAACTATTTATTAAGAAAAATACAATTTCCACATTGACAACTTGCTAAATTGTCTTGCTAACATTTGTTTAAATGGAAAATGTTTTGTCAAGTTCTTTTTATGTGGTATAGACTCAATTATGCCTTTATTATACTCTTCACCTTCGTGAGAAGGGTATAAGTTTGTCATTCCGTTTGTAATTTCTACATTTTTCATTTCCGACCCTATAAAGTATATATATTCTGGATCCTTATAGATAGCGGAGTCGATTAAGCCATGTCCGTCTGTCTGTTGAAATCAATTTTCTGAAGACCCTAGATATCTTCGGGATCCAAATCTTCAATAATTCTGTCAGACATGCTTTCGAGAAGTTTGCTATCTAAAATCAGCAAAATCGGTCCATAAATAACGAAGATATGAGCAAAAAACCGGGACAACCTCGATTTTTGACCTATTTTTGATCTATATCTGGATTAATATAGACAATATGGATATCTAATGCTAGATATTTCAAAGTCCATTGCAACGATGTAGATAAGGCTATAGATAAGGCTACAATGGGTCAAAATCGGGAAAAATATTTTTTAACCAGAATTTCATCAAAATATTTTTTTTGTCATAGATTTTTTTTCCAAAAAAAAAAGATTTAAAAACTAAAAATTTTTAAAAAATTTGGAAAAAACTTTTTTTAAAAAAAATTAAAAAACAATAAAAAATTTTTGAAAAACAATTAAAAAAAATTAAATTTTGTTTACCTAAAAATATTTAAAAAAATGTATTTTAAAGTATAATTACTTGTTTTTTTTACATTTTTCATATAAGCAAATTAATGAACAAGTAAGGGGCTGCCATCAGGCGAATTAACAATTCTTGGGGATCTGAAATTGTCTACTTAATTAACATAGCTTGGATAAAATCAAGCTTAATTGAAATCGTAAGTTTACATGACAAAATCAAGATTTTGACGGTATAACGAAGTCAGGAGGTTTTACCAGGTGAATGAAAAAATCAGTTAACATGACCATTTTTTCGAATTTAACTAACAATTGACGCTATCAGCGCAAAAGTGGTGTAACCCACAACTTGGGGTTACACCACTTTTTGCACTGATGCCTCAATTATACTTATATTTTAATTGCTTATATTTTTTGTGAATCAAACACTTCAAGAATTTATACCTTTCAACCTCTGCCCCGCTTTTCTATTCATACATTGTTAGTCATTTGAAAAGTAGAACACTTCTCCATTTACTGTGACTCTACACACTTGTACCACATCCATCCATAATGATTGACCTATGTGTTGCTCATGTTGTCCCCCTTCCAATGCTTAGACCCCTGTTTAACAAACTGGGACTTGTTTTCCTCTACCAAGTGTACGATGTAAGCAACACATAAGAAAATATTTTTAAAGTAAAATGAGAGTGAGTTCCATTAGATCTTGAGATTTTTTGTTTTTTTGTTCATATGTGTCCAAAAGGAGATTGATTTTTGCTTGGCAAAACAACAAGTGTGTGTTAACTTTTATAGGATAGTGTATTTGTATTTGTGTATGACGACGGTGCCTGTACTTCCATAGATTGTGGTTAAGTGAGTTGTTAAAAATGTCAATGATTTTGTGGGTTTGATGTAACGTATGGTTAGACTAAAGTGACATTAATTTATGTTAAAAGGAAATTCTTAAGTTTTTATTGCACAAAAATCACAGTGAACATGTGCTTGTTGTTGTTTGTAACTTGTAACTACCAGGAACGTGCAACACAAACTGAACAAAAATGTATTTCTCATCGATAATGCGTAATGATGATGAATGTTTTGTTGGAGTGTTGGGGATAAACATTTTTTTTTGGAATTTGGTTGGTATATTTGAAAATATTTGTTAATTATGATTGAGAATGTAAGAGATTTTAGACACCTGTTAATAGAGAGATTTTGTAAATGACGAAAAGTTAAGGGGAAGGAAGTTTTACACTACTGCTCATATCATGTTCATAGATTGAGGATCATTTTACAAAATGAGGCTTACACAATTTTATGATTGAAATGTATTTTGTAATAAAAGGGTGTTTACCAAGTCTTATTTCTGCCTTTATTATTTAATTGAACTTACAAAATCATGATTCTTTTGTAACAGAAAAACTCAAATTCTAAGAATCTTGGCTTTTTTCTAATTTTTTGTTTTTGGCATGCACGATTGACCATCGTGTAAAGTATTGTATTTTCCAACTATAGGTTTTTTTTTAAATTTTTCAACAATTACTGTTACATTCCCACACTCGTATAAATTCTCCTTTACATTTTGTTTAAAGCAAACAAACATTTTTCGTTTGTAACTTGTCGTTTATAACGATTTATGTTAATTTTTTTTATTTTATACAATTTCCAATAGCCAACTACGAATTGCACATTATCTATAGTAATAATAAGTGGTTTTTCTCAGTGTGTTTAGTGAAGACATTAATCATTCATTTAGGAGTGGTGTTTTAGTTGAGTCGTTTTTTGTACTGAACAAAAAATTTATAAAATGTCTTAAGATTTTTCTTTAAATTCTTTGTGTTAACTCAGTTTTTTTTTTTGTTTACTAGAAAAGAAGCCATAATCTGTTTATGTTCATTAAACATCAAGTTTGTAGTGGGCCTGTGAATTTTTATTTTCTTTAAATATTAATGTTTATTTGTAGTTTTAAGCTTGATTTCCGTTTGCTTTTTGTCATTATTATGTTGCATTTAAATTAATTAAGTTTTAAATGAATTTATTAAAGCTGTTTGTTGTCTATCTAGCTAGTACTTGTCTACAAAATGTTAATCTTTTTGCTACAAACTAAAATAAAAGGTTATTTTAGTTGGCTACAATGTTGCAAAAGAGATGCAGCCGATAATGTTGCCGGTGCTGGAAACAAGTTTTAAAGGTGTAAAGTTGTTTAAGATGGTGTAATTGATAGGAAAAGGGCTAAATGTTTTACTCTTAGCAAACAAATTATATTAAAAAAAATGTACAATTCAATAATAGCATTTAACAGATACATGCATGTTATTGTAGAAGTATCTATCAATGTAAAGAATTGATTAATCTTTTCTATACTTATGTTTCTTATGTTTGAAAAATTAGCACCATCTTCTAAGGTTTTGCTGCTAATATGTCATACAAATTGGCGATAATAGTCTGTAGCCGCTACTAAACTAAATGTAGAGGGTAGCTTAAAAAAGAGCTAGTTCTCCAAATAATTGTTGAAAAAACATCTTTATAAAAATCTGCCCTATTCGGAAAAATACGCATTAGCTAGACGAAATGACCAATTTCCTAATAATTCATAAACTGAGTTACAAAACAAATTAATTATGGATCAAGTATTTTCAAGCAAAATAAGCATTTCAAATTTTGAAAATGACAATAAGCAAATGTAGCAAAACTTAAATTTTCAATAGACGGTCTTGAATGTTTAGCATTCAATTTCTTCAAAATGGCCCTATGATTTCACTCCAGTTTTGGATTGAATATAACTTGAATATTTTATTTTCATAACCTTAAGTCCAGTTTACTGTAATTATAATTAAAGAGGCGTTATTAGCCTTTTTGGTTCAGAATACATTTGGCGTATGTTACATTTTTTCACAACAAATTATTTTCTTTGAACATACGACAAAAAGCCTACTGGAAATATATAATTCGATGGAGTAAAATGGAAATTTCGTGATAAAATCTAAAGAAAAATCTTAATACATAATGAAAACCAATGAATAGCTGTTAAAACAAGTAAGAAAGTATGGTCGGTCAAACCCAACCATTTAATACTCTACACTAAGTAAAAGAGCAAAAACATTTTTCTTTTAAAATTTCAATAATTTATATTTTTGAGTGATTTTCGGAAGTGTGCCTTATATGGGAGCTATGACCAATTATGGACCAAAATTAGGTCGTGTGATTTATGTCTATATGAAACTTATTTATGTTGAATTTTGTGTGTATACCAACATTTTTAAGAGATTTATGCACGTTAAAGTGATTTTCGGTAGCGGGTCTATATGGGAGCTATGACTAATTATGGACCGATCGTAACAAAATTTGGTGACATGAATTTTATATATATAAATCTTATTTGGAGCGCAATTTGTGGAGATACATTTATAAATTAAACATTTATGACCGATAAAATCTAATTTCGGCAGAACATTTGTATGGGGACTAGGTGAAATAACGGCCCGATTTCAGCCATTCTCAATGGGCTTGGTCCTTTGGCCGAAAAAATTATATGTACCTAATTTGATCGAAATATCTTCAAAATTGCGACCTGTACTTTGCGCACAAGGTTTACATGGACAGACGGACGGACATCGTTTAATCGACTCAAAGTAATTACAAGTCGATAGGTATACTTTAGACTAATATTTTTGGGCGTTACAAATATCTGCACAAATAAAAAAGGTCAAGCTGATGCACACCCATTGCTCACCAAAGCTTATGGTGAATGTGTTTCATCGGTTTCAACATGTGAGAGATGGTTTGTGAGGTTCAAAAGTGATGAATTTGCCACGGAACAAAGATCGCACAGGCCAGCCAAAAATGTTTGAAGACCAAGAATTGGTGGCATTATTGCATGGAGTGTATGGTAAAACTCAACAAGAGCTTGCAAAATGATTAGGAGCTACTGAAGCAGCAATTTCAAAAAGTTTGCGAGCAACAGGATTCATCCAAATGCTGGGAAATTGGGGAACCTTGTAAGACGATTTGCATGTTCAAAATGATCTTTGAACGATATAAAAGAAAGTAATTACGATAAGCCGAAGTACTTGAAGTCTGACCAACCAGCCGAATCGACACCAAAACCAAATATCCATGGCGCTAATGTAATGCTCTGTATTTGGTAGGAGCAAACGGATCCTATATATTACGAGCTGCTGACAATGCTCGGCCACATGATGCAATACTTGTTGAAAACTATTTAGAATGATGAGATTGGGAAGTTTTGCCTCACCTGCTTTATAATCCAGACCTTTCCCCGTCCGACTACTACATGTTTCGATCGATGAAGTACGCTCTTTCTGGGATACGCTTCACTTTGGAACAGCGTATCCGATATTGGCTTAATTCGTTCTTTATCTTAAAATATAAGCAATTCTTTTCGCTCGGAATCCCTTTGTTGCCAGAATGATGGAACAAGTTCTTTTGGCTTAGTTCCATTGCCTGTCACAGAAAGCCTAAAAGGTGTCAATTTACTTTTTCTAGGAAATCTCTAGGTGATAGGTTACTTTCAAATGTAGTGATTAAACTAGAATTGGTGCCTGTAACAAAATAATCAATCACGGCTCCAGTTATGTGTCGGTTTCCCTCCATCTCACTAGGCCAGTGTTAGTATAAGTAGTAATTTAGTCTGAGAAAATGTGGTCAATTTGAATAGATGAATGTTATCTAAGATGATGTTAGTCTGAACAGATGACAGTAGCATGAGTAGGAGCTCAGACTGTGGTAATATATTGAAAAGGTCTGACAATATTTCCGCAGAATGAATAGAGGACAAACTAACCAGTAGTCTGAGTGGAGGAGAGTAACAGAAGACTGTGAAAATGGAGGAACATAGAGGAATGAAGAACTGTGGTACTACATTAAGATTATAATCTGATTAGAATATATAGGGTTGGTAAAGTAGATAACAGTAGTACAGTGTGAATGTATTCAAACTGTACGACTACTCAGACTACTACGATTGTAAATAGACTGATGGATTGTACACAGAGAAAACAGATTCGTGATAGCAACTGAATTTGTTGTCAATCGCATGATTCTACCTTAGTGACTGAATTTTACAGTTTTGGCTACCAAATTTTAGAACGGGTAACAAAAGTTTGGTTGCTTCAACCGAAATTCTTCTTTATCAACTGATTTTCTGTTGATAGAACCGAAAAATTTTATGTGTGCAACCGAATCATTCGATTGGCAACAAATTCGGTTGCTATTACGAATTTGTTTTCTCTGTATAGTCTAATTGGGAGACTATATTGTGACTGAAGTACTGTTGGTTATCTGGTCTATAATCTAACTGTAGACTGAATGCAAGTTTACTATAGTAGTATAATTTGAAGACTGTAGACTGACTGGAGGACTATTGTCCGAATTTAGGGTTAAAGTCTGACTGGGTAACTACTGTTTGACTGGAGGACTATAGTCTTACTGGATGCCTGTTTGTCTGAGTGGAGGACTTTAGTCTGACTCGATAATTGATTCTGTTTTGTAGACCGATTGTGATATTGAGTCAGACTATATTGAAACTGTAAAACTTTAGACTGACTAGATAACTGTAGTCTAACCGAATAAGTGTAGCCTGGCTGGAAGATTGTAATGAAGGACTGTAGGAAAGTGAACTGTAGCCTGACAGTAGACCGACCAAATTACTATTGCCTTACTTGAGAATTACAGTCTGGCTATAGGACTGTAGTAATTTTACTATATTGTAATGAAATGGTTTACCTGAATTCGAGATGGTTTACCAGAATTCGAGCCTGCTAATTAGTGATATCAGTAATTGCAATGAGTCTCCTTATAAGAGTACTTAATGCTACTGTTTGCATCAAGTATCCTTTCACAAGTACCTAAAGTTGATGTTAAAATATAAGGAGTAATAAGGTCCTTTTAAAACAGACGAATCTATAATATCCATAGCAGTAATACTTGAGGGTTAAAACTAAAGTGAAATTGGAAGCGCAAATACTAAAGCTAAGAGCAGAAGCTGAAGTACAAGTAGTATAGTAATTTCTAATGAAGGGTGTTTTTTTTAGACGTATAGAAATTCCGATAGGGAAAACTCTAAAACTAGCTGTCATACTAATGAAGTGTGTTTGAATTTTTTCCAGTATAATTTGGCAAATCACCATGCAAACAGAGTCAAACTTATAGAGCACTTCGTCAAGTCAAATCACCTACAGCGATGAGGCTCATTTCTGACTTAACGGGTATGTAAACAAGCATGAGACTCTTGAGACTACATTACATCCCGAAAAATTCACTCACATGCCGAGGGTGCCAACATTACCGTGAATGGGGAACGCTACAGGCAAATGGTTCGTGATTTTTTTTATTCCTCATGTCATTGCAAATCATTTGAAAGAGAAATGGTTTCAACAAGGTGGTGCAACATGCCATATAGCGTGTCAGCATGGACCAGAGATTTGACATCCCCCCACCATTTACAGAGCATTTCCCTAGACTAAAGGTGCCCATCACACGAAAGAGGTGGGCAATTCACAGGTACATTATTTGATTCAATCACCAAACGTTTGGCTCTACAAAGTGATGATAAAGTGGGCAATTCACAGGTCCATTTCTTCACCACTTTGTTGAACCAAACTTTTGGTGATCGAATCAAGAAATGGACCTGTGAATTGACCACCTCTTTCGTGTGATTGGGCACCTTTAGACTAAGGAAATGCTCTATATTTGGTGGGGGGACGTCAAAATCTCTGGTCCATGCTGACAAACCAGCAACGAATGATCGTTTAGAAAGCCAACATTCGACGCACTATTGACGAAATAAGACCGGATATGCTGGAAAATGTGCTGCAAGATTGGACCAACAGGATGGCTTTCATAAGGCACATGAGCGGAGGCCATATGCCAGAAATTATTTTTAAACTTTAAAATCCATGAAATTTGTGAGCTAATAAAGACCAATTTTGGGTATTCCATTGAATTTGTTGTAATTTATTTTTAAAAAAGTTGTATGCCTTCAAAAAAACACTCCTTATAAATACCGATCGAGTTTGTGAAATATTTGTGGACGCTATAGGAGCTGATCCAGCATTTGTATTTGGAATTTTTGGAATTAGTAACACAAATGAGAAATTTGGAATTAATAAATTTTTAGAGATCGGAGGACAAGGGATAAACAAGACTGAAAAATAAAGCCTTCAGATCAAAGCATAAAGAGAGTAATTGTTGAGGAAGCCCTGATACAGCTAGGATATTCTTTAATGCAGAACACAAATTATATGGGCAATCAATATCATCATTAAAATGAGCCACAAAATCATTAGTATCTTCCAAATGGCTTTTAATATAGCGGAATATATTGTTTTAGTTTTCTTTTACAGTTCAATAAACATGTATTTATTGAACTTTAAATTAACAAGCTGAATAATAAAAACAAAAACATATTTTTTACATCCATTACAAATTTTACAGCTCAATAGAAGTAGATTTTATTACAGTATAACTAGCAAAAGCTAATTAGTTGGCATAACTTTTATATTACAAACAATGTCTAATAAAATCTACATTATTGGCTGAACTTCCACTAAAAAAAATTGCAAATTAAAGCTTTTGGCAAATAAAACTAGAAATTTGTATAAAAAACAGGTTAACAGGTTCTAATATTATAAATTTATTTATTTTTTTTTTTAACAAATTCAAAACACAATTGTTCTCTGTGAACTTTAAATAAAATTAGCCGCCGCTATTTTTTTTGTGCAATTGCCGCATAAAATTCATTTATCAACAAAAATATTTCTTTTTTTTATATTTAAAGCAAACATTTGAAATTAACCTACTTAACTGGTACAAAGTAATTCGTATTGGCTTTTATTTTGTCTATATAGGTTTAAATTTTTGTTGTTCACTAGTGGCTTTATAATATTTTGTGGCCTGACATTGTTTTTGTTATTTGTTTTTTTTTTTTGGCCGCCAACTAACGAAAATTGCAACTTACCCGTAAGTGGATTAACTTGAAACGAACTATTTGCCGGCAATAAACTATATCTGATGGCCGCATTTTCACCCAAATCCAAATCAGTAGCACCAATAACACCAACCAACGAGCCACGATTCATATTCTCCTCTATGGAAAACTCATAGGAGGAACGTAAGAAACGTGGATCATTATCGTTGGCATCCAAAACGCGTACCATAACACGTGTGCTGGTCTGGGCTGGCGGACTGCCATTATCACTGGCCGCCACCGTCAAATCATAATGATCACGTGTTTCACGGTCTAAAGGCGATCGCAAATAAATCCAGCCACTATTGGGATAAATTCCAAATATTTGTGAAATTTCTCCCTGTGAGCCTGACGTAGAAGAGGAGGAGGTGTTGGAGTTTTGCGTTCTTGTGTTTTTATTAGTTTTAGTATTTTTGTTGTTGCTGTTTATGAGGGTTTGATTTCCCTGCTGGTTGCTGTTGTTGTTATTGATAATGCGATAAGTGATGCGAGCATTGTTGCCAGTATCCAAATCTACAGCTGTCACTTGTACAATCTAAAATTAGAGAGAAGAGCATAGTTTTTTTTTTTTAGTTTGGTTAGTAATTTTCTTTTATATTTTATTATATTTATTTGATATTTTTTTTTTTAATTTTTTTTTATGATTTTTGTTAAATGAGTATTATTGGCAAGATGATGATTGTTAAGGAAAAACTTTCACAATTTTTCCGTAAATTTGTTTAGTTTTATTGCGGTTACCGTGTTGTGTAGTGTAGTGGGATAAATTTGTTATAACAAAACTATATGGCAATGCATTTATTACTGTATTACAGCAATAAGAGAAGTTTGTAGTTGGAAGTACCCTACAGTAAGAAAGGGCAGACAAGAAGACTGTTTAGTTTGCTAGTCCTTATTTAAGTCTTATTTACATTTTTTTAAATTTATTAACGAATTATAACTTAAATATTGTATGGAAAATTTGTTTCATAAAATCAATTGTTAATTGAAATGAGATTTGAAAGAATTGCTTAAGTAGCAAGGTGAATTTAATTTGTTTCGAATGTCAAACTCCATTATACAAAATTAATGAATTCGCTGGTATTTGCCTGAATTTGTCACCGACAGACATACCTGGTATATAAATTCGCCTTTTTAAATAGGTTTCGTTGGGTAAACTACTATCTATTTTGCTGCTATTTCTGATACAATTCAAAATTGACTACTTCAATTGTTGCTTAAATATTAATACTGCTACTATAGTTAAGACATTGCTGTGATTATAAACTTTAGTTTTTAAAACTGAATATTTTACTATTTCAAAATACAATATATTGTTCAAAAGCTCAATGTGTCTGAAAGAAGTCCTAATATACTCAATACTGGTCTGATGAAACTCAGAATATTTGCCAATTTTTTTTCTTTAGAGGAGTGTAGTTTGACTGGAGGACTGTAGCTTTATGGGTGAACTACAGTCTGTGTGAAGCACTGCACTCTGCCAGGAGAACTGTTCAATACTAATATGCTGAAATTCAAGATTACATTTTTTAAGGGAATTGTAGTTTGTTTGATGGACTGTAACCTGGACTGGAGCATTGCATTCTGCCAGGAGAACTGCAGTTAGATTGATTGAGTCTCATTCGGTGATTCGAGAATCGAGTCTTACTCGAGAATTGAGCGTGAATGGAGTAATGTATTCTTACTGGAGGACTCTAAGGAGGATTGTGGTCAAACCGGAAGGTATGCAGTCTAACTGTAGGATTGAAGTCCAACTTAAGGACTGTAGTATGATGAATAAACCCTAGAATAACTTGATGATAATCAACTGGTCTGCTGAAATTCAGGATATTGACAGTTCTTTTAAAGGATTATAGTTTGATTGGAGGACCATTGATGTCTGCCAGGAGAACTGTAGTTCGACTTACTGAGTCTGATTCGGGAATTGAGTCTATGGTGAGGGTTGAGTCTAACTCGAGAATTGATTTTAACTCGAGAATTGAGCCTGAATGTAGTACTGTATTCTGGCTATAGGATTGTGGTCAAACCGGAAGGTTTGCAGTCTGACTGTAGCATTGAAAGTTCTCTTGTATGATACAATAACTGAAATATTCATCATTCCGATTAGTAGAAAGTTGAATGAGTAGATGTTGATTAGATGCGACGGAGAGTGTAACTTTTTGAGTTTAACAATTTGTTATAGGACTTATGGTCTGACTGCAGGAATGTAGTCTTACATGGGACTTGAATTTTTGTTAGGAGAAAGTTGTGTTTGAATATTTTACAGTTCATAGTCCGAACAAAGATCTGTAAAATGATATGATCTTTTAAATAGAGGACACAATTTTGAGAAAAGATTACGATCAAATGATCAGGTATTAAGTGAGGGCTTACGAAAGACTGTTGTTGTTCGAATCTAATTTGCACTAATTTTGTCCTACAAGTTGTCAAATGTAAAGCGGTGTCCAATATGAACAGGTCGATGTTGTAAAGCTTAATAAAATAGGCTGTGTGGAAAATATTAACGAAATGCTGTTATGTATACAATACGAAATCCATTAAATGTCCGCTGCGACTTCGCACTGTAACTCTGCCTCATAGAACCTACTGAATTTGAGCGATGGTCTGGGTTATGTTGAGTTTTAGCGCATCAATTTGTTTGTGGCTTATCGTACTGAAACCCCTCAAGATAAAGTCTAGCGAGATCAAATCGCACGGTATTTGAGAGACCCATGTGTGTCATACGTATGGAATATGGCATCCATCAAATGTCCCCCGAGACTTCAAACGGTAGCATTAATACGAGACAACTTTTAATGACGCTGAATATGAGCGATGGGCCGGGTTATATTGACTTTGATTGCTACGATCGATTGAGTCTTACTTATGACTTCAGAAACTTCCGAAATTACTTCTAGAAATAGTCTAGCTTGGTCGAATAGCATGATAATTAAAAGGAATATGACATATGAAATCCAATTTCCAATTACTCTGATGCTTAGATACAACTGTATTGGAACGATGGTCTGGTTTTAGTTGACTTTATGATCATCGATCGGTTTCGGTTTATTGTCTTGTACCTGATACTTCTTAATAACCCTCCAAAAAAAATTCCAGCTGAATCAAATAGCATAATATGCAAGGGATCACAATACCCTCAAATCGTTCTTGAAGAATGTCTTTTGTGTGGCACGTAGCTTAATCTTGCTGGAACTACATGTCGCAAGTTCAATTCATGTCAAAAATAATGATTTGAAATGAATCTTTAGGAATGGCCGTTAAAGGAGACAGCCTCACCAACTTTGTTTTCGAAGAAGTAATTGGTACCAAACTGTAGCTCTTTGTGGATGTATTGCAATCTGTTGAAACTTTTATGTGTTAGCGGAAATTTTGCTGTCAATTTTGATTGCTAACATTGCTTGATAACCCAAACATGTTCCTCGTCCTATAGATGCTACGAACAATCATGATAATAATGGCATTTGGCCGTGCTACTTAATCGTGTAAATATTTTAAAACTTTAGATTTACCCCAGTATCCTTTGCAAAGGCTTAAGGATTAAATGCCATCAACAATAATTGATGTTCAATAGAATTTTAAGTAGGAAAATAAACCAGCTTTGTGAAACTTTTTAAATGGAATGGTAGAGGAATATCGAGGTTGCTGTCAGTGTTAACGGGTCATTGGGCGATCGGGTCATTGGGCGATCAGTTGTTAGGCAAACTTATGCAGGACCGTGTACCTGAGATATCGGGAACCTTACTGTTCCATTTCTGGTACAATAATTGGATTGTTACTCCTACAATATGACTTATGGAAATATTTCTGGTATTTATTCTCTGACAATTGTATTGCAAATATTATTATTGATAGCGTTACTATTCCTAAATAATATAGCCTGTGATAGTACTGCTACTAGTACTAGTTTTAGCAATCGGCAAACAAGAAAGTTGACTTAGGCTCCCTTTCAATGACTGTTATCGCAAGTGATGAAGTCTTTACTATTGCTGCTACAACCCAACAGTTAACCAAGTAGTCAATGTAACCCTTATAGAGAGTAATTATCATTACAGTCTGACAACTTGGCTGACCCCAATTTATATATTAGAGGTCATTTGACACTTATATGCTCTTTGCATTGCAGATAGAAGTCAATTGTTTACTTTATACATCCCATGTAATCTAGTGTGAAGACAGTTGTCACTAATGTGTCTCCAAGTAATCTAGAATGTAGTCACTTTCAAAGTATATTTTGTACTGGTGTTTAAAAAGTAGTTATTTTACCCACCAGAAGTAATCTTTTGGAGAGTTGTCGGAGGAAGCAATCGGTTATTTGACTGTCTACGAGATGTCTTTTTAACTGACAATTTGAAAATAATTAGCACCCGTACATGATAAAATAATTTGTGGAAATACAATTTAATTATATTGCTTCTATAACTACTTCTAAAGCTACTAATCCTAAATACTACTGTTGGTGCTAGTACTAGTTCTTCTTGCAAAATATTTGTTTATAACTCCCATTGTAGGGCCTTTCCCAGTCCATTTGCTTTACCAAATTCAATATCTTTCTCACTCACTTATTTATTTCAAGCTGTTATTTAAATTTGTAGTAGTTAGCTATTGTAGCATTGTACTGGTACTCGTATTTGAATTTAAAACTTAAAGCATTAGATTTTTGTTGTTTCGTTCATTCATTTCGTTTTTTCTACAATTAACCTATTTTGACCGTTGGCGTATGTTTTATATATACCCCCTCATATACTCTACAATATACGAGAAAAATAAAATAGTTGGGAATTCATACAACATAATAGCGATTAAAATCGTGTCTAGAAATGCGAAGAAAAAGGATTTGTCGTGTAGTTGATTTTTTGGCTAAAAAACTGCTGTTTTCTACTTACTACTGCTGCTATAAAGTCTAAACTAGAGTCTAGAAAAACCTCTGCTCTATGTGAGGCTGATGATGACGATGTGAATTTGTTTGGTTAGATTTTTTTCTTAAACATTCGTTCTACTTGAATCTAAGTTAAGAAATAGTTGAAGTTAATGGTTAAACATACAGACAGAAGATTTCAAACATTTGTTAGAGAGTAGAAAAAAAAATTATTTAACAAAAATTAGCCAAAGGAAAGTTAGGGCTGCTTAAGATTTTTTTCCTTTTTTTTTTTGGTTGATATATGGCAATCATTATTATTTGCTGTTTGTTGGTTGTTGCTTATATTGCATTTAACCAAATTGGGGTTAAGTGACTTTCAAATTTTCACTTTAAATATGGCAAGCAGCAGAGAGAGGATTTTTTTTTACTTTACTACAAAACAACAAAAAACTTAAACAAGCTAAGCAATAAGTTTAGCTTGGTTTTAAATAAGTTTATTATAAAAATATTAGTTATCGTTAGATTAAGGCCACTATTGCTGGTCCTAGGGCTATAAACATTAAACAGTTGGCTTTGTTAATCTTCTGAGAATTGTTGATTTTATGTATTTTTATTACATTTTTATATACAATCTTTAAACGAGCAAACTATTTTAGAATTGTAAAGTAACAAGTTAATTACTTATTTTTTGTTAGCCTGGTATTGTAAACCAATGAAAAATGTATAAGATCATAAATATAGCAGCAGTAATACTTAAATTTTCCCATAATCCTTTTCAGCTCCTTTTTAATTATGATAAATAAAACAGGAATTTCAGTTTATTACTTGGTTTTTCTTTAATTCTCAAAAATATTTCGCTGGGTTGTATTTATGTAGTCATCTATTAAATTAAATTCGATTTGTTTATTTTTGTATTTATTTAATATTTAAATATTTAACCATAAACAAAACAAATCCAATAATAATAATTAATAACGAATTTTTGCACACAGAAGCGTTAAAATCCAAGGTTGTCTAAAACCATTAAATAATAATTTTTATGCATTTTCGATTTATTTCACAATTGTCGGTTTAAGTGGGGGGATTAAGTTTTTGTTTCATTTCAATAACAATTTATGGCAAATGTCTGATATTTTGTTTTAATAGCAAATAGTTGAGCTAAAATTAAATGTTTTAATAATTATTTTAAGCTTAACTAACATATGTTGAAAGTAAAACTATTTACATAACACCGCACCTTCTGGTAATTGAAGTGTAGATTTAGAGGAATTTAAGGCGTTGTAGTAGTAAATAACTGAAATGTTTATGTTCTACAATGGTTGCTGGTAAGGTGTATAATAATGAGTGTAAGGTGTTTGTCTAAGGTTTGAATATTAAACTACCTTTAAAAGATTAGAGGGTTTTCGTGAGTGTATTATGATTGGCTAAAAAGTACCTGGATTAACATAATAGCAAAAACCGTTTGTTTGTTCAGTGGTTTTAGCTTATGCACTGCAAAAGCTTTTAAATAAACGTGATTTTTTTGGCGAAATAAATGATTTTTTTGGCAAAGCTTTTTAGAGCCTTCTATGGAAATATAGTTTTATTGAAAAAACGTTAAAGGAAAAGCATTTTAAGTGGGAAAATCCTTTTTATATTTTTTGTAAAACAAATTAGCTTTTCATAGATTTTTTTAAATCTTTATTAAAAATATTTTTTGTGGTTTTAGTAAAAAAAAACTTTATCAGTTTCTAGCAAAAATCCTTAACTTGATTTTTAGTAAAAAAGCTTTTTTACATTTTTTATTAAAAGAATTATTTTTTTATATTTTTAGTCAAAGCTTAAATTTTTTTTTTTTTTATAAAAGCTTTTTTTAAATTTTTAGTAAAAAATCTTTTTTTAGATTTTTAGTAAAAAAAAAACTTTATTTTTTTAGTTATTTATTTGAAAAAAAGCTTTTTTAATTTTTTATAAAAATATGCTTTATTCTGTTATTAATTTTTCGTAAAAAATATTTTTTTATATTTTTAGTAAAAAAAGCTTTATTTTTAGTTAACAAAGCTTTTATATAAATTTTTTTTTGAAAAAAGCGTTTTTTAATTTTTTTATAAAAAATATTTTTTTAGATTTTTAGTAAAAAAGTTATTTTAGATTTTTAATAAAAAAACTGTATCTTTTTTTAAGCTTTCTTTAGATTTTAAGATAGAACTACTTCTTTCAATGTGTTTTAGTAAATAAATCATTTTAATAAAAAAGCTTCTAGTGATTTGTTTTCAAATTTTTAGTATATAAAGCTAAAAATAAAAATGTTTGGTTTTTGAAAGATTTTTTAAAAAAGAGTTTCTTAGTTTTTTACGATTTTTCGTATGAAAAATAAAGCTTTTATGAAAAACGCTACTAAGTGCAAAAAGGATTTTCGAGAAAAACTTTTCTAGCAAAAATGCTTTGTCAAAACCGCGAAATACTTTCTTAAAGAAGCAAAAAAGCTTTTTGGTAACAAAACTTTTTTTGGTTAAAAATAAAAAAAATATTTACTAATAAAAAAACCTTTTAGAAAAAATGCTTTATTAATGAAAAAGCTTTCGATTAAAAAAAGATTTTAAGAAAAAAAAAAATTTAATGATAAAAAAGAGTTTAGTGAGTTAGAGTGAAAAAGATTTCCTAATAAAAATGATTATTATCGAAAAAGCTTTTGACAGAAAAAACTTTTTAATGAAACCATAGTTAATAAAAATAATATTTTTTATGAAGAAAAAGCTATTTGTAATTAGCTAAAAAAAGCTTTATTTTTAGCTCCTTTTATTTAGAAAAACTGAAACGATTTTTTAATGATAATAATATTATTTGTGAAATAGCTTTTGACTGAATATAATTTAAAAAAGAAAAAGCTTTTTTAATGAAAAAGTTCTTTTAGTGAAGAAATCTTTTTACCGAAAATAGCTTATTAATGAACAAAGCTTTCTCAAAAAGCGGATAAAGCTTTTTCGTGAAATAGCTTTTAACTGAAAAAAACTTTTTGAAAAATAAAAAGCGTTCTTAATGAAAATGGCATTTTAGCATAAAATCTAGTTTAAATTTAAAAAATTGGTCTTTGAAAAAGCTTTTGGAGTAAAATCAGATTTTTACTGTTTTTTCGATGAGAATAAATATTTGATAAGCATTTTAGATGATACTTGCCTGTTCTTTATCAGCAAAAATTCCGATAAAAAGTGTGTTCTGAGATTTAACCCTTTGGGCAGATTTTTTTAATAACAATATATATCGACAATTATAGCCGAAAATAGCATTAGTGAAAAAGATTTTTAAGCTACAAAATGATTTCTCAATCAACAAAGCATTCTTAATAAAAAAGCCGAAAAAGCATTTTAGCAAAATATCTTTTGAATGAAAAAAACTTTTTAAACCTAAAAAGCTTTGTTAATGAAAAAGACATTTTAGCGTAATAACAATTTTAAGCTTTAAAAGTTGGTTGTTGAAAAAGTTTTTGGAGTAAAAAAAGAACTTTAATAACAACCTATATGGTCAATTATAAAAATATTTATCTAAAAAATTTCTAAAAAAAACGATCTAAATTGCATTATAAAAGCTCTTTTCCATAAAGAGTCTCATAACTCCTCTAGGAATTTCATATACTTACATTTTTAATTGTTTTGTATATCAAATTCCCAGAATAATAAATAAATTTAAAATGATTTATTATTTTTTTATTAAATACAAATAGTCATTATAAATTAAAGCTAATCATTAGCGGTTAATTATTGTCATAAGAATTTATAATCTTTGAAAAAAAAATCCTCAACTCTAGTGAAGCCAACAAAATAAACCACATTTTTTTTTATCTACAATATAATGTACCCATAACCAAGCAACCAACCAAACTAACTGTATGACTGTCTGTCTTTAATACATTTCATAAAATTGTAACAATTTGTTATGATATTTCGCTAATAATTGTTAGATCTGGTAAATAGCTATTGTTAAATGTGGCTGCTACATTAAGCCATAATTAAATGACATTGGTTTTTAATAAAACATTTAGCATTATGGCAAAACGCAACAAGCCTACTGGTTTTTAATTGTAGAAAAAATAAAAATTTATTTTATTTTCAAACGTCAACAGCACCAAATCAACTGAAACCAATACCTCGGCATTTGAATAAGTTTTTATTTTTGTTTTTTGATTTTTTTTTTTTTGCAAAATATAGAAACAAATATCAAAAACTATATAAACGTTTGTTGGGGTTTATTTTTTGTTTTGTTTTGAAAAAGAATGTTGAAGAGTTTGAAACAAAAAAACTGTCTAACATAAATCACTCAAATTGTTGGGCTTTTAGCATTGTTTAGTGATTGACTTGGAATATGCGACATGTTGACATGTCTGCTTCGCACAAATGTACACAAATGTATTGTAGAAAATCGAAAAACTTGTGGTTGAAACTTTTAAACAGGAGGCGGCTAAAATTACCAACAATTTAAGTTGAGGAGCTAAAACATTTTAATATTTAAAACACACAGAATTTGTTAATTTAATAAATAACATATAACATTTGAATAATGGTTAATAAATAAATCTATTAAAAGGATTTAAAACATATTGAATACGAAATCAAATAAAATGTTTGGCTTGTGTCGTAAATTGTTTGTTTTTGGCTAAAAATAAAACTCAACATAAAAGCACAAAACGAATAAACAAAACTCAATTAAGCACAGAAAATGCTTTAATTTGTAAGAAAATCTTTTTTGATGTTTAATATTTAAAGAATGATGATCCTAACCTTGGTGTGTGCTTTTCCACACATATGAAATTTATTGTATTTTTTTGGAATTTATTGTATTTTGTACTTGCAACCGATCATTTATTAAAAAATATTTTTGATATCGAGATATTTAAAGATTGACGTTCCTAATCCTGTTGTGTGCTTTTCCACACATATGTAATTTAATGTATTTTGCACTAGCAATCGATTATTTATTAAAAAATATTTTTGATATCGATATATTTAAAGATTGACGTTCCTAATCCTGATGTGTGCTTTTCCACACATATGTAATTTAGTGTATTTTTTGTAATTTATTTTATTTTGCACTAGCAATCGATCTTTTATTAAAAAATATGTTTGATATCTAGATATCTATCTTAACAAATATTTTTGATATCGAGATATTTAATGAGTGACGTTCCTAATCCTGATGTGTGATTTTCCACACATATGTAATTTAATGTATTTTGCACTAGCAATCGATCTTTTATTAAAAATATTTTTCATATCGAGATATCTAAAAAGTGATGTTCCTAATCTTGGTGTGTGCTTTTCCACACATATGTAATATATTGTATTTTGCACTAGCAATCGATCATTTATTAAAAAAATATTTTTGATATCGAGATATTTAAAGATTGACGTTCCTAATCCTGATGTGTGCTTTTCCACACATATGTAATTTAGTGTATTTTTTGTAATTTATTTTATTTTCCACTAGCAATCGATCTTTTATTAAAAAATATGTTTGATATCTAGATATCTTATCTTAACAAATATTTTTGATATCGAGATATTTAAAGAGTGACGTTCCTAATCCTGATGTGTGCTGTTCCACACATATGCAATTTATTGAATTTTGCACTAGCAATCGATCTTTTATTAAAAAATATTTTTGAACTAGAGATATTTAAAGAGTGACGTTCCTAACCTTGGTGTGTGCTTTTCCACACATATGTAATTTAGTGTATTTTTGTAATTTATTGTATTTTCCACTAGCCATCCATCTTTTATTAAAAAATATTTTTTATATCGAGATATTTAAATAGTGACGTTCCTACTCCTGATGTGTGCTTTTCCACACATGTGTAATTTATTTTACAACAACAAATAAAACAAATAAGAGTAATGATTGAAAAAAATTTTGTTTGTTTCTTTAGCATTTTATACAATTGTCATCTCATTTAAGAATCATTTATAGTGGTTTATTTTTATTTTATTCTTTCGAGTACTAAGTCTTCTTTTTTTGTTTTTGAAAGAAAGAAACAAACAAAAAAAGAAGCCCAACCTTGTTAGTTGTGTTCGTTTGTTGTGTCTTACCTGTGAATTAACTGGCATTGATTCCAACACTTTTACATGGTACTCATTACTTGCAAATACTGGCGGATTATCATTGACATCCTGTACTTCCACGACAATAGTTAAATTGCTTGATAAACGTGGCTGCCCAGCGTCCATGGCAGTGACAATTAACGTATGTCTTTGTGAAGTTTCGTAATCTAAGTGTCGTGACAATGTTAGGTGGCCTGAACGTGCATCGATAGCGAAAAGATTTTTTAACATAGAATCCATAACACCACCTCCGCTGCCGCCAACACCAATTCCACCACCACTACTACCAATTTTTCCTGCATATGCAGATGTTGTGCTGGTTGTTATGGCTGCTGTCGAAGTTGAGGCTGCTGTTGTAGCTGCTGCCTGATTATTTAAAAGTTTCTGTTTCAGCTGCATTGCGGGTGAAGAGTTTAGATTTGTTGTTATTTGCTGTTTCATAGAAGATGTTCCAGCTAAAGCGTTTGTTAGGGATGCAGCTGATGCTGCAGTTGCCCCTGCAGACATCGTGACATTGTTTAATGTGTCTGTTGTTAACATTGTCAATACGTATGAGACTTCAGCATTTTTACCAGAATCCTTATCAAAGGCATGGACTGCATACAGTGGCTTGCCAAGTTCGTAATTTTCCGGTATTGATATGCGTATTATGTTGGATTCAAATTCGGGGGCATTGTCATTAACATCTTCTATGGTTATTATAACCTGGAAAGAAATTAAAATAGAAAATGTTGAATGAATAAATCTCAGTTATATAATTAGCTTAACCTCAACTCATCACACTAAATGAGTAATTTTTATAAAAAATATTGTTTGGTATGCAAATATTGAAAGAGTGATGTTCCTTACCCTGGTGTGTGCTTTTCCACACAAATGTAATTTATTGTATTTTTTGTAATTTATTGTATTTTGCACTACCAAACGTTCATTTATTAAAAAATGTTTTTGATATCAAGATATTTAAAGAGGGACGTTCTTAACATTGGTGTGTGCTTTTCCACACAAATGTAATTTATTGTATTTTTTGAAATTTAATGTATTTTGTACTAGCAAACGATGTTTTATTAAAAAATATTGTTTGGTATCCAAATATTTAAAGACTTACGTTCCTTACCCTGGTGTGTGCTTTTCCACACAAATGTAATTTATTGTATTTTTTTGTAAATTATTGTATTTTTTACTAGCAGCTGATCATTTATTAAATTCTTTTTTTGATCTCGATATATTTAAAGAGTAACAACGTTCCTAAGCCTGGTGTGTGCTTTTCCACTCAAATGTAATTAATTGTATTTTGCACTAGCAAACGATTATTTATAACAAAATATTTTTAATATCGAGATATTTTAAGAGTGACGTTCCTAACCCTGGTGTGTGGTTTTCCACACAAAAATTTTATTTATTGTATTTTATGTAATTTAATGTATTTTTCACTAGCAACCTATCAATTATTAAAAAATATTTTTGATATCGAGATATTTAAAGAATGACGTTCCTAACCCTGTTGTGTGCTTTTCCACACATATGAAATTTATTGTATTTTGCTCTAGCATACGATAGTTTATTAAACAAATATTTTTGATATCGAGATATTTAAAGAGTGTAAAGAGAGATCCTAACCCTGGTGTGTGCTTTTGCACACAAATGTAATTTATTGTATTTTTTTCCATTTTTTTCGAATTTAAGTAGCAATCGAACCAGGACTATAGCTGATGTATTGATGTCTCAATCATGAATGAATTAAGCTATTTTCGAAAAGGTCTCGGCAAGTTTAATTCAATAAAAATACGGTCAGACGTTAATCTATCTCCGCTATCTCTAACGATTCAGAATATATAAACTAAAGATCGTTATATATAGCGATATATCCTTTTAATAGTATACAAATATAACAATAAATATATCATTGATGGTAAATCATGATTTAGAATACCAAAGAAATTATGTTGCTAGTGTAAAATATATAGACATACCGTATGTGTGGAAAACAACACACTATGGTAAACAAGTTTTTTGGTAATGGATATGGATTTTCGGCTGGAGGCACACTGAAACAGAATAAAAATATTTTGGAAATAAATCTGTCATTTCCAACTGGCTGATCCGCTTGATATTCAATTTCATATAGAAATAGCAAAGGAGATTTCGAGTTACAATTTTGACAATAAAGCCCACATACTCCTTAGGAGCTCCGCTGTAAGTTGGCAATTTTTGGTTCCAAAAATGTTTTTGAATGATTTTATTAAAGTTTTGGTTGACATCTTACCTGGGTATATCCCTGAATACTATTATGTCCCATGGTTGCCTTGATGTTGAGTAAAACTTGTGCTTTTATCTCATGGTCCAGGCTGTTGGCCACTCTTATATTGCCCGAGTTTTCATCGATGGAAAAGTAGCCCTCTGGATCTCCTGAATAGATGGTATAATGCACAGCATTGCGATTGGCTGAAAGAAAAAAAAAATTATTAAAATAATTAATTTTTTATAAAGGATTCATTATTTATAAAACAAAGATGAAGAGAGAATGCTTAAAACGAGTCTGTTGGGAGTTTTAGAGAAATACACATAGATACACACAGAACACAGATTCATAATAGCAACCGAATTTGTTGTCAATCGAATGATTCGGTTGCACACATAGAATTTTTCGGTTTTATCAACAGATAGTCAGTTGATAAAGAAGAATTTTGGTTGAAGCAACCAAAATTTTGTTAACACTTCTAAAATTTTGTAGCCACAACTGTAAAATTCGGTCACTAAGGTAGAATCATTCGATTGGCAACAAATTCGGTTGCTATCACGAATCTGTTTTCTCTGTGTAGAACATTCCCAAAATATCAACTTTAGTCTTTTAATAATTCAAATTTCTTCATTTTTTTTTAATTTTTATATTAAAACATTTTTTTGGGGGGGTTCCTAATTCACCCCCTCTGGATCCGCGAACGACCTAGTAAGATGCAATTGGTCTCCCGAAATTTGTCACTAGCTCAAATATTAGCCTTAAGCAAATGATCATCTAGCCGCTTTGGGTTTTAAACCACAGCCAGAGTGTGCTCAGCGAAGTGACCTCACCAATTGAGTCCTGGGGATTAATGGATCCCCGCTGTACTAGATAAAGGCTTTAGTCAGCTTTGAATTAAAAAAAACCTCGCCCCTTATTTTCCTTTGAGGCATAACATCAAGGTGTGGAGCTTCAACAAGATATCCAAACATTCCCCAAGGGGTAGCCGAACTTTAAGTCAGTGGATAAATTATAACAAAACCGAAATTTTCAGCATTTTGGTATGAAAATATTTATTAATTTGTTTGACAAAGTTCACGCCCAGTTTAAAAGGTAGGCGTTAAAGACAACTTTGAAATTGTAGATGGTTGCTTTAACAAAAGCATTAATCTCTGGAACAAAGAGAACCAAAAAGAGAAGTGATTTAAATGAGAATAAATTGGTTTTAATACTAGATGGCTTTTTTAATAATGTAAGGAGAACCTATCAACTACAGAATACTTGCGTTCGTGTTGAGTTTGTGTAAAAGCCGACTAAAGTTCGTGCTCCTTTGCTGATTCTAGTTTTCACTACTCTAGAGTTAGCGTAGAGTAAAATGAGAGAGAGAGAGCCAGAATGGGAGCAAATGTGACATAGAATAATCAGTAATTTTAGGTTTACTCTGGTTTTTTATAAAAAAAAATATCCTTGAGTTGGTATTTTTTTCTTCTTTTATTTTGTTTATTTCTTTTTTTCTGTACACTCATTGAAGCAAAAGAGCATTCATTAATTCAATGATTTGGAAACAAATATCTGAACATTTGATTGACAGCACAGACAATTTCTTTTTGCAGGCCAAGCTTCTTCAAACAAAATTTTTTGGAAGATTTTTATTTTTGGTTTTATAGTCTGTAATGTAAGCGAGTGTGTGTCTGGATGGCTGTTTTGTTTTCTTGAGTAGTCGATTGTTTAAGATCTTAACGATTTATTTATTTGGTTTTTGTTTCATTTAGCTTGTTATACATTTTAAAAGTTGTTAGGTTTTTTTTTGCATTTTTTTCAAACAGATTTTCGATATTGTTGCTTGATTTTTGGTTAAATATTAAATTTGGCAGTCTTCTTTTTTGCCATCCTTTTTGCGGTAAAACCATTTGAAAGCTAAATTTCAACAGAAATTTTATATTATACTTCAAGGCATCAAAATAAAATACTTAAATGAAAGAAGAATAAAAAAAAATAAGCCCAAGAGTTGAGCTTCTTTTTAGCTTTAAACAAACCATTTTGTTGCATTGTTCCAAAACGTTTTCATGATAGTCATCATGATTTTGTATATTTAAAGATGTTTGCTCTCTCGTATGCAAAATTTTCTGTTCTTATTTGATTTTTGTCTGATTTTTTTTTTACTTTTTTTGTAGCGAAATTGATTTCTTCTTTTTTTTTTCTTCTAAAGAATTCTTTTGAGTTTCATGAGTGCTTTTTTGCAATATTTTGTTGGTGTTGAAATGCAATTTACTTCCTTACTTAAATTCAAGTGATTTTTAGATTTGAACAAAATATTCTTTCTATTGTTATAATGAGATTTTTATAATGCCATTTGTTGCTTTGGGTAAATCAATTTTAATGATCCATTTATTCTGTTTTGAATTTCATTCAAATTATCAAGTGTTTTGCCGAAATGACAGTTGGTTTTTTTGTGATTCATTTCATATATTTAATAAAGCAAATAGAGATTTCAATACAAAACTGAATTTTTGTAAAGAAATTCGATTATTTTCTCAGGCTATAAACAGATCTTTGTTAGTTTAAAGATAATATTTACCACTATCACTTATAAATAAGTTATTCATTTGATAGCATTAAAACTAGTTACCAGTAATGACTAAAATAATAACTCATTGCAGGATATATGTCTAAGAATCTGTAACCAATGAGGTCATGTATTAATAAATAAGTCCTTACTAAACTACTTCTGAAATTATTGATTGAAATTATTATTACAATTTACAAAAAAAATTATTTTTATAGTTTTAATCACTAGTGATGAAATTTTGAACCTTTTTCGGAAACCCTTCCATTAACGTTTTTATAGTGCTTTCTGTCACTTTGCTCGAACATGTAGTCCATCTCCGTTTAAAATCTACCACACTTTTGGACACCTTTTTTGTACTCTTCAATTCTCTTTTAACAAGAGCCCAATATCTCTCCACTGGCCTTAGCTCCGGGCAGTTTGGAGGATTTGCCTCTCTTGGTACAAATACCACATTATTGTTCTTGTACCACTCAAGGGCTTGTTTGCCATAGTGACAGGATGCCAAGTCAGGCCAAAAATAAGTGGACACATTATGAAGTCTTACGAATGGAAGCAGCCTTTTTTGTAAACATTCCTTGATGTAAATTTCGGTATTTATAGAGCCCGTTGTAACAAATGAGTGGCTTCTTTTGCCGCAACTGCATATTGCTTGCCATACCAAGAACTTTCTGGGAAATTTTGTCTGCTTTTGGGTCCTAAACTTTTCTTCAACATTCCCTCGAGCATCAGCAACATAAAATTTTTGACCTGGAAGTTGCGAAAAATCTGCCAGAACATACGTTTCGTCATCCATTATGCAGCAAGAATATTTTTTTATAAAACTTGACTTCAATTTCCGTGCTTTGTTTTTGGCCTCTAAATTTTTAGTAGCGTTCCTGTCAGGAACTTTTTGAGCCTTGTATGTTTTTAAACCTGCATTAGCTTTAACTTTTCGTACCAAATAGTCCGAGCACTGAGCTAACCGGGCTGCTTTCCTACCGGATGTGTTGGGAGCTCTTTTGAAAATGCGTTCTATTTTTTTGGCTTTAGAAACATCATGATGTCCTTCTACCTGAACCAGGTTTTCTATCAACTGACAAGTTCTCCCGGTACTGTTTAATAACATTGGAAACAGTTTGACGGCAGACCTTTGTATGCTTGGCCAACTTTTTGTAAGACCAAGTTGGGTTTTGTTGAAAATATTTAATAATTTCAGTACGCACTTTTTTCTGGTCACTCATTTTAATCAGATTAACAAAAAAATTAATATAATTGACATTACACATAATAACTGACATGTTTTTCAAAGGTAACTTGATCAAAAAAAATTCAAATAATACTTGGGTTAAAAAATGTAATGAAAAACGTGTGTTAAGAATTTTTCGATCTCACTCCTTAAGTAATGCTGACTTCCTTTTTCACCTTAAGGCTTTGTAAAATTATATTTTGTATGAAGTAATTAATTTAGTAATTTTAACAAAATAAAGCTATTCAACTCTAATTGTCTTCATCCTTCATCGACACTCACCTGCATCCGTACTGGTCGCCTGTATCGTACCCACCACACTGCCACGCACCACATCCTCTTTTACGTAGAAATTATAGCGAAGCTTCTCAAATATTGGTGGCCGTTGCGTAGCATCAATTATGTTCGCAAATACTAAAGCATCTTGTTGAGTTCTCAAACCGCCACCATCACTGGCCGACACATTCAATACATGCAGCGATTGCGTGCGTGCAGACAGCATATTTGGACGATTTAAGAAGATCTCTCCTGTGGAACGTTCAATACGAAATAAACTAGCATCATTGCCGCCAACAATACGATAAGTGATGGTACCAAAACGTCCCGAATCGGGATCTGTGGCAGCTACTGTGACAATGGGCGCACTGGAGGCTGTGGTAGAGGCTGTCTCACGCAGCGAGACATTGTAGTGGTGGGGATAGAAAATCGGACGATTGTCATTGATGTCGGTTAGTTGTATTTTCACCATGGAGGTAGTGCTGAGGCCGCCTGAAATAAAAAAGGGGGAGATTTTTGTTAAAATAAGAAAAAAAGGAGTTAAATAGTAAAAGAATTATTATAGAAAAGGTGTCCCAAAATTCACACAAGGTTTGAATTTGCTCCACTTGTATAGTAAAGTATTGTCTAATAAAACAAACAGTTTGACAGATAACAGATTAGGTTAACTAGAGATAAACAATGCCAAGATTGTCCGCCACATATCGAACATTTCGTACAAAATATGGATGGAATATTGAGGTAGACTTCGTCAATTCAACTGTCAATACCGAAGTAGTTCGATTGACACAAGAATTAAAGCTGAGTGATCAAGCACACCAAAGAGTTCGCTGAATCGATCATAAATTTTGTCATATGAAAAATCGGTTTTTGGTGAAAAATATGAGTAATCACATATTTCTCAATTAAATGCTTATTTACGAAGGATTTTAGATTTTTTCGTTTTTTCATATGAAAAATCGATTTTTTATTCGAAGTAAGAGTGGTACAAAACGAGCTCTTTTTCTCCATTAAAAGCTTGTTTACAAATTTATTAAGGTTTTCATATATTTAAAGTTTTTCATATTAAAAATCGTTTTTTGGTTAGAAATATGAGTGATCACTGATCGATCTCCTTTTCCCAATTTACACTTCTTTACAAAATTAAAGATTAAAAGCTTATTTACAATGTTATTAAGGATTTTAGATTTTCTTCATATAAAAAATCGATTTTCGGTTAGAAATATGAGTGATCACTGATCAAGCTACTTTTCACGATTAAACGCTTATTTACGAATTTATTAAGGATTTTTTCGTAATTTCATATAAAAAATCGATTTTTGTTCAAAAATATGAATGATCACTGATCGATCTCCTTTTTTCGTTTAAAAGCGTAAACAAAGTAATAAAGGATTTTAGATTTTTCAGTTCTTTCATATGAAAAATCTATATTTTATCCGAAATATGAGTGCTTACAGATCGAGATCTTTTTCTAGATTATTTACAAAGTTAAAACGAATTTTTTAAAAAAAATTTTGATTAAAATTATAAATTTTGTTAGATGTTTCTCCACATAATTAAACATAACTCAAAAAGTGTTAGTCCGATATTATCAAAATGAACTTAGACAAATTTTAAATTATATAGCCTTTATCCACTTGTATATTGCACTGTAATAGACTCAGTAATTTCTGAGTTATAATAACAAATTGAAGCAAAAAATATATTTTTTATGTGAAAGAAGCAAATTTATTTGTATTAAAAAAATCATGAAAAATCGAAAGCGCAGAAATTGTTCAGATTTATTACATTACTGCAAAGCCATATGTAATAGGAAGAAATCGATGGTTTCTTTTTGAATTTATTCTGAATTATGTGAATTAGCTCATTTTCATTTTTGTTTGATACACATAAAATTGAGTAGTTAGTGTTCTTCTTTCGATTGATTGAATTTTGAAAACATTTTCCCAATGCTATGTGCAATTTTTCACATATATATTGCGTTTCGATCGGCTCAGTAGTTTCGGAGTTATAATAACAAATTTAAGCAAAAAAAATATATTTTTTTTGCATGAAAATATAAAATTTTTTTGTTTTAAAAAAATTATAAAAAATCGAAAACGACAAAAACTTTTCAGATTTATTACTTTATCTCAAAGCTACATGTAGAAGGGATAAAATGAGATATAAATCATAAAAATCGATGGATTCTTTTCGAATTTATTCACAATTAAGTGAATTCGCTCATTTTCACAAAATTTTAGATTTTTTTTGATACACATAAAATTGTGTAGTTAGTGTTCTTCTTTCGATTGATTGAATTTTGAAAACATTTTCGCAATGCTATGTGCAATTTTTCACATATATATTTCGTTTCAATCGGCTCAGTAGTTTCGGAGTTATAATAACAAATTGAAGCAAAAAATATATTTTTTACATGAAAATATAACATTTTTTGGTTTTAAAAAAATCACGAAAAATCGAAAACGGCAATTATTTTCCAGGTTTATTACTTTATCATAAAGCCACATGTAATAGGAACAAAATGAGATATCGATGATAAATATCTATTGATACTTTTCGCATTTATTCAGAATTTAGTGAATTCGCTCAGTTTCACAAAATTTTAGTTTTTTGTTTGAAATACATAAAATTGAGTAGTTAATATTCTTCTTTCGATTGATTGAATTTTGAAAACATTTTCCCCATGCTATGTGTAAATTTTTACGTATATATTATGTTTCAATCGGCTCAGTAGTTTCGGAGTTATAATAACAAATTGAAGTAATAAATATATTTTTTACGTGAAAATGGAAAGTATTTTTGTTTTAAAAAATCAAGAAAAATCAAAAAAAGCAAAAATTGTTTAGATTTATTGCTTTATCGCAAAGCCACATATTGGAAGAATAAAATTAGATATCCTTCACTAAAATCGATTACATTTTTTTCGCATTTATTCAGAATTTAGTGAATTCGCTCATTTTCACCAAATTTTAGTTTTTTGTTTGATATACAAAAAATTGAGTAGTTAATGTTCTTCTTTCGATTGATTGTATTTTGAAAACATTTTCCCCATACTATATACAAATTTTTACATATATCTTGCGTTTCAATCAGCTCAGTAGTTTCGGAGTTATAATAAAAAATTAAAGAAAAAATATATTTTTTACATGAAAATAAAATTTTTTTTATTATAAAAAAATCATGAAAAATCGAAAACAGCTGAAATTGTTCAGATTTATGGCTCTATAGCAAAGCCACATGTTATGCGAACAAAATGACGTATCGTTCATAAAAATCGATGAATTGTTTTTGCATTTATTCACAATTTAGTGAATTCGCTCGTTTCCACAAAATTGTGTAGAGTTTAAAAATCCTTTAGAATTTTTTCGATTTTGTTGCCTTGTGTAATTCACTGGGTTCTTAACAAAATACCTGAAAATAACTGAAGCCTGTTCTATGTTTTTACGGAAAGCTTTTAGACATCTACAACTGATATCAGATTTGGCTATTTTAAACTTTTTTGAAACTAAACATAAAATTAAAAGTATTTTATTTTTATTTTTCTAACATCGTTTAATTACTTTAATTGTTATTATTATTTTTGCCATTAACATTGTTTCTGTACTCACCTCTATCCGTGGCTATAACGGGAAACTCATACACTTGTTTCTTTTCAAAGTCCAAATCGCCAGCTATGCAGATTTCTCCAGTAGCCGAGCGAACATTAAATTCGCTAAAATACTTTGAACCCGCTGAACCCATGGTGTAATTAACCATGGCATTAACGCCACAATCTGGGTCATTGGCTGACACCTAAAAGTAAATGAAAAAAATAACAGCATTTAATAAAATATAAACAAAAATTATTAGAAATTTAACACAAATATAAATAAAAAAGTAAAAAACCATTATAAAAGAAAAGAATTTAATTAACATTTTGACTTTTCAAAATAATTTTCCAACGTAATTGAATGTTTGTTTAACATTTTTATAAACAAACTTTTGTAGTTTAGTTTAAGTTTTATACAAAAAAAATTTGGTTAAATGTCAGTTGAGTCTAAAAAAAAAGAAACTAAACAACCAAGATCTTGAGTTGATTTGCAATTTTTTTTTTATTTTTTGGCTGACCACGTATTAGCAATTTTAGTTTATTATTATATTTTTCAATTAAAATTCTTTATTAAAAAAAATATATGTTGTATATAGTAAATACATGTTGGCCTACAAATGTTTTTTTTTTGTAAGAAAAATAAAAAAATTATTTAACAATTTTTTCTTGTTTATGATTAGAATCTATAAAATGTTTTTTTTTTTATATTGTATGTTTTTATAACAAGGGGTTATTTTAATAAAGTTATTTACAAATTATTAATCAAAATTAATCTATAATTTTTTAACATGAATTAACATTTTCAATTATGTTGTAATTGTAAGATTTTTATAATTAATTTTTTGTTAAATTAAAACTTTTTTCTATAAGTTTTCCTAAAACCTATTATTAGTATTTCAAATGTAAATAAAGGCCTTTATTAGTTAAATAATTAAGATTTTGAATAAAGAAAAATCTTGAATCATATTTTTGATAAAAACTAATTATTACTAATAGCAGATTATGAAGCAGTTTGTTTTGAAGATACATATTAAAAATGCGGGATTTCCAACAGATAGCGTATCTTTAGAACGCGGTTTGTCTTTATCTGTCATTTATTCCTTAGATATTGATAATGTTCAATAAAGTCTAAACAATAAAGTTTTTTTGCTTCGAAAATTACGAATTTTGTACCAACAAAGCGTCATGTGCAGGAAGTTTTGCTTTATTTCTTTAATTTGAAAAAAATTGCCGCTGAAGCACCCTTATTGCTCACCAAAGCTTATGGTGAAAGTGTTCCATCTATTTCAACCTGCAAGAGATAGTTTGTTTGATTCTAAAGTGGTGAATTTGACACGGAAGACATAGATCGCTCCAAAGCATGTTGAAGACCACGAATTGAAGATATTACTCCATTAAGATTATTGTGAAACTCAACAAGAGCTCGCAAAATCATTGTGAGCTACTCTAGCAGCAATTTCAAAATATTTGCGAGCAGCAGGATTCGTCCGAAAGCAGTGAAATTGGGTACCATACGAATTGAATCCAAGAAATCCTGAATACGACATTTAATATCCGAAATTATGCTTGACCGCTATAAAGGAAAATCATTTTTGCACCGAATCATTACTTAGGATGAAAAATGGTCCCATTACGATAACCCAAAGCGCAAGAGATCGTATGTGAAGCCCCAACCAGCCGAATCGACACCAAAAACGGTCTTATCTATTATGAGCTTCTGAAATCTGGCCAAACCATCACAGGGAATCTGTGCGGAACACAGATGATTCGTTTGAATCGAGCATTGGCCTAAAAATGCCCACAATATGCGGCAAGACACGAAACTGTAATATTCCATCATGACAACACTCGGCCAAATATTGCAATACCTGTAAAAAACCTTTTTAGAAGGAAGTGGTTGGGAAGTTTTGACCTTGCCCCGTCCGACTACTATTTCTTTCGATCGAAACAGAAAGTTGTCTCTGGCGTACGCTTCACTTTGGAACAGATTATCCGATATTTTTTTGATTCGTTCTTGGCCTCAGAAGATGATAAGTTATTTTGGCACAGAATCAATATGTTGCCAGAAAAAGGGGAAAAGGCCATAGCTTACAGTGACCAATACTTGGAATAAATTTATATTATACAAATGGTTCAAAATAAAAGCTAAAAAATACAATAATTAACAAAACCTCTTAATATTGAAAGCTAATACTGAGTTTTCTTAATGAAAATATTTCAAAACTTTCTTATATATGAGAATACATTCCTAAACTCCGATTACAATAACATTTACCACAGATATTAAATATTCAGATTATTCATCAGATCATTTGCTTTTTGACTAAATACTAATCATTATTTAGCCCCAGTTCAGCTTCAATCGAAGATCTTTATTTACTCCGAGTTACACTTCAGTCGTAGATCTTTATTTAGTCCCAGTATAGCTTTAATCATATATCTTTATTTAATCCCACTTTAGCTTTAATCTTAGATCTTTATTTAGTCCCAGTTTAGCTTTAATCTTTTAGTCCCACTTTAGCTTTAATCTTAGATCTTTATTCTGTTCCAGTTTTGCTTGATTCAAAAATCTTTATTAATCCCAGTTTAGTTTCTGTCCCAGTTAAGCTTTAATTGCAAATCTTTATTTAGTCCCAGTTTAGCTTAAATCGTAGATTTTTTTTAGTCCCTGTTTAGATTTAATCTTAGATCTTTATTTAGTCCCTGTTTAGCTTAAATCGTAAATCTTTATTTAGTCCCTGTTTACCTTTAATCTTAGATCTTTATTTAGTCCCAGTTTAGCTTAAATCGTAAATCTTTATTTAGTCCCTTTTAGCTTAAATAGTAGATCTTTAGTTAATCACAGTTTAGATTTAATCGTAGATCTTTAATTAGTTCCCGTTTAGCTTTAATCATATATCTTTATTTAGTCCCTGTTTAGCTTAAAACGTAAATCTTTATTTAGTTCCAGTTTAGCTTTAATCGTAGATGTTTATTTAGTCACAGTTTAGCTTTAATCGTAGATCTTTCTTTAGTCCCAGTTTAGCTTAAATCGTAAATCTTTATTTAGTCCCAGTTTAGCTTTAATTGTAGATTTTTTTAGACCCAGTTTAGCTTTAATCATAGATCTGTATTAACTTAGTTTAGCTTAAATCTTTATTTAGTCCCAGTTTAACTTAAATCTTTATTTAGTCCCCCTTTACTTTTAATATTAGATCTTTATTTAGTCCCAGATAAACATCAATCGTAGTTCTTTAATAAGTCCCAGTTTAGCTTTAATCACAGATTGACATTAAATCAAAGTTAAATTTATACATTGCATAGTTTAAAATATATATATATATATATATTCATGAAATCCTATCATTGAAATCGTTGATAACCAATCCATGTTATGTCCGTTTAGACATGGATTCTCCCTGCGGCTTCTAACTAACCCTTCCCCTTAGCTTAGTCTGCCTTTCCTGCTGCTGCAGCAGCTGTCATTGTTAATTTGTTAAGAATGCAAAAAGAAACAAAAACTGAGCATATGATTGCCAGTTTTCAAATCTTGTATGTTTAAAATTGTAATTATTTTGTTACTTAGTTTGGTTTGATTTTTTTTTTCATGCTCAAGTTTACTTGATATAAATTGCCTGCTTAATTCTGTGCGATTTTGTTTATTTTTTTTTTGTCTTCATCATCATTTGTATGTAATTTTCTTGGTTTGTTGTTTAGCATTTGCAAAACTTACTTACATTTTCATTTAAAATTCCAAACACACACAAAGCAGGGGTTGGTTGCGATTTATTTTTTTATATAAATAAATATAAAACTGAAACGAATGGCAGCTTAATTTTTTTTATGTTTTATTTCTGATTACAAATGAAGTTGTCAAAATATTTAACAGGCTAAATAATTGTGCACACACCAACAACAAATCCGTAAACCAAGAAACAACATACAGCCGAAGTAACAGACTGTAATTTGAATGCTTAACAAATGTTTTAGTATGATAATTCTTATTTTTTATTTTTAGTTTGGTTTGCAAGATAAAAATAAAAAAAAATAAATAATAAATTTATGTAATTTATTTTGATTACATAGCATTGAAGTTTAAGAGTTGAAGAATGATCTAAATATAGAATGTTAAATGGAAAATATTGAAACTTTTGGGCTGTTGAAAGTAAGCATTTTGGAATTCTTTTCTTTTAAGTTGAGAAATCATTAGTAGGTAAAGTAATTAAATTTTGAAACCGTCTTTAGAATCGTATATATATCTTATAAGTATTTATATTTCTTTACCATAATTCCCTGCTAATCTCTTTTATTATTTTCTTTTATTCTTTTACTCTTACCTGTAAGTCTGTTTATAAATTTTCTCATCCCCACCGACTATTATTTTTTTATAGTCATGACTTTGATGATTTATCATCCATCAAAATACTCCACTCAAGCCAACATATTGATCATATTCATAATGATTGACATGTAACATTTTACACAAAACATACTCAGCAACAACAACAACAAAAACAACTTACAACAAACATGTGTCAAAAGATGTATCATAATGTTGCAACAATATACTCCATCATCGATTACATTGATGGTGGCATTAAACATCAATTGAAAACAATTTGAAGTGAACAAAAAGGAAACAACTGCTCAAATGTAAGTAACCTTTTCAAGTTATTGAGGAGGGGGCTAAAGTAAGATTACATTTTTTGTTTGAGAATTAAAGATTTTTAGGTTTTTTTTTATATCATACAAAGTGATTTTTAATGTATGAAACTTGAAGAAAAAATTATTATTTTTATTATCGATCGTTCAGATTCAATCGTAGATCTTTATTTATAGCCAGTTTAGTTTCAATCCTAGATCTTTATTTAGTCTTAGTTTAGCTTTAATCGCAGATCTTTATTTAGTCCCTATTTAGCTTTAATATTCCTAGTTTAACTTTAATCGTAGATCTTTATTTAGTCCCAGTTTAGCTTTAATCGGAGATATTTATTTAGTCTCAGTTTAGCCTCATTCATAGATATTTATTTAGTCTTAAGTTAGCTTCAATCATAGATCTTTATTTAGTCTCAGTTTGTTGTCAATCGTAAATCTGGTTTTGCTACAAACGTAAATATTTATATTGTATATATCTAGTTTCGCTTTAATCATAGATCATTATTTAGTTTTAGTTTAGCATCACTTGTAAATTTTTATTTAGTCTTAGTTTAACTTTAATCGTAGATATTTAGTTTAAACTTAGTTTAGCTTCAGTCTTAGATCTTTATTTGTTCTTAGTTTAGCTTTGGTCGCAGATATTTATTTATCTTTAATCGAAGATCTGTAGTTTAAACTTAGCTTAGCTTCAGACGCAGATCTTTATTTAGTCTTTGTTTAGCTTCAATTGATGATCATTATTTAGTCTTTCTTTAGCTTCAAAAGCTTAGTTTAAACATAGTTTAGCTTTAATCTTGGATCATTAGTTTAAGCTTAGTTTAGCTTCAATCGCAGATCTTTTGTTTAAACTTAGTTTAGCTTCAATCGAAGATCTTTATTTAGTCTTAGTTTAGATTCAATCGAAGATCTTTATTTTGTCTTAGTTTAGCTTCAATTATAGATCTTAATTTAGTCTTAATTCAGCTTTGATCGCAGGTCTTTATTTAGTCTTAATTTAGCTTCAATTGAAGATCATTATTTAGTATTTCTTTAGCTTCAATCGCAGATCTTTAATTTAAACATAATTTAGCTGTAATCTTAGATCATTAGTTTAAGCTTAGTTTAGCTATAATCGCAAATCATTGTTAGTCTCTCTTTAGCTTCAATCGCAGATCTTTAGTTTAAACATAGTTTAGCTATAATCTTAGATCATTAATTTAAGCTTAGCTTAGCTATAATCGCAAATCTTTATTAGTCTTAGTTTAACTTTAATCGCAGATCTTTTGTTTAAACTTAGTTTAGCTTCAATCGAAGATCTTTATTTAGTCTTAGTTTAGCTTTAATCGCATATCTTTATTTTAGTTTAGCTTCAATTGAAGATCATTATTTAGTCTTTCTTTAGATTCAATCGCAGATCTAAATTAAACATAGTTTAGCTTTAATCTTAGATCATTAGTTTAAGCTTAGTTTAGCTATAATCGCAAATCTTTATTAGTATTTGCTTAGCTTCAATCGCACATCTTTAGTTTAAACTTAGTTTAGATTCAATCGAAGATATTTATTTTGTCCCAGGTTAGCTTCAATTGTAGATATTTGTTTAGTCTTAGTTCAACTTCAATCGTAGATCTTTATTAAGTCCCAGTTGAACATCAATTGTAGATATTTATTGGGAGTATAACTTAAAAATACACTCAGGTCTCGTTTTGTGCGGATTTTTTTTATGCGGATTCAAATTTATGCGGTTTTTAAATTAACGATTTTTTTGGAATTTTAATAGATTTTAAAATTTTAGATGTTTTTTTTTAAGTTCTACTGATGAAAATGATATTTTACAATATGATGACAATATGATTATATCATCTAGTGATGAAAGTGACGTTGAACCAATTCCTAAGCGATGCCGACAATTATTCAGTCATTCAGATTGATCATACATATTTACAGAATTTGCATAAAAATGTTTTTGCTTAATTCTTGGATCATTTTCTGTTTTTTCTATAATTAATGAATTAATATTATATTTTTGTTTATTTTTTTTAAAGGGTTTTTGTTTTTACTGTTTAAATAAATGAAATAATTATATTTTTGTTGATTTTTTTATGCGATTTTGCTTTGGTTTTTTAATTAAAATTTGAATTTATGCGGTTTTTCAGAATTTTGGAACGAATCATTAGTTTTTATATGAAGCTATAGTATCGTTTTATGCGAATTCAATTTATGCGATTTTTTTTGGAACGCATCTATCGCATAAAACGAGACCTGAGTGTACTGAGTATTTCAAATTTTTAGCTTTTATTTTGAAACATTTGTACAATATAAATTTATTCAATGTATTGGGCATGGTTTCCAATCTTTCTTCAACATATGGATTCTGAGCCAAAAGAACTGATCATCTTTTGAGGCCAAGAACGAATCAAGCCAATATCGGATACTCTTCTCCAAAGTGAACGTTCCGCTTCAACCGCAACAAATAGCAGTTGGATGGGGTAAGGTCTGGACAATAAATCGCGTGAGGCAAAACATCCCATCCACTTCTTTCTAAATAGATTTTAACAGATATTGCAACATGTGGCCGAGCGTTGACATTATGGAATATTACAGTTTCGAGTTTGGCCGCATATTCTGGGCCTTTTTCGGCCAATGCTCATTTCAAACGATTAGTTGCATTCGGTACAGGTTTTCTGTGATGATCTGGTCAGATTTCAGCAGCTCATAATGGACAGGTTCCACCAAATATAGAACATTGCATTAGCGCAATGGATATTTGACTTTGGTGTCGATTCGGCTGGTTTGTTTGGCTTTATATACGATCTCTTACGCTTCGTGTTAATGTAATAGATCCGGTTTTCATCGCAAGTAATGATGCGGTGCAAAAATCATTTTCATTTATAGAGTTCAAGATCTCTCGGCTCCAATTTCTCAGCTTTTAGATGAATCCTACTGATCGCAAACGTTTTTAAATTGTTGATTGAGTTGCTTCAAATTATTTTGCAAGCTCTTGTTGAGTTTTACAACAGGTCTAACATCTTGATTTATAATATTTTTTCTATTGAACCAATTTTGTTGTTTTTCAATCACAAACTGTTTAGGTCAATGACAAACATTATAAGTTAAAATCAATTATTTCGTATGGATATTTAGAATATGAGCTTGATTTACACATACAAATGTAGAGAAGAATGTCGAAGTGGATTTCACAAGGATCCAAAATAAATTGAAATCCGATTTGAATTGAAGATGTAACAAGTTTTAAAACCATTTTTGCATTTAATGTGATCTACTATGACACCGTGTATTTAATTTATTATTTAAACAGAGTAAATACAAAGTCAGTTTTCAATCAATTTCTCATATACTTACTTTCAATCAATGCTGTGATTTAGCAGATATACAGCAATTTCCGTTCACTTGGAAACCGTTTTTTTGTATGCCAGATTTTTCATATGAAATTAAACCTAATTAAGTACTTGTAAAACATCAGCAATTTCTTTAGAAAGTTCTGCTTAACTACAATATTACAAACCCAAAAAATCTCCACCTATTTTCAATAACTGCTAATTTTGTCGGTCAAAGTCAAGTATTTAGGAAATTTACAACCTTTTGCTGTAACGAAAATCATTATGCCAACTAAAAGGGTATAAAACATTTAAAAGCTGTCAAGAAATTTCAAATTAAAATATCTGTTCAAAAAAACTCAAAACCAGAAGACAAAACCGAAAAAAATCCGTAACAAATGTCCTCCTCACAGCTCAGTTTTTGTTTTAAACATTTCTCATTTGAACTCATTTGGCCAATTTAGCCAGCAACAACAAACAAACAACTAAAATAAGTAAATAAAAGAATAAATAAAAAAACCCAAACAACAACAAATAGTGGGCGACCGTTTAAAATTAAAAAAAATACAAACATTTTCAACAAAAGTTTTTTTAAAATTTAAAAAAAAAAAAAATGATTTTAAATTTTGAACCAACAAACAAAACTGCAAAAGAAAAAAGACAGCAATTTAAATGTTGTTGACAGATAATGTGGCCAACTGAGTTATACATAGATACACACACACACACGTACCTAACAAAAAGTGAGTGTTTTGTTGGTATCACCGGGTATCGTGGTGGTTGGTTGAAGTGCTGCTCTGCTGCTCTTGTGTTGGCTGGTGACGAAGATAAAATTTTTGCACATTTTCAAATAAACAAAACGAAGAAAACCAACCAACCAACCAACAACAAACAGCAACAAATTTAAATTAAAATAAGAAGTTAAAATAACAACAACAACAACATGTTGCTGAAGACGTAGTAGAAAAAATAAAATAAAACTTTATGTGTGTTAAAGGTTTAAAACGTTTAAGTTTAATGAAAGTCTTTAAACTCCTGCTGGTTTTTTTTCCTTCTCTTTTTTTTGGTAAATGCTGTTAGTTAGTATTGTATGCTGTTGTTTTTGTTTAAAGAGTGATGCTTAACTGCTTGAATGCTTTAAATGGTTGCTGTTGTTGCTGTAAATGCATCATGATCTTAGGTTACCACAAAAGGGTAATTAGCCCAAAATCATTTCATTTGATTTCATTTGATTTGAGTGGGGTTTAACTGAAAACCAAAAGAAAAAATAACAAACAAAAACAGCAACAACCAAATAAAGCAAAAAATTCACAAAAGAAAGATTTGACAATTAAACAATTGTTGGTGGTTTTATTTTATTTTATTTTATTTGTTTAACTGTCAAGGGGAAGTAGCCTTAGGCTAAAAGGTTTTAAAAGAAATATGAAAATGATTTAACATATAAGGAAATACCTCAAGTGAATATATAAACAATTTTTACAGAGTGATAATTTTTATGCAAATATATACATATTAAAGGCAGTTTCTCATGAAATCAGATTCGTCCGAGTGTGTGTAAAACAGGCTCGTGTAGAAAATACCTAAGCTAATTAAATGATTTTTACTCATAATGTTTGCAATTGACCTAAGTAGCTGGGTATTGAAAGTCAACAAAATTGGTTCAGTACAAAAAATTGTATGTACCAAATTGTAAGACAATCATGTGGCTTAGAGTTGTCATGATGGAATATTACGGTTTCGTGTCTGCAAACTTGCCTGGGAGTTTTTCGGCCAATTCTAGCTTCAATCGAATCAGTTTCGTTCAGCTCATAATAGAAAACAAAAATTTGAAAAGGGGAAAAAATGCATTTTTTTCAGTTTTTGTAAAAATTTTGCCATTTAAAAATTACTTTTGCAATTTAATTTAAAAGAATTGAAATTGAAATGTTAATTGTCGTTCTAATGAGACATAAAATACAGAAATTGGTCAAAAAATGTTAAAGTTATTAAAAATTCGCCAGGCCATTAATGTGTCTCAGACAAATAGAACAAGAAATGTAGGAACAAAATTAACATGTTTTGATAAATATTAAAATAAAATCTAATTTTTACTTAAAATATATCCATATTTACTGGTATATGAGTTTTTGTCTTCGTAGGATACCGTTAACCTATTCTTAGTTATGACCAAAAAAAAATAAAATTTTTTTAACGGCAGTTTCAAAATTCCATTTTCAAATTTTAAAAAATTTTGTTAAACTGATTTCAGAATTTTTTGATCATCTCATTGGGATTTATTGAGAATATAATAGGGAATAAAAATGTGAAAAAATTATGAAAATATGTCTTATAGTTTTTCCGTACCTGCGATTTAAATTTGGAAATTTTCGAGAAAAACCAATTACTCGTCATTTTTTGGCAAATGAGCTGTATTTCCTTACTGTTATGAATTTTAAGTAAAACCTATTCAGGATATTATAGTCGAGATAATTCTAAATTTACTCTGAAAGTTTTACTGAAATTGGAAAACGTTAAACCTTAAATCGTGAAGGTCAAAAGTCAAATTTCTCAATATTTGGAATTTCTAATTTAAAGATATAGAAATGTTATTTATTTTTGGGCCGATTTTGATGAAACTTAACAAAAATATAACACAAAGCCTAGTATTTACTAAAACAGCAATTCAATTCTTTTAAATTAAATAGCAAAAGTAATTTTTTAATGGCAAAATTTTTACAAAAACTGAAAAAATGCATTTTTTCTTCTTATAAATGCATCTCAGAGGGCTTGCGGCATGTCTTAACCCCAACCGATTTATCTAAAATTTTTTTCGGGATGATTTTTTTACTAATGTTCACCAAACTGGGGGGTGAGAATGGCCAAAATCCAACTTTTTTTTATTAAGTGCCACCCTAATGTAGACAGCTCATAACTAAACATTTTTTTCTCATTAGATAATGATGATCGATCAATTGACTATAGCGGCCAGATATAGAAAACATATTCGTTGTGACAACTGAACTTCAAGCTGAACTTAATGAAGATCTCAGGTTAAACTGGGACTAAACAAAGATCTACGATTAAAGCTAAACTGGGACTATATAAGGGTCTACGATTAAAGTTGGACTTCGACTAAATAAAGATCTACGATTAAAGCTAAACTGGGACTATATAAGGGTCTACGGTTAAAGTTAGACTTCGACTAAACAAAGATCTACGATTAAAACTAAACTGCGAATAAATAAAGATCTACGATTAAAGTTAAGCTGCGACTAAATGAAGATCTACGATTAAAGCTAAACTGGGACTAAATAATGATCTACGATTAAAGCTTAAATGGGACTAAATAAAGATCTACGATTAAAGCTAAACTGGGACTAAACATAGATCTACGATTAAAGCAAAACTAAGTTTAAATAAAGATCTGCGATTAAAGCTAAACTAAGACAAAATAAAGATCTATGATTGAAGTCAAACTAAGACTAAATAAAGATCTGGGATTGAAGCTAAACTAAGACTAAATAAAGATCTAGTATTGGAGCTAAACTAAGACTAAATAAAGATCTACGATTGAAGTCAAACAAAGACTAAATAAATATCTGCGATTGAACCTAAACTAAGACTAAATAATGATCTAGTATTGGAGCTAAACTAGGACTAAATAAAGACCTAAGCTTGAAGCCAAAGTAAGACTAAATGAAGATCTGCGATTTAAGCCAAACTAAGTTTAAATAAAGCTATACGATTGAAGCTAAACTAAGACTAAATGAAGAACTACGATTGAAGCTAAACTAGGACTAAATGAAGATCTACGATTGAAGCTAAACTAAGACTAAATAAGGATCTACCATTCAAGCTTAAGCGAGACTAAATAAAGATCTATAATTAAAGCTAAACTGTAACTAAATAAAGTTCAACGATTGAAGCTAAACTAGGACTAAATAAAGATCTACGATTAAAGATAAACTGGGACTAAACAAAGATCTACGATTGGATATAAACTGGGGTAAATAAAGATTAACGATTGGATATAAACTGGGAGAAAATAAAGATCAACGATTGAAACTAAATTACCACAAAATAAAGATTGAAGGTAAACTATGGCAAATAAAGATCTACGATTGAAACTAAACTAATTCTAAAGAAAGGTATCAGATCGGAACTACTGATCTACGATTGAAGCTGAACTAAGACTAATTAAAGATCTAAGATCAACGCTTGTAAAATGTGCGAATTCATTTAAATGTGAATAAATTCTAATAAAAATCCATAGATTTTTATGGTCAATATCTTATTTTATTCGCATTATATGTGGCTTTGCGATAAATCAAAATAAATCTGAACAATTTCTGCTGTTTTCGATTTTTCATGATTTTTTAAAACAAACAAAGAAATATATAAACGGCTACAAGGATATTGTTACGAAATTGTACTTGAATTCAAATATAACGATTCTAATGGCTGATTTAAAGTTGCATAATGCTATTTCAAAGCAGTGCCTCTCAAACTGTAACATATAGGTGGGCATTATTAACATTGAATAAAAGCTTTGAGTTGATTATTGATCGTAGGTATGGCAACGCTGAATTTTTGCTGCGAATTCGAATATACGAGCTTTGACAGTTAAAGAACATTGTAGAAAGTTCACCAGAGATGGCTTGTGTATAAATAGTGGCCATGCTTGCAGTCGTGAGTTCAGTTTACCAGAGAATAAACATCAACTGAGTGCCTTAAAGTGTGCTGTATTTTCAAGTGAATTCGTGTACATTATAAAGTGTGTCTGTATTTCTGCGAATTTATAACGTTATAAAAAAACACTGAGTGACTATTTAATTCTGTTGTTGAACATTTTAAATAAATAAAGAATTGTTATAATTTTTTTTTTGTTTTAAAAACAAACACAAACTGCGAAGCGTTTTGCTTATGTGCAGAAACACCCAGAGTCTCTGGCAGGAATCGAACACGCAACCCTCGAATTGATAGTCCAGTCGTCTAAACGGCTTTTATTTGCAATAAAAAGTATCCGGTTTATTTAAAGGAAATAAACCAACGTTTTGAAATGGTTAAAACGTAACAATATGTAAATCTTAATTTGTCGAAGTTGATTTTAATAATTTCGGACAAACCATTTTTGAGTTATCATTAATTATGTGGAGAAACGTCTAAAAAAATTTTACAATTTTATTTAAAAATTTTTAAGCATAGAATTTAAAAATTGGACCATATTTGTACTTACTTAGCCATGATTCATCAAATCTATATAGTGGTTATTCAAGCCTTTTTTGCTTTTGACCTGTATTATTGATGCTAAGATGAGCCAAAACAAAGATCTACGATTGAAGCTAATCTGGTATTAAATAAATATCTATGATTGATGCTTAAATGACTCTAAATATAGATCTACGATTGACGCTAAGCTTATTTAATCATTGAAGCCAATTAGGGATTAAATAAAGGACTTTGATTGAAGATAAACTTAGACTAAATTAAGATCTTCGTTTCAAGTTTAAATGGGACTCAATAAAGATATGTCATTTAAGCTAAATTTTGAGTAAATAAAGATTTATCTGTTAGTAATAAAGTCAGTAACTATAGAAGTCATTCGAATCGCTAATGTTATGCTAGCATACCTTCCCTTTCCAAGCTATTTTGCCCAAAAAAAAACCTTAACAATTTTAATTGATTGAATTTTAAATGTTTTTGATGTTATACAATAGTTTTAAATTAAAATGATTAGATTTGACAAATTAAAATTTTCATACCCCAACTATTAACAATAGAAATTTAACCAACCATACCAAAAACCATTTGAGGAACAACAGTTAAATAAATATTTGAAATAATTTCCTGCTGGTGATATAACTGCAAAACCAAAAGAAAGCTAAGCTTGTTAGGCTGAAAAAACCTCTTTGGCTTATCTTATAAAAGTGTTTTAGAACATTAACACTTGTCTACAATATAAGCTACAGCACAATATATGAGTCCACACCATTTTGGCTGCTTTGCAGCAAACTGACATCATTAATAATTAAAAAACATTTTTGTTGTATATAAAGCACATTTTATTAATGATTAACACCTTTTTTATATGTATTACTTAAAGAAAAAAAATTAAAGACGGTTTTTAACGTGGGCTTTTTTAGATGCAGCCAAACACAGTGGAAATGCAGCATGTTGCAGCAATTATTACTCCTCCTTTATACTGTAATGGCTACAGTATTTGTTGGAAATACAGTAAATGTAAGTGTCTGTGCAAGGCTTTAGCATCCAGCGCCTTTTGTGAGGACGGCCTTTCAGAAATGTTTCTTTTGGCGTTTTCTTATCAAACAAAACCGTTTGTGATAATACTTGACGTGTTGGCTGTTTAATATTGAAAAATGTTTTTTGTATTTCTCAGTTTTCAAGAACAAACTCTTCCTGTCATAATGCAGGCAAAATGTGTTTTAAAGCTGAATGTAAACAATTAATGATGTGGCTTTTATTATTGGTCAGATAAATAGTTTTAAAGAAATTAGTTGAGAATATTGTTTAGTTTAGTTATTAGAGGCAGGGCATTTCTAATGCTACAGCAATTTCCGGCAGCCTGTTTTATGCTTGTTTAGTTAAAAGAAATTAATGCATTTTACTATAAAAGTGTTTTTCAATCAATTAAAGGCGGGTTTAAAGCAAAAAAAATTAATCATATTTTTTAACACATCATCATTTTTTAAAATAAAATTTGTAAATTTTATTGGTATTTTCTACATTCAACTTATTAAGAAAACGTTTTTAAAATTAAACATTTTTTCCAAAATATCTACAATGTTTTTCTTTATTTCCTTAAAAATTTACCAAAATTTCTAAATGCTTTTTTTAATATTTTAACAAATTAACAATTTCCTATTTAAATTTTTAAAAATATCTCTTTTAAACCAAAACAGCCTTCAATCAATATTACAAGCAGTAAAGCAGAAGAAAAAAAAACATCTGCTCTTTTTCCATTAAAATAATTTAGAAAACTGAACAACAAAAAAATTTTTAAAAAGTAAGAAAAATCAACAACCATTCATTTGTTGGCTTTCTTACTTAGTTGTTGTTAATCGTAGTTATGTACCATATAATCGTGTATCTAATCATGTTTTCTTGTTTGTTAGATTAGTTTTTCTCTTCATGGTTTTTGCTGTAAGAAAGCAAGGAAGGAAAAACACTTACACACACACACACACTCACAAAACAAAAAGCTTTCAATCTCTAAACATATTTTAACATTTTTTCTACAAACTCAAACAAAGAAAAAAATTGAAAAAGAAAAAAATATTTTTACATAAAAACATGTTAAACGCATTATTACCTTTTAGGAAAAACAAAACAACAAAAAATAAAAGAAATGTTTTTACCACAGCAAATACCCTAAGACGACCCTAATGCATTTTTTTCTTTCTAACACAAAAAATGGTTAAAGGAAACATTTTCTAAGTGACCAACAAAAAATAAACGGAGAAAAAACTACTACAACATCATATTGATATGATGATGATTACAACACTCCCCACTTTCAATTGCACACAGCTTAACACAATGAAGCAAAAGGCTTTCGTTGCCAGTAAACAGCAACAACAACGTTTTCAAGATAAACAATTTTGTACAAGGAATATAAAGTAAAGTGTTTGAACACGAATTTTTACGTTCATCCATCATCACAACTAACAACAGCAACAACCACAACACCAAACTAACAACAACAATAGCAGTAATAATAACAAATCGACATTACAACGTACATCTACAATAGCAACAACAATAACAACAACAACTTAAATTATAGATTGTACTGTTTATTACAACATTTGAACAGGAATCATATACAATAATAATAATAACAACAACCACAATAACAACAAGAAAGCAAAAACGCATTCATAATCCAACGCATATTTTTTTGTTTTGTTGCACCACTCACTCTACTCACTCTCTAACATTACAAATGGTTACGATGGTCATTCGTACCAACCAACCGAGAGCAGGAGAGACAGTTAAATGCAACAACAACAATAACAACAGTAAAAGAAATTGTGTAAACAACAAGCCCAACCAGGAATGGACAGATGTGATTAAACTAAACAAACAAAACAAAAAATCCTTTTCAATTACACTGTGCAACAAAAAAACACACAAACTGAACAGTATAGATTCGATTGTATTATCAACGGTGACCAATTATTTTTTATAAGCCTCCAAAGATTCTGAAAATCAGTAGGTCCTCAAAAAAAAGGTGTTCAGTTTTTGGCCAAAAGCTAATTCAGACTTGGTGATAACCGATTAACTATATATGGCAATAATATAGCCAAGAGTCCAACAATTTTTTTTTACATATTTCGGTAAAAAATTGATTTTTTATGTCCTTTTTTTGAAAAGAACTATGGGAAGAGGGACAGGAAGGGATCCCTTATTTTTCACTAACAATTTTTAACAAAGCTGTAGCTACTATAAAGCTGAACAACTCTTGTGAATATATGAATGCAATCTGAACTGTATGGTAGGGTATTCAATTAATCGGGTTTCTGGTTCAATCTGTTAATAGAGCAAATAATTAATCGTGGTTTAGGTTTAATCGATTAATAATCGATTAATAATTTTAGATTATTCGTTAACTGAATAATTTTTATTTTAATTATAAATTGAAAAGAAAAACACGAATTTTGTGTACTTATATAAGCATTTTGTTAATAAAGAGAACAAAATCATGAAAAACAAACAAAACTTAACAATTCAACAAAGGAATAAATAAATAAATATATACACAAGTGAGAGAACAATCTTTTTAAAAAATAATATAATTTAAATGCTTTTCTTCTAAACTATATTTTTTAGTTTTAATAAATCTTTTTAGTTTTTTTGAAGCATACAAAATCCTCCATCACACCATTTGAGTTTTTTTGGATTTTCTTTGGTTTTGAATATATTAATAGTTTCGTTAATTTCTGATAACAGTCTCGTTTCAGTAATGTCTTCAGTTTCGTCTATTACCATGTCGTCCCCTGACTCATAGAACATTCCCCAACATATACAATCAGCGAGAGAGTTTTTTTCCAAGAAAAGTTTTATTAAATCTAAAGAAAAAAATCGTTTAAATTATACAAATCGTGTGATTTCAGAAATATAAATAGTAGATGTTAATATCTTTCTAATCTGTATTAAACCCAAATTTTTACTTATCAAATATACGAGAAAACATGAATTTTAATTGGATGTTTACAACAAAAAAAAACACTCTCACACAAAAAATAATTGACTTTTTTGAAAACTGATGAAACTATATGAAAGATTATAGAACAGTTCATAAAACACGGATTTTAAGTTATTACGTTGTTGCAGCAAATAGGCGATTTGCTGTTTTTTATGTTTTTGTACACAAAATTCGTTGTTGTATTTTCAATTTAAAATGAAAATAGAAATTATTCGGTTAATCGAATAATTTTAAATTAACCGATTATTAACCGAATAAATCTAAACCTCGATTAATTATTTGCTCGATTTTAACGATTAAACCAGAAACCCGATTAATTGAATCCCCTAATAGCTATATATGTATCTTAACCAATAAATAAGATTTCAATGGCATATTACAAAAGATGACATATCTTATGAAAGCTGTATTTGTTTTTAGTGACTTATATGTAATTTTGAATTTTAAAATTCCCAAGTTTATTTTTTTGCTTCGAAAACGTAAAATTTTGTGCCAAAAAAGCAAAGCGTCTTATGCTGGAAGTTTTGCTTTACTTCTTTAAGTTTTGCTTTACTACTTCACTGTTGTTCGCCGATGATTATGATGAATGTGTTTCATCTCTTTCAACGTGCGAGAAATGGTTTGTACGGTACAGAAGTGATGATTTTGAAACGGAAGACTAAGATCGCCCAGGCCAGCCATAAAAGTTTGAAGACCAAAAATTTAAGGCAATACTCCATGAAGATTGTTTTCAAACTCAACAAGAGCTTGCAAAATCATTGGGAATCACAGGGAAATTGGGAACCATAAGAATTGATGCCGAGATACCTTGAAAGATGATTTAGAATGTCCGAAATAATTTTTGAACGCTATAAAAGATCGTTCTTGCACCGAATCATTACTTGTAATGACAAATTGATCCATTACGATAAGAAGCGTAATAGATCTTATGTGAAGCATAGCCAAACAGCTGAATCGACACCAAAGCTAAATATCCATTGCGCTAAGGAAATGCTCTGTATTTGCTGATACCAAAAGGTTCTATATATTATGAGCTGCTCAAATCTGGCCAGACCATCACAGGGAACTTGTACCGAACACAACGGATTCTTTTGAAGTAAGCATTGACCGAAAAACGCCCAAAATATTCGGCTAGACTTGAAACTGTAATCTTCTATCATGACCTATTAAGAACTATTTTGTGTGAAGTATTTGGGAAGTTTTGCCACACCCGATTTATTGTCCAGACCTTGCCCCGTACAACTACTTCTTTATTCGATTGATGCACATCGCTCTCTTTAGGGAATGCTTCTGTTTGAAACAGAGAACCTGATGTTGGCTTGATGCGTTCATGGCCTCAAAAGTTCTTTTGGCACGGACTCCATATGTTGCCTGAAAGATCGGAAAAGGTCATAGCTAACAATGGCCAATACTTTCATTAAATTTATATTGTACAAGTGTTTCAAAATAAAAGCTAAAACTTTTAAAAAATCACATATTTAAATCATACACCCAATAATTCTTTTTTAAAAATTCATAAATTTAAATATATATTTTTTTAAATCATATTGTAAATTTTTCAAAAACTCAAAAATGTGTAAATCATTATTGAAAACAACAAGTTCAATTTAAATAGTTTTTTTTTTGTTTTCAATATAAAATATGAAAGAAAATGTTCTTTCGCATTTAGTGAAACAGGCAATAATAATTTCCAAGGTTTCGTCTGCTCCATACATTGGATAATAGAAATTATATTTTATTTATTTGTGGTACAAAGAGCGTATGCCAAACGATATCAAATAACCAGAGCTTCGAATTAATTTAATTTGAGCAATACATTTTGGAGCCACTAAGAACTACAAGAAGAAGGAAACATCAACTAACTAATATCATTAAATGATCGGAAAAAAACCAATATGACAGCTTCAAATTGCAAGTGATCTACATATGCAGAAAGAACCAGTGAATTGGGGATTGCACTTTATCCTTTCCGTTATACATTAACAAGGCATAATTAAATATTATCTTTTGTATCCAGATGAACTTCTGAACTTCAGAAGCTTCAGAATATACCACAATCAACGAAATGTATGAGGCTTCAAGTAACCACACGAACTTTAACCTCAATAATGAATGAATTGAGACAGTGAATAGTTTAGGATAATTTGGCAGCATTATTTTTCCCAATTAATGTACTGAATCTCTCATTCAGAAAATAAGAAATGTTTATAATAGTACTGAATTTTCCATGCCTGTTCTTAACAAAATTTCGCCAAAACAACAATTACAACAACATATACAGAGGGGAGAATACAATGAACCAAAAAAATTATTTGAAGGTAAATTCAATGTTAGTGGCTTTTACTTACACAACTTGTTGCTGTTACAACAACTACAACTAAACAAAAAAAAAATAATAAAAAGGAAAGATTTGTTTTCCTTTTTATTTTTGTCTTTTTTTGTTGTTTTTCGTAACATGTTTTGGAAGTTCATCGAACGCATGACTTCACTTTTCGTTACAAGCCGAATGGCCAGAAAACGAGAGATTTTTGAACTCTTTAAGAGAAACAATAAAAAGAGAGCAAATAATAACCATAATTCCCCAAAAAAATTCAAAGCAATTTTATGAATGTTTATGTTTAGGTTTTTCTTTGCGATATTAAGAGGGGGAGGATTGGGAGGGTTTTCGTGTTATTGTTTTTGTTGTTAATGCTGTTGACTACTTTAGGAGGAAATTTTTGGCTTTAGCTTTATTTGGGCAATTTTACGTCATAATATCCTAAAAAAAAACATAAACACGCATTTGCTGGTTGGAAAATGATGGGATTTGTTGTTTTAAGTTAAAGTATCAACGAGAAAGAAAGTGTGTATTTAAAACACAGCTTGTTAGTTATTTGTTTAAGTGTGCGTAGCTGCTAGAGATTTAGACAGAATTTTAAAGGAATTAATTGAGATTTCAATAATTTTCACTAGGATTTGTCTAAATATCGAAAAAGTCACATTTACTTAAATTCATCGAATTATCTACATCAATGCTTTCTGTAGTTTGATTACAATCTTTACATGGCCGTCTGTCTATGTCGAAGGAACCAACACTGCTCCTGATAATCCGGCATCTGTTAGTTGACTCCTGTCAAAATTTCAACAAGATGCGTCATTTAGTTTGTGTTTGACAGCCATTGATAGCAGACTACCGCGTGACTTGAGCAGAATATGGAAAAATTTTAATTTGATCATTAAGCATATGGGGCGAAAAAAAACTCAAAACAAGGCTAAGCTCGATAAATAATATAGGAATTCTGCACTATTAATTTCAAGCACGGAAGGTGCCAAATATTCTAGACGCACCGTTGCGGTCTCTACACCCGAAACAATTAAAAAAAATTCACGATTTGGTGTTGGCCGATTGGAGATTGAAATTGTGGAAGCCATAGGCATCTCACATGACTCATTCGTTTTAATTTTGAATGATCGATTGGGTATGAGAAAGCTTTCCTCAAGATGGATGCCGCTCACAATCGACTGCAACCGCAATCGTGTGATAATTTCGCAAGAGTGTTTGGCATTGTTCAAGAGCAATATAGAAGATTTTTTGCACCATTTACTAACCGTGGATCAACCACAACAAACCAGAGACCAAACCACAGTCAAAACAGTGGGTTTCTCAGAGTGAATCGCCGCCAAGGTCGGTTTTGCACCCAATAAAGTCATGGCGACCATTTTTGGGATGCTCGCGGAATAATCCGCATTGAATACCTTTAAAATTTAATGAAGATTTCATCAAAAAGTCATAGACTTTCCTCATTTTAAAAATTTGCGAACTTTAATTTAAATACATAGTTTACATAGACAGACGGAAGGGCGGACATCGTTAAATCAATTCAGAAATATAATCTCTATCGATTTGCGCGTTATAAATATCATCTTAAACGTACAATATCCATCCCACTATTGACTTTGTCCTTGAGGTGGAAAAGACTTCAAATTTAAATGAATTATACTCAGAATTGTGATGTTAAATTTGAGTGAAATTTTTACATGGACAGACAGATGTACGGACATTCCTAAGTCGGCTCAAGATGTGGTTTTGGAATAATTTGTGCTTCAAAAGCTTTAACATCAATGCATACTATTCCATATAATATAGAGTTTGTCTTTATTTTAATCATATTCAAAATTGTGAATTGTAATGTTTGTACATGGTTTAAATGGACAGACAGACAAACGGCCGGACATACTTAGAGTGACTGATATGATTATGAATCCATTTGGATGTTAAAAACATCAGCTTGCACGCATTATATCTATCGTTGTATAGAATTTGTCCTTTAGAATAAAAACATGTCAAATTTGATTAAATTGTATTAAAAATTGCGACAGGTAGTTTGATTACAAGGTTTAAATGGATAGACGGATGGATGGACATTCGAAAATAGATTAAAAATATTATTCCAGCTTGATTTGGGCATTATAAACATCAGCAAAAACACGCATTATTCATCACACTATAAAGTTAGCTTTTGACCATAAAAAGAAGACCAAATTTCACTAAATTTTATTCCAAAAAATTATTTGAATAAACAAACTCTACTTTTAATTCCCTGCCTTTTTATTAGATTTGTTTGGTTTTGTTTGAATGTATCTAATAGTTTTTGATTTAAAATATTTCTATGCCTACTTTACCTAAGGCTTTTTACAGTCAACTGTTGTGAACACTTATTTCCAATTTTTTGCATTTTAGTTTTTGATTTATCAATAAGTTTTATTTAAAATTTTCTATTTATGATTATATTTTTTTCTGTTATTTTTATTGGTGGCTCTTGTAGATTGTTAACAACAACATTTAGACAATATTTTTCTCTATTTTGTTTTCTCGAAAAATATTTGTTAGTCTTGTTAAATTCAATGATATTTCATGTTTTTGCTTCATAGCTTTTTTTGCAAAACTTTTTTTTGTAACATGTTAAATGTCTATTGTGTATGTTGTTTAAAGATAGAGATGTTTTAATAAAAATAGAAAAAAAGTTAGTTACACATTGAGCTTGTCTTGTAAGCAGAAAAATGAAAACGGTTTTTGGAGAAAGTGAAAAATAAAGGCAGCCAGTTAAACAAAGGTTGTGGAGGTAAAGTAAAGTAATGCATAAATATAAAAATTTTAATGTAGATATTTTTGAGTTTAATATAAATAGTAAGTTTTAACCATGAAGTAATTTTTTGTGAAAGAAATTATAACAAAAATTTTAAAAATTTAAAAGAGAAATTATTGAAAATTTATTTAAATTAAAGAAGATTTTTCGTAACATAATTTGATTAATGTCTTATTAGATAAAAAGTGAACCAGAACCGTTCAATATAAAAAATCTCAAAAATATAAATTCAGATTTTCCGCAAATCCTCCCATTCAAGATTTTATAGTTGCTTTTATGGACACTCCGTAATATACATTACTGTGTTATCGTGCCTGATGTCGCAATTATTCTCTTCTTTTTCCACAACTGCCTTGTTTGCTTTTTTGTCCGGTATTGTTCTTCAACATTATTTGGTCCATCAGCCACATGAAAATCTTGTCCCGGAAGCTGTGAAAAGTCTGCCAATACATATGATTCATCAACCATCGTACAACAGTAGTATTTTTTTTATAAAATTTTACCCTAATTTTTTAGATCTTTCTTTTGCTTCTAAGTTCTTTAACGCACTGCGATCTGGATCTTTCTGAACTTTACACGACTTCAACCCAGCACTAGCTTTGGTGGCTTTTCAGAAGGAAGTGTTTGGTGTTCTTTGAAAGAGTTGATCGACTGATTTTGCTTTACCAATATCTGTTAGACCATTTTTTCTTCCTGAGCCAGGTTTTCTTTCAATGTTCAAGTCTTCCTTATACTGCATAGTGGGGCAGAATCAAAATTTTTTGGAGGACTGAGTTTTAAAGTAGCATATTTTTGAATATAATTGAGATATTTTTTTTTTGTAAGACAAACAATTAACTTATCTAAGCATAAAAATTAGTTCGGAATTAATTTGGATCACATTGTTTCTAATATTTGCAATCCTATTAAAATTTTAATACAAATTTTAGTTTTAGAAAATGTATGAAAATGTAATATGTTTAAATCTTTATTAATTAACAAAATTCAATGAAATTGTCAACTTTTTTTAAGTTTGTCATTTTAAATAACATAGTGCAAAAAAACTTGTTAAAAGGTCAAACGAAATCCCGCAATTCCTAAAAATAGCCTATAAGGTTCATTTCATTTCGCACTGGAAAAATATTTTGGGGATAAACAGGGAACACTTCAGGGTTTAGAAAACTGCTTTCGATTTTCTGATCCCAGCTTTGAGATTTTAGAACATGTGGCCTAAATTTGAAATTTTGATAAATAAAACAAGTAAGAGTGCTATATTCGGCTGTGCTGAATCTTATATACCCTTCACCAAATTATACTTCAAAATTTTAAATATTTTTAGGTAAACAAAATTTAATTTTTTTTCCAGTTGTTTGTTTTTATTTTTTTGTAAAAAAATTTTTTTCGATTATTTAAAATTTTTTTTAAATTTAAAATTTTTTTTTTTGTTTTTTCAATTTTTTTTTGTGAAAAAAAAATTCGGGATTGTTATTTAAAATTTTTTTTAAATTTAAATTTTTTTTTTGTTTTTTAAATTTTTTTTTTGTGAAAAAAAAAATTCGGGTTAAAATTTTTTTTTCCGATTTTGACCCATTGTAGGTCCAACTTACTATGGTCTTATATACGTCGTTGCAAATGTCTTTGAAATATCTATCAGTAGATATCCATATTGTCTATATTAATGTCTTAGTAATCCAGATATAGGTCAAAAATCGAGGTTGTCTTGGTTTTTTCCTCATATCTCAGCCATTTGTGGACCGATTTTGCTGATTTTAAATAGCAAAATTCTCGAAAGCATTATTGAAGATTTGGATCCCGAAGATATCTGGGGTCTTCAGAAAATTGATTTCAACAGACAGACAAACAGACGGACATGGCTTAATCGACTCCGCTTTCTATAAGGATCCAGAATATATATATGTATATTATAGGGTCGGAAATGAAAAATGTAGAAATTACAAACGGAATGACAAACTTATATGTATATACCATTCTCACGAAGGTGAAGGGTATAATAAGTCAAATTCCGAAGGGCGTAGGGGCGACATATTCGAAAAATAGTACATGTTTTTATCACAATAATGTTCTAAGGAAAGATATAAAATTTTTATATGTTCTTAAAGAATTTTTTTTTAAAGTAAAAAAAACAATAAAAATCTACTATTTTTTGAATTTTTATATCGAAAATCGGTAATTTTTGGATCCGTAATTGGTTTTATCCTGAAATCTTTTGTGTATTAATGGTAATTTAGTTATCTAACTGACAAAAAAATTCGAGTTCATTGGGTCCAAAAGTACGACCTATATTTTTAAAAAAGCATACCGAGGTATGGCAACATTTTTATATTTAAATTTTCAAATGCTTATAGCTTTTAAATTATAAGAGATAAATATCACAGGCAAGCATGTCTTTTCAAGCCCTAGCTGGGTGCTTTCCAAAAATATAAAATTCAAATCGGATAGGAAACAAAAAAATGGCACGTGTTTAAAAATGTTACGTATGGAAGGTAGCCTAATTTGAGCCCCCATGGCGCCGCCTCTGCAGAATTTGTAGGACCCATTTGCATAGCTTAAACTCCAGTGCTCCTTGGCTAGATCCTTGGCTAAATTTTATCTCGATCGGAACAGCCGTTTAGAAATGCCAGATTTATTTCAAAAAACTTTTGATTCTCTCCCACAGTGCGGAGTCTTTTAAACCTTGGAATTGGAGTCATTACTCCATGAAGATTGTTGTAAAACTCAACAAGAGCTTGCAAAATCATTGGAAGCTACTCAATCAATAATTTCAAAACGTTTACAAGCAGCAGGATTCATCCAAAAGCAGGAAAACTGGGTGTCATGCGAATTGAAGCCGAGAGACCTTTAAGGACGATTTTGCATTCCCGAATTTAAGCTTGAACGCTATAAAACAAGCGAGTAATTACTTGTGATGAATTAGGGATCCATAACGATAACCCGAAGCGTAAGAGATCGTATGTGATGCCCGATTAACCAGCCGAATCAACACCAACGCCAAATGTCCGTGGCTCTATGGTAATGCTGAGTATTTGGTGGGAGTAAAAGGGTGCTATCTATCTGTATTTGGTTAGAGCAAAAAATCTGTCCAGACCATCAAATTGAACCAGTACCGAACATAACTGTTTCATTTGAACCGAGCATTGGCCGAAAAACACCCAGAATATGCGGTCAGGCATGAAACCGTAATATTCAATCTTTACAACGCTCGACCACATCTTGCAATATCTATTAAAAACTATTTAGAAAGAAGTGGCTGGGAAGTTTTGCCTCACCCGCTTTATAGTTCAGACTGTGCACTGTCCGACTATTATCTCTAGGATACGCTTCACTTTAGAACAGAGTACTTGATATTGGATTGATTCGTTCTTGACCTCAAAAAATTAGTAGTTCTTTTGACTCGGAATACATATGTTACCAGAAAAACGGGAAAGGGTCATAGCTAACAGTGGCCAATACTTTGAATAAGTTTATATTGACCAAATGTTTCAAAATAAATGCTAAGCATTTGAAAAACTCCTTACAAGTCACACAATAGTTTTAAAACTACTAAGAGGAAAAAGGAAGCTGCATTCTTTTATATTCACAACATTGTATATATGACTATAAAATCTCTTTTTGCTCTATACAAAAGTATTCAAAAAACTCCCTGTTATAATTGCAAACCAGTGTAGGTGGACATTAGCATACTAAGCAACATAATTTCCACAATAATAAATACCAGCAGACCATATATCCCAAAAAAAAAACAACTTGTACACACATAAAATAATCATAATCAGTTTTGACAAAACAGGCAGCAGCAGGCTGCCAAAGCCAGCCAAACTACAGTAGCACTAAGGCATCATTCCTTAAGGAATAAAATGCCAGTTAAGCGAGGAAAAAAATATCACAAAATTAAATTAAATTTATTACTTAAATACAAATACAAGCATGTGTTCCTTTTTCCTTACACACTCTTTACTACTAACAAGTATTCATTATTTTTTTAATACTAAAAAAAGTATTTATTTTTGATATATTTTTTACGGTTTCAGTCTTTCTTTCAGAAATTGAAATAAACTTGATTGCTTTTGTCTCCATTTAATCAGACATGTTGTTAAAATGTTCTTTAAGTGTTGTAAGTTGTTTATTTTTTTTATTTTTGTTGTTAATGTTTAATGTTGCAGTTGTTGTTTGAGCCTTTTAAATTTATTACTTTATGCTGCTGGTATGACTTAGTCGTTAACATACCCTGACTTTTTATTTGTATATTTCAAAAGCAAAGTATGTCTAAAGCAAAGCTTGACTGATTTTAATTAAAGTTAATTGAAATTATGTGTTTTTGAAAATGTTTTTATTTTTTTTTTTGTGTTTGTTATAAGATTGATTTCTGTTTTACAAAAATTTTACAAATTACCTAATATTTAAATTGTTTACATATTTTATGGTAAAGTAATACATAGAAATAGTTTCAAAATCACTTTACTATCTTTATTAAGGCCTTGTTAGGAATTTGTGGTAACAAATATTAAAGTATAGAGACAGGTGATTTACATAAGAAGCTGGTTACAAGCAGCTTACCAGCATATTAATATATTTTTGGGGGAAAAGAACAAAAATTAAGAAAACAAACAAAAACTATGATGTAAAGTTTGTGTCTTGTGTCTTTTGTTTTGGCACGTGTTAAGAAAAAATGTAGGAATTGAATAATTGTTAGAATGTTTTTAATATTTATTTTATACTACTTATAAGCAAGTTAAGTTATATTAAACACTGAAGATAAATTTATGAGTATTTTAATGTATTTAAAATATTTCTATTTTAAGTTAAGTTCGTACTGTGAATTTGTACTTTTCATCGCATAGAAGGATAGAAAATTGCTATTTTCGAACTTGTCATTTCCGATTTCAATGAATCTTATCACAGATATATAGATACACATCAAATCATTGGTTTTTTTTTAATGTAAAGTCTGTCCAAACATTATAAAAGTGTATCTTAGACCTGCACTTAGGTAATAAATTTGCTTTGGTAACTAAAACAAATAGTATCTTCTGTCGTCGAGTAAAAAAATAGCAAAGTATTTGTTCCATCAGCTAATGTTTTTTTGTGGTTTTTTAACTAAAAATCTATGAAATTTAAAATATCTGCAGAATTCAATTTTTAATTCAAATATATTTAAATTCGTACAAAATATTGATTTAAAATTTATTTTTTTAGATTGAAAATATAATTTTCCAAACAAAAGAGTTAATTGTATTGGAATTCGAAGTAAAATTGTCTCCGCTGTTTCAAGAAAACTGAATATTTAGACAAAAATTGTGAAATTGGAAAATGCTTAAATATCCTAAACCTAAAAATTTGGGATTCACAATAGATGGCGTAACTTTTCAAAGTTTTTTTTGTATAGCCTTCGCCATGAGTGGCAAGGATATATGCTATTTGTGATCCCACAAAGTATATATATTCTGTATTGTTATAGATAATGGAGTCGATATATGAAAATCGGCCAACAAATGGCTGAGGTATAAGGAAAACTTAGATTTTTGTCCTATTTTTGATCTATATATAGATTACTAAGTCATTAATATGGACAATATGGATATCTAATGATAGTTATTAATTATTATTAAGTCCTTTGCAATGACGTATATAAAGTCGAAATTTTTTTTCACAAAACAAAATATTTTTTTGTCATAAAATTTTTTTCACTAATAAATTTTCAAATAGAAAATTTTTTTTTAAGAAATTTTTTTTAAAGAAATAAATTTAAGTTTTTTTTCCCTATAAAATCATTTTCACTAATAAATTAAAAAAAATATTTGTGTTAAACAATTTTTTAAAAAAATTTCGATTTTTTTTTAAATTTGTTCCCCTAAAAATATTTAATACCCAAATTTTTTTTCACAAAACAAAATATTTTTCTCATACAATTTTTTTCACTAATAAATTTTCAAATAAAAATTTTTTTTTTTAAATTTTGGAAAAAAAAAATTTTAAAAAATTTTGAAAAACAAATTTTTTTTTAAAAAATAAAAATTAAATTTTTTTTCTCATAAAATCATTTTCACTAATAAATTAAAAAAATATTTGTGTTAAACAATTTTTTATAAAAATTTCGAAATTTTTTTAAATTTATTCACCTAAAAATATTTAATATTTTTGTGGTTAAGTATAATTTGGTGAATGGTATATACGATTCGGCACAGTCGAATATAGCTCTCTTACTTGTTTATTCTCACTTAGTTATTCAATATTATGGTGTAAACAACAAGGTTTTTTTTTGCTTCAAAAATTTCGAATTTTCTGCCAACAAACCCTCTTATGCAGGAAATTTAGCTTTAAAAAAAATGCTGCTCAAGCACACTGATTACCCACCAAATCTTAAGGTAAATATGTTCCATTGGTTTTTAACGTGCGAGAGATAGTTTGTGCGGTTCAGAAGTGATAATATTGACACACAAGACAAATATCGCCCAGATCAGCCACAAATTTTTGAAGATCAAGAATTGGAGGCATTACTCCATGAAGATTGTTAGCGAAGCTTATGAGATCGTATGTGAAGTCCGGTCAACCAGCCGAGTCAAATATCCATGGCGATAATATTTGATGGGAGGAAAAGGCCAGACTATCACAGGGAACCTGCACCGAACACAACTGATTCATTTGAAGCGAGCATTGGCCCAGAATATGCGGCCAGGTATGAAAACGTAATATTCCATCATGACAATAATCGCCCAAATGTTGCAATGGTTGTTAAAAACTATTTAGAATGAAATGGTTGGGAAGTTTTGCTCCACCCGCTTTATAGGACATTTTTATAGGGAATTGGTGAAATAAGCGATCGATTTCAGCCAATTTTAATAGGCTTCGTCCTTGTGCACAAAATTTACATATACAGTCAGTCAGTCGGACGTTCGTTTAATCGATACAGAACGCGATTCAGAGTCTCTCGTTAAAATTTAAGGTGTATATTAGGCTAGTATTATTTGGGCGTCACAAACATCCGCACAAAAGCACAATACCCTCCCCACTGTAGTGTAGGGTTCTGGTTCTGTGTTGGAACAATCGACTTTTTTCTGATAAAAGTCGAAATCGAATTTTTGGTTGGAAAAAAGTCGAACAATCGATTAAGTTATCTCAAAAGTCGAATAGTCGATAAAAGCCGAAAAAAGCATAACTAAAAAGTAGATAGTTAGAAAATTAAAAAACTGTCAGTATAACTATTTAAAATTTTTAAAAAACGAAAAAAGTCGAAAAGCTTCAACTATAGAACCCTACTATGGTGGTGTATGTGATAAAAAAAAATATTTGCCGCATTTTTTAATTAAAAGTGCTCAACTTATAGACGACTGCTTCATCGCAAAATTATGTCTAACAATGAGTCTAATTTTTGGCATAACGTGTTTGTTAATAAAAAAATTTGTCGGAAGGAGTAAGACTAATCCACAACATACCCCGCATGATTATTTCTTGTTGTTGACGCCTTGGATGCCAATATTGTTCATGTTATGACATACGGCCAGCAATGCTCGAAAATGTGTCCCAAAATTTGATGTCCAGAATGCGCTTTGTCAAGACCAGCCGCGGTGGCCATATGCCCGAAATTATTTTCAAATTTATCTTTCGAATGAAATTTTTCTAAATTTACTTTTTGTCTTATATTTTACAATTTCAAGTTCTATCGGACTTGGGTCATGCCCTCATTCAATATTTTACTAAGTAGGCGTAACTAAAATCAAAAAAATAAAAATATTTGATGGATTTTTTAATCAAAAGTACTAAATTGGTATTTAAAACCATATAAAATTCTACATTGTAAACATGTATCATCAGAAAAGTTTCAGTTTCCTTATTCAATGAAACTCTAACAACTTTGTCCATTTTCCATTGACTTCAGTAAATGATACTTGATTTTATTTACAACAAATAAAGCTTTGAAAATATTTATGCAAATAATGATAATTTCAAATATAAAAAGTAAATATAATTTTTATTATAACAATCATAATAATAAAAAAAAACTCAGTTAACTAACCTCCCTAACGAATTTATGGCGTTTTCTTTCCTTTTTGTTTTTTCAAACAAAATTATTGCCCAAAAATGGCTATTGTTATTGTTTTCCTATTATTTATATTACTTTATGTTTGCCTACATCTAAACATTACATAATTTTCAAATTTACAAGCATCTCAAAAACAAAATCTCATTCATTCATACGAAAAAAAAAAAAACTGAAAAAATCAAACCAGTAATATCTAAATGCCCTTAAGTGTTGCGGTTAAAAACATACAAGAGATTTTCATTTTCACATGTTTATGTTGGTTTTCCTAAACCACTACTAGACACGCTTAAAATTTTGCATACACGGCCACTTACTCACACACAACACCTTTCGCTTATTCAAATACTTTTAGATACAATTTTGCTTTGGAGATGAAAAATAAACAAACAAACAAACCAACATAAAAAAGCTGAACAAATTTTATTTAAAATGGAAAAATAAGCAAGAAAACTAGCGAAAGCGTTACATCAAATACTTACTGTAGTAAAGAGTTATCAATAAATAATAATGTAATAATAATATTTTAACATGGTTAAAAAATGAAAATGGAAATGGAAAAGCTTAACGCAATCAGCATTTTAAAAAAATGGCCACAATAAATTATTGAACAAGTTTTAAGATAATTTTATTACTTGGAAATCAATGAAATTTTCTTGTTATTAAGAATTCAAACAAATAATTAAAGAAGATGCTTTTTTTGTTGAAACAAAATCTTTAATAACAATTTGCATAACAATAACCACAATGTATCTTCTATACGCATAAAAAGAAGCTGCTTATTTATTTCGTATGCTTTACTTTTAGCCATTAATACGTTTTCCTTTAAGTAACACTCGTAAGTTCCAGTTAGCTCTTTGAAGTCTGGAAATAAAAAAAACTTAAAACTTGTTCTTCTTGATTGTTTCATAAATAATACCTTTATGTTGCACTTAAACGAAAAAAACAGAAACAGTAACAAAACCACCACTATTGGCTACAAAAGACACCAGAAAGCCATCAAAGCCAGCTACTGGTGTTTGTAAATTGCCCATAAATTATAAAACTATGAAATGAATTCAGTTGGGGACTGAGTAACTGACTGAGTGAATGAGTGACTGAATGCAAAGTGTTTGAGAAGTGAATTCAATTTTGTCAAATAACTACTTTAGTTGGGGCATGAATGAAACCAGCAACCAACCAGAATTCATAAATAAAGTGTCATTTTAATTTGATGTTAATTTAACAAAGATTGCAAATATTACATTTCTTTAATTATACAAAATTGTTGTAAATTATTGAAACTATACCAAGAAAAAGTGTTAATTATGTAACAAACTTGCAGAAAAACTAACACAAACATTTATTAAAAATGGTTTTCAACAAAAGTACAATAATTAATTCAATACGCGTCTTAAGCATACCATAAATTGTTTGAGGTATTTTAAAATATTATAAAACACAATTCTATAACAATGTATGCAATTGAAAAATCAGTTTAATTGTAAAAACAAAAGTCTTAAGCAACAAACTTGCAATTAGAACAACAATTGTCAATGCAAAGTGGTTGTCGCAGACAGAGCAACAATGAAATTTGCATTTAAATAACTAATTAGACAAGAAACTATAATAAATGCCATAATATTTAAACAAACATTTGAAATATTACTGCAAACATAATTTCAAAAACCTTACATATAAATAGGTGGAAATTGAAATGACTCTTGACAGTGTTCTAATATTTAAATAAAGGCGAAATTTTTAAAATTTATTTGAAAAGAATTGTTGGCTTTTTAATTAGTATCTTCAAGTTTGTCTCAGTACTTTTATAGTGACTGTAATTGGACGTATAATATAATTTACTGAATTTTTGCATAATCTTGAAAAAAAAAATTGTATTTGAAATGGTCAAAAAAGGTTTTTTTTTAATATTACAAAGTTCAAATGATATATGTAAATTACATGCTATAAATTGTACTCTGTTGTATTGAAAATATTCTCCAAGCTAAACAAATTTTCAAATTACTGATGTCAACTGCACGTACTTCTATTTGTCTTATGCCGTTTTCTTTTCTGGCATTAATGATGCCTTTATTTTGCCTTTTACCTTTTTTGTGTTCTCTTCTGAATAAAAAGTAGTTTGGTAAGCGTATAACGCGTTCTTTTCAAATAATGTTGCCCTAAACCCCCGAAAATTTATAAAGGGGTTAGAAATGCAGCAATTTTTAACATATTTTCTTGTTATTGTTTTTGAAGTTCGTTCGTGTTAATGAAAAGTGTTAAAATGGAAGCAAAATGTAAAGTTTTACAATATTTGCACAGAGAAAACAGATTCGTGATAGCAATAGAATTTGTTGCCAATCGAATGATTCAACCCTCTGTTGATAATGTTGGTATTAACAAGTAAGAGAGATATATTCGGCAGTGCCGAATCTTATATATTGTGAGGACCTAAATTCTTGGAATTTAGACCCACATAAATTAATTTGTACAAAACTTAGGAATAAGCCAAATAAAGAAACTATTATTGTTTTATTGGGCAGATGATGGATGACATCCATCATAGTGGGGCGGATTACATCCGCCAATATTTGGGTTTAATTAACTTTCAGAGATCCGGAGGACGATGGGGTACAGGAGGTCATACGAGCCGTACAGTCAGGGGCAGGTGGTGGGTACAATACTGGCTGCGAAAATAAACAACAGAGTGTCTACAGCAGAATATCAACAGCAGAGGGTGTCAGCAGAGAGGAGTCAACAGAGAGAGAAGTCAAACAGAGAGAAGTCAACAGAGAGGAGTCACAGAGAGGAGTCAAGAGAGGGTAGTCAAGAGAGAGAGAAGATATTCAGCCGTATTAAAGAGGACACAAGACAAAGAAGGAAGTAGCCAAGAAATACAACAAACACAATATATACCAGCAATACAACACACACAGGCAGTCCGCATCACAAACAAACAGAGTAACACACACATAGGATCAAACAATTGAAATGAATTATGTTACAACCGCTACCGGTTCGAACATTTTTTTACTGCATTAGCTACAAAGCTACAATAGTTGTAGAAAACAATAATATGTATTTAAACTAATGTAACAGAGCAATCGATCTCTCTTTGGTGTTGTACAAGTGAACGGGTAAGACGTGACAAGCCGGTAAGATAAAGAATAAACAAGTTACAGAGCAGTGCTAGGGAGTAATAAAAATAGGATTTGGTAACACCGATCCTTTGTATAGTGAGAACAGGGCGCTGGTTTACAATCAGCAAAACAAGGCGGATTACATCCTACCTTGCCCAAAACAGATTTACATCCGTGGAGAGAGGAGATTAGGGCACTGGCTCAGGGCAAGAGTGGTAGATATTTTTCTTGGAAGTAACACTCGGAAAAATCAGGGACGAGTGTAGATTCTAGAATTACATTCTAGGATATTTTAAGAGTAGGAACTAGTGGACAGGAGTGATAGGGCATCGGTACGTGTCACCCGGGAGTTCACGGAGCAACAGCAAATTGTTCTCAATAAAGAAGCATTTGTGGCTCAATAAACTCAAGTGAAAAAAATAAACAAAAGAAAAGTGTTTTTAAAGTTTTATGTTAAGGACCCTGGACTAGGCTGAGTGCTACCCCAGCTTCAAACCCGGAGTAACCGGAGGTTCCTTACAATATCCTTCACCAAATTATACATCAAAATAAAAATTTTAAATTGAAATTTTTTTTTTAAATTTTTTAAAAAAATTTAAGACAAAAAAGCTTTTTTGGCGAAAAAGAAAATTTGGTTTAAAAAATATTTTTTCCAATTTTGACTCGATTTTAAAATATAACCGAACCGGGTCTATACCGCATATATTGATGTATGAATCATGTATGTATGGTTTTTGGGGGCAACGGAAAAGTGATTTGAACATACAGACGGACATGGCTAAATCGACTCCGCTATCTATAAAGATACGGATTCGCATATGGGAAATGAAGAAATTACAAACGGAATGACAAACTTATATATACCCTTGGACTCATGGTGATGGGTATAAAAATGGGAAACAGCGGTCCATGATTTCACCTGGCCCGCATATAAATGTCCTCCCGGATTACTGTCTGAGCAGTCACAAATATGTGGATTCTGCGGCAATTCACAAATTATTTCTTAGATCTCTGAAATTATACTATAAAGTATGACGATAATCGGGCAATATTCGTCCCAAGTGCCCATACAAGGTCCCCCTCAGAAAATGCCTTCAACATTCATAATTGTCTTATATTAATTAATATCGTGATGAAATTTGACATAAACAAGTTTTATGTTAAACTAAATCTAACAACTTTTATGAGGATCGGTTGATAATATATCTCACATATAACCTCTATATCAGAAAAATATTTTATTGTCACACAGTCGAATATAAATATAAATTACATACTTATTTATGTATAATCAACATTTATTACATAATTTAATATTAATCATACGCCCAGTATTTTAATTCATTGGTACAAACTAACCCCCTTAAATTTTCAACTTTGTCAGCCCTTAATAAAATAGTTTGTTTGTTAGCATTATTATTTGCATAAACTTCTTGAAAACCTGTAGTGATAGTCTTATAACAAAGTTGTGGTTGCTTATCTGAGTAAAGACATTTAAACTTTGGCAAATAATCGAGGTGTTTTTTTAAGAATTTTTACTATTTTTTTCTGACAAACTTTTGCATTACACAGAGAAAACAGATTCGTGATAGCAACCGAATTTGTTGCCAATCGAATGACTCGGTTGCACACATAGAATTTTTCAGTTCTAACAACAGAAATTCAGTTGATAAAGAACAATTTCGGTTGAGGCAACAAAACTTCAGTTACCCCTTCCAAAATATTGTAACCACAACTGTAAAATTCGGTCACTAAGACAGAATCATTCGATTGGCAACAAATTCGGTTGCTATCACGAATCTGTTTTATCTGTGTATAATTCACATTGTAATAGTATTTATTTAGAACTATATTATGATAAAAAACATACATTTTTAAAAGTTCTTCATGTCCATTAGAAATCTTTCTAAGAATTTGAAAACGATTAATAAATTATTGCATTAAATTTGATTGATTTTCTTCTAAATTTTCAAAATACATTGAGGAACAAACAACTCAACAAATAGTTTTGCTTGCACTTAGCATATTTATTTTTTTTTAAGTTTTCATAACACAGATTAATTAATATTCATCATACGCTACCATGGCTTGACAAGAAGAAAATAAGTTCGAATCGAATTTATGAAAATTCTCATTCCTGTTTAATTAAATTTATTTAATTTTGTTTAAGAATATTTTTTTTTTAATAGACATTAAATCTTAGTTTTAATCCTACTTTAAGTTGAAATCTTTAGCTAGGCATAAATATATGAAACTGATTAATATTTAAAATATAAAACATTTAGATTTTACTATCAAAACTGCCCACACATATTTTTTCTAGCATCTAAATTATTTAAATTTATCACTTTTAATAGAATGACTTCTGAATATTGATATCTGCAGCCATATAAACTTAATTAATTTAAAACATTAAAATTTTTATTAAACAACAAAAGCAGCAGCATTGACGTCATGGTGTAAATGAATATTAACAATTAAAAAAAACACAGAGCTACAGTGAAAAACCAACAGCTAAAGGAAAAGCGATGGCTTAATACTTTGCATAAATTTATAATTTAATAATGTTTCGAAATAAAAACTAAAAATTTGACAAAATTTCTCATATTTTTAAGTCATACACCTAATAATATAAGGTTTGTGTTTTGTAGTCTAGTGTAATTTGTGGCTCATAATTAACTCTCATACACTATAATTTAGTTTAGTGTCTGACTACCGATTTAATCAATCAATATTATTCTGCTGTAGCCTTTTAATACCTTGGCTACTTTATGAAGCATAATTTTTCATATCAATAAGTTAGAATATTCTTAATAACTGTCTAACACGTAAAAATTGCAATTAATTAAATTTACATATTAATTGCAATTAACTAAAACTGTATATAGTTTAAATGAATATATAAGAAAACTAGTAAATATAAATACGACCACACATATTTTTATTTATTTTTTTTCAAAATTGTTTATTCAAATATAAAACAAAATGCATTGAATTAAACAGATGAGAGATTTAGAAAAATTCAATTTCAAGAATTAAAATGTTCAGATTGTAGACCCAATTTCGGGTACAGCCTTTTAAGCCAAGATTTTATAGTTTTTTTTTATTTTTTTTTTAAACCTCTAACCAATATAAGTGAATATAAACTGTAGATATCTGAGTCTACTAACCATAATTTGCTTAAGTTTATAAGTGTTTTCTTAACTTTATTATTCTCTCTATATCAATTGATTGTTCATTTATTTTCCAAAATCTGTTTTTTTTTTCTTCTACTTAAACCAGGGCTTTTACGCTGAACTTAAAGATACTACAACGACAACAACAAGAACCCACGCCAAAAATGCAAATAATTGGTTAAATGTAATATGTAGTATAAGAAAACAAACAACACCAACAACAACAACAATAAAAACAAAATTAAATTTACAACAAAAAAATTAAATAAAAAAAAATACATTCCAACCGACAACAACAGGGACTGGGGGTACTCACTCGATCGAATTGGTTTTAATAAATTTATATGGGTGCAGCCATTAAATACAATAAAATTACAACAAAAACTACTACTACTACAACACCAACAATCATTTTAGAATTTGAAACCACTTTTATGTTGTTGCTGTTTCAATTTTTACTATAATAAACTCTTTAATAAAGTGCAGTAAATGCTGTATGTTGCCTGTCAATTGACTCCATGTATTTGTTGTTAAATAAATGAATTAAATAACAAAAACAGCAAACCTCTTTGTATAGCAAAAAAAAAAAGAATTATTGTTTATATTAAAAACATTAACAATTTTTATAAACTTTTAATTAGTATATAATTAATTGTGGACATATGTTGTGTGTGTTGTTTTTTTCAATTTATTTATTTAATAAAGTTGGCAAAATGTTGTGTGTTGCTTTAGCACTTTTAAGATGTGTTGGATAGAAATGTTAAATGAAATTAGTAATGTTCAATTCATAATACAGACTACTGGGTTTGTTATTAGGTTTATGACATTACCCTAACTAATAGGGCTAGACTTCCATGAAAAGAATTTTGAACAATTTCGAATTTTTGCTTAATAAGTTCAAAATACATAGATACATAAATAAATAAACAAAATACTGTTAATTTTCTAAGTCATCCCTTATCTCATCCGCAAAGATATTTACAAAGTTACGTTGGTTAGCCTTCGGTGTGGTTTTCCACACATATGTAAATTCTATATATTTGACACTAAGAATGACATTTTTGGTCGATAAATTCCATGTTTCGTTGTTTTCCCTCGTGTGTTGTTTTCCACACATACAGTATTTCTATGTATTTTACACAATCAACATAATTTTTTTGGTGTCAAAATCAAGATTTACCAGAAAATTCAACTAAATTTAGACTTCCTTGTAAGAATACAAGTAGATATACAAAATTTCAAAGTCGACCATCTCTGGTTGGCAAAATTTTATACAGCTGAAAAAAATATAGACAGATTTAAATGGATTTTATTTTTTTATAAAGCAAATAAATATCTAAACATTATTCTATTTCTCTATACGATCCCTTAGCTCACCCTCCAAAAAAAAACTTACGTTGTTTACCCTTGTTTTCCACACATTCGGTATATTCTACGTAAAAAATTGAACAGATTTAAATGGATTTTACTTTATTATAAAGCAAATAAATATATAAACAAAATCCTGTTTATTACCTTAAGTTATCCCTCGTGTGTTGTTTTCCACACATACGTTATTTCTGCCTGTTTCACAAAATCAACATAATTGTCAAAATCATAATTTACAATTAATAACTTATTTATCTTTATATTTGTGTTTCGGTTTGTTAGCAACTTACTATATTTTCTAAACATTTTACACAAACATTTTTGTCATGTTTGGACCAAAACTGCCATTTATTGTGCAAAATACATAGAAATTACATATGTGTGGAAAACCACACAACAGGGTAACCAACGAAACAGCACACTTTTGGACCAAAAATGCCATTCCTTGAGTAAAATACATAGAAATAACATATGTGTGGAAAATCACACAACACGGTAATCAACGAAACATCACATTTTTTAACCAAAAATGCCATTTCTTGAGCAAAATACATATGTGTGGAAAACCACACAACAGTGTAACCAACGAAACAGCACATTTTTGGACCAAAAATGCCATTCCTAGTGCAAAATACATAGAAATTACATATATGTGTGGAAAACCACACAAAAGGGTAATCAACGAAACATTACATTTTTGGACCAAAAATGTCATTTTTTGTGCAAAATACATATGTGTGGAAAACCACACAACAGTGTAACCAACGAAACAGCACATTTTTGGACCAACAATGCCATTCCTTGAGCAAAACACATAGAAATTACATATGTGTGGAAAACCACACAACAGGGTAATCAACGAAACATTACATTTTTGGACCAAAAATGCCATTTCTTGTGTAAAATACATATGTGTGGAAAACCACACAACAGGATAATCAAAGAAACATCACATTTATAGACCAAAAATGTAATTGCTACATGGAATTTACATATGTGTGGAAAACCACACAAGATTGTATGCAATGTAACTTTTTAAATATTTCTGTATTAAGCTGCGGGAAAGGTTAAAAAATTTCATAAACATAGCTTAAGAATTTATTTTTAAATGCATAAAAAAACTATTTCTTTTGTGTGGTTTTCCACGCGAGGGTGAAATGAGTTTATTATTAAGAAACCAAAAATTCAATTAGAGTTTTTCATATTTCTTAATAAACAGTACAAGTATGGTCAGAGTTAAATGTATTTAACTTTTTTATAAAGCAAATAAATAAATACAAAAAATCTTGTTTTTTCTAAGTGATCTCTTATCTCACTCTCAAAAAAAATTATGTTGTTTACACTAGTGTGTTGTTTTCCACACATACGTTATTACTATGTATTTTACCAATCATCATAATTATTTTGGTGTCAAAATCATGACCGAAATAGCACATTTTTGGACTAAAAATACCATTTCTAGTGCAAAATACATAGAAATTACATATGTGTGGAAAACCACACAACAGGGTAAGCAACGAAACACATTTTTAAACCAAATATGCCATTCCTTGAGCAAAATACATAGAAATTACATATGTGTGGAAAACCACACAACACGGTAATCAACGAAACATCACATTTTTGAAGCAAAAATGCCATTGCTTGAGCAAAATAAATATGTATGTGTGGAAAACCACACAACAGTGTAACCAACGAGCAAAATGCATAGAAATTACATATGTGTGAAAAACCACACAACAGGGCAATCAACGAAACATCACATTTTTGGACCAAAAATGCCATTTCTTGTGTAAAATACATATGTGTGGAAAACCACACAAAAGGATATTCAACGAAACATCACATTTATAGACCAAAAATGTCATTGCTACATGGAATTTACATATGTGTGGAAAACCACACAAGATTGTATGCAACGTAACTTTTTAAATATTTCTGTATTAAGCTGCGAGAAATTTCATTAACATACATAGCTTAAGAATTTATTTTTAAATTCATAAAAAAACTATTTCTTTTGTGTGGTTTTCCAAACGAGGGTGAAATGAGTTTATTATTAAGAAACCAAAAAGTCAATTAGAGTTTTTCATACTTCTTAATAAACTGCACAAGTATGGTCAGAGTTAAATTTATTTTTTCTAAGTGATCCCTTATCTCACTCTCAAACAAAATACGCTTTTTACACTCGTGTGTTGTCTTCCACACATACGTTGTTACTATGTATTTTACCAATCATCATAATTAGTTTGGTGTCAAAATCATGACCGAAATAGCACATGTTTGGACTAAAAATACCATTTCTAGTGCAAAATACATAGAAATTACATATGTGTGGAAAATCACACAACATCGAACCATCGAAAAATCACATTTATCTGTTAAAAATACCATTCCTAGTAAAAAATACATTGAAATTTCATATGTGTGGAAAACCACACAACAGGGTAATCAATGTAACTTTGTAAAAATCTCGAAATCAAAAAATATTTTTGAATACCTTAATGCCATTTCTATGTTAAATTGATGCGATGGGAAAAATTAAGAAATTTCATCCAAAAAAGGATGAAATGAGTTTCAATTTTGAAAGTTCTATTCGAGTAGTGTCTAAATAATCTGTTTTAATGTTTTCATGGGATTATTGCGGATAAATGAATTTTAGTCAGTATAATAAATTAAATATTGTACACATATCTTCAAAAGGTATTTCAGTTTCGTCTTAGTTTCTCACTTTTCAATATATTCAATTATTTAAAAAAAATAATTCTTTTTAATTTAACATACATATAAAAAACATTCAGAAATATTTACACAAGTCAATTGCCACTTGTTCAATTTGTCAATTAATAAAAACTACACAAAATCCAGTAAAAATGTATTTATTTATTTTAATTGTTGACATTAAATATGCAATTTAATGGGTATGATGAAGAAGTTGTGTATTGAATTTGAATTGAATATATTCATGGCATTCATGTATTTTTTTTTTAAATCAAACAATTAATTATAATGTCTACATAAAATATAGAAATAGTGGTGGTAATTAAATTATTAAAAATAATAAACGGATGGAAAAAAAAACAAAAGTTGAATTTGAAATTAAATAAAAAAACTATTATATTGAAATAAAACAAATTGAGTTTTAAATGAAGCTAATGTATGGGAAATTTGTTTAAATGTTAGTTAAATTACAATTATATATTTGAAGGAACAATAGCAAGACAAGGAAATCAGCTGAAAAGAAATATTTTAGATTTTTCAGCACTGTTAACATCAGGCTTTTATATTGGTTTCCTAAATATAAGAAAGCAGGGATTTACAACTGTTATTGGATTTGAATTTTCCTAATTATATTTAAATCACATTAAATTAAAATTCTCTAATAAATCTCTATTACTTAATTAAAGAAAAACAAGTTTTTTATTTAAAAAAAAAATAAAATCAAAAATGTTAAGCAACTAGTTTGTAACTCAAGTCTTTCGTTTTATCAAACCAATTTTCTCGCCAAACTCATTTGTAAGTAAATTATTAGGAAACTTTTTTTTTCCTTCTACCAATAAAATTATTTATATTTTAATCAATAGCGAACATGTGCCTGGTGTTAACCTTTCTCCCCTCCCCTCTTCAGAGGCAAATAAACGCAATATGTAAAACTGAAAACCATAAACATATTTTTACCAGAAGAAAAATTTTTTAAAAAGTAATTTCTTTAAACATGAACAACATTTATATAATGACCAATTGCAATAACAACCAAATAATGTCTGCTGGACTAACTTATGACTTCACTAAATAAAAATACAAAAAAAAGGAAAAAAAAAAATATAAAAACTACCACAAAATTTTAAGTGAAGGCTTTTTAAGCAAAATATGTATAAAAAAAGCTAGTTTCCAACACGCAGTTTTTAACTGTGTAAAAGTGATGCTTAAGCAGCAGCAAACGAAAAAAAGCAAAATAATAAATGGAAATTTAGTTTGTTAAAGTTGTTGTTAAGTGGAAACAAAAATCTTTAAAATGAATAGACTGAACAAACAAGGTGACAATTAAAATAAATGTTGAATTATGTGGGGAAATGAAGAAGGAAATTGTATTTGAATTGGCAAAAAAAAAATGGAAAATAATGGGGAAAACAAATTAAAGTGAGAGTATTAAAAAGTTATATTTTAAGCATGTAATAATAAAAATAATGTTAAAAACAACTGTTTTATTTAATAACACTGTACTACAAATAATAACACAGTAATCAATTGGAGCTATTGACATTTGTTTCTTCTCACACGAATCCTAAAGATGACTTTCCTAATTCGACTTATTGAGATTTACAATAGATGGCGTATCTTTTGAATGCGGTTTTTGATTTTAATAACTTTTGTGTCATTTTGAAGGGTACATATCTGTCATTTATTCTCACCTTGTTATTGAACATTATATTGTAAAAAACTATGTTTTTTTGCTTCGAAAATGTCGAATTTTATGCCAACAAAGCGTCATATGCGGGAAGTTTTGCTTTACTTCTTTAATTTGCAAAAAAGGTGCCGCAGAAGAACAATGATTGATCACCAAATGTTATGGTGAAAGAGTTCCATCGGATTCAATGTGCAACAGATGGTTTGTTCGGTTTAGAATTGGTGATTTTTACACGGAAGACAAAGATTGCTCAGGCCAGCCATAAAAGTTTAAAGACCAAGAATTATAGTTACTCTTGGTCTTCAATGATTGTTGAAAAACTTAATAAGAGCTAGAAAAATCATTGGGAGCTACTCAAGCGAAAATTTCGAAACGTTTGCGAGAAGGATTCATTGAAAAGCAGGGAAATTAAAAGACGATTTTGCATGTCCGAAATGATGCTTAAACGCTATAAAAGAAAATAATTTTTACATCGAAACATTACTTGCGATGATAAATGGATCTATTACGATAACCCTAAGTGTATGTGAGGCACGGCCAACCAGCCGAATCGACATCAAAGCCAAATATCCATGGAGCTAAGGTAATGTTCTATATTTGGTGGGAATTATCTCTATTTATTAAAAAATCTTATTAAAATTTTTGGTACAAATTTTAGTTTTAGAAACTAAATAAAGATGTTAACAAAACTCAATAAAATTTTCAACGTTTTTTAAATTTGTCATTCTAAATAACAAAGTGTAAAAACCTTATCAAGAGGTCAAAGGGAATCCCACAATTCCTATAAATTAGAGCGAAAATCCCAAAAATTTTTTCTTTTTTTAAATTTTGCCCATAGGATCCACATTTGCACATTTGCATCAGCAAAATCGGTTCGGGAGAACCAGAGCTATGAACCAACCTAAAAAAAATTGACAATTTTCACATATTTTTGGTTATTTGTGTAAATTTATTGCAGATAATACCATAAAACTTTACACACGTTATTTTTATATTTTTGTAATCGGTTCATGATTTCTCATAGCCCCCATACAAATTTCTTTCCGAAATATGGTTCTATGGTCTATAAATGCCTTCAGAATTGCAGTATCCATACAAAATTCAGCAACAATAAGTTTCGTGCTAAAAGAAATCACAAAACTAAATTTTTTGTGGATCGGCCCATATATGACCATAGCCCCCATATAAAGTTCACTTCCGAAAATCACTTAAATTAGCACAAATATCTTATAAATATCGCTATTAAGTTGAATTTCATAATAAATAATCCCCATATACACCAAAATCGCTATATATAATTCTATGACGATCGGCCTATAATTGGTTATAGCTCCCATATACATATATCAACCTAAAAAAAAATGTATGCATGTGGAGGGTATTTAAGATTCGGCAAAGCTGAATATACCGTTCTAACTTATTTGCTCATATTATAATATCGACTTTTAGAACTGGCGATGTTGGTGACGATTAAGTTAACCTTATTTAAGTGTCTGTCTCATGTAACCAAAAGACAATTCATTGGCAGGGACCGTAAATAACGGTTATCCAGAAAATTTGAAATTAAAAACTCTCAACTGAGACCTATACTGAGACCAATAGTTTCATATTGACGTATTCTTTCTGAATCTATGGTGATCTCAACTCCACAGTGAACAGTTATTTTTGAACATAAAAATAAAAGTTCGCATGAAAATGGGTTTAAATAGCCGTCATAAAAAAACGGATTTGAGGAGTTTTATTTTTTCCGTAATAAAAAAAAAGGAGTTTTATTTTTCTCGTCAGAAAAATAAAACTCTTTTCTTTTATTTTCTACTTTTTTATCTTTCTTTATTGAGTCTATCTGATATAATGATTGTAGTAATTTATTTGTTTAAGAAAAAAACAAAACAACAACAATTTGATAATAGCAATTAAATAATAACATTATTAAAATCCCACTTGATTTTATTTTAATGACAATTTATTCAATTGCAATGTAAGGTGTTTTAGGTGTCAATTTACATAAAATGAGTTTTATTTTATGACGGGAAAAATAAAACTCCTCAAATGAGTTTTTTTTCTGACGGAAAAATAAAACTCTTTAAATGTTTTTTTTAATTTTTAAGTTAAAAAATAACTGCTTTAGATGGAATTTTATTTTGAAAGTCACAAAAATAACTGTTATAAAATAACTTTTTTGATATCATTTATAACCGTTACAGTCCCCGTTCATTAGCTTAGAATATAAACGTGATAAGTCCATTTCCCAAATTTTACAGAAGACTCAATTAATGCAGTTTTTTTTATTTATTTAATATGATTTATAATAATAAAAACAAAGTGCGTTTTTTGGGACCTTTCAACACATTTTCTTTTACTTATTCTGTATTTTATAGTGGACTTAGCTCCATAAAATACAGAATTGTCAAAAAGGCAATGGAACAACGTTTTTGATATCAATAGTAGGGTATAAAAAGGATAGGAACAACTATATTTACACCCTACACCACCATAGTGGGGAGGGTATAATGCGTTTGTGCAGATGTTTGTAACGCCCAAAAATATTAGCCTAACACCCCCCTTAAAGTATACTGATCGACTTAGAATCACTTTCTGAGTCGATTAAACGATGTCCGTCCGTCTGGCTGGCTGTCCATGTAAACCTTGTGCGCAGAGTACAGGTCGCAATTTTGAAGATATTTCGATCAAATTTGGTACATATTATTTCTTCGGCCCAGGGAACAAGCCTATTGAAACCGGCTGAAATCGGTGCATTATTTCACCTAGCCCTCAAACAAATGTCCTTCCAAAATTGGACTTTATCAGTCATAAATGTTTAATTTATGTAGGTATATACACAAATATCGTTCCAAATTAGTTTTATATACACAAAATTCATGTCACCAAATTTTGTTACGATAGGCCCATATAGTCCCGCTTCCGAAAATCACATTAACATGCATAAATCGCTTAAAATGTTGGTATACTAACAAAATTCAATGTAGTTTACTTTCATATACACACAAATCACAAGACCTAATTTCATGGTGATCGGTCCATAATTGATCATAGCTCCCATATACCTAAGGCCCACTTCCGAAAATCACTCAAAAATATAAATTATTGAAATTATAAAAGAACAATATTTATGCTCTTTTACTTAGTGTAGGGTATTATTTCTTACATGTTTTTTAATGTTTAATGGTTTTTGCAAAATATTCTTTTTAAATATTTTCTTTGAATAACTTTTTGATTTCTTTTAAATTAATTTGCTTTAATTTTGTATTATTTTTTTTTTGGATTTATTATTGCAACAATAATATATGTACAATATATTACTTATTTCCACCGTTATATGTAGATTAAACTAAATAACAAACCAAAAAAAAATGGAAAACATTCATCCCTAATATCTAGACATTAATCTTATTCCAGACAAACACTCACAGAGATTCTTGAACAAACTGGCAAATAAATCTATTGCACGAAAATAGCATACTGTAGATGCTGGAATGGAAAAAAAACTTGTTATACAATGTATAAATTTTCCTAGTGATTTTCTTTACTACAATATTTTTCTCTGACAGTCTTTTTACTATTTGAGTGTGTAGTAAATCGTGTTTTAAACTTCAAACTCAAAAATTTTTATTCAATCTTTAAGCAAACAATTTATGACCATAAGTTATGTTCGTTCAATAACATATTAACTCCTCAATGATTCTGTTAAGGTGTTAAATTCTTACACTTAAACAAAAAAACATAAAAAAAAATTCAAATGCAAAAACGAAGAAAATGTTTTCAAAAATTTATCTTGTTACATTACTGGCAGAGAGTATGAATTTATGTTGTTTGATTTATGTTTGATGTGTAGGTATGCTGCATGTTCTCTCTAACACTTTAGTTTTATTTTCTAATGCAATAATGTGTGGCAATGTGATGTTTAGAATGAAGAAAGTATGAAAGAATTATGAGATTTTTTGCAAATAACAACAAGTGATGATAGGAAGTATGAAAGGCAAAATAAAATATAAGTAAAATATTAATGGGAATTTACATTTTATTAAATTTAGTTATTTTTAAAAGCCAAAAAGAAAGAACAAAAAGAACTTTAACTTGATATTATTAGAGATCTTTCATATTTCCTTTATTTTAGTTTTTGTAACAAATGTAGTCTAGTAGGAAATGAAATTCTTAATAAAAGTGTCATCATAGAAATTAATGTGCCTGGGTTTTCTATTTCATCTGTCTGTCCATCCGTCTGTCTGCCTATAAATTTGTCTACATTCACACTTTTGTAGGTTTTCCTATGTGTGTGAATTTTGTATTAAATTTCCCAGACGTTGCTGAATTTTTTGCTTGAATTATTTAGAATACCTGGTTTGATATTCATTTACACAGCTTTGACTGTTTTTCTTTCTTTTTCATTTCTGAGCGATAATAATTGAAGTTTTAATTGCACTCAGCATGTTGAATTCATCTTTAATTAGATTTGTTGGTTACGCTTGAGAAATGCTATAATTATATTTTGGTTTCACGAGACAGTCAGTTGTTAAATAAGGTCAACCATTATGCTTATCATCATCAGTGAGAAATGTCCAAGAAATTGTTTAAGTGATATTTATAAGATTTTGATACAGTCTGTCGATTTTGTTAAATTGTTTTTTAAGTGATATTCTAACACTGTTTAGCTGGCGCTTAAAAAACATGAGTAATAAGAGCTTTGAAACAAATAAAAAGGGGCAAAAACATGTTAAAAGAAAGTTGATTTAAGAGTTTTATTAAAGTTTAACCCCCATATGCATAAACAGTTTATAAATTTATCAAAGGTTTATCAAACAAAATTTCCATACAAAATTTGTTTTATAAACCTTTGATAAATTTATAAACTGTTTATGCCCATATGGGGGTTAAACTTTAATAAAACTCTTTGGTTAGTCATTGGGAGAGAAAAATCTTTTTTTTTAGCTTAAGTTGTTAATAAAAATTCAAGGTCCTATGAAAACCTATTTAGAACTTTGTGTGTGTAAATCACGCTCACTTCCAATATATTATCTCGAAATAAATAAAATTCAGGTAAAATGTTTGTTATTATCCTAAGTAGTTTGGTTATGAAATTCACTGAAATTGGCCAAGTAGAAAAAAAATTATGAACCAAAATATGAGATATCAAAAAAGTGATGTTTTTTATGAAAATATTCAATACAATTGCCTGGTTGTTATTGTTACAACAGAAATGTTGCTACAAAATTAAATCTGGAGGTTATGCATGGAAGTCAAGACCTAAGAATTGTGTTGCTTCAACAGGATGAATCCATAAATCCATAGGACGTAGAGAAGTAGGATTGGCTAAACAGTTAAATATGTGGGGCTTTTATAGAAACCCTGCCCGCACTAGAAAGTTGTTTTATGTATTTTTCTATTGCAAGACCGCGGAAATAAAAAACCTTTTACTAGCATTCCTTCTCAATAAAAATTTACGATTCTGCGAAAATCTACTTAAAATTATCCATCCCTTAGTGTGTGTAAATCACTCTCACTTCCAATATATTATCTTGAAATTAATAAAATTCATGTGAAATATTTGTTATTGACCTAACCTCTTTCATATTGAAAGTCATTGAAATTGGCCAAGTAGAAAATAAATTATGAACCAAAATGTGAGATATCATTTTGGTGTTTTTAACAAAAATCAGCTAATTCACTTAATTGTGAATAAATTGGAAAAGAATCAATCGATATTTATGATCGATATCTTCTTTTGTTCCTATTACATGTGGTTTTGCAATAAAGCAATAACTCTGAACAATTTTTGCAGTTTTCGATTTTTTATGATTTTTTTAAAACAAGAAAGTTTAATATTTTCACGTAAAAAATATATTTTTTGCTTCACTTTTTTATTATAACTCCGAAACTCCTGACCCGATTGAAATGCAATATATGAATGAAAATTTGTACATAGCACGGGAAATACGTTTTCAAAATTCAATCAATCGAAAGAAGAACATTAATTGCTCAATTTTATGTATGTATATCAAACAAAAAACAAAAATTTTGTGAAAATGAGCGAATTCACTTAATTGTGCATAAATTCGAAAAGAATCAATCGATATTTATGATTGATATCTCACTTTTTTCCTATTACATGTAGCCTTTCAATAAAGTAAAAAATCTAAACAATTTCTGCCTTTTTCGATTTTTCATGATTTTTTTAAAACAAAAAAATTTTCTATTTTCACAGAAAAAAAATATTTTTTGCTTCAATTTGTTATTATAACTCCGAAACTACTGAGCCGATTGAAACGCAATATATAAACGGATTAAAGGCTGAGTAAATTTCTATTTTTCCGAATTTACAATTGAAATCCAATATTAATATCTCCCCTGGTCTTTTTAACTGTAATCGTTGATGTAAACTTGTGCCAAAATTAAAAATCAATTTTTTTTTAATTTTCCCCAAAAAATGATTTTAAAACGTTTCTTTTTTTTTCAAAAAATTTATGAAAGTCATAAAACTACTAAAAGTGTTGAAACTCTTTTTTTGGCAGTTTGCATGTGCTGCTGTCAAAATACCGCAAAACGTATAGATTTTCACACAATTTACTGGCATTTATTGGCCAAAAATAATGAAACTATTACAAGTTTTTTTCCTGCAAAAAGGTGTCAATTTTTAATACTCACATAAAAATACCAAAATGAGAAAAATATTTCAAATACTCAAGTGGTTTGAAAACAAAACGCAGTCATAAATAATTGAAATAATCAATTTCAAATGGCCAAATTGGTAACACTAACCTGTAATGAAAAAGAAAAGGAGATAAAGAAAAAAACGAATGTTAATAAAATGATTTTGTAAGAAAAGGAAAGGTGTAATAACGACATTTTAATTTGTTATCAAATTCAAATATTTGATTGCAGGTTTAAAATCTTCATTTCAATTTAAAATTCTCAAACATGCAGCCCCATTATTTTAATTAAGAAAATCTATCTTCCTTTCTTGTATGTAAATCCCACAACTTTGGATTTTCCCGTTTTATGCCTTACAACAATTTGCCACATAATTTAGCATATCTGTTTTAAATAGAAAAAAAACCAAATCCTAAACCATTAATTAAATTAAAATTCCTTTTAAATAAATAAAATTTAGCCGTATCTCAAGACAAAATGAAACGTATGTAGTAAAAACTAATGTAAAACAAACATGTCTCGACAACTACCAACAAAATATAAATTAAAATTCTAAACATAATCAAATGGAACTACATTTACATTAAAATACACTCCAAAATATATATAAACTAAACACAAAGTTAGGCTGCAGACAGACTTCAACTAAAATTGAACAAAACTATAGCAAAAATTGTAACACCAAAAAAAAAAAAGTTTTGAAAAGTTACATACGAATAACGCTGTAATTTGAAGTAAGAGCGAGTGTTGTGTGACTGTGTTTTTGAAAATATATAAAAATAAATGTTTTCGCACACTTAAATTTGAAAACTTTTAATCTGTTGGAAAAATATACTGTAATATATATATAGTTTTTTAGAGTTGCTGTAAAGGTGTGCTTTTTAGTATAAAAATTTAAAAATTTTTCTCTATATATATTAAAACTAATATGCCAAAATGTTTGGTTTGTCTATGGCTTTATATCTTTAACTGTCTGTCCATCCGTCCGTCCGTCTGTCTATTTATTTGTTTGTTTGCGCAATATTAACATTTAATTCCTGTTATTTTTATATTAAAGATCGTAAATCAAATAATTGTAAGAAAGCTTGGACATTAGTAAACAAAAAACTACAAAAAATAAAATAAAAATCAAGCCACCACTAACAAAATCAGCTAAACAACTAAATGTGTTTAATAAGCTAAAAGTATTTGAACCATGGAAGACAAAAAATTTATAATATTAAATACAACTACATTTAAGGCAAAAATAGTGGAAAAATATCTAATAACATATGTATGTATGAAAAGGGAAGGTTTCCTGCTCAAGTGACAAAATTAGATGTTAGAAATTATACTGCAAACCGAAATTGCATCTTTGTAAGATCTTTTTTGAGAACAAATGAAAAACTATTTTTGGTTTGGTTCCAGACTATATATTGTTTTGTTTCAAATTGGTTTACCTTCTCTTTGTATTAAAGGCCTTAACATACGAGTTTTTTGCATCTACATCTAATAGTCTAGTCTTGTGCTCTACTAATAAACATAATAATAATAATTTTTAAAGTCCATATCAGCAAAAAAATTTTAAGAAAATCAAACTAATATATTTTACTAAAAGCATAAAATTCAAACAGTTTTCATAGATAAATACACTGAGAAGGAAGAAAATTAGTATTAAACAAATTTTAAACTTTGCCATTGATACAGTATAATAGTATAATAGTATAATAGTATAATAGTATAATAGTATAATAGTATAATAGTATAATAGTATAATAGTATAATAGTATAATAGTATAATAGTATAATAGTATAATAGTATAATAGTATAATAGTATAATAGTATAATAGTATAATAGTATAATAGTATAATAGTATAATAGTATAATAGTATAATAGTATAATAGTATAATAGTATAATAGTATAATAGTATAATAGTATAACAGTATTATAGTATAATAGTATAATAGTATAATAGTATAATAGTATAATAGTATAATAGTATAATAGTATAATAGTATAATAGTATAATAGTATAATAGTATAATAGTATAATAGTATAATAGTATAATAGTATAATAGTATAATAGTATAATAGTATAATAGTATAATAGTATAATAGTATAATAGTATAATAGTATAATAGTATAATAGTATAATAGTATAATAGTATAATAGTATAATAGTATAATAGTATAATAGTATAATAGTATAATAGTATAATAGTATAATAGTATAATAGTATAATAGTATAATAGTATAATAGTATAATAGTATAATAGTATAATAGTATAATAGTATAATAGTATAATAGTATAATAGTATAATAGTATAATAGTATAATAGTATAATAGTATAACAGTATTATAGTATAATAGTCCTATATTATACTATTCAATAATAAGAATTGCATTCATGAAACTTCCAAATAACCTACAAACATTATTGATATATCATCGGCCCACAAATGGCAGATATATAAGCAAACTACCTGGTTTTTTAACCTATATCTCGATTGCTTAGTCATGTACATAGACAATATGGACATCAACTAAAAGATATTTCAAAATAGGCCAAAAATGCAATTTTTGTTTGCCTTTCAATAGTAAGCATATTGAAACTAAGGTGGGCAAAAAATTAGATCGTTTGATCAGAAGTCAATTATCATTAATATTATTGATAATTGCAGCATTTTTTGTTATGTTGGTAGGATTATAGTCTGTATGAAATGGTATGATCTGTCACTATAACGTTAATATCTGCTGTGTTATTTAATGTTTTCTCAGGTACTATATTTTAGTCAATAGAACTTTCGATGGTCAAAAGGGGTTAAACCGATTTTACTACCAAAAGAAAGGAGAAAGTGTCATCTGTTTGTACCCATTTGTAAAACACTTTTTCTATTTGAATGAAATTACTGCAAAAATTTTTCTAATTGAAATTTAATTTTTTATTAATGAATATTTTTAATGAGATTTTGAAATTTGTAATCAGGAATCCCGCTATTTCCAAAAAGTTTAGAAAAATCCCAAAAATGGGATTTTTTAGTTTTTTGGCTATAATGTCCATACCAGGGTAGGGGTTATCGGAACCCTTTACAAAATAATTAAAAACATATTGGGCCATCTAAAATTGGTTACTATATTTTGATATCGGCTATGGGATTGGAGAATTTTTGCCCTAAACTTGAATTTTACATAAAAAATAAGCGTTTTTGGATGGGTCTAGTGCCCTTGGTATCAACAATTTTTTTAATGTAAAGTTAGTTTTCAAAATGTATCTTTATTTGACATATTCATTTATTGTTTGACCTAAAAGAAGAATGGAGAAAATCGGACCCGCTGTTATCAACAAACTGGAGTAGGTTGGTTAAAAATGTTGAAAATTTAATTTTAAAATGCGGGAGATAAGTTATAATTGATAGATACTACCAGGTTTATTATAGCGGAAATGACGAAATCCTTTATATGCAATTTTTTTGGAAATCGGAACCCAAACGAAGAAATAGGATCGTTTTAAAAATTTAACATACCTGAGCTGTCCTATTTTGGGAAAACCTGCCCCCATATCTGGCTGGCACATGAGGTCCAAGCTCAAAACTTAAACTCGACAGCACTTCCTCTTTGCACACGTCAAATTTCATTGTAATCGGACTAAGCGTCTAGAAGTTATAGATTTATTTCCCACTATTTTTTTTCTATACCACTGTGCGACAATGGGTCAAAATCGGAAAAAATATTTTTTAAGCCGATTTTTTGTTTAACAAAAAATTGTTTCATCCAAATATTTCTAACATAAAAATTAATTTTTTTTCACCAGAATTTAACAAAAAAAAATTCACAAGTTTTTATCACCAAATTTTTTTTTAAACAAAATGTTTTCCAGTTGCTAATAGAATGATATTATTCTAAGCTGAAGAATTTTATTCATCGAAAAAAAATATTTTTTTTGCTCGATTAATCGAATAATTTTTATTCGAGTTACAAATGATGGCAAAAAGTATTTGTCATTATTATCATTATCCTCATAATTTTATTCATCGAATAAAAATTTTGAGCTCAATTATTCGAATAATTTGTATTCGAATGAAAACCGTAGTAAGTACTTATGACAAATTCTCCTCATATATAAGCAAACTCGAGTTGCAAATGGAATCCTCAGGCATGCAGTATTATACGGCAGAAGCTTCGTTACAGCAATAAATATTGTTCATTTTTAAGATAAAGGAATAACAAGTTACAGTAATATAATGAAAATTATTAGAATATTGTAACATTTTTACCTTTTAAAAATGGTGATTTATTGCCTTTAAATAAACCGGATTCTTTTAATTGCAAATAAAAGCGACATTTAGTTTAAGGGTTTATTTCCATTTTTGAGCTGCTATTCTAAATACTAGACTTCATATTATATTTTTTTTAATAATCAGCTTAAAAATATATACATATAACATTTCGCTATCTTTCAATTAGAAATTCCAACTATTGAAAAATTTGACCTTTGACCTTTGACCTTGGCGATTTAGGGTTTAACGCTTCCAATTTTATTAAAACTTTCAGAGTACATTTAGAATTATCTGGACTATAATATTCCGAATAGGTTCTATTTAAAATTGATAACAGTAAGGAAATTAAGCTGATTCGCCAAAATATGGCCAAAAAAATAGTTTTTCTCGAAAATTGTAAAATTTAAAACGCAGGTACGGAAAAAGTATAGGAGGTATTGTCATATTTTTATTCCCTATTATATTCTAAATAAATCCTAATGTGATGATAAAAAAAATTCTGAAATTTTTTTTAACAAAATTTTTAAAAATTTAAAAATGGAGTTTTGAAACTGCCGTTAAAAAATTAATTTTTTTTGGTCATACCTGACAAAAACGAAGACAAAAACTCATATACAAGTAAATGAAGAGCCGCAGAACAAAAGGTACTTTTTGAAAATTTAAAAATGTTGGTAAATTGATTTTTTTCTAGGAGATTTCAACCCAAATATTATAAAAATACCAAAAAATCAATTTGTAAAAAAATTCGTAAAAGTACCTTTTGTTCTGCGGCTCCTCAAATATTGTTATATTTTTAGGAAAAAATTAACTTTTATATTAATATTTCTCAAAATATGTTAATTTTGTTCCTACATTTCTTGTTCTAGTGGCCTGAGGCACGTTAATGGCCTGGACAATTTTTAATAACTTTATTTCTATTCTTTTAAATTAAAATGCAAAAGTATTTTTTTAAGGCAAAATTTTTACAAAAACTGTAAAATTTAATTTTTTACCTTATAAATGCATCTAAAAACTTTAGAGAGCTTGCGGTACGTCCTAACATTTTTTCAGTATGATTTTTAGCAATGTTCACCAAACTGGGGGGTGAGACTGGCAAAAATCCAACTTTTGTTTATTATCTTTCATGAAAATCATGATTATTTTCATGGAAATGATATTGAGTTTAATAAAATACTGCAGTATTGCTGACCTCAAATGAAACCAATGACACAGGATGGAGGGAGATGGATTAAATTTAAAAAAAATTTTTTTTTTATAAATTTCAAAAAATTTCTTCCAGTGCACTTTGCCTTAGTGACTCAGTCATATGTTTGAATTTTTTTCTAAACCAATTTCAATACAGTAAATTGTAACGTACATGTAAAATTTTCTCTTAATGTTACTCGTTTTGTTAAAAGTTTTTTTTTTATAATTTAATATAATTTTGTTTCTTTTTTGCATACAGAAACACATACGAGTACTTACTATTTAAGCACATAGGTATGAGAATGTGTTGGTAATTTTTAAATTTATGTGATTTTAAATATTGATTTAACCGACATGGTCAATACCAGCGATAAGGAAAGAAACAAAATGCAAGAAAAAAATAATAAAACTAAACTAAAACCCAGTCAAACCGTGGTATAAACTGCGAACTAAACTGAACTGTAATGGAGAAAAAAAAATTAATAATAATGACTTTAAGCGTGTTGGCAATATTCATTTGCAACAAGAAACAAAAATATTCATATTTTTCTAACGATTCCTTGAATCAACCAACTGTATTTAATGATCTAGTTTCTAAGAGAATATTTTTTGTTTTTTTGTGGCAATATGGCTGGCTTGGCTGGTGCATAAAGTGGTGCATAGAGTTCAATCTTTTGATATTTTTTTGTCTGATTTTTTCCTATTTGGTTAATAAAGTGTTTTTCTCTACATGTGTATAATATTTGTTTTTTTTTTTGTTGTTTATTTGTTGATTTGCTGATATTTTTATATTTTGTTTTCCAATACAGTTTTTGTCTTAAGCCATTAGTAAGTTTGTTAAAAGTCTTAACAAGTTATTTTTTGTGTGTATGTGCGTGGTGTTGTAAATTTCTGTTACATATTTTTTGTTTGCTAAAGATTGAAATGAATGTTAAAATATTTTTGTTTTTTTGTTTTGCTATTAATCTATAATTATAAGTTTATTTTATTTAAAGACAAATGCTGTTGTTAAAGTAATAATTATGAAGGCGTTGTTGAGTTTGTTGTTACAAATTCTGAATTCAAATAAATTCTTTGTTACTCAGACCCTCGTATTTATTAATCATCAATTATTTATTTTCTATTTTTTTTTTAAATCGAAAAAATGTATTTTGTTTTTTATCTATATTTTAGATTTCAATTATTTCTCAGACATTTCCATCTTGTGTAAAAAGATTTTTTTTGTTCATTTTTGTTTTTTCTTTAGTTTTTTTATTTATTGTTGAAATAAGTTCATAAGCAAATAATAATATTTGCCGACTTTATTATTTCTCGTTAAGTACGTGCCAGGAAATTGTGGTGTGAACTTGTTAAAGCTGCTGTTTCTTTTTCCATATATTTTTTTTGTTTTGTTTTCTTCTGTTTGCTCCTAAGGTTTTGTTTTTATATATTTTAACAATTGTTAAAAAAGTTAAAAAAAAACACCTCAAATAACTGGCTGTCTGTCTGGCCATTGGTCTCTCTGGGTGTCTGTGAAATGCCATAAGTTAGCTAACGAAACGTTAAGCAAAAAATCTCATCACGTTGGTAATAAGGTGCAAAAATTCGATTGGCTTTTTATAGCCAAAACATCAGAATAACCAGCAGACAGACCTTTTTCTCTATCACTTTACACTGTTGCTGTTGTGTATGTTGTAGGTAGGATTTGGTTTTACGATCATTTTCCTTTTTTTTTTTTGTTATAGTGTTTACTGTTTCGTTTCAATTCGTTTGGTTTGCTTTTATTTTTTTTTAAGTACTATAGACGTAATAACAATAATAGTAATGATGATGATGATGGTGGTGCTGCAGATGATGATGATGACGTCGTCGTCAAAGGTGATCTTATTAACCGATAGTAAATTGGCAATTTGTGGTCAGTGTTTGATTATTGGATATTGAAATTTATGGTTTTTGGTTTTTTTTCGTGCATTCGTTACTTTTTTTGGGTTTTTTGTGAAATGAATTAAATATGAAAAAAGTAGAATTATAAAACTAAATTGCAGAGATTTCCTTTGAAAGCGAAATTGGTGTTAGTTAAAACAAAAGACTTAAGAAACATTATTTTGAGAATTTTTTGTATGGCTAAGAATTAGCTCAAGAGAACTTGTTAATGCAGACAATTTTCCATAGAAAACTTATAATAGATGATATTTTTATATAGAAAACTTGTTCTAGAAACAATTTTATTTAAAAAACTCTATGGACAACTTTTCATAGAAACAGTAGTCATCTATGGAAACTTGTTATAGAAGTTTAAGAAGAAAACTTTTTATAAAAACAATTCTCTATAGAAAACTTGTTGTCGATGACAATTTTCTATAGAAACAAATTATAAATCTTTGGGCTAACTGAATCCTGAATTTCTGTGCAATTGAAAGACACTTAAGGTGTTGAGTTAACTTTTGCAGTCAGATTTAGTTACACAAGGCAACTAAATCGAACAAATTTTAAAAGTTTTTTAAACCACTATACAATTTTGATGTATAGTAGTTCCAGTAGTACAAATAAGTTAACATTTTTTTTAATAAATGTTTTCATAATTTTATATTTTTTTTTATGTAGAGACACATAATTAATAATAACTCAAAATTGGTTAGTCCAATATTATTAAGATGAACATATGAAGATTTAAATTTACATAGCCTTTAAGCCGTTTATATAGCGTGTTTCAATCCGCTCAGTACTTACGGAGTTATAATAACAAATTGAAGCAAAAAATATATTTTTAACATGAAAATGGAAAATTTTGTTGTTTTAAAAAAAATCATGAAAAATCAAAAACGGCAGAAGTTATTCAGATTTACTACTTTATCGCAAAGCCCCATGTAATAGGAACCAAATGAGATATCGGGCAAGCAAATCGATGTATTACTTTCAAATTAATTCACAATTAAGTGAATTCGCTCATTTTCACAAAATTTTACTTTTTTGTTTGATATACATAAAATTGAGTGTTAATGATCTTCTATTGAATGATTGAATTTCGAAAACATTTTCCCCATGCTATGAACAAATGTTTACATGTATATTACGTTTCAATCGGCTCAGTAGTTTTGGAGTTATAATAACAAATTGAAGCAAAAAATATTTTTTTAAATCGAAAAAAAAATATTTTTTTTGTTTTAAAAAAATCATGAAAAATCGAAAACGGCAGAAATTATTCAGATTTATTACTTTATCAGAAAGCCACATAAAATAGGAAGAAACTGAGATATCGATCGTAAAAATCGATAGATTATTTTCGAATTTATTCACAATTAAGTGAATTGGCTCATTTTCACAAAATGTTTGTCTGATATACATAAAATTGAGTGTTAGTGATCTTCTTTTGAATGATTGAATTTCGAAAACATTTTTATCATGCTATGTACAAATTTTCACATGTATATTACTTTTAAATCGGCTCAGTAGTTTCGGAGTTATAATAACAAATTTAAGCAAAAAATATTTTTTTAAATCCAAAAAAAAACAATTTTTTTGTTTTAAAAAAATCATGAAATATCAAAAACGTCAGAAGTTATTCAGATTTATTACTTTATCGCAAAGCCCCATGTAATAGGAACCAAATGAGATATCGGACATAAAAATCGATGGATTCTTTTCAAATTTATTCACAATTAAGTGAATTCGCTCATTTTCACAAAATGTTAGTTTTTTGTCTGATATACATAAAATTGGGTGTTAATGATCTTCTTTTGTATGATTGAATTTCGAAAACATTTTCTCCATGCTATGTATAAATTTTCACATATATATTTCAATCGGTTCAGTAGTTTCGGAGTTATAATAACAAATTGAAGCAAAAAATATTTTTTTAAATCGAAAAAAAATAATTTTTTTTTTGTTTTAAAAAAATCATGAAAAATCAAAAACGTCAGAAGTTATTCAGATTTATTACTTTATCGCAAAGCCCATGTAATAGGAACCAAATGAGATATCGGACATAAAAATCGATGGATTCTTTTCAAATTTATTCACAATTAAGTGAATTCGCTCATTTTCACAAAATTTTACTTTTTTGTTTGATATACATAAAATTGAGTAGTTAATGTTCTTCTTTTGAATGATTGAATTTTTGCGAAAGGTATTTTGTGCGGTGCAGAATTGATGATTTTGATGCGGAAGACAAAAATTTCGGAGGCCAGCTAAAAAGTTTGAAGAACATGAATATTGTTGTCAAACTCAGCCAAAACTTGTAAAATCATTGGGGCTACTTAATCAGCAATTTCAAAACTTTTGCGAGCAACAGGATTCATCCAAAGCAGGGAAATTGTGTAACATACGAATTGAAGCCAAGAGATCTTTACAGACGATTTTGCATGTCATAACTGATGCTTGAGCGCTATAAAAGGAAAACGTTTTTGCTGCGAATCATTACTTGCGATGAAAAATGGATGCATTAGAATAATTCGAAGCGTAAAAGATCGCATGTGAAGCCCGGGCAACTAGCCGAATCGACACCACAGCCAAATATCTATGCCGTTAAGATAATTATCTGTATTTGGTGGGAGCAAAAGTGTCATATATATTATGAGCTGCTGAAATATGGCACGATCATCACAAGGAACCTTTACCGAACGCAAATGATTCATTTGAAGTGACCATTGGCCGAAAAAAGCCCTCACTATACATAAAACCGTAATATTCCATCATGACAATGCCCAGTCACATGTTGTAAAAAAAACTGTTTAGAAAAAAAGTGAAAAAATTCTGCTTATAATTGGCATTCAGCTTGTTTACGAATCGTGTTTATATTTGTCCGCCCATATTGACTGAAGACTGAATTCATCCCTCAGAGAATTTCAAATTTTAAAATTTGCAAAAATCTCATTAACTCATGCCAACTCGTTCTGTAAGAAATTCTAACTATAGGCTTGAATTTGTCTGCCCACGTCTGTTTAAAAATTGGACTCATTTCTCACAGATTACTCCTTGCAACTCGCTCTGTTAGATATCCTGAAACTAAATTTTAAAATATAGTAGGATAACAACTAATAATTACATTTATCCTGTCCAATTTTGTCTGAAAATGTGGTCAATATCCCATTTTCTAATACATATACCAATTTTCGATATGTCTAACATTGTTATATTAGTGTTATAAAAGAACTCTGTTACCTTAAATGGTTTGTGTCTAGGGCTAAACATTTTAAAATTTAACTTCTCACATATAGATTCAATTTGGCCAGAAATTTTAAGCAACATCCATAAAGAGTTTCTTATACTTATAAGAAATATATGATTTAAGGTATGCAAGTGTTTAATACATACTTTATGTCAGGATTTCATATTGTTGTATTTCTTTAATATTTAAAGCACTTCTTCTCCTTACATAATCCCAGCAAACCACCAGTTGAGATCACTCTTGATCTCTTGAAATATGTCAGCATCCTGTAATTTATTCATTTTTTTGTGTTTGCCAACAATTTCCCTGCCATCTTTTGCAATTGTTTTATGCAAATTATATTCCCTCATCGTGTTAATGCCCGCTGTCCGCTAAAAGTGTATATTAAATGATTTATAGAAAAATGTATAATTGTTCACAATCAAAACGATTTAACTGTCAACTCAATAACATAGATATCTATCTACATATGGCCAACACAACACAAAACAAACAAACAGACAAACATTGTCTTTCATTTTAATCACAAACATATAAAATCATGTTCGAACAAAGAGATATGAAATGAAAAGCAAACAAAAAAATAATAAAAAAAAAAGAATGTCTCTTGTCTGTTTTGGACAAAGTTTGGTTGCATGCTCCTCCCGGTGTTTATTGGTGGATGATGCAACATTGTTGTTTAACAAAAATAAGAAAAACTTATAATTTATTAAAGCTGTTGTTGTTTGTTGGTTTTGGTTGTTTCCTTTTAGCTCATTTCCAGTACTAAAGCCATAAAATTAAGCAGTTGGGGTTTAGTTTTGTGCTGTAGCACAACCCAGGGTTTCTGTTTTCATATTTTGTAACAAATTTCTAATGCAGCATATTATAAATGAAACGTAACGTATTTTAGCATATAAAGTATAAAAACCAAAGACTTGGCCAGGTTTGTTTTGTGTTCGAAATGCATTAGACAGAGGTATCATAGTGGGTATACAAATCATGACAGTTTGTAATTGCCACATTTGTAAATTAATATACAAAATAAAAATGTTTATATGTAAATGTATGTACATATGAGTGTATGTATGCTATGATATTTTCCTTCTCTTAAGCCGTAAATATGCTTGAGTTGCTGTTAATTTTTGTTCATATTCTCGTACATATGATCATATCCTCTACAAATATGTATAATTGTGGCGTTAGGTATTAAAACATACTCTAAACATTTAAACATTCAGTTATATGTGCAACCACATAAGATCATTTAATGTTGCCAGTATAAAGTTGTATGATTTCTGCTACCAAACTAATAACGGCCTGTTGCGGCTTGTAGTCGTTGTGGCAAATGTTTAAATATTTGTCTATCTTCATTTGTTTAATGTTCCAAGACCACTTTGCTCTATACTGCTCTACTCCGCTCTAGTCTAAAAACCATTCATTTACGTGTCCATCGTTTGTTTGTTATTGTTGTTGTTGTAACAAATGATTGGTAATATAAAATAAGCGGTAGTTTTATGATGCTAAATTTAATTGTTAATGGCCAACACATGCACACCAACATTGCACTCACTCTAAGAGCCCCTTTTGCCCCCCTCCCCCCAAACAAAATACATTCATAAAAAAGCAACATAATTGTATTTTCCTCTTTTAAAAATGACTTTAAAATGTATTAAATGAAAAATTGTTAAATTATCAATAGTTTTGTTCATTAGTTTAACATGTCTACACTGGTACTTACTAAACCACGTATGTGCAATTTGTCCGTCTCTCTCTCTCTGACTAAATGGCTATTTAAAAGAGTGTGTGAATATTTTTTTTTTTTTTCGTTTCAAACCAACTTTAAAATGTCTGAAAACTTTAACAAGATTTTAATATGTTGGTCTATAAAGATGTAATTATTAAAGATTACAATTAACAAATAAAAATGTAAAATGTTTAGATGTGATAATTAAAAACGTTCAAAATAAAATATAACATATGCAGTTTGTGGCTTAAGACGGACGTTTAGTTTGTAACAAACTAGCTAGCAGATAAAGAATTTTGATTTTGAAAAGATTTGGAATAAAAGTAACACATGTTGTGAACGGATTCACACATACTTGAGATAAAATACTGGCATTTATAAAGGCTGTTTTTTTAACACAAGAATTTATTTTATATTGAAAACTTTTGCTGAAATAGCTTAATATAACTAATATTAGATAGTATAACAGTATGTATAATAGTTAAAAATGTGTGATTTATTAAAAATTGTAGCTTTTATTTTGAAACATTTGTACAATATTTATTGAAAGTATTGGCCATTGCACAGTGGTATATAAAAACAAGTAAGAAAGTATGGTTGTTCAATCGCGACCATATAATACCCAACACTAAGTAAAAGAGCAAAAGCATTTTTCATTTAAAATTTCAATAATTTATATTTTTGAGTGATTTTCGGAAGTGGGCCTTATATGGGAGCTATGACCTATTATGGACCTATCACCATGAAATTATTTCGTCTGATTTATATCTATATTAATGTTAACTAAGTTGAATTCTGTGTGTGTATCAACATTTTGAAGCGATTTATGAACGTTAAAGTGATTTTCGGAAGCGGATCTATGACTAATTATTTTTTAATTATATTTTACAATTAATTTAAATTTGCCGGTTTTTTTTTTCTAGTCATTGATATATACAATATGGATATCTGATGATAGATATTTCAAAGGTCTTGTTTTTGAAATATATTTTAGCAATGAAAAAGCGTTGTTCTCTCGTGTATTCTCGTTTTACTGCACAAATGACGGCCATTTTCAATATTATGTGAATTCTGGGACTCTTTTTATTATTTAAAATGGGGTATGAATTTTATCTTGAAAATTTGAAAGCGCTTAAGAAATTACTACTTACGCAAAGTTACAAAATATAAATTTTCAACTATTAAATTTTGAGGACCACAAATCTTGTTTATTTTTCCTCAAATCTGCTTCACATCATCACACTTTCTGTGGACAAACAACGAAATGAAAAGTCTTTTTTTGTTGGCTTAAATCGAAATGCACACTTCTCCTATAATTGCTTGACTGACAAATTATGTGTTTTGGCTAAAATTCGTTTTTATATTTATTTTGTCGTATCATATAATTTCCCATCATCATTATCATGTGTTTGAGGGAAAAAACAAATTGGAAATGTTGAAATAAAAAGTGTTAAAGAGTTGCTGGTAACAAAAGTCTCCTGCCAGCTAAAGCCAAAAAACGCATTGTAAACCATACTCTACTATTTGCTGAATTCAAAATTTAAATTCAGAGAAATAAAAACCAAACAGAAAAACACACAATCTCGCACAACAGACTTATGGCATTTCAAAACAATTACAGACATTTTGCTGTTAGAGTAAATTATGTATAAACAACCGAATGTAACTTAAAACAATTATTATCTGATCGAAGAAAAGAAAAAAAAACACATTTTATATAGAAATAAATAAATATTGTTTTTGTGGTCTGAGACTTGTAAATACACACATATGAACATGTACGAGTATGAAGGCGAGTATAGCTTGTGACTTTGGCTGTTTTAATTTAAAGTTTTTAATTTTTTTTTAACTTTAAAACTATGGTGTTGGAGGTTTTCATTTACAGCTGCCTGCGTTAATAGTATGTATGTTGTACATATTTTCTGTTGCTTTAACAAAATAACTTTTATTTGTTTATATCAAACAAACACCACCAAAAGCACCTGTCATTATATTGTTTTGTTGCAAATTTGTTTTGCTTTTTCTTTAGCTTTATTGAACTCATAATATTTGAAATTCTTACAAATGGTTGAAATATTTTTCTACATGACTTTTTTCCGATTTATTTAACTCTCAGGCGTATGAGTAACATTTATTTATTCGTTTATTCTATGTATTCATGGAGTTGTTTAGTTATAACAATTAAATCATTGCTTAATATTGAACACGTACTCGTACTTACTATGGCTGTTGTTTATGGATATAAAAACCGCAGTATTTAAATATATAGTTGTTATCTGTAAGATTTTTCAGAGGTTAATTTATAGCAAGATAAAGATAAGTTCATACATTTTAGTTGGTTTGCAAATAAATTGCAACTAGTAAAGGCAATACATTTTGAAGCTTTTTTAAAAAATGTGTGTCGAATAGATATGAGGGAAATATAATTAATTTACTAGCAGAATATTATGCTTCAAAATACTATAATTTTTAGAATTAAATTAAATCGTTAAGCCTGAATTTAAACTCTCTCATCAATTAAAAAGCACTGTGATTGTTTTATGGAACCAAATTTCTGCAATATTGTGTTTTTTTTTACCATGAAAAAGAAATAATTGTTTTGTAAAAATATATTTTATTAAAAAATCTTTTTGAAAAATCAACTTTTTGTTAAAAATATAAAAAGAAGTTAGAACGGTATATTCGGCTTTGCCGAATCTTAAGTACCCTCCACCTGCATACATCTTTTTTAGGTTGATATACTGCCGATCATCATAGAATTAGGTATAGCAATTTTGGTATATATTGGGATTATTTATGACGAATTTCAACTTAATAGCGATATTTATGCTAATTTAAGTGATTTTCGGAAGTGAACTTTATATGGGGGCTATGGTCAAATATGGGCCGATCCACAAAAAATTTAGTGTTGTGATTTCTTTTAACACGAAACTTTTTTTTGCTGAATTTTGTATGGATACTGCAATTCTGAAGGCATTTATAGACCATAGAACCATATTTTGGGGTTAAAATGTTCCGCAAAAATATTGTCCGTGAGATTTTACTATAAGTCATTAAATACACCAAAACGGAAAATTGGTTTCTTATGATGATTAACAATAAAAATGTGCCAGAGTTGGGAAACTTTAACCCGCCCTCAAATGAAATTCAGATGTAAACTTTCAAAACGCCGATACACGTGTCTTTTTTTTTGTCCCCTCTATCAAAATTTATTGGTCGGACCTTGTAATTTTGGAAAAAAATTTGATTTTGTTGTATAGTGTTATAAAAACAACATGTGTAAAGTTTTATGGTATTATCTGCAATATATTTACACAAATAACCAAAAATATGTGAAAATTGTCAATTTTTTTAGGTTGTCTCACATTTTGGTTCATAGCTGTGGTTCTACTGAACCGATTTTGCTGATTTTCAATACCAAACTGCTTAGGACAACAATAAACATATTTTTTGCAAGTCTACCAATTTTCTTTGTGTATTTTGGAAGTGAGCGTGTTTTATACAAACGGACAGACAGACGGACATGACTTAGAATTTTATAAGGATCAAGAAACTACATACTTTGTAGGGTCTCAGATGAATATTTCTCAATTTTACACACAGAATGACAAACTTATATATACCCTCATTCACCACTGGTGGTGGTGGAGGGTATAAAAATATATTTGATTAAAAAGCTTTTGGTAAAACCAAAAATCTTTTAAATGAAAACATTTTTTGGATAAAGAAATCTTTGGTTTAGCAATTTAGGAAAAACCGCTATTTGACAAAAATATGGTTTTTACATATTTGGAGGTCCTCTTTGATAAAAAAACAGTTTTTGACAATTAAAGCTTTTGGGTAAATAAAATATTTTTGATAAAAACACTTTTTAATAAAGAAGTATCTTCTAAAAAAAAGCATAGTTTTTTCATGAAACAGTTTTTAAATGAAAATTATATTTTGACGAAAGCTTTGAAAAATCAAGTTTAATTTTTAGTGGAAAAAGCTTTTTGATGAAAAAGCCCTACCAGAAGCTTTTCAATAAAAAAAGTAAATGATAAAAAAAAAAAATTTTAAAGAAAAGCTTTTTGAAATAATAGAATTTTAAATGAAAATAACTTCTTGATCAAATAGAACATTTTGGGTAATAAACTTTTGCAAAGAGATGTATTGAGTTTTGATAAATAGGCTTGAAGTGGAAATTTCTTGGTAAAAAAGTTTTTTCATGAAAAAAGAAGTTTTTATGGAAGAAGCTTTAAAACAAATTTAGGGTAGCTTTTTTTTTGAAAAAAAGGCTTTTAGTAAAAGAAGTAACTTACAAATCAAATGAGTTAATAAAAACTTGCTAAAAACGGTTTTATGGTAAAAAAAAACAACTTGTTAAAAATTTAAAAAAAATCGTTATTAAATGATAAAAAGAGCTTTTAAACAAATTAGGTCAGTACCTCGTTTCTGTATTATATGTGAGAAACTTTTCATTCGAAACATTTATAAACTTCCTGTTAAACACAGGTTGAGTATTAGTAAATCGATAACTGTGTCTGTACTTTTAATGTGTTCAGTTTAAACATTGCCTAAGTCATCCTGTTAAAACTGAATGACTACAATAATTTTTAAATTTTTTTCGATGCGAAAACTTCTAACATGTTACAGAAACGGGGTACAGGTTTTTGTTCTAAAAGCTTTTGGGCAAGAAAAAATTAAAAAAATGGAGGATTTAAAAAAAGTCAGATTTTGCCAAAAAAAAAAGTCAAAAATTGCATATTTTGAGTTACAAAACATTTATTTTGATAGATATCCCACAAATCGACTAAATAGGTCTTCAAGGAACATATCTGAGCTTTCTGCTGGGCAAAAAAAAATAAAAATAGGGCCCATTTCGAAAAAAAAAATCAACAATGTTTTTGATTTTGCCAAAAAAGTCAAAAATTGCATGTTTTGAGTTACAAAACCTTTTTTTATAGATATCGAACTCGCATCCCACTAAACGACCTCAAAGAAATTATCTAAGCTTAATTTTAAGAAAAAAGGCCTATTTTGAAAAAAAAGCCAAAAAAGTTTTTAATTTCAGAAAAAAATATTACAATTTTTTTATTTTTTTTAAATATTTTTTTTCGAAAGATTGTAAAAATAGTAATCTAATTTATTTGGGACACAGTTTGCTAAGAACAGTAGGTAATAAGTTACATGGATGAGAAAAATCACATGTTTGGCCAAAATGTCAAATTTTGACCGAGAGTTCTGGACCGATCTTGTCTAACCTTGGTGCATATTTCATCCCGATAGGAAGACATCGATTTTAAAAGTTGGTTCAGATAACTTTTTGGCAAAAAAAAATATTTTTTGTTAAACAATTTTCTTGAAAAAGCTTTTTTTTAAAAAGAGCATTTAACTATTTTTCATCACTTTCAAGGATACATATCTGTCATTTATTCTCACAATAAATTTGTTTAGCTTCGAATGTTTCAAAAAAGCGCCATATGAGGGACGTTTTGCTTTACTACTTTAATTTTAAAAAAATGTCGCTGAAGCACACCGATTGCTCACCATAGGTTTAACGTGAGAGTGATGGTTTGTGCTGTTCAGAAGTGGTGATTTTGACACGGAATACAAAGATCGCCCAGGCCAGCCAATGAATTGTAGGCATAACTCCATGAAGATTGTTGTTAAAATCAGCAAGAGCTTGCAAAATCATTGGGAGCTATTCCAGCAGCAGTTTCGAAATGTTTGCAAGCTCCAGAATTCATCCTAAAGCAGGGAAATTTGCTACCATACGAATTGAGAGTCGAGAGCTCCAGAAAGACGATTTTGCATGTCCGAAATGCTGCTTGAACGCTATAAAAGAAAATCATTTTTGCACCAAATCATTACTTGCGATGGGATCCATTACGATAACTCGAAGCCTAATAGATCGTACGTGAAGTCCAGCCAACCGGTCGAATTGACCCAAAGCCAAATATCTCTTGCGCTAAAGAAATGCTCTATATTTGGTGGGAGCAAAAGTTTACTATCTATTATGAGCTGCTGAAATCTGACCAGTCCATCACTGCAACAGATTTGTTTGAGCTACTCAAGCGATCAGCCGGATTCATCCTAATGCAGCGAAATTCGGTATCATAAGAATTGAATTCGAGATACCTTGAAAGACGATTTAGCATGTCCGAAATAATGCTTGAAAGCTTTAAAAGGAAATAATTTTTGCACCCAATCATTACTTGCTATGAAAAATTAATCCATTACAATAACCCGTAGCATAAGTTTTGGACCGGAAAAGCAACCGAATCGAAACCAAAGCCAAATATACATGGCGCTAAGGTAATTCTCTGTATTTGATGAAAGCAAAAGAGTCCTACCTATCTGGACAGACCATCACTGGAAACCTGTACCGAACGCAACTGATTCGTTTGAAGGAAGCATTGGCGAAAAATGCTCAGAATATGAGGCCGGACGTGAAGCTGTAATATTGCATCATGACAACACTCGGCCACATGTTGCAATACCTGTTAAAAAGTATTTAGAATGCATTGGTTGGGAAGTTTTGCCTCACCAGCTTTTTAGTCCCCATCCGACTATTATTAGTTATTTCTATAGATCCACAAGGCTCTCTCTGGGATACGCTTTACTTTGCAACAGAATATCCAATATTGTCTAGATTCGCTCTTGGCCTCAAAAGATAAGCAGTTGCCAGAAAGATGGGAAAAGGTCATAGCTAACAATGACCAATACTTTGAATAAATTAATATTATACAAATATTTCAAAACAAAAGCTGAACATTTGAAAAGATCCCGCATTTTTAAGTTATACAGTTAATACTAATTTGTTAAGGTTTTATGTTTTATGTTATTTGGTTTAGAGTTTTCTGTTTCGTTGCCACGTTATTTTTTTTTAGAAATATAAAATTTATATAAATTTATTTTGAATCTACATACAGGAAAAGTATTCAACTATTTTATTTACATTTTACACTTTTAACTCTCAACTCAATTCTCAGACACTTAAATATAACACTTTCAAATTCTCTATTTTAAAAAGCTTGCCGTATAATAGTTATTTCCACACTGGCTGAGCTCAAGAAAAATCGAAAAAGAAGAAAAAAAACTCAAAAGAAATATTTACTAACAATGTTTACTTTTAGCCAACAATATTACCTTATTTGCATTTTAAATACCATAAATAAAGGCAAAATAACATTTAATTACCTGTTGGCCACAAAAACGCATTCTTTGCACATTGACAATATTTTATTTTTAACTACAAGAAGAAGTACTCTAGACCCAGAACACTAGATAGAGTAAAACGTACAACACATGGTGGAGGCACAAACAGCAAAAGCAAATGAAACCAAATGAACGAACATCTTTTTAGTTGCCACTTTACCACGCAGTGTATTCAAGCAAATGTTAGCCCCCTGGTCTGTAACTCCCCTCTAGAAACTTATCAACTGGTTGGTATATGCAATCGTTCATTATACGAGTGGTATTGTGTGGAGCATACAATTCCACGAATCAGGCAACTACAACCTAACCAACAGCCCCAAAATTGGTAGTGATTGCAACATTTGGTACAATTTTTAGCAACAACTTAAAATACTAACGATTGCTAAGTTTAGGCAAATACAACAGGGACATGAGTAGTAAGTATGTATTACCAACAACCAACTAGTTAGTCTTCAAACTAACTTACGTACGTACGTACGAAGTAAATATGTAGTTTTTAAAACTAAAATAACATCATAGTTAGTAACTAACGCAAAATATCTTTTATTTTTTTATTTTCATTGTAGTAATGCCAATTTTAATGCTAATGTTTGCTAAGACAACAGCAACAAATGTAAGAGGAAAAAAAACTTAACTTTTAAGTATTTAACAATACATTGTATTGCTGTTTTGTGTAAAGTGTATGTGTGACTTAATGATGTTCATTTCATTTTGGTTTAAATTTTTTTTCCTTAACTTGTAGATGAAAATCGAAATAGGATTTTTACTCATTTTACCACTTGCTGTCTTGTCTGGACTCTAAGCTAAGCTAAGTTGGTGTATTGTTGCTGCCTGTTTGCTGCCAGTTTTACATAAACATTTTTAAAACAAATGTTGGGCTGTAAAAATAAGAAAAACTACTAGAAATCTTAATGAATGCATTAAAAGAAAACCTTTCTTACGCACTAAGGAAATTAAATATGAAAAATGTTTTTTTTTGGTTGGTGGTTAAAGGTGTTTAAAAAAGGGAAATATGCTTGGGAATCTTCTAAACAACTTCCTTGAAGAGAGAAATATATAAACGATTTAGTAAAATATAGGACTCAAAGAAGCTGTTCCCTATACGCAGAGAAAAAAATATAGTTGGGCATGGTTACTGTAACCATTTTAATATTGTTACAAGTTTTTTTTTAACTATATTATAGTCACAGTAACCATTTACATGATTGTGGTAACCATAATATGGTTAATTTATGATTCACATGATTGTATCAACCATATATATGGTTACAGTAAACAAATATATGTTTGTGACAACCATTCATATAATGAATGACTTATCATATTATGTTGCTCTCGGCTTAAGGCTTATCATAATCTGAGAACAATATATTATGATAAAATTATTCATCATAAATATGGTTGCCACAAACATATATTTGTTTACTGTAACCATATATATGGTTGATACAATCATGTGAATCATAAGTTAACCATATTATGGTTACCACAATCATGTAAATAGTTACTGTGACTATAATATTGTTAAAAATCTTGTAACACTATTTAAATGGTTACAGTAACCATGCCCAATTATATTTTTTCTCTGCGTGTAGAAATCGCAGTGAAGCCAATATGAATTTCTTATTAGAAGGGGTAGAGCAATTCAGAAAAATTTCAAATTGGCCAACTAGGACATATAGTACCACATTCTGTAGTGAAATCAAGTAAAAAAAATAATAAATTTTTGAAGCACATAAGCGCTAGTTTACTCTCCAACTTCCTCAATGATTTTCTCTCCATTAAATAGGACATGAGTTTTATAGTTTTCAATAAACTCAATTATTGAAATAAAAAATGTGTATTTCAATGTAGGGAAATCACAATTTAGAATAGATCTAACCATTTGTAATCTTAGTTATCTTCTAAACTACCTGACTATTTTCAATAAAATTTATATTTTATTATTTGAAGCAATAAATAGATTTTTCTGCGTATGTGCTCAAATATATTTATTCAAAGTATTGGCCATTGTTAGCAACGACCTTTTCCCATCTTTTTGGCAACATATGGATTCCGCGGCAAAAGAATTGCTCATCTTTGGAGGCCAAGAACGAATCAAACCAATATAGGATAACCTCTTTTAAATGAAGATAGGAGAGCGTTCAGCATCGATCGAAACAAATACTAGTCGGACAGAGCATGATCTAGACTATAAAGCTGGTGAGGAAAAACTTCCCAACCACTTCATTCTAAATAGTTTTTAACAGGTATGTGGCCGAGTCTTGTCATGATGGAATACTATAGTTCCATGTCTGGCTGCATATTCTGGACGTTTTTTCAAACGAATCAGTTGCAATCGGTATAGGTTCCCTGTAATGGTCTGGTTAGAATTCAGCTGCTCATAATATAAATTACGCTTTTACTCTCACCAAATACAGAGAATTACCTTGGAGCCATGGAAATTTGAATTTGAAATTCGGCGCAAATATTATTCTCTTTTATAGCTTTGAAGTGTTATTTCGAACATGCAAAATCATTTGTCAAGGTTTCTCGGCTTCAATTCGTATGATACCAAATTTCCCTGCTTCAGGATGAATCCAATTGCTGCTTGAGTAGATCAAAACAAATATGTGGCGCAGATGGTCTGGTCAGATTTCATCTGCACGTTATAGATAGGACCCTTTTGGTGCCACCACCAGAGCATTGTTCAACAGCCATGGACATTTGGCTTTATTTTCCATTCGACTGGTTAGCCAGGCTTCACATACGATCTCTTATGCTTCGGTTTATTGTAACGGATCACTTTTTTTTCGCCAATAATGATTCGGTACAAAAAATATTTTCTTTTATAGCGTTCAAGCATCATTACGGACATGCAAAATCGTCATTCAAGGTCTTTCTGCTTCAATATCAATTTTTCATGCTTTTCAAACGCTTTGGAATTGCTACTTGAGTAACTCAAATGCGTCTGTTTCACAGATGGTCTGGTCAGAATTCAGCAGCTCATAATAGATAGGGCCCTTTTGCTACCACCAAATACAAAGAATTATATTTGGCGATCTCTTACGCTTCGAGTTATTGTAATGGATTCATTTTTTTAGAAAGTAATGATTCAGGTTCAAGGTCGTTCAATATTAAAATACATCAAAAACAGAAGAAATGGTTTTGGTTAGTTCCGTGACCTATCACAGAGTGCTTAAAGGGTGTCATTTTACCTCCTCCTAGGACATCGCCATGTTAAAATGACAGATCTCCTTCATATAAAGCGATTGAACTTTAAAACTAGTCACGTGTCAAGTATTGTATTAGTTCCTGTTCCCCCAGAGCATGTCGTTGGTGTCCATATCATTTATTTCAGGACAAAAGAAGTTGGTTATCTTCTACCTATACCGCTGAACATTGGAGGTGATAGCCTAGCCAACGTCGTTCTCAAAGAAATATGGATCGATGAAGCCGCCACACAGTGCTTTGTTCAATGGACAAAAATTAAAAACAAGATAATGTCTTTGATGTTAATGAAATTTATATTTTTCAATAGACAACTAAATAACTCATTCGTGTAAAAAAGACCTTTTTATAAATATCTCTTTTTGTCGTCACTAGAGGTCGCTAAAGTTAGTACATTTTCAACATAAATTTTATGGAGAAAAATATATTTTTTTTAAGGTTAACTAAAATCATTGTTAAAAGTTCGTTTTAAAAGATATAAACTCGCGATTAGCTGCAAATGAAAGAATATGACTGTGGAATTATGGAAAATTACTGTTTTTGTCAAAAAGGTTTTAACAGTTTAATCTGCGCAATTTTTAATAATTAACATTTTGTTTATTGTAAACCTGAAATTCTAAAACTTTGTTGGAATATTAGTAAAATACGTGTTAATCTATTTTGATTATGTTTTACTATAGAAAAGCCATAAGTATTATCTATAAGAAAATGTAGTCATTAGTTGTCCTTTCGTATGAAAACTATTAAAATTTTGTTTTTGTTTAAATGTATAAATTACCATTTCGTAAATTTTCAATTTGATGCTTTGGGGAAAGAGCTCCAGATTTTTGGTTTTTTGTAAAATAATACCGTTTTTTCTTTTAAATAACTAAGAAATATTGCATTATTTAACAAAAGTAGTTTAATGGCATAAAGTGTATTAATAGGTCTTTATTTGGTTCTTGATGTTGTATGTTTTTTTGCTGAAATCAAAAAAAAATTCCAAAGTTTGATTTAATTTTGAAAAAAAACATGTTAATCAATTTTAATTTTTCTTTAATTTTATCTAATGCCTATCTCTTATTTATTATAATGTGAAATCATTATTTGTCCGTTTTGACTAGAACTTTAAACAAAATTTGTTTTTGATGGCACCCATAAATAATACATTTTTACCGTAAATGTAAGTAACTCAATAATTGAATATAACCTACATATCCTTAGATTGAGATATTAATATGAGCTTCTGCTGATATTATGAACACTTAAAGTATAATCCAACATTCAGATTCTAATATTACAGCTGAACCATAAGGCTATCAACATTTGAAAATGTCCGTCCATCCGTCCTTCCGAATTTAGAAAATATATACAATATTTCAGTATTTTTTTTAAAAAAGGATATATGGCAGTTATGTAAATCCTTGCTAGAATTGAAATGTTAATAACTAAATTAATCTGATATTATAAGAGAACAATGATTTCTGAAAATGAATAATTTTATTCAGGTTTATAGGTTTTTTAAGTAAAAGGATGTATGGCAGCCACCCGATTGTAATAAAAATTTTCACAAACAACAATAACTTTATTAAAATGATTATAACCAAATTGGTTCCAAAATAAGAAACGATTTTTACGATTTTTTTTTTAAAAAAATTAGATGTTATACAGGATATTGAAATCTTGATGTCTTGGAATTATGAATATCCTTCCGATAAAATTTTCATAATTTTGCATCTAATATTATAAGAGAACAATAATTTCTTAAAAAAATTAATTTTATTCAGGTTTATAGGTTTTTTAAGGAAAAGGATGTATGGCAGCCACCCGAATGCGTGCTGCGATTATAATAAAAATTTTCACAAACAACAATAACTTTATTAAAATGACTATAACCAAATTTTAAAATGTTAGGAGTATAACTTCGAATTTTATTCAAAATTATATGTTCAGGATATATGGGAGGTACCCGTGTCCTTTCACGGATTTTTTCAAGAATTATATTTTTTCTTAATCTTACCAAAAGGTAATATTCCACTAATTTTTATTCGTCTGCAATAACTCCTTCTATTTTTGTCCATTGCCTATATGAAAACAAAGCACTGTGCGCCAGCCCAAAATTCACACCTAATAATGGCTCTTAAATCTTATGTGGATTGGTATCGTCCCAAATTTGAGAATTTTGTTTGTAGACGTAGCCTCAACTCTAAAGATGATTTTTTGATGAAAATTAACCTCATTTTTAATTTCATTTCCATTCTATAATTTGAATTTGCACATCTTGTTTAACGCTATATCCGTTGCAGATGATTTGGCAAAGCCAACTGCATAATTGACAGCCAATTCGACAGATGTAGTTTCAACAATAAGGAAGTACCTATTGGAAGTCCCTTTAGTACCAAAATATTTTGATTCTGCTCCACTCCGGCTCTAAGCAGTTTATCTAATTCTCTTCCCAAAATTACTCATTAATTTTAGCATACTTCCCCCCAACAAATCACCTCCATAATCTACAAATAGCTCTTCCATTTTTAATGCATTTTTCTGTTATTTGTTTTCCACAGAAACTTAGCTTATTAGTTATTTCATTTCTACGTTCCTGGGAGGCCTTAAACAAAAAACACAAGGTTATTAAATCAAAACCTAAACTATAGTTAATGTTTGTTATTCTTTTTTCTAATAGTTTTCTAAGTGATTAGTTAACTGTTACATTTCAACAGCCAAGTAATAAATTATAATTTCCTTTAAATATTCTAGCTATTTAAATGAAAAAATAAAGAAAACAAAACACACCAGATCTTGAGAAAGAATTAACTCACAAAAAAGACGAAAGAACGAAAGAAAAAAAATAGAACCAGCGAGGCAACTTAAAAAAGTTAATCGTTAATTTTGTTGACCATGACATAATAATCTCATAAGCTGTCAACTTTTAGCCTGACTACAGTTTATTTTATAAAATAAATACATGCGTGAGCATTTTATTCCTCTACAACTTCTTTCTACTCCTTGTCCATCTACTATTACCAAGTTGCTTAATGTTTTTTTTTTTCTTTTTTTTGTATTAAAACTGGGTGTTCTTTTTCCGTTTTTTAGATTTTCTCCTTTAATTTGTTGTTTTCTGCTGCTCTTCTTAGTCAAGTTTAGTGGTTATCAGCTAAGAAGGAGTAGTTTTTTTCTCTGTGGCATGCTATATGCGTGTTTTATAGTTAAAAAACTAACATCTGTCTGTATGCGTTAACGTTTTTTTTTCTTCTTCTCATTTCTTTTAAAAGTTGGCTAAACTACATACAGGGTTTTAAATTATAAGTATTTTTTTTGTTTTTGTTTCCTTAAGAGTTGTTTTTTCATTTCGCGAAAATGTAGTTTTCTGTGAGCAACAGCTGATAATAACTGAGTATAAATAGAAATTTATGTTTAAACTGAATTTCTTTTTTTTTTGCGTTTGAGCTTTAAAGCCAGATAAGAAATTTATAATTTGTGGGAATGTGGCAATTTAGAAATCATAACGGTAATGGCTGTAGAAAGAAAGCAGTCTAAGGACAGGAAATTCCAAGTAGGTAATTGCAAAAGAAATTATTTCAAAACTAAGGCCAAGAGTAGTTAGCTGTTGGAACTAATTATTTGTAAGTTTGCGTATTTTAAAAGCTAATTCTGATAAATCTGTTAATAAAGTCATCAAAAACGAAATATCTACAATATTTTGTTTTGAGTTTGTATGAAATTGTTTTACTAATTTTAACATGATTTAAAAATGCGGGTTTTTTTTAAATTTTTAGCTTTTATTTTGAAACATTTGTGCCACATAAATATATTTAATGTATTGGCCATTGTTAACTAAGACCATTTCCCATCTTTCGGGCAACATATGGCTTCCGAGCCAAAAGAACTGGTCATCTTTTGAGGCCAAGAACGAACAAAGGCAATACGCATACTCTCTTCCAAAGTGAAGCGTATCCCAGATAGACCGTTCTGAAACGATCGAAGCAAATAGTAGTCGAACGGGGCAAGGTCTGGACTATAAGGCGGGTGAGGCAAAATACTTTTCAATAGGCATTACAGCATGTGGCTGAGCGTTGTCATGATGAAATATTACGGTTTCATGTATAGCCGCATATTCCGGGCGTTATTCGATCAATGCTCGCTTAATCGAATCTGTTGTGTTCGGTACAGGTTCCCTATAATAGTATGGCCAGATTTCAGCAGCTCATAATAGGACTCTTTTGCCAGAGCTATGGATATTTTGCTTTGGTGTCGATTCGGCTGGTTGGCTGAGATTCACATACGATCACTCACGCTTCGGGTTATAGTAATCCATTTTTCATCGCAAGCAATAATTCGGTGCAAAAATTACTTTCTTTTATAGCGTTGAAGCTGCATTTTTAATTCGTATGGTACCCAAATTCCCTGCTTTTGGATGAATCCTTGCCAGCTCTTGTGGAGTTTTACAACAATCTTCATGGAGAAATGCCACCAATTCTTGGTCTTCAAGCATTTTTGGCTGGCCTGGGCTATCATTGTCTTCCGTGTGAAAATCATTACTTCTGAACCTAACAAACCATCTCTCCTCAGTGGCACTATTTTATACCCTTTACCAAGTTTGTTATTCCGTTTGCAATTTCTGCATTTTTCATTTGCACGGATTATTTATATTCTGGATCATTATAGATTGCGGAGTCGATGTCCGTTCGTCTGACCGTCTGTCCATATGTGTGTTAAAATCAAATTTCGGTAGCTCCCAAATAACTTACATGCTTGATTCATACATCAAAATATTTGCTATAAACCCATCTCGTTGGCTATTTAAAATCGAGAAAATCGTCCCACAAATGGCTGAGATATAATGATAAAACCAGGACAACCTCGATTTTTGACCTATATCAGGATTACTAGGTCATTAATATAAACAATAGAGATAACCGATAAGTCGGACCTACAATGGGTTAAAATCGGGACAAATATTTTTTAACCCGAATTTTTTTTACAAAATATTTTTTTTTGTCATAAAATGTTGTTCTCTAATTAATTAATTAAAAAAAAATTTAAATAAGAAATTAAAAAAAAAAAATTTTCACAAAAAAAGTATTTTAAAGTATAATTTGGTGAAGAGTACATTAGACATTCGACATAGCCGATTTGTTGGTAATTTTGTACCGAAATTTCCGCAGAAAAAAAATTTTTTTAGGGTATAAGGGGGACCATACGCCACTTTTTTTTGAGGCGATCTCAAATTAAAACCACAATACATATTCTTAATTTTTTTCTGGTTTCGGATACTTAGATATGTTGGCTTTAGTTTTTATCATTTCAATCTTGCCTATTTCATCTTCATATACAAAGTTTTTTAACATTTCTAGACTGACCAAAAACGGCGGGGTAAATACGCCAAAGATTTGTAAAATAAAACAAAAAAATCAAAAAAATATAAATGTATTTTACTGTTTTATACCTTAATTCACAAATCAACGTATAATAAACTAGATTTATTGTTTATTTCTCATAACTTAACAAAAAAAATTAAACAAATTGTGACTGACTTTTTCTATATTTTATCAATAATTTGCTCTACATCAAAGGGATTTCTTGTATCTGGCGAATGTACCCCAGGCGGAGTTATGAGGTTTAATATACATTTTTTTCGTACTTCAAATTACATGGTCGAAAAACTATTGTCACTTATTGTTCATTATTATTGACATTCTATCACCAACCAATATCTTTTTTGTATCACAAAAACCAAAGAAGTTAGCACAAAAAATTCAAAAGCTGAAATATTTTCAAAGCTTGTTGAACATCATATGTAAAATTAAACTTTCCAACTTTCAGGGATGATAAATAATTGATAAACGAAAACATAACTTGATAATGTAACAAAATCGATTACTCGGTTTATAAGCTATTCGGTGTTGGCAGATGTGCCCCTATGGCATATGATCCCCCTACTACCCTACACAATAATGTTCAAAAACTAAGCGAGAATAAATGATATATAAGATATTTAAAACAAAAAACACGTTCAAAAGATGCGCCATCTATTGTAAATTTCTCATTTTAAAGTCTGCACACAAAATGGACACACATTTAATCTTACAAATAACCATCAAATGTTAAGCTTCTATACGCGTAATCATAATATATTTAAGATGCAAATAAAATATGTTTAATTTTAATTTTCTCACCATTTGTGTTTATTGTTGGTGCTTGGTTTGATATTTTTACAAGTGAATTTTGAGTGCCTGTGATTCTCATTCGCTTCACAGTTTTATTTGTATGATATCATTAGCTTTACTAAACCGAATTACAATAAATTTCAGTGAATTTATCAATAATATTATAATTAAACTAAAAAAGTAACTTTTAATAATAATATGATTAATTTTGATAAAAATATGATTTCATGGGGTCATAATATGATTACTTTGGGTTGATTATGATTACTGCAGAACATAATATTATGATATTTCATAATACTAATAATGATCAGATATCTTATCATAATATGTTGCTCTTAGCTTATGGTTTTTCTCTGTGAGAACTTCATTCTATTTTCGATGTTATTTTCAAAAGTCGTTTATAATGATTAGTAACTTTTTTTTATTGCAATTTTCCTTTTACGATAAAATATTACTTACTACAGATTATGCGTTTAGAAGATTTACAATTATTTACCTGAAATGAAAAAGAAAAATACATTTTTTTAATTATAATTTTAAACTTATAAATTATAAAATTTTATTTTATCAAAAGTTTATGAAACAAAATTTGTATTCAACTTTTATTCATACAAATATTTACATTATTTCCAGATAATTTTCTTTTCATAACATTATGAAAATTAAAATGGATAAAAAGCGAACTTAGAGCCTTTGCTATCTAATCTAGCTAAATTACATCATTTTCACACATTTTACAGGAGGCACAACCCAAAGCCCCAAAAAATCAAGCACTTGAACATTTTGCTGGATTTTGACTTGAATAAAAATGTAATTATATTTTTAGTTTGAAAAATATTTGAAAATTTAAATATTTTTCAAACAAAAAACTTATGGCTTGAATTTATGTTTCCTTTTTACTGGAAAATGCTATTTAAATAAAGTGTAATACAATTGTAATTCAATTACTGGACTAATATTCAAGGTTTGAGTTACACTTGCTTACAACTTGAATTCCAGTAAAAGTGCTTATTGGGAGAAAACCTTTAAATCATTTGTTTTCAATAATTGTGAAATCTGTTAATGCAGGTTTATTACTTATTTGATATGATTTATGATGATATATTTTTACTTATTCTAACATTTTGTATTAAAATCAAAATTTTTGTAAATAGTGGACTTAGCATATTTGCTCCCTATGCTACCGATATATTTTAAGAGTTACTTAAGAATGAACTATTTATCACATCATTAATTATTATAGGGTATCCTTATAATCACCACTCCCTCAACTTTAATTTACATTTGCATTCCCCACAAAATGCACCTGTTGAGATATCAAAATTTTACTCAAAATTCCGTTAAAAAACAAAAACTAATTTTATTTTAATTTATTTTAATATACAATAAATTACATAAAATTCAAAACAAAAAAAGAATGTAAAGACGCTCAAAAGCAACAGACGAGCGAAAGATAAGAAAATTAACAATGAACAAAATAAAAAACAAAATACACTTACAAGTGAAACAGATAACAGTTTTTAATATGAGCAAATTAACGAATTTTGAATTAAGAAAATAATTTTATAAAAAATATAAAAAAAACAATCCTACAGAAAAGAAAATATAAAGGCCTTTAAAAATTGCCAGGCAATCAAATAAATATAAAAATTCACAAAAACTAAACTAAAGAAAAAATCAAGAAACTTGTAATACAGGTACATTTTTAAACTTATAAAACCAAAACCAAAAAAAAAAGATGAAGGAATGAAAAAAAAACAACATAAGAAACACACACAAAAAACCTAAACTAATCATATACTAAAAGGCTTTAAGGCGTCGTTCTTTATAACCTAGCAACTACAACTACAACAACACAAACAATAAAAAAACATCAATAATATAATAAAAAAAAACAAAAAACTATATTGTATATTGTTCATAACCATTCAAAAAACATATCCATACTTTATATAAAAAAATGATATTTTAACAATATATGTATGAAGGAAAAAATCAAGTCAAGATATGATGAAGCCAACATCAACAATAACACAACCAACAGCCACCAAAATATGTATTAAACACACTTCACACACAAACATACAACATTTTATATGCAACACAACTTCAAACTGAAAAAAATCAAGCAACAAATCGTGTTTTAAGCCAACTGGTGTTGAAAGCAATTTCAAAAATGATGAGTATGATCGAATGTTTTTTTGTTGGCTTTTTTACCAAAAAGAAAAAAACAGCAACAATTTCAGTAAACGTCCTCATATATTTAAAGCAACAACTACCCAAAGCTTTAACATCATCTTTATAGACTCCTGTTGACTGAAATGTTTTAGAAGAGCACCAAAAACAAAAGCTGGCAAGAGCCAGCCACAACACCAGAGAGACAAAAGGCCGGGCACATGAAATTTTTAGCAATAAGCAGTTTATTTTATCGTTTATTAAAAATCATTTTAATAATAAAAAGGTTTTTTTTATTATAATATTGATTTTTATGCCAAGAAATCTGAAAAAAAAAACACTTTTAAAAGCTGTAAACAAAACTGTGAAATTGTATGGAATAAATATAATCCTGACAACAGCTCCTTGAAACAATATTTTAATATAAGCAAGTTCTAGGAGGTAGTAAAGGCACTTACTGCACACAGAGAGAAAACGTGATTGTGGTAAACATAATCAAAGAGCAACATATTATGATAAGATTTATGATTGTAATCCAAACATATTATGATCATTACAATATCACATTATGATCAAATATAGTCGTAATATTACATTATACTATTTACTGAGGTAATCATATTATGATACAAAGCAATCATAATTGACACTCTGAAATCATATTCTGATCCAAATTAATCATATTATCATTGAAAGTTATTTCTTAGAATACAAAATTTAAGTATTATATTATTTAAATATAATTGTTCGCTTAAGGTAAACCGTGGCTAACTCTTTCAGTCACGGTTTTTATGCATAAGTTTAAGATCAATACAATTGAATTTTTATTTTAATTGAGGTTAGTTTATTATGAAAAACAAAAAAAAATTAAAAAAACCCCCCATTCCAAGGTTCGGGTAGTTTGTTAACCACAATGGCGGATTTTCGTATCGTATAAATTTTGACTAAATTTTCCAAAAAAAAAACTAAATAACGCTCTGTGCTTTGTTTAGTGAATGCGTGAAAGTTTCTTAGAAAAACTGTGGTTTTTAATAAATGGGGGATTTCATGTCAGGTGAACCTATTTTTAAAATCGATGTCTTCCGATCGAGATGAAATTTGCACAATTTTTCAATAAGATCGGTCAAGAACTCTCTGAGTTATAGGGGTCAAAATTTGACATTTTGGCCAAACATGTGCTTTTTATCATCCATGTAACTTATTACTTATTGTTCTTAGCTAAATGTGTCCCAAATAGTTTAGATAGCCATTTCTTCAATCTTTCGAAAAAAATTTATTAATATTTTTTTTCCGAAATTAAAAACTTTTTTGATTTTTTTTTCAAAATGGGCCCTTTTTTTCTTAAAATAAAGCTTAGATATTTTCCTTGAAGACATATTTGGTCGCTTAGTGGGATGCGAGTTCGATATCTATCAAAGAAAATGTTTTGTAACTCAAAACATGGAATTTTTTACTTTTTTTGCCCATTTTGAAAAATAGATCAAAAAAGTTTTTGATTTCGGAAAAAAAAATATTAAATTTTTTTTTTTTTTAAATATTTTTTTTCGAAAGATTGAAGAAATAGCTATGTAAACTATTTGGGACACATTTTGATAAGAACAATAGGTAATAACTTACATGGATGAAAAAAATCACATGTTTGGCCAAAATGTCAAATTTTGACCTCCTCTAACTCCGAGAGTTCTGGACCGATCTTGTTGAAAAATTGTGTCTGAATTACTATACAATATGCCAAATTTCATCCTGATAGGAAGACTCCGATTTTAAAAGTTGGTTCACTTGACGTGAAATCCCCCATATTATTATGAGCTCTGACCGGACAATCACCGAATGCAATTGATTCGTTTCAAGCGAGCATTGGACAAAAAATATCCAGAATATGCGGCCAGACAAGAAAATGTTACATTCCATATGACAACACTCGGCCACAATACCTGTTAAAAATTATTTAGAATGAAAGGGTTAGGAAGTTTTGCCTCCCCCGCTTTATAGTCTAGGCCATTCCCCGTCCGATTACGCAGAACGCTCCGTCTAAGATACGCTTCACTTTGGAACAGAGTATCAGAAATTGGCTTAATTCATTCTTCGCCTCAAAAGATGAGCAGGGGCCGAATTACCACATTCGATATCGAGTAAAATTTATCAATTTTTTTATTTGAGATTATGGCATCGATATCGAGGAAAAAATTTATTTCATTTTATCATAATTTCGATATCGAAATCATTTTTTGATACGATAGCTTATTCGATCACATATGTTGTAATTTGGCCTCAGTTCTTTTGGCTCAGAATCCATATGTTGCCAGAAAGATGAAAAAATTTGATAGCTAACAATAGCCAATACTCTGAATAAATTTATATTGTACAAATTTTTAAAAGCTAAAAGTTTAACTAATCACGCATTTTTATGTCATAAGCCCAATATGTTGCAAATAGTATTAAGCCTTGAATTGTTCATGCTAAATTGGGCATCTTTATCTCATAAGTTAAATAAAATACAGATTTATGATCAGAAACTTACAAAAATTCTAATTTGCTCATTTAATGAGTGGTTAGGAAAAGGTGCTGATGTCAAATTAAACCAGTTTGGTTGTCTTTAAAAAGTCAACTATTTGGGTTGACAAACGAGATCATCCGCTTTTTTGACATTTTTCACTACTCCAATTAAACGCTTCTGACAATTGAATTGATACGAATTTGTAATGAATCAGTCGCAATACATCTATTTTTTTTTCTGGTCACCAGATATTTGCTCTCCTTTTTAAATGCAATATTATTGCAAATCGAAAAAAATATTTTAATACCAGGGATTGAATTATCCCACTTGTGATCGAATAATCTTTCGTATCAAAAAAATATGAAAATTACGATCTCAAATATGAAAATTACGATAAATTTCTCTCAATCGCGAATGAAATGATGGAAAACAAGGAACTAATAAACATGTCTGAAGCTTTTAAACTAATTGTGCGATTGAAATGAAATTTGGATATTTGGATGGATATCTCAATCATAAGCATTGAGCCAATTAGTGCCTTCGGGCGATATGTTATCAAACACTTTTCTGATATTCTTTGAAAAGTAGAAATAATTTTCTTTCCTTTGATGTACAACAACTTTTTATACCCCACACCACCATAGTGGGGAGGGTATAATGCGTTTATGCAGATGTTTGTAACGTATTAGTCTAACACCCACCTTAAAGTATACCGATCGACTTAGGATCACTTTCTGGCTGGTCGGCTGGCTGTCCATGTAAACCTTGTGCGCAGAGTACAGGTCCCATACAAATGTCCTTCCGAAATTGGACTTTATCGGTCATAAATGTTTAATTTATATATGTATCTCCACAAATTCCGCTCCAAATAAGTTTTATATATACAAAATTCATGTCACCAAATTTTGTTACGATCGGTTCATAATTAGGCATAGCTCCCAAATAGACCCGCTTCCGAAAATCACTTTAACGTGCATAAATCGCTTAAAAATTTTTGTATACACACAAAACTCAACATAGTAAACTTTAATATAGACATAAATCACACGACCTAATATCATGGTGATCGGTCCATAATTGGTCATAGCTCCCATATAAGGCCCCCTTCCGAAAATCACTCTAAAATATAAATGAATTAAATTTTAAATGAAAAATGTTTTTCCTCTTAGTGTAGGGTATTATATGGTCGGGCTTGACCGACTATACTTTCGTACTTGTTTACTTTTATTTCCATATTTAATATTAAATAAATTATGCAGGTAATTCTTATAATCTGTTTCTTTCTTTTCAGGTAAGAAAATAATTAACACCATTTCTAAAAAGTAAGTAAAACAATATTTATTAGTTTTGTCATAACCCAAACTTAATCGTACAAGTGCAAATTTAAATCTTCCATATTGTTTTTTTTGGACATTTTGTGGTTAAAGAAATTTGGTTTTGTCCAGGCTAACTTTAAGATGATTGGTACTTGTATCCTTTTATGCAAAGGATTTTTTCATTTTATTTTTTAAAGCATTTCAAATATGGAGTTAAGAAAATACACTGCAAGTGGACAGAGTAAAGACTAAAATAATTAATATTGTAATAAATTTCATTATAATTTTTACAATAATTTGAAAATTTTTAACACACATGAAACACAATTTAAAAATTTATCAATAATTACGACACCAATGCACACTTTCATGAACTTAGACCTAAAATGAAGACAAACGCTTTTTCTATCTCTAAATACTAAACATTTTCTTATTATATCATTCATAGAAGTTTCTTCTGAAAGTTAACCTAGCATATATTAGACCGTGTAAGAGATGGTGTCACATTTTGTATTATAACTTATATAATACTTAAACGATTTCTATAATTTTTAATAACAAATTTCCTAATTTAATTTAATCTTATTAATTTTGGGTTTAAATTATGGACTGGAGAGTGTTTTACACACACATACAAATAGACGTACACATAAACTCTTTCTAACTCTCAATACTAAACATTTTCTTAGAATTATTGTATTACCTCGATACTATTTATGTCATTTATAAAACACTTTGCTAAAAGTTAATTCGAGATGGTCTCACATTTTGGCTTATAATTTGTTTAGTACTAAAACGATTTTGCTAATTTTCAATAGAAATTTTTCTAGAACAATGATAAACATTTTATATTAATCTTACTAAATTTAAAGTTGAATTATGCGCTGGAGAGTGTTTTACACACACATTCACAGGGACATAGCTAAATAGATCTACATTGAAGATAAGCACATCTTTCTATCTCTAAATAGTAAATATTTTCTTAGTATTATTAAATATTACTTCTATTTATGTCATTTAGAGAATATTTTACTAAAAGTTAACTCGAGATGGTCTCACAATTTGGCTTATAACTTGTTTACTACTTAAACGATTCTGCTGATTTTTAATAACTGTTTTTCTGGGGCAATGGCTAACATTTTATATTAATCCTATTAATGTTGGATTTGAATTGTGGACTGTAGAGTGCTTTACACACATATATAAAGGGACATAGCTAAATAGAATTACTTTGAAGACAAACGACTTAGTTCTTAATTGATATTGCATATGTGTTGAAAACCACACACCAGGATAAAAAACGTCACTTTTAATTATCAAAAATTATTTTTGAATCAATTAATGTGGCTTCTGTGCTATATTAAATTGGCGGGAAATTAAAAAAAAAATATACATATATAAAAATTTCATCAAATTATTTTTATTTTCAGTTGCTTTATAAATATAATTCAAGAATTGTAAAAATAACTTTTCAGAAACTTTAATCTCTTCTATTTTCCTTATTATGCCTGTTTTCACAATCTCTTTCTTTCCTTTCTCATTGTAGGTACAGTGTAATTATGGGGCTTCCAAAAAAGTATTTATTTTTTTTTCTTTATTATTTTTATTTTAGGGCTGTAATGTGGTTTTTGTATTATTAAGCTGATGTTGTTGTTGTTGCTTTTATACATACTTGTCCCTACTGACAATGACGAGCTGTCAGTCAGTCACTCATTCATTCAGAAAGAGAAAGAGAGAGTCATTTTAATGCATCACAGATATGGCGTCTGTGTCGGCATTATTATGATGAGTATTATTTTAAGGTTTTTGTTTTCAAAGTTAATTTTTCTTTATATAGTTATGTATATACTTTACTAACACTTGTGCCAAAATCGATCACAATATATAATGATCATTGATGATCATCTCTTTTAGTTATTGCAAAAGGTTTTTGGTTTTAATGATATCGTTATGATGATGATATTGTTTCATTTGCTACTTCTTAAAGTTGGATTCTTTTTGGTTTTTTTTAATTTCTTTGGTCTGCCATTTTGTTGAACAAAATATCTTGAAAATTAGCTATTCTTACTTTTTGGCTCATCATTATTAGTAGAGCTTATTCCGCAGCATATAAAATGTAATCATGCAATAATTCTCACTAATTTCTATTCCAATTTAATACTTTTGGTTCCTTTGACACATATGTATTCATTGTAATGCTATGAAAAATTAATTGATAACTTTATACATATATCCCAGTTAATATAAAGTAAAGCCAGTTGCTACTTTAGTGTCTCTAAGTAAACTAAAGAGTAGTCACTTTAATTGTTTTGTTTGTATTGAACGAATTGAATATTTGACCAGCCCTTAAAAACTTTATACATTTCATATCATGGTAATTTATAATTTTATATAAATTTTAAAATTATTTTTTTTCTTTTGTTCATTCTCTTATGAGGTGATCTGTAAATACAATATAAAACCACAAAATAATTACCTTTTGTGAATTTCATTTCATGTTTTTTTTTTTGTTATTATTTCTTTGTATAAAAACTTTTATATAATCAGTTTTATTTAATGTTCCAAAGATCTTTTATCTCGCAGGCGCTTACAATTACAATTTCACAATGCGTGTTTGGTTGGGGTCAGAGCTTGGTTGCCATATAATAAAAAACAGCAACCAAAATTGATTGAAAACGTAATATTTTTCAAAAGAACTAATTTCATTTTGATTTCGATGAGTGGAAATTAATGAGCCAACAGAAAGAAACCATTTATAAGAGTATTATGTGTAGATCTGATTGAAGCATGTGCAAAATTATGTACAAATTTGTGTAAAATATTTTTAAACAAACACGCAATTTTAACAACATAAATAGATTTTTTTTTTAGTTTGTGGGTAAGAGAGGGATGTTAAGAGGAATTTTAATGAAGGCTTCTTTATTTTTAAAACAATTAAGTTGGTTGTTTTAAAATTCTATTGTATTCTTAAAGATATAAAAGTACTTGCATGTGCTTTGGTATCATAGTTATTTAAAGTTAACTGGTTTATATATATAAGATCATTTTCTGGGTTGTCTAACATTTGGCCTGCTAATTTGTTTCATACTTAAACGATTTTGCTGATTTTTACTAACAATTTTCCTAGAACATTGATAAACATTTTAGTTTAATGTTATTTATTTTGGTTTTGAATTATGGACTGGAGAGTGTTTTACACACACAAATAGATAGGTACTTAGCTAAATAGACCTACACTTAAAACAAGCTCCGTTTCTAACTCTAAATACTAAACGTTTTTTTTAGTATATTGTGTCATTCATAGAATTTCGTACTAAAAGTTAAACCAATATATATTAAATCGTGTTCGAGATGGTGTCACTTTTTGGATTGTAACTCATTTAATACTTAGACGATTTTGTTAATTTGCAATAACAATTTTTCTAGGACAATGTTAGATATCTTGTATTAATATTATTAATTTTGGGTTTGTATTATGGACTGGAGAGTGTTTTACACATACCCACACAGAGGTCTATAGCTAAAAAGACCTTCTGTAGACAAGCGTCTCTCACTATCTCTCAATGCTAAACATTTTCTTAGTATTATTTAGTATTACTACTATTTAAGTCATTTATAGAACTTTTTAATAAAAGTTAATTCGAGATGGTTTCACATTTTGGCTTATAACATGTTTACTACTAAAACGATTCTGCTGATTTTCAATAGCAATTTTTCTAGGACAATGATAAACATTTTATGGTAATGTTGTTAAATTTAAAGTTGAATTATGGGCTGGAGAGTGTTTTACACACACATACAGAGGGAAAATGCTAAATAAACATATAGTTGAGACTAGCGCCCCTTCCTATTTCTAAATACTAAACATTTTCATAATATTATTTATAGAACTTTTTACTATAATTTAACTGGAGATGATCTCCCATTTTGGCTAATATATTGTTTACTACTATTAATAATATAATATTATTAATTTTGGCTTTAAATTATGGACTGGAGAATGTTTTACACACACATAGAGTGGGAGATTGCTAAAGAGACTTTCATTGAAAACAAGCGCCTCTTTCTATCTCGTAATACTAAATATTTTCTTGGTATTATTTCGTATTACTACTATTTATGTTATTCATAAAATCATTTTTGAGTTAGTCTCACATTTAGGCATATAACATATTTACTACTTAAATGATTTTGCTGATTTTGAATAGCAATTTTTCTAGGACAATGATAAACATGTTGTTTTAGTCTTATTAATTTTGGGTTTGAATTATGGACTGAAGAGTGTTTTACACACACATAGACAGGGACATAGCTAAATAGACATACACTGAAGACAAGCGGCCCATCCTATATCTGAATACTAAATAGTTTCTTGGTATTATTTAGTATTAGTTATGTACTAATATTTATGTTATTAATTTTTGAGATGGTCTCATATTTTATTTCATACTGAGTCGAATTTGCTAATTCTTAATAGCAATTTTCCTATAACAATGATAGATATTTAAGTTTAATATTAATCATTGTGGACTTTAGAATGTTTTACACATACATACTGCTATATATAGACCCACAATAAAAACAAGGGCCTCTTGCTATCCCCAGCAGTTCTAGGAGACTGTCCCGAACTAGTTATTTTGCCCATCACTTAGGGTGACAACTAGTTACATAACTAGCTACGTGACTAGTTATTTTGACACGTGCATGTCCTATGCATGGGTCAATTGATCTTTTTTTATTACAATGAGAATGTCTGATAGAAGGCTCGACGTAGTCAACAGGTTACATGGAGTCATTTACCATTCTAGCTACCTAATTGGTTACTTGATCAGCTAAATTGCTGACCTCAGATAGTAATTTAAAAAGACATCTCATTGACAGTCTAATAAACAAATCTTGCTCCGATAAGTTTCCAATAGATTACTTCTGGCGGATAAAATAACTACTTTCTAAAGAGCAGTACAAAATAAACGTTTATAGCGCGTACACTTCATGTTATTTATAGATCATTAAATGACAATTTACTTCAGGTGATGTCAGTATACTTAAGCAAAAAGAAAATAACTGTGTGAGAATTATATCAACACAATTTGTACAAACCCGTACAAAATAAAAGTTTTTGACTACACTCTAGACTACTTAGGGCCAGTTAATTGACAATTGTCTATACTCTAGATTACATGGGATGTATAAAGTGACCACTTGACTTCTCTATGCACTATAAAGAGCACATACGTGTCAAATAACCCAAAATATATCAATTGGAGTTAGTCAAGAGCGCAGATATTAGTCACAATTACTGTCTATAAGGGATACATTGACTAATTGCTTAACCTACTTGATCAGCTACATAACTGGTTGATTTAAAATGCGAGGGATCAAACGGAAGCTAATTGACTTCAGATAGTCAGTTAAAAAGACATCTCATAGACAGTCCAATAACCGATTGCTTATAAGCAAAACTTCCACCAAAAAATCTTCAAGCTAGTTTGCAAGGGATGTCAGTATACTTAAGCAAAGAGAAAATAATTTGTATGAGAATTATACCAACACAATTTATATAAAACCAGTTTGAACGAACTACTCATAAAAAAATGAGATTAAAATATAAAGTGACTACGCTCTAGATTATTTACAGACACTTATGTGACAATTGACTTCACTCTAGATTACATGGGATGTATAAAGTAACCAATTCACTTCTCTCTCTGCACAACAAAGAGCACATACGTGTCAAATGACCCAAAATATATCAATTGAAGTGCTCAGACCTTAGTGACAATTAATGTCTATATGGGATACATTGACTACTTGCTTATCAGTTATATTACCTACTTGATCAGCTACATAACTAGTTGTTTTTTCATGCGAGCGACCAAGCGGAAGCTAATTGTCTTCAAATAGGCAGTTAAAAAGATATATCATAGAAAGTCCAATAACCGATTGTTTGTAAACAAACCTTACTCCAATAAATCTTCAAGCTAATTTACATGGGATGTCAGTATGAGAATTATATCAACACAATTTATATAAATCCAGTTTAAACGAACTACTCATAAAAAAGGCGATTAACGTTTTAAGTGACTACATTGTTGATTACTTAGAGATAGTTAGGAGACAAATGTCTTCACGCTCGATTACATGGGATGTATAAAATAACTTCTCTCTGTGTCAAATGATACAGTTTTTTGTTAATTGCTCTTGATTTCTTTAAAATATTTCACAAACAACTTTTTCTTTAAATATTTATGATGTAGGCTCTATTTTTATTTTATTTGTTCCAACTATTTCTATTTTGTATCATAAAACCACTAAACTCAATAAAAAATTTAAATTTTTTATTATTTAACAAACATATCGAATTTTATTATGGTCTAATCAATTAATAAATTAGTATAAAAGTGTAAAGATCATAATCCAAAAAGTTAGTAAGTAGTATAGCTTATAGATTAGTTTACTGTTTTATTAAAAGTAACACATTTATAAAAAATTATTTCACAGTGTGATAAGTAATAATTAAAATCACTTCCGTATTTTTGAATTAACATAAATAATAAGCAATATAAATTAATGTGATAAAGCAGTTAAAATTAAAATAAAAAGCTAAAGAGTTATAAAGGGTTGTAAATAACTAAAATAGAGGTAAATCTATTTATAAGCTAGAATAAAGCTTAGGGATATTCAATCACTTAGGAACTTACATGTTTAATTTCATGTCTCTAGATGACTTATTATAGACAATTCAAAAAGTACCAGTAAAAATATCACAAAAGTACCATTAAGTCTCTCTTTCTTCCATTTAATTTTAGCGCTCTAAAAGAGAGAGTTTTTTACTATAAACCCCAAAAATAGCTTTTACTTCAAAAGCCTCCCCAATAAAATCAGTTTTACCTTTAATATTGATTTCCCCACCAATTAAAAAAAATTACTATTTCTTTAAACTATGTTTGTGTTACTATATTTTAAGGCCAAACAAATTAATAAAAAAAAATAATAATTTGCAACACCACTTCGTTACACAGGTACAAATGATGATTGCTAAAAACAAAAATAATACACAAAGCCAGAAGCTAAATAATGTTTACAACCATTTACCCACATTTTCATTTAAGAGGCCCCCAAAACCAAAAAAAAAAATATTAAAAATCAAACAGCAAATGGCAATAAAAATCCTTTTGCTTAAACCAAAAAAATAAATATAAAAACGAGATTTAAACGTTTAACATTTTCCCAAAATATAAGTAATGAAAATTGTGCAAAAACCAAAGAAAAAAAATGTAAGTATTTTACAAATATTACCAAATTATCAAACACAGCATGTAGATGAAATACTATTTTTGGTTAAGGCTTTTAGCTGAGACTTATATGAAATTGGTATGTTAGGTTTTTTTGGAAAATTGAGCTACAGATCGATATAAAGAATAAATGAAAGGTTGGTAACATAAACTTTTGAATTGTTCAAGAGCGAACTGGTTTAATAATGATAAAACAGTGCAACAAAATCTAAAAAAATTTAGAGGATTTGTTCCCATTACATGTGGCTTTGCGATAAAGTAATAAATCTGAACAATTTCTGCCGTTTTCGATTTTTCATGATTTTTTTAAACCAAAAAAATTAGCTTCTTTCACGTACAAAATGTGTTTGTTCCTTCAATTTGTTATTATAACTCCGAAACTACTGAGCCGATTGAAACGCAATATATATGTGAAAATTTGTACATTGTATGGGGAAAATGTTTTCAAAATTCAATCAATCGGAAGAAGAACATTAACTACTCAATTTTAAATATATCACACAAAAAACTAAAATTTTGTGAAAATGAGCGAATTCACTTAATTCTGAATAAAATCGAAAAGAATCAATCGATTTTTATGTTCGGTATCTCATATTGTTTCTATTATATGTGGCTTTGCGGTGAAGTAATAAACGTGAAAATGTTTGCCGTTTTCGATTTTTTATGATTTTTTTAAAACCAAAAAATGTTATATTTTCATGTAAAAAATATATTTTTTGCTTCAATTGGTTATTATAACTCCGAAACTACTGAACCGATTGAAACGCAATATATATGTGAAAATTTGTACATAGCATGGGGAAAATGTTTTCAAAATTCAATCAATCGAAGTAAGAACATTAAGTACTCAATTTTATGTATATCGAACAAAAAAGTTAAATTTTGTGAAAATGAGCGAATTCACTTAATTGTGAATAAATGCGAAAAAAAATTCATCGATTTTTACGATGGATATCTCATTTTGTTCCCGTTACATGTGGCTTTGCGATAAAGTAATAAATCTGAAAAATTTCTGCCGTTTTCGATTTTTCATGATTTTTTTAAAACAAAAAAATTTATATTTTCAAATAAAAAATATATTTTTTGCTTCAATTTGTTATTATAACTGCGAGACTACTGAGCCGATTGAAACGTAATATATAAGCGGATTAAAGGCTGTGTACAGCTCAACTTTTCTAAGTTTATTTTAATAACATCGGCCTAACTCTTTTTGGGTTATCATTAATTATGTGGAGACACTTCTAACAAAATTTATAATTTTACTTAAAAATTTAAAAAAAAAATCTACCATAGAATGAAAAATTTTACCATTTTTGTACTTAGGTAGCCATTCTGCATCAAATCTATATAATGGTTAGTCAAGCCTTTTTTTGCTGTTGACCTGTGTAATTTGAGGACCCCGGCACATATAATATTGGTTTAAGTATAACATCGAAATAGTCTGCTTTTTTAATCAAATAATTTTATAAAAGACATTATTCATACCCAATAAACTGTTGAGTAAATGAGCTATAAAAAGCTGTAGATTTAATGGGTTTAGAAAATCTTTGAAAGCTTATTCTTATTGCTATAGCTCTTTCTGAATTCACGTATTTCCTTAAATTTCAAATATTTTCCAAATCCAAAAAAACTGTTGTATTTCGATGTGAGTAAATGTGTGTGTGTGTTTGCATGAGTATGACCTGTAATTTAAATTGATTGGAAAATATGCAAATACTCGTTTTTATTTTCGGGCTAATAATGCACTTGCTTTGTGTCTTTGTGCACCAATAGTTAAATAATAATAAAAAAATTGCTTTAATTTTTTGTTTATTTTTTTTATTTTTCCCCCATTTCAGTTGCTGTTTTTGGTAAATTATAGATTTTTTTCTGCTAGCTAGCCAGTAAGAAATAACAATTTTAATGGTTTCTTGCTTTGGCTGCAAGTCAAGCAAGCCAGCCAGCCAACATAATACAAAGGCTGGCAACCAAATAACTATTTTGCATGACCCAAATATAGTTGATATTAGTCATGCAATTGATTATTAAAAAATCAACAACAATAACGAAATAATAGAAAAACCGAAAAAATATGAATTGAATTCATTTTGTTAGATAGAAAAAAAAATAGAAATAATTTAAAATTTTGTTTGCTGCAACTTATAAAAAATATAGATTTGTAAAGCTTAAGGTAATAAAATCATGTGCATGGAAATATTCAAATTATATGACAAATTTAGCAAATGTTATTTAAAAGTTAAAGATTTAATTAAATTTGAAATACAAATAAATAACTTAAATACACTTAAAATTACTATAAAGGTTGGTTAATGGTTTCTATATAAAATTTTAAATATTAATGTTATTAAACATTTTTACAATTTTATATTTGCTAATAAATCTTCTCTTTACAACTCAATTTCTTTAAGGCCATTTTTCCTCATCTTCTTTTTTTACTAATTAGCAGTAAAAATTTGCAGGAAAAAGCTAAAGTAATAAAGTAGAAAATTCTACTCTTATTAGCAACAAGGAAGTTGTAATTTTATGAATGAAATCTATAAAAAGAAACTAGCAAAAAGCTACTAAATTCAGACAAGCTGTGTAAGAGCTACTATTTGCATACAAATAGCTTAAATTAGCTTTAATTTAGATTTTTTCATAACAATAGTTAGCAATAATTATGAGTATTAAGAACAAGAATAGAAAGCACACTTAGTTAGATATTAGAAAGTCAAAGCCGTAAGCTAGATATTTCAATTCTATATCCGCTATTAACGGTGTAATATACAAATTAGTACTAAATTCTAAAGTTATTACAACAGATAATTGGCCAGTTGGGTTTTGCAGGCAAAATATTTTAAAAAGTCCCAAGGAAACAACTTGATTTATTTTTTTATTTTATTGTATAGTTATTTGTGAATTTGTTCATTTTTAAACTTTTTAATGACTACCACATACTGTCTTCATTACTGAGAAGTAGTAAAATAATAACTTATTAATTATCTGTTATATAACTGCTTATTTTCTAGTAATAAGCATGAGCACTTACTGATAATGGCTTCTGCAACTCCTAACTATTCATGAGTCATTACTTGTAACTAGTTTCAGAGATATTAAAGTTATGATTTAGTATAAACTGTTATGGTAAGTATTTGTATTCAAAAATGCTGGATTTTTTAAAATTATTAGTTTTTATTTTGAAACATTTGTACAATATAAATTTATTCAAAGTATTGGTCATTGTTAGCCATGACTTTTTCCCATCTTTCTGGCAACATTTGGATTTCGCCAAAAGAACTGCTCATCTTTTGAGGCCAAGAACGAATCAAGCCAATATCGGATGCTATGTTCCAAAGTGAAGCGTAGCCCAGAGAGAAGTCTGACGTGCAAGGTCTGGACTATAAAGCGGATGGGGCAAAACTTCCCAACTACTTCATTGTAAATACTTTTTAACAGGTATTGCAACATGTGTCCTAACGTTGTCATGATGGGCGTTTTTCGGCCAATTCTCGCTTCAAATGAATCAGTTGCTCTGATTATCTGGTCAGATTTCAGCTGCTTATAGTAGATGGGACCCTTTTGCTCCCACCAAATACAGACAATTACCTAAGTGCCATGGATATTTGGCTCGCTTCGGCTGGCTGGGCGGTCATCACTTACGATCTCTTAAGCTATATAGTAATGGATACATTTTTAATCGCTATTAATGATTCGGTGGAAAAATGGTTTTCTTTTATAGCGTTCAAGCATCATTTCGGACACGCAAAATCCCAATTTCCTTGCTTTAAATGAATCCTGCTGCTCGCAAACCTTTTTCTGCTTAATTAGCTCCCAATGATCTTGTAAGATCTTGTTGAGTTAGACAACAATCTTCATGGAGTAATGACTTCAATTCTTGGTCATCAAACTTTTTTGACTGGCCTGTGCGATCTTTGTCTTCCGTGACAAAATCACCACTTCTGAAACGAAGAAATCATTTCTCGCACATTGAAACCGATGGAACACATTAACAATAAAAAACCGTATCTAGAATTTGGGACAAATTCCAGATCATCAGGAAACCTTTTCCCAAAGTCTCAGAAAATATATTAAAAAAAAAGGTGAACCACTAAGGGATTGATGAACAATTAACTGTGTTTGCTTTTTCGAACAGTCTATTAAATTACCCGAAAATTATTTCTTGAACGGTAGACGAAAATTGATAAATGGTTATTTGACCGATGCAGCTATATTGAATAGACGACCGAAGTCGCTTTATTGAACCATCAACCGAATATACTTTGTTTAGCAGTTTACCGAAGATACTTAATTGATAGTATATTAATGAAAACGTAGTAAAAGTCTTAAATAACCAATCAAATGAATATTGTATAGATTAGTAAGATGAACAAGTAGTGGCTTGTTGGATTATTGGAGTATCTTTATTGAGCAGATAATCGCTGCAGCTGTATCGATTAGCCAATCGGTCACTGCAACAAAGTCGATTGAATCTTGAAACTAAATCAACAGTATTTGACAATCAACCAAAGTCGATGACTAGTCGGTGTATTCAACAGTTAACTGAAGCTAATGGTTTGTATACACAGAGAAAACAGATTCGTTGCCAATCGAATGATTCGGTTGCACACATAGAATTTTTCAGTTGATAAAGAAGAATTTCAGTTGAAGCAACCAAACTTTAGTTACCCCTTCCAAAATATTGTAACCACAACTGTAAAATTCGGTCACTAAGATAGAAACATTCGATTGGCAACAAATTCGGTTGCTAGCACGAATCTGTTTTCTCTGTGTAGTCTATCGAATCATTCGCAATCATTCTATTAAACACACCACCGATCTGATATCTTGGAGGGTGTTCTGAATTCAATTTATTGAACAATTCAGATAACACGAAATAAAGTCCACTTATGGGTTACTTATTACTATTATCGATAATAAAAACAACCTTATTGCAATTATTTTATATCCATAAAACTCTAGAAATATTTTAAAATATCCCTAGTAAAATCCCCATTCCTCAAAGAAATTTTTTCTGTATCCAAATACCTCTCAAAATCCCCATATTTGGGGACAAATTCCTAAGGCTCTCCATGATAGTTGACCGAAGTCGAATAATAAGACAGTCATGCGAAACGACAGTATTGAATAGTAGAGGGAAGTAGCAGCAAATGTCTGTGTCAGTTTATACAACGGTTGATTATTGTCTTCAACAATAATCAACCGAAGTCGATGTTAGATAAAACCTCTGAATTGAATATTATTTTAAAGAAGTTTTACTAAATTATATCATGAAGATCGCTGTCTTGTCTTCGATATATTGACCAGTCAAATGAAACCGTTTTCATTCGAAGCTTCTATACACAATAGTAGATATATGAAACAGTATGGAGCAGTTGAACGATTTTCATTCATTGCACATTTAGTCGAGGGGAATGCAGTTAACATTTGAAGGTCCTGTACAATCCCGTCAATTATGTAATTCATCGACTTCATCAAAGATTCTTTATTGAAAAAACTGTATTGAATAGTTGAATGTCGGCGCTTCATTGAACATTTAATTGGGATCGATGTAGTTAACAATCGTTTCTGACTTGAACAGTCAATGTCTTAAATTATCGAACAAAATTCGATGAAACTGTATTGATCAGGCCAATAAAATTAACATTGGACATCTTCAACTATCGACAAAAAATTCTATATTGAATAGGCTAACAAAATCGCCTAATTGTTCTAAATATCATTGTGCTGATCAGAAATATTGATTGTTGGAGATATCCAAAGCAGATCCCATTCTAGCTAACTCTTCCGCCTATTCATTGCCATAGTAGTCTCTATTTTCAGGGAAGACAGTAGGCCCAGAATCTCCAAGTGGCCATATGTTCTCAATATCCAACATATTGCGTCGTCAAATTTGTTATTTTTTAATCTAGACTATTTTTTAATATCTCTGTATTCCAAAGGTTTTCCATTTCGGAAATTTGACGTCGACGATTTAACTAATAATTCGGTATACACTAAATATGAACGTACTTTCACATTCTCTTAATAGGAGATATTTCAAATGGTTGTAATGAAAATATTGTAACATTATATTTCTGTTTTATCTTCGGTGCTTCCTAAGGACCTACGATGAATACGATTCAGAATTGGGAGTGGTATGTTTGAATATATTATCATTTCACAAATTTCAAAACTGAAACAGGGACCTTTATGGAAGTTTTTTGGAAAATATATATTTATTATTGAAAATTTAAAAAATATGATTATGCCAGATTTCTTTAAAAAATATTTCCTCAACTGAGTTTTTAACAATTTCAATATTGTTTAAATTTTGCAAAAACCAACCCCTGTTTAAAATTACTTGGAATGTACATATGTATTCCTTCAAATATATGTATATTTACAAACCTTCATAAACTTCCCAAGAACCAAGATACAAATCTACAAGTTCCTTTCTACTGTCCTCGTCTTCATCTTCTTCTGCTTTTTAAACTGATTTAAGTTCTTAGTACCAAATGACCCTAATCCCGAGTACAGAATAAACAAATCTTTATATTTAAATGCAACAATTCAACAACAGCAACAAAAACCTACTGTGTCCCTAAACAACAACAACAACACAGGCAAGCGACCATAGAGAGCGAAAACATTTGCAACATGGCCAACCAACAATTGCTTTGTAATGTCATTATATTGAGCGATGGAAACTGATGATGATGATGACAACGACAAACTTCAATGTACAATTTTCAAAAAGGGAAAAAATGAAGGAAAAAAACAACCAACAAGGTAAATAAAATAAAATTAAACTTAAATTTAAGAAAAAAAGGGAAAGGGGAACCATAATAAATTCTTGCTAGAGATAAAATAACCATGATACCAGCACACTCGTACTTTTAGACATAAGAGTATCAGTAGCAGCAGCAGCATTACTGCAACACTACTTACGGCTAGTGCAAGCAAATTGTATTTACTACGCTCAACTATAAATGCAAAATAAAGCTAATTCATTTAACCACTTGTTGCTCAAAGAGCAACACAAAGCTAAACAGCAGTAGTTTGAAAATTGAAAAGGAGCTGCAAGACAATAACAGCAACAACAAATATTCTAAAGAAATAAACAAAAATAAAGAAATTTAAAAATCGTTTTAAAACATTGAATAAAAATAAAGTAAGTAAGTAAATGCTTAAATGCGGTTAACAGGACGCAAGCAGTCAGCCAACCAAACAACCAACTAGCCAGCCAGTCATTCAGCCAGCCAGTCAACCACAGTCAGGGCAGAGAGTTAAAGGCACACTTTAAATCCCCAAATGAAATTGCTGGAATAATACGGCTGTTGTGTAGCTAATGCCGATATTTGTTGAATATAAGCTATTAAAGCTGTTGCTGCTGCTGCTATGGCTGATTTTCGCTGATGCTGCTGCTAGTGTTGCATATAAGAAGCTTCAAAAAGTCCCCAAGAAAAAAACAAACAAAAAAAAACAGTACAACGAAACGAAAATATATTCAACGACAACGACAACAATAACAAATATATTGTATGCCAAAGAATGGCGGCATTTAAGCTTAAGCCATTGCAATGAATTCATCGTTGACATATCTCGTTAATTTAATTTCTTATAGTAGTATGGTATGGAACACATAGCAGCAGCTACAACTACAACTACAACAACAACATCGTCATCATCCTCATCATCATCGTCATCAAACTACAACAACATCAATGGTGTGGACATAAGCAAGAAATACAAAACGAAAAATACCCAAGGAATACAAAACAAAACGAAAAAAAAAAACAAAACTATCGAAAAACCCAAAGACAATAAGCAACAAACAAACACAAACTCTACATACTTCACATACAAAATTGTACGTTATAACCACATGCCGCCGCCGACATACGCGATACAATCCCAAGTATTAAATAAAAATGTATTCCTGCATACACAGCACCACTGTACTGCTCTGCACTGCACTGCTCTACACAGCCAAATAAACCAAAACCACCACCAAGCTCCAGAGCTCTGTTTTAGGCTAAAGAAAACAAATCTTCGAAACTCAATTTTTCTTCTACTAAATACACTGTTAAATATCCTGAAGATGGGAATTGGGATACGATAAAGTTGTAGGGTTCCAAATGTTGTCACTAGATCTAGACCTGCCAGGTCATACTGCGACCTCAATTAATGATCCATCACATAAATTGACAGTGATTTCGAAAACTCTGTCTACAACCTTTCTGATTGTGAATTTCTTGAGTCACTTGCATCCAAATTAGGGTTTGGGCCCGGGCGGTAATTCCCGTAAAATTATTGCCGGAAATTGCCGGGAAATTTAAATTTTTTTCCCGGGAAAAACGGGTAATTTAAAATTAATTAAAAATACTTTAATAAATTTAAATATAACATCTGTTTGATGAATGGCTTGTTCCAAATATTAGTGGAGGTTTTAAACCCCATTAAGGATACAGTAGAAGCATTAAGCCGACATTTTGCTATGATGAACACTCTTTTTGAACAGCTGTTATCTAAAAATTCTACGATTTCTCAAAAAATAGTTCTTGCAATAAAATGTAAAACAATATAACAGCAGACTTATGTAAATTTCCTAATAACTTCACAACATAATAAGCTAAATTATAATACAAAAAGACAATGTTTATACATACGCCTATTTGACCGCAATGTTCCCTTATCAGTTCAAACCGATGACGATGATGTTTCCGAAATACAAATGGAACAACATTTAAAAAACGAATTAGATAATTCACCACCTGTTTAAAGCGAAAGAGTTTTCTCGGTGTCTGGAAACTTTGCCACTAAAATATGAAATCGTCAAATGACTTACTGAATGCATTTTGAAAACTCAATTTTTTTAAAAAAAATAGTTCTATGACGAACATATAACATTATTTATATGAAATAATAGCGGTATTCACAATCATTCACAATTTATAAAATTGACACTTAATTGCTCTATTACAAGGACTAGAGCTCTACATCAAGAATACCATATTTAATTAATATTTAATTTCATTTGTTGCAAAATGATCTCCAAATATTTTATCCAACATTTTTTTTGTTTTGTTTTATGTTAGTAGAATTGAATTGTAATGTATTGTTTTTCATTTTCTTTTAATAAAATTGAACAATTTTGTAAAATAATATTCTCTTTCATTTACTTTTCTAGTTGAAAAGAAGAAGAATGAAATTTTTCATTCCCGTTTCCCGGGAAATTAAAATATCCGGGAAACCCCAAACCGTAATCCAAATTATAAAAATCTTTACAAGGCGGAAACAGGCAGGAATCCAGGGAGGGAAGAGGGAATTTACCACCTTCCAAAACTGAAAAGTTTTGATATTAAAAAGGGAAAAAAGTAAAAATGTAAAATAATTTTTTCTTTATTTCCCACCCCTAATGGTTGCCTAGACGGCAAAATAATTTCGTATGTAATCATCGGCTAAATTATCTCAAAATTTGAAATGATAACATCAACACCATCACAGAATGCTTTCGAATGTTCTCAGAACACCACGATGCACAGTGGGGCAGAATCAAAATATTTTGGAAATAAATCTGTAATTTTTAATTGATCAGCCAATACACGATAAGTATTAAATTTTACAAAGGAGCGGTGCTGTGGTGTCTCAAAGTAGGTCAAAATGCTGAATTTTTAAAGGCTAGTGAATTTTTGTGGTTTGTCAGAAATTTTAATAACTATATTCTTAAAGCCCTTTATTAGGCCTATAAAAATTATAGTGGTGTGGTATTTCTCTCATTAAATTATTGAGTTATACCCATTTTAAAATTTATATTTAAAAATTTCACGATAATATCGGCCACAATATATGACCGAAAACTATTTCTGCTAGTTAAACAATAAATAAGAAAATCATATGAATAAAGTTCCAAAGCAATATCTGCACGAGTCCAAAATTAATCGATTTTGAATTTGAAAATTGAGAAAATTTCTAATTTTCGTATTTTTTTGGGGCAAAAAACTCTACTCTTTGCTTCATAGAAAAATAGTTTCTTAGTGAACTTATGAAGGTTTTACATTTCTTTGAAATATATCTCGACAAGGATAGATTTAAAATAGAAAACGCCAAAAATATCAGAACAGGGATTTTCCTAGGCCCTTCCGAATTTTACCAATTTTTAATCCATTCCAAAATGGACAACATTCTTTTATCAGCATCAAATGTGGAATTTATGGGCGAAATTAAAATAAAAAAAAATTGGGATATTTTGTTAATTTTCTGGAAATCTCGGGATTTGGTTTTTCCTAAATCATATATTTTTTTCTACCTTTACATTTGTTGTCAAAAGTTGTACCAACGTATGTATTTTTATGTTTTCCACTCCACCATAAAAAAATGTGTCCATTTTTATTAGGCGTCCTTAATAGGTCATTTTAAATTTAACCTATTGTCGGATTTAGTCTAATTGTTCAAAAATCCTAAAGCACGGAATCCCAAACGGAATATCTTTTGAAATTTGAGTGTATGACTTGAAAATGCGGAATTTTCATAGATTTTTAGTTTGAAACATTTGTACAATAAAAATTGATTCAAAGTATTGGTCACTGTTGGATATAATCTTTTCCCATATTTCTGGCAACATACGTATTCCGTGCCAAAAGAACTGCTCATATTTTGAGGCCAAGAACGAATCAATCAAACTCTGTTCTAAAGTGAGGCGTATCCCAGAGAGAGCGTTCTGCATTGATCGAAACCAATGGGATGAAGCAAAATTTAACAACCACTTTTTCTAAATAGTTCTTAACAGGTATTGTAACATGTGGTCGAGCTTTATTATGATGGACTATTCAAGTTTCATGTCTGCGCGTTTTTCGGTCAATGCTCGCTTCAAACGTTCGGTACAGGTTCCCTGTGATTATCTATACAGATTTCACCAGCTCATAATAGATAGGACACTGTTTCTTCCACCAACTACAGAGCATTACTTTAGCGACATGGATATTTGGCTTTGATGTCGATTCATATGGTTAGCCGACCATCGCAAACCATTTTTAAGGTTCGGGTTATCGTAATGTATCTATTTATTTTTCATCGCAAGTAATGATTCCGTACAAAAAGGATTTTCTTTTATAACATTCAAGCAGCAATTCAAAATCATCTTTCAAGGTCTCTCGGTTTCAATTCATATGGTACCCAATTTTCCTGCTTTTCGATGAATTCTACATCTACCAATGATTTTGCAAGCTTGTTGAGTTTTACAACAATCTTCATAGAGTAATACATCCAATTCTTGGTCTTCAAACTTTTTTTGCTGGTCTGGGCTATCTTTGTATTTCGTATCAAAATGACGTTTTCTGAACCGCACAAACCATATCTCTCATGTTAAAACCGATGGAAAGTTTGCACCATAAATTTGGTGAGCAATCGGTCTGCTTCAGCGGTACTTTTTTTTCAAATTAAAGAAGTAAAGCAAAACTTCCCGCATATGGCGCTTTGTTGGTACAAAATTTGACATTTTCAATTAAAACAATTAAGAGAGCTATATTCGGCTGTGCCGAATCTTAGCATTCACCAAATTATACTTCAAAATACAAATTTAAACATTTTTTAGTTAAACAACATTTTTTTTCAAAAGTCGTTTTTTAATTTTTTGGAAAAAAAAATTCGAAAATTTTTTTTAATTTTATTATTTGTGAAAAAATATACGGGTTAAAAAATATTTTTTCCGATTTGATCCATTGTAAGTCCAACTTACTATGGTCTTATATTCGTCGTTGCAACGGTGTTTGAAATATCTATCATTAGATATCCATATTGTCTATATTAATGACTTAATAATCCTATAGGTCAAAGAGCGAGGTTGTCCTGGTTTTTTCTCAGCCATTTGTAGACCGATTTTGCTGATTTTAAATAGTAAACTTCTCTAAAGCATGTCTGACAGAATTATTGAAGATATCTGGGGTCTTCAGAAAATTGATTTCAACTGACAGACAGACGGACATGGCTTAATCGACTTTATATGGTCGGAAAATTTTATTGTGGAAATTACAAACTGAATGACAAACTTATGTATGACCTTCTCAAGAAGGTGAGAAAGTCAAATTTTAAAATATTTGGTGTTTTCTATTTTAAAACTTACGTTACCCAACAGTTCTAGGAGACAGTACCGAACTAGTGATTTTACCCATCATTTAGGGTGGGAGCTAGTTACTTCAATAGCCACGTGACTAGTCATTTTAACACGGGCATGTCCTAGGAAGGGGGTCAATTGTCTCTTTTTGATTACAATGGGACTGTCTAATAGCTGGTCCAAAGTAGGCAACGCATTGGATTCACAAACTGGTTACCTTGCTATCTTTGTAACTGGTTACTTGATCAGCTACTTGACTAGTTATTTTAACACGTGCATGTCCTAAGCAGGGGGTCAATTGACCCTTTTGATTACAATGTGACTATCGGATAGCTGATCGAAGGTAGTCAACGCTTCTGGTGGGTAAAATAAACTGCAGTACAAAAAAAAGTTTGAAGTGACTTCACCATAGGTTACTAAGAGACACTAAAGTGACTATTGACTTCATGCTATGTTACATGCGATATCAGTATAATTAAGCAAAAATAAAAATAAACTGTATGAAAATTATATTAACACAATTTGTAAAAAACCAGTTTGTACGAATTACTCACAAAACGTTTAAAGTGACTACACTCTAGATTACTTAGAGACACTTAAGTGACAATTGTCTTCACGCTAGATTACTTGGGATGCATAAAGTAACCAATTGTCTTCTCTCTGCACTACAAAGTGCACACACGTGTCAAATGACAAAAATATATAAAATGGAGTCAGCCAAGTGATAAGACATTTGTGATAATTACTGTCTTTAAGGGATACATTGACTACTTGCTTAACTGCTGGGTATCAACATGAATACGAAAATATGTAATTCGCATATATTTTTTAATTTTCAAAATTTGTTCAAATTTTGAATACGTGGGAATTTCATGGAAATGTGTGCAATCAAATATCCAAAATTTGTATCGGATTTTAACAAAAAATATCTTGACAATAAAAGAGAAAAATTAATAACTAAATTAGATCAAAGAAACCTATTTTTCTATTGGACTCTTTAACATCCTTTTATACTGTTTTAACCAGTATTTCTTTCAGTGTTTATCAACTCAAAATAAACAACAACAACAAAAATAAAAGGAGACAAACACAGCAACAACAAAATCCATACGAGTTAAAAAATGGTTGATCTTAAATACTCATCGTTGTGTCTTGTAAAATGAAAAAAGTTTTATTTTAAACTGTCCATTCTTTTATTTGTACTGAACATTGTTGTCGTTTTCGTTGTTGTTGTTATTGTTGCTGTTGATGTTGTTTATTCTTCCTCTAAAGTTTAATTTTTCTCTGGTTGTTGTTTTTTGGTATTTCTTTACGAATGGTATGCAAAATAGCTGAAAGGATGTTTTCAGCTTGATTTTATTGTCGTTGTTGTTCTTTAGCATCTTTTCGAACAAAAAAATTTCAAAAACAAAGTCTTTGTGTATAGAATTGGCAGGAATTCTTTTTATTTTTGTTATTTTCTTTTTTTCTACATTTGCTACAATAAATTTTGTCAAACGAATTGTTTTGTTTCAGTTGCTGCTGCTGCTCGCTTGTTGGCTGGCTGTTGCTGGTTGTTTGGTATTTTATTGTATTTGTGTTTTTAAAGCAATTTTTGTTTGGTGAGTTGTTGCTTGTTGCAAGGGTTTTTTTTTGTTTGTTTGTGTGTTCTACTGGTGTTGTTGTTGCTGTTGCAGTTTGTTGTATTCTGTATAAAACATCCTTTTATTTATTTGCTGTCATCATGTTGATCATGTTATATTGGCTGATGTTTCCTGTAGTTTGTTTGGAAAAGGAAAAAATATACTTATATTGTCCATATACATATATTTCTTGCTGCACTGCATTTATTTGAAGAGGTTTTTTGCGTTTCTTTTGTAGCTTCTTTGAATTTTATTTTTGAGCTTTAAATGCCAATCAATTTGTTGACATTTTGGTTTTTTTTATTTGCTGCATTTTGTTTGGGGTTGTTGCAAGAAGAAAAAAACGATGGTTTGATATATGCCTCGATTTTTCTTTAATGTGATAAATAATGTTTATAGAGGGTTTTATATATGAATTGTTTGATTTTGCTTAAATTTAGAGTTCAAGGTAAAAGATGTTGTGTTAATAAAGTATAATTTAAAATGAAAGTTTTGGCGGTTTTAATATCTGCAGCAGGTGAATTTAAGATTAATTATTAGGTTTTAGATCCAGAAAAAAGTACTAGAAACCTATATTTTCTGTTAGAATGTTATAAAAGTATTTAAAATTTGACAATAAAGTAAGTGTGCTAAATAAGGACGAATCTTATATACTCTTTATCTAAGTATACTTTAAGATAAATATTGAAAACCATATTTGGTGAACAGAAATTTTTTGGTTAAAAAAATGTTGGTGGAAAAATCGTGGTTTTTGTTCATATTTTAGCGAAACTATACCCGATATACTGATGTATCAATCATGTTTGTTTTTCGGGGCTCATGTAAATTATTTCGGGGCTTCTAACAGACAGTCAGTCGTTAGCCATATCTATGTCTACTCCGCTATCTATAGCGATCCAGAATATACTTCTGTATATTCTTGTGTAACAAATGAAAAATGTGGAAATTATAGACGGAATGACAAACCTTTATTAATTATTTAACGAAAAGTCTCATATCAAAGCTTCTTTCCAGAAGAATCTTTTCATTTGTCCCGAAAAGCTTTTCTAACACCAAAACTTATTTTTTCTGAAGAAGATTTTATTACAAAACAAAGAACCTTTTTGAAGAAAACAAGAGTGAAATACACTTTATTGTAAAACTATCTTTGCTATTCTATTAAAACGTTTTGTTAGTGTATGACTTAAAAATGCGCGATTAACAATAGATAGCGTATCTTTTGAATGCGGTTTCTATATTTAATAACTTGTATGCAATTTTGAAGTTTAAACATCTGTCATTTATTATCACTTAATATTGAACATTACAGTGTAACAAAAAAGTTTTTTTACTTCGAAAATGTGTATCTGTTGGCACAAATTCGTCATATGCGGGTAGCAGACTTGCCAGTCTTGGGGATTTTGTAAAGATTTTTGTAATAGAAAATTTCGTTTGGGGACTGTGTATTTTATTGGGGATATATTGAAATATTTCGAATATTTTATGGGGATAAATTATTTAGGATAGGTTTTCATCGTTTCCAACATACGAGTGATGGTAAGACAAAGATCGCCCAGGCTAGCCAAAAACGTTTGAAGGCCATGATTGTGAGGCATTACTCCATAACTATTGTTGGCAATTTAAACAGAAGCTTGCAAGATCATTAGTAGCTACTCTATCAGCAATATCAAAATGTTTTCGAGCAGTAGGATTCATGCAAAAGCAAGGAAATTGAGTACCATACGAATTGAAGCCGACAGACATTGAAAGAGGACTTACATGATAAAAATGCTGCTTGAATGCTATAAAAGAAAATCATTACTTGCAATAAAAACTGGATTCATTACAATAACCCGAAGCATAAGACATCGTATGTGAAAACCGACCAACCAGCTGAATCGATGCCAAACCAAATATCCATGACTGAAAGGTAATTTTCTGTATTTGGTGGGAGCAAAAATCTCCTATCTATTATGACCAGACCATCAAAGGAAACCTGTACCAAATGCAACTGATTCGTTTCAAGCGATCATTGGTCGAAAAAACGTCCAGGCATGAAACCGTAATATTCCATCATGACAACACTCAGTCATATGTAGCAATACCTGTTAAAAAGTATTTAGAATGAAGTGGTTAGGAAGTTTTGCTCATCAGCTGTATATTCATACTTCACAGAACAAATTATATTTCAATTCAAACATTTATCCCATATTGAACTGGTTTCAATTATTTCATAATTAAATCAAGTATTCATTTGCTCAAAAACAAAATTTCTTGATATTTTCTATTGAATTTTGAGTTTTGAATTTGATTATTTTGACAATTGAATATACAATTTTCGTTATTGGTTGAATTTCAAATACAAAAATTATTGAATAGATAATTTTCGTAACTGAAACACAAAAAATAACAAAAATGTGTTTTCAATTTCGAAAATTATCTATTCAATAATTTTTGTATTTGAAATTCAACCAATAACGAAAATTGTATATTCAATTGTCAAATAGATAGAAAAGTTAAAATCTTTTTTTTAGAATATTAATGTAATATTAGATTTTTCAACAAAAAGCTTTATTACGAAAAAGCTATTTTCATATCAAAGCAAATTTTTTTGGAAAAAAAATATATTTTTTTGAAAAAGCAGTTTTTTTGTTAAAAGCTTTTTTACTTTAGTTGCGAAAGCGCTTTAGTTGTTTTGTGAAAAAAACTTTTCTTGTGAAAAAGCTCATTTCTCACTTTTTATTAAAAACTTTTTTCTACATTTCAATTCCTAATATCTTTGTAGAAATTCCAGATAATGTAATCAATCTCATTAGTTTACAATTTGATACGAAAAGCTTTTTTTAATTTTTTTTGATGAGTAATTGAGAATTGAAGAAAAACTGGTATGAGTGCTGTAGTCGCTTTTTTGTATTAAACTTTTCTACTAAATTAGGAAATAAAGCTTTTCCATTACAGTGATTTGTAAACTTTACTTTTGTAGAATGTATTTTTAAAGGTATTTCAATAAATTTTTTTAAGTCAGTTTTGGTTGAAAAAGATTTTTACTTTAGTTGCGAAAAAGCTTTTTGTAAAATACTGTTTTTGAAATTGTTTATCAAATATGAGGGAAATTAAGTAAAAAGTTAGTTAGAATGTAGATTAAACTTTTTAGGAAAAGCTTATTTTAAGCTTTTTTTCCTAAGAAATTGAGAATTGAGGAAAAACTGGGATGTAATCGCTTTTTCGTATTAAGATTTTTTACTAAATTAGGAAATAAATTTTTCATTCCAGTTTTGTGAAAATTTTGTTTGTGTTAAAGGTTTTTTTAAAGCTTTTTCTTTTAAACGGTTTTTAAGCATATACCAAGCTATTTATTTTAAGTTCTTTTAAAAATGTCTCAAATTTTAACTATTTTCCATAAAAACAAGCACAATTAAGTAGAGGTCATATTGGTTTAGTAGTTTCTATTCTTTGTAGACAATTCTAAAAAACCTTTTACCATTTTTGTACTAATATATGGCTTAATATATGACATACGTTTTGATTTTTGAAAATTTTGCAATTTTTATTACCAAAAAAAAAAAACCAATAGTTTTTCAGTTTATTACAAAATATTAACAAACTTGTAGAAGAGAAAAAAAAATATTGTCTAATGCTCATAAATTAAAGTCGTGTTTGAATTACAACAATGTTTTAGATTTAAGATTTTGTTTAGTTTTTTTTTTTGTTGACTGAATGAACATTTGAAATATTTCATATTTTTTGTGCAGTTTTCAAAACTAAAGTGTGTTATTTTCATGACATTTATGAAGTTCATTAGTTTCATGTTAATAAAAACATACTGAAATCTAAGCTAGAGAAACACAATATATTGAAAGACAAGACAAACATTATGGCAGGCATTTAGGCTTTTTGAGTCTAAGAAAAATTTAAGGTGCTAAAATTAAATAAAAAGCAACTGCATTATAGCTTTAAAGTTTCTTTATAATGGAAGGTGAAATAATGATGTTAACCTTTATGGCAAGAGGTGAATTAAATAAAAAAAAAATGTGGGGAAAAAATAGATTTATATAATTAAAGAAAATTAAAACAATTCTTTGGAAATTTTATATAAAATTTCAAGAAAATACTTAAAACAATTAAAATTATTAAATTTTGTAAGCCTTTCACTTTAAGCCGCCAGCTGGTGGTAACATGTAAGAGAAGATGTTGTTTTCAAATTTAATTGAAGAAATTTCTTCAATTAAAACAATATTAATCATTTTAGCTTTGCTATGCTGCTGTTCTTTTTCTCATAAAATCGACTGTATCATAACGAAAACGTTTCCGTTTTCTGTTAATTTATGTTTTTTGTGTAGTAGCCAGCAATTATTAACTCATTTGATGTCATTATTTAGCCAACACAAAACCAGAATACTGTTACTTGTTACTCGTTTCCAAAACGTAGTATCTCTACTTTGTTGTAAAGTTGACATTACATGGTTTCTTATGGTCCATGCAACTGACGGCTACTGATTACAACACACCATTCCATCAACCTCCACTTATTTATTCTAAAACACTCTCAAGAATATAAATACAAACTGACACTTTTTTGCTGGTTTATAACACGCAACATTTTGATAAAACTGAAACAACAACATCAAAACCTCAGCTCTAGATGACAATTTAACCGTAAAACGGACCATATAAAAATAAAACTCTTAACAAAGTAAATAAAAAGGTCAGTCAGCTTCATGTTATGTTGAAACAGAAAAAAAACAAACAAAAAACATTTTGTTAGTAAAGAAATTTTATAAATATTTTTTTCTTTATACGATGCCATGATTGATGAGCCTTTTGCATGTTGACAAAATTGGTTTTTATACCAACATGTTGTAGTAGATTTATTTGTTTTTTTTTTTTGATAAATTATTTATGTATTTTTAAATACGGCAATTTGTTTTATACATATACATTTACAAAATCTTTAAAAAATTCATGATTAAACAAATAAACAATTAGACCTAGACCTGAACAAAAGAATAAAACTGGTAGCAACTATTTTACGCCTTTAACAAAAGGCCTCTGTGATGCTGCAAAGCTAAAGTTTAAACGAATAGAAATAAGATTTTTTAAATAAAATTTTTTGGTTTATAAAAAAAATCACTGAACTGGGTTTAAACTTAGTGAATGGACATGTATAAGAAGCAAAATATACTTAATTGCAAAGGAAATTGTATCATCTTTTGAAAACATTATTGTCCAATTCACAATCGACGACGTAGCGTTGTAAGTTCTATGTCATAAATATTTTTCAAATTAAATTTTTCCAAACAAAAACAAAACATTAATAAAAAACAAGTAAGAGAGCTATATTCGGCTGTGCAGAACCTTATGTACCCTTCACCAAATTATACTTCAAAATACAAATTTAAAAAAAAAAATATTTTTTTTTTCAAAGTTTTTTTTTGAATTTTTTGGAAAAAAAATTTCGAATTGTTATTTTAAAATTTAAAATTTTTTTTTGGTTTTTTAAATATTTTTTTTGTGAAAAAAAATTCGGGTTAAAAATATTTTTCCGATTTTGACCCAACTTACTATGGTTTCATAGTCGTCGTTGCAAAGGTCTTTGAAATATCTATCATTAGATATCCATATTGTCTATATTAATGACTTAGTAATCCTGATATAGGTAACAAATCGAGGTTGTCTTGGTTTTTTTCCTCATATCTCAGCCATTTGTGGACCGATTTTGCTGATTTTAAACAGGAAACTTCTCAAAAGCATGTCTGACAGAATTATTGAGGATTTGGATTCCGAAGATATTTGCGATCTTCAGAAAATTTATTTCAACAGACAGATGGACATAGCTTAATCGACTCCGCTATCTATAAGGATCCAGAATATATATACTTTATAGGGTCGGAAAATTACATTGTGGAAATTACAAACTATTGTGGAAGGGTATAATTACGACATACAACGCTACAACACCAATTGTGAATTGGACAAATTGTAATTAGTTTGAAATTCATCATTACGTAATACAAATATAACAATTAAGATTTTTATATTCAGTGAATTATCAACCGATCCTCAACTCATTTTCTGACCGGGGTTTTGTATGGGAACTAGGAACAAATGTTGCCCGATTTTCGCTATACTTTACAGTATCATTTCAGAATACTTATAACCACGTACACAGCAGGATCGTCTTAAAATTTCATAAAGACCCAGAATATATACATGTTTGTGGGTTTGCGATTAATATTTCAATGTGTTACAAACCGAATGGCAAAATTAATATACCCGCCATCTATTTTGATGAGGGTTAATTGAGCAATTTTTTATCAGGATCAACATATTTATGACTGATCGAACAGTATTTCGGTGGGAAATTGGTATGAGATTTATGTAGAATCATGGACTGATATTGCCCATTTTCTATACCAGACAAACCTTATCAACAGAGAGTATTTGTGGAGAAGCTGGCTAGGTTCCTATCATATTTTTAACAGACAGATGGACGGACATAGCTAGATCGTTTTAAAGTCTTATGAAAACCCAGAGTATTTACACTGTGACAAATATATTGATGTGTTAAAAACGGAATGACAAAATAATTATTTTTTTTCAAACATATTTCTGACTTAAAAATGCGGGATTTACAATAAATGGCTTATCTGTTGAACTTGTTTCTTTTTTAGTAACTCATATGCCATTTTGAAGGGCACATATCTGACAAGTGAAAATGATTGCTCGCCAAAGCTTATGGTGAATGTGTTCCATCAGTTTGTGCGGTTCAGAAGTACTGATTTTGATACGGAAGACAAAGATCGCTCAGGCCAGCCAGAAAAGTTTGAAGATCCAGAATTGGAGGCATTTAAAAATGTTTACGAGTAGCCGAAGCCGAGATAGCTAGAAAGACAATTTTCCATGTCCGAAATGATGAAATGATGCTTGAACGCTATAAAAGAAAACAATTTTTGCACCTAATCATAACTTGCTGAAATATGTATCCATTACGATAACCCGAAGCGTGAGAGAATGTATGTGAAGACCTGGCAAACAGTCGAATCGACACTTTGCCAGATGGGAAAAGGTCATATTTAACAATGGCCAATACTTTGAATTAATTTGTAGTGTAGAAATGTTTCAAAATAAAACCTAAAACATTAAAAAAATCACGCCTTTGATGTCATCTCCAAAACAGTACCCTCCTTATCACAGCCAATTTCGTGATTGCAATACAATTTGACGAGTAGCGATGAGTACTTAATAAAGAAAAAACAAAAATCTTGATATTTCATTAAAAAATGCGAAAGTTTCAATCAATATTAAATACTAAATTGGTGATATTTAGTTCGTATAACTGTTTTCATTGCTGATGTTATATGTTAAAAATTACTTATGGGGTATTCACACGGTGCGGTATCAAGTCATAAAGTACTAAAGTTTTACAATAGTTTTAAAAAATTGTTGTTGTGCTTCAAAGAAAAAAGTCTTAAAATAATTGTTTATTGTTTTGTCACAACTAAACAGTGAAAATCTAAGTCGAAAGGGAAAAACTTTTCATCGAGCCCTTGCAACGCTATAGTAAGTCGGACCTACAATGGTTCAAAATCGGGAAAGTTATTTTTTAACTCGAATTTTTTTTTCACGAAAAAAAATTTCTATCAGGCTTGGTGTAATTTTTTCACTAATAAATTTCAAAAAAAAATTTTAAAATTAACAAAATTATTTTGACATAAAATTTTTTTCACTGAAATATTAAAAAAAAAAATTTTTTAAATTTTTAAAATTAAAATTTGGAAAAAAAAAATATTTAAAATTTTTTATTTTAAAGTATAATTTGGTGAAGGGTATTGATTCGGTACAGCCGTTTTTTGGCATTTTTATTAAAAATATTTATAATTGATTTTTTCTTTTATCAGCTGACTCAAATTTGAAATAGCACACTAACTTATTAGGGTTGCTTACAGCAGTCATATCTTTCGTGTTATTATTTTATGAATACGACTTTAAGACTACCGTGTGAATAGCCTAAAAGTTCCTTATGAATTAACAAACTACATCCTGAGAAAAAATATTGTTGTACATGTTTACAATAACCATTTCAACATTTCTACAAGCTTTGTTTAACAATATTATATATGATTGTGGTAACTTTTATATGTTTATGTTTATTATACTATATGTTTTTGGCAAACATGTTCATGACGAATCATTATGTGTATCGTAATATGTTATTCTCACCCTCATTTACACCAAGACTGATTATGTATTAACTAATAGTTTACTGTCGGTTAAACTTATTTTTATATGAAAATTGTTAGTATAACTATTAGTTAACACATACCAGACTTTGTATTAATGGGGGTCTGAGGATAATAACCATAATCCTAGAACAACACAATATGGTGAAGTATTACATCATAAAAATGATTGCCACAAACATATACTTTATCACTACGACAACATATATGTTTGCTGTAATCATGCGAATGATATATTAAACAAATTAAACTTATTTTATAATTCTGTTCATGACTCATACTTAGGCTTATTAAGAAACTATACCCGTTTGTTTACAAAGTGGAATGTGAGGACGCAGAAATATTTTTGCACATTTCCAGAGGGATGAAACGAGGAGCATTCGCCATCCTTAATTTGATCTCTCTATAATAAAGATATTAAATTCTGGATATCGATCATCTCTCATTCATCCATGTTTGTCAGAGCTGATTTTTTACTGTTCGGTATCGCATGCACAGTAGCCAAATAAACCAAATTTGCGTTAACGCTAACTTTAAAATGTAGCCGTAGCGTTAGCTAACTTTCATAATAACCAATGGATTGATAAGATAGTAATAACAGTTCATAATTTTTGGCATTGGTTATAAATAAATTTTTTAAACAAAAATCAAGTTAAAATTTTGTGTCTTCAGTCTTTTGTTTTATATCTATACAATTTGCCTTATAATCTTTCAAATGCTTAAAACTAAACAGAATTTTGAAGGAATATGAGTAAAAAAATGAGTAAACGAAATTTTTTAAATTATCTTTAATTCTTTTTAAACATAATTAAATTTTGCACATATTAAGACTAAATTTATTTATTTATTTATAAAAATACTTCCTGCTTTTTCAAGCTGAAAACATTTTTAGAAATAATATTACGTTTTGGCAAAATATCTTTAACAAACGAAAAAGGCCATAAAGGAATTTTTCTTAAACTATAAATACTTTTCATTAATTTCATTTCCTATTACCAAAAACAATAAAACCAATAACATGTAAAATATTTATCTAATTCTTAATATTCGTAAAACATGTTCAAACATTTTTCATTTACCAAAATTTTATTTTAACCAAAAAAACGCCAAAACAAAAAGAAAATATTTAAAATTTCTTATATTCCTTAAAACTAGAAAGAAAGAAAAAAAACTATGCACCTTATATTCCTTTTAAAGAAGCATTATCGGAAATTAGTTTTTCTTGTATAAAGAGAAGCAGCAGATACACAAACATACTTATTTATACTGACTCACCGAGAAGAATTCCCGTATTAAAACGGTAAAATGTATAAAGAAAAACAACCTCTTGTATCAAATAACCTTGTGCAAGTTTAAACATGTATTTTTCATTTAATACTCTGGCATTTGAATGTGCAACACAACACAAAAATAAAAAATAAAAAAAAAAATTGGAGAAGCAACACAACAAAAAATCAACAGCTACAACCAAAGAAACATATTTAATTTACAGCATTTCCTACTAAAATTTCTGCTATTTTTTTTTTGTTTTTTGTTATTTGTTTTTTCTGTAGCTTTCTTGTTCTGTGTTGTGTTTTTTTGTATGTTCACTTGAAACACCAACATCATATCCATATGGTCGGTCAGTGGCGGCCGCTGATGTTGCAAGTGAAAAGCAAAAAAAAATTAAACTTAAAAAACCAACCAACTAAATGCTCAGCTAAATACGGTATTTAAGTCGGAAAATTGAACACTCTTAGTTGAGGAAAGCAAAACAAAAAACAACACTCACATGATCATACACTAGCACAAACTGCATTGCATTTGGGTGCAATTTTCAATGAGCTTACTTACCTACCTTCTTGCATACTTTATAGGCTGCATGAGAGACTAATGTTTCATATGCACCATTAGGCGCAACACGGCAGCAAAGAAAGTCAAGACACAAACAGCAGCATCATCATCATCATCATGATCATCATCATTCTTCTACATATTCACATTTACAACTACTGTTTGTTGTAGCTTTATCATTGTCATCATTATGATCAACGTTTTTTTATTTAGCATATGTGTAAATGTTTGATTATATGTGAGTGTTTTTGTATGTTATTGTTGTTGTTGTATGCTTGTTGCAAGTACATGAATACTACATATTGTAACATTAGAAAACATCTGCATCAAAAGTAGCAGTCAGCAGCAACTATGTATCTTTTGTTTTTTTTTCTAATTTTTTTCTTGGCCTTAAATTTTTATAATGCGTTTAAGGCAGCAGTTTAAAGGAACTGATTTAAATTTTTTGATTTTTACACATATTTTTATATTCAGGGGACAGATAGAAGGATAAAAGTTTTTTGCAAAAATGGTTAAAAAAGCTTCTTCGAAAAAGATTTTGTGTAAAAAAAGATGTTTAATATTTTTTTTATTAGTAAAAAAGTTTTTTACATAAAATAGTTTCGATTGAAAACATTTTTGTGTGAAAACTATTTTTTAATAAAAAAAACCTTTTAATTGTAAAAGCTTTTTTTTTATTGAAAAAAGCTTTTTTATTTAGGAAAGCTTTTTGTGTGAAAAATGGGTTTTCGTAAAAATGTTTTTAATAAAATAGTTTTTAATAGTAAAAAGCTTTTTATATAAAAATAGCATTTGCTAGTAAAAAAGCTTTTGCTATAAAATAGCGTTTCCTATTAAAAAGCTTTATGTACAACAAATAGCTTTCTGTAGTAAAATAGTTTTTTGTATAATAGAATAAGCTCTTTTTATACCCTTCACCTTCGTGAGAAGGGTATATATAAGTTTGTCATTCCGTTTGCAATTTCTTCATTTTTCATTTCCGACCCTATAAAGTATATATCCGCTATCCTTATAGATAGCGAAGTCGATTAAGCCATGTCCGTCTGTCTGTCTGTCTATTTAAATCAATTTTCTGAAGACCCCAGATATCTTCGGGATCCAAATCTTCAATAATTCTGTCAGACATGCTTTCGAGAAGTTTGCTATTTAAAATCAGCAAAAGCGGTTCATAAATAACAGAGATATGAGCAAAAAACCGGGACAACCTCGGTTTTTGACCTATTTTTGATCTATATCTGGATTACTAAGTAATTAATATAGACAATATGGATATCTAATGACAGATATTTCAAAGTCCTTTGCAACGATGTAGATAAGGCTATAGTAAGTTGGACCTACAATGGGTCAAAATCGGGAAAAATATTTTTTAACCCGAATTTTTTTTTCATCAAAAAATTTTTTTTGTCATAAATTTTTTTTTCCAAAAAAAAAAATTTTAAAATTTTTTTTTTAAAAAATTTGGAAAAAACTTTTTTTAAAAAATTTTTTTTTTGAAAAACAATAAAAAAAAATTAAATTTTGTTTACCAAAAAAATTTATTTTAAAGTATAATTTGGTGAAGGGTATATAAGATTCGGCACAGCCGAATATAGCTCTCTTACTTGTTTTAAATGGTTTTTTTATTGTTAAAAAGGCTTTATATTTAAAAAAAATCAGTGAAGAATTACTATATTAAGAAAGCTTTTGGAGTTAAAAGTCTTTTGTATATTAAAAGCAAGAAGCTTTTTGTATAATAATGACTTATTAAGAAAAATAGTAGTTTTTATAAAAATCAATTTTCACTTTTCCGTGAAAAAATATTTTTTTTAAGAAAGCTATAAAAGCTTTTATATAAACCAAATCATTTCTACAATATAGCTTCTTCAGTACAAAAAAAAATCTAGAAAAAGTTTATAGAGTAAAAAGCTTTTTTATGAAAAAGTGCGTGCGAATACAACTTTACGAATAAAAAATATATTTTTCTAAAAATGCGGTTGGAATGAAAATTGTGTTGTTTATGGAAAGAGCTTTTCCTGTAAAAAAAATATTTTGTGTAAAAAGCTAGAACTGTTAAAATTGTTTTTTTTTCGTAACAAAGCTTTTTATATAAGAGAACTTATAATTGTGTGCAAAATGTTTTTTCTTTAAATATGAAATGTTTCTACAAAAAAGAGCTTTTAGCTAAAAAGGGCTTTTTGTTAAACTTATTTTTCAATTAAACACTCGTTTTTATAAAAAAGTCTTATATATTATGTAAAAAAGCTTCATATGCAAAAGCTTTTTGTATTAGGAAAGCTTCTTTTGCAGAAAAGCTTTTTGTGTTAAAAAAGCTTCTTATGTAAAAAACGATTTTTTTAATTATGTATAAAATATATTAGGACAGAATATATTATGCTTATTATTAGCTTTTGCTATTAAATTTTATAAAAAGCACGTTATGCTTCAAAAAGCATTTTTGGAAAAAAAAACATTTTGTAGAAAATAGTCGATGCTTTTTGTAATAAATATATTGAATAAAGCTTTTTCTATTAGAAATGTTTTTCATGCCGAAAATGTGTTTTGTAAACTTTTTGCATAGGAAAGCTTAAGTAAAAAGCTAGTTCTTTAACCCCCATTAACACGAAGTCTGGTTATGCCTTAACTAATAGTTATACGGTCGGTTAAAATTATTTTTGTATGAAAACTGTCAGTATAACTATTAGTTAAAACATAACCAGACTTCGTGTTACTGGGGGTAAGAATTATAAAATTAAATATTTTTGTGGAAAATTAGCTTCAGTCAAAACTATTTCATTTATCTAATCAAAACTTTTCACATGATTTAATACCTTTAACACCTGCATTCTATATTTAATAGTCTGTTTTCTTCATCTTATAAACGTATGTATGTATATTTGTTGTTTTGTTTTCTAACATTTTCCTGCTTAAATATTTTATGTTTTTTAATGCAGCACTTTTAACATAAAAGCTCACGAATTTGCATTCATTGCAACTGCCTTTGGAAAAATGATGACGATGATGATGATCAACAACATCATTATCATCATTACATTCAACACACACTAGTGATCTGTTATATTCACAGATCACAATGCTGATGATGATGGTGATCATGAAGTGGCGGATAATATTTGAAAATGTATTTTTTTACTATTTGTAGCCATAGCGGTTATAGTAGTTGTTTGTTTGTTTGCTATTTTCCTGCAACATCTATTCACCTTTACGCTTGCTTCTCTTTTTTTTAATATTTTTTTGTATTCTTGGTCAAATCAAACATTAGTTAAATAGTTGTAGTGTTGCCATTGTTATGGTCACTATTTAGTTTTCTAATAAGATTTATCTATTTGCAAAAATTTTCTGAACGCCTTGCAGATTTTCTATATTTTTTTCCTTTGGTTTTTACTTGTTTTGTCGTGGATTTGCCTTTAAAATGTTAAAGCTTGAGGTCGCCTTTTTTGTGGCTTTTGCTTGGTTTTAGAGGCGTTTTCGTTGTCGTTTTATTTCAGTATTGTTTTTTTTTTTTTAATTTTTTTTTTTGGAAAATAGCAAGAGATATTTACTAATTGAATCAACACCAAAATGGTAAATTAAACAATACGCAAAGAAACTCCTTACAGTCATTATTTTTTGTGTTTAAACTTTAAGAAAAACAATAGAATTTGAACAAATCGGCAGCTTTTTTGTTTTTTTCCATTCGGTTGTGTTGTGTTGATTATCTTATTAAAGCAGAGGAGTAGCATTTAAGTGGCCAGAGTAGTAGTTAAATAGCTTTTGTGGGCTGAACATTCTAGGAGAAGTTTTGGGAGGAGAATATTGGGGATAGGAAATGTAATGAAATTATGAAAAGGTTTGAGGTTTTTTTATTCCGGCCTCTGAATGACATTTCATTATTACTCCATGAAGTTGGATAAAATGGATTTCAAACTGTTCCATTATCCAAGGCAATGCATTGGTTTGGTTGATACTATAGCCTAACAATATTAACAATTGGTATTCTGAATTTATTATACGGCATCCAGACCCAATTACTGAACAAATTCAACAAAATTGGAAAAAAATTTTGTATGAAAGAGTTATTTGACATCTTCAAAATGACAATCTTTGTAGATAACCTGAGGGCTTGGCTGTGAAAGAAGCTTTCTGTAAAATAAATGCAGAATTCTTTAGAAATGTATACTTCAATTTATTGCACTTCTATTGTAGATGGAAGAAAGAAGTGCACGACATATCCGAAGATTGAATCGAAGTACAGAAAAGATTTTTTTTGAAGACAAATGGAATGAACAACATATTTGCACCCTTATCACCAAAGGTGAATGTATGCTAATCAAACGTTATGTAAAATTGATCATATTGTCAAAAATTTCGCAACTTTGATTTGAAACCAGACAGAGAAAATAACTCGAAATTCATACAAAAATCAAAATATCAAGAGAGAGAGGTTGTAGCAAAATACAACATCAATAACAATTCTTACATGCCAACACTTAAAACTAAAACAACAATATGAAAAGTATTAAAAGCCAAGCAGCTTAAGAAGTAAGCAACAATATATTAACAAAAACAACAGTAATGAGAACTAGTCAAGAAAATACAACCAACTGCCGCTAAGTTTCAGATAGTGTTGAATAAATTAAGAACAAATATGTACATAGTAGGTACCCTGCTGCTCTTGGAACTAGTTCCGTGTTCAGTAATATGCTGAGGAAAATCTCAAATAATTACTCAAGGCAGATTAGTTTATACCAGATCTCGGCAATCTCAATTTGAGCTTTTTAGTTTGAAGAGAAACTCATTGCAGTGAGAGATATAATAAATCTAACAATCAAATACAAAATAAGGGATGTCCCAAAATATACGCAAGATTTAAAAAGAAAACATACTTTTCTTCTTTTGATTTTATTAAACCATAAAGTGCACAGGATAGGATTATGTATGGAATAGCGCATCGGAAAAATTACTCTCATTTACGCACTCTTTTGTCGACACTTTGCATGATCATTTTACATAAATGTGCCTGAAATTCGTTGATGCAGTCTTGAATTTCCAACTTGAATTTTCGGCAGCTTGACGACTTGTTGGCATAGAACTTTGACTTCAAATAACCCTATAAAAAATAAATCAATTGGTATTAAATCAGAGGATCTGTGGGACCAATTCTGATCACTAAAAAGAGAGAGAAAGAGACACAACCAGCAGGTGAGATAGCTGCTGCAGTAATTGAATTGTTTCAAGTTCTATATGACATGTGGCAACGACTTATAATCTAATTTAGACAGAGAGGACACTGTTATCATGTCGCTATATCGAACACAGGTGACAGTCACTGCTTGACCAGCCTCATTTTCGAAGAATTATCGTCCATTAGTGCCTCCAGCTCATAATATGCTCTAATAAGGAACCCAGTTTTCATTAAACCTTTCGTTCAGTAGAATCGTAAAATTTTTTTAGTTGTTTTGAAAACCTTTCTACTTATTTTGCATTACTACACCTCTGCTGCAATTTGCCTCTACACGCAGAGAAAAAATATAGTTGGGCATGGTTACTGTAACCATTTCAATATTGTTACAAGTTTTTTAACAATATTATAGTCACAGTAACTATTTACATGATTGTGGTAACCATAATATGGTTAATTTACGATTCACATGATTGTATCAACCATATATATGGTTACAGTAAACAAATATATGTTTGTGACAACCATTTATATGATGAAGGACTTATCATATTATGGTGCTCTCGGCTTAAGGCTTATCATAATCTAAGAACAACATATTATGATAAAATTATTCATCATAAATATGGTTGCCACAAACATATATTTACAATCATGTAAATGGTTACTGTGACTATAATATTGTTAAAAATCTTGGAACACTATATAAATGGTTACAGTAACCATGCCCAATTATATTTTTTCTCTGCGTGTATATATCGATGAAATTATCTACCAGTAAAGTCACTAATTGCCTTTTTGTAAAATACGCTATTGCATATGTATATTAAACTGACAAAGTCAAGTAAGTCCAGTGCAAAGCTGACAATTTCTACCATTAAAACTGCAGGGTATATGAACCAAATATTTACTTACACACATACTTACTCTCACTCACAAAGTCTTTTCGCAGCAGAGATGGTAACAAGAAATCTATTGTATTTCTTAAACTTATTTAAAGAGATATTAAGGCTTTATGAATCGTTTGTCACAAATTGCATGAAACTTAATTCTACTTAATTTTTCTCCATACCCAATAAGCATTTTTACTGGAATTCAAGTTGAAAGCAAGTTTAATACAAGCCTTGAATTATATACAAGCAATTGAATTACAGTTGTATTACACTTTATTTCAATAGAATTCTCCAGTAAATATGAAAAATAAATTCAAGCCATGTGTTTTTTGTTTGAAAAATATTTAATTTTTTGAAATATTTTTATATAATTACATTTGCATTCAAGTCAAATTCCAACAAAATGTTCAAGTGCTTGAATTTTTGGGGCTTTGGTGCATATTAGGTAGTTAATATCTGTTAAAATATTAGGATTGTTTTATGAGGCCAATGGGAATTTATGAACCAATGATATTTACTAAACGGAAATTGTCAAGTAGAGATGAAAGGATCGTGTTAGGATAAGACCACAACCCTCGTCAAATCTATTAATCTTTACATCATAATTGATGATAATGGGCAGGTACTAAATCCAACCTGATGCCGTGAGATATTTTAATAAGACATTAAGTCTGATACCAAATAACTCGCCAAGGTTATATTAATTGACCAGGAATCAGTATCTCTTGACACAGAGAAAATGGAGAACTATTTCAATCTTTTCATTATTCTCGCAGTTGTGACAATGGTCATTGAAGGAGAGCTTCAGACGACTTACAAGCTTAAATAGCACCCAGAGACTTATTAATTCTCTGCATAGTTCGATTTTCATCAAAAGAGGTCAACATTAACTTGGGCACCGTACATGTACCTAAATTACGCTATCTATTTTCAGCCCTTTGAAGATGTAGAAGAAGTGCCTGAAGATACTATTGTTAATAGACATCGATTTTAAAATCGATGTCTTCCGATCCGATCCGACAAGATCGGTTAAGAACTCTCGGAGTTAGAGGGGGTCAACATTTGAAATTTTGGCCAAACATGTGATTTTTCTCATCCATGTAACTTATTACCTATTGTTCTTAGCAAAATGTGTCCCAAATAGTTTAGATAGCTATTTCTTCAACCTTTCGAAAAAAAATATTCAAAAAAATTTTTCCGAAATCAAAAACTTTTTTGACTTGTTTTTCAAAATGGGTCCAAATAGCTTAGGTCCATTCTTTTAAGATTCTGTTAAAAAAAAAATCAAAAATTGTATATCATGAGTTACAAAACATTTATTTTGCTATATATCCCACTAGCATCGCAATAAGCAACCAAATAGGTCAAAGCTTTCTGTTGAGCAAAAAATAAAAAAAAAGTCTAAAATTGCATATTTTGAGTTACAAAACATTTATTTTGATAGATATCCCACTCGCATCCCACTAAGCGACTAAATAGATTTTCAAGGAAAATATCTGAGCTTTCTGTTGAGCAAAAAAAAAGTCAACAAAGTTTTTGATTTTGCAAAAAATTCAAAATTGCATGTTTTGAGTTACAAAACATTTTTTTTGATAGATATCGAACTCGCATCCCACTAAGCGACCAAATAGGTCCCCAAGGAAAATATCTAAGCTTTATTTTAAGAAAAAAAGACCCATTTTGGAAAACAAGTCAAAAAAGTTTTTGATTTCGGAAAAAAAATATAAAAATTTTTTTATTTTTTTTTTCGTTTTCGAAAGGTTGAAGAAATAGCTAACTAAACTATTTGTGACACATTTTTCTAAGAACAATAGGTAATAAGTTACATGGATGAGAAAAATCACATGTTTGGCCAAAATGTAAAATTTTGACTCCCCCTAACTCCGACAGTTGTTGACCGATCTTGTTGAAAAATTCTGTCTGAATTATCGATTTTAAAAGTTGGTTCACTTGAGGTGAAATCCCCCATATATATAGTCAAACATATTTCTGAGTATTAAAAGGAATTTTTAAATGTGATAACTGCGGCTGGCTAAGATGCCGCAAACTCTAACGATCGTGAACATTTTTTTTTCTTCTTTACAAAAATGAGAATGCTTGCAATTTTTGTTTTTGAAAAAAAAAAAAATAATTGTTTAGTGAAAAAAAATTTATGACAAACATTTTTTGGGTAAAAAATAAATCGGGTTAAAAAAATATTTTTCTCGGTTTTGACCCATTGAATGTCCAATTTACTATGGCGTTATATACGTCGCACTGTGGCGTCTGTAGAACAAGTGAGGTTGCAAAAATCAAAAAATTTCATGTGCCCCTATGTACAGGAAATTGTCCAACGATTTCAAATATGCTACTATTATTACAATCAATGCGCTTCAGAAGATATAGCCCTTCAAAGTTGACGGATTTTCAATGTTCTTTTTAATTCCATTCTATTTATAAAGAAAAGAAGAAAACACATTTTACTGTTTGCTTTGTGTTTGCCCAGGTAAATCGATATTTACCAATTATCCATTTTTTCAATATTTCTCAACTTTCAAGGAAAATAAAAAAATCTAGCAATTTCTATATTTGCCATAATTTCAAAATAAGTTCTTTGATTATTTCTTTACATAATGCAAATATTTCCAGCTGCCCGTCCTTGCCCCATTTTTTGCTAGAGGTAAAATTTTGAAAAAATACGTGGTTCCAAAAATGTGTTGCAAGCATTTTTGGGCAATTTATGACATATAAGATATACCTTCTTTTACGGATTGTGTGTAATGTATTACAAAAAATTGGAAAAAAAATTTAAATCTTTTGTATAATAATTTTAAATCATAAAAGCCTTTAAAGAAACATAAAAAAACAAACATTATGAAAAATATTTTATTTTTACGCCCAAAAGGCGTTAAACCCTTTTCAAAACCTCTCATTTCATAGGTTGATCAGTTATCATATGTTTTTTAAATTTTTGGATTATCTTATTTGGTTCAAAAATTAATTTTATTTTTGAAGTGTAAAAATATTTTTCTTTTAAAATTTCGATTTTTGGAAGTGGACTCAATCGATCGATCGCCATGAATACTATATGGAACTTATTTGTGTGGAAGAAAGTGATTCTAAGTCGATAGATATACTTTAAGTTATAAAAGGTTGCATGACTTGTTTCTAGTATATTTACTAAATTTGTGATTGCGGGTAGCTTAGTTGTGCAATGATATCTGCAGTAGCAGCAATTTACAATCATCTAAACAATTGGCCATCATTCTGTGATATAAAATAATGTTTTATTTTGGTTACAAACATATTTCTGTTCTCTACTAAACCAACAGGTTGACTAAAGATTATAAGTTTCTTTGTATTGACAAATACAAGGAATCTCAGTAATCCAGAATTAAGAATTTTATTTTTTCAGGAATCATATCTACTGCATCAGGTTCAGGAGTTTATATAGAAGGAGTGTATTGTGGAGTATAGTGTTCCTTAGCTTATAAATGTAAATTAAGTATGTGTTTACATCTCAAAAATCGATATAAAAACATTTTCAAAAGATATGGGAAACTGCAAATCACATAAATAAAATTAGTATATTTCAGATTCCAAAAAACCCTTTTGCTTGGATATCCTCGTATTTAAACTAAAAACTCAATTTACCAGCCCTGTTTTAGTACTCTCAAGATGGCAACAAGTAGTAGTTCTCTGTTATTTCTTCTTATCACAATAATGGTTGATAATAGTGGTAGTATATATGTGTGTGTAGAGTTTTTGTGAGTAAATAACTAAAAGAGCAAAATTTTACTCACACACTAATGATGTTTTTGTTTTGTTGGCTTTTGTATTTCAAATAGGAAGCCATTTTATAATATAAGGCCTCATAAATTGTGCCGTAATGTTTTTGTTGTGGCTGATTCTTTTGTTTTGTTTGGTTTTTTTATGTTATATTTAATAATTTTTTACAAAAAAATATAAAAACACACACAAATTATATATGATATTTTGTTGATGCTGTTGTTGTTGTTTAAAAACAACTTTACCCCTGCCATAAACAACCAACAAACGTACAGAAAAACAAAAAAAAAAGTAACGCCTATTTTCATAATGGTCATCAACATTCAGCACTTTAACATAATTAACATTATAATAAACATTATGCCAGCCAGCCAGCAACATTATGGTGGCCATTTTGGTAATGAAATGACAAACTGAAATAAAACGCAGAAGAAAAAGAAAAAAAACATGGAAATATAATCATTATCGAGCTTTAAGAAAAGATTAGTTGAAAACAACTAACAACAGCAGTAAACATTAAGACAACAAATTAGCTACAGCGGTGGCCATATAAATGTAAACACATGTTTAGAACATAAAAATGGTTTAATTACTAAAAAAAACCGGAATTGAAATTAAATTATAAAGAAATAAATTTTATAATTTGTTAAGACAAGTTGCTGACTAGTTAGAATTTTTAATGTTAAGAATAGTTTCTTGCAAATTAAAAATTCTTTGATTAATTTTAAGACAAAGATTTTGGTATTTGTTGAATTAGAAAGAAATAATTACGAAAACCAAAATGTTTCACAAAGTCATAACTGAAATTTAAAAAATTGGGGGATTCAAACGGTCTGCTATTAGGTCGTATTGTCATAATGTCATAAAATATTTTTTAGTTTAAATAAATTTTTGTTGGGTTTCAAACAAAAAAGTTATAAACTAATAAGACTTTTAGAACTATGTTTATTGGTTTGTCATAAAATAACACTTTTTTTGTTTGAATTTGTTTAAACTAAAAAAATATTTTATGACTTTATGACAATACGACCTAATAGCAGACCGTTTGATACCCCCAAATATTTCCGTATTTTCATAAAAAGTTTTGAATGGAAATTTAAAACTTTTTTGTAACATTTTTCCCAACTTTAGTCCCCTTATTTGAAACCTTAAAAAAACCTCACAACCATAAAAATCTTATCCTTTTAATCTTTTACACATGTCTGTAAATTTTATTTTAAGTATTTAAAAATTCATTTCATATTCATTTACTATGGGAATTCCATTGTTTTAAGACTTCATTTTGTATTTTAACAACCAAATTAACATGGCCATCTTTTTTGCCATCACTACTTTTTTAATGCTCTCAACATTCAATTCATTTTAATAAAGAAAAACTAAAAAAATATTAAAACAAAAAATTAACTTGCAAAAAAGGGTTGGTCTAAAAAAACATTCCTTTAGCTATGACTAGTCATCATATAATTCTATGGCCACTTTTAACATTTATTTTTTATTTTTTTGTTTCTCGTTTTTTTATTTTATAATTGGTTTATATATTCATAAACATGTTTTAAGCAATTTTCTACGTACACGTACTTAAACTTACATATAGTTTGCAAGAAATTTAAACGGAAGTATTACATACATTCTTAGTAGGTACTAGAGTTGATTTGAGTCATTGGGTATATATTTGTAGGTTTTAGGCATCATTTGCTGTCTTTATTATGATGACCCAGAAGTAATTTTTATATTTCATGTTTAAGCAGAACTTACCTAGAAAGAAAAATAATAAAAGAAATTGAGTTTTAATAGGTGGTATAAGTGAGTTTACTTTTAGGTTAATTAGACATTAATTTTGGATTAAAAATTTGTTAATGGTGGGAATTTTTAAAAAACACGTCTGTGTTTGCTCTTAATTTATGCGTGATATATGGATATCACAACTGCCAAATATATATTATAGTTAGATTAACTTAAATATCTGATTTGTTTTAAATTTAATGCTAGAATTCTTAGCGTTAGCTGATCCCTAATTATTTGTATTCAAAAGAAATTGCTATAAAAACTGTTAACACTGCTGTTATAGATCTTAAACTAGAAAAAAACTCTGCGAGTTGTTAAGTTTTCCCCAAATTAACTTGCCAAGTAAAAAACATAAGGTAGACATGTTATATTTCAATTGAGAGGGGATTTTATTTATTTTTCAGAGATATATCTAACATTTGATAATTAAACACATTCATGGAATACTTTTTTGAAAAATATAACAAAAAAAGCTATTTATTGAGTTTTTGCAAAGATACAAATTTTTCAAATTGAAATTAAAATTTTATTTAAAGTATTTATAGACGGCAATACTGAGTATTAACACTTTTCAAATTTAAAATATTATTGAAATCAGTCGGTATTTCAAAAAATCGTTTCGAAAAAACATTTATTGTTTACACGATAGTATTACAAATATTTTATTTCTTTGTTGATTGATATTTTTCTGAAAATTTTATTTTTATTTTATATTTTCTTGACATTTTTATTTGCCTTATTTGTTTTTATAAATTCATACCCGATACATATGAAAATAAAACAAATTTTCAATACCGACCGTAAATCAAAAAAATCATTTGTATTTTTTGAAAATCTAATACAAATTTTGTTTAGACGATGAAATTGTATTATGATACTTGAGTTTTTGACAAATATTAATACTCAGTATTGCCGTCTATAAACACCTTTATGAATATTTTTTAATTAAATTTTACAGTTATATAGATTTTTCTATTGAAAATATAAAACTGAAAACAAATTTTGAAATTTGTAATCAGAAATCCTGCAATTCCCAAAAAGTGTTAAAATATTCCAAAAATTTAATTTTTTAGTTTTTTAGCTATAATATCCATAGCAGGATCAAGGTTATCGGAACCCTTTACAAAATATTCAAAAACATATTTGGCCATCTAAATTTGGTTATTATATTTTGATATACACTATGCGATTTGAGAATTTTTGCACAACATTTTAATTTTATATAAAAAATAGACTTTTTTGAATGGACCTGGTCCCATTGGTATCAACAATTTTCAAATTTGTTTCCATTTCATAAATTTAACGTAAAGTTAGTTTTTCAAAAAGTATAAATTTCTAATACATTTTCATAGAAATTTTTTAGATAATTTAAAAAGAAAAAAAGTACTTTTTTCCCAAAAACTAGCGAACACCCGCTTTGCATTTAACTTTGAAGTCGGTCATGATTTTCTTATTTAACATATACAATTGTTGTTAGTCCAATAAAATAAAAATTGAGAAAATCGGGAAATATTTGGACCCGATATAATCAAAAAACTGGAGTAGGGTGGGTAAAATTATTAAAAATTTAATTTTAAAATGCGAATATCTCCTAAGCTATAAGAGATAATTAATAGCTACGAGGTTTTTTATAGTGCCTGATGAGGAGATTTTTTATATCTATTTTTTTGGAAATCGGAACCCAAACGAAGGAATAGGATCGTTTTAAAAATGTAACATACCCAATGTGTCCTACTTTGGGGACCACTTGTCACGTATTTGGTGGGCATATGAAGTCCGAGCTCAAAACCTAAACTCGACAACACTTCCTCTTTGTGCAAGTAAAATTTCATCGAAATCGGACTAAGCATCTAGAAGTTACAGATTTATTTCCCTCTTTTTTTTTCGGCCTCCAAGGCGTGGATTATTGCTGGATTAGCAGCATAAACCAGTAACTTTACATGGCCTCACAAATAATCGAGAGCTGTCAAATCACACTACCTTGGGGGCCAATTGAAAGATTCATTTCTCGAAATCAAGTTATCACAAAATTTTTATTTCAATAAATCCATGGTTGGTGTTGCCGTATAGCAAGTAGGGCCATTCTGTGTGAATCAATGTCATCCAAATGTTCAAACAAAAATTCAGTGATCATGGTGTGGTAACGATCTCCATTGACCGTAACGAGAGTAAGGGCTTCATTTTAGGTCCGATGACGCCGTCAGCGTGTAAACCGCACCAAACGGTGCATTTTTCTGGATGTAATGGAGATTGTAGTGTCTGTTGTGGATTGGTCAATTTTGTTTATTAAGCCAAAAATTAGCCTCATCGCTGAACAAAATTGTCCCATAAAACAGTCATCTATAAGTCATGATAATTTGCCAGAGTATACTGATCATAAATATCCAACAGCGAGCTCAGTATGACAGTTCGTTTCACAGTTAACCCTTTCGTAAGTTCTGTTGCCACCATTTACATTCAAAACTAAATGCATTCCCATTTACTGCTAACTCTGCTTTAGAATAACCATGAGTTCCGCTGTAATGGGTTCAGAAAGAGGAAAGAATTCCTCTACCTGATTTTATTCATTAACCAAACAATGAAGACCTGGAATAAGAGCTTCACTTCCTCTACTCCATCATAGAAACTTCTAAATGATACATTATATGGAAAACTGAATGTCCTAGCAAGCACACCCAACAAGCAGTAATCAATAACTCTACACTATCTTTTCAATAACGCGGTGTTTTTATCAATGTTGCAGTTCGACGACATACTTAGACCATGTGCTCGTTATCGGTCTCTAGTTTGATCGCAATCACAGAGTTTCCCCTGAAACTTTTGCATTATGAGAGCATTATGACATTAATTATATAAGTGCGAGGCTCCCAGTTTTGCCAATAAACCCGAAGTGCAGTTTTTAGGGACATTTTGATGTGCCACTATCCAGGAAGGTCGAACTGTAAAATGTCTAGTCATATCATTTGGAGTTGCTCGGCATTCCAGGTCGAATTTGCATAGTGTGTAGAGCTGTTATAAATGAAAATTGATATTTAAAAATATTTCTCCTTTAACTGTTTCAAATAAATGATTTAACACATACATAAATATCAAAATTATTTCTTCAATTTATTATAATTACAGCTTCTTCCTCTCTACAGAGTTATCTAAAAAAGAATTACTAAAAATCTGCTTATAACAGCTTGTCCTTATAAACTTCCCTATGAAAAATTTCCAATCATTCATAGTGAGTGCCGTCCTTCAAGGTTTCTTTCGCAACTTGACGAAATGAATGATTCTTATCGATATTAATGATTTTATTTTTGTTCGATTTATAGGTATTTACTTGTATATAAGTAAATTTTCAGTTTTTTGTTCATTAAACGAAAAACTAAAATCTCTAGTTTATGATCAAATATTTAATCATTTAAGTTTAAATATATAGTGATGTCTGCAACATCATTATAAACCAAACCAAAGAATACCAAATATCAACTCCATTTTAAAACATTGTTTTTTTTTTAATTTACACAAACACACACACGCACTTGCTCATATTCTGGCTTCTCATCTTATAAATTTTTCCATTATAATAATTTAAGAAAAAAATAATAAAAAAAGGAATTGAAACGAAAAGAAAAAAAAAGAAAAAAAGTTAAAAGCTTATGATGAGTTTCATTTAGTAGAGTAAAGTTAAATTTGAGTGTGAGTGTGTAAAGGCAACATGTTGCATATTTTGTGCTGCTGCTCCTTTTTTTAAGAGGCGTTACATTTTTGATATGCGCCAGATTATTATAAATGTGTTGCTTGTCCTTTTCATTAGTTTGGCCACTGTGCACGTAAATGTAAAGAGTTTTTTTGTTTTGTGAAAAAGAAAAAAGACTTTTAAACAACCCCTCATAAGTAAAATTAAAAAAGCTGAATATATTGCAACTAAAACAAGATCACCAGCGCCTTTTTTTAGTACCAACCAGAAAAAAAAGGTTAAGAATAGCTTTGCATTTGCTAACAGTGTCTGCTGTTTGGTGGTGGTGATGACGATGATGAAAACGATGAATGCTTTTAAGTGCAATGTTATCGATGTAAAAATTTCATTTATAATTTTGAATTTTTTTTTTTTATTTTTTGTTGTATTAGTTTTTGTTTAACAACAACAAAAAAGAAATATGCAGCAACTGCTTAGTATTATAAAAGAACGGAAGCCATACTGCAGGCGCATGTTCTTCAACACTTCAAAACTGACCATGATTTTTTCTGCAAAAACGAGAATGGTAAATTGATTTTGTCATTACGTTGGTAACATATGAAAATATTGTTCAAAATTTGTACAGAAATTTAAGACAATTTCTAAAGGTCTGTTAACATTAATTTAACTGAACAAAAATAATGGTTCAAATGGAAAAATTTGTACTCGTTCTCGCAGAGTCATGGTGGAGCCCAACAATTTCTTTTTTAAAATATTTTTAAACTTTTGTTACTCTATAGATCTCGTAGAAATGGGTAGCATTCTGTAATGGAATACAAATGTTGCCCTCAGTTAACTATATCCCCAAGGGGACTAGCTTTGTAATCAGCGAAACAGGACTAGTTCCATAATGTATCACTTAATGTACCTTCACTGAAGACTTACAGAATGTTATTCCTACTTAATTCTTTCCCCATCACTCGATACTGAATTTATTTTAACTGAACAAAAATAAAGGTTGAAATGGTAAAAAACATTGGTATAGAAAAAACAGAGGGAAATAAATCTGTAACTTCTAAACCCTTAGTCCGATTCGAATGAATGCGCAAAGGAGAAGTGTTTTCGAGTTTAAGTTTTGAGTTTGGACCTCATGGGCCCACCAGGGGCGCGGCCAGGCGTCCCCAAAGTAAGACACTCCGGGTATGTTACGTTTTTAAAACGATCCTATTTCTTGGATTGGGTTACGATTTCAAAAAAATTACACATAAAGAATCTCCGAGTCCAGAAATATAAAAGGCTTTGTCATAGCCGTCAATTATCTCTTGTAGCTTTGGAGATATTCGCATTTGAAAATTAAATTTTAAAAATTTTTACCCACCCTACTCCAATTTTTTGATAACAGCAGGTCCAAATATTTTCCGATTTTCCACATTTTGACTTTATTGGACTAACAACAAATGTATGTGTTAAAAAAAAGAACTGTTTAAAAATCATAACTGACTCCAAAGTTATATGCATTTGAATTTAAAAATATAAAAAAGGGGATTTTTCGCAAGTTTTTGGGAAAAAAATAACTTTTTTTCTTTTTAAGTTATTTAAAAAATTTCGAAGAAGATGTATTAAGAATTTACACTTTTTGAAAAGCTAACTTTACACAAAATATTTTAAATGAAAATAAAATTTAAAATTGTTGATACCAAGGGGACCAGGTCCATCCAGAAAACTCCCATTTTTTATGTAAAATTCATATTTAGGGCAAAAATTCTCAAATCGCGTAGTCGATATCAGAATATAGAAACCCATTTTAGATGGCCAAATATGTTGTAAATTATTTTGTAAAAGGTTATGATAATCCCTACTCTAAAATGGATATTATAGCCAAAAAAACTAAAAATTCCCATTTTTGGGATTTTTCAACACTATTTTGGGAATTGCAGGATTTCTGATTATAAATTTAAAAACTGGTTTTTATTTTTTCAATTTCAATAGAAAAATCAATTTCATTAAAAAATATTCCTAAATAAAAATTTATTTCAAATTGAAAAATCAGTATCTTTGCAAAAACTCAATAAAAAGCTTTCTTTGTTATATTTTTCAAAAAAGTATTCCATGAATGTGTTTAATTGTCAAATGTTAGATATATTTTTGAAAAATAGAGAAAATCCTCTATCAATTGAAATATAAAATATCTACCTTATGTTTTTTACGTGGCAAGTTAATTAGGGAAAACTTAACAACTCGCAGAGTTTTTTTCTAGTTTAAGATCTATAATAGCAGTGTTAACAGTTTTTATAGCAATTTCTTTTGAATACAAATAATAAGGGATCAGCTAATGCTAAGAATTCTATCATTAAATTTAAAACAAATCAGATATTTAAGTTAATCTAACTATAATATATATTTGGCAGTTGTGATATTTTTTATATAAAATTCAAATTTAGGGCAAAAATTCTCAAAGCGCATAGTCGATATCAGAATAAAAAAACCTATTTTAGATGGTTCTAAACTATTTTGCAAAGGCTTCCGATAATTCCGCCCCGCCAAAAAACTAAAAAATCCATTTTTTGGGATTTTTCCAAATTTTTTTGGGACTTGCGGTTATGCTGATTACAAATTTAAAAACTTGTTTTTATTTTTTTCATTTTCAATAGAAAAATCTATATAACTGTAAAATTACATTAAGAAATCTTCATAAATAAAAATTTTAAGTTCAATTTGAAAAATGCTACAATTATGTGAATGGTAATTTAAACATATTATGATTACTGTATCATAATTAAAGTGACCAGTTCCTTGTAAACATGAGGAAATGGTTATGGTAAACATGTAATTGTCAGGGTGTATATCCCAAAGGCGACTAGTTTCGTAATGGGCGAAACAGCACTAGTTCCGTAATGTATCTCTTAAATATTTATATGTATCTCTGCTACGCCTAAGACTTAATTCTTAATTCTTTCCCAAACACTCATGTGAAATTTCCTTTAAGTAGAAAAAATTACAAAGACCAAAACACAAAACTATGCCTGCCTTAAATTTTTTAAAATGATTTGGCTTTTTTTTCCAGCAAACATGAAACAAATTTTCCTCGTTTTTTTTTTTTTGCTTTCAAAGCTGATAACAATATAGTGCTGTTTTTATAAAAATCATCACTTGCTTAAATGAGAACAATCAATGTGGACTGTTACAATTTTAATTTTTGTTCTTCATGCAACTTGTAACAACAAGAAAATAAAGTATTATTAATCGTTGTTCTTAATCAATTATCTTTACCATCTTTAATTAATTTTATATAATTCTTAAAAGTTAGTTGTTGTTGTGCATCTTGTAATCTTTGTTGGTATTTGTAGTTGTTGGTTGTAGTTTTTTTTTATTATTTTTCGAAAAACCTACCCATATTTTATTAACTAACCAACCAAATGATGAGTTGGTATTAAATTTTATTTTTTCTTAACATCATCAACAACTACAAGCACTTGTGGTCATACTTACTACAAGAATTTTTGTTTTAAAATTAAAACTTGGAGTTTAAACAACAAAAAAAAAGATGGAACCTTGTTAGGAGTTTAACACAAAAAAAAAATATAAAAAAATAATGTAATTGTTTGTTGTCAGGTACATTATTTTTTATGTATATAGGTACAATAAAGTAAGAAAAAATCTTAAATGGAAATAAACATACATGCAGCAAATATTTTATGTATTCATCAGGGTACTTAAGGGAGAAGGTTACCATACACCAAGAGAAATATATACATAGTTGTACATGATCAGCACAATCATTATTTCAACAATATTATGGCTACTATAATTACGATTCACATGATATCAGCAATGTTGCCAACATCGGACAGTGGTATAGAAAAAATGGAAAAATAAATCTTTATCTTCTAAACGCTTAGTTTAGGCCTTCCAGGGGTCCCAAAAGTAGGAGACCTCGGGTATATTCACACATAGAAAAATATAGTTGGATATGTTTACCATAACCGTTTCGACATGCTTACAAGTTTTTTAACTATATTATGGTCACTATAATTATGTATATGATTGCTGTAATCACAATATGTTTAAATTCACCATTCACATAATTGAAGCAATCAATTTGCGAGTATGACTTAAAATCCTCTGCGAGTTGTTAAGTTTTCCCTGCTTAATTTGCCACGTACAAAATATAACGTCGACATGTAATATATCATTGGATAGGGGATTTTGTCTATATCACTTTTGATAATTAAAAAATTAATGGAATTCTTTTTTTGGAAAATATGACAAAAAATGCTTTATATTGAGTTTTTGCAAAGATAAACATTTTTCAAATTCAAATTAAATTTTTATTTAGGAATATTTTTTTATTAATGGCCTCATTTTGTATCTTCAAACGAATTTTCGTTTGCATATCCGTTTGGAACGAAAAAATAAAAATTTGGTATTTTATAAAACGAAACGATATTTGCGTTTCAACTCAATTTTTTTGATGTAGTATCAAGTTTGAAAACATCGTTTTTATGTTTCAAACTTGGTATTAAATTAAATTATCTTTATTTTCCAACAAATAAAATTTTGAAATATTTGATTGTTTTTTAAATTTATTTGGAAATTGCATTTCTTTGTTATATTTTTTAAGTATGAAAAGAAAAATCACATTCTCAAAAAAACTTTTTTTTTTTGAAAATTGAAAAATTAATGAAAAATATATTGAAACGAATAAAAATTCTCAACGTTTGATTTTGATGATTCAAGCGCTTGGGAACGTTTTTTTCTGTTTTATAAAATTAAATTTTATATACACAGAAAAAATTATATTTCAATTCAAACATTTATCCCATATGGAACTGGTTTTAATTATTTCATAATTAAATCAAGTATTCATTTGCTCAAAAACAAAATTTCTTGATATTTTCTATTGAATTTTGAGTTTTGAATTTGATTATTTTGATAATTGAATATACAATTTTCGTTATTGGTTGGATTTCAAATACAAAAATTATTGAATAGATAATTTTCGTAACTGAAACACAAAAAATAACAAAAATGTGTTTTCATATGTATATTCAATTGTCAAAATAATCAAATTCGAAACTCAAAATTCAATAGAAAATATCAAGAAATTTAGTTTTTGAGCAAATGAATACTTGATTTAATTATGAAATAATTGAAACCAGTTCAATATGTGACAAATATATGAATTGAAACGGTTTAAGAAATAGTTTTTTCTGTGTAGGCATAAATTTTATTCCTATATAAATTTTTCTATTGAAAATGAAAAAATAAAAACAAATTTGTAAACTGGAATCCCGCAATTTCCAAAAAGTGTTGAAAAATCACAAAAATGGGATTTTATATTTTTTTGCTGTATAATCCATACCAAATGCGGGGTTATCGGAATCCTAAAATGGGTTACTACACAGAGAAAATAGATTCGTGATAGCAACCGAATTTGTTGCCAATCGAATGATTCGGTTGCACACATAGAATTTTTTTGCTCCTATCAACAGACAGTCAGCTGATAAAGAAGAATTTCGGTTGAAGAAACTAAACTTTTGTTCCTCCTTCCAAAATTTTGTAGCCACAACTGTAAAATTCGATCACTAAGGTGAATCATTCGATTGGCAATAAATTCGGTTGCTATCACGAATCTGATTTCTTTGTGTATATTCTGATATCGACTATGCGATTTGAGAATTTCTGCCCATAATTTGAATTTTACATAAAAAATAGGAGTTTTTTGGATAGAGCGGTATCAACAATTTTCAAATTTATTTTCATTTAAAATATTTAGTATAAAGCTAGCTTTTCAAAAAGTATAAATTCTTAATCTTCTTCGAAAATTTTTTTAAATAACTTAAAAAGAAAAAAGAATTTTACATAAAAATATACGTTTTTTTGATAGATCGGGTCCCCTCGGTATCAACAATTTTCAAATTTGTTTTCATTTAAAATATTTAATATAAAGCTAGTTTTTCAAAAAGTATAAATTCTTGATACATCTTCTTCTAAATTTTTTAAATAACTTAAAAAGAAAAAAATGTTTTTTTTTCCAAAAACTAGCGAAAAATGACTTTTTCAAAAATTTTTAAATTCATATGCATATGACTTTGGAGTCAGTCACTATTTGTAAACAATTCTATATTTGTTTAACAAATACATTTGTTGTTATTCCTGTAAAAGAAACTGGAGAAACTAATTTTCAAATGCGAATATCTCCAAAGTTATTAGAGATAACTGATGGCTACAATGAGTTTTTTTTTTTGAAATAGGCATACAAACGAAGAAATTGGATCGTATCAAAAATTTAACATACTCGAGGTGTTCTACTTTGGGATCCCTGGCTGCACCCCTGGCCAGGGGTAAACTCGATAACACAAATTTTATTCAAATCGGACTAAGGGTTTAGAAGTTATAGATTTATCCAGAAATGGGCCTCTTAGCTGAAGATGATTTGCGGAACCGGTGCTTATGTTTCTCTTGCTCTCTCACCTACATATACTGACGTATTAAATACGACGGCAATTATTACGGCCGATATATTTAAGTGATATCACGATATTCATAGATAGACTAATATAAGTGCTCTCAGCAATAGAAATATTAGATCAAGAATTTTTACAGAGACCAATAAGTTCTCAATGAACAACACATATTGGTACCAGGCATGTTATTGGAATAATAATGTTGAAAATACTTGAAAGAACTGAAGGAAAATTAGCACTGCCGGCGTGGATTATAATACAGCAATTGGTTGTGAGTATATTAGCATTGTGGAATAATTCTCCGAGAGGTACGTAGACTAAAGTGCTCTGGGAATGTAGGGGTATTAGGATATTGAAGAAAATAATTGACATGAGATGACTTGACTTGAGCAGATATTTCCTATTGGATACTCGACTGAGTATGAATGATATTAGTAGATGGTATTGTGGGGCTCAGAGAACATTATTCACATCACGCAATCGACTTAGAATGGTATGGCTCTCATTTCCCTGACAAGTTCTAGGGATGATCGGCTTAACTGCTAAAGTAACTGAGGCCATGTGTGATGCTCTTTTAAAACTTATCCTATAATTTATTTTGTAATTGATAAAAATGGGTTATAAGCTTTATTTCTTTAGTTCTATTCGCGATAAAGGGGCTGGTAGAAATGAGATTCCAACTGGATGGTGCCACTGAACACATAGCACATGGTTCCGGATTGTCTAATGTAGCGGTTTGGAGATTTCTGGAGGTCACAATATATCCCGAGTTGACTGCCTTTTATTTCCTTGTGGTTTTAGGAAAACTCAGGTATATATGAACGAAACCATATATGGGCTCTGGAAGCTAGCAATGAAAATATCCGTCAAGAGTGCTAGCGACATCGACAGAGAGTTTTGTTTAATTTTGTTTGTAGTTAAAATGCTACTTAAGTTAGTACAATTTTTGGTACTTTTTAGAATTAAATTAAATACTGAATATAAATAAAATTAATGAAGAAACCAAAAAAAAATTAAAATTGTTTAACAGCTTTTTATAACAGGGATATTTTTGGTAGTTTCAAATGCAAGTTACGTAAATGAAGTAAAAGTACTATTGTTGGTACTTTTTCTTAAAAACAAGTAACCAAAGTTTGTTAAGTTTTATGTTTTTTGAATAAAAATTCACAAAATGGAAACAAATTTTGTACATAGGTTATAATGATGAAAACTTTTTATAAAATATGAAAAACCGCAAGATCTATGCCAGACACTAATGAAATATCTTATAGTAAACCTTCCCCAAAACTTTAATTCTAAACAACAAGTAAGTACTTGCATTTAATACGTGTTTCATTACCTATTTCGAACATTCTGCACAAACAAGCCATTCATTTTGCTAAATTTTTAAATTTAAAACTCTATATATTTTAATTCCATACAAAATGTTGGTGTGTAACAACTAACTCAACTAACAGATAAAAGTGGAAAGGTATTCCTTTGTGTGTAAACTGAATTATAGAGTTTCTAGTTTTATTCTTTTTTTGTTCTCTAGCACTGCTCTGTATTTATGTTTTTATTGTTTGGAAACAAAACAAAAAAATAAAATGAAAGAAAAATACTTAAATTGTACTTGTTTTAGACCATATATAAAAATGCTTAAACTACTGAAGAGAATAAGTAAGAGATGATCTTATCATAGTTATGGGAAATTACTTTATTCTTATCGCTAGCAGGCTGGCTGGCTGGCTGTTTGAGTTGCATTTTTTCTTCTTTTAAACTTAACAAGTTGCACCATAAAATTTGAAATTGAATGGGGAAAAATGCTATTTGTACTCGTAATCTTCATAACATTTTAACGAGCTTTAATTTTAAACATGAAGATTTTGATTAATTGTTGAAGAAATGATATCGAGAGAGCGAAAAAAATGTGCATAAATGGATAAAAATGTTAATTAATTTTGTTTTTAAAAAAAATGTTCCAACAAGCTGCTGGTAGGTTGTATAAATATAGTTGAAGAGAGTTGAAGATTAAAAGGCTTTAGGATTTGTATAGGTTAAACATAAAGGCTTTGCAAATAATTGGTTTTAAAAGATTTTTTTTGTTAAGTATTTGAGGTACATTTTTAAGATTGTATGCAAATTTTCATTTAAAATGTTGCTTTAGTAATACTATTGGCCAAAACCTAGCTTTAAAATTAATAACAAACTTTAAAGTTGCTTTGCTTCCACAAATATGCAATTAAAAACCAAATAAAGCTTAAATAAAAACCTACTTCCAAAACTATCTTAAACAACATTTGGACAGGGTAAGCATCTCACAAAACCACCATCACCACCATCAACCACAACAGCTAACCAACATTTCAAGATCTCATTAGCAGTCCATTTATAATAATTTATCCTCGTAAAAATAAAGAAAACTACTATGGACATTAAATGGTCAGACAAATACTTAAAAACAAATACAAAAACCATTCATCGGCAAACAACCAACCAACCACCACCACCGATCTGCATCTGCTTACAAAAACTGGGTTCGCTTTTCGCCAACTTGTGTTAAGCGAATGATCCTCGCAAATGATGCTACATTGTTGTTGTTTTTATGGCAAAGAAATATTGTTGAGAAAAATTGGGAAAGAAAGAAAAAGAGTTTTGCAAAAAAACATACATGCGTAAGCAAATACAAAAGTATCTATGAATATTAAATGACTATGAATGCGTACCCATGAATATGTGGTTTGGGAAATAAATACCCTACATTAAATTTTTCAAACTTTAACACATTCTACCTCGAAATATTGTGGCAATGCTTAGACACATTTTAAGTAGAAAGTAGTCCAAAAGTATCACCCTTTTGAAACAGGCTATAGCTGCTGCAAACTCCGGTAACTATCAGCCCTATTTTGATATTTAAAGCACAGACATCGACAAATCATGGATCGCTATATCTCAAAATCGCGGAATATTCTTAATTTTTTTTCGGAATAATTTTTCACGATTTGAAGAAGAGGTACAGATAGATCACATAACATTAATCCTTCTAGGACGCTGACTCTCAACTCATGTGACAATGTGTAGTTTCATCGGTCGCCTAATTGATCACCTGATTTGACCACTTCTACTTTTGTGATTTCTTAAAGTCACGAATCTAAATATATAAACATGATAGAGACTTTTGATTGGTTCAAAGACAATTTTCTCACAGAACGATTGATAATACTTGAAAATTAACCCAATTGATCATTAAGACTTGGTCTTCAAGAATAATGGACAACAATTTTGAGATCAAAGTAATATTAAAATAGAATAATAATATAATAGTATAATAGTATAATAGTATAATAGTATAATAGTATAATAGTATAATAGTATAATAGTATAATAGTATAATAGTATAATAGTATAATAGTATAATAGTATAATAGTATAATAGTATAATAGTATAATAGTATAATAGTATAATAGTATAATAGTATAATAGTATAATAGTATAATAGTATAATAGTATAATAGTATAATAGTATAATAGTATAATAGTATAATAGTATAATAGTATAATAGTATAATAGTATAATAGTATAATAGTATAATAGTATAATAGTAAAATAATAAAATAATAAATTGGAAAAACAGTGATATAGTATTTGGTGTATGACTTAAAAATGCGGGATTTACAATAGATGGTGTATTTTTTGAACTCGGTTTTTGTATTTAATAACTTATAGTATGTCATTTTGATGGGTATATATCTGTCATTTATTCTCACTTAGCTATTGAACATTATAGTGTAAACAAAAAAGTTTTTTTTGCTTCGAAAATGTCGAATACTGTACCAACAAAGCGTCATTTGCGGGAAGTTTTGCTTTACTTCTTTAATTTGACAAATAGTGCCGCTGAAGCCAAATTGATCACCAAAAGTTATGGTGAATGTGATCCATCGGTTTCAACGTGCGAGAGATAGTGTGTGCGGTTCAGAAGTGGTGATATTGATACAAAATACGAAGATAGTCTAGACAAGCCAACAAAGTTTGAAGAACAAGAATTGGAGGCATTATTCCACGAAGATTCTTGCAAAACTCAACAAGAGCTTGCAAAATAATTGGGAGCTACTCTAGCGGCAATTTCAAAACTTTTTAGAGCAGCAGGATTCATTACAAAGCAGGGAAATTGGGTACTATACGAATTGAAGACGATTTTGTATGTCTGAAATTCTGCTTGAACGCTATAAAAGAAAATAGTTTTTGCACCGAATCATTACTTACGATGACCCAAAGCGTATGATATCATACGTGAAGCCCGGCCAACCAGCCGAATCGTAACTTAAGCCAAATATCCATGACGCTAAGGTAATGCTGGAACCTGTAGCGAAGGCAACTGATTCATTTGAAGCGATCAGACATGATGCCGTAATATTCCATCACGACAATACTCGATCACATGACGCAATACCTGTTAAAAACTATTTATAATGAAAAGATTGGAAAGTTTCGCCCCACCCACCCGTATAGTCCAGACATTGCCCCGTTCGACCAGTTGTGTCGATCGATGCAGAACGCTCACTCTGGGTTACTCTATACTTTGGAACAGAGTATTCGAAATTGTCTTGAATCGTTCTTATCCTCAAAAGATAAGTAGTTATTTTGGCTCGGAATCCATATGTTGCCAGATAGATGGGAAAAGGTCATAGCTAACAGAGGCCAATAAATAAATGTATATTGTACAAATGATTCAAAATAAAATTTAAAAAAATCCCATGGTTTCCAAAAGTTCACACAAGATTTTAATTTACCGCCATTTGAGCAGTAAAGTATTGCCAACCATTACATCTAAAATAATTGTTTCTGCTCAGAGAGTTAAAGAATACCTTCCAGTATGTTTAGCTATTAGCTAAACTAGCGAAGTACCAAAAGTTTTAGTGAAAACCTTTGAAGAGAAGGAAAATCATGCTAGTTCATGATAACAATCTAAAGCAAAAAGGCTATGTTTGCTATTTGTTCAATAATAATTAAAATATTGCGTATATTTTCGGACACCCTTAATGAAAGGGAATTGCCACTTAACATACTGTTGGCCTAGGAGAGCATAAATTGTCAGCTAAGATATGTGTTTTGTGGGTATAACGGTATTTAAATTCGTTGTTTACCAACAAAATCTTAAATTTTTCTTTAATTTCAAATACTATAAGCATTGCTCCACACAGTTAGCTAATGATTTCCTACATTTTAATGTTAATTCCATGCCAACATTCATGTGTAGCCTTAGTATTTGGTTACATGCTCTCCACACTATGTATTAAATTAAAGAATAGATAATTCCATACTTGTATATCTATCTGCACAAACGTATTTTGTGCTTACGAGAAAAAATAAATAAAACAAAAAAAGATGTCAAAGAAAAGTGAAAAAGTCACATAAAATCTTATAAATTATTTGCAAATTTTATTAAAGAAAAAAACAAAACAGAAAATTATTTTTCAACAGATAATTTCCGACGACTTATTTACAATGACAGTAGAAATGTAGCAACATCTCAGTAAAGCTTTCTGTTATGGTTGTTAATGCATTAAAAAAAAGAGTGGTCAGTACCTACACCCAGAGAAAAAATATACATAGTAGTATATGTTCATCGCTATCGATTTTACATGTTTACAAGTTTTTTTTAACAATATTATGGTCATCGTAATTATTTATATGATTGCTGTAACCATAATATGATAAAGTTACGATTGACTTGATAGCTATGAGATAATAATACATCATGAACATGATTGCTATAAACAATTATCAAATATATATGGTTGCTACAATCATGTGAATCGTAACTTTAACATATTATGGTTGCCGTAATCATATAAATAAATACAGTGACCATAATATTGTTAAAATGATAATTTATTGTACAACTATATATTTTTTGTGTGTTGAAATGATTGCGGGGCTTTTCTCAACGTGTAGCGACAAACAAACAAGTTAACAGTTGAAAAATATGTGTGGACCATGGCTTTTTTGAGTTTTTTTTTATATTTTTAATTTAGGTTTAAGAGTTTAATATTAAGAAAAGTTAATTTTAATGCTTTGGCTCTTAAAACACTGGTAGAGTTGGGGTTTTTTGTAATAACAATCATTGTTTTTTTTTTATTTGTATTTCTTTTGTAAGCGTCTTGGGTGGTGGTAATTTGGTTTTGAAATTTTTGCAACATTTTGAAACAATAATATTACTACTACATACTGTTATAAGCTTTAGATGTTGAGATAAATTAAGATATTTTATTATATTTGAATGAAATTTTTAGTAATTTTAATTTTTTCTCTCTCTTTCTAGGTAAGTTGACTGACTGACCATATCAATACTTAATTAAGGAAACAAATACATATATGGGAAACTAGCTAACACAGTGAGCTTCGCCGATCAAAAATCTGAAAATATTGAAGCTAGTTTGGTTTGATAGCACAGGTCAACAGCAAAAAAGGCTTGACTAAAAACTACCTAAGTACAGAAATGGTATAATTTTTCAATTCTATGATAAATTTTTTTTTATATTTTTAATTAAAATTATAAATTTTGTTAGACCTTTCACCACAAAATTAACTCAAAAAGGGTTAGTCCGATGTTATTAAAATAAACTTAGACAAGTTGAGATTTATATAACCTTTAATCCGTTTATATATAATGAATAAAAGTTTTTAAAATTTTGTGAAAATGAGCGAATTCACTTATTTGGGAATAAATTCGAAAATAAACTATTGATTTTTATGATCGATATCTCATTTTGTTCCTTTTACATATGGCTTTGCGATAAAGCTACAAATCTGAACAATTTCAGCCGTTTTCGATTTTTCATGATTTTTTTAAAAGAAAAAAAATTGCTATTTTCACATAAAAAATATATTTTTTCTTCAATATGTTTTAAAACTCGGAAAATACTGAGCCGACTGTAACGCAAATATATTTGAATATTTGTACACATCATAGGGAAAATGTTTCCCAAATTCAATCAATCAAAATCAAACAAAAAACTAAAATTTTGTGAAAATGAGCGAATTCATTTTATAGTGAATAAATTCGAAAAATACCATCGATTTTTATAATCGATATCTTATTTTGTTCCTATTACATGGGGCTTTGCGATAGGGAAATAAATCTGAACAATTTATACCGTTTTCAATTTTTCATGATTTTTTTAAAAACAAAAAAATTTATATTTTCACATAAAAACAAGTAAGAAAGTATGGTCGGTCAAGCCCGACCATATAATACCCTACACTAAGTAAAAGAGCAAAAAAAATTTTTCTTTTAAAATTTTAATAATTTTTATTTTTGAGTGATTTTCGGAAGTGGGCCTTATATGGGAGCTATGACCAATTATGGACCGATCACCATAAAATTAGGTCGTGTGATTTATGTCTATATTAAAGTTAACTATGTTGAATTTTGTGTGTATACCAAAATTTTTAAGCGATTTATGCACGTTAAAGTGATTTTCGGAAGCGGGTCTATATGGGAGCTATGACTAATTATGGACCGATGGTAACAAAATTTGGTGACATGAATTTTGTATATATAAAACTTATTTGGAGCGAAATTTGTGTAGATACATAGATAAATTAAACATTTATGACCGATAAAGTCCAATTTCGAGGGGACATTTGTATGGGGGCTAGGTGAAATAATGGACCGATTTCAGCCAGTTTCAATAGGCTTGGTCCTTGTGCCGAAAAAGTAATATGTACCAAATTTGATCGAAATATCTTCAAAATTGCGACCTGTACTCTGCGCACAAGCTTTACATGGACAGCCAGCCAGCCAGCCAGCCAGCCAGCCAACCAGACGGACGGACGGACGGACGGACGGACATCGTTTAATCGACTCAGAAAGTGATTCTAAGTCGATCGGTATACTTTAAGGTGGGTGTTAGACTAATATTTTTGGACGTTACAAACATCTGCACAAACGCATAATACCCTCCCCACTATGGTGGTGTAGGGTATAAATATATTTTTATACCCTACACCACCATAGTGGGGAGGGTATTATGCGTTTGTGCAGATGTTTGTAACGCCCAAAAATATTAGTCTAACACCCACCTTAAAGTATACCGATCGACTTAGAATCACTTTCTGAGTCGATTAAGCGATGTCCGTCCGTCCGTCCGTCCGTCCGTCCGTCCGTCTGGTTGGCTGGCTGGCTGGCTGGCTGGCTGGCTGTCCATGTAAACCTTGTGCGCAGAGTACAGGTCGCAATTTTGAAGATATTTCGATCAAATTTGGTACATATTATTTTTTCGGCTCAAGGACCAAGCCTATTGAAACTGGCTGAAATCGGTCCACTATTTCACCTAGCCCCCATACGAATGTCCTCCCGAAATTGGACTTTATCGGTCATAAATGTTTAATTTACATATGTATCTCCACAAATTCCGCTCCAAATAAGTTTTATATACGCAAAATTCATGTCACCAAATTTTGTTACGATCGGTCCATAATTAGTCATAGCTCCCATATAGACCCGCTTCCGAAAATCACTTTAACGTGCATAAATCGCTTAAAAATGTTGGTAAACACACAAAATTCAACATAGTTAACTTTAATATAGACATAAATCACAAGACCTAATTTCATGGTGATCGGTCCATAATTGGTCATAGCCCCCATATAACCCCACTTCCGAAAATCACTCAAAAATATAAATTATTCAAATTTTAAAAGAAAAATGTTTTTGCTCTTTTACTTAGTGTAGGGTATTATATGGTCGGGCTTGACCGACCATACTTTCTTACTTGTTTTTGCTTCAATTTGTTATTATAACTCCGAAAGTACTGAGACGATTGAAACGCAATACATATGTGAAAATTTGTAAATTGAATGGAGAAAATGTTTTCAAAATTCAATCAATCGAAAGAAGAACATTAACTACTCAATTTTATGTACATCAAACAAAAAACTAAAATTTTGTAAAAATGAGCGAATTCACTTAATTGTAAATAAATTCAAAAAGAATTAATCCATTTTTATAATCGATATAGCAATTTGTTGCTATTATATGTAGCTTTCCGATAAAGTAATAAACGTTAAAAATTTCTGCCGTTTTCGATTTTTCATGATTTTTTTAAAACAAAAAAAAATTGCTATCTTCATGTAAAAAATATATTTTTTGCTTAAATTTGTTATTATAACTCCGAAACTACTAAGCGGATTGAAACGCAATATATAAGTGAAAATTTAATCAATCGAAAGAAGAACATTAACTACTCAATTTTATGCATATCAAACAAAAAACTAAAATTTTGTAAAAATGAGCGAAATTACTTAATAGTAAATAAATTGGAAAAGAGTCAATTCGAAAAGAGTCAATCGATTTTAATAAACCTGAATGGTTTCTGCCGTTTTCGATGTTAATTTTTCAAAATGCGATGTGAATTTTTCAAAACAAAAAATTTATATTTTCACGTAAAAAATATATTTTTTATACCCTTCACTTTAGCGAGTAGGGTATATATAAGTTTGTCATTCCGTTTGTAATTTCCACGATATAGTTTTCTAACCCTATAAAGTATATATATTCTGGATCCTTATAGATAGCGGAGTCGATTAAGCCATGTCCGTCTGTTGAAATCAATTTTCTGAAGACCCCAGATATCTTCGGTATTCAAATCTTCAATAATTCTGTCAGACATGCTTTCGAGAAGTTTCCAATTTCAAATCACCAAAATCGGTCCACAAATTGCTGAGTTATGAGGAAAAAATGAGGACAACCTCGATTTTTGACCTATATCTGGATTACTGAGTCATTAATATAGACAATATGGATATCAAAGACCTTTGCAACGACGTATATAAGACCATAGTAAGTTGCACCTACAATGGGTCAAAATCGGAAAAAATATTTTTTAAACCGATTTTTTTTTCACCAAAAGAAAAAATTTTAATTTTTTAAAAAAAAAATTTTAATTTAAAAAAAAAAAAAATTTCCAAAAAAAGAAAAAAAAAATTTTTTTTGTTTATCTAAACATATTTAAAATTTGTACTTTGAAGTATAATTTGGTAAAGGGTATATAAGATTCGGCACGGCACGAATACTTGTTTTTGCTTAAATTTGTTATTTTAACTCCGAAACTACTGAGCCGATTAAAAGGAAATATATAAACCGATTAAAGGCTATGTAAATTTCAATTTTTCTAAGTTTATTTTGATATTATCGGATTAAATATTTAAAAAAAATTTACTTAAAAATTAAAAAAAAAAAACTCTCCATTTGGACCATAATTGTACTACTGGAACGACAATACATCAAAATGTGGTTTAAAAAGCCTCTAAAATGTTCTCGATTTTGTTGCCCTGTGTAGTATTTCGAGATAGAATTTACTCTTGGTAAATTTAGTACAAAATTTTCTTAAGCCTTTATTAGCTATTGCTTAATAATTTACACATATTTATAACTTAATTAACTGCATAAGTAGCGCAAACCATATTCGCTATTCTTGAGCAAATATTTCCAAAAACACCAGATTTGGAGCTGTCAATGCAGAGCAACATTTTTCATTTTGCACATTACAATTTATTTTCCTATAAAAGTAAGTAATTTATGATTTACAACAAGTAAACTTTTAAAAGTTATAACAAAATTGTGCGTTGAAAAATGTTTGTTTTATAAATTATGGAGCAGAGCACATATATGCCATAAACTTCAAGAAACATATTATGCAACATGTTGCTTTTATTTTGAAGCAGTTAACGCTTTGTTAAGGTGTATAAATATATAATAAATTTGAGTGTTTTCTTAGAGTAATTGCGCATTAGAGACTTACAGAGAGAGAGAGAGAGATAGAGACAAACAAAAGATTTAGCATACAAACTTGTTTTAGATTATTAACCATAAACAATTATTTTATTTTTATATTTTTTCAGCTAAAAAATCTTTAAAATAATTAAAAATTCATATTAATTAATAATGACTCATATGCTTCATGAAATAGCTTAGAAATTATAACGCAAATGCTCTAAAAACTCATTTACCATAAATGCAAATTGCACACATGTGTGTCTAGTCTGGTATGGTGTTGGCAATTTAATGAACAAGTATTTTAACAGCATTCAAATTTCTATAGATTTATTTCATTTTTCAATATTTTTTTTTTTATTTTATACTCGTAACATTAACAATCAGCCAAGACCTTCAGACGCCACAGTCTATTGTAGCTTTAAACAAAGTTTTACAATACATTTCTTTAGACTTTTTGTTTTAGATATAAACAATAAAGCTAAAGAAACAACAGCTGCTTTTAATTTATTTATATTTAATTTTGTATTTACTATAAAAAAATATTGAAACTTTTTGCGGTTTCTAGCTACCGCCTTTTTTGCAAATTACGTTTTTTCTTTAACCAACAATAAACCCACTAGTGACACTTGTTCATGTTAAAAATGCTTTTTCTTTCATGTTTCATTCAATTGTATTTGATTTGAATTTCAAAATCCTCTCTTTTAGTAGCTTTATAAGTAGTTCTATGTACTTTTAATTGTAATTAAATTTTTTGTCTTAATAATTATTCGTTTAATTATAATTACACCTACACTGTTTGGCAAAATGCCGCTTGTTTTAAAGTGATATTTTTTCCTCTCTAATCATGTTCGTTGTTTGCATGATTTAAAGTCTTTTGTATTTATGGTGATTTTTATTTGTTGCCATAAATCACTTTTCTATGAGACCTGATGTCTAGTAACGTTGCACACTGAGTGGCTGGCTGGCTGTTTAAAGTACAAATAATTTATAAGAATATTTGTTTAACTATTGGTGACTTAGAGGCTAAGACATTGTTTTAACCGGAATTTAAAGAAAACTTAAACTTGTATTTAAAGAAATTAAGTTTATAGAAGGTTAAATGTATTGCAACTTATAATTATTAGATTTATTTCAAATAAACTGTATGGCACCATTAGCAATAAAAAATTAACCTTATGTTGGCTTTATTTTAAAGACAACTGTTAACTCTTAAAGTTGGTTTAATTTAACTACAAGTTGTAACAGAAATAATGTAAAATTTCTCATTGTAGGTTATGAATATTAAAACAATAGGTTAATATTTGCTATAGGTTAGACTTCATTGTTTAAGGTTGTTAACTTTTTATTGATTGACTTAAACCTCCCCGGAGATTTTATAAATCGTGAACGATTTAAGATATTTCATGTCTTGTCATGTCTTTGTTCACTTTTTCACTGTGGTAATCATATCAAGAATCTGATGACCTGATAAGCAGGTTCAGCAACTTATTATTGTAAATACAAATAATATTCTAGATTTTTAATTATATTACACAGAGTAATTAAGAAAGGTTAAGTACATTTGCTAATATTGTAAATACCATGAAATGAACAGAATATAAATTACAGGTTATTAAATCAAACTATCATGTTATCATATCGATTAAATGTTATTCTTCAAAAAGAGCTCTCACATACAAATCTGTTTTACTAATTAGCTTTTTAAAAAAAATTCCAAAAATATTTTTTAAAATTTTATTTTTTCAGAAATTATTTTTGCTAATTAAAGCTTTACAAAAACTACGATCAAAAAACACTTTAACCGCAAACTACTAAAATATTAACTATACAGAAGTTAATATTTTACAATAAAAGCATATTTTTATTATTTCTAAAAGCTTTTTTTCTTTAAGAATTTATTTATGAAATTTGGCATGGCTTTTTTTAGAAATAAGCTTTTCTGAAATAATTGTTTTGATAAAATAGGCTTTAAATGTACTTAACAACCTATACAATAAAAAAGATCATTTCAGAAAAATCATTTGCACAAAAATCTTTAAAGATATAACATTCAACAGCTTGTATAAAAATTACTTTACATGCTTTATTAACACTTTTTCACAAAAGAAATTTTAAATAATGGCCTTTTCGAAAGAAATTTACTCGTATAAATGCCTTTTTAAAGGAAATTACAAACTTAAGTAAATCTTTTTTAAAAAGTGTGAAAAAGCTTTAAAAAATTACGTTTTTTTATGCAGTAAATTTTTTAACATATTTCTTAAAACAATTATTTTTTCCAAAAAAGTTTTTTTTAGAGCAAAAATAAGAACAAAAAATTGTCTTTTTACCAAATAAGATTCACATTTTTTTTTTTAATTTTAGATTATTAGTTTTAAAAAGGTTTTTTGAAATAATAAGCATTTTAAACAATAAGCTAAACAGCTCTTTTACAGAAGAAGTATAATTTTTTTTACAAAATAAGCTTAAAAATCTTTTTACAAAATAAGCGTTAAAAAGCTCTTTACAAAATAAGCTTTTTTACAAAATAACCTTGAAAAAGTCTTTTACAAAATAAGTTTTAGAAAGCTTTTTACAAAATAAGCTTGAAAAAAGTTTTTACAAAAATAAACTTTAGCAAGCTTTTTACAAAATAAGCTTGTAAAGCTTTTTACAAAATGAGCTTTAAAAGCTTTTTATTAAATATTATTTTAAAAGCGTTTACCAAATAAGCTTGAAAAAGCTTTTTACAAAATAATATTTAAAAATCTTTTTACAAAATAAGCGTAAAAAGCTTTTTATAAAATTAGCTTTGAAAACCTTTACACAAAATAAGCTTTAAAAAGCTTTTTAAAAAATAAGCTTTGAAAAGCTTTTTACAAAATAAGCTTTGAATAGCTTTTTACAAAATAAGCTTTGAATAGCTTTTTACAAAATAAGCTTTGAATAGCTTTTTACAAAATAAGCTTTAAAAAGCTTTTTACAAAATAAGCTTTAAAAAGCTTTTTACAAAATAAGCTTTAAAAAGCTTTTTACAAAATAAGCTTTAAAAAGCTTTTTACAAAATGAGCTTTAAAAAGTTTTTTTTAAAATTAGCTTCAAAAAGCTTTTTATCAAATAAGTTTGAAAATTTCTTTTAAAAAAAGCTTTTTTTATTATTTTAGCAAAAAGCCTTAAAGCTTTTTTTGAGCTTTACAAAATAACCCTAGGTTCATAGGAACTTATACAAAACTTGTCACATGACTAGTTCCAATGTGATAGGGACCGGTTCTAGATCAAACGCTTTATATGAAGGGATCTATTACTTTAATATGGTAATGTCCTTGGAGGAGGTAAATTGACACCTTTTTAAGCACTCTGTGATAGATCACGTAATTAACGAAAAGCATTTGTTCTGTTTTTGATATTTTAATACTGGTCAAGAATTTTTTAAAGCAAGCGTTTACAAATAAGCTTCAAAAGGTAACTTTTTTCAAGAAAAATTGTTAAAAACTTTTTTAGAAAGTAAACTTTAGAAACCACTTTACTTTTAAAAGCGCTAACAAAATAATTTTGCAAAATAAACTTAAAAGTCCAAAATATAAGAAAACGCTTTTTCATTAAATAAGCGTTATTACAAGAAAAGTTCATGGAAAGCAAGTTTTATACTTTCTTTTTGCAAAATAAAGTAATTTTTTTACAAAAAAAATTATTTTACCTAAAAAACTTTGGATCAAGAAACACAAATGCATTTTTATAATAAAAATTTAGCTTATCACAAAAAAACCTCTCTCTGATAAATATGTATTAACAATTCATACACAGAGAAAACAGATTCGTGATAGCAACCGAATTTGTTGTCAATCGAATGATTCGGTTGCACACATAGAAGTTTTCAGTTCTAACAATAGAAATTCAGTTGATAAAGAAGAATTTCAGTTGAGGCAACCAAAATATAATTACCCCTTCCAAAATATTGTAGCTACAACTGTAAAATTCGGTCACTAAGACAGAATCATTCGATGGGCAACAAATTCGGTTGCTATCACGAATCTGTTTTCTCTGTGTATATAGAGTGCCGTGTGTATCAAATTACTACGATTTTTAAAACAGCAGTGATAAAGTGATTTTCAAGCTTCATAAAATTTTTAAATAAACAACATTAAAGTGGCTATCTAAGAGCTTTGAAATTAGATTTCCAACCAAATAAAGAAACACACAAGATGAAATATATAAACGGAAAGTATCATAAAATCACAACCCGCATATTTCTCTTTAAATTTTAATAATTTTTTAATAAACTATTTTATATTGTATTAATCTTTTAATTTATTATTATATTTCTTATTAAATTAAGTAATAAATTTTTCATTCACTTCATAAAAAAATACTTTTTCTTATTTCTTTGCTAAACTAAATCATTAATAATCATTTGTAGGCTTAATAAAACTAAAACCAACTAAGAAAAAAATGTGAATAAAAAAAATGTTTAACTAGTTTTACATATTTGTTAACAAAATGTTAAACATTTTAAAAATATTTCAACAAGCCAGTCTCTGCATTTAAATGTTGAGAAAAATTTAATTTCTGTGTGTTTTTCTACTTTTCATTTCTATATTTTTTTTCTTCTTATTGTATATATTTAAATAAACATTGTTTAAATTTATTTAAACAAAGTGAGTCAATTTCATTTGCATAATCTGCTATTAATTGCGGTAAGATAAAACATTGATTGCTTTAATAAATTAACCACAAATGTTGACTGACTTAGACGAGGGGAAAATAAAACATTGGTTGATTGAAACAAAAAGTAATAATGAAAAACAACAAATATTTAACTTGTATAAATAAATTAATGTATAAAAGTAATATTTATTTAACAAAATAAACACATTCAAATCAATTAGCAAATGTTGTTTTCAATGTTTTGATTTTATAGCTCAATTATGTATTGAAATGGAAAGAAATTCTACTGAAATTGTTCAACAATGTTGTCAGAGGAAATATTTCAGAAAGTTAACTTTTGAAAAATTTATTGTTTTAGCTAATATGTTGGCAATTTAAAATGTTATCGTGCTGTCATTGAAATTTGTATATTTCACCTAAACAGCATGAGTCTTAAACATTTTGTTTTATAATTAAATTAAATAACAAAGAAAAATTGCCACAATCTTTGACTTTTTAATTATTGGTTTTCACTATTAATAACTATTGAACATTGGTTGGTTTAAATAACATTTCATAATAAAATAAAGCGTTTCCAACAGAAAATCTATAAAAACTCTAAATAATTTAAACCGTTAAAAGCACATTAAATAAAACACTACATTTTTCATAAACATTGTTTTTCAGCAACTCCTAACAATTGTTTAACAACAAAATCTCTGTAACATTTTTCGTATTTGAAGGAGTTTTCTTAAGCTTTCCTAAACAATTTTCCTCTATAAAATCTAAAAAAAAGTTAATTGAAAAATTAATAATAAACTAGGAAATTTGTGTTTAAAGAAATCCATATAAACCGCTAGTTGAGTTGATTAAATACAGAAGGAGGGTGGACCAAAGGAACATGAACAGCCAGCATCATACCATGGTTCAAATTAAAAATTCCTTTTCGTTTATGATTAAATAACAAAAGCCTTTCAACACCCACTAATAAACTCTTTTGATTTTTTGTAATTTTTTTTGTATCTAATATTATATTTTATTTCTTTGGTAAATTAAAAAAAACCTACTAAATTTAGTGACTGGTAGTAGTTATATACGTTCTTTAGTTTTTTTTCTTATACAAAAAAAAAAAAGTAAATGGGGGATGTATCTAAATGTTTAGTTTTTTTTGTATTTGTCTATCTAACTATCTATCTGTTTCGTGGTAATTTTTTTTAAGCTGATGAAGCAGCTGTCTGTGTTAATAACATTTTAAGGTGGGTGCTTAAATAATGTTTAATGACTTTATAATATTTAATCATAAAAAAAATATATGTTGAAAGTATCCGCACAAAAAAAAAAAAAAAAACATATTGAAAAATATTTAACGTTAAATGAGAAAAGCGTTTCAAAAAAGCTTAGTTAAGTTATCGGTTATAAAAACGTTATTAAAAGTTGCGTAAAGTATAACAAAATATTTATTTTTTTAAATTTGTGCAGCGAATTTGAAAAAAGCTTTTATATAATGATTTGTAACTAAACAAGTGTTTTTACTACTAAAAAATTACAAAAAATAGATTTTGCACATTAAATGATGTTTGCCTAACGCTTCGTTCAGAGTAAATTATTTTCCCAAATAATCTTTAAAGTCTTTTCGCAAAAATAGTATTAGAAAGAATCCTTACAAAATAGCTTTAAAAGGATTTTCATGCAACACAATGTAAACTGACTTCTCAAAAAAACTAGAAAATAAATAAAAAGCTTTTTCACTAGATATGCTTTAAAAATTCACAAAATTATATTTAAACACATTTCACAAAATAAGTTTTAGAAAGCTTTTTATGAAATAATAATTCAAAAGGATTTTCACAGAAAAAGCTTTAAAATAACTTTTCTCAAAATAAGCTTTTTAACAAAATAAGCGTTTCACAAAATAAGCTTTGAAATACTCTTAAAAAGTTTATTCACAAAATTATATTTCAAAGCATTTTACAAAATTAGCTCTATAAAGCTTTTTATAAAATTGTAATTAACAAGTATTTTATAAAATAAACTTTGAAATTCTTTTTAGAAAATAAACGTTAAAAAGCTATTTATAAAATAAGCTTTACAAAACTTTTTTAAAAAATAGTCATTACAAAGCTTTGAAAACCTTTTTAGAAAATAAACTTTGAAAAGCTTTTTATAAAATAAGCTTTAGAATCTTATTCTTAAAATAAACTTTAAAAATGTTTTTTTATAAAAAGCTTTTTCACAAAATAAGCTTTAAAATTATTTTTCACAAGATATTCTTTAAAAAGATTTTAAAAATTTCTTCAAAAAATAAGCTTTGGAATGCAAGCTATGATTTAAAAAGTTTATTCACAAAATTATATTTCAAAGCTTTTTACAAAATTAGCTTTATAAAGATTTTTATAAAATTATCATTAACAAGCATTTTGTAAAGTAAACTTTGAACCTTTTTAGAAAATAAACTTTAAAAAGCTTTTTATAAAATAATCTTTACAAAACTTTTTTAAAAAATAGTCATTAACAAGCTTTGAAAACCTTTTTAGAAAATAAGCTTTAAAATGTTTTTTATAAAACAAGCTTTACAATCTTATTCTTAAAATAAACTTTAAAAATGTTTTTTTTATAAAAAGCTTTTTCGCAAAATAACATTTAAATAGCTTTTTCACAAAATAAGCTTTAAAATGATTTTTCACAAGATATTCTTTAAAAAGATTTTATAAGTTTCTTCCCAAAGTTATATTTAAAAGCTTTTTCAAAATAGGTATTAAAAAGCTTTTTATAAAATAAACTGTAATAAGATTTAATAAGCTTAAAAGCTTTACAATGTTTTGCTTAAAATAAGCTTTTTCTTAAAATAATAGGGTGTTAAACTTTTTTTACAAAATACGTTTTTTATTGTAAAAAGCTTTTTCACAAAATACTTTTTAGAAATCATTTTTACAGCATAAAAAATAGTTTTTCTTAAACAGAGCTTTAAAAAGCTTTTTCTAGAAAAAAGCTTTAAAACCTTTTTCATAAAATAAACCATAAAAAACTCTATCTTAAAACAAGAAAGCACATGAACCGAAAAGGTTTTAAAAACAACAAATTTCTAAACAAGAACGAAATTTTTTGAAATTTTTTCTTCCAAAATTATATTAAAAATCTTTAAAAAACTTTATCAAAACAAAAAAAATAACAAATCAATTATTTCAAGAAACAAGTTTTTACCCAGCAACAAACTTTCTAAATTTAAAATCTTAATAAAAAGAACAATTAAAGCTTTTTCGAATAAAACGAATTTAAGGAAAGCCAATCCAAAATGAATCTTTTTTTAATAAAAACAACTTTATAACTAAAAAATAAAAAAAACTAAAGAAAATAGCTTTTAAACATTTTTTATCCAACAATTATTTTTTCATAAAACTGATTCTCAAAAAAGTATTAAAAGTATTTCGTTACCTTAATATAGAAACGCCCTAACTCGTTTTTTCCCAAAATTTTGTTTTTTGCATACTTCTATAGATAATCCCGTAATACACCATTAATAAAATTAAATGTCACAATAATAAATATTCATAAAAGTCTGTGTTAAAAAAAAATTCCAACTACAGAAATTTAAGTTTTATTAAGTTGTTTTTTTCGCCCCTAAAGTAATGAAAATTTTAGTTAGGGCCTTTCTATATTAAGGTAGCGATTTATATTTTTTTAAGAAATAAAACTGTCATTAAAAGAATCAAAAAACATTACAAATAAAGAGCTTTTTAATACAATAAAATAATTTTTTTCATAAACAAACTTTCAAATAACACATTTTTTTTAATATAAAACTATCAATATAAAAAAGCTTTCTCAGATAACGAAAGCGTAATGAAAGATTTTTTTTTACAGAATTAGATTCTAACCAATAATAACAAATGTTTCCACAAATAAAGCTTTTGAAACAAAAATGCCATTTCATTAAAAATATCTTTCTTAGCAGAAAATATTTCTCAACAAACCAGATGTTTCCTTTATTTGGGTTTTTAATTTATGCATTATTTTCGGCAAATTTAAGGAATAGTAAAAAAATGTTTCAAACTAAATTTAATGAAAACTTTTCTAAAAATAGTTTAAAGCTTCTCAACTAACAGAAATCAAAAATTTTTCAATGCAAATTAAAACTTCTCCTCTGAAATGGATTCTATAAATTTAACTTTTCTATTGTATTCTGACTCAACATCAGTTTGAATTAAAAAAAAAAATAATTTATTCATGTTTATTAAAATACATTGAAAATTCAATCTTAGTTTTTTATAGTATTTCATTAATGGTTTTTATAAAGAAGTTTTTGTGGTTCTGGGCAATATGTGTAACGGTTTTTATTCATAAAAGCAATGAATTCTTTTAAATTTTCAATAATTTTGATATTTTACAATGTAAAATGTTAAAATTCTAGATAATTTCTGGAAAAGCTTCCCAAACGGATATTACTTGTAAAACGTGTTAATTATTATATACAAATTTTGTTTCTTAGAGAATTGGCGAATATGACCGAATATGTTTAAAAATTGTTTTAAGTATTAAATTTTTGGTATTAATCACCTACAACCTTTTAAAATTTCAATCAATTTCTTTAAATATTTAATTACTTTTTCCCACTATAAAATGTCATTAACATACTTTTACCATTGAATAATACAAACTTATTTCATTAATGTTTTTAAAAGAAAACATTTAACTGTCTAGTTTTAATCACATTTTTTGCTCCTACTACTTAAGTATTGTACAGCTTTCATTGTTTAATGGTGTCTTAACTGTAGATGATCGTCTCTTTTTTTTATCATTTATTTATTTTTTGGCTTGTGTGGGGGGAAACGACAGCACTCGTTTAAAGTCTTAATAATGACGAGTGAAAAGAAAGATATAAAATATTGTTTGACAACTATTTGACAGTTTGATGGGTAGAAATATACATTTAAACCTAATAACATAACTCATATTTAATAAATTCATTATTTACAAAAAAAAAAATTAAAGATTTCTATTTTAGGTTTTTGTAGATGTCAGTGAAAAAAACACGACGCTGATCTTTTAAAACGCTTTCAAAAAAGTGTTGGAAGACAAGTTTGGAAGTATTAAAAGATTGTATTAAAAAAAAAAGTTGAACACTGGAAACTTTTTGTTTTAAAATTACGGAAATGTTTTAAGTTTAGTTTCTGTGTTATGGAATGCAATATATATTTATATATTAGTTTATTTTTATTATTTGTTTGTAATTTATTACTAAAAAAAAGTACTTAGAATTGAAATCTTTCAAAATAAACATTTCCTTTTTATTATTGTTTTCCATTTTTTTTTGTTTGTATGTAAAATATCAAACATTGCACTTTCTATATTAAAATCGATCTATCTTTTTAATATTTAAATCACGATTTTCAAGTTTAAAATAAGGAAAAAACATTGCACAAAAAATTAACATGATTTAATTTTTCATTACTTTAATGTTTTGCAACTGAAAGGGAGTGAGAATAGAGGTAATAGCAGGGCGGTATAAGAAGTCATTTATTTAATAGGATAGAATGATAAAGCTGATACACCTTGTCTAATACCTCACATAAACTTACAAGTTTCTTCGTTAACGATATTTTTTAAACAAACGCAAACTGCGAAGCTTTTTGCTTGTCTGCAGATGCACCCAGGGTCTCTAGCGGGAATCGAACCAGCAATCCTCGAGTCATATAAGAAATATTCTCTGTTATGAGTGTTCTGCGGTCTATGATGAATTGTAAAAGAAAAATTTGCAGTTTTTGGTCAATGGATCAATGTGTCTTAGCACATGTTGAAATCAACCTTTCGAAATCCCCAAATAATTTAAGTACATGCGATACATTGGTTGTGCTCCCGAATATGTTACCATTGAAAATCGGTTGAGTTAGGATAAATAATAACCTCGAATATAATGGATTAAATGCTGACTTCATCCAACTATGCTGAGTTTTGATATAAATTATTTTATTTTTCTCCCAAGGCGATATATTTCTGAATGCAGCACTTATTGAAAATACTTATCAGATTGCCCTCGTAATTACAATGCAAAACATACTCAGAAAGCTATGTGAACTTGCTTACATATGGATCTATGTATGCAGTTCTATAAAACATATAGTTCTACATAAATTTGTAAGTATGACTCTCTGAATATGTGAGTACACATTCTTTTCCAAATTACTTATACGCCATCATACAAACAAACACACATACCTACTACATATGTACATATATTTCCTTGTTAGTGTGAGTACATTTATGTGTCAGTACCCAGCAGTTTTAAGGCTGTCAATTGAGAACATTATTGAAAACAGCAATGTAGCTTGCACCTTGAGGCAGCCATAAGGAGAACAATTTTGTAAATTTTTGTAAATTGATTTCTTTAAATTTAACATCTGATATCTACATAAAAATGAAGACAAAAAATCAAATATCATAAATAATGTATGATAGAAGGAATCAGTAGATGTTAGCGAGTTGAATTACACAAACTGAAATGAGTAGCTTACCCTTAACTCACACTTGTGTGGAAAACCACACAAAATTAATATTTTTTATACATTTTTAAATAAATTTGATAAGCGATTTTAGTGAAATTGCATGACTTTAATTTAGCACAGAAAATGCTTTCATTTAAAAATATTTGCTGATGTCGAGCGACGTTGCTTACCATCTTGTGTGGTTTTCAACACATACAGTGAGCCTCAAAAGTGAGTAAACACCAAAAATTATTTGATTTATTTTATTAAAATTTAAAAGTTTCGGTTTGTTGGAGATTGAGTTGAATAATAGATTCGGTTCTCAAAAAAAAAAGATTTAAGTAGGAATATAATGATTTTTATGATGTGTGTATGTAATTTCTAATGTGTTTCGCAAAATAAATATACATAGACATACTGTATGTGTGGAAAACAACACAACGAGGTTAAAGCATGTTTGTTTTTTTTTAGGCTGAGATGAGGATTAAAGAAGTTCAAGGAACAGTGATTTATTTAATTACATATGCAATGTAAGGAACCATATGATACTCTCTGCATTACCTTTCTGCAACAAAATCGCTAGTTTGATATCTACATGATAATGAAGAAAAATTTGCAAATATTATAACTAATGTATGAAGGAAGCATTCAGTATATGTTGGGGAGTTGAATTACACAAACTGAAATGAGTTGTTTACCTTTAACTCACAATTGTGTGGAAAACCACACAAAATTATTCTTTTTAAACATGTTTAAACAAATTTGATAAGCAATGTTAATAAGATTTCATGACTTTAATTAAGCACAGGAAAGGCTTTAAATTATTCAAAATATTTTCAAATAATTTTTAATGTACTTTGTACGTGGAACAGTTTTTAAAACACAAAATAATTTATGCTGTTAGTGAAAAATACATAGACATACCGTATGTGTGGAAAACAACACATGAGGTTAAACAATGTTATTTTTATTTATCATGAGATGGCGATTAAAGAAGTTCATGCCGAACTAGTTCCAATTACTGCCGGGTTGCTGTCAGTACATCTAAATGCATGTGTAGTAAGATTGTTTAAAAGCAATAAAGAATGGGGTTGTCGTACATGTTTGGTTACAACTTGTAAAAACTAATCAGAAAATTAAATCGCTGTAATTATAGAATGCGCAACAACAGCAACTACAACAATATATATAGCAATCATCAGAAACTATATTACATACAAACAAATACACATGTTGATGATGATGATGAGGATTTTTGCAACAACAAAAAGCCGCAGCAACAAACTCTATAATAAAATAAAGAAGGAAGAGTTTACAACAAGAACAAAATTTAAAAAAAATAAAACTGTGATGATGTATTGATGGAAATGGATGTGGCATAGAAGGAGGTGGTAACCTTAAATAAAAAAAAAATAATAATAAAATCAAGAAGTTCTATAGTAGATCACAACACTCTACTATAAGGATTCTAAAAAGTAACAATTTCTTATTTTAGTTTATTCGCTTAAAAACAAGAAAATTACACTAACAGAAAACACATTTTTTTTATTTCAATTATGTTTAATCTTGGTGTAAAAATTTCCCTTTATTTCAGTGCTGAGAAAATCTTAAGAAATTAACCATAACTAACTTTAAAATCAAACAAAAAAAGGGAAACATTAATATTTATGTGTGGAAAATTACACATAAAAAATCAACTCAAGAAAAAAAAAAACTTACATTTTGATCTTGATCTACACAGTTTTGCTAAAACACTTTTCCAAATGACATTATAAATGACAATTATTTTAAAGCTTTAAAAATAATAAACTAACGGTTTATGTTCAAAAACATATTTATACTCCCATAAATATAAAAATAAAATATAAAAAAATCTTATATTTTTTTGTCTATATCTATAGCTATTTTGTAAGTGGGTGCAAAATTTAAGCTACTGCTTGGCTTAAATACTCACACTTATGGCAACTTTCAAAATCTAGAAAATAAATACAAAAAAAAAATATCGAAAAATTCAATTTTTTTTTTTATTTTTTGTTTTGTGTGTTACTGGGTCTGGTTTTAACTGATTTCTTTTGATAGATTTAATAGAGTTTGTTGTGTGTGTTATTTGGTTTTCATTCCTGTTAGACTTAAAGCTGTCTATTATTACCTTAGTAATGCAACACCATCTCATACATCTTTCTAACAATTGTTACAATTTCAGTGTGGGTTGGTTATTCCATATTTTTATTTCTGCTTCATATGTCTTTTTGATGTGAAATTAAATTAAAGATTTTATGATATATGTTTAGGAAAAAAAAATGTGGTTAAGATAATAATCAAACATAAATGGCTTAAATTTGGAAAAGTTTTACAAAGTATTGTCAAATTTTGTTGATGAGATTTTTTGCATTACATCTGCTATCAAAGGTATACAAATATTAATTTAGGACCCTTAAAAGTTGTAAAGGAAAGTTTTAAATCAACCTAACTTAGTCCCTGTTTTTGTAGAAAACGCACAATCTATGAAATCTATCCTAATAGATTGTCATTGTTTTAAAACAGTTTGTTATTGAACATCAGCAAACTTTAGTCATAGAAGAAAGTCAGTTGACTCTACAGAGTCAGTTTTCAAAGAGGTACTCCAAAAGAACATTCATAGGAGTCAACTCGTTGTTTACACGCAGAAAAAAGTCATGGTTACGAAGTGGTTGTAGGAACTATGCTATGTTCTATGCAGTCATAAATGTTTGCGGCAAACGTCTTCATGGTTGAATAAATTTTAATTCAATAAAAACTTGTTTTCCACAGCAATATTTTGGTTCATATTTTGTAACTACAAGATTATCGCTTTTATTTATTAGCATCACAAAACTCCATAATATACCAGCAAAAACTTGTCAATTACTGATCAACTTACTTTTCAAAGACTACCTCATACCGTCTGCATTACCTGGAGGTAGTTTGGTAATGACTGACTTTTTATCAGATATATAGAACATTTTTTAAGAAATTCAAAATTAAATCTTTATAAAACTCTAAGAACCTTTGTTTCATTATTTTTTTTTTTAATTCAAATTGATTTAAAATATTTTTTTCTTTTTTTAAATCTCTTACAAAATATATGCTGAAGATAGGTTTAGAAATTATAATATTGTAATTGAGCTGGCGTAAGTATATGGTTAGGCTTATCTTTAAATTATTGTGCTACAGTTACCTTGTTTGCATAACCATATTATGTTTGGAGCAGAATAATATGGTTGGATACAAGCAAAAATTTGGTAATGACTTCCAATTACTTTTCATACCGTCTGCATTACTTAGAAGTAATTTATTAATCATAATATGGTTGAAGAAGCATAATATGGTTGGACACAATCATATTCTGATTGTAGGAATAATAATATGGTTGGACACAATCATATTATGTTTGTAGGAATCATAATATGGTTGGACACAATCATATTATGATTGGAGTAATCATAATATGGTTGGACACAATCATAATATGGTTGGATACAAGCAAAAATTTGGAAATGACTTCCAGTTATTTTTCATACCGTCTGCATTACTTAGAAGTAATTTATTAATCATAATATGGTTGAGGAATCATAATATGGTTGAACACAATCATATTCTGATTGTAGGAATCATAATATGGTTGGACACAATCATATTATGTTTATAGGAATCATAATATGGTTGGACACAATCATATTATGATTGGAGTAATCATAATATGGTTGGACACAATCATATTATGATTATGCTACTAATTTAATATCTATCATAACATGGCGCTCTTAGGTTATGGTCATTACAATCTTTGTGAATGGTAGATGTGAATTAACCACAAAAATATATAGTTTTCAAAGTCAGTAATATGGAAATTGACCTTAGATATTACTTATGGTGAATAAAATAGTTAGTTCCCGAAGATAAAATCAATTTTACTTTTTTACTGGTAATATTTTGATCTAATAAGGGATAGTAAAATAATAAAATAGCCAGCTATAATCTGATTTGTAATGAATAAACTGAATTGACTCTAAAGACAAATTAAAACAAAATCCTAAAGCTGACCGTTCGAACGGTTCCAATAAATGACACTTAACTCCACAATAGATTACTTCTGGTGAGTAAAATAATTATTTTCTTGAGTGAAATTTAAAAGGGTTTAACTGACTTATACACTACATTGGGACATTAAAGTGATAATAGATTCTACCCGTGATGTGTAAAATAGGAAATTATATTATTTGTCCAGTATAAGGAAGTATTGTATTCATCCAAGTATTAGTCAAAAGAATCAACTTTAAAGGGAACATTGTCACAAACTAATATTATTAGTTTTTGCGTCCTCTAAGTGATATTATGTCAAGATTTTGTAGTATTGAGTTGATCGTTCTATCCAAATATTAACTGAGTCCAGTATTATTCACACTACCTTGCAATGAGGTTCCAATCCAAAATACATATATTTGTTGAAAATAGCTAGAATTGTTCCATGATTTCTTCCAGTCCCTATATAAATTTCATCCCGGAATATGGTTTATGGTTCTATACAACAACAGTATCCATACAAATATATGTAAAAGGAAATCAGAAAATTAAATTTTGTTTGGATCGATTAATATTTGATCATAGCCCGCAAAAATATTTTGAAAATTAATATTAGTAGTTATTTGAATATCGTCATCAGATTGAAATTCAACACAAATAATTATAATATATGTATATAGAAATAGTCGTACAACATTTTATGAATTGGTTATATAAAGACCACTTCAAAAGTGGACATGAATTCTCCCCATATGTATAGAAATTGGCTTACAAAATTTTATGAAGATCGGTTCATAATTGGTAATAGCACCGTTATAAGGACCACTTCCGAAAAAACACATTAATGTATTTTAGCATTGCCTCCATTATCGATTTGAAATACATAATATCGTGCATAAATATCGATATTAATAAAAACAAATTTCACAAATTTGCTTCAAGTAGTCACAAAATTCAGTAAGTAAGATGTACTTACTGAATTTTGTGACTATCGATCCATAATTATATACATATATGTAGCTTCTATTGCGTTTGTGTATAAGTGTATATATTCTGGATCGTTATAGATAGCGGAGTCGATATAGCCATGTCCGTCTGTCCTTTTATATGTTGAAATCAACTTTCCGTAGCCACCAAATAACTTACATACATGATTCATACATCAATATATCGGCTATTAACCCGGTTCTGCCAACATATGATATAAGGACAAAATCAGGACAACCTCGACTTTTTACCTATTTATTATAAATATCTGGCTTAATAAGTCATTAAAATAGACAAAATGGATATCTAATGATATATATTTCAGAGACCTATGCTATTTTTTGGACAAACATTTTTTTTTGTCATACAATTTCACTAATAAATTTAATCTGTTTTTAATTAAAAAAAATGTTTTCTTTAATAAATTATAAAATAATTTCTATAAAAAACTTTTGAAAAAAAAATATTTTTTTAAATTTTGTTTACCTAAAAATATTTGAAATTTTATTTTAAAATATAATTTGGTGATGGGTATATAAGATATAGTTCTCATGTTTTAATCTTCGATCATATTTTTGTTTAACAATTTCTAATAAATATTTGTTTATTTAACTCTTTCAGCCACGCTTTTTTGTATATAAGTTTAAAATCAAAATAATCAAGGTTAGTTTATTACATAAAGTAAGAAAAAAATAAATCAAAACATAAAAAACCACCCCAGTCCAAAAATGTTTGTATAGTGGGGTGGTTAGTAGGGTTCTATAAGTCGATTATTCGTTTGTTCGAACAATCGACTTTTTGCTGAAAAAAGTCGAAATCGACTTTTTGGTCGGAATCGAATCGAATAGTCGATAAAAGTCGAAAATAGTCGATAAAAGTCGAAAAAAGTCGAATAGTCGAAAAAAGTCGAAAGTTCGAAAAGTCGACTTTTTAAAAAAACGGAAAAAGTCGAAAGGTCGAAAAGTCGACTTTTTGTTTCAGCTATAGAACCCTAGTGGTTAGTCTACTAACCACCATGGCGGTTAGCATATTATTATGATATAAATTTTCGTATTTTATAAATCTTTTTGAAATCGAATAATTTTGAATAAATTTAACAAACGAAATAGCAAAGTAACACTGAATTCGATGAACAATAAACACTCTGTGCTTTTTTTTATTGAATGCGTGGAAGTATCTTAAAAAACTGCGGTTTACAATATTTTCAAATTAATATATTAATCTAGATAAAAAATATATGAAACATAAACGATGATTTAAAAAGAAATTTTTTAGAAAAATTTTAGAAAAACTATAGAAACGGTGGTTAGAAAAGTGACCACTAAACCCCAAAGAGTTAAAAATTATATACATAGTTTATTTTAGCACATATTACAGAGACAATGAAATTAGTTTTCATTAAATGTGCTTTTTTTCTTTGTCCTATTTTAATCCATTACAGTTGGGTCTCAAATAAACAAAATTCAAACGAATTTATTAACATTATATAGCTTGCTAATAAAAAAGATGAAAAGGTCTCATCCCACCATATTCACTCTTTTACTTCTTTCAATTTTATTGAAATAGTTCTTGTATAGAATTAACCACAAAATTTCTATTTAAATAATTTTACTGTAGATATCTTTACATTTTAAACTAGGTTTTTGATAAACAAACCTTTAATTTCAATAATGTTTTACACATTTTGTCAGCAAAAACTTATTTTTTATATCTATAGCCTACTGTAACTCAAAAATATACTGATTTTTAATTCACATTTGCTAAGGTTGCAAAGCTGGGCATGTTTTTTTAGCCCTTAGAATTCGGAGTGGTTTAATTTAGCCCTTAGAATTCGGAACCACAGTGCATTTCCTTGATTTTCTCAAAAAGTTAAAGATTTCAATAAAATCTTAAAATCAATGAATATACTGAAAAAGAATAAAGACAATTTAAGGCAAATGAAGCTATATTCTTTTACTTGTTGTACAGCATTTTATTGCTTAATTTTACTATAGCACCTGTCCTGTTGTATTTTATACAATCTAAGAAAACAATAAAATAACAAATCTTTATTCTTTCTCATGTATTACAAAATTCTCACACCTCACTATTAACCCAATTTCAGTACTAATTTCTTGAATCTATTGTATCTGTAAAATAAATCTAACAAATAATGTTTTCTTGTTTAAATAAGTATCGCACTAAATCAAATACATTTTAAACATAAAGATCTATAACACTTTTAAACATATAAAATATCCGGTGTTTTCAAAAAAAAAAAACAATCAATTCAAGGTTGTAAATAAATTCTTATAAAGATATATTTAAAACTTCTGCTGGGCTAAATGGAAAAACAATTTAATTTAAGCTTGGTGGGATTGTTAAGGCTTTTAACAAGACAACAAAACAAAAGTGTTAAGACACAAACTTCCATAAAAAAAACAAACAAAAACAATATTCCCATTTTTATGTTATTTAAAGCAATTCTTCGATACGACTTAAAGAAATTTAATATCATTTAAGCCAAAACAGGGAAAAAACACTTAAGCCGATTGACATAAAAGCTTAACACTTAATATTTGATACATTATTACGGCTACAGCGCAACAAAACACAACAGCAGGGACAATGTTAGCTGAAGCCAACGAGCAAAATAATAAAAACGAAAACAGTCATAAAAACTATTTATGACTTTATACAAACATTTTACATTTGATATTTAGTATTATTTAAGCCTATAACAAGCTGGCAACATATTAAAAAAAAACTATTTAAGTTTTTTTTTTAGAGAAGAAAAAAATATGGTAATACTAACATTATTTTAAAGCCCTACATTCCTAAAAACATGTGTTTGAAATGTTTTACTTTTATGTTGCTGTTGTTGGCTCTTGGGTTCCCCTTAGTGCAAGTGTAAAGTGCATTAAAAGTGTTGCAAGACAACTTTTTTTTTTGGTTGTTGTTCGTTCTGTACAAGTACGTGTTGTTACATGCTGTTGTTGTCTAAGATTTTAAAGATTTATTTATGTGTGTCACTTAAAGGCAACAACAGCAACAACAACTTTAGAGAACTTTAACCAAATAATATTTATGAATGGCTTTAAAGCATCAAGTTTCCTTTAATATGTGTCACAACAAAATGACACATTGTGGCAATGTGAGTTACACACAGTGCACACACTCATAAATGGCCAACAAAACTGAAATTTAAAAACAAAAAATTTAAAAAAAAAAACTTCAAAACGCCCAAATAAAGTATCTTGTAATAGGAAAATGTTTCTTGAGCAAAAGGCAAAAAAAAAATACGAAAAATAATAAATTTTGAAAATTGAATATTTTTGCACATGTGCGAGCGCAACCTTGTATGAGGGTTTGTTTTTTTGTTTTGTTTTTTGTCTCCAGTGAGTGAATCAGGCCATAAAACATAAATTGATTTTAAGCTTGATTAAAACTGATCAAAGTATATGTTATTTTTTCCTTTACAATTTTCAGATTTTCCTAAGCAAAGCTGTTGATAATTTAAAGTTTTATGACAAATTAAAATTGATGTTGATTTGTGGTTTTTGGTATTTGTTTGAATTTTTTCTAAAGAAGAATTAAATCAACAATTAATACTACTTTAGTTTCTAAGTTAACAAATACCTATCAATTTGAACATAAATTTGTAATGTAACATGAAACGTTAAAAAATGTTGGCTTAAACAATGCCATATTTAGCCATTGAAATAGACTTAACGTCTTTTTGCGCAATAATTATCTATCTATGTATGTAGCTTAGCAAACTGTGAGTGAGTATTTTTCATGTAATATATTATTTCAATTGTTTTTATTTTTATTTTTTTTCGGTTTTGTACATCATGTCATCTTGTCGTTTTGACACTTTGCAAATAAGAGTTTTGTTTATATGGTTTCATTTTAGTTTTAGTTTTTTTTTCAAAACTATTTTGTTTTAGTTTTGTTATATATTTATTGTGTTGCATTGTATTTGTCGACCATTTTGGTAATGTTAAGCCACTCGAGCGTTTGTTTTCTTGTGTCTGCTTGTCAAACTCAAAATGTCAAAAATTATTCAATACCATCATATCATATTGTTTCGTTGTATGGTTGGTTGCTTGCTTGTTTAAAGTCCGTTGTTGTATCTTTAAAAGCTTTAAAAGTTGTAGCCTCCATATAAGAAATTTTATATATGTTTTTAATTTATTACAAATTAAGAGTTCCTACTAAGTAGTAGATGTGTAGTGTCTTCAATGGAAAAGTCATGTTAAATAAATCGTTTAACCTTAGGCCTTATAGAGTTATAATTAAGTGAGATAATTTGAATGTAAACTATCAATAAGGTGTTTTGAAGTTGTCAACAGTACATGTTTATTAAAGAACACAATAGAATGTTTTATTCGGCAGATTGTTATCTATTTAAACCTAGAATTAAACAAATTACACTCGTTTCAACATTGATGCTCATTTTTCAACAGTGCATGTGTTTATTAGGGAACACAATATAATGCTTTATTAGGTTGAGTCGAATCTTAACTGTATTAAAATTAAGACTGCAATTAAACCAATTACACTTGTATCAACATTGATGCTCATTTATACACACCACTGTAATTACATTCTTAAATCTAGCTGGATAAAATCATAAAAATATGTCTTCATAAAAGCTAACAACTTACAGTGTAAAAAGTTTTTAAATTAAACGTTTGGTATTCATGGAAGAAGAGCTAAAATATTTCAAAGCATATGTTTACATTGAGATTAGCTTTTATTAAATACATGTTTTATTATTAAAATTAAGACTGCAATTAAATTATTGTCGACCATCTCTGTGCTATTTTAGTTCTTTTAAAGCTGGATCTCAAATAAAATATGTTGCTAATACAAAATACGTAGATATATGGATGTGTGTAAAACAACACATAAGGGTAGACAATGTACATATGTTTTTTAAAGGTCAGTTTAAAGTAATTTAAATTGAATATATCTCTAACAAAATCTAATTCCACCTCATCCTTCCTTTCATTTTATTGAGTGTATGACTTAAAAATACAGAATTTTCAATAGATGGCGTATCTTTTGAACACGATTTTTGTTTTTAATAACATAAATGTCAGTTCGAAGGGTACATATCTGTCATTTATTCTCACTTATGCCCGTTATTTCAACAAATATATATCTATCAGGGCTTAGTTACTTATGGAATAAAAATATTTGGTAATTTTTACCCGTAGATATTGATTTGAAATTAATGTCAAGTTACCTTTTAGGTAAATTTATCTGCTGGGTATTTTACACCGTAGATATCTATTTGTTGAAGTTACGGGCATTAGTTATTGAACACTAAATTGTAAACAACAAAGCTTTTTTTGCTTTGAAATTGTTGAATTTTGTACCAACAAAGCGTCACAACCTGGAAGTTTTGCTTTACTTTTTTAGTTTGGAAAAAAAGTGCAGCTCACCAAAGCTTATGGTGAATGAGTTCCATTGGTTTCAATGTACTAGAGATGGTTTGTGCGGTTCAGAAGTGGTGATTTGAACACGGAAGACAAAGATCGCCCAGACCAGCCAAAGAAGTTTGAAGGCCAAGATTTGCATGCAAGACTCCATGAAGATTGTTATCAAACTCAACTTGCTATATCATTGGGAGGTACTCAGGAAGCAATTTTAGAACGTTTGCATGCAGCAACATTCATCCTAAAGTAGGGAAATTGGGTACCATACGAACTAAAACTGAGAGATTTTGAAAATAAACTTTGTATGTCTGAAATACTGCTTGAACGCTAAAAGAGAAAATAATTTTTGCAACGAATCATTACATGCGATGAAAAATGGATCCATTACGATAACCCAAAGTGCAAGAGATCGTATGTGAAGCCCGATCAACCAGCCGAATCGACACACTCCATTGAGATAAGGTAAGTCTCTGTATTTGGTGGGACCAAAAGGGTCTTATCTATTATGAGCTGCTGAAATCTGACCAAGACAATCAGCGAGCATTGACATGGCCAGACATGAAATCGTAATATTCCATCATGACAACGCTCGGCCACATTTTTTAAAACTGTTAAAAACTATTTAAGATGAAGTGGTTGGAAAGTTTTGCCTCACCCGCTTTATAGTACAGACTGTGCCCCGTCCGACTACTATTTGTTTCGATCGATAGAGAATCCTCCTCTCGGGGATACTCTTCACTTTGGAACAGAGTATCCTATATTGGCTTGATTCGTTCTTGGCCAAAAAAGATGAGCAGTTCTTTTGGATCGGAATTAGGGTTTTATCCCGGGAATTCCCGGGACAAAGGTCAAATGTGACTAATCTTCAATGCCAAGATGTACCGGTGCGAATTATTCCAGAAACTTCTAGTAGAACAAAGGCCCCTAATTTTGATGGCACACCATTTGGTATTTTCAAGTATAGAATGCATTTTGACCTTGAAAGGTCAAAAAAAGGACCTTTATTAAAAGCTGAATAAAACTGAAGGAAGAAACAACATTTTAACTCTATTTGTAGTAGATTTGAATCAACAAAAATTTAATCATTCAAAGTTTGAATAAATTCTGTTATTAATTAACTGCAAAATTAATTAAATTTAAATGAAGCTAAAGGATTAGATACTGGGAATAGATTTATGGAATGAAAGGCTGACATTTTTTAATTACGCGTTAAGATTTTAGTAAATTTAACTCAAATTTAATTAATTAATACGAAGCTCTTTATATAATGATTATAACACTAAGTTTTTATATGAAATTTTGCTATAATATTCCTAATTTTCAGTATTATTATATATTTCGGGAATAGCCGAGTACCCGGGAATTTAGAAACAAATTTTCCCGATTCCCGGGAATCAAAAAAGGTCGGGAAATTAAAAACCCTAATGGGAATCCATATGTTGCCAGAAAGATGAGAAGGTCGTAGCCAAAAATGGTCAATACTTTAAACAAATTTATATTGTACAAATGTTTCTAAATAAAAGCTATAAAATTTAAAAAAATCCATTTTTTAAGTTTTAAACCTAATGCAAATTTGACCTTTTTTTGAAATTTTCCTTCGCACGAGATTTTTGTCCAATTTTGGTTGGCTTTTGCATCATTTTGTTTTGCATTCCCATCTGGCAATAGCTGAGCTTTGCAACAATTGAGTAGACAACATTTTATTAGGAATTGTAAATTCGTTAATTTTTTTTTAATTTGAGATGATCTAATTTGGCCCACTGTAGAATTTTGAGATTAAAACATAATAACATAAAACATAACATCAAAGGCAATATTCTTTAAGTTCAGCTTCTGCTCTACTGATGTTCTAAGTTGCAAAGAAATTTTACCATTACGAAAGAATAGTTTGAAATTTCATAATTATTACCATCAAATTTTCGATATGCCCCACTGTGCATTATTAAAAAATGTAACTTTCGCAACTAGGACAATGTGATTATTCATATTAAGCTTATATAACCATTACAAGAACAAATAAGTATGAAATTTTAATGCTGAATATTGTTTTCGGTAAAAATCAAAACTTTTTATCAAGGTGGATACGTTTTGGTTCATAACTTTTTTCTAATCAACCATTTCTATTGATTTTCAATAACAAACAACTTAGTGCAATGATAAACATTTTAGATTAATATCATTAATCTTAATGTTGTAGTTTGGACATGAACTTGATTTACACATACATATAAAACATAGGGTATGCATTCCATTTTCGTTTGCAAGACACTTTCGCCCAAATTGTTGCCTATTGGCTTTGTAACTTTATAAAATTATAAAAATAACTTTCGAACAAAAAGAAGTCCTTTAAAAAACGATAAAATACAAGCAGTTTTATAGCTGCTCTAGATATTGAAACAATTTCATTTAAAATTTCTCTGATTTTTAAAAATTTTCACTTAATGACTTAATTCAATTCAGTCTCAGTTTATATATTTTATTAGTTTTTCTCGCTAGTCTATATACAGAATAATAATTACAACATCTCATGTTTGTTATCTTAATATGAAAAACGAAAAAAGAAATCATTAAACTGAAATAGATATAAACTTGAATAAAAATAAAAACGTAACAAAAAACGAAAAAATAAAACTGAATTAATGTCATTTTAACATGTAAAACAATCAGAACATGTTTACTTTGTTAACAGGCGGCTCTTTTTACACTTTAGCATCATCTTAAAAAAAAACATTGAAGCCACATTCACTCAAATACATTGTATATAGTTGAAGTCTGGTGAGATGATGACGATGTGCACGAAACCATGAAAATTAAAACCCTTTAACAAATCAAACAATATTAAATTTGACATGTTGGTGACAATAATATAAAACTACAATATAATAGCAATGAAACTTTATTGCTATTTTGTTGGGGTAATAAAAAGGTTTAATATTTGTTGGCTAATACTTACAAATGGAATGGAAATAGAGCTATATTACTTTACTTGATAGTTGCTGTTGGAAAATATGAAATCAAATTGTACATACCTGCAAAGAAAGATAGAAAAATTTAAGGGAAATTAGCAAAATGTCAGATGATTTTTATTGTAAAAAACTACAGCTGTAAATTGAAATAGAATAATTTGTAAAATTTTAGCTGAAACTTGGTAATGACCTGCAATTACTCAATAACTTACTTTTCAGTTACAACTAAATACCATGAGCATTACTTAGAAGCAGTCGCTTAATGACTTGGTTGTTATTTGTTATATAACTGCTTACTTCTCAGTCATTTGCATGAGCACTTTCTGTATGTCTTATTAAGCCATTGCATGCAACTAAGTAGTTTGAGTAAGTGATGGAAGTTTATAAGTGGTTGTGTATTTCATTAAACGCATCATATCTTTAAATAAAACATAGTGTGTGTGAGATATTATCGAAATTTTTAAGGACTTGTGGATAACATTATGTATGGAATATAACATCGTGTAAATGTTCGTCGTTGCTAAACTGGCAGCATCCGAAATGTCCAATTTTCCATGACGCCGGGGCATAAATCAGGCTGAATTTGACAGATGGGCAGGGTTATGTCGTGACTTAAGAAAACCCCACAAGAAAAAGTCAAACGAACGGGGTCAAATCGCACGATTTGAATTAGGTGGCCAATTCACTTCACATCCACTATCTTTGGTGTCCATATCATCCAATTTAGTCCACAAGGAGTTGGTAATCATCGACCTATAGCCCTGAACGTTGACAGTGATGGCGTAGCATACGTCGTTTTCAATGAAATATGGTCGCCAGCCCATAATTCACATCAAAAAATAACGATATTGGGTTTGTTGACCAAACCATTCATCTAGAAATGGCCCACATTAGCAAGAAACATTGCCTGAACTGAACACCCATTTTTATAAAACAATTTTATCATTTGCACTGGTAGTTTTACGCTATATCCCTCCATGGTCATTTGACAAAACAAGGTGAATAAACAACAGCCAATTCGACAGATGTAGCTTCAACAATCTCTATTAGAAGCACGAAGTCTGATCTCTGAGTTAACTCGCGAATGGTTATACGACAACCCAAAGGCCCATAAGAGGTGCGAACGGCGAACTTGAGATGACAAAAGAGCAACTGGTTGAGATATGGGCGGAGCAGTATAGTCGAATGCTCTCGAGGAATGTCAGTTCTCTACGAACGGAATGCATATGTGAGTCTCACGTGGATGACCCATACATCCTTTTCGCATGTCACACCATGGAGAGGATCGCAAATTCAATTAGCAGTCTCAAAGGAAAAAAATCCCCAGGTGTTGACGGAATCTCAGCTGATTTCTTGAAGTCCGACCCACTTACAAATTCTCAACTATTTAAAACTGCAAATCACTTGAACATTCTGCGAGAGCAAAAGTCTTGACAACGAGCTGACTGATCTCATAGACCCTGATAACTGGCCCAGATAATTTCCAAGAGGATCTCCTGGATTCAGACCCCCATACTTCCACCATCGACCAGATAAACAGCCTACGTGTTATTGTGGAACAATCTATAGAGTGGCGCTCACTACTGCATCTATGCTTCATAGACTTCGAGAATTCCTTTGATAAACTAAACCAAATTGCTGAGTGAAAAGGTAAGAGTTGGGATTGGTGTCCGACATGGCTGTGTCCTGTCACCACTTATTTTTAATATAGTCCTTGGAAGACCCCTCGATAACGTCAATGGGATAGTATGGCGATTGCAGGGTCGCCTAAACGATCTTGATTAAACAGACGATATCAAAGACACATCAAACATTTGGCAGCTTAAAACCTATTTGGAAATTTCCCTCTTTGATATTGTTGAAAACACTATGACTTGAGGATTGATATTTAAGTAAAATTAATTAATTTTATAAAATTTTGAGACTTCATTTACCTTAAAAACTAAAAAAAATTCATATGGTGATTTTCCACGAATAAAAATATAAAATTTGAATTAATGTAAAATTTTAACAATTAAAGATAACATAACAAAATTTGGAACGAATATAGACTAAAATGGGGGGTGGTATTTCCGTTTAAGTGAGTCAAGTTTTTCTTTACACGCTTTTCCGTTAAGTTATCTTTTCGGATCATATAAAAATTATATATAGTCAAGAAGAAATTTTTTTTCTACAAAAGAATAAATATATGAGCTTTTTTGGGAAAAAACGTAAAAAATACGACCCTTTTACAAGTTCCAATGTTGGAATCGTATAACTTTTTTTAGGAAATAGATAACTGTTAGCAAGTTGTTTTATTTTATTTAGAATTTTATCGCCAAAATCGCTGATATTTTAAAAATAAATTTCGACCCTCGGTGGGCCCGCCATATGTAAAAAACCATAAAAAGATCGAGCAAAATTAAAAAAAATAAATCAATAAACCTGAATATCTCTTCATAACCTACACTGGTAAGCTTATTTTTTGTAGCTCTTCTCAAGGACTATTTATATTAAAAATTTCAGCTCATTCGGAACATAAATGGATTTTTGGCGATTTTTTTTAAAAAATTGGGACCCGAGGTGACCAACTTTGAGGGACGTAAATCAACTCGAAAACACCTGAGCTCAAATCATGTGAAATTGCGTAACAATATCTCCAATAGTTCCCAAGATACCGAATTATTTCCAAAAAAAAGTTTTTAAACCACTGTGCAATGTCAATCTTGCATTCGAAAAATGCAAATATTCGTAAACCGCTGTCTTCGCAAGATCATACTTGTATTATATATCTAATCATACGATCTGAGAAAGAACAAGCCAACAAATCCTAACGTTTCATATAAGGAGACGAAAATGGGTTTGGATCGGCTACACATTTAGAAGGCAGATTAACGACATCACTAAAATTGCCATCGACTGCAACCCCAAAGGGGTAGAAGACAGACTGAGGCCAAAGTAAATATCAGTGGCAAGAGTTGGGGAGAAGTGAAGGCGTTGGCACAAAATAGAGATATGTTCAAGCTTTTATTGAAGCCCTACGCTCCTTGTAGGATCGTGGGAACTTATATATATATAGTAGAAGTCCCCAAAAACATCATAATGTTTAAATAATGATTTAAATTGCTATAGTGTAAGTGCCAGAATTTAGAATTTTAACTCATTACTTGGCAATGAGCGTTTTTTCTGGGAAGTTCGTTATCAATTGTTTTTCCCCTTTCTATTGATAATTTATTCCCTTATCCAACTGCTTCCAAGAAGCGATTTGCTCTAAAAAAGTTATTAATTACATATTTTTAAATATTTCTTTAATTATCTTTTTCTTTTAGCTTGAAATTGTTTAACCATTTTAATTGATAATCTTGAAAAAATTGTTATTTATTTCAAATTAATCCAAATTAATTTTGAATATAGTTTTTTAAATATATTTAATCAAATTTTGTTTCCTTAACTTTTTTTGTTAATGAAATTATTACCATAAAATTACAATTCTTTATAAAATTCATTAAGTTACAATTTTATTTTGGGGGGATTTTAAACAATTTCTTAAGATAAAATGAAAGTTCATTAAGCTAAATGTTTAAGGTTGTGTTTTATAGTTTAAGACAACAAGAGGATTACAAGTGACCTGAGAATTTAGTTAAAGATTTCCAACATTTTAGGAGTTAATGTGTGTGTTGTATGTAACACAGCCCACCAACAGTGATAATTTATGCCAATCAACACACAATTTTTCTCGTTTTGGTTGATGATGTTGGTTTGGTTTCCTTAATATGTTAAAATAAATACAATAAATAAAGTTAAGACTTGAAATGTTCATTATTGAAACATATATTGTGTATGAATGTACAGTATAGTAAAGTCCGTAAAGTTTTATTTCATAAATTTGTTAGTGGCAGCGGTTAACGTCAACATATCCGTAGTAAATGTTATTAAGCATTTAGGGTTTTCAACAGTAAGTAGTAGTGCTGTGCTGGTAGTAGTAGTAGTTGTAGTAGTTAATGTATTTCTTTATGTTTATTACCATCTATGGATCTTGATAGCTTAATTAGTTAGGCTGTGTTTTAAATTTCATCAAGGGCATAAGCGGACCCTCACTCACTCATTTAAACAGCTAGATTGCCAGCCATCTAGCAACTGTAACCAACAAAATAATAATAAATAGCCCAGCAATATTGGTGTGATGTCAACGACTACTGTGTAACAAGTTTTTTCTCTCTCTCGTTTTATTTTTTTTATTTTATTTTTGTATTAATAAAAAACCATAAAATTAAAGATTTATTAAAATGAAATTTTTTGCTGAACAAAACAAATTTATATAGTTAAGATGCTAATAAAATGATAGAAATTATTATTAACATAATCAAAGCTTTTAGGCTTAGATAACAGCCTTAACATTTAACAAAAACTGAAACTGGCAAAATCCCATCAAAGAGAAATATTTCTCGTGTTTCATAAAAGAAACTGAACAAACAGGTTAGCAAATCAATCAATTTTTTGTTACAGCAAACAATAGTTAATTAAAGCAAAGCAAATTTCTTTAAAATTCGATTTTTTAATAATTTGCCAAAGTAGTAAAATTTAGAAATGAAATCATTAATAAAAAAAACTGGGCCTTTAAAATTTGTTTTTAATATAAAAACAAAAGAAATTGTCGTTTGGCTTTAAAATTTATGAATTTTTATTAGTGTAATAAAATAGCAAACATTAAAGATTGCTGTAGAAATTCTGGGGGATCTAGTTGTTGAAACGAATTAAAGTTTAGCTTTTTTGGGAAGTTTTATTTAAAGAGAGGTGTGGCCTGGGTTTGTTTTGAAATAAACAAAATTTTAACTTTCTTTTCATTTTGTTTTACTTCGAATTATTTGTATTAAAAAAATTATATTTTAATATAAAGGTTTGTCATTACGTTTGTAGAGTTATATACTCTACATTCAGGATGGTTATGGATATGAGAGTCGATATGCTCATGTCCGAATGTCCTTCTATCCACCTGTCTGTTGAAATCAATATCCTGAAGCCCCTATATAACGTACATACATGATAGATACATCATTATATTCGCTACAGTCCTGGTTCAGTTGATATTTAAAAGCCGAAAAATTGGTAAACAAATAAATAAGATATAAGCAAAAAACCATGACTACTTCGATTTTTTATTTTGGATTACTCTCATGCATATGTGGATATCAAATGAAAGGCAAGTCAAAGACCTTTTAAACGACTTATATAACGTCATAGAAAATAGGAACGACAATTGGTCAAACACGATTTTTTTCAGCATAAAAAAAAAATCACCCAAATTTTTTTCCAAAAGTGTTTTCTCTAATTTGGAAAATAAAACAGTCAACCATAACAACAATTATTAGCACTACAACAACATTATTAATTAAACTTATGAAACTCATATACATAAACAATACAACAACAATAAAATCAGCAATATGTATGTTGAAAATGGTTTCCTTTAAGAATTTTTCCCAGGTTTTCTCATATTTTGATTTATAACTTTTTGTCTATTAAACCGATTTTAATGATTTTCAATAACAAACATTCTAGGACAAATATAAATATTTTTGGTTAATATCATTAATTTTGGTTGACTATTTTGGACTTGAGCATGTTTTACACACACATGCAGAGGGAATATGTCCCAAAAAGTTCCCATAACTTATAGATAAGAACATGTTATTTTATTTTACATACAAAATTATAGAAACCAAGTAAGAATGTTATATTTGGCGATGCTGGATAAAAACAACAAATAAAACGGCAATATCTGGGTTGCAATTGGTTTCCTTTAAAAACATTAAACTTTTCTAGGGTTGTCTCACATATTGGTTTATAACTTTTTTGCTATTGGATCGATTATGTTAATTTTTTATAGCAATGAGCTTAGGACAATGGCTAATAAGCAGCATAATTTGTATTGATTTTGGTTTTCTATTTTAGACGTGAGCGTGTTTTACACAAACATTTTTTGGGGAATATATCTCAAAATCATCCAAAGTTATGGAAACCAAGTTGGAACTATATAGTTGGCGATATCGCATTTTAAATCGTACACTCTTCTCTCTTCTATTTTATTGGTGTTTTTTTTTCCAAAATTTAATAATAGTTAACACAACATATTAAGAATCTAAAATTTTGTACCAACTAAGCGCGGGAAGTTTTGCTTTACTTCTTTAATTTGAAAAACAGTGCCTCTGATGCCCACCGCTTGCTCACCAAAGCTTATGGTGGATGTGTTTCATCGGTTTCAACGTACGAAAGATGGTTTGTTCAGTTCAGAAGTGGTGAATTTGATATGGAAGACAAAGATCGCCCAGGCGAGCCAAACAAACTTGAAGGCCAAGAATTGAAGACGAAGATTGTTATCAAACTCAACAAACAGCTTGCAAAATCTTTGGGAGCTTCTCAAGCAACAATTTCAGAACCTTTGCGAGCAGCAGGATTCATCCAATAGCAGGGAAATTGGCTACCATACGAATTGAAGCTGAGAGACCTTGAAAGATGAATTTGCATGTTCGAAATGATGCTTGAACGCTATAAATGAAAATCATTTTTGCACCGAATTATTACTTGCAAAAAATGTAGCCATTAGAATAACCCAAAGCGTAAGAGAACGCTTGCAAAATCTTTGGGAGCTTCTCAAGCAACAATTTCTGAACCTTTGCGAGCCGTACGATTCATTCCAATAGCAGGGAAATTGGATACCATACGAATTGAAGCTGAGAGACCTTGAAAGATGAATTTGCATGTCCGAAATGATGCTTGAACGCTATAAATGAAAATCATTTTTGCACCGAATTATTACTTGCAAAAAATGTAGCCATTACAATAACCCAAAGCGTAAGAGAACGTAAGAGAACATGTGGCCAACCGCTTGGCCACATGTTGCAATATATTTTAAGAAGTATTTAGTATGAAATGTTTGGGAAGTTTTGCCTGACCAGCTTTATAATTCTCTCTCTGTTTTTGACCTCAAAAGTTTATAATCCAAAAGAACTACTTTTGGATCATAATCCATATGTTCCCAGAAATATGGAAGAGTCAATAGCTAACAATATTTTGAACGTGAACGTATTTTACGCAAACACTGAATATATGAAAAAATTAAAAAAAAAGCAAATCGGTCCAGAAATAATAAAAATAAGAGAAATGAACGCTAAAATAAGCTTACGTTTTGAGATAATGTTACTTTTGAAAATAATCGATTAAGAACCAAAATTGATTATTTATAATACCGTTAACCATGCCTTATCCTGTGGGTGTTTCAAACGGAACAGTTGATTAAACTAGCATATCGTTACCTTAATATAGAAAGGCCCTAACTTATGTTTTTATACCCTACACCTCCATAGTGGGGAGGGTATTATGCGTTTGTGCAGATGTTTGTAACGCCCAAAAATATTAGTCTAACACCCACCTTAAAGTATACTGATCGACTTAGAATCACTTTCGATCGATTAAACGATGTCCGTCCGTCCATCTGGTTGGCTGGCTGTCCATGTAAATCTTGTGCGCAGAGTACAGGTCGCAAATTTTGATTGAAATAAATTTGGTACATATTATTTTTTCTACCCAAGGACCAAGCTTATTGAAACTGGCTGAAATCGGTCCATTATTTCACCTAGCCCCCATACGAATGTCCTTCCGAAATTGGACAGTATCGGTCATAAATGTTTAATTTATAAATGTATCTCCACAAATTGCGCTCCAAATAAGCTTTATATATACAAAATTCATGTCACCAAATTTTGTTATGATCGGTCCATAGTAGACCCGCTTCCGAAAATCACTTTAACGTGCATAAATCGCTTTAAAGTGTTGGTATACATAATATAAAATTCAACATAGTAAACTTTCATATAGACATGAATCACACGACCTAATTTCATGGTGATCGGTCCATAATTGGTCGTAGCTCCCATATAAGGCCCACTTCCAAAAATCACTCAAAAATATAAATTATTGAAATTTTAAAAGAAAAATGTTTTTGCTCTTTTACTTAGTGTAGGGTATTATATGGTCCGGCTTGACCGACCATACTTCCTTACTTGTTTTTAAGTAGAGATTTTTGCCTAAATATGATATATGAGCGGACTATTTTTCGAAATAAACGAAAATCTGGGCTTACAAAAAAACACGATTTTTATTTGGCAATGAACAGACTGCAAAACATATTAGATTTTCATGCTGATATTATATTAAATGTATGAGACAGTTAGAACTTTTCCATTAGTTTTTTGATATGAAATTTTGCAGAGATTATCTGATCTTTCCTCAAGTAGTCACCTGAGCTAAGAAAGTACCAACTGCTTAGCTTCTTTTTTTTCAAATAAGCCCTTAAATATCCCAAAACTGCCCCAGGAATAACACCTATAAATAAATTAATTTTTCTCTTTCTCTCTACATTTTTTTGTTTACCCACATATTGTAATTTAACTGTCGATTTCTTAAACAACCTCTTCTTTGGCTTGTTTGGTTTATGGTACTTGAACTAACAACCCAGTAACAACAAAAGAAAAGACAAAAAAAAGAAACTTCCTGATTCTTAAAATTTACTGGGAAATTTGTTGCATGTACAAAGTTCTCATTTTTGTTTCATTCATTTAAAAAAAAAACCTTTTTTTAGTTTTTTATTTTTTGTTATTGTTGTTGTGTTGTTTTAATTTAACAAGAGCTTTCAAATATTTTAGTTACACCTTTATTTGTTCATGCCTTAAATTTTTTATTGTTTTGTGGTTAGTGTCATACTAACACCAATAAAATAAGTGCAACAGCAACAACAGGCAACAAGAACAACAACAACTGCAACAAGCAGCAACAATATTTAACAACCAGTTCTGCCAAAAATTGCATTCGACCATTCTTTCATTTAACTGTTGTAACCATACAATTGATGTCAATAACCAATACACAGCAGCATTTAATTCATTTGAGTTGGGACAAAATTTTAAGGGTTTTCAAGAAAAAAAGTATGAAAACAAATGAAAATTTGTTTCTGAAATAATAAATTGGTTTTTGGCGAAAATCATTTTTTTAGTGAAAAATCTGTTTTTGAAAAAAAAAAAAAAAAATTGATTTTTGTATTGATAAATAAACAGCAGCCCAAATTGCTCAAATCTCAGTAATTTGTGGACCGATTTTGCTGATCTTTAATAGCAAAATTCCGATTAATATTTCAGATAAATTGAGGCTGCACTTAGTCCATAAGATATATGCGGTCTTCAAAGAACTTATTTCAACCAACGCACAGACAGGTCTATAGTTATATTTCTTCAAAATCTTGCTCTCTCTGTAATACTTAGTATTACATTGACTTCCCCAGTTCCTTTGTGTGGCTTACCCTAACAGTTTTTATGGCCTACTACAAGTATTGTGTGGCATGCTTTTCTTATGATTGTTATTGGTTTCTGTATGGTTGAAAAACTCCGCAAAAGAAGTCCTCATACTAGGTACGTTACAACACAACAACATATAAAACATTTACAATGATATCAGTTCACAAATTAACAATCAACCAGAGTAGTTTTTTTTTCCCAAAAAAATACTCTCCGTATTTATGTGTCGATTGTTTATGAATGTGTCTTTACTTTATGTATGTTTGCAAAACTTTGCCACAAAATCTTTAACAATAACAACAAGCTGTAGCAAAACAACAAAAATAAAAAAAAAAAAATAAGGTTGTTGCCAAAAACAATCTTAAAGTGTTTAATTTAATACTGCCATAGTTCAGCCAAAACCGACATTCAATATAAATTGTTTCTGCTCTTTTGTATGCCGTGTTAAATATTTTATTTTGGTTGAAAAATTGTTAAACTCTTTTTTTGGGGATTTTTTTTGGCTTTTTTTAAGGTGATAAATGTTAAATTTTAATTTAATTAAATTTTTTAAGTTGGGTAATTTTTTACTGTTATTTGAATGGAAGTGTGGTATAAAGGAACAAGTGGTATAGGTCTGATGATTTGAAAAGGGATTAAGGTTTCGACTGTAAAATAATGTGTATTAAAATTTTGCCACTAAACTTCATGTCGCCTTTGTTGAAAATGTCTTCTATAATAACACAGGTCAACACAATTTTAAACTTTAGACCAGACTATAAGTTTTCTAAAGGCTAGAGCTGCGCTGATTGCCAATTTGCCCATCAAGTTTTCGAGGGAAACATCCACAGGGACTTAAAAGAGACATTGGTAAAGTAATTGAACTCTTCCTTTACCAATTTTCGTGAGAAATATATTGTAAAGCTCCAAAACCATTCCAATATGCTTGCAAGACAAATTGTGCAGATCCAAACCCGATCCAGGCTTTGTATAGCAGATCCACCACCCCGCTAAGATGTGTGCCAGTTCACCATGAAGGCTCTCCTGTTGAAAAGCAACTAGTTTTAATTTTAGTTATAAGATTTAAATACTTGTTGTTAGGCCTATAAAAGGTAGAAATAAAAGAACGTTTTCGAGATACCTTAGCCTAAACTTTGAAGAAACCCCATTTTCCTCCATATTAACGACTTTGTAACAGCTCCAATTCACCTTTGTTTATTGGGTGTATGACTTAAAAATTTAGGGATTTTCTACAATTTTTAGCTTTTATTATGAAGCCTTTCTAGAATATAAATTTAATTAAATTATTGGCCATTGTTAGCTATGACCTTTTCCCATCTTTCTGGCAACATATGGATTCCGATCCAAAAGAACTGCTCATTTTTTGAGGCCAAGAACGAATCAAGCCAATATCGGATACTCTGTTCCAAAGTGAAGCTTATTCCATTGAAACAAATAGTAGTCGCACGGGGCACGGTCTGGACTGTAAACGGGGTGGGACAAAACTTCCCAACCACTTCATTCTAACTAATTTTTAAAGGTATTGCAATATGTGTCCGAACGCTGTCATGATGGAATATTAGGGTTTTATGTCTTGCCGCATAATTTGGGCGTTTTTCGCTTTTAAAAACCATTTTCATGGTATAATTCCTCCAATTCGTAGTCTTCAAACTTTCTTTTCTGGCCTGGGCGATCTTTGTCTTCCGTGCCAAATCCGCACTTCGGAACCGCTTAAACCATCTCTCGCACGTTGAAACCGATAAAACACGTTCACCATGCTTTGAAAATATAAAGAGTTTGTTTTGTCGACCTACAACGCTCGCCGTTGCCAGTGATGGCCTGGAAAACGTCTTTCTCAAAGAGATATGGACCGATATTTACACCAAACAGAGGCTTTTTCGGTATGCATTGGAGGCTCTTTGATCTCATGTGGATTGGTAGCTTCCCAAATTCAACAATATGGCCCCTTTCAACCGTCAGAGTCCGTGAGTTCCTATTGGAAGACTCTTTATAAGCATATATACGCCTTGCTGGATTAATACCATTTTCTTTGTCTCCGGAGTGTTTAGTTATGAAATATGATTTTCATTTTCTGTTTATTATCGTGTACTTTAACAAAAATAATTTCATTTTAAAGGTGTTTGCCTAAAGTAGGTGTTGCTCGAATATTGACAGAGAATAATGTTTATGATTTGTAAATTATTTTGGTTTTATTTTAGTTGGCTTTAAAAAGAAACAATAAAAAATAAAGTAAACTACTTGCTGAAACAAGAATTATGAGAAAAACTTTAGCAAATTAAAAAAAAGAATTATTAATTTGAAAAAGAACCTACAAATTCAATAAACTTAAAAGAGTAACTGTTTGAAAGTTATAATTAAATTGGTATAAACAAGATAAAGATGATTTCGAAATGTTAACAATATCCGTTTACAAATATAAATATAAATTTGAAACATAATAAATTGGAATTGTACTTTAAGTGTCAAAACATCCCTAGGAGATGGAATCTCATACATAACTAGCTATGTGACTGATTCTATTAGGGTAGAAACCGGATCTAGTTCTAGCAATTTTTAAACCTTCTTATAAGTTTTTATGTTGTCTCTCTCCCTTATTAATTTCTCACACTATATTAATAATAATTTTCCTATATCTATTCATCATTTCTTTACCACGATTTGCCAATAATCTTTAATACAAAAAATTTGATATGTTTTGTTAAAAAACAACAAAGAAAAAAAAACAAAAATATAAAAAGAATTATCAGAAAAGTGAATTTATTTTATCTTGAATTAATTTTTAATTCAATCTTATTTGCCATCCTTCTTCATATGATGATTTTTTTTCCTAGTAACCACACCATCCATGCATACATTCATGGGGAATCAATAATACTAAGGCTGAGAGGCTGTTGCTGCTGCTGAGGATGTGGATGATGACGATGATGATATTGATGACGATGAAAGGAATTTATTAGTTTCTTATACTATTAACACTTGAATGATTTTGAAGGTCAATTAATTCTCTTGTGGTTTTGTAACAACAAACTAAAGAACTTAACATTAACAGCAGCAACAACAACAACATCAAGCTAAAGGAATAATACTAACAACAAAAACATGTAAGGTTTTTTCTACAACAAACTAGACTAGATAATGTTTTGTTTTTGTATGTGATTGCACACAATCCCACCGACACACAACCACAATAAAACTACATTGAATCTTAAAAGGAAAAGGAGTAGATCTATCTTTGAGCGGTGGTGAAAAGAGTAAGACATCGAGAGAAAGAGATAAAAAGTGTATTGATATCAACTGGTTGTTGTAGAGATATTTTTATATCACAGTTGTATTTATTTAGTTTTGCAAAAAGTTACTTTTTCTGGACGTTTTATTTGAGGTTAAAGCCGCTGTAACATGTACGATACTAGATGTGATCAAATAATTACACTGGGAAACGGTTTCTACAAAAACTGCATAACCAACTATTCTAGCGATGTTTTCTATCGAAAATATCTGTGCGATGTTTTTGCATAACCAACTATTCTAGCGATGTTTTCTATCGAAAATATCTGTGCGATGTTTTCTATCGAAAATACCATGCGATGTTTTCTATCGAAAATACCATGCGATGTTTTCTATAGAATATATCCCTGCGATGGTTTCTATAGAATATATCCCTGCGATGTTTTCTATAGAATATATCCCCAACTATTCTAGCGATGTTTTCTATCGAAAATATCTGTGCGATGTTTTCTATCGAAAATACCATGCGATGTTTTCTATCGAAAATACCATGCGATGTTTTCTATAGAATATATCCCTGCGATGTTTTCTATAGAATATATCCCTGCGATGTTTTCTATAGAAAATATCCCTGCGATGTTTTCTATAGAAAATATCCCTGCGATGTTTTCTATAGAAAATATCCATGCGATGTTTTCTATAGAAAATATCCATGCGATGTTTTCTATAGAAAATATCCATGCGATGTTTTCTATAGAAAATATCCATGCGATGTTTTCTATAGAAAATATCCATGCGATGTTTTCTATAGAAAATATCAATGCGATGTTTTCTATAGAAAATATCCATGCGATGTTTTCTATAGAAAATATCTCTGCGATGTTTTCTATAGAAAATATCCATGCGATGTTTTCTATAGAAAATATCCATGCGATGTTTTCTATAGAAAATATCCATGCGATGTTTTCTATAGAAAATATCCATGCGATGTTTTCTATAGAAAATATCCATGCGATGTTTTCTATAGAAAATATCCATGCGATGTTTTCTATAGAAAATATCTCTGCGATGTTTTCTATAGAAAATATCCATGCGATGTTTTCTATAGAAAATATCCATGCGATGTTTTCTATAGAAAATATCCATGCGATGTTTTCTATAGAAAATATCTCTGCGATGTTTTCTATAGAAAATATCTCTGCGATGTTTTCTATAGAAAATATCTCTGCGATGTTTTCTATAGAAAATATCTCTGCGATGTTTTCTATAGAAAATATCTCTGCGATGTTTTCTATAGAAAATATCTCTGCGATGTTTTCTATAGAAAATATCTCTGCGATGTTTTCTATAGAAAATATCTCTGCGATGTTTTCTATAGAAAATATCTCTGCGATGTTTTCTATAGAAAATATCTCTGCGATGTTTTCTATAGAAAATATCTCTGCGATGTTTTCTATAGAAAATATCTCTGCGATGTTTTCTATAGAAAATATCTCTGCGATGTTTTCTATAGAAAATATCTCTGCGATGTTTTCTATAGAAAATATCTCTGCGATGTTTTCTATAGAAAATATCTCTGCGATGTTTTCTATAGAAAATATCTCTGCGATGTTTTCTATAGAAAATATCTCTGCGATGTTTTTTATAGAAAATATCTGTGCGATGTTTTTTATAGAAAATATCTACGCGATGTTTTCTATAGAAAATATCTACGCGATGTTTTCTATTGGTAATATCTACGCGATTTTTTCTATTGGTAATATCTACGCGATTTTTTCTATATTAAATATCTATGCGATGTTTTCTGTAGAATATATCTATGCGATGTTTTCTGTAGAATATATCTATGCAATGTTTTACTATAGAAAATATCTGTGCAATGTTTTACTATAGAAAATATCTGTGCGATGTTTTCTATAGCAAATATCTATGCGATGTTTTCTATAGAAAATAATTAGGCAATGTGTCCTATAGAATATATTTAGACGATGTTACCCATATCAAATACTTAGGCATATTTCGATGTTTTCTTTAGAAAATTTCCAGGATATTTTTGTGGTCAAGAAAAATATTTTTTGTTTCTGGCAGAAAATCGTTGCTAATTTTAATTTTTGTTACTCTGTGTTGTTATGTACTTTATAAGTATTAGTTATAAATAAGTATTTGTAACTATTTTATATAAGAAAACATCTAAAAGTTTTTTTTTTGCAAAAAAAGAAACTAAAGCTGAAAGTGAAAACCCCGCGAGAATTCAAAATAAAGGTGGTTAAATTAAATACAAAGAATACAACAACATTAAAATCAAAAACTTTAAAAAAAAATTAAATAAACAAGAACAAGGAGATGTAGTTGATGATGTTGCTCTGATGTTATTGCTTTTGCTGATGATGTTGATGACGAGGTATAAGAATAGACAATACGCTTGTTGTTTTATTCATTAAGTTAAAGAAGAGGCCGCATTTAAAGTTTCTGTTGCGTTTCATTTTTTTAAGGATGTTTAAAATAAGAAAAATCAAAACAAAAGTCCAGCAAAAAAGTGAAAAAAATAAAACAAGAACACTATAAGGTAGGATTGCCGTATCTAGGCTTAAAATGTCTTGATATAAAATGTTTGTATTTTTTTTCGTTGCGATTTGTGTAGTTAATGCTGTTTGTTGTTGTAGTTATTGTTGTTATTTTTGTTTAAGTTTTACAATACACATGAGTTGACATATGCTATATTGGATTTGTATTGACATGTACGCGTACTCATACTGAGCATGCCTAACTCACGCACATTCCACTTACTTCTTAGGCTTACTTATGTGAACAGCGAATACTAGGCTAGAGTCATTGTAGGGGCTGATTGAAAAGTCGTTTTTGAAGAAGAATATCTTCGGACTATATATTGCTGTTATTAAAAACTGTCAATTGATGCAGGTGTAGTGAAATCAGTGGGTTCATTTTGTTAAATCGGTGCTAAAAATGGGCATGGTCGATTGATCTTTAGTTTTTTAAGATGATTTCCCAAAAAGTACAATTTGTCATATTTCTATCGGGTTCCCAAGACAATAAAGTTTTAGGGACTGGTATTAAGGCTAACCAAGACTTCATTCATATAAATCTCCTTAAAAACTTAAGAGCTGGTTCGCTGAATTTTAAGTTAATTTTAAATTCACCTTCGTTGCAACAGTCTCTGTACATCCTTTTGCCATATACTAGATCTTCTTAGGAGTTACACGTACAATATTAAAAAACTCAAAAAGAAAAACATTGGAAAAAAAATTGAAACATGTGTATGGTATGAGTATGACTATGGTAGATATTGCATGCATTTTCACATTTAATTAAGCTCATTTTTTGTTTCTTTACTCTTCTTATTATTATTTTAAACTTCTACTTCTTAATATTGTTGCTGTTGTTTTTATTTACTATTGATGTTGTTTTTAGATTTTTTGTGCGTTTTTTTTTTTGAATTTTTTTCTTAGTTTGTCTGTATGATGTTATTGTCTATAAATGGTGACTTGTAGGCGCTTTTTAAATCGAGTTTTGAGATCAGTTCAGTTTAGTTTTTTCTTTGTATTTAGTGGTGATTTTATTTTCCTTTTTGTAGTTGTAGAGTAATTGTTAATTCAAGAAATATGTGAACAAGACATTTTTCAAATTTTCTGTTGAAAATAATAAAGAGTTTGTGTTTAAAGTCTTTTGTTTTGTTATGGTGAAAATTTGTTAAAAAAGGAATTGCTCAAAATGTCTGTTATTTTTAATAAAATTAAGTCTTTTGGGTAAAAATTTGGGAATGATCAGTCACAAATCCTAGTATTTTAAATACTTCCTGTGAAAAAATTGTGATGAGATTATTAGAAATGATCATTTTTTGATGACAGATCATTCAAGATGATCAATTGCTCTTTTATTGTATACGAATTGACTTGAAAGTTATAGAAGATGGAACTGCACTGTTTAGGATTGGCTGTAAATATCCGGAAATGAAAATGCAAATAAAGGAGCAAATAATTTTGTTTAAAAATTATATTTTCCTAAAAGAAAGCTTTTGTACTTACTCTAAGCTAAAGATAAATTTATGGACAAATATTTTAACTGAATATTAAACAAAGTTTAACATACTATTCCCTGAAATCGATTCGAGCTGTAACTAACCTTTTTAAGTGATTAATATTCTAATATATAAAACTTGCAAAATCAGCAGACAAAAACAAACAAGGAATAGGATACTAAATATCAAGCTAACATTTCTATGAGAAAATTTAACAAAACTTATTTCCTTAAAAAATCTTAAAACCTGACTAATTTCCAGACAAGTTAACAAGTTCCCTTTCACTGGAAAAGTCACACATTTAAAAGGATTCTATATTTTCTGCAATTTTCTTTTATTATATGTGAACAATTTTAAATTTATTTTAATTTTGTTTATCTTTTTATCATTAAACAACATTAACCAGTAGGTTTGTATGTCTGTCTGTTCGTCTGTCTGTAGCTCCTTCCTTCTAAACGTCTGTGCTGCATAATTTCATTTGTATTGTATTGTATGTTGAATGTATGACTGACTGACTGTCTGTATTTCATTTGTTTGTTTGTGGTTACACACAACAATAAGTAAGAAAAATAATATTCAAGTTCATTCGTCTATGGTGCAGACCACCAACAAGTAATGTATACCTGCAACTTGCAACACAACACAAAAGTTATTTTTGTTTTTGGTGGTTTTGTTACTTGGCTTATTACACTTTTGCAAAAGTAAATAATAAAAAACAAAATATATATAAAGTTTTTTTTGTTCTTGCAACTTCTCTATACCATTTTTGTTGTTTTTGTTTTATTTTGTTAAGTATTATTTTTATTTTTCGAATGTTGTTTTTAGCATTACATGCAGCCAACTTGGCTACATGACTGACTGCCTCCACTTCATGGCTTTTAGTATTTGTTGTTTTGTTTCCATAGTATATTTTACTGGCAGTTAGTTAATGACATGTGTAGAAGTTGAAAAGTAGCTGACATTTGTGGATTCTTTATTTGTTTAAATGACAGTCAAATGAATATTTATAAAGTAAAGTATAAATAAAAACAATGCGAATACAATACATTATTGCCCGGAGTTGCAGCTTTAGACGTATTTTATTTTTTTGTATTTTTATTTTGTTTTAACAAAAACAAGATCTTTTTTTGATGTGGCAGTTTACCACAGACATAAATAAGTAATAAAAGAAATTAAATCCTTTTTAATATGGTTTTATTAAAACAGTTGTTGTACATATGTGTGTGTGTCTCCGTTTTTTTCGCATTTCATCTTCTTGGAAGTAATAAGAGTGTTAAATTCTTGCATTTTATTGAGTGTTTAAATAATGTTAAACAAAAATTATATGAAAAAAAAACACCGAGTTCATGAATAAGTTAAACAATTCATTAAAGCCAGACAATTTGTTTTACAGCTGAAAAGGTTTGGTGCAGAAGAAAAAAGAAAGTGAGGTAGGGTCCAATGAAAGTATGATTAAATAAATGTTTAAATAATTTTAATGTAATTAAAAAAAAAATTAATTAAGATTAAATACATTTATAAATGAAAAGAGTTGCAATGTTTTACTATACAATATTTTATACGGAAAATACTTAGGCAGTGTTTTTCACAGAAAATGTCTATGCGATGTTTTTAAATCAAATATCTATGCGATGTTTTCTATAGAAAATATCTCTGCAATGTTTTCTATAGAAAATATCTCTGCGATGTTTTCTAAAGAAAATATCTATGCGATGTTTTCTAAAGAAAATATCTATGCGATGTTTTCTAAAGAAATTATCTATGCGATGTTTTCTAAAAAAAATATATATGCGATGTTTTCTAAAGAAAATATCTATGCGATGTTTTCTAAAGAACATATCTCTGCGATGTTTTCTATAGAAAATATCTCTGCGATGTTTTCTATAGAAAATATCTCTGCGATGTTTTCTATAGAAAATATCTCTGCGATGTTTTCTATAGAAAATATCTCTGCGATGTTTTCTATAGAAAATATCTCTGCGATGTTTTCTATAGAAAATATCTCTGCGATGTTTTCTATAGAAAATATCTCTGCGATGTTTTCTATAGGAAACATCTCTGCGATGTTTTCTATTGAAAATATCTATGCGATGTTTTCTAAAGAAAATATCTATGCGATGTTTTCTAAAGAAAATATCTATGCGATGTTTTCTAAAGAAAATATCTATGCGATGTTTTCTAAAGAAAATATCTGTACGATGTTTTCTAAAGAAAATATCTATACGATGTTTTCTAAAGAAAATAACTATGCGATGTTTTCTAAAGAAAATAACTATGCGATGTTTTCTGTAGAAAATATCTGTGCGATGTTTTCTATAGAAAATACCTCTGCGATGTTTTCTACAGAAAATATCTGTGCGATGTTTTCTATAGAAAATATCTGTGCGATGTTTTCTATAGAAAATATCTGTGCGATGTTTTCTATAGAAAATATCTGTGCGATGTTTTCTATAGAAAATATCTGTGCGATGTTTTCTATAGAAAATATCTGTGCGATGTTTTCTATAGAAAATATATGTGCGATGTTTTCTATAGAAAATATCTCTGCGATGTTTTCTATAGAAAATATCTCTGCGATGTTTTCTATAGAAAATATCTCTGCGATGTTTTCTATAGAAAATATCTCTGCGATGTTTTCTATAGAAAAGATCTATGCGATGTTTCTATACAAATAATCTATGCGATGTTTTCTATACAAATAATCTATGCGATGTTTTCTATAGAAAATATCTGTACGATGTTTTCTATAGAAAATATCTGTACGATGTTTTCTATAGAAAATATCTCTTCGATGTTTTCTATGGAAAATAATTGTGCGATGTTTTCTATAGAAAATAATTGTGCGACGTTTTCTATAGAAAAATATCTCTGCGATGTTTACTAAAAAAATGCGGTGCTTTTTAGAGAAAATATATCTGCGAAGTTTTCTATTGCCAACTAACCGAATCTACACCAAAGCTAAATATCCATGGCGCTAAAGTAATCCTCTGTATTCCGTGGGAGCAAAAGGGTCTAATGAGCTGCTGAAATCTGACCATTCCATCACAGGGAACCTGTACCGAACTCAACTGATTGGTTTGAACAGACATGTTGACATACCTGTTAAAAAGTATGTAGAATGAAATGGTTGGTAAGTTTTCCTCACCCGCTTTATAGTCCGAATACTATTTGTTTCGATCGATGCAGAGCGTTCTCTTTGGTATACGCTTCACATTGGACTAGAGTATCCGATATTGGCTTGATTCGTTCTTGGCCTCAAAAGATGAGCAGTTATTTTGGTTCAGAATCCATATATTGCCAGAAAGATGGAAAACGGTTATAGCTAACAATGAACATTACCTTGAGTAAATTTATATTGTATAAATGTTTCAAAGTAAAAGCTAAATATATGAAAAAATCCCGCATTTTTAAATCATTCAGCCAATATTTGTGCTCTTACTTTACGTGCTGTCCTAACAAATCTCTAAGTTCCGCTTAAAATCATAATTTATTCTCTAATAATTTTTGCCAAATCAAACGTCCTAATTTCTAGGTCAACCATAAACATTAAATACAATAACTTACAAATTTAATTCCCAAAAAGAAAACCAAACATCATTAAACAATTTATTTCCATTTCAATACTTTCTTCATAAATATTATGCTCAGCATTCTTAAAAGTTCAGCTAGTGTATCATAAACAAAAAATACTTAATCAACTTTATAGCAAAATTTCTAAAATAAAAATTAAAAAAAAAATAAAATAAACTTAAACGCATTTTGCACGCATTGCTCAAAATGTTGGAAAAGAAAATAAAACTAAAAGATAAAAATATATAAATAAATGTTGTTTATTGTTAAACATTGTGGTATTTTGTGTGTTTAAAAATGTGTTGCTACAAATGACATGACAAATGTCTTTTGTAGCCAGCCAACAAGCAACAACAACAACAACAAACTAAAGCAGCAACATAAAACAACAACAATAACAACAAATGATACAAAGTATTGGGTTAAAATAAAACAAAAATTCTTCTACTACTAGAGGGAATTCTTTCTTATACATTTTCCTGGCAAATCTTGAAGATTGTGGCATGTTATTTTTATTTTTTTTTTTGTTAAGAATTTCTTAGAGAACATAAAACAGCAGTAAAGTAAAATCAAAGGAACAAGAAGCAGCAGCAGCAACAGAAGAAGATGATGATGAAGGAAAAATAAAAGATTTCAAAGATTGTCTTTTAGTGATTTCAGCAAACACTGTTGGTGTTTAAAAAACACTGCTGTTACTAATGTTGTTTGTTGCTGTTAAGGCTGCTTGCTGCTGCTGCTTTAGCCATTGCTTAAATCAATTGTTAATGTCGTTTTACTGCTGTTATTGTCCTCTTGTTGTTTTTTTTATCATTTTTTTTTTATTTGTTTGTTGCTGCTGTTGTTGCAGTTGTTATCGATGGTTGTTTAAGAATTACGTATGGTTTTGTATATAAAATTCATTGCCGAAAGTTCGTAGTTGAAAGAACATTTTAATTTGGAGTTTTTTATGGCTCATAAAATATAAAGAAATAAATATTAATTTTTTTTTTACTTCACTGTAAACAGGAACGAAATGTTTAACGGCAAAAGAAATTGTCTTTTAATGTTAAATGTTAAACAACAAAAATATATATATATTTTTACATGATTTGTTTTACTTACACTGTACTTTAAATGAATAAAACTCAAAGTGCTGAGTTTCGTTAGAAACTAAGGAAATGGAAAATATGGTTGAAGTGATACCCGATATTAATATTCGGTGGAAATTAAGCCTGATTTTTAATCTTGGTTTGTGTAAGCTTCGCTCCAATTTCTAAAGAGTATAACACCAAAAGCTTTTTTATTTGTTACTCTGATAACAAGCAAAAGACCAGCTGCAATTTTAGCTTCCTTAAAGTTGTGTCCTTAATACCTCTCTTTTTTCACTTCCTTTTTATCCATAATTTAACAGTGATTTTTTTATTAAAACATACTTTTTTAAAGCATAAGAAGCATTTGGTTGTAACGAACTATATATACCCTTCACAGTTTTTGAATGAAACTTATATTAAAACAATCCAAGAATGATTTGGAAATTAGATTCGAGAAGCATTTGGAAACTGAACGTTTAAATTATTAGGTAACTGGACATAAATATGATCCAATAATGATCTGGAAACTTGAAATTTCAATGATCCAGGAAAGATTTGGTAATTGGACATTTAAATGATCCAGGAATGATTTCGAAACAGAATATTTGAATGATCCATGACAGACATGATAATATTTCATTTAGATGAAACTGAAATGATTCAAAAAATTAACGTTGAAATTATACATGACTCAATTGGAAATTGGGTATTTAATTTACCCACGAATGTTCTGGAAACTGGACTTTTAAATGATTATGAAACTTTAAATTAAAAAGTTCCACCAACGACTTGGAAACTCGAGTTTTAAATGATCCTTAATGTGTTGGAAACAGGACTTTTAAATGATCCCGGATTGATTTGAAAACAAGAAAACTAAATCATCCACGAATGATTTGGAAACTGGACTTTCAAGTTATCCATTGATTTGGACACTGGACATTTGAATGATCCATAAATGATTTGGAACCTAGAAATGACTTGGAAATTAGGTATTTAAATGATGACGACTGAACTGAAAATATAAATTATCCATAAATGACTTTTGGAAAGTTGACATTTAAATTATCTTCAAATGAATTGGAAATATTTAAATGATCTACGAACGATTTAAAAATTTGGAAACTATAAATTTAAATGATCCATGAATGATTTGGAAATCAAGCACTGAAATGATCCACGAATAATTTGTTTTATTTTTAATAAATCATATGTCATTTTGAAAGGTACAAATCTGTCAATTATTTTAGCTTAGATATTGAACATTATAGTGTAAACAACAAACTTTTTTTGCTTCGAAAATGTTGCATTTTGTACTAACGAATCGTCGCAAAAGGAAAGTTTTGCTTTTCTTCTTTAACTTGAAACAAAAGGCCGCTGAAGCACTCCGGTGGCTCACCATAAATGTGTTCCATCGGTTCGGTTCAGAAGTGGTGATAAAGATCGCCCAGGCCAGCCAAAAACTTTGAAGACCAAGAACGTGCGGGACCTGATTTGTGCTGTTTAGAAGTGGTGATTTTGACACGGAAGACCAAGATCGCCCAGACCACCCATAAAAGTTTTAAGATCAAGAATTGGATGCTGTACTCTATGAAGATTGTTGTAAAACTCAACAAGAGCTTGCAGAATCATTGGAAGCTACTCAAGCAACAATTTTGTCCCAGAGAACACTCTCTCTGGGATACGCCTCACTTTGGAACAAAGTATCCGATATTGGCTTGATTTGTTCTTGGCCTTAAAAGATGAGCAGTTCTTTTGGCTTGGAATCTGAAAATATAAATTATCAGAGAAAGAATTGGATCCACGAAATATTTGGAAACTAGACATTTAAACGATCCATGACTGGCTTGGAATCTTCTTATTTAAATTATCCATGAATGATTTTGAAATTTAATACCTACATTATTAATGAATGTTTTAGAAACCGGATACTTCAATGATCCACGAATGATTTGATAAATGGAACTTTAAAGGATCCCGAAGGATTTGGAAACTTTATACTTAAATGATTCATGAATGCTTTGGAAACTGAGCGTTTAAACGATCTACAAATGAGTGGGAAGCTGGAAATTGAATTGATCTGCGAATGACTAGGAAATTGGTATTAATAGTGGATGATTTCGAAGCTAAACATTTAAGTGCTCCATGAAATGTTAATGATCCACGAATGATTTGAAAACTGGACATTTAAGGGATCCACGAATGACTTGTAAACGGGACATTTATATGATTCACGAATGATTTGGAAACTGGAAACCCATGAATGATAAAATATCCAGGAATAATCTGGAAATTTTGCATTTAAATGATCAATGAACTACTTAGAAACTGGTCAACGAACTGTTTGACTTTAGGAAGGAAGCATATTTTTGGACAAGTATATACTGCAGTACAATACTTGACGTAGAAAGCGGACTGAAAAAAGCTAAGGGCAGTTATGCAATGTTGCGTAAAATCCATCCTGTTATATGGATGCGAAACTTGTTTCATCACAAGAGAGATAGTTCAAAACTTGCAGACATTCATCAGTAGATGTTTCCTAAGTGTTTTAAGAATATGGTGGTCGCAAAGTATAACGAACGACAATTTGCTATTAAGGAGTAACCAAAGAAAGGTTGAAAATGAAATAAAGAAGTGTATCGTTGGCTGGGTCACACTCTAAGAAAGGAACAGTCTGAGGTCCCACATGCAGCACTTCAGGGACATCGAAGCGTTGGTCATCCAAAAACATCATGGAGAAATTCTGTAGCTAAAGAGACTAGAAAATCCTACAACCAGTTACGATACATAGCAACAGAGAGAGAGAGTGGAAGAAATTCATAGAAATCATTTGTAAAGTTCAAATTAAAATTTTTAATGAATTGTGGAAAATCTACTTAAAAGGGTTGGGAATGAAAAACTTAATGCGACAGGTACTGAAATAGCACATTGATCTCATGGAGTGTTATCATTCCACCTTGAATACCGAAAGCTAACATGTTGGTTGGTTGGTTTACGTGGTAGTTCACTTCGTGCGAACAATCAAGTAGAGTCGAAGGGACCCCGTTTTGATAAGATCACACCACTCGTCAGATATAATGTAGTTTACATCGCAATGTAACTAAAATATGCACAAAATAGAAAGAAAGAGTCGTGCTAGCTAGACCCAACCTGTAGCTGTGAGATATCTCAGTAGGTCATTGAGGTTAGACCCGGCTACCTCACCTAGCTTGGTCAATGTATAGTTGCCCATGAATTTAAGTCTCTTGACACTCAGGGCTGGGCATTCGCAGAGAAGGTGGAAAATCGTTTCCTCTTTGTCCCTATCCTTACAGCTTCGACAATGGTCGTTAAAAGGGAGTCCCAGGCGATTTGCGTGCAACCTTGATATATCCCTTCTATTCCGGGTTATCAGTTGCATAGTACGTTTCTCGTTAAAAGATGGCCACATCAAATTGGCTACCCTACATGTGTCTAAATTACGCCATCTATTCTCAGCCTTTGTAAGAAAATGTCTGAGGATGATACCTTTAATAGTCCCCAGTGGAATTGCTACTGAGACCGCATTGGAGATATCTAAGGCAGATCCCATTCTGGCTAGTTCGTCAGTCTGTTCTTTACCGTAGTGGTCGCTGTGCGCAGGTACCCAAACCAAAGTAATGTCAGATAGACGACGTAGCCTTGACAGAGAATTCCTACATTGCTTAACTAGTGAAGATGAAGTTGTGTAGGCATTTAGTGAGAGAAGTTCCGCCTGAATAAAAATACCTATATTTTCCGCGGATATTATGATCATTTAGTGTATTGCAAGCTGTCATGATTGCAAAAATTTCCGCCTGGCAAACACTACACTCATTCGGAAGACGATACGAAAAGCCTACCTTAGGTTCGTCACAGAAGACGCCAAAACCAACACCACAGCTCATTTTAGAACCGTCTGTATATATCCTAGTGTCATATTTGTACACGAGATAACCCCTACTCCACTCACTACTGGAGGGAATTAAGAACTTGAATACCATATCAAAATCAAAATCTGTATATGGAGTAATATAGTCAGATGGTTGGAGAACGATCGAAGGCAACTGTCCCAAAATCCCCGCGTGGCCATATGTTCTCGATCTTCCACAACCAGATGCTTGAAGCCTCGCTGCGCTGCAGGCAGAGGTGGCCATTATGTGAAGCTAACATCTGGACTAACCAAACTATTTCTTGAAGTATTAAAGATGCATGCAAGTGATTTGAGGTTTTAAAAAGTCAAAGAGATGATAATGGTTCAATCACTCAATATGAGAATCAAAGATATATGAATATTTTATTGGATTCTAAATTGATATTATAGCAATTACAAATGAAATGACAAACTCATATTATATATATCCTGATAAAGGGCACACAAAATAACCAACTTCTTTACTTTCTTCTCAGCACTTTTTTTCTCCCTTTTTTAGCCAATTATATTAAGAGCGTGTGTGTTAAAAGGGGACGTTCTTAAAGCCGATTACAAGATAACTGTATTCAACGCACAAAATGTAAAATATAAAAAAAACAACTGCAATCTTTTGCCAAAAAAAAAAACTAAATAAAAAGAAACAAACACTTTCAACAAGAGCAATATGTTACATTGAAATGTGTCGTCTGTAACTCGCACTCTTTGGGTGTTGTCTTGGAAAAATCATAAAATTTTATGATCATATAAAATTTATGATATTATTTTATAAATTTCTCGGTTGTTAATATAATCTTGGCATTAAATATACCAGTTCAGTTTAGTAAAATGTAAGTTTATGCCGGTTTTTTTTGTTTGTTTCATTCTTTCTTAAAAAAACATAAATCGAAAGGAAATATAATTTCATTATTTCATTTGTATTTATACAAAAAAAAAGAAGTAAATTTTCTTAAGAACAACTTGTTTTTGTTTTGCAAGCATTTTAATACCCTCTGAAAACGTCATCTGATCTTATTTTCTGAGTGTAGGGATTTTTTTTTTTAATTTTTTATTTGTAATAAAATTTATGTTTAAGTAGACAGTAGGTGGTTTTAAATTACAACACCATATAAATAATAAAATAATTCTTTTTTTTTTTGCGAAATTCTTTTTTTTCTGCAATATTTGCAGTTGTTAAAAAAGAAATTCAGAAAAAGCAGAAATCATTTATATTTCATTTATATGGGCAATAATAAATGGGTAAAAGTTTTTAAGACAAACTGTAAACAATAATCATAAATTGTATTTTAATTAAAATTGTGACTAATAAAATCATAAAAAGAAATTTGGTAGGAGGAATTGGATTTAAAATATTTCAAATGTATTACTTATAAGATATCATAAACTATTTACCATTTAATAAAAATAAAAATTTTAACAAAAAATAAATTGGAACATTATGGCGTCTACCATAATTATATAAAATTTATATGTTTTTAAAATGTAGGGAATATTTGCTCAACATAGAACTTAAAATACCCACAAGTTATTTACTATTCAACATTTGAGAATACAACATATATTTTTCTTATTTCCATTATTAGTCTCCTTTTTCATTTACAATTTAATACAATTTCTTGTACTTTACCCCCTTTTTAGTAACATAATCTCTCTGTCTTTATAAAAATTCCTTTGTAATGACCCTTTTTATTTAAATTTCCTTACATTTTCTCTATTTCTTGAAACTCCTAGTGTGATATTTTCAACTTTTGACCTTGATAACTGATATACATAGGTTTTAAGACTGTTTTAAAAAACTCCCATTACATGTGCTGCTCAGCTTACATGTTGTTTAAAGTATAATGCCAGTAAGTTGGAAAACCATTAACACGTTACAGTGAGTCAAGATAAAAAGTATGCAATTTTTTTGCATTACCCTGCATTGCCCTATAATTTAACAATAACATTTTAAAATAAACATTACACTCAATTCTGATGGTGTGTAAATATCCACTTTTGGACTTTAATAATTTTTATAGTTAAATATTTTTACAAAAAATAAAAAAAAAATGAAGTTAACAAGTTACTTATTGGGATTGATGTGTAGCAATTTATCATCAATATCATCGCTTGTTGTTTCAAAACGAAACAAAAAAAAAAAAGAAACTAGGAGGTTGTAGTTGAACTTGGTGCCCTACATTAGAGAGCAAATACTTAACAAAAGAAGTAGTTTGTATAAAATCACAATAAAGATTCGCGAAATATTTGGAAATTTGTTCATTTCTATGAAGAATAAATTAATTGGAAAATTTCCATATAGAAAATTAAGTTAGGACTTGGAATGATGTGGATATTCTTCAATTAAAACATCCTGGTTAGACTTTGAAATTTGACCGTTGAAATGTACAAGAATGACTGAATTTCCTGGAAATTCAAAGTAGACAAAATTCACTTTATATGACTTCGAAGACATTTAAATGATCTATGATTGATTTGTCAACTTGAGTTTTAAATAATCCTTGACATGTTTGAAACCCGTAGATTAAGGAATTGCAATTAAAACATTTATATGATCTACGATTGACTAGTCAACTGAACTTTTAAATGATCCTTGACATATTTGAAAACCGCAGAATTGGAATCTGAACTTTTAAATGATCCAGGAATGATTTGGAAACTCGGTTTTTAAATAATCCTCAAACCATTTGGAAAGAGGACAATTGAAAGATTCACGAATGATTTGGAAGTTGAAAGTTTTAATGATTTAAAAATGAACTAATACATGATCCTTAAGTGATTTAGAACTGAGCAGTTAAGATGTGGATATTAATCACTTAAAACATCCTGGTTTGACTTTGAAATTTGACCGTTAAAATGTACAAAAATTACTGAATTTCCTGGAAATTGGAAGTAGATAAAACTCACTTTTATGACTTCGAATTAATATATATTTAAATAATCTACGATTGATTTGTCAACTGGAGTTTTAAATGATCCTTGACATGTTTGAAACCCGTAGATTAAGGAATTGGAATTAAAACATTTATATGATCAACGATTTACTAGTCAACTGAACCTTCAAATGATCCTCGACATATTTGAAACCCGCAAAATTGGAATCTGAACTTTTAAATGATCCACGAATGATTTGGAAACTCGGTTTTTAAATAATCCTCAAACAAATTGGAAAGAGGGCAATTGAATGATTCACGAATGATTTTGAAGTTGAAAGTTTTAATGATTTGAAAATGAACTAATACATGATCCTTAAGTGATTTAGAACTGAGCAGTTAAGATGTGGATGATGTGGATATTAGTCACTTAAAACATCATGGTTTGACTTTGAAATTTTACCGTTAAAATGTACAAGACTGAATGAATTTCCTGGAAATTGGAAGTAGATAAAATTCACTTTTATGACTTCGAATCAATATATTTAAATAATCTACGATTAATTTGTCAACTGGAGTTTTAAATGATCCTTGACATGTTTGAAACCCGTAGATTAAGGAATTGGAATTAAAACATTTATATGATCTACGATTGACTAGTCAAGTGAACTTTCAAATGATCCTTGACATATTTGAAAACCGCAGAATTGGAATCTGAACTTTTAAGTGCTCCAGGAATGATTTGGAAACTCGGTTTTTAAATAATCCTCAAACCATTTGGAAAGAGGGCAATTGAAAGATTCACGAATGATTTGGAAGTTGAAAGTTTTAATGATTTGAAAATGAACTAATACGTGATTTAACAGTTAAGACATCCACGATTGATTTTTAAGCTGGAAATTATCTGCGAGTGATTACGAAACTGATCATTTAAATTACCAAGGATATTGGTATTTGAGAAATGCATCTAATCTAATCTAAACCTGTAAAATATCCATTAGTGATTAGTCAACTGGATATTTGAATCATCATAGAATGATTTGGAACAAATCCTCGAAGTATTTGGAAACTGAATATTAATGACTTAGGATCTCGCCATTAAACTCATTACAAAACTAGCCATTTAATTGATCGACGAGTTATTAGAAAACTCGATTCTTCTTAAATAATTTGGAAACATGGCCATTAAATGATCCTTAACTTTTAAACGATCCTTGAATAATTTGGAAACTGAAAATTTCTCAAATATTTTGGGAACTTTACATTAAAGTAATCGAAGAATGACTTGGAGACTTGACATTTAAATGATTATCGAATGATTTGAAAATTACAAATTGAAATGATCCACGAATGAATTCCAAACTGGAGATTAAGTGATCAACCAAAATGTTGTAAAGTAGACATTTAAATGATTTTTGAATGATTTAAAAACTGGAAATTAAAAGTGGTTCAAAGAAGATTTGGAAACAAGATATTAAAATGAGCTACAAAAAATTTGTAAAGGAACATTTAAGTGGTTTACAAATGGAATTTAAAATAATCCGCGAATGATTTGGACACTTTCATGATCCTTAAATGACTTGGAAACATGGCATTAATAAAAACCACAAATGATTTGGAAACTAGACATCCAAATCATTCTCAAATGATTTGGAATCTGAAGTTTTAAATTATCACCGAACTGTTTGGAATCTATACATTTAAATGATTCACGAATGCTTTGGAAATTGAACACTTAGCTGATCCTTTAATGACTTGGAAATTGAACATTAAAATGATCCATGAATGATTTGCAAACTGGGCATAATCCATGAAAGACTTGAGAACTGGAGATTTAAATAAGCATTAATGTGAGCTATGAAAGATTTTGAAATTTGATATTTATTTGGTCCACAGTGATTTGACTTGGACATTAGACATTTAAAACATGAATGACTTGGAGACTGGGCACTTAATTGATTATCGTATGATTTGGAAACTAAAAATTTAAATGATTTCCAAACTGGCCATTTAAATGATCAAGCAGTATGTTGGAAAGTGGATATTTAAATGATTATCGAAATGGAAATTATAATAATCCTCGAATGATTTGGAAACTAGACATTGAAATTATTTAAAAACTGAATCCCTAAATTGTTTGGAAACTAGACATTTAAATGATTCTCAAATGATTTGGAAACTGAAGTTTTAAGTGATCCCCGAATTGTTTGGAAACTAGACATTTAAATGATCCACGAATGCTTTGGAAATTGGACGCTTAGATGATCCTTAAATGCCTTGGGAATTAGACGATAAAATGACATTTAAATGAACATTATAATGAGCTATGAAAGATTTTGGAATTGGACATTTAGTTGAGCCACAAGTGATTTGACTGAATTTAAAAACCGTTTCGGCAATTGCACATAACATTTAATAACAAACGATTTGGCATTAAAAACAATGCACAAATGATTTGGAAATTCGATATAGAATAAATCTAAGAATTATTTGGAATTTGGTCTAAAAGATCAAATAATGTTTTAGAGATTGGACATAAAAAAGATACACAACTGATTTGGAAATTGCAAATATGGGAACAACTTGGAATTTGGACTGAAAGATTGGTTGGGATTTGCACTAAAATTTCTAAGATTGGTTTAGACATTGTACTTAAAAGATATCTATGAATGGCTTGGAAATTTAAATTTAGACTAATTGATCCAATAGTGGGATAGATATTGAACACAAAGAGGATGCACGAATGATTTGGAAATTGCACATATGAAATATCCGTAACCGACTTGGAATTTAAACTACGAATAGTTTGGAAACTGGATAAAGAAAAGATCCAGGTATGATTTAGAATTTCAAAGAAAATATGATTAAGACATCGGACATAAAAAAGACATTGGAATTGGAATTTGAGGGCTTAAGTCATCCACAAATTCGATATAAAAAATATCTGCAAATAGCTTCTAAAATTGTACATGGACACTTGGAATATGACCTGGAAATTTAAATTATCCGTGATTGACTGGAAAATCAGATATTTAAAATATTCAAAATTGCATTGTTAAAAATTGTGAAATCTTAATAAGATTATGGAGGTTTGTATTACCTAAAGTATACAAATATCTTTAAACTGGAATATATACAAATCCCTTTTTAGTAGGGCTTGTGTAGAGTCATTAATATCGATTAAATTTACAATTTCTTTCATGTTTTTGTTGCATTTAAAAGCTGTTTAAATTACAACATTGCTTTTAAACATTATTGTTATGGCTAAAGGAACTTGTTGTCTAAATGTTGTTGTACAATTTTCATGTACGGGAATGTGTCATTATTTTGTTGCACGTTCTTCATGTTGTTGCTGCCAGTCAGTGATGGTGGTGGTGGTTGTAGTAGTTGTAATTTAAGTTTCCATTTTTTTTTGTTTGTTAAACATTTCAGTGTTTCTCTACTTAAACTTTCAGTTTTGTAAATTGAGCTTTTCAAAAAACACCAAAACAACTCTAGTCAATTTCATGTTATTTTTTTTCATTGTTATTTTTCTGGTGGGGGTTTTTGTGTTGTGTGTGGTTAAATTGACCTATTAACATGACTTTTTGGTTATTTTTTTGCATGAGAATTTCTCTAACAAACTCTTTTAGTAATTGTGAGAATTTCATTTGGTTAACAACCAAATCTCCCTTTAATATTCTTTGAACATTATTAAGTTCATTGTTGGTAATGGCAGCAATTATTTGTTCATGTTTATAGAAGAAGAAAGTTCTTGGCAGAAAATTCTTTGTATTGGCCCATTTTCTATAACCTTTCATAGCTATAAAAAAAATACAGAAAAAAATCAAAAACAAACTTTCAAATTCTATTGCTGGTAGAGTTAAAACGTTTATAGAAAAGCAACATTGTTGCTGCTGATTCAATGGAAGCTGTTGTTCGAGTAATTTAAAACTAGTTTGAAATTTAGTAGGAAATTCTGGCTAAATGTAATAAAAAAAGAGTAGTTGCAATAAAAATCTGTTGAAGCACAATTGTGGTGGGATAAAACCAAGTTGTTATGGTCAAAAGTTAAACAAAAACTTTGTTTTTTTTCAAATAAGTTGAAATATTTGTTTGATTTAGCCAACTTGGTTATGGTAAACTCCGTTTGCCCCTGATTTAAGGCAAATAGCCGCATAAAACCTTTTCTTCCACATTATTTCCGTAAAATATTGGCACAAAGCCTTAAACATAAATTTTAATATTCATTGCAAGCACTCAAAACTATTGATTACACTCAATACTCATAAAATCTTAAAAAAAAGAAAAATAATAATACCAAAACTCCAACCAAACCAAATACACTTTACAAAGTCTACAAAAAGGAATGCCGTAAAATTTAAATCGACAAGACATTGAAGAAATCAAGAAAAGAAATAATTCTTTATGAACCCAAGTGAAAAAACATTAAAAGAAAAGAAACATTTATCTCATGCATGACTTGGCCATGTAATTTTCCCATCTACATACTACAAAATACAAAAGTGTATTAAAGTAGTAAAAACAAAACCAACTACAGCTACAGCAACAATGAAAAATAATAATCACTAAAACAGTAGAAAACCAGTTTAATGAAAAATAAAAATTACATTAAAAAAATGTACAAAAAAAAAACATCCACATTCAACATTCAACATATTCAAAAAATCAGCAAGAAAAAACTTTTATAACTTTTGATTACAGAGTCTTAAAAGTAATAACGAAATTATCTTAAACATCAAAAACAAGGACAGAGAGCTACAGTTACAAAGTATATTAACCGAACAACAAAAAAAAAAACAAACCTAAAAGAAATAACTTTAAAAATGATTAAGAACTTTACATTTAGCCAGTTAAAAATCATATTTTTCTTAACCGGAAATTGTAAATGTATAAACACAATTTTAGTTTTAATGAAAATTAAAGAGAGAATTCTCTTTAATGTAATGTTTTCCTTTTTGTGGGAGTTGTTTTATAAGTTTAAAGATTTTTATCATTTTTCTTATACACATTTCTCTCAGTGCAATTAAATAGTTTACATAAATAGTAGAGTCTTATTGTATTTCAAAAATTTTGTTGCTGCAATTTTCCTGTCAAAATATTGTCTCATCATCATGTTTCTTTCAACACAGACATGTGAAATATTCTTTGTTTTAGATTTCAACAAAGTTTTGTTTTACTTTTTGAAGTTACTTTAGCAAATAGTTATTTTACTTAAATACTTGTCATAGACAGAATATCATTATTTGTGTCATTTAGCTTTCATGTACACGTTTGTCAAAATTAATTTGTGTTGTTGTCAAATTACGTTTGACAACAATAGAATATGTTGGACAGAGAAAGACCCCAAATGTTTTGGAATTTGTAAATTTATAGAACGTATCGTTTTGCAATTGAAAGTAAAGAAATCCTCGAATGACTTCGAAGTTATACCAAATTTTTGTATTAAAAAGATCCACGAAGGATTTTGTAATTGAACCCTATTAGGAAATATATATACAAATGACTTAGAAAACAAAGTAAGTTTCACGAATGATTCTGGACTTCAATGAATTTCTGATTTAGCCAAATTTTTATAGCCAACAGATATAGAAATTAAATCAAGTTTTGGAAGTACAAGGATCTAAAAATGGCACAGAAAACGAATTAAATTTTGAAATTGAAATAATCCATAAATTACTTTAAAATTCGAACTTAGAAAGGATTAATAAATATTTCGAAAAATTTTACTTAGAAAAGATCCTAGAATGTTATTGAAAATTTAACACATATGTATTCGACTCAGGAATGACTTTGAAATTCGAAATGATACGGATCTCTTATATGTCTAATGACTTGGAATTTCTAAATATAAAGAATCTCAAAATACTTAACAAGTTATTTACGAATGACTTGGAAATTTTACACGTGGATGATTCATGAATAACGTGGATATTTGACTTAAGAATGATTCACGAGTGACATGAGAACTAGATTTTTGAAGACCAAAGAATGACATTGAAACTAGACAAATACAAGTATATCCAAATTAAGCTTGCAAATTTACATATTAAGGATTATGTTGGAAATTTGATTGATAAAAAATTTCAATATTTTAGATTGATGTGTTAAACATTAGTTGAAAAGTGCATGAATAAATCAACATCGAGTTACCTGGAATGAGTTGGAAATTAAATATATTAAAATCTTTGATTCGCTTGGATTGAGTTGAAAAGGGGAATGTATAAAACATGTACTTGGAATGAGCTATTAATTGAATTGAAATGTGGTTGTATAAAACATCTTCGATAAACTTGGAATGAGTTATAAATTAGATGTGTTAAACATCCTTAAATGAGTTGTAAATTGGATGTAGTAAACATCTTTAATTCACTTGGAATAAGTTGATAAGTGGATGAATAAAACATCTTCCATTTACATTGTAGTCCACGTCTGAGTTGGAAATTTGATGTTTCTTCGATTGACATGGAAATTGAATATATAAAATAACCATGAATGAGTTGGAAATTGGACGTCTAGAACATCCACGAATGAGTTGGAAATTGGATGAGTAAAACATCCATGAATGATTTAGAAATTGGATGAATAAAATATCCGGGAACATGTTTGAAATTGAATGAATAAAACATCAACGAATGAGTTGGAAATTGGATGAACAAACGTTCCAAGATTGGATGAATAAAATACCCACGAATGAGTTGGAAATTGGATGAGTAAAATATCCACGAATGATTTGGAAATTGGATGAATAAAAAATACGGGAACATGTTTGAAATTGAATGAATAAAACATCAACGAATGAGTTGGAAATTGGATGAGTAAAATATCCGGGAATATGTTTGAAATCGGATGAGTAAAACATCCACGAATGATTCGTAAATTGGATGAATAAAACATCCGGGAACGCGTTTGAAATTGGATGAATAAAACATCAACGAATAAGTTGGAAATTGGATGAGTAAAACATCCACGAATGAGTTGGAAATTGTATGAACAAAACGTCCAAGATTAGGTGAATAAAACACCCACGAATGAGTTGGAAATTGGATGAGTAAAATATCCACGAATGATTTGGAAATTGGATGATTAAAATATCCGGGAACATGTTTGAAATTGAATGAATAAAACATCAACGAATGAGTTGGAAATTGGATGAATAAAACATCCACGAATGAGTTGGAAATTGTGTGAACAAAACGTCCAAGATTAGATGAATAAAATACCCACAATGAATTGGAAATTGGATGAACAAAACATCCAAGATTGGATGAGTAAAATACCCACGAATGAATTGGAAATTGGATGAACAAAACATCCAAGATTGGATGAATATAACATCCACGAATGAGTTGAAAATCTGATGAATAATTCATCCACGAATGAGTTGGAAATTGGATGAATAAAACATCTACGAATGAGTTGGAAATTGTATGAACAAAACGTCCAAGATTGGATGAATAAAATACCCACGAATGAGTTGGAAATTGGATTAGTAAAACATCCGCGAATGATTCGTAAATTGGATGAATAAAACATCCGGGAACGTGTTTGAAAGTGGATGAATAAAACATCAACGAATAAGTTGGAAATTGGATGAATAAACATCCACGAATGAGTTGGAAATTGTATGAACAAAACGTCCAAGATTAGATGAATAAAATACACACGAATGAATTGGAAATTGGATGAACGAAACATCTAAGATTGGATGAATAAAATACCCACGAATGAGTTGGTAATTTAATGAACAAAACATCCACGAATGAGTTGAAAATCTGATGAATAATTCATCCACGAATGAGTTGGAAATTGGATGAATAAAACATCCAACATCGTTTATGTTGGAAATTGGATGTATGAAGCATCCATGATTGAGTTAAAAATTGGACCTACAAAGATCTGGAAATTGAATGAATAAAACATCCACGATTGAGTAAAAATTGGGTGTACAAGTCATCGACGATTGAATAAATAAAACATCATCGAAAGACTTGCACAAAACATCTTCCATTGATTTCGAAATTGAATATTGAATTGAATTTGATGTTTGAATATTCACGACTAACTTGGGAATCTAATGTATATAACAAATTCGATTGATTTGGAGGAATAAGACATTTATGATTGAGTTTGAAATTAGAAAATATATCATCTGTGTTGGAAATTTGAGGTGTAAAACATAATCGATTATACTGAGAATGGAAGAAATAAAACATAGATTGTAGTTGGAGGTATATAACTTTTGTGATTGGAAATTAGAGATGCAATACATTTAGAATAGAGTTAAAAATTAGATACATAAGATCCAGGCTTAAGTTTAATACGAATAGAAATATGTTAAAAATAAGTATAATTTGCAGGCATTTTACTAATTAAACGTTGAGAAGGAATGCTAAAAATCTAGCACATTTAGCCTGTTAACCAGATTGTTGAATGACATTTCAGTTTAAAGAAATCAGCTATTCATATATTTCACCTGTATTTTTAAAGATTGTTTTTACAAAACTAAAACCCATGCCTTAATCATAATGACATCAAGTTTAATCATCTTATTGAAACTGTTCACATTTAAGGAATTTTAGTTTTAGGCCTTGTTTTTTTTCTGGTACCAGGCAACAAGTTTTGTTTTTTAATATACTTATTTAATTTTTAAGTCGTATTTTTTTTTGCTTAATTTTTAAAAGTCGTTAACAACATCATCAATCATTACACTTTCAGTTTTTTTTATAAATATATATAGAGGTACATATATATTTCTACCAATTCATTTCATATAAATTTTGTGTCTTTTATTACACTCGCTTGTTAATAATGTTAATAATTTTGCACTAGAGGGGAGACAGAGAGCTAAAGAGGCTGGTGTTTCTTTTTGATTTTGTTAAATAATTTTTATTTTAAAAGAACTAGTCATGACTTTTATGTTTTAAATAGTTTTGATTTTTTTTATATATAAGAGAGTGTGTTTCTTTCCTGTTTTTTTTTGTATCTTTAACTTAAGTCTTCTTAATATGCGTGAGCATTTTTGTATTTCTAACAAAAATATATTAAAAAAAAGTTTGATTGATTTTTACCGACTCTAATTTGAAATTGTATAATTTGAGTTAAAGCGTTAATGGTTTTTTGTAGTAGTTTTTTTTTTAAAAGAGAGTTATATATCAATATATGTATTTGTTGGTATATTATGATTTATATTTATGGAAGTTGTTTGAATGTTTTGTAATGCGATAATTATGATTTGAATGTAGGAATGTGTCTAAAATTGAGGCCTACAAAAAGAAAAAAAATATAGAAAAATGAGGTCACAGAAGGTTAATGTAGTTAGGCCTGAATGAAATTGTGTGCAATTGTAAGAAATTGATTAATGTTAAGTTTAAAATATTTAATATTTGAGCCAGTCATTACCAAACTACTTCCAGGTAATGTAAATAATCTGAAATTGTCACTGCAAAGTTTGTTTATCAGTAAGGCCATGGTATTGCCAAGATTATACAATTTCGAGGACAGTATTATGAAAATCTTTTCGATTTTCTCTTTACTATTTTGTAGAAATTAAAAAAAAAACATTCTTTTGATTTAATGCTTCTAAAATTCTCCACACCTTTAGAAATGGCCCTCAAAATATTTATAAAACTTTAAATAATTCAAAACATCTTAAGATTTTCGCTATTATTTGGCCAGCCTTATAAAGAAATTTATATATTTTTTTTTACAGCCTTTTACATACTTTCTTTTACAACACACATTGAAAGCTTTACCAAAACAATAACTTCAGGCTTAATTTTTGAAATAAATTTTTTATTGAATGTGTTAAAATATATAGACACTTCATTACTGACACCATTTCTTTTGTTGGAATTCTTCTCAACAAACACACATTTTATATGTTAAATACTAGAGTTTTTTGTTTTCAAAGATTACAATAAAAATTTATTTCTGCTGCTCATATAATATTTATTTTTTTATATTTATTGTATGCAAATTTCCAGGCATTAAAATCAATCTTAATTTATTTTTATTGGTACTATGCATTTCAGCCATTGCTAAATTAGTGTCTAAACCAAATTCATTTTATTGTTTTGAAACTAAAAATGAATTTTAAAATACTGAAGTGTTAAAACCATTATTGTGCCTATACTTTTAATGTGTATTAGGATGGTTGCCAACTAATGCGAAAGATATTACCAACCAACAGTTTTGTATGGAAGCACTAGACTTAATGTCATAGATTATAAAAAAAATTTATTTAATTATTCCAAAGGTATATAAAATTTAGTTTTCAATTGAAAAGCCGAATGGCATTCAGAATTGAGTAACTGCAACCATACTTGAATTTTTATTTTTTCAAGTTAATCATTGATATGTTACACATCCAATTGCCGACTCAATCAAACATGTTATATTCCTCGAATTGTGTTACACAATCAATTTCCAACTCAATCATAGACGTTTAACATCTTCAGATTCCAGCTCAATCACAAATGTTTTATTCCACAAATTCGCAAGTCAATCGAAGATGTTTTACACTTCCAATTTCCAAGTCAAACATTGATGATTCATATCTTCGAATACCAGCTCAATCATAGATGTTTTATTCCTACAAATTTCAAGTCAATCGAGGATGTTTTACACATTCAATTTCCAACTCAATCATAGGTGTTTTATTCCTCCAATTCGCAAGTCAATCGAGGACGTTTTACACTTCCAATTTCCAACTCAATCATAGATGTTTGACATCTTCAGATTCCAGCTCTATCATCGATGTTTTATTCCTCCAATTCCCAAGTCAATTGAAAATGTGCTACACATTAAATTTTCAACTTAATCATTGATGATTCATATCTTCAAATACCAGCTCATTCATAGATGTTTTATTCCTCCAAATTTCAAGTCAATCGAGGATGTGTTACATATACAATTTCCAACTCAATCATAGATGTTTCACATCTGCAGACTCCAGCTCAATCACAAATGTTTTATTCCTCCAATTTTCAAGTCAGTCGAGGATGTGTTACACATTCAATTTCCAACTCACTCATAGATGTTTCACATCTTCAAATTAAAGCTCAATTATCGATGTTTTATTTCTCCGATTCGCGAGTCAATCGATGATGTGTTACACATTCATTTTCCAACTCAATCATAGATGTTTAACATCTGCAGATTCCAGCTCAATCACAGATGTTTTATTCCTCTAATTCGCAAGTCAATCGAGGATGTGTTACACTTTCAATTTCCAACTCAATCATAGATGCTTCACATCTTCAGATTCCAGCTTAATCATCGATGTATTACTCCTCCAATTCGCAAGTCAATTGAAAATGTGCTACGCATTCAATTTTATATCTTCAAATACCAGCTCAATCATAGGTGTTTTATTCTTCCAATTTTCAATTCAATCGAAGATGTATTACACTTCCAATTTCCAAGTCATGTCTTCGATGATTCATGTCTTCGAATACCAGCTCAATCATAGATGTTTTATTTCTCCAAATTTCAAGTCAATCGAGGATGTGTTACATATACAATTTCCAACTCAATCATTGATGTTTCACATCTGCAGATTCCAGGTCAATCACAAATGTTTTATTCCTCCAATTTTCAAGTCAGTCGAGAATGTGTTACACATTCAATTTCCAGCTCAATCATAGATGTTTAACATCTGCAGATTCCAGCTCAATCACATATGTTTTATTCCTCCAATTTGTAAGTCAATCGAGGATGTGTTACACTTTCAGTTTCCAACTCAATCATAGATGTTTAACATCTTCAGATTCCAGCTCAATCATCCATGTTTTATTCCTCCAATTCGCAAGTCAATTGAAAATGTGCTACACATTCAATTTTCAACTTAATCATTGATGATTCATATCTTCAAATACCAGCTCATTCATAGATGTTTTATTCCTCCAATTTTCAAGTTAATCGAAGATGTTTTACACATTCAGTTTCCACCTTCAGATTCCAGCTCAGTTCTTGCACCGTACGATTACTATTTGTTTCGATCGATGCGGAAATCTAAGCTTCATTTCAGAATAGAGTATCCGGAATTGGCTTGATTCATTGTTGGCCTCAAAAGGTTAACAGTTCTTTTGGCTCCGAATTCATATTTTGCCAGAATAAATATCAAAATAAATGCTGGGTATTTGGAACATTTGAAATGTACTTTAAGTTGGATTGTTCATGAACGAACAATTACAATTGAACAATTCAGTCAAATGTACTGTATGAAGTTGTTCAGTCTTCTTGGGAATTTCGAATTTGAGGAGCAAACCACTGACTATCTTCCTGTGAGAAGATATGATTTTTGTATGGTCAGGTCGCTTTTAGAAGCAGGTTTAAGTTCGTTTTGTTCTGCTAAAATCATTTTTTTGTTTTTAGCCTACAATTGATCGCTTATTTTCTTACTTTATTGCATCGAAGAAGCGTATTTTTGGAAGTGGACAAAAAGCTTTTCTTGCTATTTTTTTAAGAGCATCCTAAACTGTGTAAATTTTGTTTTGGTTTTGAACAGGGTTCACCTAATATAAATATTGGAGTAAATGCTTATTTAGCTTTGAAATTTATACAATTTGAAATAAAAAACAAATATTTTATATATAATAAAAACCTATTGAAATCTCTTCGGTTTATGTGTTTAAACTTCATAAAAAGATTATTTATTATAATGATATTTTCAGTAGGAATCATAATTTAGATTTAAGTCGAAAATATGTTAAATCAACAACAAAAAAAACCTAAAAATAATACACAAAAACATGAAATCTTTAAAAGAAACATATGTAAGCAAATTAGTAAAGATTTTTATGGAGATATATATAGAGTATTATATCTATAAAATCAATACCCTACAAGGTAAATAAAAGGTAAAAGTAAATAAGTCAAATTGTTTGAAACATATGGAAAATATAGAATAACATTATGAAGGGAAAACTAATATGGTGAGAAAATTAAGATTTTATTATTGAACTGCTTAACTTTCGTCTTACCCTTGTGTGGAAAACCACACAAAATTATTATTTTTTATACAAATTTTAAGCGATGGTTTTGAAATTTCTTGACATTTGCTGCCGCACAGAAAATGCATTATTTGAATTAAAAATATTCTTTTTGTGTGGTTTTCCACACATAAGAAATTTCTATGTATATGGAAATGTATTAAGTGATTTAAAAATATCTTTTGATAACTATATATTTACAAAGTTACGTTGCTTACCCTGGTGTGTGGTTTTCAACACATATGTAATTTCTATGTATTTTGTATTAAGGACAAAATTTTTTTCGTCAAATGTGCTGTTTTTGTATAAATATAGCATAGAGAATATATTAAGTAATTTAAAAATACCTTTTGATTACGATATATTTACAAAGTTACGTTGATTAAGTAATTTATAAATACATTTTGATTACGATATATTTACAAAGTTACGTTGATTACCCTGGTGTGTGGTTTTTCACACATATGTAATTTCTATGTCTTTTGCACTAGGAACATCATATTTTTTCGTTAATTTTGTAAAATGTTTTAAAGATATACAAATATTGTTAGCTTAGTCTACAAAAGTACTAGGTCCATTTTCACAAATTATACAGAACATTCGAAAATCCATTGTTTGAAATATTTTTGTTAACTGTTAATGCATTATTATGTTATTGATTGTAAATCTGTTTTTTGACTACAGTTGTTAGTAGGCCTACCTTATGTGTGGAAAACAACACAAGAGGGTAAACCACGTAAGTTGTTTGTCCTTGGACTTGTTTAGTGAAAATTAAGATTTTATTAATAAACATCTTAACCTTCTCAACCCTTGTGTGGAAAATCACACAAAATTAATATTTTTATATATTTTAAAAACTGTGAAGTGATGTTCCTGCAGCATCAATTTAGCACAGAAAATTGATTATTTGATTTAAAAATACTTTTGATAAGGATATACTTGCAAATTGGCGTTGCTTACCCTGGTGTGTGGTTTTCCACACATATGTAATTTCTATGTATTTTGCTTTAGAAACAGCATATTTTGTTGTTAAATGTGCTGTTTTTGTAAATGTGAAGATAAACTAATTTGATGTAACATTTTAAAATAAGTATATAAATATCGTTAGCGTAGTCTACAAAAGTACTAACTCCATTTTCAGAAATTTTTACAGAATGTTCGAAAATCCATTGTTTGAAATATTTTTGTTAACTGTTAATGCATTATTATGTTATTGATTGTAAATCTTTATTTTGACTATAGTTGTTAGTAGACCTACCTTATGTGTGGAAAACAACACAAGAGGGTAAACCACGTAAGTTGATTGTCCTTGGGCTTGTTTAGTGAAAATTAAGATTTTCTTAATAAACTTCTTAACCTTCATCTCACCCTTGTGTGGAAAATCACACAAAATTAATATTTTTATATATTTTAAAAACTGTCACTTTACAGTTGATGCTGTTCCTGCAGCATCAATTTAACACAGAAAATTGATTTTTTTTATTTAAAAATACTTTTGATAAGGATATATTTGCAAAGTGGCGTTGCTTACCCTGGTGTGTGGTTTTCCACACATATGTAATTTCTATGTATTTTGCTTTAGAAACAGCATATTTTGTTGTTAAATGTGCTGTTTTTCTAAATGTGAAGATAACTTAATTTGATGTAACATTTTAAAATAAGTATATAAATATCGTTAGCGTAGTCTACAAAAGTATTAACTCCATTTTCAAAAATTTTTACAGAACGTTCGAAAATTCATTGTTTTAAATATTTTTGATATCTGTTAATGCGTGTTATGTTTTTGATTGTAAATCATTGTTTTTACTACAGCTATTAATAGACCTATCTTATGTGTGGAAAACAACACAAGAGGGTAAACCACGTAAGTTGTTTGTCCTTGAGCTTGTTTAGTAAAAATTAAGAATTTATTAATGAACTTCTTAACCTTCGTCTCACCCTTGTGTGGAAAATCACACAAAATTAATATTTTTATATATTTTAAAAACTGTTACTTAACAGTTGATGCTGTTCCTGCAGCATCAATTTAGCACAGAAAATTGATTATTTGATTTAAAAATACTTTTGATAAGGATATATTTGCAAAGTGGCGTTGCTTACCCTGGTGTGTGGTTTTCCACACATATGTAATTTCTATGTATTTTGCTTTAGAAACAGCATATTTTGTTGTTAAATGTGCTGTTTTTCTAAACAGCACACTCTTGTGTGGTAAACCATATAAAATTAATGTTTTTGTTATACATATATTTTAAAAAATTCTTAAGTGATGTTCCTGCCACATCAATTTAACATAGACAATTCATTATTTGAGTAAAAATACTTATACGTAATGAATATTTACAAAGTATGTTAATTATCCTGGTGTGTGGTTTTCCACACATATGTAATTTCCATGTATTATGCACTAGGAACTGTTGTAAATGTGCTGTTTTTATAAAATATATAAAATATAAACTAATTTTATGTAACAATATTAAATAAATATATAAATATTCTATTTTCAAAAATTTTAGAGAACATTCGAAAATCCTTTGTTCTAAATATTTTTGATATCTGTTAATCTATATTATGTTATTTGAATAAAAAATACTTTTTGATAATGATATATTTACAAAGTACGTTACTTATCCTGGTGTGTGGTTTTCCACACGTATGTAATTTCCATGTATTTTGCACTAGGAACAGCATATTTTGTCGTTAAATGTGCTGTTTTTATAAAATATGTTAAATATAAACTAATTTTATGTAACAATATTAAATAAATATTTTACTAAATCCATTTTCATAAATTTTACAGAATTTTCGAAAATTGTATGTTTTACACATTTTTGACATATGTTAATGGATATTATGTTACTGATAGTAAATCATTATTTCGACTACAGTTGTTAGTGGATTTACCATATGTGTGGAAATCAACACAAGTGTGTTAACCACGTAAGTTGAATCTAATATGAACTATAATCTACCATTTGACTTATGTAGTCCATTTCTTTTTATTTAGACTTTATTTTATTGTATAGCGCTCTTCTCAAATTCATTTTCACCCTAAATATTATGGCATATTTCTTTATTTGGAAAAATATTTCAAAAATTATGAATTTAATAATAATGGCCCACACTAAAAATTCATAGTAAGCTGGTAGAAACCAGACAATGTCATGTCATAAAATTGATTGACAATTTAATTTTAGTAATCAAGTAGACACACACTCCTTAAGCAAACAGAAAAATCCACTAAAATACCAAACGAACTCTATAAATACATATAATAATAATGTGCAAAACGTAGACTCTCTATAAATATATTTACATATACATTTTATATGCTAATTTATGATTATAACGAATTTAATAAATAACACAAGATAAAACATTAAGATATCGATGAATAACAAAAATTTCTGTAAAAACATCTTTAAGCAAAAAGTAACCAAAACAGCGGTCAAACACAAAAATGTTTATCTAATACGATTTTTGGTAAACGGGAAATTAATAACAATAAAGTTGACATGAGATAGCAGGCGAACGAAGCCACTAAAAAAACTAATGTATAGAGAAACAATTTTAGTAAAACAAATAATGATTAAGCTATTCCAATGCTTAGAAAATAGATACAATTTTAATTGAAAATTAAATTGTTTATACAGAATTCCATATAGTTAGAATTTACTACTCAAGTATGTTAAAATAACCTTAAATAATTGTAAACCTAAACCATATTTGTGTCACAAATATTTTGTTTTAAAACTTTAATTAACTTTTTCTTGCTATTTTAATTCAAATTAGATTTTTTAAACAATTGAGGTCATTTGCAATTATGACACTTATTTAAAAGAAAATTTCCAGCTAAAATAAATTATTCAGAAGTACATTAGATACAGAAGTGAGAGTCAAGCTTAAAATGGAATTTAATTAAAATCAAGTGAAATGAGTTTCTTAAAATCGTTTGTCATGAAATTTGGGTGACCATTCAATAATTAGTTTTAACTACTTATTAGAAGTCAACTATAGCGAAAGAAGAATTTGTAATGTAATTTAAAACAAAGAAATTGATTTCGAAAAGTAGAACAAACATTCAAATGACATGCAAACAATTTATTGCTTGAAATTAATGGTTTGAAGAAATTTGAAGGGAAATTCTAAAATATAAATTGCAAAATTTAGAAGTTTTTATTTTCGGAAATAATTTTTATTAATTTCCAATTATCCTCTTTGAAAGCTTGTTATACTTATAATTTGATTTTGGTTTTTTCTTTAGTTTAGCAATAATTTCCTAAAATATCCGACCTTTTATTGCACATGGTGTCCATAATGTTCGTCATCATTGTAATCATCATCGTCATCATCATCATTATCTTTATCAAGCAACAACAACCCCGGGCTATGGCTACTGCATTTGCATACCACGTTTTTTTTTTTCATCTCTCCAATTTTTTTCTTAAAATTTTTTTACAATCTACTACTTTAAGGAAGTCTTCAATACTCTCAAAGACTTTGTTCGATATTTTTTTCTTCCAATTGCTTTGCTTAACACAAAAAAAGGTTCAGTAAACTAAACTTAAGGAAAAAATAAAATACATAAGAGGAAGAAAAAACTGCACACACGCATATGTTACTTTCTACTTCTGTGCAACTTTTCTGTTTTTGTACATTTTCTTCTTACAAATAACTTGCAACAATACACATAGATACATACATGCATGCACACACGCACAGTTTTAAAACATTTACTAAGAAGCTTCATCAAGTCTATCATTATTGCCATGAAAATGTTTTTCAATAATATTTAGTGAACAGAGATGGTTATGTTAGTATAATACAAATATTAAATACTTAATAATTCTTGACTCAACTTTTGAATCTTAATTTTCCCAAGGGAAGTCTATTAAAAGCTATTGTATTCAATAAAGCCTCTATGAAACTTTCTCAAAATGATGCCTTTTCAGTCAAAAGATTTCGTAAACAGATATTTTTACAATTTTAAGGACAATATGTTCAATTCATTTTATACATATTAATTCATGGACAAAAATAACATGGCACTTTTTTGAAAAAGTACTTTTTTCGAAATTTTTTTTTTTTTAAAAAAATATACTTTTTTCAAAACAATACTTTTGTTATAAAAGTATTTTTTTAAATAGAAAATTTGTGACCATAAAAAATTTACTTTTTGTTAAGTGTATAAAATAATTATTTTATAAATTTATTCTTAAATTTCTGCTTTAAATGGAAATTTATTTATTAAAAATGTACTTTCCAAAGAAGTACTATTTAAAAAAAGTAGTTTTTCAAAATAAATAATTTTTAGAAAAGTAATTTATCATGGTAATGTTCTTTTAGAAAAGTACTTTTCTAACTATTCTCTCAAAAAGTCCTTTAAAATAGTATTACACAAAATATTTGTGAACATTACTTTTCTGAACAGATCTCCAATATTATGTTTCACCAAAACTTTCTTATTGAAAAAGTACTTTTGGTAAAGAGAAAACATACTTTTAAACAATTATTTTAAAGAATGCAATTCTTTATGTTGTACTTTTTTATACCAACCATCAAAAAAGATGGGGGTATAAAAGAAGAATTTTTAGCTTTTTTTTTAAACATTTCAGCAATATAAATTTATTCAAAGTATTGACCAATGTTGGCTATGACCTCTTCCTATCACAGCGTATCTTAGAGAGAGTGAAACAAATAGTATTCGGGCAGAGCATGGTCAGACTGTAAGGAGGGTGGGGCAAGAATTTCCAACCACTTTATACTTAATACTTTTTATCAGGAATTGCAACATATTGCCTAGCGTTGTCATCATGAAATATTACGGTTTTATGTCTGTCCGTATATTCTGGATGTTTTCGGCCAATGCTCGCTTCAACCGAATCAGTTGCGTTCGGTACAGGTTTCCTGTGATAATCTGGTCAGATTTTAGCAGCTTAGAATAGATAGGACAATTTGGGTCCCACCAAATACAGGCATTCCTTATCTCCCTGGATATTTGGCGTTGGTGTCTATTCGGCTGTATGGCTGGGTTTCACATACGATCTCTTACTCTTCGGGTTATCATAATGGATACATTTTTCATCCCAAGTAATGATTCGGTGCAAAAATGATATTCTTTAATATCGTTTTTCAAGGTCTCTATTCGCATGGCACCTACTTTCTGCTGCTTTTGGATGAATCCTGCTACTCGCAAACGATTGATAGCTGAGTAGCTCCCAATGATTTTGCAAAGTCTTGTGGAGTTTTACAACAATCTTCATGAAGTAATGCCTCCAATTCCATCTTCCAACTTTTCTTTGTCTTCCATGTCAAAATCACATTCATCATAAGGTTTGGCGAGCAATCGGTGTGCTTCAGCAGCATTTTTTTCAAAATTAAAGAGGTAAAGCTAAACTTCCCGCATATGACGATTCGTTGATACAAAATTCGACATTTTCGAAGCAATAAAACATAGTTCTTATAATGTTCAATAATTAAGTAGGAATAAATGACAACGAAATGAATTCGAAACGTATAAAGAAATTTAAAAAAATAAAAATCCCTGGAATTTCCGGAAGAAATTATGAAAAAAATTAGACTATTTTCTAATGTTATCAAAACCTTGTTGTTATGTTTTAATAGCAAATTTTTTTTAAGAAATTAAAAGAAGTACTATTGTTTAGCTAATTTTAAAACTTTGAATCGACATCCATCCGAATGGATCAGTTCAGCAGTTGTTGAGCAATTTAAGGTTAAATTTTGTATAGCATTTAGTCTGAAAATGCGGATTTTTTTATATTTTTTGCATCAGCTTTACTTATAAAAAAGTTGTAAGCAGGAAGTATATTCGGCCAAGCTCGACCATATAATACCCTACACTATAATTTATTTTCGTTAAAGTGATTTTTAGAAGATGGCATTATATGGGAGCTATGACTAATTATGGACTGATCGCCATGAAATTAGGTCGTGTGATTTATGTCTATATGGAAGTTATTTCTGTTGAATTTTGTGTTCATACCAACATTTTTAAGGTATTTATGGTCGTTAAAGTGATTTTTGGAAGCGGGCCTAATTGGAAGCTATGACTAATTATGGACCGATCATCTTAAAATTAGGTGACATTAATTCAGTTAATATAAAACTTATTTGGAGCAAAATTTATGTAGATACCTATATAAATTAACCATTTACTACCGATAAAGTGTAATGGACCGATTTCAGTCATTTTCAGTAGGCTTCGTCCTCGGGCCGAAGAAAATTTATGTGCCAAATTTTATCGAAATATCTTCAAAATTGCGCCAGTCATATGAACAGGTAAAATAAAAAAAAAAATTGGGAGTAATTTCATTCAAATGAAAAAAGTGTTCAACAAACAGGTCAAAACTGGTCAACAAGTATATATAGGCTTAAAGAGTATACTTTGGACATTCTCCTGGTAGTAGAATTTGTTTAACCCCTTTTGACCATAAGCACTTTTATTCCACTGGAATTCAAATTTGACTAAATTATAGTGACTAAATTATAGGTCTAGTAAACTATCTGAAATATGTACTTACTAAAGATGAAAAAAGTACTTTTTTGGAAAAATAAAATCTCTTTATTCCAGCCCTGATTAACTAGGTGTATGAGGATGTAAAGTGTCTTCTTTTGAATAATTTTATATGTAGATATTTATGTATGTATCCCAGCAGTTAAGCAAGTAGCAATGTATCCCTTAGAGTCACTAATATCTGATAACTTGGCTGACACCAATTTCTATGTTTTTGGTCATTTGATACGTTTGTGCTCTTTGTAGTGCAGATAGAAGTCAATTGGTTACCTTATACAGCCCATGTAATCTAGCATGAATACAATTGTCACTTAAATCGATTAAATTTTACTGCACTCTTGTGAGAGTAATTCCTACAAATTTAATTTATACAAATTGTAGTTATAATTCTCATACAGTTTATTTTATTTTTGTTTAAGTATGCTGATATCTTATGTAACACAGCGTGAAGTCAATTGTCACTTTTGTGTCCCTAAGTAACCTAGAGTGTAGTCACTTTAAACGTTTATTTTGTACTGCATATTAGAAAGTAGTTATTGTACCGACCAGAAGTACTCAATTTGGAGAGTTGTCAGAGGAAGGTTTGTTTACAAGCAATCGATTATTGGTTTGTCTATGATATAAATTTTTAACTGAATATTTGAGGTCAATTAACACCAATGCATTGACTACTTTGGATCTGCTTTAGGCAGTCTCATTGTAATGAAAAAGGGTCAGGATAAAAGGGTTAGGATATGCACGTGTTAAGATAACTAGTCACGTAACTACTTATGTAACTATTTGTCTCCCTTAATCATAGGTAAAATCACTAGTTCGGGACAGTCACCCAGAACTGCTGGGATATTTATATATATGTATGTATGTATGTTTGAACATAGGTGTGTGAATATGTAAAAGTGTTGTTGTGAATTCTTTTACCGCCTCTTAGGCAATATGTTACCAGTACCGTAGCCTAAGACTATTTGCAGTTATGTTAGCTCGTTCTTTTTTTTTTTGTTCGCCTTATTTTCCTCTACTTCTTATGTTCATTTTAATATTAAAAACTAAATTAATTTATCTTGTTCTTTAGCAAACGGTTAGTTGTTGCTGTTTTCTACTGTGGCTGTTGAATTTTATGTTTATTTGTGAGTTTGTAGCATAAACAGATGCCGCTAAATAATGTAAAGTATTACTTTGTATTACAATCATCATTAGAAGTTAAAGTGTGGTGTTTTTCTCGTCTATTTGAAATAAATGCTAATGAGGTTGGTCGTTAATCAGTAAAAGAGAAAGAAAAAAATAAACAAAATGTTTATAGAATAATATAAAGCCTATAATTTGATTTAAAACTTAGAATTTCAAGGCAGTGAAACCTTGTTTTATAATTAAATTAAAGGGTTGACTAACTAAACTTGATAGATTTATAAATTTAAACGAATTTTGGTTAATTTGAAACTAAGTTTTTATTTATTTTTGATTTTGTGACTTATCAGGTTTTAACGCTAAACCCTTCAATTTCAATACGAATTATTTACTTAAAAATCTAAGTTTTTTTCTGAAATTCAAGAAAAAATCGTTTGATTAGTTTAATTACTGCTGCTTGGCCATACTTAAGTCTTAAGACAGCTACATGCACATGTAAAGGTTAATTAGTTTCCATTAAGTGCAACGAATTGATCGATAGTAATCAATTTGATGTTAATAATAATGAATAATTTTAAATAGTAAATCAATATTTTATACTTTTGTATAGAAATCTATTACATTTTAAATTTGTGCTTGATTAAAGCAAAAAAAAAAAATATGGAAAACAAAACTGGTCAAACGTTTGTTGATAACCAGAAACTTAACATGAATGTTAAGCTTAATGAAACTTAATGGTATTTAGGCTATGGGTTGTAACCTTTTGATTATAAGCTTAATTTAATGAATGTTAATGTGGGAATTATGCAAGTTTGTTTCAAAATATACAAAAATGGAAGTCAGTTTCGATTACGCCTACAAATACACAAACATGTAAATTAATTAATGTAATACAATATGTTTACAGTAAATTTTACATTTATAAAGAAATTTGTTTAATATACAAATTTTAAACAAAAGAAAATACCATTTTTAGTTTTAATTGGCTATTTTTATCAGATTCAGGTTTGTGGAGACGGTTTTAGCTTTAGAAAAATATTATTTGTTGTTTTAAATGCGTGCATTCAAAATAGTTTGCTTTATTTGGACACTTTCGACTGTGGAAAGTCACCTGAGAACCACAAGGAAAAGTTATAGAACAACATTTTTGTATATGTTTTCAATAAATCCTAGATAACATGGGGGATCTATTTATTTCACAGATCTGTTAAATATGTAAATTTTCGAGAAATGTTCTGTTTTAGTTAAATAAAATTAGCTCATAAATAATGGACATATACATAGGTGATATTTGCGACATTATAACAATCTCTAATGTCACGAACAATTTTAATTTTAAACAAGTAAGAGAACTGTCTTATATACCCTTCACAAAATTATTCTTGAAAATAAAAATTTTAAATATTTTTATTTATTTTTTAAAAATTTTGTTTTTCGAAATTGTTTTTTAAATGTTTTTTAACATTTTTTTTTTAAATTTTTTAAATTTTTTTTTTTAATTTTTCCAATTTTTTTTAAAAATTTTGTTTTTTTTAATTTATTGTTTGAGGAAAAAATAATTCACTTTGAAAACTATTTTTCCCGATTTTGACCCATTGTAGGTCCAACTTGACATATCTATCATTAGATATCCATATTGTCTATATTAATGACTTGTAATCCAGATATAGATCAACAATAGGTCAATTATCGAGGCTTTCGTGGTTTTTTCCATATAAAATTTGTGGGTCGATTTTTTCGATTTTAAATAGCAACCGAACCGGGTCCACAGCAGATATATTGATATATGAATCATGTATGTAAGTTATTTGGGGGTTAGGGAAAATTGATTTTAACATACAGACGTATAGAAGGACATGGCTATATCTACTGCCCTTTCTATATTGCATATTCAGAATATGAAAGTGAAAAATGGTGAAGGGTATAAAAAGACAATTTAAAAAAAACTCTCTAAACAAGTAAGAAAGTATGGTCAGTCAAGCCCGACCATATAATACCCTACACTAAGTAAAAGAGCAAAAACATTTTTCTTTTAAAATTTCAATAATTTATAATTTTGGACCGCTCACCATGAAATTAGGTCGTGTGATTTGTGTCTATATGAAAGTTTACTATGTTAAATTTTGTGAGTATACCAACATTTTTAAGCGATTTATGCACATTAAAGTGATTTTCGGAAGCGGGTCTATATGGGAGCTATGACTAATTATGGACCGATCGTAACAAAATTTGGTGACATGAATTTTGTATATATAAAACTTATTTGGAGCGCAATTTGTGGACATACATTTATAAATTAAACATTTATGACCGATAAAGTCCAATTTCGGAAGGACATTTGTATGGGGTCTAGGTGAAATAATGGACCGATTTCAGCCAGTTGCAATAGGCTTGGTCCTTGGGCCTATGTACAAAATTTAATCGAAATATCTTCAAAATTGCGACCTGTACTCTGCGCACAAGGTTTACATGGACAGCCAGCCAGCCGACCAGACGGACGGACGGACATCGTTTAATCGACTCAGAAAGTCGATCGGTATACTTTAAGGTGGGTGTTAGACTAATATTTTTGGGCGTTACAAACATCTGCACAAACGCATAATACCCTCCCCACTATGGTGGTGCAGGGTATAACAACATCACTTAAGTCGGGTTTAGCAACATTTCCTATCACTTCCAAAATTTCACCGTCATTATATTTTTTGATTCTGAGTCAAATAACGAATATTTTTTTTTGGTTTTTTTGGCTTTAATGTTCAAAATATTATGAAACTTAATAGTCCCGCCCACCCAAAAGTAGGCGTGACCGAGAATAAATTTTTCGTTATTTTACTCACAATCAATAACTCTAATAACTGTGAACTTTTGGGCGTTATTTAAATTTTTTTTCGACATAAGACATTTATTATTATATATCTCATAAAAAAAACTAAAAAAACTGCTTTAAATTAAAGTAACATAATAATTTTTCCTGTATGTAGACTTTCTTCGGCTACTGTATATCATTTTGAAGGATACATATCTGTCATTTATTCCCACTTAGTTATTCAACATTATGGTGTAATCAACAAATATTTGTTTTGCTTCGAAAATGTCGAATTTTGTGCCAATAAAACGTCATACGCGGGAAGTATTGCTTTACTTCTTTAATGTAAAAATCAGTGTCACTGATTGCTCCGATTGCTCACTAATGCTTACGGGGAATGTGCTTCATCGGTTTCAACGTGCGAGAGATGGTTTGTGCTGTTCAGAAGTGATAAATTTGACACGTCAGACAAATATTGCTCAGGTCAGCCAAAAAAGTTTGAAGACCAAGAAGTATAGGCATTACTCCATGAAGATTATTTTCAAACTCAACAAAAGATTGCTAAATCATTGGGAGCTACACAATCAGCAATTTCAAAATATTTGCAAGCGGCAGGATTAGGGTGGCCCTTAATAAACGAAAGCTTGATTTTGGCCATTCTCACCCCCCAGTTTGGTGAACATTGGTAAAAAAATCAACCTGAACAAATTTTAGGTAAATCGGTTGGGGTTAAGACGTGCCGCAAGCCCTCAGAAGTTTTGAGATGCATCTGCAAGGGGAAAAAATGCATTTTTTTCAGAATGAGACATAAAAAACCTAAATTGGTCAAAAAATTTTAAAGTTATTAAAAATTCCCCAGGCCATTAACGTGTCTCAGGCAACTAGAACCAGAAATGTAGGAACAAAATTAACATATTTTGATAAATATTAAAATAAAAGCTCATTTTTACTTAAAATATGTACATATTAACTTGTTAACCTATTCGCAGATATGATAAAAGAAATAAAAAATTTTTAACGGCAGTTTCAAAATTCCATTTCCAAATTTTTAAAAATTTTGTTAAACAAATATCAGAATTTTTTGATCATCTCATTGGGATTTATTGAGAACATAATAGGAAATAAAAATATGGAAAAATTATGAAAATATGTGCTCTATTTTCTTACTCTTATGAACTTTAAGTAAAACCTATTCAGAATATTATAGCCCAAATAATTCTAAATAGACTCTGAAAGCTTTATTAAAATTGGAAAACGTTAAACCTTAAACGTTAAACTTTAGGCATACATATTTTAAAGTTTTTGTAGACATCTTTGGCATTCGAAGCTAGATCTCAAACAAAAAATATGTTGCTAATGCAAAATACATAGATATATCATATGTGTGGAATACAACACATGAGTGCTTTCTTTCACGTGTCATATATTTTTCTTTAAGAGTATCTTTAAGGTTAAAGTAATTTAAATTGAATGTGTCTCCAATAAAATCTCATCCCACCTCGTCCTTCCTTTTTTATAATTTACATTTTTAACGGCAACGACTTTGTAGAAAAATTACGGCAAATTTTCTATTTCAATGAATTTCATTGTTATTAACACAATTTTTCTAAACTGAAACTATGTAGCATTAGAAATCATAACAAATAACCAATGAAACTTATTTAAAACTGTTAAAAACAACAGATTTTGGAACGTTTTTTATGTCTCCTTTAAAATTTTTAAAAAATGTAGTTATCACATTTGCACATTAAGCTAACGAGACATATGATCCAGCACAGCCAAATTCATCACAGTTTCATACAAATTTTGGGGAAATTTTTATAAAACTTAATTTAAGCAGTCTTAATCCTTTAATCATAATATAAACTAAAATCATAGGGATCAGTATCTAACATTTTGCGTGTAAATTATCATTATTTACACTTTAGACAGTCATTATTTAAAGTTTATTTTTTTTTACCAATGATACTTTTGTTAGTATCTTATTTGAATAAACTTCTTAACTATTTCCATCAAAATAAATAACTTTTGGTTTTATTTTAAAAAATATTCTAAATATTAATAAACTATTTAAAATACTATGATCAATTTGGCCTAGATTATAACAATTTGTGCTAAATATACAGTAGCTTAATAAAAGTATTATGAAAACCTTGTTAATAGCTTTTGTTTACTAAAAATTTTTGTATTAAATATTTTAATTTCCATTTCATAACTCTTTTTTTTTTTGATATTTTTAAAACCCAAATCAAAAGACTTTAGCTAGCAACTTTATTTTTGCTCAAGAATTTCTTTTAAATCCCAAAATGAATGCCTTGTTTATTGTTTTTTCGTTTAAGTAGAAGTAGAAGTTTTGTTTTTTTGTTTTTCAAAAAATCATCACTGCTATCTAATCCTAAACATTTCATTTATTCAATGCTTTTGTTAAGAAATTCAAAACCTTTTAGCTATACAAACAGTTTTTGTTTTTTTATTTCATTCTATGGTTTTTGCTGTTTTTTGTTTTTGTTCAGTTTTTTTTATTGTGTATTGTATTATATTGAGCTGTGTTGTGTTTCTTAAGAGCTTATGAAAACCGGCTTATTAGCTTTTTTTCTCGTTGAAAAACTTCTTTCAATACTACTAGCAAATCATACTCTCTCATTTGACAAAACAAAGCAAGTAGAAAAAAACGGTTTAAAATAAAACAGAGAGTTTAAGATCACTCTCTGTTTGTAACGGAGAGTAAAGTTAAAAGAATATCAAGTTTTTTAATGCATGTGTATGGGTTTGTTTACAAATATTCAGTTGTCTTTTGAGCCAAATTCAATGGGAGTAAAAATACTCGTATTTTTATGGGGACTCATAGTATCGGTATTGGTGATCGTAGTAGTAGGCTCCTAAACAAAATACTAACGTCACCAGCAATTGTTAAGATCAGCATTCTATGTATGAATCTGTTTGTATGTGTGCGTGTTAAAATATGTTTGTTTACTCGTATTTGAAATATTGAAAGAAAAAAATAAAAAAAAAATCTGAAAAAATACCTTTATCAAAACAACGTGCTTTGGTTTATAACTCTCTAGAGTATTATTTTGTTTAAAAATTTATCTTATGGCTCTTTTGAAATTTTGCACACTGTAAGTGAGTATTTGAGCGTTGTGAGAGTTAGGGAATCTCGTGTAACATTAACAACAAGTGTGGTGAATTTGTGAACATGTTTTTGTTGCTCCCAATGGCTGGTTTTTTCATCTCGTTGTATGTTTTTCTGTTTTTTTTAGTAAACACTAAAATTTATTTATATTTTTTTTCAACTTTTTGTAATTTTAGCAGTTTTAGAAGGTAAACCTATGTTATGCTAGACATTACATTCATAGAAATAATAACAATAATATTAAATTTAATACATATTTGTTTTTCTTAAAAAAAAATTAAACATTTTTAGCTGTCTGTGAAACTATTTCATGATTCTAAGGTCGAACAATTATAATAATGCCAAGAGTTTTAAGATTTGTTAGGTTCTTAGAAGAAATAAATATATTTGGATTTAGCTTTATGGCAGGAAATAAAAATTTTCAACAAGTCATCATCGGTCTTATCCGTTTCATATTTTAGATAATGCAAAATCTGATAAAATATTTGAAATTCTCTTTGATTTGTCTTTTATCGAGCTTGAAAGTTAAAATCGCTTAATTTCTAATGTATATAAAATTTTAATTTAACTTAAGCTTATTAAATTTTTACAATATTAATCTCATATTAATGGTTATTTGCGCTAGATTCAATATATTTTCCTAAAACTTCTTGTCTTTTAAACACAGAGTATTTAACCAAAATTTCTTAGAACAAAGTATATCTCAAAACAGACATCTTTCATTTTCTAATGATTGGAATAATAAACATTTAGTAAACATTTCCTAATAATTCGAAGAATTATCAAAAACTTCAAATATATCCTATATACAGAAAAAACAAATTAAAAATTTCAATAAAGTTTTTAATAAATATTATTATTCCAACATGACTTTTTTCTCCATATTTTTTATTCTGAATTTCATGATATTTTATAATAAATTGCATTATCTAATGAATTAGTTCAACAATGTTTTTATAAATAATAGCCATATATGTATTCAAGATGAATTAACAAAATCTGAAACGTAAAAAATATCATTAAACATGATAGTAACAAAAAAAATTAATGCATTTAATCATCTTAAACTAACAATTTCGAGTATATTTTAAATTTAAATTTTTGAACAATACAAAAATATAAACGAAAATTACAGAGAAAATTCATTCTTTAGCCGTACTGTCCGTATGTAGAATAAGCTTCCTCCTGAAGTCTTTCCTGTCACTTTCAATATAGGAAAACTCAAATCTAATGTCCACAAACACTCCTCCCTCTATCCTCCCTCCCATAACATATTTTCCTAGTTCCAATACAATGCTTCGCATGAGTAGGGATCATCCCCTGAGTGCTGGTCCAAGAAAAAACAAGTAAGAAAGTATAATACCCTACACTAAGTTAATGAGCAAAAACCTTTTTCTTTTAAAATTTCAATAATTTATATTTTTGAGTGATTTTCGGAAGTCGGCCTTATATGACCAATTATAGACCGATCACCATGAAATTAGGTCGTGTGATTTATGTCTATATGAAAGTTAACTATGTTCAATTTTGTGAGTATAACAACATTTTTAAGTGATTTAAGCACGTTTAAGTAATTTTCGGAAGCGGGTCTATATGGGAGCTATGGCTAATTATGGACCGATCGTAACAAAATTTGGTGACATGAATTTTGTATATATAAAACTTATTTGGAGCCCAATTTGTGGAGATACATTTATAAATTAAACATTTATGACCGATAAAGTCCAATTTCGGAAGGACATTTGCAAGGGGGCTAGGTGAAATAATGGACCGATTTCAGCCCGTTTCAATAGTCTTAGTCCTTGGGCCGAAAAAATAATATGTACCAAACTTGATCGAAATATCTTCAAAATTGCGACCTGTACTCTGCGCACAAGGTTTACATGGACAGCCATCCAGCCAGCAAGCCAACCAGACGGACGGATGGCCATCGTTTAATCGACTCAGAAAGTGATTCTGAGTCGATCGGTATACTTTTAGTAAAATGAAATATTTTTATAAATATTTGGAACGTCATTTATCTTAAAAACTAAACAAAATATAATAAGGCGATTTTTTCCCTGAAGAAAAATATAAAATTTAAATTAATTTAAAATTTTAACAATTAAAGATATCATAACAAAATTTGGAACTAATATAGACTCATATAGCCTTAAAGCAACGGTATTATTAGTTTTAAATTTATTTATTTTCAAATACCGAAATTCCTAAAACGGGGAAAATGTGTTCCAAAAACTGATTTTTTTTTAGAAAAGTGTCTACTGTGACGTTATTTACCGTATGATAGTAAAAGAAAATTTGTAATTATTTAAGAAACATATAGGGCTATACAAATCTGGAGCTCTTTTGAGCATAGCTGCTTTGCCTTTTTAGAATTTATTACTTAAACTTAATTTTTTTTATTAAATTGGCCAAGTTTGGATAGGACTGGGGACATTATCTTAAATGAGTCAAATATTGCTTTACACACTTTTGTATTATGCTATCTTTCTGGATGGTTAACAGCTGTATATAGCCCCGAAGAAAATGTTGTTCTACAAAAGATTGTCTTTTCTGGGAAAAAGCTTAAACAATATGGCCCTTTTGACATGTTCCAACTTTGGATTCGTATAATATTTTATAGGGACTAGATAACTGTTATCAAGTTTCTTTTATTTTATTCATAATTTTATACCAATATAGGTGATATCTTAGAAATTAATTTCGACCCTCCGTAGGCCCGCCATATCTAAAAAAAACATGAAAAGATCGAGCAAAATTAAAAAAAAATAAATCAATAAACCTCAACTAACTGGGATAACCTGTTTTTAGATCTTCTCAAGAACTACTTATATTTAAAATTTCAGCTCATTGGGATTATAAATGGATTTTTGGCGATTTTTTTTTAAAAAATTTGAGACCCGAGGTGACCAAATCTCATGGGCTATGCACTGGCCCCCATTAGCGCTAGGAAGCTGAAGAAACATAAATCAATTCAGAAACACCTCATCTCTTAACATCTGAAATTTTGTAATAATATCTCTAATAGTTCCCGTGTTACCGAATTATTTACAAAAAAACATTTTTAAACCACCGTGTGATGGATTGCCGTTTTTGCTCAATTCTCCCTCAAAATTAATCAGTTGCGTTCGGTACAGGTTCCCTGCAATCGTCTGGCCAGATTTCAACAGCTAATAAAAAATAGGACCTTTTTGCTCCCACCAAATACAGAGCATTACCTTAGAGCCATGGATAATTGGATTTGGTGTCGATTCGGCTGGTTGGAAAAAAATTAAGAATGAATTTTCCAAAAATTCTTCAAAGAACCCTAATCATAGTAATTATTTTCTTTCTGATAAAAATGCTTTTATGAGCAATAAATGTGAATAAATCACTAAGATTTTAAAACTTCATACAAATGTACACAAAAACGAAGACACATTTTTGCAAATATATCACTAAATTGCAATTATCTTAAGAACCCCTATCGCAAATCTTAATCCAAAAATCTTTGAAAAATAGAAAATACTTTCGTTGAGATATCCTTTATTCAAGGACGATTTTCTGTGTAATATCCTGTTTTGCACAGAACAAATTCTAAAAGCTATATTTCATCAGCTTTAATGTGAAATCAAAAACAAGTAAGAGTGCTATATTCGGCTGTTCCGAATCTAATATACTCTTCACCAAATTATACTTCAAAATTTTAAATATTTTTAGGTAAACAAAATTAAATTTTTATCCAGTTGTTTTTTTAATTTTTTGGAAAAAAAATTTTTTCGATTGTTATTTTAATTTTTTTTTTAAATTTAAAATTTTTTTTTTGTTTTTTCAATTTTTTTGGTGAAATAAAAATTCGGGTTTTGACCCATTGTAGGTCCAACCTACTATGGTCTTATATACGTCGTTGCAAATGTCTTTGAAATATCTATCATTAGATATCCATATTGTCTATATTAATGTCTTAGTAATCCAGATATAGGTCAAAAATCGAGGTTGTCTTGGTTTTTTCCTCATATCTCAGCCATTTGTGGACCGATTTTACTGATTTTAAATAGCAAAATTCTCGAAAGCATGTCTGACAGAATTATTGAAGATAGACAGACAGACGGTCATGGCTTAATCGACTCCGCTATCTATAAGGATCCAGAATATGTATACTTTATAGGGTCGGAAATGAAAAATATAGAAATTACAAACGGAATGACAAACTTATATATACCCTTCTCACGAAGGTGAAGGGTATAATGACAGAATCTGACTAGAAGTTCAAATGTTATTAACAGTTTTACTTTAGCTATTTTGCTAGCATCTATTTAAAAATATGAATTTTGAACCTCTATGAAACCTAAAGTAAAGCGAATTTCGTAATTCCGATAAACCTTAAAATTTGTATTTGGCCATGGATGCATAATGCATACCAAATACTATCAAATTCAGGAGAATAAAGATTAAAAAATTTATTATTTTGATCGAAATTTTTCGTTCATTTAGTAAATTTCTTAGTATTCAAAATACTAAAGCAGCATTTTGAAATCTAAAAAGGGAAATTTTATAAAATTGTTTTCAACTCTTAGTTGAAATCCTTCACTAAAACTTTGCTTTATTTTGACATCCCTTCAAAGTTATATAATCAAATTAAATATAAACAACTTTATAAATGCAAAAGAAAACCAATTCAACTTTAACACTGCAACTAGTTATTATGTTTATTAAAGTGTTTTGTTGTTTAATAAAAATTTCCTTATATGAAAAAAACAGAGATTTCTTACAAAACAAAAGTTGACGGCCTATAAAATTAAAAAGTCATTATGCAAATTACTGCAGTTGATATGTTGCTAAGATATTTGTTGCCATCAGTTAATTTAAAAGACAACATAATTCTGTTATAAGCCATGCAAACAAAAACAACAAAATAATATAAAAGAAAACAACAACAATAAAAAGTTACATGCTAAATTACATACAATTATTGTTTCTATACAACAGCAACAGAAAAAAAAACAACACCAGAAAACTAAAATTAAATAAAATTCAAAAACCAAATAAGTTTTGTTGCTGGTAATAGTGGTGGCGGTGGTGGTGGTGACGATGATTGTTTTTTATATAAAATACTAGAGACTGTCGGCCTAGGTCTGACATAGCAAATGACTGACAGTCTTAGCAACAGAAATCTTTAGTTTTCTTTTCCATATTATTTGTTTTAAGTGCGAATAAATGGTTTTTCGTTATTTTCTTTAGATCATTATTGCACTGTGTAGCTACATTTTTTATATAATGTGGGAAAATGTGTAAGAATAAAATTATTTTATTAAAAAAAACACACAGAAATAAAGTTAGTTGTTAGGGTTAGTAATTGTAGGTTACACAATCTATTTTTACATTTTTTGTTAGTTTTATGCAGCTTCGAAGGGCAAAAATGTTGAGTAGTTTTCTAAGGTCTCTCTAAGGAATGTGATTTCAGGCATGATAACTATCAAGGAATGTTTTTTTTTTTTTTGTTCGTTTGGTTTGTTTTATGTTAAAGGGTTTCTTTGAAGATACTTTTGTAGAATTTCCAATGAATTTTTTTTTAAGTTGAAATGTAAAAATGTTTGTTAAGAAAAATAAATGATAGGTAAAACGAAAGATTTAAGACACAGACTTGCAAAAATTGTAATTAAAACACGACTGTAAATTGTATAAGATAATGAATTAATATAAAAATAAGGTGGTAAGAAAGTACATATTCAACAATTAGGAGTGCTGTGCCGAATCTTATATACCCTACGTTAAGATAAATATTAAAATCAATTTTAGGTGAAAAAAATTTAGAGCAAAAAAAATTTGAGTGAAAAAAATTCTTGGCGAAAAAAAAATTTGGTAAAACAATTAATTTTTGGTGAGAAAAAAAATTTTGGTAAAAAAAATTTCGTGAATAAAAATTTGGTGAAAAAAAATTGTTAAAAAACTAATGGATAGTTTTTGTCTTGCGCAATGTATGCTATGTACAAATCGAGGCAGTCATGGTTATTTGCCTATATCTCACAAATTTATACATACCCTTTTATTCAAATTATATTACAAATGTATGTATTACCAAATTGTATTGTATATTAGCCATTATTATTCAGAATACGTGAAAAATAGTTTTGTATAACTTAAAAATGAAGGATTTATAATAGATGGTGTATCCTTTAAACGCAGTTTTTGATTCTAATCTGTCATTTATTCTCACTTACTTATTGAATATTATAGTGTAAATAACAACGTTTTTTTTTGCTTAGAAAATGTCGAATTTTGTGCTCACAAAGAGTCATATGAGCGAAGTTTTGATGAAGTTTGAATGCGTTCCATCGGTTTCGTCGCAGGAGATGGTTTTTGCGATTCAGAGGTGATGACACTGAAGACAAAGATCGCCAAGGCCAGCCAAAAAAGTTTGAAGACAAATCATTGGAGGCATTACTCTATGAAGATTATTGCAAAACTGAACAGCAGCTTGCAAAATCATTTGGAGATACACAAGCAGCCAAATATCCATGGCGCTATCTTCTGTATTATCTGTATTTGGTGAGAGCAAAAGGGTCCTAGCTCTAATGAGCTGCTGAAATATGACCAGACCATCACAGGGAACCTGCACCGAACGCAACTGATTCGAACAACTGTAGCGAACATTGGCCGAAAAACGCCCAGAATATGCTGCCAGACATGAAATCGTAATATTCCATCACAACAGCGCTCGGCCTGTTAAAAAGTGTTTAGAATGAAGTGGTTGCCTCACCCACTTTATAGTCCTGACTATGCCCCGTCCGACTACTATTTGCTTCGATTGATACAGAATGCTCTCTCTGGAATACGCTTTACTTTGGAACAGAGTATCCGATACTTGATTCGTTCTTGGCCTCAAAATATGAGCAGTTCATTTGGCTCGAAATCCGTATGTTGTCAGAAACATGGGAAAAGTTCAAGGCTAACAATATCCAATATTTTTATTTAATTTATATTGTACAAATTTTTCAAAATAGAAACTTAATAGTTGATAAGAACAACAGCCTAACTTTAGACATTTCTCTCTCTGACAACCCTGCTACAATGAAATCACAAATTTAATTCCCAGAGATCTCAGTTACTTCTAGTTTATCTCACAAAATTTTTAATGTTTCGACTAAATAAATTGATATTGTCTAAGGCCACATTTAATCAGACATTAATCTGATCCGTCAGTACTCTAGGTTGCTTTAAAAGCAAAAGACCATTTCGCCTGACAAAGCCCATATAAAACGCCGCATTGGCGAGCGATTTCCGAAATAAACCAAGAATAGATCCTTCTCTGATATTCCTACACCTCATGACCAATTACCCAGCATAGTGTCAAGACTTTTAACATTACAAAATGTTAAATGTGTTTTTAAGAAATAATTGGAAGCAATTATTGAAAAAATACTAAATTTCCTTGAAATACGTCAATTATAAATCGATCACCATGCCAACCAACTGTTACAAGCTGCGTCTTTTGGTTTGTGTTTGACAGCCTTTGATAGCAGAATACGGCGTTACTTGAGGAGATAATGGAAAAGTGAATTTCATGTGCTCATTAAGCATTATTTTTTTAAAAAAACTACCTAATGTGACCAAGAAAAAAATTATTTTGCACCAGAAAAAAGCTAGGGTGCATAAATGTGCCGTGGCAAAAATTCACGAATTCTGCAACGAATTTCTTCTTCATCTGCCCTATTTGCCGGATTTAGCATCGAGTGACTATTTTTTGTTTCCAAACCTGAAGAAATGTCTCGGCGGAAAGAGATTTGACTCTAAAGATAAAATCATCTCACAAATAAATGCCTATTTTGATGACCTCGACAAATCTTGTTTTTTGAAAGGCATACAAATATTGGAGAAACGTTGGACAAAGTGACTATGTTGAAAAGTAAAATAAGTTTTTATCCAAAAACCTGTGTTTCATTCAAAAAGTCACGGACTAATTGACGCGTCCTCGTATTAAAAACACAGGATTTTAAAACATTTTTTGTGTCTCCTGTAAAATGTGTAAAAAAGGACTTATCACGTTTGCATACTAAGTAAGGTAACGATTTATCTATTAGTTTATAAAGCATTAATTACCAAATTGCTCCCAAGTAATGTAGCCGGTAAGTAGTAGTCAATACAAGCAGAAAATTACAAAACTATTTTATTTTCTATTTAAATTCATCATTTCTTGGCTTATTTAAGTTTGATATAGAAGATTTATGCCAGTTTCCTTTGATTTAGTAACTCTTGAACACTTTTTTTAAACTATTTTTTGTTTGTCCGATTGATGTTTCATCTTGCAAATATAAATAAGTTTTAAGATTTGCCTTACTTTGTATAAGCTTTAGCTCAAATTACACAATTCCAGTTTTGTGTTGTTTTGGTTTTTTGGTGCTTTCATCAAAGAAATTCATCAATAGTGACGGAGGTCACTATTGATTATTTCTTAAGAAATTATGAGGTCTTAAAAATTAAAGAATTATAAATAAATTTCTTTAACCTCTCATAACTTCTTTTTAAAAAAGAATATACAATATACAATTTCTTTTATTATTGAGGATTTTTGGCAAAGCTGCAACAAAACAATGTTAAAAATGCTGAAACGAGTGAGAACAAAAGACATGTTTCAACTTTTTGGCATTGTTCTAAAATTTTTATTTTTTGTTTTTTTTTTGGTGGTTTTTAATTTCTTCCTGGACCAAACTTCAATAACATGTTCACTAAAAGAAGATTTTGGTGCTGGTTTTTTTTTTAATTTTATTTTTTGCAGTTAAATAAATGTTGTTTAAAGAAAACCCCAGAAGAAGAACAAACAAACTTTTAAAATGAAATAAGAAATATAAACAGAATGAATAAAAATAAAAAAAACATAAAATATACAGCCTGAATTGTTAGATGGTTGATGGGTTGTTTTGTATGGCTGTTGGTTGGGATGGATTGCTGGCTGTTGAGTAGATGGACGTTTTGTATGAATTGTTGACTGTTAACAAAAAAAAAACTCTGAGTAGAAATCGTCAAAATTCATCATCATGTAGAAGCCGCCGCTGATGCTGAGTTTGTTTTAAAGAAACCAGTAAAATTTTTGTTTCAAGCGAAGAAAAAAAAACACATTTTACTGTTTTATGCTTAAAACCTCAAAATAAAAAAAAAATAAAAACGAACTTCAAAACGTTGCCAGCCATTTGTATTGGCTTAATGTTGTTTATTGTTCAAGTTAATGTGACGTCTTACTAACACACTCACTGTCTCCTTAAGACTCATATTGTGGTATATAGAAATTTAAAATTTCAAAACGGGGGAGCAAATTACCCTTTGGGGCGGCTGCGAATGGCATTTGAAATGGGGATAATTGCAATGGCATGGTGGTTAATATTAAAAACTCAATTCTTATTGTCTTGTTTTATTTTTTTTATATATATAGTAAATGTATAACTAACTAACTGTCTGTCTGTCCGTCTGTCTTGGCTTCTACCTACATTTAAGTTCTGTTAAGGTTTGTTTAAGGCTATTTTCAAAATGTGGTTCTGTTTTTGAACTTTTTTTTTTCATTCTTTCTGCTGTTTCATATGCTGTTATTATTATCATTATTATTGTTCGTTTGCTTGATTTGGTACAAGATGCCTCCTGCAAACATTTTCAAAGAAAAAAAAAACAGAACTTCATATTATGGGTTTTTTATATTTTTTGTATGTTCATTCTGTTTCTTGGCAGTTTCTTTTATTTCTGCTGCCTTATTCATGTACTACTAATGTTAATAATATAAGTTCAAATTACTCTTTTTTTTCTTACTTCAATTCTATATTTCTTTTTGAGGTTTTTATTTGTTTTTGGTGTGTCTCTGCTGCACTACCTTTAGTTGAAGATTTCAACAAATTTCAAATAAATATATAATTGGTCTCATGGTGATGGGGCTTCCGCTGTCTATATGAGTTTTTAATTTTATTCATTTGTTGTTGCTTAAAATTTCATATCAAAGAATATGATATTTTTTTGTTTGAAAAGCTAATGTAGGTTATGATTAAAGAAATTATAGGAATGTAATTTTAGCTGAAACCACAACAATAGTTAGAAAAAATAAAATTCGAAATTTAATTGGTTTTTAATTTTCTAAAAATTTAACAAAATATTTCATTATAACTGCTAATATATTCTTTTGTTGCCTTAGAATTATTTAAAAACATATAAGCAAATGTTAGAAACCAGTTAATGTAAAAGCCTATTACACATGTAACAAACAAAAGTTTTGAGAAATATTTAGTTTTCATTAACATATAAATAAAGTAAATATTTGTAAAAGAGAGAAAGAGAATTTATGTTAAAATAGTTTTATAAATATCGAATAGAAATAACAAATGTGTTGAAAACCACACACTAGGGTAAGCAACGTCACTTTTTAAATATCTCGATTTCAAAACATATTTTTGAATCAGTAAATGTGCTAAACTGAAATTTTAAGAAATTTTATGAACACAGCTTAAAATGTTGTTTTAATTTATAAAAATATATATTATGTGTGGTTTTCAACACAGGGGTGTGATGACGTATAATTTTACATCTGAGAATCACTTGAGAATATAATTTGAGATCAGACTGCGATTAACAATCGTATTTCAAATATGTGCAAAATACATACAAAATAACATATGTGTGGAAAACCACACACCAGGGTAAGAAATGTCACTTTTTGAATATCTCGTTTTCAAAATATAATTTTGATGAAATTTCATAAAAACAGCTTAACATTTTTTTTAATTTATGAAAATATGCATTTAGTGTGTTTTTCCACACAGGGGTGAGATGTGGTATAATTTTAGCTCTGACAATCACTTGAGAATATCATTTGACATAAAACAATCATATTTTAAATATGTGCAAAATACATAGAAATTACATATGTGTGGAAAACCACACAACAGGGTAACCAACGTCACTTTTTAACTATCTCGCTTTCAAAATAAATTTTTGAATCAGTAAATGAGTCGTGTGTGCTAAACTGATGTCAAGAAATTTCATGAACACAACTTAAAATTTGGTTAACTTATAAAATATGCATTTTCTGTGGTTTTCCACACAAGGGAGGAATAATTTTAATTCTGATGATCACGTCAGAATATCATTTGACATGAAACTGAGACTAAAACTCAGTAGAAATTACATATGTGTAGAAAACCACACATCTTCACTTTTTAAATATCTCGCTTTCAAAATATATTTTTGAATGAGTTGATGACTTGGGTGAGCTAAACTGATGTCAAGAAATTTCATGAACACAGCTTTACATGTTTTTATTTATAAAAATATCCATTTTGTGTGGTTTTCTACACAAGGGTGAGGTGAGGGATAATCTAAGAATCACTTGCGAATATCATTTAACATCAAACTGAGATTAAAAATCATATTTCAAATATGTGCAAATTACATATGTGTGGAAAACCACACACCAGGGTAAGCAACGTCACCTAGATATTCTAAATATAATTTTGATGAAATTTTATGAACACAGCTTAAATTTTTTTTAATTTATAAAAATAAGCATTTTGTGTGTTTTTCCACACAAGGGTGAGATGAAGCATAATTTTAGCTGTGAGAAGCATTTGAGAATATCATTTGACATCAAACTGAGGTTAAAAATCATATTACAAACATATACAAAATACATAGAAATTACTTATGTATGTGTGGAAAACCACACACCAGGGTAAGCAACGTCACTTTTTAAATATCTTGTATATATATGAATATTTTTTAATCAGTAAATGAGTTATGTGCGCTAAACTGATGTCAAGAAATTTCATATTTATAAAAATATGCATTTTGTGTGGTTTTCCACACCAGTGTGAGATGAGGAACAAATTTGATATCAAACAGTGATCAAGAGTCATATTTTAAAGATGTATTCTCTAACATACCTAAAATGGAAATAAAATCTTAAATTTAAAATCAATATGTTTCTGATAATTACAATTGATATGAAATGAAAACTGAAGTGCAAAGTTTCAACTGTTTTCTTAGCTTCTAGTCAAATGATATTGTATTAAACTTACCTTTAAAATACACCTGCCCTTTGCCTCATTCTCCGCCACTGTTATATTATAATAACTATGCTCGAATATGGGTTCATTGTCATTGACATCATGTATGGTAACCAAAACCGTGGCTGTTGATGACAAAGGAGGATGACCATTGTCATGAGCCACCACAGTAAGTTGAGGCACTGGCTCTGTTTCACAATCAATATGAGTTTTTGTTGAAATCAAACCCGTATATTCATCAATGACAAACCATTGTGAATGAGAGTCCGGTGTATCCAATAAACTATAAGTGACAGCCGAATTATTGCCCTCATCTCTATCATAGGCATAAACTTGAATGACAGAAGTGCCAGGATCAGAAATTTCCATAACATTGGCCTGATATACAGCACGCTCAAATTCGGGAGCATTATCGTTGATATCAGTGACACGCAAGTGTATGGTCTTGGAGGCATGTAGGGGAGGAGTGCCATTATCGGTAGCCACCACGGATAGAGTGTAATTGGGTGTTAGTTCTCTATCCAAAGTCATGTTGACTATAACCAGATAAATAATATTGTCTCTGGTAGTCAAACCAAAATGACCATCTCCTCCGTTTAAAGTAACATTAACATTGGCATATTCAGTTTTGGAATCGGGATCATGTACCGATATTCTGGCCACAAACTCACCCGGCTCAGCAGATTCTGATATCTTGGGTGTGGCATCATCACTCAAGAATATAACATTTATAGTGGGCTGATTGTCATTAACATCGGTTACTTTAATGGAAACAAAGGCCGTGGTTTCCAATGGCGTCTCGCCATGATCCTTGGCTACCACCACCAATTCATGCAATTCCTTGGTTTCAAAATCCAATGCCTTATTCACAGAAATCCATCCGGTTTTTGCATCTATGCGAAACATTTGTTCTCTATCACTTTGTCGCCGGTTAATGGAATACTCTACAAAACCATTTTCCTCAAAATCGGCATCTGTGGCAAACACCTGCAAGACCATGGTACCTATGGTGGCATTTTCTGCAACTGTGGCAAAATAACGACTTTGATTGAATATAGGCTGATTGTCATTAACATCTTGTATGGTTATATTGACGGTCATCTGGCCCCTTAATGGAGGACTTCCCCCATCCAAGGCTTCTATGACCAGACTATAGAAAGGCGTTGTTTCGCGATCCAAAAAACCATTGATTTGTAAATCCAAATATAAAACACCATCACGTTCGCGATGCGACGACAAACGAAAAGCATTGTTCGTATTACCCGACACGATATTATAACGCTGAGTATTATAACGACCGAGATCGAGATCACGCGCCGGATGTAACGTCCTTTTAACGTCTCGTGGAGTATTTTCGGGAAATTCAATATTCATAACCGCCGTCGGAAATGTGGGTGCATTATCGTTTTCATCATGCACCCGTATTAATACGCGCACATTTTCACCACTCAAGGGTATGGCCACCAAACTGTAGGAGGCTCTTGTCTCACGATCTAAACGCACTTTTGTTCTTATCTCGCCCGTTGTATGATCAATAGCTAAGTCGGTATCCACACCACTGCCCGGTACGGGCACAATTAAATACGGCGGTCCACTATCCACACCCGGCAATTGTTCGCCTATATAGCCAATCTGATGGCCCATGGGCACACCTTCCGATACATCTAGTTCTCTTATCAATTCCGCTGTGGTAACACCCACATTTTGCCAAAAAATTCCCAGAAATACTAATAATGGCCAGCAGGACCAATGATGACTGTGTTGGTTGTTGCTAGTAGAGGCTACAGAATTTCTAGATTTTATAACTCTTCTCCGATATCGATGATTCATGGTGTATTCTGTTTGTTTTTTCAGTTTTATAAATGTATTTGTATTTGTTTTGGCCTTAAAATTTATTATGTTTTCAGTCGTTTTCAATGGCAGTTTAATATTTGCCATTTTTGTGTGTGTGTTTGTTTGAATTTATTATTATTTGTTTTAATAAAACAAAATTAGTTCGTTATTTAGAGGGTTTGTGGTAGTTATTTTTAGGGAATTTAAGTAGCTTTTGCTCTATTTTCAAGAGCGAGAAGCTACTTAATTTATTTTGCTTGGTTTTTTTTATTGGGAATTTATTAAACCCTTTTTGTTGAAAGTTCGTTTTTAGTATTCATGTTGATGCTGCTGTTGTTAAAGATGCGGGAAGATGTCATTTCATAACATTTTCGAGAAGATCTAAAATGGAATAGAAAAAAGAACGAATTTAGTGGTTTTGATTTTAAACGTAAATGTTTTGAGAGATTATTATAAATGAGAGAGAAATGTTCAATATTGTAATTTATTTTTAGCTTTTTGCATAAAACATATTTTTCACTTGAAATATTTAGAGAAAGCTTTTTTCCAATTATTGTTCCATACATTTTTTTAAAAAGAAAAGTTAATCAGAATATAATATTTCCATAAAAAAATATTAGAAAAAATTAAAAAAAAAAACAATTTTCAAAAAAATAAAATTTTTCCTAATAAAAGCTCTCAATAAAATTGTTTTTTCTTTTCAAAGCTGGTTTCTCTAGAAAACAGTTTTCCTTGCTCCTTTCAAATTGGACCTAATAATTATATCTGCCTATTTTCCAAACCTATTATATGTAGCAAATGGCTGAAATATAAACAAAAGCTTTTCTTGGTAACATTTTTTATTCAAAAAATGATTTTTGTTCAACAAGCCTTTTAGTCCATGATTTTTTAGATGTCGTTTCGCATAAAAATTATTTTTTTTCATAAATAAGCTTTTTCACTTAAAAGCACTTTAAAAGCTTTTCTGAAATCCCTTTTTAAAAGAATATAAACTGAGATTAAAACTCATATTTCACATATGTGCAAAATACACAGAAAATACGTATGTGTGGATAACCACACACCAGGGTAAACAACGTCACTTTTTAAATATCTTGTTTTCAAATTATATTTTTCAATGAGTAAATGAGTTGTGTGTTCTAAACTGATGTCAAGAAATTTCATGAACACGGGTTACATTTTATTTTAATTTATAAAAATATGAATATTGTGTGGGTTTCCACACAGGTGTGAGGTGTTGTATAATTTTAGCTCTGAGAATTACTTGAGAATATTATTTGACATCAAACATAGATTAAAAATCGTATTTCAAATATGTGCAAAATACATAGAAATTACATATGTGTGGAAAACCACACACCAGGGTAAGTAACGTCACTTTTTAAATATCTCGTTTTCAAAATACAATTTTGATGAAATTTCACGAACACAGCTTACATTTTTTTTAGTTCATAAAAATAAGCATTTTGTGTGTTTTTCCACACAAGGGTGAGATGAGGTATAATTTTAGCTCTGAGAATCACTTGAGAATATTATTTGACATAAAACTGATATTAAAAATATTACAAACATGTACAAAATACATAGAAATTACTTATGTGTAAATAAAGCTCTTAGAAAAAAAAAAATTGTCTTAAACACTTGTTTATAAAAAAATAAAAAGATTTTTTCATAAAACTAACTTGTTTCACAAAAAAAGCTTTTTTAGAAAAATTAATTTTTTATATAAAGCTTTTAACAGAAAAAGTTTTATGTTTACAACAACAACTTCCACGTTCTCGGAAAACGTTTTCCTTAAGAAAAGCTTTTTTCTTTAAAAAGGGCTTTTAAGAAATTGCATGAGTTTTTTTCAAATAGATCTCATTGCACAAACAATTGTGTTTCATAAAAGCCCGATTCGTGTAAAAGCTCTTTTATTTTTTTTTAAAAAATTAGAAATTTTTTTTTTTGGAAAAATGGAAAGTTTTTTTTAAATCTCATTTGACAATTTTTTTTTTAATTATTTTTGAAAATAAGATTTTATTGCACAAAAATTATATTCTCAAAAAAAAAAATTACAAGAAACTAGCTATAAAGTTTTTTCTTACGAAAAGCTTTTTTAAAAACTTATTCCTGTAAAATGTCTTTTTTAAAAAACTGTTTTTAATTTTTTTGTAGCTGTTTTCCAAAATTGTTGCAGTTTCCAAGAGCTGTTTTCCTATTTTTTAAAAAAGCATTTTTCTCCTAGATTTTTTTACAAAACAAACATTTTCGCACAATAAAAATTTTAACCTAAGAAAATTTTAACTCTCAAAACTGATTAAAAAACACAAATATTTACAATAAAATATTTTTTATAAAAGAGCTTTTAACAAATGTTTTGAAGAAAAGCTCTTCTCTCCGAATCAATCAGAACTTATTCAAATAATGAATGTTTCACAAAAAAAGCTTTTGACCACAAAAATGTTCATTCTCAAAAAAAGCTTTTATCATCAAAACAATTATTTTCAGAAAATGCTCTTTTCTTCAAAAAATATTATATCAATTTTAAAACTTATTTGCTTAAAACAGAGTTGATTCCTTAAGAAAAGCTTTTTGCTCCAAAAGCCTTTTACTATTGTAAAATGTTTTTTACAAAAGTTTAAACTTCTGTTTTATATTTAAACTCTGCTTCAAGGTCAAACTATAGCCAATTTGTCACTTAGTTTAAACGCCTACTGGGAGCGGCATTTTCATACGAACTATTATATTTTAATTTTTCATTCAGTAGTTGCTTTTTCCTAAGAATTTGTTTATTTTTTTTTTCCTTTAAGGTAAATGCTTCACATACTTCATTTTTTAAACCTATAAAACCAACAAAACATTTAACAAAATGACATTTTTGTTCATATTTATTTTTTTTTTGGCATAAGCTGTTAATGCTTACAAGTTAATGTTCTAGGCACGGAAATGTCATTATACATAAACTGAAACAAGAATGTTTTAAAAGAAAAACTGCAACAATATTATGATTATTGACTTGTAACTGAGTTAACGTGTGAGAGGAATAAATAATTATTTTATGTCTGCATAAAAAAAACCAAACAACCAGCAAACCACCATTCATATGCATAAGATAACAAAGGCTTAGCAGTATAATAAATTTAAAAATTATATCTATAAAATAAGAAAAACATAAATAAGATAAAAAACAAACATTTGAACTGCCAGTTAAACATTTCAGAAATTCTCTACAACATTAAACAAAACGTTTTAGTATAAAAAACACAAGTTTTGTAAATAAACGTCATTTATTAAATGAAATTTGTTAGCACAAGGATAGATAGAAATTGAAATGATAAAAATTTTAAGTGTCATTTAAAGTGTCTTAATAACAGTATGATTTGCTTGAAATGGACCGGACCAGACCGTAGCGTAGCGGACTAGTCAGTGCTACGGTCATTCATTGTAATATGTTTAAGAAATTGTCATTTAATTATAAATCATTAGACATTATATTATTATACAGCTTTATGATTAAACTAGACTTCCTTCTCTGCTACACTAAGTAAGTAAGTGTATATTTAGTTATAAACATAAAACTAATGTTAAACTAACACTTTTGTAAAACACATTTAAGTTGAGTTTTTTTTTCTCTATTAAAGATCATTAAATTTGCAAGCAGTTTATGTATGTATATGGAGAAAAAAATTTAAATTAAAAGCTATTAATTTTCTTAACCTGTCTTTAGGAGTCTAAATGAAGGTGGTGTGTGTTTTTTTTATGAATATTAATTGATATTATTCTAGCAGTAAGGTTGATCTACAGTGTCCAACAAAACACCTAAGTGAAAAATATGTTACACAATTTTATAAAAAGTCTTAAAAACAAATAACAAATTTCAAATGTTAAAGAAAATTTAAATTTCTAGTATATACCAGTAAGCAAAGCCCCAAAAATTCGAGCACTTGAACATTTTGTTGGAATTTGACTTAAATGCTAATGTAATTATGTTTTAAACTTGAAAAATATTTGAAAAATTAAATATTTTTCAAACAAAAAATATATGACTTGAATTTATGTTACTAGAGAAATAAAGTGTAATACAAGTGAAATTCAATTGCTTGACTATAATTCAATTAAATATGGGAAACGATCAATACTTTGAATAAATTTATATTGTACAAATTTTTCAAAATAAATGCTGAAAATTTTAAAAAATCCCGCATTTTTAAGACCCAATATATTAATTTCAAAATGTATGAATTTAAAAATTTCAATAATTTTGTTTTCTTTTGCTTCAAATTCAGTTTGCAATGTGATTTACAATTTAAATCAAAAATATTTTGCAATAATTTATTAACAACATCAACATAAATGATGTTAAATAGATTTGTTTTGTTTAGTACTATTTTTTCTGCAACCAATTTAATACAAATACTACCGCTACTACATCAACAGGCCGCTTACAAAAACCAGTTTGCTACTTAACTCTTTTGTTTTTAACTAATAGAAAAACTACAACAATGTTAGACAAACACCACCGTTACATAAAAAACACTTTAACCAAGATTAATTAACGTTTAATTAAAATATACTGTTTTCCTTAATAAAAACAATTAAATAATTAATTATTATTTCATTTTCACTTTTCTTCTCTAAACTACCCAAATGAAAAATCTACAAAAAAATTTCACTTGTTTCATTCTATTAACTTTTAAGGTGTTAACAATTTGCCAAAACATTTCCAGTGTTTTTTTTTATTTTTTTTGCCAAATTCATTTATAAACATTTTGTTTGTTTGCAGCAATTTATAAAATATTGTTGTTAATTAATGTTTGCTTAAATATTTATGCGTTTTTACATGCAAGCTTAAACATATTTGCTGTTTCTGTTTATTTTTTCTTCTTTCAATAAGAAATAAAATAAAACTAAAAGTTGAATGCAACATGCAATGCTTGGCTGGTTGCTGTTTTTTTTTTATCCAGCTTACATGTTGAGTGTGTGGTTTATGATTTTATTAAATGTTTTAATTAATTAAGTGATATTGGAATTAGGAATGAAAGAATAAATTTGATTAACAATTTATAAAGAAATCTAGAGAAAATGTTCTCACGTTTTCAATGTTATTTGTAATTAAATAAAAAGTCTAAGGAATTTTTAAAGATAAGGAAATAAGTAAGATTAGATTGTTTAAAAAATGTGGGAGGAAAAAGTAAGATAGGAAACAATTTGTATAAATCCGGTAACATGTAGTACCGTGTTCACTCTGGAAGAATCATATTGATGTGTCATACGGAGCTAGAATCTGAATTAGTACCTAAACTAGAACCTGAACTAGAACCTGAACTAGAACCTGAACTAAAACCTGAACTAGAACCTAAACTACAACCTGAACTGGAACCTGAACTAGAACCTGAACTAAAACCTGAACTAGAACCTGAACTAAAACCTGAACTAGAACCTAAACTACAACCTGAACTGGAACCTGAACTAGAACCTGAACTAAAACCTGAACTAGAACCTGAACTAGAATCTGAACTATAACCTGAACTATAACCTGAACTAGAACCTGAACCTGAACTAGAACCTGAACTAGAACCTGAACTAGAACCTGAACTAGAACCTGAACTAGAACCTGAACTAGAACCTGAACTAGAACCTGAACTAGAACCTGAACTAGAACCTGAACTAGAACCTGAACCAGAACCTGAACTAGAACCTGAATAAGAACCTGAACTAGAACCTGAACTAGAACCTGAACTAAAACCTGAACTAGAACCTGAACTAGAACCTGAACTAGAACCTGAACTAGAACCTGAACTAGAACCTGAACTAGAACCTGAACTAGAACCTGAACTAGAACCTGAACTAGAACCTGAACAAGAACCTGAACTAGAACCAGAACTAGAACCTGAACTAGAACCTGAACTAGAACTGAACTAGAACTGAACTAGAACTGAACTAGAACTGAACTAGAACTGAACTAGAAATGAACTAGAACTGAACTAGAACTGAACTAGAACTGAACTAGAACTGAACTAGAACTTAATTAGAACTGAACTAGAACTAAACTAGAACTGAACTAGAACTGAACTAGAAATGAACTAGAACTGAACTAGAACTGAACTAGAACTGAACTAGAACTGAACTAGAACTGAACTAGAACTGAACTAGAACTGAACTAGAACTGAACTAGAACTGAACTAGAACTGAACCAGAACTGAACTAGAACTGAACTAGAACTGAACTAGAACTGAACTAGAACTGAACTAGAACTGAACTAGAACTGAACTGAACTAGAACTGAACTAGAACTGAACTAGAACTGAACTGAACTGAACTGAACTAGAACTGAACTAGAACTGAACTAGAACTGAACTAGAACTGAACTAGAACTGAACTAGAACTGAACTAGAACTGAACTAGAACTGAACTAGAACTGAACTAGAACTGAACTAGAACTGAACTAGAACTGAACTAGAACTGAACTAGAACTGAACTAGAACTGAACTAGAACTGAACTAGAACTGAACTAGAACTGAACTAGAACTGAACTAGAACTGAACTAGAACTGAACTAGAACTGAACTAGAACTGAACTAGAACTGAACTAGAACTGAACTAGAACTGAACTAGAACTGAACTAGAACTGAACTAGAACTGAACTAGAACTGAACTAGAACTGAACTAGAACTGAACTAGAACTGAACTAGAACTGAACTAGAACTGAACTAGAACTGAACTAGAACTGAACTAGAACTGAACTAGAACTGAACTAGAACTGAACTAGAACTGAACTAGAAATGAACTAGAACTGAACTAGAACTGAACTAGAACTGAACTAGAACTGAACTAGAACTGAACTAGAACTGAACTAGAACTTAATTAGAACTAAACTAGAACTGAACTAGAACTGAACTAGAACTGAACTAGAACTGAACTAGAACTGAACTAGAACTGAACTGAACTAGAACTGAACTAGAACTGAACTAGAACTGAACTGAACTGAACTGAACTGAACTGAACTGAACTGAACTGAACTAGAACTGAACTAGAACTGAACTAGAACTGAACTAGAACTGAACTAGAACTGAACTAGAACTGAACTAGAACTGAACTAGAACTGAACTAGAACTGAACTAGAACTGAACTAGAACTGAACTAGAACTGAACTAGAACTGAACTAGAACTGAACTAGAACTGAACTAGAACTGAACTAGAACTGAACTAGAACTGAACTAGAACTGAACTAGAACTGAACTAGAACTGAACTAGAACTGAACTAGAACTGAACTAGAACTGAACTAGAACTGAACTAGAACTGAACTAGAACTGAACTAGAACTGAACTAGAACTGAACTAGAACTGAACTAGAACTGAACTAGAACTGAACTAGAACTGAACTAGAACTGAACTAGAACTGAACTAGAACTGAACTAGAACTGAACTAGAACTGAACTAGAACTGAACTAGAACTGAACTAGAACTGAACTAGAACTGAACTAGAACTGAACTAGAACTGAACTAGAACTGAACTAGAACTGAACTAGAACTGAACTAGAACTGAACTAGAACTGAACTAGAACTGAACTAGAACTGAACTAGAACTGAACTAGAACTGAACTAGAACTGAACTAGAACTGAACTAGAACTGAACTAGAACTGAACTAGAACTGAACTAGAACTGAACTAGAACTGAACTAGAACTGAACTAGAACTGAACTAGAACTGAACTAGAACTGAACTAGAACTGAACTAGAACTGAACTAGAACTGAACTAGAACTAGAACTGAACTAGAACTGAACTAGAACTGAACTAGAACTGAACTAGAACTGAACTAGAACTGAACTAGAACTGAACTAGAACTAGAACTGAACTAGAACTGAACTAGAACTGAACTAGAACTGAACTAGAACTGAACTAGAACTGAACTAGAACTGAACTAGAACTGAACTAGAACTGAACTAGAACTGAACTAGAACTGAACTAGAACTGAACTAGAACTGAACTAGAACTGAACTAGAACTGAACTAGAACTGAACTAGAACTGAACTAGAACTGAACTAGAACTGAACTAGAACTGAACTAGAACTGAACTAGAACTGAACTAGAACTGAACTAGAACTGAACTAGAACTGAACTAGAACTGAACTAGAACTGAACTAGAACTGAACTAGAACTGAACTAGAACTGAACTAGAACTGAACTAGAACTGAACTAGAACTGAACTAGAACTGAACTAGAACTGAACTAGAACTGAACTAGAACTGAACTAGAACTGAACTAGAACTGAACTAGAACTGAACTAGAACTGAACTAGAACTAGAACTGAACTAGAACTGAACTAGAACTGAACTAGAACTGAACTAGAACTGAACTAGAACTGAACTAGAACTGAACTAGAACTGAACTAGAACTAGAACTGAACTAGAACTGAACTAGAACTGAACTAGAACTGAACTAGAACTGAACTAGAACTGAACTAGAACTGAACTAGAACTGAACTGAAGTTAGTTAATATCATTAAGTTTAAATTTTAAAACAATGCGATGTTAGTTTTAATCAAATTAATATTTAGTTTTAAGTATTGAAGCTGTGGCTATTTTTTTTTAGTTTTCAAATAACTTTGATATCTTTTGTTTAAACAAAAATATTGATTATCATTTTCAAATTACCTAATTAAGGTAAAACATAGGTTATTTTCTAAAAAAAATACCTGTTCTGCAGTAACATTAACTAACTATTAAAAAACATGTTTCATACATTGTTAGACTACACCACCATCTCTCCCTCTTCGACTACCTGAGTCTACTAACACAATGTTCACACACGAGTTTTAAGACAGCATCTCTACTAACTTCACTAATTTTTCTGTATTAAATTTTTCCAATTTAATAAAAACGTCATCAGATTTTAGCCTCCTTTATTTTTAATAAATTAAAACTAAAAGAAGAAACATTTTTCAAAAACAATGTAATTTCTTTTGTTTTCCCCACAAGAAAATATTTACATGATTCTTTACATAAGAATGACTAAGAAATATTTTAGAAGAAATTTTCTTTCAAACCATTTTTTTTTGTTTCATCTTTTTAAACTCAATTTGTGTCCAAGTGAGTGACTGAATAAGTGAATCGAAATGTTTAAAGACGGTTGTTGAAGTCTTTATGGTTTTTTGATGTTTTCGGCATGATAAGAGTTTTGTGAAAACAACAGCCCATGAAAAATATACATAGTTGAGAACAACACAATAAGAAAAGACAAAAGACGGCCAAGAAATTATTAAAATAAAAATCATTTAAGAAAAAGAAAATAAAAAACATTCAAGAATTTGGTGGATGTTTTTTTTTTGTGAATCATAGTGATTATTTTGTTGCTTCTTTTATTTCATTTCAACTAATTTATTATAAATTACAGTCTTCAAAAATAACAAAATAGGTAAAAGTTTTTAATTTTTTGTTTTGTATCAAAGAGCTTCTTTAAATATTTTTATAATTTCTACTGCCAGATTTAAAAAATTTGATAAATGAGTTTTTCCTTTTATTCTTTCATTACTACACTTTTCATGTGGAGTTCTTTCTTATCTTTGGCAGAGATGGAAGCAAAATTAAAATGTATAAATGTGGCTGTTGATAGTTTTGATATCTTAAGTATATAATTTGGTAAGAATATTTGCCGGGAAATTATTTATAATTACACAGTTGTCTTTTGTTAAAGTTTTGTGGGAATTTTAAGAAAATACTTTTTGTTGTGAAAAGAGTATCGAAAATTGTACTGTCAAAATATTTGAACTTTTAAGTCATTTGTGGCAGTTAGCAATGAAATTAATGATGAAGTAAATCTACTTAGCTTTTTACACTGAATATATTAGGAATTGGATACACTTTTTATTGGATTACTTGAAGTAAATTGGTATTTGATGTAATCAACTATAATAGTTAACTTATTTAAAGTTAAAAGATATCACAGCTCAAGTTCAGGTTCTAGTTCAGGTTCTAGCTCAGTTCTAGTTCAGGTTCTAGTTCGGTTCTAGTTCAGTTCTAGTTCAGTTCTAGTTCAGTTCTAGTTCAGTTCTAGTTCAGTTCTAGTTCAGGTTCAGTTCAGGTTCTAGTTCAGGATCTAGTTCAGGATCTAGTTCAGGTTCTAGTTCAGGTTCCAGTTCAGGTTCCAGTTCAGGTTCTACTTCAGGTTCTACTTCAGGTTCTACTTCAGGTTCTAGTTCAGTTTATATCAGTTTCCTAAACAGCTTTATATAAATAACTTAATTAAACACATTTCCTTTATATCCATATATTTGTATAACTCCCCATCTAATTAATTGTTAATCATTCGAAAAGAATTAATTTTAATTGTCTTTTTTTTTTTTTGCAAAATTGTCTGCTGTAAATGTCTTTTAAATGCCTGTATATGTCTTTCATTCGAATAAGACTTGTTCGTTTGCTAGAGTTTAATAATTCATTTTCATTAAACTTAAATCTTAAGTCCACATACTCATGCTGCATCTAGGCTTTATGCCTCTAAAAGCTTTAACTTATCTTGACTCATATTAAATTGTAATTTTATTAGCATAACATAAAAGCTCTTGGCATGTTATTAATATCCCTTTTGCATATCACAGTATTTAACTTTCAACTACTCATTCCTTTATTCCTACAATACTTAAGACCACAGTAAACACAATAAGAAAAGAAAAACTTTTTTATAGAAGAAAAAACCAAACAAAACTAAAACTCTGGCTAAACACTTACACAACTCCATAAAATTCTTATAGGTAAAACACAGAAAATAAAAAAATAAATATAAAATTCAAAACTGAAAATAAAAAATTGTAATTCTTAATCTTAACCTTGTATTGTAAGCATTAAACTAGTATGAGTTTTTTGTTAGTTTATTTAGATTTCACTAAAAAACAGAACCTTTTTGTAAGAACTGGCTGGCATATATAGAAAAATAGTCTTTATTTTCATTTTGGTGTTCTCCAGTTCTTGTTCCTTTCAGTGCACAGCATTGCAGGCGTGGGTTGTTAAGCATTTGTTGGCTTACATTTATAATATCGAATAAATGGAGAAGACGGTACACAAACAAATGTATGCTTAAAGTATATAGTTTTATTCATATAAATGTAAGGTACCTTATAGTTTAATAAAGGCCCATTAACTATATTAAATTTTGTTTGTTTTTTATTTTGTTATTTTGTATTTAGCATAGGCACAGTGGTGTGTAGTTGGGTTTTGTTTCATTTTCATCCCTAAGAAGATTAATCAAATGTTGTATCTAAGTATAATGAAAGATATTTGTAAAATAGTTTAAGAATTATAGATTTCACATTAGTCATGTCACAGAGTTAAGCTTCTAGTGTTAAATAGTGACAATGGATGATTAAAAAGTTAATTAATATTTCTATAAAGCTGAACTGATTGATTAAGGTATCTTTGAATTTATTTAGTTTATATGTATTTAAAATATTTGTATATTTTCTTTAGAATCATGCATTTGTAAATATTTGTCATGCTATTGGATCGAATAAAATTTATAGTAGTTTTCGTAGTTGAGATTATAACATTCGATGTTTTTGAAATATTAAAGCTTCTGACTAATGCTTTAGCTAGAATTGAAAATTTGTAGGTTCTGTTCAAACTGACGACTCTCGAATTGCATGATATATATTTGTATACTCCCTCAAATCGTCGATATCGCTATTTATTTGGATGACAGGGAATAACACGTTTTTATCGGATGAAAAGGCAAGAGTTTGCGAACTTAAATCTATCCATATGATAACAACTAGTTTTACATTTTCGTAGTAGAAAATTATGTTTATTTTTCTATTATCAAAATCTGGCAAAAATACGCTATTCCGTATTTAATGTTATACTTTTTATACCCTTCACCATGAATGGCAAGGGTATATATAAGTTTGTCATTTCGTTTGTAATTTCTACATTTTTCATTTAAAATTATTTTTTTAAAAAATTAAAAAAAAAATGGAAAATTTTTTTTTTTCGAAAAATAATTTTGAAAAAAAAATTAAAATTTTGTTTACCTCAAAATATTTTAAAGTATAATTTGGTTAAGGGTATATAAGATTCGGCACAGCTGAATATAGCTCTTTTGCTTGTTTTCTAATAAAATCGTGGTGAAATGTCCGGGATTTCCCAAGATGCCGGCTGTGATTTTCTACCAAGTTCTTTAATACTCAAACAATTTTTGGAGTTTTCAATAGTTTTGAAACCCTCACACTTGATTTCAATATATGCCTGAACTTTTTTAAAAATAATATTTTAGAGAAATTTAAAATAAATATGGTTGCTTTAAAAAAAAATTTTGAGTATTTTTAGAAACATACAAATCTTAGTGGATATTTTTAAAACATTTTAGCGTAAAAATGTTTGAGAAATATTTTCAGTGAAAATATTTTGTGAAATATATTCATTGAACACCTTTATTGAAATATTTTAAGAGCAAATGTTTAATGAAGTATTATCACTGTAACTTTTTAGTGAAACGGTTTCAGTAAACATTTTTATAGAAACGAATTAAGTGATATTTTTTGGTAAAACATTTTGTGTGAAAATTTATGGTGAAACATTTTCAGTGAAATATTTTTGGTGAAACTTTCTGTGCAGTGAACCATTTTTTAGAGAAAATTTTTTGAAAATTTTGCAGTGAAAAGGTTTTAGTGAAAAGCTTGAAACATTTGTTGTCTACAGTTGCCACAAGGCTACCGTTACCCCTAAGATACCCTTTCATCTCGACTACCATTACCTCATTTATTTTGAAACAATTGTACAATGTAAAATTATTCGAAGTATTGGCTATTATTAGCTATGACCTTTTCCCATCTTTCTTGAAACTAATGGATTCCGAGCCAAAAGATCTGCTTATCTTTTGAGGCCAAGAACGAAACAAGCCATGTCAGATATTCTGTTCTGAAGTGAAGGGTATTCCTGAGAGAGCGATCTGCATCGATCGAAACAATTAGTAGTCGGACAGGGCACGGTCTGGACTATGAGGCAAAACTTCCCAACCACTTCCTTTTAACCCTCCGTTACTCGCAAATGATCTGGTTGATACAGACATACATTTTTTATTGTAAATTTTTTTAATCACCCTAAATTTTAAGCTATTTTTTGATAAAATATTATTTTTACTGCAATTTTTTTATATTACTCTTTTAAATACATTGCATTTAATATTGTTTTTAAGCTTTCGAAATAAAAATTGAAGAGATTATTTTCAAACTCGCCTTTTTTTATTGATATCAATTTGATACATTGCGACTAGACTCAATTGAAAATGATTGCGACTAACTGAGGTTTTAACATGTATTGCAACATGTGAACGATTGTTGCCATGACGGAATATTATAGTTTCAGTTTCGCTTCAAACGAATCATTTGTGTTTGCTACATGTTCCCTGTAATGGTCTGTCCAGATTTCAGACCCTTTTGGTCCCACCAAATACAGATCATTAACTTAGCGCCATGGATATTTGGCTTTGGTGTTGATTCGGCTGGTTGGACTGGCTTCACATATGAATTCTTACGCTTAGGGTTATCGTAATGGATCCATTTTCTATCGTAAGTAATAATTCGGTGCAAAAATGATTTACGTTTATGGAGTTCAAGCATAATTTTGTTTCCCAATGGTACCCAATTTTTGGTTGAATAATGATGCCCGCAAACATTTTAAAATTGTTGTTTTAGTAGCTCTCGATGACTTTGCCAGCTCTTGTTGAGTTTGACAACAATCTCCATGGAGTAATGCCTCCAATTATTGGTCTTCAAACTTGTTTGGCTTGCCTGGGTGATCTTTGTCTTCAGTGTCAAAATCACCACTTCTGAACCGAACAAACCATCTCTCGCAAGTTGAACACATTTACCAAAAGCTTTGGTGAGCAATGAGTTTGCTTCAGCCGAACTTTCTTTTCAAATTAAAGAAGTAAAGCAAAACTTCTTGCGTATGACTCTTAACTACAAAGAGAAAACAGATTCGTAATAGTAACCGAGTTTGTTGCCAATCGAATGATTCAGTTGCACACATTGAATTTTTCGGTTCTGTCAACAGAAATTCAGTTCATAAAGAAGAATTTCGCTTAAAGCAACTAAACTTTTGTTACCATTTCTAAAATTTTGTAGCCACAACTGTAAAATTCAGTTACTATGGCCGACTCATTCGATTGGCAACAAATTCGGTTGCTACCACGAATCTGTTTTCTTTATGTAAGTGAGAATAATTTACAGTTATGTACCCTTTAAAATGAAAAAAGATACGCCATGTATTGTAAATCCTTAATTTTTAAGTCATACACCCAATATAAAATACCATTAATGAAATAATCGAAATTAGCGTTACCTTCTTACCGTTTCGATTCGATAGCCAAACTTGATTTTGAAGAAAAATTCTCTGTTCAAATATTTTTTCAGTGAGAAAGTTTAAAAATAATATATTTTTTTAATTATGCAGAGAAAAGACTGGTTTACACAATAATTTTTACAGAGGGATTTGTTATTACAATATTTTCTATAGAAAAGACTAGTTTACACAAGATTTTATTTACATGGACAAGACTGTTACACACAATATGTTCTATAAAAAAAACTGTTATACACAATATTTTCTTAAAAAAAATTGTTATACGCAATATTTTCTATAAAAACACTGTTATACTGGTATACACAATATTTTTTATAGATAAAACTGTTATACACAATATTTTTTATAGAAAACACTGTTATACACAATATTTTCTATAGAAAAAAGTGTTATACACAATATTTTCTATAGAAAAAAGTGTTATACACAATATTTTCTATAGAAAAACGTGTTATACACAATATTTTCTATAGAAAAACGTGTTATACACAATATTTTCTATAGAAAAAAGTGTTATACACAATATTTTCTATAGAAATATCTGTTATATACAATATTTTCTATAGGAAAATCTGTTACACACAATATTTTCTATAAAAAAAATGATATTTTTACAGAAAAGGCTGTTATTCACAATATTTTCTGCAGTAAATACGGTCATAGAAAAAACTGTTATACAGAATGTTTTCTATATAAATAACTGTTATACACAATATTTTCTATAGACAAGACCGTTATATACAATATTTTCTTTGAAACAACTGTAAAGCTGGAGGTCCACACCACGCGTTTTACGCTTTCTCGCATTCTACGCGGCTGTCAAAAAAGTACAATCAATATATTTGTACGCTGCAAGTTACAAGTACAAAAGCGTAGAATGCCATGACGCGTAGAATGCTTAAAGTAGATCTACTTTCTACTTTTATAAGCGTCACAAGCGGCGCACGAACATGTCAGCTGATTTTGACAATTTATATTCTTTTTTTAATGTGTATTTTTCAATTTTAATAAATTAAAACAAGTTTAATGGTGAAAAAATAAATAAAAGCTGCAGAAAACGCGAAGTTTTTTTTAATAATAAAACAAAAAATTGACGCTTAAAAAGCATCGCATGTAACTTGAAGCGTAGAATGCGAAGAAGGTATGAAATGCACGCAACGCTTTGACGCGAAAACGCGTGGTGTGGACCTCCAGCTTAATTCACAATATTTTCTGCAGAAAATACTGTTATACACCATATTTTCTATAAAAAACTGTTATACATAAAACTTTCTATAGAAAAAATGTTTTTTATATAAAATTTTCTTCTAAACAAAGTTTTTTTTCCTTCTTCCGTAAACTTTCTTTTTGCTACACTGTGCCAATATATTCTTCTTCCTTTTTGCTATTCATATAACTACAGTTTGTTCTTTACTATTCTATTTAATATTTATTTTTTAGTTGCTACTTTTGCTGTATGTTGTCTTGGCGTCACATTGTTGCCTTTATATGGTTTTTTACAATTTAATGTTATTAAAGCCTTGTGTGCATTTATTTATTTATATCAATACCCCTCCATTCAAGACTTCCTTATTTAGTTTAAATTATTATTGCCAAACAATCAAAAAATATACAAAACACAACACATTTTATTACCAACTATTTTTTTTTTATTTTTTTTTCATTTTGTTTAAAGCGCTATAAAGAAACTAACCACAAAATAATAATAATACACCAAAAATAGGTCTTTTTTGTGTTTTAAATATGGTGTTGATATAATAACAAAAAAAGTTATTATAGATTTTCTAAGTTATTATGAAATTAACAAAACAAAGGGGAAACATTTGATTTTTTGTTAGACAAAAGATTAAACAAGCGTTTTAAGATCAGCCAGGCTTTTATTAAAAGTCTTTAAATTAGAAAATGAAATGATATAGCAACTATAACAGAAAAATTTAAATAATTTTGAGCTCGTTTAAGATTCATATTTGTTTATTTAAAATAAAAACAAAAACTGAAAATGAAAAGAAGGCCTAAATTGTTGAGCTCGTAAAGTGTTTGAAATATTTTTATTACATTAATTTTTCGTGTTGGCATTCATGTTTATTTATTAACCATAAATATTTTTGGAGATTTGTTAAAATTTACTTACATCAAAAGGGTTTTTGGTTTAGTTTTGTATAGAAATGTATCTAAAACTTATACTTTACAAGATGTAAGTTAAGCGTGTTACAGTTTAGTTTCTAAACCATGTTAAGGCATGTTGGAGATTATATATACTTATCAACACTTTAATAAACTATTAAATTTCTCTCACTGATCTTTGATCTAGCTGTCATTTTGGAGTTTCTGTAGTTTTATGATTGTGTTAGAAAAATGCAAGGTTGGCTACCGTTTGCCGTAAAAGACCTCAATTACATTAACTACAATTACCATTATCCCAAAAATCTTTTTTCGAAACAAATGTCCTTATAATAACAACATTCTTTTCGAAAAGCTTCTTTCATAAGACTTAGTCCATGAAAACGACTTTTCATCAAAAATTTTATACCAAAAAGCTTTTTTTCATAAAAAGAAAAAATTTTCCCAAAAAAGCTTTTTCATGAAAAATATTTTACAAAAAATAAAATTTTTCTAAAAAGCTAGTTTCATAATAAAAAGCTTTTATTTAAAGAACAGTTTTTTTATTAAAATATTTCTTTTCACAAAAAATCTAATTTTTACAAAAAGCTTATTAGTTAGCCACTTATTTTTTTACAAAAATAGCTACGTAGCACAAAGTTAATTTTAATTAAATAACCGTTACCGAAATAACTGCAATTACCATTATCCCATAAATCAGTTTTCTGGCCCTTTGAATGAACATTAACTTTTTTTAAAAGAGCTCTTTTTTTAAAATCACATTTTTTTTGAAACAAATGTCTTTATAAAAACAACATTACTTATTTACGAAAAGCTTCTTTCATAGGATTTAGTCCATGAAAACGACTTTTCATTAAAAAGCTTTCCTAAAGAAACTTTTATAAGAAAAAGCTTTTTTTTATAAAAAGAAAAAAATTTCCCAAAAAAGGTTTTTCATGAAAAAATTATACAAAAAATTAATATTTTTCTAAAAAGCTAGTTTCATAATAGAAAGCTTTTATTTAAATAACAGTTTTTTCATAGAAATGTTTTATTTACAAAAAGCTTTTTTCACAAAAAAGCTTATTTTTGACAAAAAAACTTAATTTTTATAAAAAAAATTTTTTTACAAAAACAGCTCTGTAACAAAAAACTTATTCTAATTAAATATATTTTATTTTTAACAAAAAAGCTCTCTTTGTTAAACTTTAATCTGTTATTAGAAATATTTCCATCATGGCCTTATTATCAAACAAATAGTTTAATAATGATCCCATATATTACTACATTTTACTTAGATAAAAGCTCAATTCTTTAATACCTCTAAATCTTTAAGGCATACATAAAATATTTGTCACTCTCACGCAAGAAAAGCTGAAACAAAAGACTTAATTTAAGGCCTGCCACATAACTGCTTTCAATCAAATATTATTTCGAAATGTATTTACCGTTAAGTAAACGATTTTATTATCCGGATTCCACACATAACTAATGCTCTATTATAGTTTTTCCTATTAACTTATAATTATAACAATTAGAAAAATAATAGTTTAGAAAAGAACTAAAGAAAACTTTACAATAAAACAAAAAACTATTTCACAAACGAATATTTGTAATAAAAGAAATTTTTCTACTTTAACTTGTGACACCACATATCAAGGCAACATTTTTGACACTTCTCAATGACATGGTTGGTTGCTTGATTGTTTATTTAGTTGAATGCCTGGCTCTACAAAAAAAAAATTGTGATGACTGATGGCACCATGTTGCAAAAAAAATTAAAAAAAAAAATTTAATAAAAAAAACTTAATAATGAAATAGTAAATAAAAAGAAATGCTGGATTTACCACTTTTTTCCCACAACCACATTCTTTTAATACATAAATGTTAAAACTAGAGAAAAACCTGTCATATCTTCTTCTCTTCTACTCTTATACCTACTTGCAGCATTTATAAAGTGTTTATGGCAAAATAAGTTATACAAAAAAAAGGAAATTAATTTTACCATAAAACCTCTCTAAAGGTTAAAATAATTATTTAAAGAATTCTCTAGTCTTTTTTTGTAATTTAAATTAAATTTCTAAATATTTAATCATGCTGTCAATTTAAGTTTTTCGCTTGATGCTGCTGCTGCTTTAGTTTAATTCTCTGCATTATTTCAATTCATTTGTGCTGTTGTTGTTGCTTCCTTTTATACCGTTTTGTTGTTATTTATTCCTTTGGTTTCATTTGAGTAGTAGCAGTTCCGTACAACAACAACAACAAATATAGCCAGTCAACATTAACATTAAGAACATCATTTTCATTTGTTGTTGCTGTGTTGAGCTGCTTTATTTTTTGTTTAGTTTTTTCTTATGGATTTTTGCAGCATGCGGTGCATGTGTGTCTGCTTGACTAACTGCCTGCATGCATTTCTGTTCAAATTTTTATCATCACATTTTTACATTTCTGTATGTCGTTTTTTTTAATTTTGCATTTTTTATTGTGTTTGTCTAAATTATTGGTGCAGTAGAAAATGTCATTCTTTTTTGGTTAAATAATAAAATTTTGGATGACTATAGCCCTTTAGATGACTTGAATGTTTCGGTTGCAAACATAGAATTTTTCGGTTCTATCAACAGCAAGTCAGTTGATAAGAAAAATTTCGGTTGAAGCAGCCAAACTTTTGCTACGTTTTCGAAAATTGTGTAGCCACAACTGTAAAATTCGGTCACTAAGGCAGAATCTTTCGATTGGCTACAAATTTGGTTGACATTACGAATCTGTTGTCTCTATGTACTTATGATATTCATATTGCTATTATTGTTTAATCCAAAGTTACTAGTAGAAAACATAAATAGTTCCACTGAATCCTTCTTTGAATGATTTTTATCTCATCCACATATTCATTAATATAGAAAACCCAAAAATAAGGAATACAAATTGCTTTTCATTTCCTATGTTGATTTGAATATAACAAGTTTCATGTTTGTAGGTTCATTAATTTAGATAAACTAAAAAAGTACCATAAGAAGCAATAAAAAGTACTATTATGTGCCTCCTTGTAAAGAATGTTCCACTAAGGAACATGTTTCATTCTAGGTTCATTAATTTTTTAAAATTAAAAAGTGCCATCTACAACAAAGTACCACAAAGTCCATCTTTATTTGTACTCAGTAACGTGTAACGTAAGTTCATGTTTCTAATTAATTTATCTGTTTAAAAAAAAATACCATCCACAAATAGTACCACAAAGTGACCATTTATTGGTACATTCTAAAAAAAACAATTGTAACAAATTTTAACTTTTCAGCCCTTTTAATTATAAACAATCACAGGCAGAAAAAGTGACATTAGAAGAAAGAAAAGTACCTACTGTTACATTCCCATTTATGACATATGTGTATAATTTCATGATTTCAAAAATACAAAAATACGTGTGAGGCAAAACTTCATTCTAAATAGATTTTAACAGGCATTGCAACATGTGGCTGAGCGTTTTCATGATGAAATTTTATGGTTTCATGTCTGTCCGCATATTCCGGGCGTTTTTCATCCAATTCTCGGTTCAAAAAAATCAGTTGCTGATCATAATTGATAGGAGCCTTTTGATACCACCAAATACAGAGCATTACCTTAACGCCGTGGACATTTTTTATAGCGTTTAAACATCATTTCGAACATACAAAGTCTTTCAAGGTCTCTCGGCTTCAATTCGTATGGTTCCCAATTTCCCTTCATTTAGATGAATCCAGCCGGCTTATAAACATTACGAAATTGCTCCTTGAGTAGCTCCCAATGATTTTGCAAGCTCTTGTTGAGTTTGAGAACAATCTTCATGGAGTAGTGCTTCCACGATCCGTGGTCAAAAGCCAAACTTTTGCTACGTTTTCTTTGTCTTCTGTGTCAAAATCACCACTACTGAACCGCACAAACCATCTCTCGCACGTTTAAACCGATGGAATAAATTCACCATATGCTTTGGTGAGCAATCAGTATGCAAAAAGAGGCAAAACCCAACCACTTCGCTCTAAGTACTTTTTAACAAGTATTGCAACATGTGTCTGTCTTGCACGTTGTCATGGTGGATTATTACGGTTCCATGTCTGGCCGCATATTCTGAGTGTTTTTCTGCCAATTCTTGCTTCAAATGATCAGTTTTGTTCGGTAAAAGTTCCATGTACTAGTAATGATTCGGTTAAAAAAATAATTTGTTTTTCGGACATGCAAAATAGTCTTTCAAGGTCTCCTGGTTTCAATTCGTATGGTACCCAACCGATGAAACACATTCACCATTAGCTTTGGCTTCACATACGATCTCATGCGCTTCGGGTTATCGTAATGGACCCGTTTTTCATTGCAGGTAATGATTCGGTGCAAAACTTATTTTCTTTTATAGCGTTCAAGCTTCATTCTCATTGATATTTGGATTTTGTGTCGATTCGTCTGGTTGGCCGGGCTTCACATACGATATCTAATGCTTCCGGTTATTGTAATGGATCCATTTTTCAACGCAAGTAATTTTGTAGCGTTCCCAATTTTCCTGCTTTCGGATGAATCCTGCTGCTTCCAAACGTTTTGAAATTGCTGCTTATGTAGCTCTCAATGATTTTGCAAGCTCTTGTTGAAAAACTAAATTAATTTTGCCTAAATACAGACGCATCTATACACTTTTATTTAAAGAGAAGTTTCCATATCCGTTTTATTTCAGCAGTCATTTAATTGGGCTTTTCATTTTTAGGAATATCTATGTAGAAATTCTAAGGGGCATTACTTGCAGATCTCCTTACAGGCCTTCAACAGATGTCCTCTCAGCCATATAACAAGTAGCTATAGCTATATATCTGTCTTAACAACAAAATCGATGTAATTTTAGACAACAAGAATTTTTCAACAGGAATTTAAACAAAATATGATGGTAATTTCAATACAAAGTTTTAGAGTGTACTAGTCAAAGTCTTGCTTCTAATAACATGACGTGTAAAATTGTATCGATTTCCCAATGTATGTTCTTCTGTGTGCCAAATAAGGCCTTCAGGAAAGCTACTTTACATCCTTTATTGTTATATATCATCATCGTAATATAGTTATATATCATCATCGTAATCATTTCAACATTTTTATAAGTTCTTTAAAAATTTTATGGTCTTCGTAAATATTTATATGGTCACGGCAACTAAAATAGGTAACAGTTACGATTCATATTATTGCAGCAATCATATATATGATTGTAGTAATTAAGTTTAACCCTTAAATGTATGATTTTTACTTTTATTTTTCTATAAAGTATCAAATATTTAGTTGATTTTTATCTATTATATTTCCTTTAGCTTTAGTTTGATTTAGAATTTCTTTAGCTGAAACTTTTCGTACTCCATTTGATTTTTCTGAATTAGAATCTGAATTAGTATGGAGTTTATATTCGTCTAAAATTAAGTGGAACTGGAATGTAGACAATTGGCAACAATATGCATTAAAGGGTTAAGTATCGGCAATCATTTTCATTTTCATGATAAAGAATTGTACCATATTATGTTATTCTCAGATTATGATAACAATGATGTAATCATGTGACATATTATAGTTGCCGTAATCATATAAATATCTACAGTAACCATTATATTGTTTCAAAGCCTGTAACTATATTTTGTTCACTATTTCTGCTAATAAGTACCCGGTGGCACAAAACTTTTTCTCCCAACCACTGACTACATAACAAAAACTTCCACTTAGTTTTTCATTTAAATATTTTCTTCTGATGCTCTATACTCCGGCACTGGCCTTCCAAATGTAAAAACTTTTTCTTTTACATCAACAAAAAAATACAAACAGAAAAAAGAAACAGCAAACCAATCTAATGTGAGTGTTTTTCATATTTTTGATTTAACACCTCATGTTTTTAAGCCATATTTTCATTGCCGCATCCTCTTCTCCCTAAAACTCAAGCAACATCAAATACAAAAAAATGAAAAGAAAAAAAAATACAGAAATGCAACGACGAGTATGCGCTCGAAAAAACATGGTTAAAACTACAAAATGTATTTTTTCTATATGGCCATGTTTAAATGCATGTAGGCTCTGTTTTCTAGCTGTATGTATAAAGAGATGACGTTACTTCTGTCTGTCTGATACGTCTGTCTGTCTGTACTATACAGTATTTTTATATTTATTTATTTGTAATACTGGTTTTTGTTTTTTCTTTTTTTTTTTTGCCAACTCAAATAGATAGAAATTGTACACAAAACTAAAAATATGTATGAATAGTGTAGTTTTTTTTGTGTAGTTTTTGCCATGCTTCATTGCTGGCAAGTGCATATGGTTTCCGTTTTTGTGTTCAATGCAGATAGATTTGAGAAGTATGTTTGAACGAACAAAAAAAATAAAATAAAAATAAAATATTGTACCCCATACTCTTTACAATGCAGGCAATTTTGTATTACACTTTTATTTGTATTTGCAGTTTTTTGAGTTCTATAATTTCATTATTATTATAAAGTTTTTTTTTCATCTACTTTTTGTGTTGTTGGTATACCGCAATATTCTGTTTGTTGGTCCGTTCGTCCGTCCGTCTGTCCATCCCTGGCATATGTATGTCTGTCTGTCCTGGTGTCGGTTTGTATTTGCTTTTTCTTGTTGTATGTTTTTTTTTCTTTATTTTTTTTTTGTTATTTTCATATTGATAAGATATGAAATTTAAGTTTGTTGATCTATCTTTTTTAATGCCTTGGATTGCATGTTCAAGTGGCAATTTCAGGTGGGCTCTGTGTTCTCATTTCTACGGCAGTAATGTTAATTTTAATGATACTCGTATATGTTTGTTAGATATGGCAATTATGATGCGTTAATCTTTTAGCAATAATAAATGAAGATGAAATATACAATAAATAATAAAATAAAAAAAAACTACACAAGAACAACAAATTTTTCAAGAAGATTGTATAATTAATGACACAATGCAATAACAATAATTGTAATAATGCTTTAATTAGTTGTATAGATGAATAAACTGAAACTATTTTACAAACTAAAGTATTATGTTTTTTCCTTGTATCTTAAAAGTCTTTTGTGTTTTTTTTTATATTGAAAACTTTATAATAAACATTTATGTTGCTTAAATGCTTTTAAATTTATAGTAAATTGTTTTCCAGGAATCATTTAAGTATCATGCTATACTTTTTTATACTTTGTTGTGTTTAGTTATTTTAAAACTTAACTCATTTTATTTAAAATGACAACTTGTTTCCGTAATTAAGCTGCATTATATATATTAAATAGTCATAAATTGAGATATTAACATGGTTTGAAGGCTTCTCATTCCAATTTTTTTTCTTATAAAAAGTTTACAAAACTGGGGGAAATATTGTATATAAATGTAGTGAAAATTCAAGAAAATTGTATTTATTGTTGATAGGGTCTGATTTTTAAAATGAAATATGTGTTGCAGTTTATGTTTTCCTCCGGTGTATGCTTAGTCTGTCCAGGTTCCTCCAAAATCTGCTTTCTTTGAAATCTTATATACCACAGAGCTGTCTAGTATCTTTCGGATGTGTTTGTTAATGGTCAAGGCTTCTAATAGAGGATTCATTCGAAGCGATGAACACTTCGGCTCTCAGTCGAGAGGAGATGAATTCTTTGGCTCTACAAGTTAGGGCTATTTAATACAATCCGACGAAATAACTGCTTCGGCTCTTGGTTCGCTAACTATTAATTAGGGATAAATATAGCTATGGATATGATCCGAGGAGATACATTTTTCGAATCTCGGTGGGATAACTACAACATATTCTATGTGACTAGCTAATGAGTACAATCCGACGAGATTAATGCTGAATATAAGCCGACGAGATTAATGCTTTGGCTATCGACTAATTATGGGTAAATATAGCTATGGATGCAATCCGAGGAGATGAATTCTTCAGCTCTCTCGGCTAACAACAACTTATTGGCTATGGCTAGCTAATGAGTACAATCCGAAGAGATAAATGCTTCGGCTCTCGGTGGCTATCTACGGATTTTACTTGCGGTATTAGTACGAAATCAGAATTATTGCCTCGCCTAGTTATGTTTTGTTACCCGAGAGCAAAGTATAAACAGATCGGGTTTCCTTTGTTGTCTTTTATTAAAATTAACATAAACTATTTGGAAATTATTTTGAATGCAGCTTTTATTTCCAGTAACTTATGTCCTTTCGAGGGGTATGTCCTTTTGAGGGGTAAATAGTGTAAACAACAATGTTATTTTGCTTTGAAAATGTCGAATTTTGTACCACCTAATACACAGAGAAAACTGATTCGTGATAACAACCGAATTTGTTGCCAATCGAATGATTCGGTTGCACACATAGTATTTTTCAGTTTTAGCAACAGAAAGTCAGTTGATAAAGAAGAATTTCAGTTTAGGCAACCAAACTTTAGTTGCCCCTTCCAAAATATTGTAGCCACAACTGTGAAATTCGGTCACTAAGACAGAATCATTCGATTGGCAACAAATTCGGTTGCTATCACGAATCTGTTTTCTCTGTGTAGCTATATGCCGGAAGTTTTGCTTTATTTCTATGATTTAAAAAAAGAGACGCTAAAGCACACCGATTGCTCACCAAAACGTATGATGAATGCGTTCCATCGGTTTTAATGTTCCAGAAATGGTTTTTCCGGTTCAGAAGTGGTGATTTCGACACGGAAAACAAAGATAAACCAGGCCGTCCAAGAATGTTCGAAGACCAAGAATTGGAGCTAGTACTCCATGAAGATTGTTATAGAATTCAAAAAGAGCTTGCAAAATTATTGAAGGCAGCAATTTCAAAATGTTTGCGAGCAGCATGATTCATCCAAAAGCAGGAAAATTTGGTACAATACGAATAGAAACCGAGAGACCTTGAAGACAATTTTGCACGTCCGAAATTAAGCTTGAACGCTATAAAAGAAAATAATTTTTGCACAGAATCATTACATGCGATAAAATAAATGGTTCCATTACAACAACCGAAGCGTAAGAGATCATATGTGAAGCCCGGCCAACCAGCCGAATGGACACAAAAGCCAAATATACATTAGCCGAAATTCGACCTGTACTGAATGCAACCGATTTGTTTGAAGCGAGCATTTGCCGAAAAACACATAGAATATGCGGCCAGATATGAAAACGTAATATTCCATCATGTCAACGCTCGGCCACATTATGCAATATCTGTTGAAAACTATTTAGAATGAAGTGGTTGGGAAGTTTTGTCTCACCCGCGTTATAGTCCAGTTCTTGCTCCGTCCGAATACTATTTGCTTCGATCGATGCAGAACGCTCTCTCTGGGATATGCTTCAGCTAAAAACATGGCTTGATTCGTTCTTGGCCTCAAAAGATTAGCAGTTCTTTTGGCTCGGAATTCTTATGACGCCAGAAGAAGGGAAAAGTTATGCAAGTGGAAATAAATTTAATAGTACTGAAAATGCTTAAGTATTTTCATGTCAATACTCTTGAAATCTGATTTATTTTGTACCTAAATAAGTTTTGTAATTAAAGAAGTGCATAAAAAATCAAAGGATTTTATACTTATTTCCAGTTGGAAAGGAGACTGAATATTATAAGCAAAGAATACTCGCTTTAAATTAATGCGTAAGAAAATATTAATCCTCATTCCATAACCGTTTTCGAAAAGACAAAAGATTTGTTCCCAAAATAAGTCCCCAAAGAAATGAGCAAACGATTATTAAATCTACTTTTTCATGTACTTGATTTGAAAATGTTATAGAGTTGTTGTAATTTTTGCCCTGCAACACTAGAAATCTTTACTAAGCGAAGCCGGATTTTGGTACACAGCTAGGGTTTTTAAATTCCCGACCTTTTTTGATTCCCGGGAATTGGGAAATTTTTTTCTACATCCCCGGGTACCCGGCTATTCCCGAAATATATAATGATATTGTAAATTAGGAATATTATAGACAAATTTCATATAAAAACTTATTAAATATCAGAGCTTCAAATTAATTAATAAAATTTGAGCTTAATTCACTAAAATCTTAATCCGTAATTAAAGAATGTCAGTCTTTCCTTCCATAAATCCATTCCTAATATTGAATTTTTAAGATTCATTCCAAAGTCTTTGTATAAACTGAATTAATTTTAAAGTTAATTAATAACAGAATTTATTCTAACTTTGAATGATTCAATTTTTGTTAAATCAAATCATTTACAAAATTAATTAGAAAAATTGTCTTAAGCCTTTTTACTAGATTTGAATTGAAGAATAATTTAATCATTCAAAGTAGTAGGATTTGAAGAAGAAATTTAAAAAAATTAGAATGATTCAATAAGAAAGAAATTCTTTAAATAATGATTTCACTTTTTAAATTTTCATACGAAAAACCCAAAATAATAATAAGCGGTCTATTATTGCCATATAAGCAGAAAACTGTGAAAAAAATAGAGTTCTAACTTGTTTTCTATGTATTTTCGTCAGTTTTTAATTCCCGGGATTCCCGACTAAAAATCCCGGGAATCGGGTAGTGAAAAATTGGCAAAATTCCCGGGAAATTTGTACCGGGAATTCCCGGGATAAAAACCCTATACACAGCTGAGAAGAAAACCTTTGCGCCCAGTCGAAGGCCGTCAGTATAAGAAATATTTACTGAGCGAAGGCGTTTTTTGACACATACGATAGGGTATGTTTGGTTAGATGAAATGACTACCAAAAATAATTTAAATAACCCCAAAAATATTTCATTGCGAGTTTTTTCAATATGATCCAACCCATCGGGATTTATTTCATTATGAAATAAATCCAAATTTGTATAGAAAATTGTGTGATTTTATTTTTAAATTATTTCCTGGGGATTTTTTTCATGGTATCTAAACTTATTCCGCCTAAAACACATACATGTTAAAAAAGCTACTCATAAAGTTAGTTAGGTAACCATTAAGGTAGCTAGTAATGCAACTGACGATATGTAATTGGTTGACTAATTTGATCAACTATCAGGCAGTATCTTTGTAATTTATGTAGAGTCAATTGACTTCTTCCTAGAATATGAACATATAAGAGTAACTAGCTAATTCTGTAACCAATGGTTATAGATAAAATCAATAGATGGAGACAGTCAGAACCGACGGGTCTATTCAAACAGTACAACAATATTATAGTTGTGTTCTATATCGTATGTGTGGAAAACAACACACGAGGGTAAACAGTGGAAGTTTTTTTTTTATCGTGAGAAGGGGGCTTATTCTGAGTAGAAGGAAATGATGCAGTGTAAAATAATGACGTACAAATGATTTTTCAATTCTCGATCGCGAATGAAAAGCAGTATAAACGATTGTCAGTTACTGGAAATTTAAAATTAGATATGCGGGAAACTTTCATTCTAATGAGTCAAACATGAACTTGAAAACAAAAAAAAAAACAAGATTGATATTTTATCAGTCTTTACGTTTTCCATTGGTTTATCATATGATTCTTCGTTCGCATAAAATTGGAGTAAATAAAACCCAAATCGGGAATATTTGTAATATTTTATACATATATAGATCGAACGGACCTTTAAACTAAATTTATATGGAAAAGTATTGGCAAATTGGAAAACCTTCTCAAAAAACACAGCTGTATTGTACAAAAATAGTTAAAATTTTTATATTAAAATGAAATAGGTATCACCACATTAAGATTTTGTTCATAAACAGTAAATTAATTTAAATTATTGTTAACTTTAAAGTTCTTTGTTTAGTTTTATTAACTGTTTTCTTGTTGTTGACTTTGTGTTCCTTTATTCAAATTGAAAAATGAGTATATTTAAAGTTCAAAGAATGTCTAACTGTCTCTCAGTATGTCTGTGTTTCCAGCTTTAAACCTCCATTTCAGCTTAAAATAACAATTTGAAATTTTAACACCTCTAACCGTTTTAATACATTATCTTCTAACATTAACTAAACTAAAGTGTATTATAAAATGATTTTATAATACACAATATTGTTATTTATACACATATGTTTAAGTGTTTTTTATTTTATTTTATATATAGAGTTATTATTTGACCCTAAAGCAAAATAGTCAGTAGGTAAACTATATGTAACGCATCTTTCAAACTCATACCACTCTCATACATATTATTATTACTCACTGTTGCCAGTACTAACTTGGCTGGTGGTGTTGAAGACCTTAGAAAAAATGCCGACGCTACTTTTTTTTGTGTGTTTCTTGTTTAGGCTTGTTGCTGTATCTTCTTTGTCTTTTTTAATTTTATCTTAGTTCCTAGCAGCAGCTTAGAAAAAATAAGTAATTTTTCAAATAAACCAGTAAATAGTCATATTTGGTGGTAAAAGTTATAAATGTTGTTTAGTCGGGGGGCAAGAATGCAGCCACATAGGTTACCAACTATTCTTTATACCCGTAAACTATTTTGTCTTCAAATTAAAACGATTTCTTGGTTTTTTGTTTTCACATCTTTCTACACTTTTCAGTTTACAATGTTGTGAACTGTATTTATCTGAATGATGATTATTTTGGTTAAAATGAACAAATAAATTATAAGTGTTTGAGAGAGTAATTACTAAACAAAATATTTTCGTTAAGATCAAATTTGTTGCTTTTCTTCTAAAGCGGAAATTTCGCCTAATTAGTAGTTAGAGGTAAAAATAAGTGTGATATTTTTTTTGGTTTTTGTCTATTACTATCATTATTATGTTTCAAAAGGAAGTTGATCTAATTTGAAAATTTCATGTTTTCAAAATTATGTTATAAATTTTAATTTATGTTATTTAATTTTAGTTTCTTTGTTGTTTTGTTATTTCATAAATTATAATTATGATAATTAAGGAAACTTAATACTTTTAAAAGTTTTTAATAATGCAAGTATATAGTATCAGTTTTATGGTTATCATTAAATGTTTAAAAAGCTAATAAATTAAATGACAAACAGTTGTTATAATAAATGTATAATATAGAGGCTTTCTTGGAAATAAAACTGTTACAAAATACTAAAAAAAAAGATTTATTTTCATAGAATTTAGCTTTTTTATAACAAATATTGCGTTTTAATTTTAGTTTTTTATGTTTAAATCAAATATTTTGAATGCAACGTAAATAACAAAAATTCGAAAATGTCGAATATTATGCCAACAAAGCATCATGGAAGTTTTGCTTTAATTTGAAAAAAAGTGCCACAGCTGCACACCTATTGCTAACTAAAGCTTATTGTGAATGAGATTCATTGGTTTCAACGTGCGAGAGATGCGGTTCAGAAGTGTTGACTTTTACACGGAAGACAAAGATCGCCAAAATCAATGGGACCTACTCAAGCAGCAATTTTAAAACTTTTGATAGTAGCAGAATTCATCCAAAAGCAGGAAAATTGGCTAACGTACGAATTGAAGCCGAGAGACCTTGAACGACAATTTTTCATATTCGAAATGATGCTTGAATGCTATAAAAGCAAACCATTTTTGCACCGAATCATTACTTGCGATAAAAAATAACCCGAATCGTAAAAGATCGTAGGTGATCAACCAGCCGAATCGACACCAAAGCCAAATATTCATGGCACTTAGGTAATTCTCAGTATTTGGTGGGAGCGAAAGGGTTATATCTATTATGAGCTACATAAATCTGCCCAGATCATAATAGAAATCCTGTAACGAACGCAACTGATTCGTTTGAAGTTATCATTGGCCGACACGAAACCGTAATATTTCATCATGACAACGCGCAGCGATATGTTGCAATACCTGTTGAATAGTATTTAGAATGAAGTGGTTGAGAACCTCTGTCTCACCCGCTTTATAGTCCAGTCCGTGACTCGCCCCACTACTATTTTTTTCGATCGATGCAGAACGCTCTCTCTGGCATACGTTTCACTTTGGAACAGAGTATTCGAAATTGGTTTGATTCGTTCTTGGCCTCAAAAGACGAGCAGTACTTTTGCCTCGGAATCCATATGTTGCAAGAAAGATAAAAGCCTTGGGCTGACTAATGAAGATTAAGTTGTATAGGCCCGCAATGAAAGACATATTCATAATTATTAGGTATTCATTTAAAAAATGGAAAATTACATGAACAAAATTCCACAAAAAAATAAAATTTTTTTTAAATTTATTTTCTTTTGTAAAAGTGTTAAAATATCAAAGTGTAATTTTCCATTTTTTTGAAATGAAATCCCTTATTTTTGTGCTAAATATATAGAAATTACATGTGTGTGGAAAACCACTCACAAGGGTAAGCAACGTCACCTTGCATTCAAGTGTCTCGGATTCCTGAAACGGTGTAGGAATTACTTCACTCCATCTGATCTCCTCACTATTTACACCACATATTTCCGACCGAAAATGGAATGGAGGCCGAAGGTGATTATCGGTGACAGTAGGGTATCCAACTCTATTGATTCGCTGGAGCACCGTAGCAATGTGGGCTGCGTTTCACTGTTCTATCGATACTACAAAGGAATGTATTCTGATGAAATTAGGGAACTTGTTCCTGATACCCGCAGATTTTTACGTAATACACGTTTTTCATCAAGAACACATCCATTTGTGGTCGATTGGCCAGTGGACCGCACAACACACTACAGAGAAAATTCGTTCTACTGTACGTATGTGGAACAAACTTCTCGCTGAAATGTTTCCTGTCATTTTCAATATAGGAAAGTTCAAATCTAATGTCCACAGACACTACTCCCTCTTTCATCCCTCCCATAACCTATTTTCCTAGTTCAAACACAATGCTTTGCATGAGTAGGAGTCATCCCCTGAGTGCTGGTCCAAGAAGAAAAAAAATTTGTGAGATGAAAGTTAAAAGTAATTCTGGTTCTTAGACTTAATATAAGTGCAAATATGCTTGGGTTTTCTTGGAAATGTAAGCAAGATTAGACACTAATATTCAGGAAAATTCATTGTTTTATATTCCATTAAGTACAGGATTTAAGCAGGATTTTTTCTAAAAAAAAACCAAATATTTAAAATCAATTTTTTTTAAAGAAACTTAATAAGATAATGGTATTTTAATTGTTTCATAGGACATTACAGCAAGTTCTAAAACTTAATTTTACTGTGATCACGATAATTTCTTTTAAAATTGAATTCTTTGTTATTCAATTTTATTGCATTTTTATGCATTGCCTACTTCTTTTCTTAATAAAGTAACTTTATTTAAATCTCTATTAATCGTCTAAACTTATTAGGTTTCATATGTCTAACAACTAATTAATACATCACATTTCATCACTTTCCACAGCAACCATGTGAAACATTAATCCCTCCCTCTAACAAAAGAGTCAAGACACCTACTTTCTTTAGAAGAGTGTAAAACAAGCAAAAATGAAAAACCAAACTAACAAACAATCATCCTGCCCACAATTGTACACAAACACTTTAAAACACATTTATTTACACATTTCTTTTTTTTTTCTTTCTTTCTTTAAACAAATTTATACCACAAAGACATTTAAGACTTTTATATGTTTTCTAAGGCTGTTTGATTTTTCTATTAACGACGACAGCGACAACAACACGCAAATCTAAAATTAAATATTACGACAAATAAATAAAGATTTCGTTTTTTCCATAAAGAAATCATGGGGGTAACAACGATAACAAGGAGGTTTAAGCCACACATCAAGAAATTGGATTAAATTGCACACATAAAACTTTAAGTTAAAGAAATATATAAGTATAAACAAATATTAATAATAATAAAATAATAAAAAAAAAACAAATGTATTAATTGTGCTCAATTAATGCGTATAGAGTAGCAATAAAAATTGTTGATTTTTTTGTTAGTTATTAGAGCCACAAAACCAATATGTTTATGTTAGAAATAGTATTGGTAATAAGAGAGCTATAGAAATGTCAACACATTTTATGGATATATGCATAATTATTAATGTTGAAATTTTATAGAATTTGCTGTAATTTGTTGGCAATTTAAATAATGGGTGTTTAAAATAGAATTTGAATATGTAGTTTTTATGTTTTGTTAGTAATTGCTTGGTTTTTGTAAAAGCAAGTGTTTTAAACAATTAACCCATTAACTCCTAATCCCAGGATGCCTTACTTGATGACCAATTTTCGCCATACTTTGACATACTAATTTCTTCAATATGTTATCAGGATTGCCTCATAATCAAAATATTAATGACTGATCAAACAGTAGTCCTGGGAACATTTGTATGGGGGCTAGGTGAAATCATAGACCGATATTACTCATCGTGTTTTTAAGAGACAGAGGAAGGTGATCGAAAAAGCCTTAACAAACGGTTTTCCTTCAAACTTTTAACCCTAATATTATTGTATTTTTTTTATTATCAAATTACCTTTGAAAAGAATGTCAGTTATATTGTTCTTTTGTTGTTAATCTGAAAAAAATGCGTACTAAAATTATTAAATATTTTCAACAAAACCCAACTTGATCTTACAAATATTTGGCCAATCAATCAAAGGTCTGCCTTCAAACTGTTTTCAATGTTATTAAAAAGTATAGGGAGAACTTGTCCGTTGACAGAAACCCTGGTGAAGATAGAAGGAATGGTCCACATGATGTTTCTAATGCCAGCAAGTATAAATCATTTTCAAAAGAGCCCCCAACACATCCGGTAGGAAAGCAGTTCGTTTAGCTCAGTACTCGGACCATTTGGTACGAAAAGTTAAAGCCAATGAAGGTTCAAAAACATACAAGGCTCAAAATCTTCCTGACAGGAACTCTGTTAAAAATTTATAAGTCAAAGACAGAGCACGGAAATTGAATTCAAATTTTATAAAAAAAATAATGGATAACGAAACGTGTGTTCTGGAAAATTGTTCGCAGCTTCAGTTGTAGAAAAGTTTGGGAGCCAAAAGCAGAAAATTTTCCCAAATAGTTCTTGGCATGACAAGCAATTAGGGTTCCTACGCGAGAAAAATTTCCCGGGAATTCCCGGGAATATTTTTTTGGTAATTTTCGGGAAATGTTTGTCGGGAATTTCTTCAAAAGTTTTCTTCTAAAAGTTACAACTTTCTGATTCGTTTCGATGGCCAAATTTGTTGCTAATTGAATTATTATATCCATAGATTTTTTCGGTTCTAGCAACAGATAGTCAGTTGGCAAAGAAGTATTACGGTTGAAATAACCGAATTTTTTCACTCAACTCAAGCTACAGCAGAAAAATTTGGTTATGTAGAATGAATCTAAATTCAAGTTTATGCTCTTAAAGGAATTAAGATGCCTAACATTGCAACTTTTAGGGATATTCAATGAATATTATTCATATTTAGAGAAAATAGTACAAATAATAGTAGTTCAAATGTGTTTATCTACAATCAGATATCAAAGGTGTCTCTGACTACGCATGTTTTATTGATTTAACATAGTCGAAATTCTTAAGTTTTTTAATTAAACAATGAATTTATTGATTTTATACTGTTTAGAACTACGACTGTGACAATGCCGATAAAATGCCACTTTTAAATTATAAAGGCTGGACCAACATTGTACAACCAAATGTATGAGTCAATTTATTCGAAAAAAATTTCAGGTTTTGGTTTAATTAAGTGTTAAAAAATTCCCGGGAATTCCCGGGAATGAAAAAAGTCCGGGAAATTAGGAACCCTACAAGCAATATACAGTTGCGGAAAAAGAAGCCAAAAGTTTGTTACAAAGCGCTCTATAAATACCGAAAATTAAATCTAGGAATGGTTAAAATGAGGATGCTTCCATTCATAAGACTTCTTAATGTTTCCACTTATTTTTGGCCAGATTTGGCAACCTCTCACTATGGTAAGCAAGGTCTTGAGTGGTGCAGGAACAATAATGTAGTATTTGTCCCAAGAGAGGCAAATACTGAAAACTGGCTATAGCTAAGGCAAGTGGAGAGATATTGGGCTCTTGTTAAAAGGGAATTGAAGAGCACAGAAAAGATGACCATAAGTGTGGTAGATTTCAAACAGAGATGGACTACCTGTTCGAACAAAGTGACAGAAAGCTCTATAAAAACATTAATGGAAGGGTTTCCGAAAATGGTTCAAAATGTCTTCAATAGTGATTACAACTATAAAAATAATTTTATTTTTTTTTTTGTAAATTCTAATAATAAAATAAAAACTGTAGGTTTACTGCTTTCATTTTTATTAGCATATATGTATGTTAAGAATCTTTCGATCTCATTCCTTAGTTAGTCGGGGTTAACTCCGGAGAATAGGGAGGAAGTGGGAGAATTTCGTAGCCTGATTCATGGATATTTGCCCTGGAAACTGCACATAAAAAATCATACACTTTTGTTCACCCGATTGTGAGCAAATGCGACAGCCGTGTTGTGGAAAGCTTTCTCATACCCAAGTGAGATGCCTATGGCTTCCACAATATCTCGCAATTGGCCAACATGATATGATTTAGTTCAGTTCCTTCGGTTCTGGGCGTCCAGAATATTTGGCATATTCCGTATTTGCAAGGCCACAATGAAATTAAGTAAACCACGTTTTTACCATCGAAATTGATGGTGCAGAGTTAACATTGTATTCATCAAGATTGGCCTTTATTTGCGTGATGGTTTGTTTTCGCAAAAAATAATACTTAATGAGCAGACGAAATTTACTTCTTTTAAATTTCTCCTCAAGTCAGGATGTAGACTGCTTGTTCTAATTTTGCCTGAAGTCAACTGACAGATGCCTGTTATCCTTTACCATTTAAACACGTTATCAACAGAGAGTATTTGTGGTAAATTTCAACCAGTTAGCTTAATTTTTGGTCCCTATCGTGTTATCAAAAGGAGACAGACGGGCAAACGGACGGCATAGCTAGAACATCTAAGTATCTTATTAGGACTCAGAATGTATATACTAATGATGTGTTCCAAACGGATATAAAAAAGGCGATCAATTATAACTCAGTGATTTAAACAATATTTATTACTTAAAATCTTTACATATTTCCTTATTAAATGCTATTTATACCTATTTATAAAAATATTTCTCTTAACTATAAACACTTTCACAATGTGGAGTTAATCAGTTTGGTGTATAGCGCATCCTTATATTAAAATTCATTCTAGATTTAATTTTCCATACAAAAAAATGTGTCTTAAGCCTAATATTTGTCTCAGTTTTCTTTTTCACTTAGTAAATTTATTAAAATTTTACATTTCAAACCCTATTTTATAATTAAATTTATTACAGCAAACTCTATATTTTTCTTAATTTTATAACAGCACTAAAACATTATTTATTTGCTTTTAGACATTTACCATAATTTAACATTTTATAGGTTTAAAAAAAATCATAAAACTTTTCTTTTAAAATCTTGTTAATGTGATTTTATGGCTGAATTCTATTGTCACTGTCATACAATTTTCTTTCTTTCTTTCTTTCGTATGTTTTGTTTTATTATTTTCTCTTTTTTTCAAGACATTATTGTTTGTAACAACAAAAATGCATTTTCCTTTATTAAAATACTTTTATAGTTATATAAAACAAATAATTGTATTTAGAGAAAAAATAAAATTTTATTAAACAATTTGAATTTTATATTTGTCTATTTAACAAAAAAGTCTAAACAATACTCTAAATAATAATGACTTTTATAAGGTTTATTAAATGTATTAATTTTTAAACTTTTATTAAGCTAATAGAGAAATTCAAAAATATTAAACATTTATATGAATAATATTGAACTCCCTGTGGATATTTTACAGCTCTTTTTTTTATTACCAAATAATAAGTTTATTTTCTTAAAAAATAAATCAAGAAAACTTAAAGAACTGGATTAATGTTTATTTTGTCGATAAAATTAAATGAAACGATAGAATTTGTAATAAATCATGAAAAGTCTATATAAATTTTAAATTATAGCAGTTCCTAAATAAACATTAAATATTGCAGTAGACGTTTATTGCTTTTTTAATGATATTTAAATAAAAATTCAAAATTAAGTTCTTTTGTTTAGAATTATTATAAAAAATTATTTATATACTTAAAATAACTGGCATATATACAAATTTTAAATATATTTATAGGAATAAATACCTCGTGAAGAGAATTAGTACAAAACTTTATATTTTTGGTCATTTTAATATTTATTCAATATGGTTTTTCAAAACACAGGTCGAAAGTTGACATCACCCAGTTGAGGATCCCTTTTTAATATGAAGATGCAATACTATTGGCATCTTTATATCATGTTATCAGCTACAAAGTATCAACCTTTATGCCTCGATTATATTAACATTTTAACTCTTTCCGGTTTATTGGTCACTTTATTAACCACCTTTTCTAGAAAATTGTTAGTGACATCTATTGGCATTTTGCTAAACAATGAAACAATGACTTAGTATCAGTTTTTTGGCAAAACTTTGTCGTCAGGGTGCTCTGGTTAGATTAATGTATTAATTTGAAAATATTGTAAACCGAAGTTTTTTTAAGGTGTTTTCCCGCATTCAATTAAAAAAGTCAGAGTGTTTATTGTTCATCAAATTCAGTGTTACTTTGTTATTTAGTCTTTGTTTGGTTGGCTTGTTCTAACAAAGCAATACTATACTCTTTGATAAATAACGTAAGTAATAGAGTGGTTAGATTACTAACCACTGTAACTGAAATAGGTTTTATATAATGCGTTTCTCTACATAATTTTATGTTATTTTGTAAGGATGCCGTGTGTACTCAATAAACGTTAAATTGAAGATATGTTGTTCAAGGGTAATCCTTCTAATGGGAATGTGTCTGCAGTCTTGAACCCGACAAAGAAGAGAATTATTAGGAGCAAGCCCATCTGATGATGGTGCTCGGTGACATACCTTCGGGGCTCCAAGCGAAATATGATGGAGATTTTGATTCGGATAATGGCATACCTGTATAAAATTTGGCTAATACTTTTGATATACCCAAACTGTTGTGGTGGAATCAGAATGGTGAAAAAATTGTCTATTGGAAGGGCTGAATTATATAAAAGAATTGAAGAATGTCTCTACGCAGTTATTTCGTCTGTTTTGTTCAGAAAATTTAGTCAAAATTATAAGTTTTCAAACAAATTTATACGATACGAAAATTTGTATCACAATTATTTTTAATGCCAACCGCCATGGTGGTTAATAAACTAACCACCTTATTCCATAAAAAACCCTTTGCTGTATTTCTATTTTTTTTCTTATTTTTCATAATATGTGAACCCTAATTAAAGTACAAATGTAATTATTTTGATTATAAATTTATACACATAAAACTGTGGCTGAAAGAATTAAAAATTTAATTTTACAGACGACATTGAGAGTTCTCAAAAATTATTTATGCAAAATTATTAAAACCTTTTTAACCTATTTCTTCTTTTTTCTCTCTTTTTAGGTTAAGCTAACAGGTATGTTTTCAAAATCTTTTGTTTTTATTTATTTTGTATTTTTTAAATATTTATGTAAATTTGTAAGATTAGCTTATTTTATAGACAATTCTTCTTTAGATTACATATTTTAGCTGGCTTCTTAATTCTTTTGTTTTCCTAAGAGGTATACATTTATAAAAGAATTCTTAAAGTAAATTAAACACTAATATTAAATTTCGTTAATAAATAAATTTTAAGCTAGCGTAGGAATTTGCAGTTGTTAATAAATTAAGAATCTTAAATAAAAAAATGTCGGACCAATCATATTTTGTTCGGCAAAAAAAAAAATACAGAATTTTAAAAACTTGGTTATTTGCAGAAATGATACTACGACAGTTTCTCGAAATTTAAAATAATAAAGAAAAATTTTATGAAAAAAAAAACTCAAAGCAAATTTCGATTATGAGTTAATTCACACAAAAAAGTTAGTTTCTTCAGGCTGTTCAGAGTTTGTTTATAAATTAAGGCATTAGTAATCCTTAATATTGCTTTGAGTAATTTTCAAACAAATATTTTTGACATCGAGTAAATGGTAGTTGGGTTCTGGAGGGTTTTAACCCTCCGTTACTAGCAACTGATCTAGTTGATACAGGCAAAATTTTTTATAGTAAATTGTTTTAAACAGTTTTAAGCTATTTTTTGATAAAAAATATATTTATAATGCAATTTTATTTTTATTATTCTTTTAAATGAATCTAATTTGAATTTAATATTGTTTTTATGTTTTCGAAATAAAAAGTGAAGAGATTATTTTTAAACGCATCTTTCTTTTATTGATATCAATTTGATACATTGCAACTAGTCTCGATTGAAAATGATTGCGACTAACGGAAGGTTAATCCAAAGAATTTGGCTTAAAAAATAAAGTATTTCGATTTAAAGTAAATGATGATGATTGGGTTAAGAAAAGTAATAATATTTTAGAGAACTTGTTTTAAAAATTATTTCAAAATTTGTAGAATAGAGCTGAATATCACTGAAAAATATTAAGCATCACGACCGATTTCTTATATATCAAAAGCAACTGTCTACATTTGGTAATTAAACATCACTTTATATATAACAAAATATTTGTCTGATTTTGTCAACATATGTAGTTAAAGCTCGTCTAATTTCAAATAAAAAACTATTTAAAACAAAAACACCTTGATAAGTATTAATCATTGTGGTTATTACAATAAACCACACAACTATTTATAAATCTATGTATATGTGATTAATTAAATTTCAAATTAATATAAATCTGATTGTAATACAAATTTGCCTAAGAAAATTAAATTTTATTTAGTTAAACTGCCAAATAATGTATGTTTCAATACATATTAGAATGAAAAAAGAAAATCTTAAACTTTTCAAAATTCTATTTCACAATATTTTGACAAAACTGATAAAAATCAATCAGTTCAATGTAAATTGCGATTTTGATTTGTTGCAAACATCGAAAAATCTAATTCAAATACATATTTTTACTTTGTTTTATAATAAACAAATTTAAATTATGTATTAATAAAAACATCAGTTTAGAAAAATTAAGTTAATTAATAATTTCTTGAGCTTAAAATCACAAGAAAAACTAAAAATAAAACTACATCAGGTTCAATTCTAGAACCCATTCTGTGAAACAATATTTTGACACTTAAGTAAAACTGAAAGTTCTGTAAGATCTAGTTAAACATGTTTCCACACTAATTATTTGGAATTCAAACTAATGAACTAGTTTCGAATGAACTAACGATCGAAAATCTTTTTTTTTGTAAACAACGTATCGAGATTACTGCTTAATCAACATATTTATGACTGCTGAAGCAGTATATTCCGGGGAGACATTTTTATTGGGACTAGGTGAAATCAATAGCAAACAACCATTATCAACCCTTTGTGAAAAATTTTAGCCAGCTAGTTCCTTTCAATTAGTTTTAATTTTAGTTATAAGATTTAAATACTTATTGTTAGGCCTAATGATATAAGACAAATTCAATAAATAACAAGTAAGAAAGTATGATCGGTCAAGCCCGACCATATAATACCCTACACTAAGTAAAAGAGCAAAAACATTTTTCTTTTAAAATTTCAATAATTTATATTTTCAAGTGATTTTCGGAAGTGGGCCTTATATGGGGGCTATGACCAATTATGGACCGATCACAATGAAATTAGGTCGTGTGATTTATGTCTCTATGAAAGTTTACTATGTTGAATTTTGTGAGTATACCAACATTTTTAAAAGATTTTAAGTGATTTTTGGAAGCGGGTCTATATGGGAGCTATGACTAATTATGGGCCGATCGTAACAAAATTTGGTGACATGAATTTTGTATATATAAAACTTATTTGGAGCGCAATTTGTGGAGATACATTTATAAATTAAACATTTATGACCTATAAAATCCAATTTCGGAAGGACATTTGTATGGAGGCTAGGTGAAATAATGGACCGATTTCAGCCAGTTTCAACAGGCTTGGTCCTTGGGCAGAAAACATAATATGTACCAAATTTGATTGAAATATCTTCTATCTATCTTAAATTGCGATCTGTACTCTGCACACAAGGTTTATATGGACAGCCAGCCAGCCAACCAGACGGACGGACGGACATCGTTTAATAGACTCAGAAAGTGATTATAAGTCGATCGGTATACTTTAATGTTGGTGTTAGACTAATATTTTTGGGCGTTACAAACATCTGCACAAACGCATAATACCCTCTCCACTATGGTGGTGTAGGGTATAAAAAAGCTAGCTCCTTGCTTTTGAGCCCTATTGTGTTTTCAGCAGACAGACGGACGGACATAGGTAGATCGTCTTAGAAATTTATTAGGACCCAGAATACATTTACTAATGTGGACTTGCGATGAATATTTTGATATGTTATTTTTTGATGGTGGGTAAAAAAATATAATTTAATAAAATATATAATGAATTTGAAAATCAAAGTTTTTCTCAATTTTATAATGAAACTGTTATAATTGCACTAAATAACGAATACTACCTATTTCTTGTATATTTAAATTAACAAAAGTTTAAGAAAATTAAAAAAAAGTCCCGTAATTATGACTGTCAAATTTTATGAAGTTAACTGAAGTTTTTGCTATGAAATTTTACCAAGTTGAAAAAAGTATTTTTATATCTACCATCCAAAAAGTCGAGATGGATAATTCCGTGAATAACATATCGCAATATTGATCGTAGAACCAAAAATATTACGGTCCGCATAAGATACTTAAACAGTCTAGCTATGTCCGTCCATCTGTCTGTTGAAAACACGATTAAAAATTTATTTCACACTGTTTAACTTTTCAATTTTATTGAAGTTTTTAATAGAAAGTTTTTTTTCAAAATTTTTTTTTGTTCATTCGAAAAGTGTAATTTTGTATTTATCTATGATTTTAAAACTTTTTCTATATAAATTATTTTATGATTTTTATCGAATTTTATAATTTATAATTTCTAAGAAAGAAAATTTATTTTAATTTTAGTATTAAGGGTCCTCACGTAAATGCTTAAATGCCTTGCATCTCGGCATTTTTACACTGTTGCAAATAAATTTTAAAAAATGTATGGAAATTTGTTTGCACAACAGTTTGCGCGACAAAAATTAGACTCGCAAACTAGAATTTATTAGATTTTTCTATAAGAACTGAAATATAAATATTTTGTGCATGTGAAAATTGTATATCTTTGAAACATAATGATTGGTTTAAATGTTATTGTGTATGGAAATATTAACCAACAGCTAGAACATAAGCTAAGCCTTCCAAACTATGTTTATCATCGTTTGTTCCAAAGAATTAACTTTTATTAGAATTTTTTTGAAATTAAATTTATAGAATTTACCAAACTTTTTTTTAAAGCTTTTTTTATTGTTATTTGAAATTTTTATCAAATAGAAAGAAATTTAATGTATAAAATTGCACAACATTTAAAAAGTGGGTTCACTAAACACGTCGCGCAAATTTACACATTTGCAGAAATGGAAAATTTATTATTTAAACACATTATTATTTCAATCACTTTATAGTTTCATAATAATTAATATTATTAAATATAACTAGAACTCAAACTAACAAGAACTTAATTGTAAAAAGATTCGACTTAAGTATGGTATGGTAATCAGGCAGCCGTCCAAAACCTTAATTTCGTTCAGCTTAATTGGGTTCAATAAACGTTCCTTTTCTTCCTTCCGACTTAAGTAAGTAGTTTCAACATCTTTTAACTAATTTTCAGCTTAATAATTTCCAAAAGAAAACTTTTTAGTTTTTTTTATCTATTTTTTAAACAAAATTCTCAAATTTCAAAACACTTATTAAAAGCATACAAAATAATAAACCTTTCAAATTTATGCAACTAAATATTTTATTTGCCAACCAAATAATTTAATAACAAACACGTTTATATAATTTATTTAATTCCTTTTATAAGTTTAACTTGAACTGTGTTAAAAATCTAAGCATTTACAATATTAAATTTGTCACTAATTCTTTACAAAGTGGGCATTTTAAGAGTGCTAAGGCTTTTCAAAAAGATTTATCGCTATTTTGTAATAATTACGGTAAAACCAACATTAAGTTAACAATTTTTTCTTATAAATGTATACACACCTAAAATGTTAGCCACTAGTTTGAAATTATTTTATTTTCACAATAAACACAAAAATCTATTAGATTTTATTATAAGCCAATCAAGCACTTGAATATTCTGTTGGAATTTGATTTGAATGCAAATATAATTAAACTTGAAAAATATTTAAAAAAATTAAAAATTTGTACAACAAAAAACATATGGCTTGAATTTATGTTGCCTTTTTACTGGATACAACTATAATTAAATTGCTTGACTATAATTGAAAGCTTGAATTACACTTGCTTTCAACTTGAATTCCAGTTAAAATGCTTATTGGAAAGTTTTTTACTTTTGCTGTTATATTCTTCTTGTGTTAGTGCAATTTTATGGAAACTTATTTTTGTAGCAAAATAAAATTGAAAAACTTTTCATTGCTAATAATGAACTTAAGTAGATATTTTAGCATTTTTAGGGTTTTGTTCAAAACTATTAAACTTTTTAGTACTTTACAGAGAAAACAGATTCCCAATAAGCACCAAAGCTCCTTAAATTCAAGCACTTGAACATTTTATTGGAACTTGAGTTGAATGCAAATGTAATTACAATTTAAACTTGAAAAATATTTAAAAAAAATTAATATTTTTCAAACAAAAAACATATTGCTTGAATTTATGTTGCCTTTTTACTGGAGAATGCTGTTGAAATAAAGTGTAGTTCAATTTTTTGACTATAATCCAGGGCTTGAATTACACTTGTTGTACACTTTTGCTGTTATATTCTTCTTGTTTTAATACAAATTTAAATTTGTTTACAAATTTATGGAAACTTATTTTTTTAGCAAAATAAAATTGAAAAACTTTTCAGTGCTAATAATGAACTTAAGGTGATATTTTAGCATTTTTAGGGATTTGTTCAAAACTATTAAACTTTTTAGCAATTTACAGCTAAAATTGATTCCCAATAAACCCCAAAAATTCAAGCCCTTGAACATTTTGTTGGAATTCGACTTGAATGCAAATGTAATTACAATTTAAACTTGAAAAATATTTGAAAAGAATTAAATATTTTTCAAACAAAAACCATATGCCATGAATTTATGTTGCATTTTTACTGAAGAATACTATTGAAATAATGTGTAATACAAGTGTAAATATATTGCTTGACTATAATTCAAAGACTAAATTTCACTTGCTTTCAACTTGAAATCTAATATTTCTGCTGGCATATTCTTCTATTAAAATAAAATTGAAAAACTTTTCATTGTTAATAATGAACTTAAGTAGATATTCCAGAATTTTTAGGGGTTTTGTTTAAAACTATCAAACTCTTTAACACTGCACAGAGAAAACTGATTCCAAATAAACACCAAAGACCCAAAAATTAAATATTTTTCAAACAAAAAACATATGGCTTGAATTTATGTTTCCTTTTTCAAGGCTTAAATTACACTTGCTTTCAGCTTGAATTCTATTCAAAAAGCTTATTGGGTACGTAGTAACAAACAAATTTGTTGATAATCGAATGATTCTACCTTAGTGAACGAATTTTATAGTTGCGGATACAAAATATTAGAAGGGGTAACCAAATTTTGGTTGCTTAAACCGAAATTCTTCTTTAGCAACTGACTTTTTGTTGATAGAACCGACATGTTCTATGTGTGCCACCGAATCATTCGATTTGCAACAAATTCGGTTGCTACTATAAATCTGTTTTCTCTGTGTGTGAAAATTAAAGTGTTTTAAAACTTGATAAATTTTTTAAATTTTTTTTCCATAATTTTTTTTAATAAATTTTGTTGCTTCTAAATAAAAGCCTCGATGTTTGTTAAATACATTTTTACTATTAAATCCCAAAATTTGTTTATACAAATGCATCTGCTTTCACATTCAACTTGAATTTCAAACTTGTCACATGAACGTTTGTCTCTTGAATCTTTTGTTTTTTTTTTGAAAGATAAGTTTAGAAAACTCACGATTTTGTTGATTTAAACACATTTTATGGCTGAAATGAAATATTCCTTGCAAAAGCTGACACTTTATATTTTACATCAAATGATTTTTGTATAATTTAGCACTATTTGTTCTCTCACATTTTTTTTGGGGTTTTTTTTTAGAATTTTTACTTTCAAATTTACCTTTTTTACATATTTGTTGTTATTTTATTGTATAGAATATTTTTTATTTATATAAATTTTTGATATTTTTTTCGCTTTATTAGATTTTTATGTTGTGTATATATACTTTTCCAATTTCCAACCAGAAAGCTGAAAAACACTATATATATAAAAACACCAAACTTGCTGGCAACTAGAGTTTGAGTTGTTTTTGTTGGATTTTATTTTATTTATTTTTTTTTTCTTCTTATTTTTGTTATATTTCACTGTATGTAAGAGCGTTAAGAACCCGTTTGACTCGTTGAAAAATATTTCTTTTCGCCTTTTAATTTTTTTTCCATTTCTTAGGCTGAAATGGTTGGTGTTATGGTCGTGCTATAGATGTTGATTTGTTTGTTTGTTTGGTTGGCTGGTGTACTATAGTTGGGGTCTGGGGTTTTGGGTTTTGTTGTGTATTTATTTGTATATTTTGTCAAAATTTTGGGGGAACAGCATATCCACAGTAAAACAAATTAATACTTTTTTTGGAAAATAAATTTTCTTTAAACCAAACTTTTTTTAAAATAATTTTCTTTAAATTTTTTCTATATTACTTATAATGCATTAGAAAGCCTTCATTCTTTTCTTTACAACACAATTTTCCTTTAGGTTATTTTTTTTAAATTATTCCATATCTTTTTTATAATATTTCTTTAGCTATTTAAAAGAATTTCAATTAATTTTTGCCATAACATGATTTTCATTTAAGGCTTTTTTTGTAATTTGCTTAAAACACTTGTTTTCTTTTAAAATTTGTTGTTGTTATTTCTATCAATTACTTTTTATTTTGTATTATTACTTGGCAAATATTTTATCCAATTGGCTTAAGCTTATTCTCACATATATATATAAATTTTTCTTTATTTTTTTCATATATTTAGCGATTTGCATAAATTCACTTAATTTTCTTTGCAATAACAACCAACAAGTAAGACAAAAAAAAAACGCGCTTTTCCACAGACGTTCGTTCGTTCGTTTTGTTTAGTTTTCTCTCTTAAATCCGTATCTCTATGATATTGTAACGCAAGCACACGAAGAACTAAAGTTTATGTTTTCTGCCTGAACATGCCATACCTGGTAAAAATGCTGCAAGCAAGTGTGGTGACATTCAGTTTTACAAACAGCAACAACAACAAAACTATACTCCACACAAAACATCAACATAAAAACACAAAAAAAACATAGTAATATACAGCCTAAGTTTTCTTATAAGGGAGATTGTTGTTGGGCCTTCCAACAAGTCAGCAGAAATTCACCACGAAAACTCACATGGGTTATTAGAGCCAAAGGCCAGTGTGTATGCCCGAATTGAGTTGGTTGGCTTAAAACTACAAAACACTCACCATTATCTTACCAAAATAACTATAACCTGTGACCATTGTATTGTAGTTGATGGCTAAAAAACAAAGAGCATTCGAATTCTAGTTTGAGAGTTGAGCATAACAGAGAGAGCGGGAATTTAAGATGGAGAGCTAAAGATCATTTTCAAAACATGCAGCCTATTAGTAATATGAGAAGATAACAAAAACAACTACAACAACAAGAACAACAAAAAACTACTACATAAAGAGAGAAATAAGACAACAACAAAAATAATACAAAACTAAAAAAAATTACAATAAGAATCATTTGAAGAAAATTAAAAGAAAGAATAAGACACTGGAAAAAATTTGTGGGGGAAAATACTTAGATGTGATAGGAAAATATTTAGGAGCCTATTTATAATCCAGATATAGAAGACCATTCCCCACACATTGTATTCAACCATTTAGATCCGTTATTATTATTTGTTTCTCTAATACTCTCAAATGGATTATCTCGTGCCAACTCGAGGATCTGGATTATGCGGATGATATTTGTCTACTTTCGCACAAGATCTCCAAGTAATGTTGGATTTAAGATAAATATCAAGAAAACCAAAGCTATGAGAATTAACAACATTAACACCGATAACATCATGCCACAAAGCCAACCAGTTACATACGTAGAAAGTTTCTGCTATCTAGGTAAGGAGTGAGATTCTTAAACCTTTTGAACCTTTTCCGGAAACCCTTCCATTAAGGTTTTTATAGAGCTTTCTGTCTCTTTCTTGGAACATTTAATCCATCTGCGTTTAAAATCTACCACACTTTTAAATAACTTTTTTGTGCTCTTCAATTTTCTTTTAACAAGAACCCAATATCTCTTCACTGTTCTTAGCTCCAGGCAGTTCAGGGGATTTGCCTCTCTTGGTATAAATGCCACATTATTGTTCTTGTACCACTCAAGACCTTGATTACCATAGTGACAAGATGCCAAATCAGGCCAAAAATAAGTGGATACATTAAGAAGTTTTATGAATGGAAGCAAAACAATTGTTTGGCTTCTTTTGACGCAACTGCATATTTATTGCTATACCAAGAACTTTTTGGGAAATTTTGTCTTCTTTTGGGTCCTAAACTTTTCTTCAGCATTCCCTCAAGCATAAGTAACATAAAAATATTGACCCGGAAGCTGCAAAAAAATGTCCATACGTACGTTTCGTCATCCATGAACTTTTTGAGCCTTGTATGTTTTTGAACCTGCATTGGCTTTAACTTTTCCCATCAAATAGTCCGAGTACTGAGCTAACCGGACTGAATTTCTACCGGATGTGTTGTTTGATAATGCTTTCTATTTATTATACCCTACACCACCATAGTGGGGAGGGTATAATGCGTTTGTGCAGATGTTTGTAATGCCCAAAAATATTAGTCTAACACCCACCTTAAATTAAACGATGTCCGACCGTCCGTCTGGTTGGCTGGCTGTCCATATAAACCTTGCGCGTAGAGTACAGGTCGCAATTTTGAAGATATTTCGATCAAATTTGGTACATATTAGGACCAAGCCCATCGAAACTGGCTGAAATCGGTCCATTATTTCGCCTAGCCCCCAAACAAATATCCTCCCGAAATTGGACTTTATCGGTCATACATGTTTAATTTATAAATGTATATCCACAAATTGCGCTCCAAATAAGTTTTATATATACAAAATTCATGTCACCCAATTTTGTTACGATCGGTCCATAATTAGTCATAGCTCCCATATAGACCCGCTTCCGAAAATCATTTTAACGTGCATAAATCGCTTAAAAATATTGGTGTACTCACAATTCAACATATTAAACTTTCATATAGACATAAATCACATGACCTAATTTCATGGTAATCGGTCCATAGTTGGTCATAGCCCCAATATAAGGCCCACTTCCGAAAATAATTTAAAAATATAAATTATTGAAATTTTAAAAGAAAAATGTTTTTGCTCTTTTACTTAGTGTAGGGTATTATATGGTCGGGCTTGACCGACCATACTTTCTTACTTGTTTTCTTTAGCAACATCATGTGGACCATTCCTTCTACCTGTACCTGGCTTTCTATCTACGGACAAATTCTCCCGATACTGTTTAATGCACAGAGAAAACAGATTCGTGATAGAAACCGAATTTGTTGCACACATAGAATTTTCGGTTTTATCAACAGAAAGTTAGTTGACAAAGAAGAATTTCGGTTAAAGCAACCAAACTTTTATTACCCGTTTTAAAATATTGTAGCGACAGCCGTAAAATTCGGTCATTAGATTGGAAACAAATTCGGTTGCTATCACGAATCTGTTTTCTCTGTGTAGCATTGGAATCAGTTTGAAGGCAGACCTTTGATTGGTTGGCCTACTATTTGTAGCAGCAAGTAGTGTTTTGTTCAAAATATTTAATAATTTTAGTACGCACTTTTTTCTCGTTACTTATTTTAATCAAATTATTAACAAATAAACACAATTGACATTAAACATAATTTTCAAAAAAAAAAAATCAAATAATACTTGGGTGAAAAGTGTGTTAATGTTTTATCGATCTCACTCCTTAGTACAGTATCAACGAATTGTGGCACTGAAAATTACGTAAACAACTGGGTCAGCGAGAGTGGCATTCAGAAGACCTGGTTGTAGTCTTCCGAATGCCGCTTTTGCTACAATCAGTATGGAGAAGTTGGCATGTGTAAAGTCTACTCTGTTGTATGGAAATGAAACCTGGTTAGTATCGAACACCATCACGCAAAAGCTACAGATATGGATCAACAAGTGCCTCAGAATCATATGCAGAATATTCTGGCCTAAAAAATGGAGTTGATCGGCCATACTATAAGAAAGAATTCTGATGGTATAACAAGGATAGCGGTAGAATGGAATCCTCAAGGCCGACATGGAGATGCACGATACTCCAAGAACTAGGACAGTGGAATCATACATGAGAAAACGTGAAAACAAATGCAAAAAAACGTGTAATATGGAGATGCTTTATGGAAGACATGTGCTCCCAAGAGGGATAATGGAGAGAGAAGAGAACTTACACATCATCTACAGATAGCATCTGTATAAATTCGTAATTTTTTAGAAAATATCTTCGAGTATATTTTTATGTTCTTGATTTCTCATTAAGCTTTTATTACCTCGAGTTTATTTATATCCGAATCCTCTTACACTCATGATACCTCATTGAAATTTCAGTTCCTTGAATTTAATTGGCTAAATTCATGTTGATCGCTGAGAATCTGAAGCTCTCTGTGTCAAAATTTACAACATTTGATGCCTGGTTATAAGTTAACTTATATCTAAAATGTTTGTTAAAATAGTTTTTGTATGAAAACTGTCAGTATAATATGCTCAGAGAATAAATGCTCAGAGTAAACAGATTCGTGATAGCAACCGAATTTGTTGCCAATCGAATTATTCGGTTGCACATATAGAATTGTTTGGTTCTAGAAACAGAAAGTCAGTTGATAAAGAAGAATTTCAGTTGAAGCAACCAAACTTTTACTACGCTTTCCAAAATTTTGTAGCCACAATTGTAAAATTTGGTCACGAAGGTAGAATCATTCGATTGGCAACAAATTCGGTTGCTATCACGAATCTGTTTTCTCTGTATGAGGTTAATGTCTGTATCCGACACTAACTTCAGGCCTAACGAAAGGGTATACTTTCAAACGAACTTTCATACTGCTCTCACTTTAATGATACCCTGGAAAATCAACATGCATAGATTGACGCTCGAACAATGCAACCAAATTATCCAAATTTACCTTGAAAATCAGTCAAGTGTTCAGCGATGAGGCACACTTTTGGCTTAAAGGGTTTGTTAATAAAAAAAAATCCACTACAGACTTTCCAGACTCCATTACATCTAGCAAAATTACTCATTGGTGGCATTATCGGACCTTCTTTCTTAACAAATGAACGCATAATAAATGACTTTTTGTTTTAAAATGTTGTTAATATTGATCCGAGCGAGATGGCGCTGCGTGCCATACAGCGACCGCAACCATCGATTTATTTAAACCAAAATGGTTTTAAAGGTCATTGATACCTTTCGATTATTTCCTGTGGGTCCGCGTAAAGTCACTGGTTTATGCTGTTAAACAAGAACAAATTGGCACCTTGGTTGGTTTAACAGCTGATATTTGTGTTAGTGGCAAATCTCGATTTGTATATAACAACAGGGCCATTAAAGAGTATCAGATAGCAGTTGGCTTGGTGCTCAGGAAATGTAGTGGAGTGATAATATTTGTGATCGTTGGGATCGGTTCTAGGAGGAGGTCTGTTGTTTGTGGTGTCGGAAACACACATTTTGAATTTGATCGCCCTGGAGCTTTTGAAGTCAGAGATCACATATCTGACTGGATAGGCCGGATTTTGCTGCTTTGATAATTGTTCAGCGATGGATTAGATAGACCGAACTCTCTAGCATTTATCTGTGCAGTCAATGTACGAAAAGTTGCAAATTATCTAGAAAACCGGCCCACAAATGGCTGAGATTTTCGATCTGTATCTGGATTACTAAGTCATTAATATAGACAATATGAATATCTAACGATAGATATTTCAATAACTGATTAGTTATATAACGGCATAGTAATTCGGTGAATGTCTGTTCATTATTAGCTGCTGAGGAGTTTAACATGAGGATCATTTGGCTATCAGATCACTGGAACAAACAATGGTATGTCAGTCATGCTGGATGAACAAAGAGCAAGCTATCTTTGAGTTTTTCTGGATTTGAATCTGTAGGTAAATCTCTACTAGTTGCAAGCATAATCTTCGGCGTAGAATTAAAGAGTTAGTCAATATGAAGTTGGTGAAATGTAAGTGGTCCAAGCAACTATAGCTAGATCTGAATAACCTTATTACTTTCAATAACTACGTGCTATATATCTTTGATAGAATCAGAGATAACTAAATTCATTTAGCTGGGAGAGACAACAGTGACATGGCGTTAAGTAAAATTATTTATGACTGCTTTTGCCTTGATAGTTCTAATCTTCATTAAAAGCATACACCAGATACATGAAAATTCAACTCGGGCAAAATAGCGTTTTCCTCTAATGATATTTTATTTTTTGATGTGGATTTATCTAAATAGATGTATATATATATTAATCAAATTTTCAAATGAAAATTTTATAATAATTACAATTTTTAAAACCCACTGAAGTATTGATTTCAGCTACATTTATTATAATGATGATGATAGTTACTTAGTTTATTTTAGCTTAACTTTTTCCACTGTGTACTAATATTATTCATAACATTCCCTCAGACTCAGCATGATATAACCATTCTTAGCCGCTGCAGCCACTACTGATATTCAATAATAATAATATTATATTCCTATTCCTCTGCACATGGATCCAAGTACAAACAGATATACAAACATTGACGTTTTCGTTTAGTTGTATTCGTCGAAAGTACCTATTCTGTTCTGTTGTTTGCTGCTACTCCAATGATGTTGCCGTTGCTGCTTCTGCTGTTTATGCTCATACCATTGTCAGATTGCATTCATCTAACAGAAATTTATACTCCTATAAGAAGACAAAATGAGTTTAAAAAAAGACCATCTAACTTCAACTGCAAGCAACAGCATAACACACTGACTGGCTTTTTTTTTTTGTTCCTAACATTTAGTTGAATAAAAATTTTAAAATTTAAAACGAAATCAACAAAAAAAAATTGTTTTAATATAGCAAAAGGAAAAAAAAACAGAAACTGACGACAGGTCCACAATTAGCCACACAGCCATAATATAATATAACAACAATATAAAGGAAAAACAACAAGAACAGCAGCAGCATCAACGACGGCAACAAAAAAATCTTAGTAGAAGAAATTATCATGCAGAGACACATACGCATCACTATGGACCAAGAACAAGACACAAGATGAATTTCTATACCATCAACACAAGCAAAAATTTTGTGAAGACACTCCAAAAAAAACTAAAATAAAAATAAAAAAAACACACACAGAGACACACTAAAGTTGGGCCCTTTTTTGGAGTATCTTAGGACCACAACAACAAGTTGCAGAATTTGTTGGAAAAAATAATTGGTTGTTTTTTTTTTGCATCTTTTTTCTTTTGCTGGAAATAAAACAAAAGACTTTGTATAAGTTTTTGTTATAGTTTGCAAATAGAGCTGGAGTTTTTGCTAAAAAATCAAGAGACACATTTTGCGTTTGTATCAGGGACTTTTGTAAAGATATTTAAACAATTTCAGTTATTTCGATGGCTTTATTTCTGGTTATTTTATTTAATAGTTTTTATTTACACACAAAAAAAAACTAAGAAGAAAATTAATTAAAAATGTTTAAAAATACAAAACCAAAAATAAATATGTATGGGTAATTAACTCAAAGGTGCTAGAATGCCAAGTTGTTATGTGAGGATATTTTCAAAAGCAGGGGCGTGCTAAAAATTGTTTGTATAATAAAATTGAAAATATAGGAATTAATAGTTTTAAGCAATTTTCAACAATTTGTAAATTATCACTGGGAATAATTTGTAAACCCTTCACCAGGAGTGCAAAGAGTATTTGCAATTTCTACATTTTTCATTTGCGGCCCCACAAAGCATATATTTTCTGGATCATTATAGATAGCGGAGTCGATGTAGCCATATCCTTCTGTATGTTGCAATCAACATTCCGTAGCACCCAAATAACCTACAAACATGATTGATACATCAATATATCGGGAATTCTTCCGGCTCAGTTGCTATTCGAAAGAAAATCGGCCCACAACTGGCTGAGATATAAGGAAATAACCGAGACAACCTCGATGTTGGGCCTATTTTATCTATATCTGAATTAGTAAGTCATTAATATAGACAATATGGATATCAAATGATAGATATTTCAAAGTCCGTTACAACGATGTATATAAGTTGGACCTACAATGGGTCAATATAGAGAAAAGTATTTTTTAACCGACATTTTTTTTTTCACCAAAAACTTTTTTTGTCGGTCATAAATTTTTTTCATTAATAAAATTAAAAAAAAACAAGTACGAAATTATGGTCGGTCAAGCCCGACCATATAATACCCTACACCAAGTAAATGAGCAAAAACATTTTTCTTTTAAATTATCAATAATTTATATTCGTGAGTGATTTTCGGAAGTGGGCCTTATATGGGAGCTATGACCAATTATGAACCGATCACCATGAAATTAGGTCGTGTGATTTATGTCTATATTAAAGTTATTTATGTTGATTTTTGTGTATATACCAACATTTTTAAGAGATTTATGCACGTTAAAGTGATTTGCGGAAGCGGGTCTTTATGGGAGCTATGACTAATTATGGACCGATCGTAACAAAATTTGGTGACATGAATTTTGTATATATAAAACTGATTTAGAGCGGAATTTGTGGAGATACATATATAAATTAAACATTTATGACTGATAAAATCCAATTTCGGGAGGACATTTGTATGGGGGCTAGGAGAAATAATAGGACATCGGACATCGTTTAATCGACTCAGAAAGTGATTCGATCGGTATTTTTGGGCGTTACAAACATCTGCACAAACGCATTATACCCTCCCCACTATAGTGGCGTAGGGTATAAAAGGTTTTTTTTAAAAAAAAATAATTTTTTTGACCTAAAAATATTTAAAAATTATATTTTAAATTATAATTTGGTGAAGGATATATAAGATTCGGCACAGCCGAATATAGCTCTCTATCTTGTTTTTTATAAATAAAATTTTTTCAACAGAAAACTGTTTTATACTTTAATTATATTTTTACGTTTTCACCTTTTAAAAACGGTGGTTTATTTCCTTTAAATAATCCTAATTCTTTTGCTAGCAAATAAAAGCAGCTTAGTAGTTCAAAATTGTAACTACTCTTTATTTATTTAAATTTACACAACAGCAGTTTAAATAGTAACCTGTGTTTTAATACCCACACTTATATTACGCAGTTTATAATGTACAAGAATGCAACCGCTGCCACATATACACAGCGTCATCTTTCAGTAGCTTCATGAATTATTTTAACGGACAAAAGTTTAATGTAAAAACTGACCCAAATCTTTGTTTTACTTAAAAACTGTATCCAAATTTGGGTCATTAAAAAAGTGCCACCAAATTTTTTCACCAATATATCACAAATATGTTTTACTTTTTTCAAAAGATTTCATTTGTTATTTTTTTCAATAAAAACTTTTTATATTTCACTAAAAACTTCACCCAATTTATATTTCACTCAAAAAAAATTCTCCAAATTTTTCCATCTTAAAGATTATCACCACATTTATATTTCACCAAAAAAATTCACCACATTTATTAGGTGTATGATTTAAAAATGTTGGAATTTTTAAAATTTTTAGCTTTTATTTTGATAAATTTGTGCAATATAATTTTATTTGAAGTATTGGCCATTGTTAGCTATGACCTTTTCCCATCTTTCTGGCAACATATGGATTTCGATCCAAAAAAACTGCTCATCTTTTGATTCCAAGAACAAATCAAGCCAATATGGGATACTCTGTTCTGAAGTGAAGCGTATGCCAAAAAGAGCGATTGCAACAAATAGTAGTCAGAAGTGTCAAGGTCTGAACTATAAGCCAAAACATCCCAACCACTTCATTCTAAATATATTAAAACAGGTATTGCAACATGTGGTCGAGCATTGTCATGATGGAATATTACAGTTTTATGTCTAGCCGCATATTCTGGACGCCTTTCGGCCAATGCACGCTTCAAACGAATCAGTTGATTTCTGTACAGATTCAATATGATGGTCTGATCAGATTTCAGCAGCTCATAATATATAGAACCCTTTTGCTCAGAACAAAAACTCAAACTAATACAGAGAATTACCTTAGCGCCATGGATATTTGGCTTGATGTCAGTTCGGCTGGTAGGCCGGGCTTTACGTACGATCTCTTAAGCTTCAGGTTATTGTAATGCATCCATTATTTATTGCATGTAATCATTTGGTGCAAAAATTATTTTCTTTTATAGCGATCAAGCATCATTTCGGCAAAATCGTCTTTAAAAGTCTCTCGGCTTCAATTCGTATGGTACCCAATATTCCTGATTTTGGATGAATGCTGCTGCTTGCAAACGTTTTGAAATTGATTGAGTAGCTCTCTATGAATTGGCTAGCTCTTGTTGAGTTTGACAACAATCTTTATTGAGTAATGCCTCCAATTCTTGGTCTTCGAACTTTTTTGGCTAGCCTGGGCGAACTTTGTCTTCCATGTCAAAATCACGCCTTCTCCATCTCTCGCACGTAGCTCATCATAAGCTTTGGTGAGCTATCAGTATGCCTTAGCGGCACTGTTTTTCAAATTAAAGGAGTAAAGCAAAGATTCCGCATATGATGCTTTGTTAGACGCATTGACATTCTAGAATCTAGATGAAAGAAATTTTTTGTAGCCTTCAAAATGACATACATAGTATAAGTTATTAAAATCAAAAACCGGGTTCAAAAAATACGCCATATTTTTTAAATCCCGCATTTTTTAGTCACACATGCAATATATTTCTCTAAAAATACTTCACCATATTTATTTTTCACTAAAAAAATTCCACAAAATTGGATTTCGGCTAAAAAAATTTCACCAAATTTATATTTCACTAAAAACTTTTCAATAACTTTATATTTTAATAAACAAATTTAAAAATTTATAAATTTCACTAAAAAAATTTTACCAAATTTTGTTTCACCAAAAAAATTTTACACAAATTATTAGTCACTAAAAAATTTAACAAAATTTCACGAAATTTATATTTCTCTAAAAAAATTGTATTCCATTTAATAAAATTCACCAAAATTAAGTTTTCATTAAAATTTTACCAAATTTATATTTTACTAGTTGACCGCCTCGGCTTCGACCGGTATCATTTACTAATGTTAATTCTTCAAGTTTCTCCCACCCACATACACCTGCCTCTTCTTATTTATTTGCTTTTAAGGAGCTTTTTTATTACAGTTGACTGAACTCAAAAAAAAATCCGAGTTTTACCCGGAATTTTTTAGTTTTTTTTCTTCACAAACCATCTCCTGAAAATTTCGAATCGAATAAAACAAAAATCCGCCAAATCGCTTCAGCCTTTCTCACGTGATGCCATTACATACATGGACCATTTCATTTTTATACATATATAGACTTAATATATCTTACCTAATTTATATTTCACCAAATTTTGTTTTCACTAAATTTAACAAAATTTAGATTTCAGAAAAAAGAATTCCAAATTTATACAAAGTTTTTATTAAAATTATTTTTTGTTTATAAAATTTTTACGAAAAAAAATATTTTTCTGTTAAAATTTTTCTTTACTAAATAAATATTTCTTTGAAATATTGAATTTTGGTTAGAATTACTTAATTTAATAAAAATATATTGCATATGTTAAGGATGGTCCTTCAAACACTTGAAACATCGTTTCCTAAGTCTTTTGTTTCAAACAAATATTCATCTAAAAAACATAAAAACCATTGGCCCCCATTAAATTCCACTAACGCCACTGTCCCTTTTAGTACATGTGTTTGTAACCCTTATATTAGCTCTCAATTGTTTTTATAGTGAATAACACAACAGCAACAACAAAATATGAGAGTCAAAAATCTTAATTAATAAAAAAAAAGAAAATAAAAAAAACATACAAACAAACAAACCAACAACTAACTATTCACCATACCTGTTTTACAACCTAAACCTACCTACATGGGATGCTGTAACTGCTCTCTTGGCCACTTTAACACCGAACACTCACCATTCTGCAACATGCTCTCCATCAATAGTTCTCTATTAGCTCTCGTGTATTTATTTTTTTTCCACCAAACCGAACTATTAATGAAGATACCACAATAACAAACAAACCAAACACAGGCAACAGACAAATATAAACAATATGCCATGAAAGAGCGAATGACAATCAGAAAAAAAGCAAATGTTTTGTTAAAACAACAAAAAAAGTCCAATAAAAAAAATAAAAAAAACAAAACTCCACATGATGATGTTTGTTGGCGATGATGATGATGATCAAGTAGAAGAAAAAGAAGCAGAAGGAGCTGTATAGAAGAAATAAACAGCAAACGAGCGAATATCAGCAGCAGCATATTTCTTGGGCTCTGTGAGCCCATGTTCACATACAAGACAATACAAAATACACCAAGACCAAAATTGCATACCAGGCCTGGCTACTACGAGTCGTACCACTGTCTATAAAATACTCACTCGTACATAGAGTTGTAAACATTCACATATAGTTTTATACCAACAAATACTTACTTTTGTTGTTGCTGTTATATACGCAATATATTCATATGTTAACATAAAAAACTGGTTTTCTTATTGTTGCTGTTGTTTATTTCTTCTGTTTTTCTTCGTTCTTCGATTTTTGTTTAAGAAGACAAACATCTCGAACCACTACTAGCTCAAATAAACTCATACTATGACAATAATTTGCACAGTGGTATCGATTAATACTTCAGCCAGCTCTGGGTTTGTTTAGGATGATCTCAGACCTTAGATTTATTAATCTTATGTCTTCAATATAATTAGTTAAATTAAAGGAGAATATTTTTCAGAGTATATGTCCCTCCATACCGTCCCTTATGTTACTAAAAATTTAACCAAAAGTCTTTGCAGAAATATAAGATTAGAGTATCTTAGAGTCTAGTTTAAATTAAGTATTACCATTCCAACAAGAATCCTGCTTAGATATAAGCGCTTCGATATTTTTGAAAAATAATTTTTTTTACCAAAAGTTCCTTTATTGTTATCTCGCGATTTACTCCAGTAATGTGGAATTCCAATTCTAATTTCGCTTTCAGCAACTGGCCGTCTAAATTGTGTAATATGACAATTTTGTACTTGTTTTCGATAACTTTGTCGATTGGATTTGGAATCCAACATTACGCACGATTCGCGAATAGCATTGCTGAAAATAGTGATTGACAATTGGAGCTTCCAAATCAACCACCTGCAAAGTAGATGTTAAAGATTATTCTTTGGGTCACAATGAATTATTATTTTTTCCAATTATTTTTTAAGTGTTTTATTTAAAAATAAAAAAAGACTTTAAGTGGAGCTTTACTCACCGAATGATATTCAAATAATCGATAGTTCCTTTCGGGAAAGCAGGCGCTTCCAAAGAATTATAATTCGTGTATGTCCACTAGACAATACTGTGATTGATGAACGGCTATGTAGACTGTATTTGCACATAATTTGAGCATATTTTGTTCTGTTGAACCAGAATTTGTGTTGATGCTAGGAAAACTCATTAAACTAATTTAAGTTAATTCCACATCTAGACATGGTTAATAAATACAAAACTTTCCCCATAGAGTGGAGTTGCTTTTATTTTCCACTGCTGCCGATAGTTCTTGTGTGGAGAAATTTTTCAGGTTCCGACAGCTATCTCTGAATTATCACAATTTGATGGCCAATTTATCACAATTTGGTGTTCTCTTATTGAACAAAAATTGTCACGGAGATATCTAAGGATCGCAATAGAATCAAAGACAAATAATTCGTACATTATGACTATAAACCAATTTATTGATTGCAATAAAATTGGATAGTCAATTTTGTTAACGCGATCCAAATAAGGTTTTGAAGGACTGGCCTCATTTTAGTTTCACCAGAAGTATTTATTACATTAGTAGTCATAGGGTATGATTTGGGTTTAAATCTATACAATCTTGAAGTTCTCTGAAGTATCATCTTGACCCTATCATCATATAAACTAAACATATTCCGAATAATTTCAATGGAATTGGTTGGTTGGTTTACGTGGTAGTTCACTGCGTTCAAACAATCAAGTAGAATCGAAAGCATCCCATTTTGACATGACCACACCAAAAATTTTCGCCTGAAAAATACTACATTAATTTGGAAGACGGTATGAGATGCCTAACCCAAGTTCGTCACAGAAAATACAAGAATCAACACCACAGCTCATTTTAGAAGCATCTGTGTATATCCTGGAGTCATATTCGTACACAAGATTACCTCTACACCACTCACTCCTGGAGGGAATTAAGAGCTTGAACATCCTATTATCCTATGTTTTCGATCTCCAAAATCCAGATGCGTGAAGCCTGACAGCGATGCAGATAGAGGTGGCCATTATGTGAAGGTATATTGTAACAAGATGCAGTATAGTGTTCAGTGCCTCTGAAGGACTAGATCTTAGTACGCCAGTTATGACAATGCAAAGTTGCTCTACAATATAATATATAATAGTCCACCGTTGCCATCCTAACCCTTTGTTGAGTATTCAATTTCCATGATAATTTTAAGTCCAGGATAATACCTAGGTATTTTGCATTATTTGAAAAGGATATTCCGCAGTTTTTCAAACACTGAAGCGGTTGGTTTTGTTGTAAAAATTACAAGTAATCTTTAGCTTGGATTTACAACTTTTATCTCTATTATGTCTAGATCAATCAGTATCGAGTTAATAACGATAAGCCACAGTAGTGGAGAGATCACACCGCCCTGAGCTGTGCCTTGTCCAAAATGCTTGGACTTATCGCTATTGCAATGATTTGCTGTAACTATTCTTGATTTAAACATGGCTACTAACCAGTCGCTGATATACTCTTCAGCATTTAGGTTAATAAGACCTTGTTGAATTGCAAGAGTAGCTACATTATTAAAAGCACCATCTTTATCCAAAAAGGCTTCCATTGTGTACTCGAGGGATCTCTCTATAACTCTTACGACTTCAAGCAGAGCTATCTCTGTTGAGCGACACTTAAGGAAGACATGCTAACTGCTTGAGAGACATATTGTGCCCTCTAGTCGTTGCCTTATGTGAGCGTCGATGAGTCTTTTATGAGATTAATTGAGATGAGATTAATTGGACGAAATTCCTTCCAGAACCAACACCACAGCAACAGTCTGTGTATATCCTGGTATTGTCCCTTCACCACTTACACCTGCAGGGAACCAAGACCTTGAATCTTGTCTTCTTTTGCCAATTTAGAGAATAAAAACGACCTTGACTCTCCTCTAATTAGCCGGAACATGGTTGAGAGTGAGACAGAACGTAAATATTCTATGAAGCCAGGGGATGATATACCTTTTTGCGCTTTGTAGCATCTTTGTCAAAATACCATCAGGCTTAGGTGACTTTAATGTTGAGAAACTATCAATCGCACTCTGATATCCTATCATAGGAGATAATGATACTGTCGATATTGAATAGAGTCCTACTTTCACTCTCAATATCCGTAGCAACTTCCTTGCAGTCTGGGAAGTGAGTATTCTGTAGGATGTGAAATGACTATGCTGAGGATTCGAACCACGAGTCATATTTCCTTTTAATATATGTAGGATTGGATTGTCCCTTCACTAGAATTCTTGCAGAGTCCTTTGTGTTATCTATAGATTTTCCGTGAGTTTCTTTTTGCGACAACGATAGATTTCTTGCAAGATTTTAATTTATCACCGTATGTTTGTCACGATTTACTATTATAGCTAATGCTAAAGACCGTACATGGAATTATTCCACGAATAAACATGAACGATTCAGTCTTACGACGATCTTTAACAGTATGAAGATGAAGATTAGATTACAAACAATACTAAATGAGTGCAACACAATTTGAAAAGACAATTTGAAATCTCTGTAATCGACAACAGTAAAGTAACTCTAAATAAATGCAATTATATATAGATGGATAAAGACTATAACATTTTGCATATATTTATATAGGAACGAAAATAAAATGTCCGAACCTTGTCTCTTATAAATTTAATAAAAATTTGATGCACATGTTTTCCAGGGACACACAGAGAAAACAGATTCGTGATATCAACCGAATTTGTTGCTAATCGAATGATTCTATCTTAGTGATCGAATTTTACAGTTGTGGATACAATATTTTGGAATGGGTAACTAAAGTTTGGTTGCCTCAACTGAAATTCTACTTTATCAACTGACTTTCTGTTTTAGAACTGAAAACTGCTATGTGTGCAACCGAATCATTCGATTGGCAACAAATTCGGTTGCTATCACGAATCTGTTTTCTCTGTGCATAAATTAAAAGTTCTCCAGAATTTCGAAGTTTATTTCCTTAATTTTTTGGATTTTGTTTTCATTCAAATTAGTTTATACTGTTGTACTATGATTACTGTGAACCACTGTGCAGTTATACGAATCAGTAGTAGTAGTTGTAGTCTTCGTCGTAATAGTGCCATGCCATGAAGTCCAAATATATAAAAAAAAAACCTAGTTGCTGTTGTTAATGTTGAGGCCGCATGTTGCTGTTGATGATTGGTATGCGGTGGCAAACTGGATGGATGGTTGGGTTGTTTTTTTCATACAATTTTATTTTACGTTTCTTTTTTTCTCTTAATTTTCGTTGTTGTTGCTTAGATGCTGCAAGGATCATGGAACGTGTGCAATAAGCTTATTTTTATTTGTTTGCAACAAACAAACACACATACTTTTACATACATGTATACTTATGCATACATATGAATGTATGTATTTATTTGTAGCCCAGCAGTTCTGGGTGACTTAACCGAACTAATGATTTAAGATGACCACCATTGTGTTACTTGCAAGGATCACACAATTGGCATTGACAGAACAGATCAATGCAGATATCTCGAGATATCTAATCCTTGCCATCCGTAGCTAACTAGTCAATTAGCAAGCCCAGGACAATTATCAAAGCAGCAACATCCGGTCTGGTAAACCAGTCCGAAATATTATCTTTGACATCGAAAGCTCCGGCCAATAAAAGTCAAAGTGTGTATTCTGACACCACACACATTTCAGCTCGACTGAAAACCAAGATCAACGATCACGAATGCCACCACTCCAATACGTTTCCTTATCACACACGCCAATTGGTATCTACAATTTTCAATGGCTCTCTTGCTTCGGCAACCTATTAAAATACATAAGGTCCGAAATTTGCATTAGCAAATGTTTAAGGACTATCAGTTCCAACGATCTTCTACCCGCTATGGATTTTAAACCACAGCCACTACATGTTCACCAAAGCGACCTCACAATCGATCCAACAATCGGTCCTGGAGCCCCATAGTACTAGATAAAGAACTCTAGTCAGCTGCGAATTTAAAAAAAATAAAGTTTTACCAGGAATGAGGTCCATGCACCTCAGTGACCCCGGTTTCGCTCCGTATTTACCCTTGAAGCATAATATCATGGAGTGGAGCTTCACCAAGATGTCCAAACATGCCCCAATTGGATACACTTAAGTGGCAATTGCCTTCACTTTAGATTACCTGGGATGTATTAAATAACCAATTGATGATTACAAAGAGCACTCATTGGAATCAGCCCAGTAATCAGCCATTAGAGGGCTGACTACTTGGAAATCTGTTGGGTATATTTGTAGTGTGGACTGGTACCAAATGAGGTACGGAGAGTGATGAGGATAAGTTCATTTTGGGTTTCGTTTTTATTTATTTTTTTTTATATTTTATTTAATTTTTTTGTTGTTTAAGCTAAAAGTATGTTGAAAATCATCTATTCTTTTGGAGCAGCAGGTTGCGTTGTGTTGATTTTGCTTCTCGTATGTTAGTTGTGTTGTTGTTGTTGCTGCTGTTAGTGGCAATGTTATTGTTGTATTTGTTTTTACTTCTTGTCTTGTCTTTGGAGTTTTGCTTTAATTTTCTTATTGGCTTTTTTTGTTGGTATCTCCTGGTATATGTTGTTGCTGTTATTTTTGGTATCAGTTTTATGAGAGTAGTTTTATTTATGTTTGTTACTCTGGTATGAGAGACTGTGTGTGTTTTTGTTTTTTGGTGGTGAATTTCCTTTTTTATAATTGTTGGTTTGTTGGTGTGTTTGTATGTGATTTTTGCACATTGCACATTTTACCTCTTCTTTTTGTTGGTTTTGTTGGTATTCGGATATTGTTTGGTATTTTGGTGTGTGGTTGAGGTGTGTTATCAAGCGTATAAGAATGCCTGACCAAAAATTACCTTCCTTTTTTCCTTCTCCTCTTGTTCATCCACTTCTGTGGAGGCTCTCTGCTGTGTTGTGTTTTTTGTATTTAGTTTTTTAAGGCTTTTTTTTGATATTCTTGCTTAAATGCAGAGGAATTGTTGCTGTTGTTGTTTTTATTGTTTTCTTTTCTTCTTTATTCCTTTGGCAGTTTTTTTCTTCCTGGCTACTTGTTGAGTTGAAAAGAACAACAACACAAGCTAAAAAAAAAAACTTAAATAAGAACAACATCGTCTAAAATAAAATTGGTATTATTTTTTGGCACTTTGGCTCATGACAATTGAAGAAAAATGTCATTGCTTTGTGTTGATTCATTTTAATTGTGAAGTATTTTTTTTTTTGAGGTTTTTTCATTTAACTTTTTTTGGACTTTAATGTAGAAAATTAGGCTTTTGCTAAATTGGCTTAAGTGGCAAAATTTTAGGAGGATGTAGTTGACTTAAATGTATGGGAATGTATAAATATAATCAACAATTTTGAGCGAAATATTATTATAGACTTTCGAGTTCCCTATGTAATGTTTCTTGGCAATGGTTAGGTTCTTGAAAGGAACATTCTTCTCCGAGAGTTCCCATTGAGAAACCAACGCATGCATTGAACGAATTGTCACACAGTTCATGCATGTTGAACATGTTGTTTTCTCTCCTAATGTTTTCATTTCCTCAGCTATTAGAAAAATATTTTTATTCAAGGTTCTCACAACTTCTACAGTACTTAGATCCCTCTCTTAATGTGTTGTACCGCCCTATATTCAAATATGACCAAAATTCTCTGACTAACCTGTAAACAACCTAAAGTAAAGTTCAACGTAGATGAATTATCGAGTTCATTCCAACAAATGCACTGCATTATTGATGCCATCAAATGACAGCATCATACAGAAGACTCTGACGACTTCTCAGCAATCAGGCAAGAAGATATCACGACTGGAACGCCGGTTGTGGAACCATAGTTCAAACCAAATCCTTCCACAACTTTCTGTATAGAGAATTTTACAACAGGGGACGTATGATTTACCATATACTTAGTATGAACTTTCAGTATGCTCGATTTCATCGACACTTTCCTCCCCGACAAAGTGACATCCGAATGATGGCCTCATACAAAAGAATCGGATGACTTCTCAACCATGAAGAACAAGTAATTGAAGTCAGAATCGATACTTGTAGAGACGATATTCGATACAAGTCCATCGACAACTTACCAGAAATGATCCAGGAGATTATCCCTAGATATCCTTGGATCTCGAAATCCAGCCTCTCCTACTAGCAAAATTACTATTTCACCATGCATCACGAAACGTTATCAGTATGCTCGTTTTCATCGACACTCTCCTCCCCGACAAATCTAGTGACATCCGAATGCTGGTCTCATGCAAAAGAATCAGATGAGTTCTCAACCATGAGGAACAAGGAGTTGAAATCAGAATCGATATTTGTAGAGACGTTATTCGATACAAGTCCATCGACAACTTACCAGAAATGATCCAGGAGATTATCCCTAGACATCCTAGGATTTCGAAATCCAGCCTCTCCACTAGCAAGAATACAATTTCACCATGTATCACGAAACATTATCAGTATCCTCGATTTCGTCGACACTTTCTACCCCAACTAATCTAGTAACAATGATGGCCTCATACAAAAGAACATGCCTTCACCAAAAGGAACGACGAGGACTTGAGGACAGAATCGGTACTTGTAAAGACGAGATTCGATCCATGTCCTTCGACAACTTACTAGAAATTATCCAGCATACTATCCCTGGAGATCCTTTTATCTCATAATCCACAAGCCTTTCCTTCTAACAAGAATACCATGTCACCCAGCATCACGGGACGTAATCAACGTCGTATGGAAAATTTCGCATATATCAAATGGGGAGATGTGATCCAGTGTGAACTTTCAGTAGTCTAACTCTAACAATTGATGCAGTTATTTCTACCCTAATGCATGGTTCAACGTTGATGAATTATCGAGTTAATTTCCACCTTCTTCTTAACAAATCTAGTAACATCAAAGTACTGGTAACAGAAGAATAGGACAAATAATTGCAGAGTAGACCCAATGAACGATCTTTGGAGCTAGATGCTGAATTTTTTCAACAATGCTCTTGCAGAGTTAGGAGCGACTGCCGGATTCTTTTCCTGTTCTATAACAATCAATTTGTAACTCAACATACTGTCCATAATGATCCATGAAATTTGGCTTCGTTAGTAAGAATTATAACATTGTTGTCCTGAAAGATGGGTGGAAATTAGTGAATAGCAATTTGTTAGGATTTGTGACAAGTAAATATTCATAAATCCTTTTGAACAGTTGGATTAGAAAGCCTAATAAAATTTTCCATTTTACAGTCATGTCCCTCCAGGGATATTAAGTTCTGCATTTCGAGCCTGATCCCATACAATTAGTAAGAGGAAATTTATTGAGATATTCCTCTGTTGAAAAAATAGCTACAACTAGAAAAAACCAAAAACTTGTCCAACTCAGACTCGTTTACATTACAATTAAACATCTGCCGGTGGTGCTATTGAACTCATTCTCGATCGGGAAAATCTTTATCTTCCTTCATCTTGTCATTGACTGCTCAGGTCTCAACTGAGAGGTTACTTTTAATTACAACCACCGTAGTATTGGATTTGTCTGCTTAAAAACGATGGTCATGGTCATTGTCTAATAGCTCACAGGAAGGCTAAGTGTTAAAGGAAGACTAAACATAAATTTGAATAATGTTGTTTCCAAAATGAAAAGGGAAAAAGTCAAAATACCTTGAAAAATTATTACTTTAATAAGATTCTTTAAACGGAATATTTAAATAAACTAAACCTAGATTTTACTTTAAACAGCCACTGATTATACTAATACCAATACAAAGTTCCCAACAAATTACACCAATAAAACCCTAAGAAAATAAAAGCAAGTGCATTTTTGGGAAACAATTTTAAGTCAAGCTAACAAAATCATTAAATCCCCAAATCTACAAAAATAAATTCTTAAAATTCTTTCATCTATTTAGTGAAAATATTTCCCTTAATCTTACAATCGGTTCATTGAATTCTTGAAAAGAATTTTTTTCTGTTTTTTTTTTGTGCTGTATTCAACAAAACCTTATTATTAAACAAAATACAATTTTCCTTAAAAAAAAAATACATTACGGAATGTTATTATTGCGTTTTTTTCAGACCTAGCTATAAGATGTCTGTCCGTCCGTCCAACCTTACGTCCTTATGTCTGTCGATTTGGTTGTTCTTTTCTTTTGTACATCATTTCCATTGATGATCTTTTGTACACAAACAGTCATCAACAAAATATCAAGCAAACAGTCAACCAACAACAACAATTTCAAAAAAAAGAGTAGCTTTTTCAATATACCATAAAAAAAACCCTTGAAAACAACAACAAGACAGCAACAACAGCAAAAAAATACTACAAAAAAAAATGTAATTTCAGTTTTGCTAAATGGCTTTGGCTGCCGCCATTGCATCACCACAACAACACCACTCCACATAAAAGTTTGCTACAATCTGCTCCTCTATATAAGACAACAAAACTGAACTGGACCAAACTAAACACAAGTCTACTGCAGCATTTTGCAAAAATTACAAAGCAGAAAAAAACAAAAACATTAACTAAGATTCTGCTACAATTCTTTTTGGTAGAATGGATTGACTGAATGTTGTATGATGGTGTTGTGTGTCTGAATATAGTATTAAGGTTCTGTGTTTTTTTTTTATTTTGGGGTTCAATAGAGCCTATGATGATGACATGCCCATTTGGTCAAAATATGTACATAAAGGTAATTTTGTATAGAAGTTACCCAAATAAAAATAAAAAAACACCGAACAGCAAAACACATAAATACTCGTACAAACCAAAACAAAAAGGAAATCAAGACGAAATGTTGCACCAAAAAAAAAACGAAATAAAACTAAAACACCATCCATGGCTTTTTGGTAGTATAAAGTCAAAGAGGGATCCACTTTTTTGTGAATTGCTTTTGATTTTTGCTGAATAACAGCAAGTTTTGGGTTTAACTTTTCGCATTCATTGCAAAGCAACAATATTGGGAGTTTATTTTTTGTTGCTTTTTTGGTATCATTGGACAAAACTGCTTCCTTTTTTTCAAATTTAAAGACAGCACGATGGGGTTGTTTGAGCAAAAAACTGCAGCACGATGGGGTTGTTTGAGCAAAAAACTGGAGAAATTGTATTTAATATTTAAAAAAAATAAAAAAATTTTACACTGAATTAGAACTGAACTAGAACTGAACTAGAACTGAACTAGAACTGAACTAGAACTGAACTAGAACTGAACTAGAACTGAACTAGAACTGAACTAGAACTGAACTAGAACTGAACTAGAACTGAACTAGAACTGAACTAGAACTGAACTAGAACTGAACTAGAACTGAACTAGAACTGAACTAGAACTGAACTAGAACTGAACTAGAACTGAACTAGAACTGAACTAGAACTGAACTAGGACTGAACTAGAACTGAACTAGAACTGAACTAGAACTGAACTAGAACTGAACTAGAACTGAACTAGAACTGAACTAGAACTGAACTAGAACTGAACTAGAACTGAACTAGAACTGAACTAGAACTGAACTAGAACTGAACTAGAACTGAACTAGAACTGAACTAGAACTGAACTAGAACTGAACTAGAACTGAACTAGAACTGAACTAGAACTGAACTAGAACTGAACTAGAACTGAACTAGAACTGAACTAGAACTGAACTAGAACTGAACTAGAACTGAACTAGAACTGAACTAGAACTGAACTAGAACTGAACTAGAACTGAACTAGAACTGAACTAGAACTGAACTAGAACTGAACTAGAACTGAACTAGAACTGAACTAGAACTGAACTAGAACTGAACTAGAACTGAACTAGAACTGAACTAGAACTGAACTAGAACTGAACTAGAACTGAACTAGAACTGAACTAGAACTGAACTAGAACTGAACTAGAACTGAACTAGAACTGAACTAGAACTGAACTAGAACTGAACTAGAACTGAACTAGAACTGAACTAGAACTGAACTAGAACTGAACTAGAACTGAACTAGAACTGAACTAGAACTGAACTAGAACTGAACTAGAACTGAACTAGAACTGAACTAGAACTGAACTAGAACTGAACTAGAACTGAACTAGAACTGAACTAGAACTGAACTAGAACTGAACTAGAACTGAACTAGAACTGAACTAGAACTGAACTAGAACTGAACTAGAACTGAACTAGAACTGAACTAGAACTGAACTAGAACTGAACTAGAACTGAACTAGAACTGAACTAGAACTGAACTAGAACTGAACTAGAACTGAACTAGAACTGAACTAGAACTGAACTAGAACTGAACTAGAACTGAACTAGAACTGAACTAGAACTGAACTAGAACTGAACTGAACTAGAACTGAACTGAACTAGAACTGAACTGAACTAGAACTGAACTAGAACTGAACTAGAACTGAACAAGAACTGAACTAGAACTGAACTAGAACTGGACTAGAACTGAACTGAACTGGAACTGAACTAGAACTGAACTAGAACTGAGCTAGAACTGAACTAGAACTGAGCTAGAACTGAACTAGAACTGAACTAGAACTGAACTAGAACTGAACTAGAACTGAACTAGAACTGAACTAGAACTGAACTAGAACTGAACTAGAACTGAACTAGAACTGAACTAGAACTGAACTAGAACTGAACTAGAACTGAACTAGAACTGAACTAGAACTGAACTAGAACTGAACTAGAACTGAACTAGAACTGAACTAGAACTGAACTAGAACTGAACTAGAACTGAACTAGAACTGAACTAGAACTGAACTAGAACTGAACTAGAACTGAACTAGAACTGAACTAGAACTGAACTAGAACTGAACTAGAACTGAACTAGAACTGAACTAGAACTGAACTAGAACTGAACTAGAACTGAACTAGAACTGAACTAGAACTGAACTAGAACTGAACTGAACTAGAACTGAACTAGAACTGAACTAGAACTGAACTAGAACTGAACTAGAACTGAACTAGAACTGAACTAGAACTGAACTAGAACTGAACTAGAACTGAACTAGAACTGAACTAGAACTGAACTAGAACTGAACTAGAACTGAACTAGAACTGAACTAGAACTGAACTAGAACTGAACTAGAACTGAACTAGAACTGAACTAGAACTGAACTAGAACTGAACTAGAACTGAACTAGAACTGAACTAGAACTGAACTAGAACTGAACTAGAACTGAACTAGAACTGAACTAGAACTGAACTAGAACTGAACTAGAACTGAACTAGAACTGAACTAGAACTGAACTAGAACTGAACTAGAACTGAACTAGAACTGAACTAGAACTGAACTAGAACTGAACTAGAACTGAACTAGAACTGAACTAGAACTGAACTAGAACTGAACTAGAACTGAACTAGAACTGAACTAGAACTGAACTAGAACTGAACTAGAACTGAACTAGAACTGAACTAGAACTGAACTAGAACTGAACTAGAACTGAACTAGAACTGAACTAGAACTGAACTAGAACTGAACTAGAACTGAACTAGAACTGAACTAGAACTGAACTAGAACTGAACTAGAACTGAACTAGAACTGAACTAGAACTGAACTAGAACTGAACTAGAACTGAACTAGAACTGAACTAGAACTGAACTAGAACTGAACTAGAACTGAACTAGAACTGAACTAGAACTGAACTAGAACTGAACTAGAACTGAACTAGAACTGAACTAGAACTGAACTAGAACTGAACTAGAACTGAACTAGAACTGAACTAGAACTGAACTAGAACTGAACTAGAACTGAACTAGAACTGAACTAGAACTGAACTAGAACTGAACTAGAACTGAACTAGAACTGAACTAGAACTGAACTAGAACTGAACTAGAACTGAACTAGAACTGAACTAGAACTGAACTAGAACTGAACTAGAACTGAACTAGAACTGAACTAGAACTGAACTAGAACTGAACTAGAACTGAACTAGAACTGAACTAGAACTGAACTAGAACTGAACTAGAACTGAACTAGAACTGAACTAGAACTGAACTAGAACTGAACTAGAACTGAACTAGAACTGAACTAGAACTGAACTAGAACTGAACTAGAACTGAACTAGAACTGAACTAGAACTGAACTAGAACTGAACTAGAACTGAACTAGAACTGAACTAGAACTGAACTAGAACTGAACTAGAACTGAACTAGAACTGAACTAGAACTGAACTAGAACTGAACTAGAACTGAACTAGAACTGAACTAGAACTGAACTAGAACTGAACTAGAACTGAACTAGAACTGAACTAGAACTGAACTAGAACTGAACTAGAACTGAACTAGAACTGAACTAGAACTGAACTAGAACTGAACTAGAACTGAACTAGAACTGAACTAGAACTGAACTAGAACTGAACTAGAACTGAACTAGAACTGAACTAGAACTGAACTAGAACTGAACTAGAACTGAACTAGAACTGAACTAGAACTGAACTAGAACTGAACTAGAACTGAACTAGAACTGAACTAGAACTGAACTAGAACTGAACTAGAACTGAACTAGAACTGAACTAGAACTGAACTAGAACTGAACTAGAACTGAACTAGAACTGAACTAGAACTGAACTAGAACTGAACTAGAACTGAACTAGAACTGAACTAGAACTGAACTAGAACTGAACTAGAACTGAACTAGAACTGAACTAGAACTGAACTAGAACTGAACTAGAACTGAACTAGAACTGAACTAGAACTGAACTAGAACTGAACTAGAACTGAACTAGAACTGAACTAGAACTGAACTAGAACTGAACTAGAACTGAACTAGAACTGAACTAGAACTGAACTAGAACTGAACTAGAACTGAACTAGAACTGAACTAGAACTGAACTAGAACTGAACTAGAACTGAACTAGAACTGAACTAGAACTGAACTAGAACTGAACTAGAACTGAACTAGAACTGAACTAGAACTGAACTGAACTGAACTAGAACTGAACTGAACTAGAACTGAACTAGAACTGAACAAGAACTGAACTAGAACTGAACTAGAACTGAACTAGAACTGAACTGAACTGGAACTGAACTAGAACTGAACTAGAACTGAACTGAACTAGAACTGAACTAGAACTGAACTAGAACTGAACTAGAACTGAACTAGAACTGAACTAGAACTGAACTAGAACTGAACTAGAACTGAACTAGAACTGAACTAGAACTGAACTAGAACTGAACTAGAACTGAACTAGAACTGAACTAGAACTGAACTAGAACTGAACTAGAACTGAACTAGAACTGAACTAGAACTGAACTAGAACTGAACTAGAACTGAACTAGAACTGAACTAGAACTGAACTAGAACTGAACTAGAACTGAACTAGAACTGAACTAGAACTGAACTAGAACTGAACTAGAACTGAACTAGAACTGAACTAGAACTGAACTAGAACTGAACTAGAACTGAACTAGAACTGAACTAGAACTGAACTAGAACTGAACTAGAACTGAACTAGAACTGAACTAGAACTGAACTAGAACTGAACTAGAACTGAACTAGAACTGAACTAGAACTGAACTAGAACTGAACTAGAACTGAACTAGAACTGAACTAGAACTGAACTAGAACTGAACTAGAACTGAACTAGAACTGAACTAGAACTGAACTAGAACTGAACTAGAACTGAACTAGAACTGAACTAGAACTGAACTAGAACTGAACTAGAACTGAACTAGAACTGAACTAGAACTGAACTAGAACTGAACTAGAACTGAACTAGAACTGAACTAGAACTGAACTAGAACTGAACTAGAACTGAACTAGAACTGAACTAGAACTGAACTAGAACTGAACTAGAACTGAACTAGAACTGAACTAGAACTGAACTAGAACTGAACTAGAACTGAACTAGAACTGAACTAGAACTGAACTAGAACTGAACTAGAACTGAACTAGAACTGAACTAGAACTGAACTAGAACTGAACTAGAACTGAACTAGAACTGAACTAGAACTGAACTAGAACTGAACTAGAACTGAACTAGAACTGAACTAGAACTGAACTAGAACTGAACTAGAACTGAACTAGAACTGAACTAGAACTGAACTAGAACTGAACTAGAACTGAACTAGAACTGAACTAGAACTGAACTAGAACTGAACTAGAACTGAACTAGAACTGAACTAGAACTGAACTAGAACTGAACTAGAACTGAACTAGAACTGAACTAGAACTGAACTAGAACTGAACTAGAACTGAACTAGAACTGAACTAGAACTGAACTAGAACTGAACTAGAACTGAACTAGAACTGAACTAGAACTGAACTAGAACTGAACTAGAACTGAACTAGAACTGAACTAGAACTGAACTAGAACTGAACTAGAACTGAACTAGAACTGAACTAGAACTGAACTAGAACTGAACTAGAACTGAACTAGAACTGAACTAGAACTGAACTAGAACTGAACTAGAACTGAACTAGAACTGAACTAGAACTGAACTAGAACTGAACTAGAACTGAACTAGAACTGAACTAGAACTGAACTAGAACTGAACTAGAACTGAACTAGAACTGAACTGAACTAGAACTGAACTAGAACTGAACTAGAACTGAACTAGAACTGAACTAGAACTGAACTAGAACTGAACTGAACTAGAACTGAACTAGAACTGAACTAGAACCTGAACTAGAACCTGAACTAGAACTGAACTAGAACTGAACTAGAACCTGAACTAGAACCTGAACTAGAACCTGAACTAGAACCTGAACTAGAACCTGAACTAGAACCTGAACTAGAACCTGAACTAGAACCTGAACTAGAATCTGAACTAGAACTGAACTAGAACTGAACTAGAACTGAACTAGAACTGAACTAGAACTGAACTAGAACTGAACTAGTACCTGAACTAGAACCTGAACTAGAACTGAACTAGAACTGAACTAGAACTGAACTAGAACTGAACTAGAACCTGAACTAGAACCTGAACTAGAACCTGAACTAGAACCTGAACTAGAACCTGAACTAGAACCTGAACTAGAACCTGAACTAGAACCTGAACTAGAACCTGAACTAGAACCTGAACTAGAACCTGAACTAGAACCTGAACCTGAACTAGAACCTGAACTAGAATCTGAACTAGAACTGGAACCTGAAAAGTCTTAACCTCACATTTACATTGTTATATAAATTATTTCCCTTCCATAGTGCAACTTGTGGATTTTTTTTCTTTTTACTAAATAAAGAGTGCAACTTCTTCAAACAACATGTTGTATTTTAAACGTAAAACATTTCTTTTTCTTCAATATTTTTTTTCTTTTATATTCTTTCTTTTTGTATTTGTTGACCAACAAAGCAACCAAGTTGCCACCAAGAAAACAAAATCAAGTCTTAAGAATCAAAAGTTGCAGCCAAACCAAAAAAAAAAAAAAACAATTGTGTGTGAAATTCAAATTCCTTTGCACACATGCACTTAGTGGCAATTTTTAAGCAATTTTGTCTGTTCGTCTGTTATTTCTGTTTTATTTAGTTTTTTTCTTTTTTGTTGGTTTGTGCGCTTTCCTGATGTTGCTGCAGTGTTTGGGTATTTTGTTCTTGTTGTGTAGTTTGCTGTTACCAAAAGTATCCAAAAATTACAAAATTAAGTTAATACCTTTTTGATAAGAAAAGAACAGTAAACATACCACGAATAAAATGAACAGAAACAAAAAAAAAATATATGGTAAAAGAATTATTCAATTTTCTTTATAAGAATTTCAAAACAAAATTGAAAATAATTTTTAGAAGGTTGATAAAAGGAGAAATTCTGATGATGATTCTAAAATCAAATTATAATAAAAATTTAATAATTTTTCTTCCTTCAGTTCTTTTTTGATTCTTGCTGTAATATGAAACTCATTGCTTTGCGACTTTATGACATTACTAACACTATTGTAGTTTAAATTTTGGAGTTTTTGTTTTCATATTTTATATACATATTTCTTTGCAGTAATGTTGCAATATATTAAGGTACTGTTAAATAATGTTACATGTCCATCCAATTTATTATGTACGAGTATGTTGCAACAATACGAGTCCGTTTTTGAGTGCATATCCCTTCTACTTTGTAGCCTGGTAACTGTGTTACATTTACCGTACCGTACCATACAACAACACAAAATTTTTCTCAGACACTTGCTAAAGGCAACAAAATTAAAACTACAAAAAACACAAAAAAAAATGTGTTGTGCTGTTTTGTCGATGACGGCTTCAATGTTGTTGAAAGTGATTGATACGCTGATATTTGCGAGTTGATGAAGATGATGATGGAAATTATTTACGAAAACGAGAAAAAAAAACGGAGGAACAACAACTTCGACTTCAACCTTAACAACAATATAATAATAAGGAAATAAATGACGTAAAATAAGAAATATTTATTTTAAATTACATTTTATTTAATGCTGTTGTTTGGTTTTTTTTTTTGTTTTGTTCGTTTTTAGGTCATTTAAAGAAAATAATTTTTTAAGACAGTTTTTTGGAGGTTTCATATGTAGTATGCTAAATATATTATTTAGATTTTAAGCTTTCTTTGAGCTAGAGTCATGATTTAATTTAAGTGAAATTTACAATTTCAATTAAATTAAAAATTCGTTAAAACTAAATAAACTGTTGACATGTTACTGACCAGAATTACGTGTGTTTGATATCGAAAAGGTTCTTCCAGTAGGGATTCCGAACTTAGACAGTTGATAGCAGCCATATTGTTGAAGCTACATCTGTCTAATTAGCTGCCATTTATTTTGTTTTGCGAAATTACCAAGGATCTCTATCGTTCAACAATACTAGGAAATTACAAAACTGTTTTCTCAAAATGGGTGCTATGTTCGGCCAAAGTTTCGCAAGCTTCACCCATTTTATGGTGAGGCCCATTTCTGAATGGGACGATACCAATATCCATGGGATACAAGAGCGACCAATGCAAAAGTTACTGTTTAGTATGGATTTTGGCGTCATCGCTATATATCGATGATTACCATGTTCATTTGGCCTGAGTTGAATGATATGGACACCAACGACAAGTGTCACGCAGCTCTTGCCACATTGAACATTATGCATGAGCGATTTGAGGGCATGGTCATCTCACGAGGAAATGATATGAACTGGCCACCGAGATCGTGCAATTGGAACCCGTTAGACTTTTTCATATTGGGTATTCTTAACCTTCTGAAACTGACGTGCATTAATTTTAACATTATAACAATGTGGGGTTCAGTAGACCTAACTTCTAAATTTATTTCCTATGTTTCTGTATTTATTTATAACAAGAAAGCTTTTTATTGAGTTTTTTCGGAAATAAAAATTTTTCAAATTGAAATTAAATTTTTATTTATCAATATTTTTTTTACAATTGTATACATGTTTCTATTGGAAATGCAAAACTAAAAATAAATTTTGAAATTTGTTATCAAGAATCCCGCAATTCCTAAAAAAGTTTTGAAAAATCCCAAAAACGGTATTTTTTAGTTTTTAAGCTATAGTATCCATAATAGCGGCGGGGTTAAGAGAACCCTTTACAAAATAATTAAGAACATATTTGGCCATCTCAAATGGATTACTATATTTTGATATTAACTATGCGATTTGAGAAGTTTTGCCGTAAATTTAAATTTTACATAAAAAATAGGCGTTTTTTAGATGGGACTGGTCCCCTCGGTGTGAAAAATTTTTAAACTATTTTTCATTTAAAAAATTTGCTGTAAAGTTAGCTTTTCAGAAAGTATAAATTCCTTATACATCTTCTTAGAAGTTTTTCAGAAAAAAAAAGTACTTTTTAATATCGGAACACAAATGAAGAAATAGGATCGTTATAAAAAACTGACATACCCGAGGTGTCCTATTTACGTTTTTTCATATATTTCCTGCAAAATGCGCTTACTGACATATCAAATGTAACTTTTAAACTCATACACATGCTGAATTAAATTCATACACATTTTGCATTAAATATATGAAAAAACATAAAATTTGAATTAATATAAAAATTTACAGTTAAAGATATCATAACAAAATTTTAAAATAACATAGAGTGAAATGTCTTTAAATCAATGGTATTAAAATTTTTGACATTTTTTATTTTCAAATACAGAAATTCCTAAAACGGGAAAAATGAAAAGTGAATACTGTGACGCTATTTACCGTGTGGTAGTAAAAAAACCTTGTTGGTGTATAAGAAACATATAGGGTTATACAAATGAGGACCTTTTTCTAGAATTGCTCCTTTGCCTTTTTAGAACTTTTTTAATCAAACCAAATTTTTTTTAAAAAATTAGCCAAGTTTGGATAGGTCTGGAGGGCGTTAAGTCCGCTTACATAGGACAAATTTTACTTTAAACGCTTTTGCATTAAGTTCTCTTTCTGGATCATATAAAATTATATGTAGTCCTGAATAAAATTTTGTTCTACGAAAGAAAAATATATGGGCTTTTTTGGGAAAAAATTAAAAAAAATACGACCACTTTTTATAGGGACCAGATAAATGTTAGCTATTTTTATATTTTATTTAAAATTTTATCACCAATATAGCTGGTATTTTAAAAATAAATTTGGACTCTCCATAGGACCGCCATAACAAAAAACCATAAGAAGATCGAAAAAATTTAAATCAAGTAGAAAAGTATGGTCGGTTAAGCCCGACCATATAATACCCTACACTAAGTAAAATAGCAAAAACATTTTTCTGTTAAAATTTCAATAATTTATATTTTTGAGTGATTTTCGGAAGTGGGCCTTATATGGGGGCAATGACCAATTATGGACCGATCACCATGAAATTAGGTCGTGTGATTTATGTCTCTAGGAAAGTTTACTATGTTTAATTTTGTGAGTATACCAAAATTTTTAAGCGATTTATGCACGTTAAAGTGATTTTCGGAAGCGGGTCTATATGGGAGATATGACTAATTATGGATCGATCGTAACAAAATTTGGTGACATGAATTTTGTATATATAAAACTTATTTGGAGCGCAATTTGTGGAGATACATTTATAAATTAAACATTTATGACCGATAAAGTCCAATTTCGGAAGGACATTTGTATGGGGGCTAGGTGAAATAATGGACCAATTCCATCCATTTTCAATAGGATTGTTCTCTGAGCGAAAAAATAATATGTACCAAATTTGATCGAAATATCTTCAAAATTGCGACCTGTACTCTGCGCACAAGGTTTACATGGACAGCCAGCCAACCAGGCGGACGGACATCGATTAATCGACTTAGACTAATATTTTTGGGCGTTTCAAACATCTGCACAAACGCATAATACCCTCCCCACTATGATGGTGTAGGGTATAAAAAAAACGTTTTTAAACGTGCACTGTGTGGCGGTGATAATCGCATTGGTTCTATCCGGCGCACAGTTGCGCCCGTAGAACAATTGAGGTTGCAAAAGTCAAAATTTCATGTGTCCCTACAAAATATTGAATAAACCTCTTTTATAGTAAATTGTCCAGTGATTTCAAAAATGCTACTCTTATTACAATCAGATTTTTTGTTCAGAAGATATAGCCCTTCAAAGTTGTTTTCAGTTTTCAAAAAAACATAAAATTTTTAGGTAATTTGGTATGCTTTCAGATACAATATATCGAAAACTATGTAACTGAACGTCATTATTTTTGATTATTTTGATAGATATATTTAAAGAATAAACAAAAATTGTACTGCTTGCTTTGTATTTGTCCAGGTAAATCGATATTTACCAACTATCCATTTTTGCAGTATTTCTCAAATTTAAAGGAAGATAGAAAAAAACTATCAATGTCTATATTTGCCATATTTTCAAAATAAGTTCTCTGATTACTCCTTTACCTAATGCAAAAATTCCCAGCTGCCCGTTCTTGCACCATTTTTTGCTAGAGGTAACATTTTGAAAAAAGATATGGTTTCGAAAATGACATGAAAAACCAACCAAAAATTTTTTTTTCCAAAAAAAAATTTTTATCTTTTCTGGAATAATTTTAAATCATAAAAGCCTTTAAAAAGGAACATAAATAATTAAAAAATTTTAAAAATATTTTATTTTACTTCCCATAAAATTGATTTTTCCAAAAATTTCAACTTTGGTAACCTATAAGTAGGCACCTGAAAGGCGTAAAACCATTTTCAAACACTAATTTCATAGGCTGATCAATTATCTATCATATGCCTTTTAAATTTTTTGATTATATCATTTCATTCATAAGTTATGATTTTTGCAACGAAAAAACTCAAATGACGCCACTGTGCGGCGTTAAGACCTGGCTTCTGGCAGGTACCTGCGTTAATCTTAGAGACATTTTCCGATATTATACACTTTTCTACACATGGTCTTTGACCTTAATTTAAGAATATTTTTTGACCATAAGAAATGCTCAAACTTTTAATGTTTCCAACTGTGCAATCAAGTAGATCTTTGTTGTATCCGACCAAAATAGATTAGGGATATTGTGACACAACTCAGAGAGAAAGTTTCAGGTCATGTTAGCCATACCATTAGGTCAGCCATCTCTCTGGAATATCAAAATAAAAGTCATTAAGCCATCTTTAGAATGTTCTCGACTGACTTAAGGAAGCCAACAAATTTAAACATTTCAATTAGATTGTAATGTACTGAAAACAAAAGACTTTAGATGCAAGCATAAATTATGCTAATGCCAAAAACTGCCTACAACTTCTTAAATTCCTTCGTTTTACATGCTTTGTCTATAAAAAAAACCCTGAAAACTATGTACAATTTTTGCATCTCTAAAGAATTAATATGTAATTAGTAGAACATGTAAAAATAATTGTTAACGCCAGCCAGGCACAGTATGAGACTGTTCAACTGGATAAACGGCTGAGCAATTTTTTTCTTTTTTGTATGAATTAACTAGAAGAATATATATATGGCAACTAATGCAGCAGCAGTAGTCATAACAGCCAAACATAAAACTGATTTTAAATTCAATCGAAAAATTGTAGTTATGAATGGCTAACTAACTGCAGAGTGCAAGTTATTTGTCTGTAAGCATATAAATATATGCAAATGTTGTGTTAAATACAGGAACTAGGGTCACTAACTAATTAAAAATGCACATGAGATAACAAAAAAAAAATCTAAAACTAAAACAGAATTAAAAGAAAATCATGTTGCTTTTAACTGGCATTTTAGAAAAAAAAGAGGAATTTGTGTTAAAGTTTTAGATTAGTGTAGATAGATTAATATATTTTTTCTCGTTTAATAATTTAACATTAAAGTTTAAGGCAATTAGTGCTAAACTTAAAAATATTTTCAAATTTCTGAAACCAAATTCCCTTTCACATATAACAAAAATAAAAACTTTAGAATTTTGACATTTGCATATTGTTATTCTTATTGTTTGGTGTTTTGTGAGCCAATGGCTTAAACAATTATAGTTAACAAATGTCTAAACACCAACATGATTAACCGCAAGAATACAGCAAAAAAATATACAACCAAAAAAAAAAAAAGAACATTGCCACTGGCACAAACATTGTTTGCCAGATTATACTGCAACACTGCGTCAACAACTGGAAGACAAAAAATAAAACACATACATGTTGTAGAAAACAGCAAAAAAAAAACATAAGAAGAAAAAAGACAATATAACACGCATTTGCTAAATTCATAACATTTGTTGTATTTATGCATACAAAATATACTTGCTTAAATGAGGGAAAGCTGAAAAGGCTTTTAAATAACATTTGCAGGTTAGTTACAGGCAAAGTTTCCAGGTTTAATGGTCACGACAGCACATACTCACACATCAAAATTTGCTGAATTTCAGAATAACCAAATAGAAACAGTAAATCTCCATCATTCCTGAGTTAGAGAATTACACTGTGTGTAATTTTTTGAGTCATGGAAATATAACCCTATACGGACACCACTACCCGATAAAAGGCCAAGAAAAAAAAGATCCTAACCTTGGGATCATCCAAATTTAAAAGATTTCAAAATGAGAGCCATACTAGAGGACACATTCGTAGCATTATCTTTAATTTACTATTTGTTTACATAACACAGAGCAACGCGACAAAAAATAACGATATACGGACACCACTACGTGATAAAAGACCGAAAAAAGACCCGTGTCTCACAGTTTTGCCCAAAGTCATGCACTTTTTTTATGGGCCCCAAAGATTTGGGGCCTCGGTATCATTTTAGCAAAAAAGTGATAATTTTCTTAGGCTCATATCTTGCAAACAGTTCGGAATTTTGATTTACTCTTTGAGGCAAGGTTATAGCCCTTGTCATAGGGAACAAAAATTGTGCACATAAAAAATCAAATAAACTTCATCTTCAAAATCGCAAAAAACTTAAAAGATAGGATTTTTCCCCTATTCAGGTAGCAAACCGTTCAAAATTCAAGGAAACAATCAACTACTAAAATGCACCTAGGATCTCAATAAACAACTTTCTAGAACATATGAACTTCCTAGGAATGATTCTTAACACCGTTTGGTAGGTCAATATAAGGCCGCTTTTAAAAAAATTTATTTCGATTTTTTTTTAAGTTTTTTGCGATTTGAAAGTAAATTTTTAATTAGGCTTAAGTTCATTTTTATTATAATTTATTTGTAATAATTCAAAGATGAAGTTTTTTGATTTTATATTTTTCAAAATTCCGAACTGTTTGCAAGATATGAGCCTTAGAAAATGATCACTTTTTTGCAAAAATGACACCGAGGTCCCAAATCTTTGGGGGCCCATAAAAAAGTGCATGACTTTGGGTAAAACTGGGAGACACGGGTCTTTTTTTTGGTCTTTTATCACGTAGTGGTGTCCCTATTTCGTTATTTTTTGTCGCGTTGTTCTGTGTTATGTAAACAAAGAGTAAATTAAAGATAATGCTACGAAATGTGTCCTCTAGTATGGCTCTCATTTAGAAATTTTTTAAATTTGGATGATCCCAAGATTATGAATGTTCGACTTTAATATGATTTTTCACTAAAATAAGAACAAATAACGAAAATTAAAAAAGTTGGAAAAGTTTGCGTTTTTTGAAACATAAACTCCTAAATTCATTAATTTTTCAACCGATTTTCAATAGGTAAAACATGTATTGAGCGTATGACTTAAAAATGCAGGATTACATTAGATGGCGTAACTCATGTCATTTTGAAGGGTACAGGTAATCAGGCAGCCGTCCAAAACCTTCTCTTGAACAGCTCATTTGGATACATGTTCAATGTGATACCTGAGGAGAAAATAGAAACAAAAATAAAAGAGAAATTTAATTAAAAGAAGAGGGAAATCTATAGACTGAGTAAGAGTGCAGTTCACAGGAGAAAAATATAGATAGAAATTGGAGGAGTAAGAGGAGTTAGAGGAGAGAAGAATTTAAGAATTCAACTAATGCAGACCATCATGGGGCAGTTTCTTGGTCACTAAGAGGAGCAATTCGCACGTTAGGTCTTATAAACCACCTGCTGTCCCTAATAAATGCGGCTATGCACTTTAGTTCCTTCCCAGATAACACAGAGAGATTACTAAAGGATCGCTCACCTAAAGACTGGCACATAGACCACCCAATGCCGGACAATTACAAAAGAAGTGTAGGATGGTTTCTTCCTCCAGCTCATTCTGACAACTTCTGCAGAAGTCATGGTGAGGCAGCCCAAGTCTTGCAGCATGGTTACCGAATTTCCCGGTGATCATCGCCTCCATATTACTAAGTCTTAGTCGTTGTAAGCAAAGAAGATACGACGTGTATTTAGAGTCCAACGAGGATGATATCCTCGTAATATCCAAGTTGAAATACATTACCCGACCTTGTTTGGGTATGTTCGTAAAATGCATTATTTATCCGCTGCTTACAAGTAGACAACGAAAGTCTATTTCATCTACCGACATCGAGGCTCATATTCCCGTCAAGTTATAAGCAATACAATTGCATTCGTTATTCCTGTATCCACGTACCCAAGTGAGTACAACTGTTGAATGTCTCGCCATTTCATTTAAGGATGTCCGGCATTCCTGGACTATATCTGATGTTGTATAAACAGCTATAAGGGATTTGATAGCGGCTTTACTGTCAGTATATATACTAATATCTTTACCAGATATCCTGTAATATCTGAGACAGTTGGCAGCTCCCCTAAGGGCCCATAGCTCGGCTTAAGGAATACTGCATCGATTTGGACATTCTTATCACAAATTCAGGAATGTATACACCTCCGCCCAGTCTATCCCCCTTTGTGGACCCTTTCGTATAGATGAATAGCCTCATTCAATCAAGGTAGATACCATCAACAGGTTCTATACTGGATTGAATTGATAAACCGAAGTTCCTCAGGAAGAAGGTTTTGGGGGTGCAGTAATCAATATGGTCAGGAAGATTTTGAATACTTCCTATGCAAGCATTTCCGGAACATATCTGTCATTTATACTCTCCTAGTTATGGAACATTATTGTGTAAACAACAACGTTATTGTGTTTCATCTATTTAAACGTGCGACAGATGGTTTGTGCGACTTTGAAGTGGTGATTTTGATGGAAGTGATGGAAGGCAAAGATCGCCCAGGGCATCCAAAAAAGTCTGAGGACCAAGAATTATACGCATTACTTCATGAAGATTATTGTTAAACTCAGGAAGAGCTTGCAAAAGCATTGGTAGCTACTAAAGCAGCAATTTCAAAACGTTAGCAAGCAGCAAGATTCATCCAAAAGCAGGGAAATTGGTTACCATAAAAATTGAGAAAACTTGAAAGGGGAGTTTTCGTGATTACTTGCAACAAAAAATGCTTTCATTACGATAAGCCGAAGCATAAGAGATCGTACGTGAAGTCCTTCCAACCAGACCAATATCCATGGCGCCATGGTAATGCTTTGTATTTGGTGGGAACAAAAGCGTAATATCTATTATGAGCTGCTGAAATCTGGCCAGACTATCATATGCAACCTGAACCGAATGCAACTGATTTATATGGAGTTTGGGAAGTTCTGACTCCACCGCCTTATAGTCAAGACCTTCTCGCGTCCGACTAGTATTTGATCGATCAATGCAGAATGCCGTCTATGGGATATGCTTGACTTCAGAACAGATTATACGATATTGACTTGATTCGTTCTTGACCTCAAAAGATGGGCAGTTTTTATTTTGACGCGGAATCCATATGTTCCCAGAAAGATGGGAAAAGCTGATAGCTAACAATGGCCAATACTTTGAATAAATTTATTACAAATTTTCAAATAAGTCATGCACCCAATAGAAGCCAAATAAGATCTTCTAATTTGCCTTCTAAAGTAGCCCTCCAGCAGAGGGCTTAGTATGCAACATATTGGCTCCCAATGACACTCCGTATAAAATTTAAATCATTTTGCAATGCGGCTGGGTGTCTCTGTCTGCAAAATAAGGCCTTTAAAGGGCCTCTTGCTCCGTTCAATATGTCGTTCACTCATTTTCCATATGAGGAGACCTAGATGTTATGTGTAAGTTTTCGTACAAGCTAATAATAGCAGTGCAACCAGGTGTAAATTAATTGAAAAGTACTTAAAAAAGTACCTTCAAATAGTATAAGGCTAAAATTACTTTTCTTCCTAACCTCGTTTTAATACACACCATTCTATATTTCACATGCATATGATTATTTCATAGAATCTACTTGTATTTTTTTAAAGACTTTAAACATTTGTTTGGTGGCTGGCTACAGCACCACCAGCAACCAAATAACCAACATCACCACATCACCAAACACCACCTCCTCCAACTTCATTTAAGAGTGAGTGTTTTTTGTTGTTGTTGTTGTCTGTTGTATGCTCCAAAATGACACCCACACTTTTGCCAACGACTTGTCAAAAATACATCATGGTTTAGGTTTTATAATAATTCTTGATCTCCACTGAAATAAATACACACAACACAACACAACGTATGTGAACAAATGGACGGACATACGGGCGGATGGACAGACTTTTAGATAGACATATGTTTTTATGACGACTATGATCATTTAAATATTCTTACGTTTGCTCGTTATACTGCTGATTTTTACTTGGGGTTTTTTTTATATTACATAGGTACAATATATTTCTTCTACAAATCAGTTTTTCTTATTTCTGACATAAATTCTAAGTGAATGAATGAACACAGAACGAACAATTTGATGGATTTTCTTGGTCACAATGAATTTTGTTAAATATGTGGTAATTGCCACCAACAAACGACCATGACCGTATGTTATAGTTGTTTCTTTTTTTCTCTTGTTAATATTGTTGTTTTTTTTGGTTTTCGAATTATAGCATAACATAAATTAATTTAATGTGTAGAAAAAAAACGAATAAATATAAATGAAATTTGTGAGAAATAAATTGTAAAATAAGAAAAAATATATCGTTATGTATTTTAGACAAGGAATTGAGATGGATCACCTTTTAAAATAGTAAAGAAAAGCTATATCAGTATATTTCATTGTTTTAATTTATTAAGGGATAAAAGCTGATACCAAAACATAATTCGCAAAAGATCATTGATCAAGCTGTGTTTCACTTTCCAGTCTTAGTAAGTATGTTATCCACAACGATATCGAGAAAATTCGATCGTAATTTTCTTATTTGAGATTTCGCATTCTATACGGGCATGAAATTTAGTACATTTTGTTATAATTACGATATCGAAATTAGTTTTCGATACAATAGTTAATTCGATCACGAATGCGGTAGTTCGTCGCCTGCTCTAAAAATAAGCCCCGAAGTACTTTCGGCGTTAATCTCGAATTATACAACGATCGAACGAATCATTGTCGAACTATTCCATATCAAATATTTCGATACAAATTCGCACATCTATTAATTTCGGCCTATAGACGAAGCCTATTGATGCTGATACAAATCGGTCTATTAGCCTTCGGGACTTTTGCGTTTCACTCTCGAAGTTTTTGCATTGATCACATGCATTCGTTTTGGATATAATTTATAACCTATAATTTGTTGTGGTGGAGTACCAAATAAAATTCAATTTGAAAATTGGTGGATACCGTAAAACATAGGAGATTAGTTCAACCATTTTTAGAGTGGTTAACAAATTTCAAGAAACTGGATTGGCTATGGACAAAAGGCTCCTATGCGTCAACGTAACGGCCTGTCTAATGACAATATTGCTTTTATAAAAGAGAGTGTCGCCAAAAACCCGAAAACATCAAATTGTCATCGCATTCAACAACTTCAAATAAATCCACCATCATGCATACAAAATTCAGCTTACTCAGGTGCTCAATCCAGGAATCCATGAGTAGCAACTGCACCCACAACGAGTATCTGTCTGGTGCCAATTTTGGTCAGGCGCCGTGAATGGGACTTGCTTTTTTGAAGATGGGGCCGAAATTGCAATAACTGTGAACGGATTCGTTACAGGAACATGATAATGGAGCTCTTGTGACCTCAACTGGATGGCATGGATCTGGACGATATGTGGTTTCATCCAGACGGCGCCACCTGCCACCCAGCGCATGCCAATCGATTTATTGCAACAACAAAAAGTGCTGTGCAAAAATTCGAGATCCAAAAATTCGAGATCCTCAAAAAATACGTGTTTTTATTTTAAAATTAAAAAGTGCATTCTTACTGAGACACCCTTTATAAAATTTAGTAAAAAGAGCTACAGAAACAAAATAAATATCATGATGAAAAAAAATTCCCTTGCATATGTGCTACCCTAGGTGGTACAAGTGTTTCAAAAGTGGCCAATCGAGGAACCCCACAGGGAGGTGTATTATCTCCACTTCTGTGGAACCTGGCGTACGCTGACGATGTAGCAGTTTTTATATCTGGTAAATTTCTGGATACAATATCTAGTTGTATGGAATCGGCATTAAGTAACCTGACTGAATGGAGTATATCGAGTGGACTTAGTGTGAACCCCCAAAAAACGGAACTGGTTCTCTTCACTAGGTGGTATAAGATCGATGACTTTAGACCACCTAGACTGAATGGAATCAGTCTTGAAATTAGGGATATTGCAAAATATCTTGGCATCATTCTAGATAAGAGATTGTCCTGGAATATGAATATTCAGAACAGGATTAACAAGGCCTACGTGGCCATCTACTCCTGCAAAAAGGCAATTGGTACTAACTGGGGCATTATGCCGAAAGGTATCAATTGGATCTTCAAAGCAGTCGTCAAACCCATCTTGTTCTATGGAGTATTGGTGTGGTGGCAGGCCTTGGATAATGCTACTCACTGGAAGGCCGTTGAACGAGTTCTATGGACTATTGCGATACTGATTACAGGCGGTATAAGGTCTACTTCCTCTAAGGCACTTTTTACTATTCTAAACTGGCTACCAGAGGATTTGATGGTGATACAAATGGCTCTCAACTCTGCTGTGAGACTAAATGCTGGTGGTTCGTTGTCTGGTAAGGATCTTGGACACTCTAGGATACTGAATTACTATGGACAGATACATGGTAATGTCGATTACTGCATCGCAAAACCTTTTTTCGATAGGCACATCCATATTATGATACCGAACAGGGATTTATGGCAGCGCGGACTCTTCCCTCCTGCTGATGTCATACGGATATATACTGATGGCTCTAATAGGGGAAACAGGGTCGGTGGAGGTTTCCATATTGAAAACTTTGGGATAAAAACCTACTTTAGGCTACCTAACTTCTGTACTGCTCTTCAGGCGGAAATTACTGCCATTAAGCGTGCATCCAACTGGCTGAGGTATTATCGAATATCTGGTGATATATGTATATTTACTGACAGCAAGGCTGGCGTTAACGGAATAGAGGCTGTCTTTACGACATATAGGTTAACCGAGCAATGCCGGGTATCCCTAAGATGAGATAGCGAGACATTCTAGGATAACGCTTATATGGGTCCCTGGACACGATGGAAATCAGGGCAATTGTAAAGCAGATGATTTGGCCAAAAGGGGTGCGATGATGAGTGAGGAGGCAATCGATCGCTTTTCTGGTATTTCCCTTGTTAAATGCAAGATGGCTGTTCAGCAGAAACTATATGAGACTGCACAAAACAGGTGTACTAATGAACCTTCCTGTGCTACAGCCAGGTCGACTTGGCCCGTATATGATGCCAACAGGACGAATCTACTTGTAGGATACCGTCGTGAGCAAATAAGGCTAATTGTCTCCTCTATTACAGGACACTGTTTAATCGGGACACATGCTAGAAGATTAGGCCTACGGTACAATGATTACTGTAGAAGCCATAATGAAGAAGAGGAAGATACTGTGTATCATCTTTTCTGCCAATGTCCGGCTCTTACAAGCCTGAGGGAACGCATCCTCGGATTTCCATTCCTATCATGCTTGGATGAGCTATCAAGGTTGAGTCTTAGACGAATCTACTCCTTCATCCGGGAATCTGGTTGGTTTAATTTGGAGGCAACGGAAGTATTGTAAATACCCTGATGTCTACCCCCTGGGTATCACAATGGGATCAGATTTGAATGGACCCAAGTGAGCTGCTTGAGGAGCAGCAGCCCATGGAACCTAACCTAACCTAAGATAATTCTCTGTATTTGGAGGGAGCAAAATGGTCTTATCTATCATGAGCTGCTTAAATCTGGCCAGACCATCACAGGGGACCTGTAGCGAATGCAACTGATACGTTTTAAGTGAGCATTGACCGAGAAATGCCCAGAATATGCGATCAGACATGAAACCGTAATACTCCATCATGACAACGCTCGGCCACATATTGAAATACCTTTTTAAAACTATTTAGAAATAAGTATTTGTTTCGATTGATGCAGAACAGTCTCTCTGAGATATGCTTCACTCAAGAATAGAGTACTCGAAATTGGCTGGATTCGTTCTTAGCCTCAATAAATTAGCAGTTCTTTTGGAGCGGAATCCATATGTTGCCAGAAAAATGGGAAAAGTACATTGCTAACAATGGCCAATACTTTGAATAAATTTATATTTTAAAAACTTTTCAAAATAAGATCTAACAATTTGAAAAAATACCACATTTTTAAGTAATACACCCAATATATTTTTCAAGATGATACTTTTTCAAAATGTACGGTTTTATAAAGTACTTCTCAGTGAAGTTGAAAAAAGTGCTTTACAAAAAATATTGGCAATTCCGTTATTGCGAACGTGACACTTTCAAAGAGGAATTAAAAACGTACTCTTGTAAAAAGTTCGTACATGTATTTAGTCAAAATATCAATTTAAATAAAATTTCTCTAAAGACAAATCAACAACTCTTAAAATAAGTCCCTAATTTGTTACTCATCTCTTAAGCGATCTACATCGAAATTCGTTTTAACCACAACAATTTATAAAGAAACTATGTATGTTGTCTAAATCTTTTGTTTAACTTTTAGCCTTCCCCTCACCTTAACTCTAAATCTTACCATTTTATTAGAATTTCGCACACAATTTCTTTCAAAGATTCCATAAAAAAAGAAAAGAAACTTTCAAAGAATTCATCAAAATTAATCTTACAATGAAATATGCAAAAAAAGCAACAAATACTTAAACGTACATAATCTAATATGCTAAATTTTTGTAATTCTAGTATTATAAGCTGTTTTGATCTTTATCTAGGAAAAATTACAACTACAAAAACAAAAAAAATTGTTTTTTCCTAGATGAAATATTTTATAGAATTTTAAGACTTTCAATAATGTTCTTCTTATTGTTTTTTTCTGCTAAATATTTGTTGGTTTGTTTGTTTTTGGTTCGCTGTGGATGTGGTTGTTTTTGGTCCTCTTAAACAATATTGCGTAGATTTCTTAAATATGACAAGAGAACATTTATAATTTTGTACGTTTTGGATTTTAGTGTAGATTTTTGCATATGTCAAAATAACTTAAAACAAAAACAACAACAGCAACAATAACAAATAGAAAAAAATAAGAAAAATTTGAATATGGTTACCTTCAAACAACAAATACAATTCATCAATCAGTTGTTGTAGTTGTTTGTTGGCTGGCTGACTAGCTGGCTGGCTGGTTGCCTTGCTGGATAGATAGATGGCTGGTTGGATGTTTAAATGTTTGTTAATAATGTAATGTAACCAATATTAGCCATATTTAAAGACATATTGGTTACGAACAATACAAACAAACTTACCAAAAAAAAAACAAAGAACAGAAAAAATAAAACATGATATCGTTGTACACAATCCCATCATCATCATCATAGTCGTCGTTGTTGTCGTCATCATCAAGCAACATTGAACAAAAAAAAACAAACAAATAACATCAAACATTATTTGCATTTGTAAAAACAAAAAACAATTCTGTTCCTCAATTTCAGGCTGTCTGTCTGGCTGTATGTTCAGGTTCAATATCTTGCCACAAAAAGCAAAAGCTCTCTATTTGCAGCAACAAGCCATGAAAAATCTCTCTGCATTCACAGATATTCATACATACATCTGTACATCAGTTCATATGAATGTTAAGAACTATACAAACATCGACAACATCATAAATTGTTTCTTCTTGAATATTGTTGTTGCTGTTGTTGTTACCACATGTTGTTTAGTCGTTGATTTGCTAAAACTGATAGATTGTCTATATTCTTTGGAACTAAAAACACACAGAAAAAACTAACAAAACTGAAAACAAAAATCATCTACAAAAATTGCGTGGTTGGGCGTTGTTGCCACAACAAGAACAACAACAACAACCAAATATAAGGTTTTCATTTGATGCTCCTCAAAATGCAGCCACAAATTTCAAAATTTTTTCTTAAGTTTTATATTAAACTATAGATTTTGTAAGTTGAGTTTGCATCTCTATGTAGCGGATGCTGTAGACTATAGAGAACTTAGTTTTGGGTTTGTTTGATGTTGATGTTGTAGTTACTTTGTTCTTCAAATGTATTTTGTAATTCACAAATCATTTTTTCGTCACAGACAATCTTTTTTTGTTTGTTTTTGTTTTTGCTTGTAGTTTTCAAAATGGTTGTAATGATTTTGTTCAATGTTTTTCAACAACCATAAACATTAATAGCAACAGCAACAAAAACTAGCAACAACAACAGCAACAATAACATTCATATTAAAGAGCAATAGCAACATATCGGAACTTGTTTCATTTTTGAATTATTTGAATTTATCGATTCGCAATTAGATTATGGCCCACACATTTTATTTGTTAATATGTTTAACAGCAATAATGTGCCTAGAAAAAAATTATATTTTAATAAGTCTAAAGCTAAAGACGAATATAAAGTGCACTATTGTTAATTGCTGGTTCTATAAGTGATAACAGAATCTTAAAAGACAGAAAAGTATGTTTTCATAGAAAAGTATTTTTTCACAGAAAGTATCTTTTCACAGAAAAGTATCTTTTCCATAGAAAAGTAGTATCTTTTCCATAGAAAAGTAGTATCTTTTCCATAGAAAAGTATCTTTCCATAGAAAAGTATCTTTCCATAGAAAAGTATCTTTTCCATAGAAAAATATTTTTTCCATAGAAAAGTATTTTTTCCATAGAACAGTATCTTTTCCATAGAAAAGTATCTTTTCCATAGAAAAGTATCTTTTCCATAGAAAAGTATCTTTTCCATAGAAAAGTATATTTTCCATAGAAAAGTATCTTTTCCATAGAAAAGTATCTTTTCCATAGAAAAGTATTCATTGAAAATATTGTTGTAAAACTCAACAAGAGCTTGCAAAATTGTTGGGAGCTACTCAATTAGAAATTTCAAAACATCAACAAGAAGCAGGATCCATCCAAATGCAGGGAAATTGGGTACCATACCAATTGAAGCTTAGAGACCTTGAAACACGATTCGGATGTCCGAAATGATGCTTGAACGCTGTAAAAGAAAATCATTTGGGACAAAAAAGGGTCTATTGTGAGCTGCTGAAATCTGGTCAGAATTTATACCAAACAGTGATTCGTTTGAAACGGCCACTGGAAGATAAAAGCCCAGAATATGCGGCCACACATGAATCAATAATATTCCATCATGACAACGCTCAGCCACATGTTGCAATACCTGTTAAAAAGTATTTAGAATGAAGTGGTTGGGAAGTTTTGACTCACCCGCTTTATAGTCCAGACCGTTCCTCGTCCGACTACTATATGCTTCGATCGATCCAGAACGATGTCTCTAGGATACGCTTCTCTTTGGAACAGAGTATCCACTATTAGCTTGATTCGATATTGGCATCAGCAGATGAGTAGTCCAAAAAGATGGGAATATGTCATAGATAACAATGTCCAATACATTGGTTAAAATATCTTTTTGTAACAAAAGTACTTGTTTGTAATAAATGCAACTTTTTGAAATAAAAGTACCTTTTAGGAATAAAAGTACCTTTTAGGAATAAAAGTACCTTTTAGGAATAAAAGTACCTTTTAGGAATAAAAGTACCTTTTAGGAATAAAAGTACCTTTTAGGAATAAAAGTACCTTTTAGGAATAAAAGTACCTTTTAGGAATAAAATTACCTTTTAGGAATAAAATTACCTTTTAGGAATAAAATTACCTTTTAGGAATAAAAGTACCTTTTAGGAATAAAAGTACCTTTTAGGAATAAAAGTACCTTTTAGGAATAAAAGTACCTTTTAGGAATAAAAGTACCTTTTAGGAATAAAAGTACCTTTTAGGAATAAAAGTACCTTTTAGGAATAAAAGTACCTTTTAGGAATAAAAGTACCTTTTAGGAATAAAAGTACCTTTTAGGAATAAAAGTACGTTTTAGGAATAAAAGTACGTTTTAGGAATAAAAGTACGTTTTAGGAATAAAAGTACCTTTTAGGAATAAAAGTACGTTTTAGGAATAAAAGTACGTTTTAGGAATAAAAGTACGTTTTAGGAATAAAAGTACGTTTTAGGAATAAAAGTACCTTTTAGGAATAAAAGTACGTTTTAGGAATAAATGTACCTTTTAGGAATAAAAGTACGTTTTAGGAATAAAAGTACGTTTTAGGAATAAAAGTACGTTTTAGGAATAAAAGTACCTTTTAGGAATAAAAGTACCTTTTAGGAATAAAAGTACCTTTTAGGAATAAAAGTACCTTTTAGGAATAAAAGTACCTTTTAGGAATAAAAGTACCTTTTAGGAATAAAAGTACCTTTTAGGAATAAAAGTACCTTTTAGGAATAAAAGTACCTTTTTGGAATAAAAGTACCTTTTTGCAATAAAAGTACCTTTTAGGAATAAAAGTACCTTTTAGGAATAAAAGTACCTTATAGGAATAAAAGTACCTTTTAGGAATAAAAGTACCTTTTAGGAATAAAAGTACCTTTTAGGAACAAAAGTACCTTTTAGGAATAAAAGTACCTTTTAGGAATAAAAGTACCTTTTAGGAATAAAAGTACCTTTTAGGAATAAAAGTACTTTTTAGGAATAAAAGTACCTTTTAGGAATAAAAGTACCTTTTAGGAATAAAAGTACCTTTTAGGAATAAAAGTACCTTTTAGGAATAAAAGTTCCTTTTAGGAATAAAAGTTCCTTTTAGGAATAAAAGTTCCTTTTAGGAATAAAAGTTCCTTTTAGGAATAAAAGTTCCTTTTAGGAATAAAAGTACCTTTTAGGAATAAAAGTACCTTTTAGGAATAAAAGTACCTTTTAGGAATAAAAGTACCTTTTAGGAATAAAAGTACCTTTTAGGAATAAAAGTACCTTTTAGGAATAAAAGTACCTTTTAGGAATAAAAGTACCTTTTAGGAATAAAAGTACCTTTTAGGAATAAAAGTACCTTTTAGCAATAAAAGTAACTTTTAGGAATAAAAGTACCTTTTAGGAATAAAAGTACCTTTTAGGAATAAAAGTACCTTTTAGGAATAAAAGTACCTTTTAGGAATAATAGTACCTTTTAGGAATAAAAGTACCTCTTAGGAATAAAAGTACCTTTTAGGAATAAAAGTACCTTTTAGGAATAAAAGTACTTTTTAGGAATAAAAGTACCTTTTAGGAATAAAAGTACCTTTTAGGAATAAAAGTAACTTTTAGGAATAAAAGTACTTTTTAGGAATAAAAGTACCTTTTAGGAATAAAAGTACCTTTTAGGAATAATAGTACCTTTTAGGAATAAAAGTACCTCTTAGGAATAAAAGTACCTTTTATGAATAAAAGTACCTTTTATGAATAAAAGTACCTTTTATGAATAAAAGTACCTTTTATGAATAAAAGTACCTTTTAGGAATAAAAGTACCTTTTAGGAATAAAAGTACCTTTTAGGAATAAAAGTACTTTTTAGGAATAAAAGTACCTTTTTGTAATAAAGCCAAAGTCCAATTCACTCCAACAAAATGACCAAAATGCCCAAATTACTAAATAAATCTGAAAATATTTCCTAATCTACTCTAAACTTTAAATACCACCATCTCATAATGTACTACTACATCACTCACATTCACTCATTTACAACTCCTCCCTCTATCTAAATCGACAGCTAAGAACATGTACAACAAAATAGCAGTTGTTGTTGTTGCTATTCAATTGATCTCCATGTAGCTGTCTTCTATTACCAAGATTTGTTATTTGAGATTTCCGAAAATGAGATTAGAAAATTTGTCAATAAATGACAACTAATCATTCGTTTATGTTTACTTCCATACATTTTAAAGACTTACAAAATGAAAAAAAAAACATAAACATTTTCTAATTAGAAAATCGTTTGTAAAAGTTTATTAATCTTGTTTTTTTGTTGGTTGTTCTCATATTTGTAGCTGTCATTTTTTTTTTTTTAATTTTTAAATTACTTTGACAAGTTCTTTTTATTAATGCTCTTTTATGAATTCCCCATTTTGTTCGTTGTGGTTGTTTGGTTTAAATGATTAAATATTTAAATTTAATTTGAATATTAAACTAATAAATTTTATTTTTTCTTTCATTTAGTTTTAATCATGTTTTTATTACAAATTTGTCGTTGTTTTTTTTTTGTGTTGTTGATTTATAAATTTTCTAACAAATAGAATTATGATTAATAAAAAAATGTTTTGAGATTTTTTTTATTAAAAAGACATAAAATCATTTATGATTGAGGTGTGTAGTTTTTGTTGTTTATTTAGTGTTGTTTTGTTTCACCTAAAAAGGTCAAGATACATCAACAGTTTTTATTGAGTATAAAAAAATTAAGTATGATTAAATGATTTTGAATGTTGTTTAATTGGAAATAAAAAATTGGGAAATTTTTTGTTATGAGAATTTAAAGTATGTTACCTTTAATTTCAATTTCAAATGAGTTTAACTAAAAATATTTAATTAATTAAATGGGCGTTTTTTTGAAAGTTTGAATCTAGTTTAATTATCTTTTTATTTCCAAATTAAAACATGCTGAGGAAATAAAAAAGTTTCGAAATTATTTTCACAAATATTTCGGAAGAAAATAACCTTTTTGTAGAATTGTTTTTAATTGTTGTATTAATAAAAGTACCTTTACAAATAAAAGTACCTTTACAAATAAAAGGACCTTTACAAATAAAAGGACCTTTACAAATAAAAGTACCTTTTACAAATAAAAGTACCTTTTATAAATAAATGTACCTTTTACAAATAAAAGTACGTTTTACAAATAAAAGTACCTTTTATAAATAAAAGTACCTTTTATAAATAAAAGTACCTTTTATAAATGAAAGTACCTTTTATAAATAAAAGTACCTTTCATAAATGAAAGTACCTTTTTTAAATGAAAGTACCTTTTTTAAATGAAAGTACCTTTTAAAAATGAAAGTACCTTTTATAAATGAAAGTACCTTTTATAAATGAAAGTACGTTTTATAAATGAAAGTACGTTTTACAAATAAAAGTACCTTTTATAAATGAAAGTACCTTTTATAAATGAAAGTACCTTTTATAAATGAAAGTACATTTTATAAATGAAAGTACCTTTTATAAATGAAAGTAACTTTTTTAAATGAAAGTACCTTTTATAAATGAAAGTACCTTTTTTAAATGAAAGTACCTTTTATAAATGAAAGTACCTTTTATAAATGAAAGTACCTTTTATAAATGAAAGTACCTTTTATAAATGAAAGTACATTTTATAAATAAAAGTACCTTTTGTAAATAAAAGTACCTTTTGTAAATAAAAGTACCTTTTATAAATGAAAGTACCTTTTACAAATAAAAGTACCTTTTACAAATAAAAGTACCTTTTACAAATAAATGTACCTTTTACAAATAAAAGTACGTTTTACAAATAAAAGTACCTTTTACAAAAAAAGTACCTTTTACAAAAAAAGTACCTTTTACAAAAAAAAGTACCTTTTACAAAAAAAAGTACCTTTTACAAAAAAAGTACCTTTTACAAATAAAAGTATCTTTTAAAATAAAAGTACCTTTTACAAATAAAAGTACCTTTTACAAATAAAAGTACCTTTTACAAATAAAAGTACCTTTTACAAATAAAAGTACCTTTTACAAATAAAAGTACCTTTTACAAATAAAAGTACCTTTTACAAATAAAAGTACCTTTTACAAATAAAAGTACCTTTTACAAATAAAAGTACCTTTTACAAATAAAAGTACCTTTTACAAATAAAAGTACTTTTTACAAATAAAAGTGCCTTTTACAAATAAAAGTACCTTTTACAAATAAAAGTACCTTTTACAAATAAAAGTACCTTTTACAAATAAAAGTACCTTTTACAAATAAAAGTATCTTTTACAAATAAAAGTACCTTTTACAAATAAAAGTACCTTTTACAAATAAAAGTACCTTTTACAAATAAAAGTACCTTTTACAAATAAAAGTACCTTTTACAAATAAAAGTACCTTTTACAAATAAAAGTACCTTTTACAAATAAAAGTACCTTTTACAAATAAAAGTACCTTTTACAAATAAAAGTACCTTTTACAAATAAAAGTACCTTTTACAAATAAAAGTACCTTTTACAAATAAAAGTACCTTTTACAAATAAAAGTACCTTTTACAAATAAAAGTACCTTTTACAAATAAAAGTACCTTTTACAAATAAAAGTACCTTTTACAATTAAAAGTACCTTTTACAAATAAAAGTACCTTTTACAAATAAAAGTACTTTTTACAAATAAAAGTAAAATTTTTCCTTTTTGAAGGAAAGTTCGTTTTCGAATTAAAATACTTTAAATTCACTTTAATTTAAATAATTTGCTATGCAATTTTTTAAATTTTTATTATTTGTTTATTATAAAAATGATTTTAAATAAATTACTTCCTCAAACCAAGCATTTTATGAGTCTAAAGTTTTTCAAAATTAAAATTGTTCATAAACAATTCATATTTATATCTCTTCTTAATATACAGTGTTTGGCACAAATATTTTTAATTATTTTTTTAGTATTATGTACATTATATTCTCATTTCTTTTAACAGTGGAGTAGTTATCATTAAAGAGAAATATACAATTGAAATAGTTATTTTCAACAGATCCCCTTTCGAAAGACAACAAACAATTAAATGAGAATAGTTTTCAAATAAAACTCCACGACAGCCCCATATAGAATTAAGTATTAATCCAGGATATACTGCTATTAAAACTAATAATAAACGACATAAAAGTAGATTGAAACAATGGCGCTGTTAAAAAATTAATAAAATTTGTTTACGAAAAACTTACTTTTTATCAATTATATTCGATTTTTCAAAGAGAGCGAGCCACAAAATTACCACGATTTTTATGAACTTCTTATGGTTTTGAAATGGTTTTTGGTTTTTGCCAAGTGCTAATACCAGGTAGTCTTGTAGTCATCCTGCCAGCCAGCTAGGTTATTACAAGTTTCATCTTTATTATTTTTTCTGTTTTTTTTTTCATTCACTTCATATATGGTGGAAAAAATCAATATTTACGAAAACAAATTCTTGTCAATTTTATAGAAAATGTTTAATAAATTTTCTTATTTTATGTTACCGCTTTGTTTTTTCTGTTTGCATTTTTTATGTTGGGGCTGCTAGAAAATGAAACGTTACGCTAACGTTGGCATCTGCGCCAGCTCATTTAATATTAACGCTTTATATTCAAACCAAATGATCTGCAGCTTCATATAATAGTCTGGGTAAGGTATGTCTGTCTGTCTCTTGGACTGTCCGTCCTTTTTTCTTTTCATTTCAAAAAGAAAAAAAAAACACAATACACTATCACATGTCATTGCTACTGAACATCAGCTTAAATTAAGAAAAAATCAACAGCAACTCCAGCAACAATTTTAACTTAAACATTTAAGCCAACCATTTTTTTCTTCAGATATTGAATAATTTTTTTCAGTTTTCTGTTTTATTTTAATTTTTTTTGTTATTTAGAATAGAACCTGTTTTAACCCATGCATAATTTTCATTTAGTAAGTTCATATTAAAAATTCTGTTGTTGTTACTGTTCCTTTAGTATGTTTCGGCTCAATTTGGTGGTGTGTCTTTATAAATGTGAGTAGCTGATCTACATACCAGTGTTTGTGATCGTTGTTCACTTACTTGCTTTGCTCGCTTAGAGTAGCTAGCAGCAGCAAGCAGCTCATTGAGGGGCCCTAGTTTTTAATATTAAAATATAAAAACTACGAGAAGAACAACAACGACTACATATGTTCACAGTGAACTTAAATTGTTTAAATGATTTTAGTTTAATACTTAATAATGTATGCGCATACTTTGTTAAAGTATCTAATGACAATGGCGACAGCGTCTGCTGCAACAGCGACGCCAGCGTTGACATCTTGACAAAAGCAGCTAATTTCTTTTGTGGAATGTATCCCCATTCAGGTGAATAGATTTTGATACAAAATGAGACAATTGTAAGGTAAATGAAATCTGATTTGGACCATTATTTACCGACTTATAGACACTTTTATATTTTACTTGATTTTTCATATAAAAAATTCATTTTTGATTGAAAATATAAGTGATCGCAGATTATCATCCTTTTTCCATTTGCACCAGTATTTACCGACTTATAGCCACTTTTAAGTTTAACTTGATTTTCATATAAAATATCGCTTTTTGGTTGAAAATATAAGTGATCACAGATGATGGTCCTTTTTCCATTTGGACCAGTATTTACCGACTTATGGCCACTTTTAGGTTTAACTTGATTTTCATATAAAATATCGATTTTTGGTTGGAAATATAAGTGATCACAGAAGATGGTCCTTTTTCCATTTGGACCAGTATTTACCGACTTATAGCCACTTTTAAGTTTAACTTGATTTTCATATAAAATATTGATTTTGGGTTCGAAATATAAGTGATCGTAGATAATGATGCATTTTCCATTTGGACTACTATTTACCGACTTATAGCCACTTTTAAGTTTAACTTGATTTTCATATAAAATATTGATTTTGGGGTCGAAATATAAGTGATCACAGATGATGGTCCTTTTTCCATTTGGACCAGTATTTACCGAGTTATAGCCACTTTTAGGTTTAACTTGATTTTCATATAAAATATTGATTTTGGGGTCGAAATATAAGTGATCACAGATGATGGTCCTTTTTCCATTTGGACCAGTATTTACTGAGTTATAGCCACTTTTAGGTTTAACTTGATTTTCATATAAAATATCGATTTTTGGTCGAAAATATAAGCGATCACAGATTATCATCCTTTTTCCATTTGTACCAGTATTTACCGACTTATAGCCACTTTTAGGTTTAATCTGATTTTCTTATAAAATATCGATTTTTGATTGGAAATATAAGTGATCACAGATTATCATCCTTTTTCCATTTGGACCACTATTTACCAACTTATAGCCACTTTAAGGTTTAACTTGATTTTCATACAAAATATCGATTTTTGGTTGAAAATATAAATGATCATAGATGATGGTCCTTTTTCCATTTGGACCAGTATTTACCGACTTATAGCCACTTTTAAGTTTAACTTGATTTTCATACAAAATATCGATTTTTGGTTGAAAATATAAATGATCATAGATGATGGTCCTTTTTCCATTTAGACCACAATTTACCAACTTATATCCACTTTAAGGTTTAACTTGATTTTCATATAAAATATCGATTTTTGGTTGAAAATATACGTGATCACAGATGATGGTCCTTTTTCCATTTGGACCAGTATTTACCGACTTATAGCCACTTTTAGGTTTAACTTGATTTTCGTATAAAATATCGATTTTTGGTTGAAAATATAAGTGATCACAGATGATGGTGCTTTTTCCATTTGGGCCAGTATTTACCGACTTATAGCCACTTTTAGGTTTAACTTGATTTTCATATAAAATATCGATTTTTGGTTGAAAATATAAGTGATCACAGATGAAGGTCCCTTTTCCATTTGGACCAGTATTTATCGATTTATAGCCACTTTTAGGTTTAACTTTGTTTTCATATAAAAAATCGATTTTTGGTTGAAAATATAAGTGATCACAGATGAAGGTCCTTTTTCCATTTGGACCAGTATTTATCGATTTATAGCCACTTTTAGGTTTAACTTGGTTTTCATATAAAATATCGATTTTTGGTGGAAAATATAAGTGATCACAGATGATGGTGCTTTTTCCATTTGGGCCAGTATTTACCGACTTATAGCCACTTTTAGGTTTAACTTGATTTTCATATAAAATACCGATTTTTGGTTGAAAATATAAGTGATCACAGATGAAGGTCCCTTTTCCATTTGGACCAGTATTTATCGATTTATAGCCACTTTTAGGTTTAACTTTGTTTTCATATAAAAAATCGATTTTTGATGGAAAATATAAGTGATCACAGATGAAGGTCCTTTTTCCATTTGGACCAGTATTTATCGATTTATAGCCACTTTTAGGTTTAACTTGGTTTTCATATAAAATATCGATTTTTGGTGGAAAATATAAGTGATCACAGATGATGGTGCTTTTTCCATTTGGGCCAGTATTTACCGACTTATAGCCACTTTTAGGTTTAACTTGATTTTCATATAAAATACCGATTTTTGGTGGAAAATATAAGTGATCACAGATGAAGGTCCTTTTTCCATTTGGACCAGTATTTACCGACTTATAGCCACTTTTATGTTTAACTTGATTTTCATACAAAATATCGATTTTTGGTTGAAAATATAAGTGATCACAGATGATGGTCCTTTTTCCATTTGGACGAGTATTTACCGACTTATAGCCACTTTTAGGTTTAACTTGATTTTCATATAAAATACCGATTTTTGGTGGAAAATATAAGTGATCACAGATGAAGGTCCTTTTTCCATTTGGACCAGTATTTATCGATTTATAGCCACTTTTAGGTTTAACTTGGTTTTCATATAAAATATCGATTTTTGGTTGAAAATATAAATGATCATAGATGATGGTCCTTTTTCCATTTGGACCAGTATTTACCGACTTATAGCTACTTTTAGGTTTAACTTGATTTTCATATAAAAAATCGATTTTTGTTGGAAAATATAAGTGATCACATATTATCAGCCTTTACCATTTGGACCAGTATTTACCGACTTATAGCCACTTTTAGGTTTAACTTGATTTTCATATAAAATATCGATTTTTGGTTGAAAATATAAGTGATCACAGATGATAGTTCTTTTTCCATTTGGACCAGTATTTACCGACTTATAGCCACTTTTAGGTTTAATTCGATTTTCATATAAAATATCGATTTTTGGTTGAAAATATAAGTGATCGCAGATGATGGTTCTTTTTCCATTTGGACCAGTATTTACCGACTTATAGCCACTTTTAGGTTTAATTCGATTTTCATATAAAATATCGATTTTTAGTTGAAAATATAAGTGATCACAGATGATGGTCCTTTTTCCATTTGGACCAGTATTTTCCGACCTATAGCCACTTTTAGGTTTAACTTGATTTTCATATAAAATATCGATTTTTGGTTGAAAATATAAGTGTCACAGATGGTGGTCCTTTTTCCATTTCGACCAGTATTTACCGACTTATAGCCACTTTTATGTTTAACTTGATTGTCATACAAAATATCTATTTTTGATTGAAAATATAAGTGATCACAGATGATGGTCCTTTTTCCATTTGGACCAGTATTTACCGACTTATAGCCACTTTTAGGTTTAACTTGATTTTCATATAAAATATCGATTTTTGGTTGAAAATATAAGTGATCACAGATGGTGGTCCTTTTTCCATTTCGACCAGTATTTACCGACTTATAGCCACTTTTAAGTTTAACTTGATTTTCATATAAAATATCGATTTTTGGTTGAAAATATAAGTGATCACAGATGATGGTCCTTTTTCCATTTGGACCAGTATTTTCCGACTTATAGCCACTTTTATGTTTAACTTGATTTTCATACAAAATATTGATTTTTGGTTGGAAATATAAGTGATCACAGATGATGGTCCTTTTTCCATTTGGACCAGTATTTACCGACTTATAGCCACTTTTAGGTTTAACTTGATTTTCATATAAAATATCGATTTTTGGTTGAAAATATAAGTGATCACAGATGGTGGTCCTTTTTCCATTTCGACCAGTATTTACCGACTTATAGCCACTTTTATGTTTAACTTGATTTTCATACAAAATATCTATTTTTGATTGAAAATATAAGTGATCGCAGATTATCATCCTTTTTCCATTTGCACCAGTATTTACCGACTTATAGCCACTTTTAAGTTTAACTTGATTTTCATACAAAATATCGATTTTTGGTTGGAAATATAAGTGATCGCAGATTATCATCCTTTTTCCATTTGCACCAGTATTTACCGACTTATAGCCACTTTTAAGTTTAACTTGATTTTCATACATATTGAAAATATAAGTGATCACAGATGGTGGTCCTTTTTCCATTTGCACCAGTATTTACCGACTTATAGCCACTTTTATGTTTAACTTGATTTTCATACAAAATATCTATTTTTGATTGAAAATATAAGTGATCGCAGATTATCATCCTTTTTCCATTTGCACCAGTATTTACCGACTTATAGCCACTTTTAAGTTTAACTTGATTTTCATACAAAATATCGATTTTTGGTTGGAAATATAAGTGATCACAGATGATGGTCCTTTTTCCATTTGGACCAGTATTTACCGACTTATAGCCACTTTTATGTTTAACTTGATTTTCATACAAAATATCGATTTTTGGTTGAAAATATAAGTGATCGCAGATTATCATCCTTTTTCCATTTGGACCAGTATTTATCGATTTATAGCCACTTTTAGGTTTAACTTTGTTTTCATATAAAAAATCGATTTTTGATGGAAAATATAAGTGATCACAGATGAAGGTCCTTTTTCCATTTGGACCAGTATTTATCGATTTATAGCCACTTTTAGGTTTAACTTGGTTTTCATATAAAATATCGATTTTTGGTGGAAAATATAAGTGATCACAGATGATGGTGCTTTTTCCATTTGGGCCAGTATTTACCGACTTATAGCCACTTTTAGGTTTAACTTGATTTTTATATAAAATATCGATTTTTGGTTGAAAATATAAGTGATCACAGATGATGGTCCTTTTTCCATTTGGACGAGTATTTACCGACTTATAGCCACTTTTATGTTTAACTTGATTTTCATATAAAATATCAATTTTTGGTGGAAAATATAAGTGATCACAGATGATGGCACTTTTTCCATTTGGACCAGTATTTACCGACTTATAGCCACTTTTACGTTTAACTTGATTTTCATACAAAATATAAATTTTTGGTTGGAAATATAAATGATCACAGATGGTGGACCTTTTTCCATTTGGACCAGTATTTACCGACTTATAGCCACTTTTAGGTTTAACCTGATTTTCATATAAAATATCAATTTTTGGTTGGAAATGTAAGTAGTGATCACAGATGGTGGACCTTTTTCCATTTGGACCAGTATTTACCGACTTATAGCCACTTTTAGGTTTAACCTGATTTTCATATAAAATATCAATTTTTGGTTGGAAATGTAAGTAGTGATCACAGATGATGGTCCTTTTTCCATTTGGACGAGTATTTACCGACTTATAACCACTTTTAGGTTTAACTTGATTTTCATACAAAATATCGATTTTTGGTGGAAAATATAAGTGATCACAGATGATGGCACTTTTTCTATTTGGACCAGTATTTACCGACTTATAGCCACTTTAAGGTTTAACTTGATTTTCATATAAAATATCGATTTTTGGTTGAAAATATACGTGATCACAGATGATGGTCCTTTTTCCATTTGGACCACTATTTACCAACTTATAGCCACTTTTATGTTTAACTTGATTTTCATATAAAATATTGATTTTTGGTTGGAAATATAAGTGATCGTAGATGATGATGCATTTTTCCATTTGGACCACTATTTACCGACTTTTAACCACTTTTAGGTTTCACTTAATTTACAGTCTTCCTTCCCTTTTGTCAAAACTAATTTAGTTAAAAATTATGCGAATTTTTTTCTCTCAGCTTCATGTTTGTTACAACAACAAGAACTACAAAAAAAATCTAAATAAATGCTTAAAAACTAGAATACATTAGTTTATGCTACCACTTGTTGAAAAACATCAAAGAGTTTTTTTTCTGTTTTTTTTTTCTTGTTTCAGTTTTAAAAAGCTTGTTTTGTCTATTTTAGTGCTGACGTTCGTTTTTCGTTTTGGTCACAAAACAAAATTAATAAATTTCCCGATAAGAACTTAACAAATAATTTAAAAACCATATAAAACTCATCAATAAAATGCTAGAATTTAGTTGAGTCTCTAGTATTCAGTGTTAGCTGGCTTCTTAATACGACTGAGATAATTAGAATGAGGTTTAGCTTCGTAAACAGCTACTGTGTATGTAGGAAATACCAGAAATAGTTGTTTTTTTATAATTTTATTTTATAGATACAAACATGCATACCAGTTGTATTGATTAGCTAACAAATCATCATGGGTGGTTTTAATCAATTGATTTTTTGTTTGTTTTTTCTTCATCACATTTCATTTCTTAAATTGTTTTTAATTAGAAATTTATGTAAAAATTAGCTTTGTTAGGAAATCTAGCGAAAAGAATTGTTTGAATTTACGAATTGATTATTATAATTAGCAAGATATATGTGTGTTTTTTTGGAAATATTAAGAATAGTTTAGTTGCAAATTCCAATGTGGTTTAATAATGATATTTATTGTTTCTTAATTAAGTTATAAATTATTTAATAAGGGTCAATGTTCTATTAGAATAAAAGCAGGCTTATTATTTTACAAAATGTTTCTCAACATGTTGAAGCAACATTTGTTTATTTCAATGTCAGTCGTAAGCCTAAATGTTTCAGAATAAAAGCCAAAATTTTTAAAAATTCTGCATTTTTAAGTCATAAACCCAATAATGTTTTTGATAAAACGTTTCTCAACATGTTGCTGATCTTATTTGATTTTAAGTTAAGTTTTTTTTTAGAAATCAAAAAGTAACGATATTCATTATATGTTGCTGCAACATTTACCTTTTTTGAGTTTTTCTCTTGGGTTTAATGAAATGAAAGAAGCCCTGTGAATGAATGATAAATTAATACAAAATATTTAGCTATGGTTTATTAATTATCAGTGAAAATATTGCAGCAACATTTTGAGGAAACTTTCTGAACCCAACAATTTCTAAACATTTTGATGATCATTTTGGCTTTAAAATTTATTAAAATTAACACTAAATTAACAGAAATAATAAGAGCAAGTCTTAAGCAAAATAAAGCTGACGAATTGTTAAGCAACATGTTGCAGCAACATTTGGTTTTATTTTAAAACGTTTTTTTTAAAGATTTTTAAACCGTTTAAATAACAAAAATTAAATAGTTTTGTCTGCTCTCTATTTTAGGAATTTTTAAATTTTTTTAAATTTGAAAATTTCCGATAAAACCACCATTTGTATTTAATTTATTTTTGATTATTTTGTTGAGGTCAAATTAAGCCATCATCTGCAGACAGAAGTATTTGCTTTTTACTCCCAATCAAGTGGTAACCAAATAAAGATTATTAAAATACATAATCAACATTTTGTGCCCTTTTACAAACTCTGCACACGCAGACAAACTTTAGATAACAAAAAAGAAAAAAAAAAAATAAATGAAAAAAATTCAAATCTATATGATTCAATGTTGTACATTATTTAGGCTTTACATTGGTAATCACTTTATGGCCATTTTTTATGTGCTATTGGTTGGTGGAAAATGATTATTTCTTTGGTAATTGTTGGCATTCAACAGGGAATAAAAAAATAATATTGTTTGAAATCAATTATTTAAATAGCCAATTGTCCTTTTCCTACTTATGTTAAATAACTTCTCTTTATAATCCTGATTGAGCTACAGGGTTAAATGCTAGAAACTAAATTTACCGACTTATAGCCACTTTTATGTTTATCTTGATTTTCATATAAAATATAGATTTTTGGTTGGAAATACAAGTGATCTCAGATGATGGTCCGTTTTCATTTAAACCACTATTAACCGACTTATAGCCACTTTTAGGTTTAACTTGATTTTCAAATAAAATATCGATTTTTAGTTGGAAATATAAGTGATCACAGGTGATCTTTTTTCTATTTTCACCACTATTAACCGACTTATAGACACTTTTATGTTTAACTTGAGCTACAGCGTTAAATGTTAAACTAATGTTAAACCAAACCATTTGTATTTGTATTTTTGTATTTATATTTGTTTTACAAAATATAAATTTGTATCTCCTTAGTCATTAACAAATTTATCAGTCTGAGTGTAGAACTAAAATATACAAAGTGTAATTATTACTGACCCTTGTGTGTGTAAAACACACTTACGTCCAAAATAGGCAACAGAAATTGTTGAAATTTATATGGAATATGTAGCATTGCCATAAACAGTTTGGTATTGAAAATCTGCTAAATCGACTCAATAAAAAAAGAGTAATATACCAAAATGTGAGAGAACCTAGCAAAATATTGGAACGTGTTCCGGATCAAAATATTTTGGAAATAAGTCTGTCATTTCTTATCTGATTGACATTAAATTGCACTCTCCAATAAAAACTTTGCTATGTTGTTATGCATATTGCTTAATTAATTTAACCTTTAACTTATGACGTGAAATTTTTTAACGTATATGGTGATGTGGTGTAAATTATACACCAGATTTATTTTGCATATAATTTTCAATGGGTATATATGTATTATAATAATTTTATTTATTTTATTATTAAAGTTTGATTGCTTTTAAAAGAGTTATTAACAATAACAAGGAAACAATTACAAATTTATTTAAAAAAAAATTTAAAATACTTTGTTTCACAAGCCTATAGGTATATAATTTACTTGTTCATTAAGAAAATAAAGGTTAAACAAAAAAATTAAATGGGTTTTTTCAACAGCCTTATTTATATATTTATTAAAATAAAATGGAACATTTCTTTACAATATATTTATTAAAAAATAACAATCAGTCTTTTGAGATAAAATTATCATTCGTGAAATTCAGTCTTAGTACAATTAAGACATAGCCGATTGCTACAGCCCATACACATTGGATTACTATACTCTTAGCATGTACAGTGTCGGACAAAACTAAAGCACGGGATAATACTTAATACACAACACTTCAATAAAAATAGTATTCAAGTTAGTATTTATATTTTTTCAACTTTTTTATTAAGATAACATCTTAGTTTATTAAAAAGAAACAAAAAATAAATAACTTCATTAACTATAACAAAAAAAATTCATATCACATTTTCAACAGTCGTTTTTGGGCGCGACAAAACTAAAGCACATTTTATAAATATTAACTAAAACTAAAAATATTTCTAATATTTTGTGGCATAGCCTTTATTTTTTAAGACTTCTTTACATCTACGAGGCATGGACTCAATTAGATTCGATATAACCTCCCCAGGAATAGTATTCCAGGCTATTTCCACTTGGCGGAAAAGGTCTTCCAAATTCTTGCAATTATCGCGCAATATTTTCCGATCTACAATTTCCCATAGGTTTTCTATCGGGTTGAGATCTGGCGATTGCGCTGGCCACTTCAAGACATTGATTTCATTTGCAACAAACCACTCTTTCACACATTTTGCAGTGTGTTTGGGGTCGTTGTCTTGCTGAAACCTCCAATTAAGTGGCATTTCCTCCACCGCATATGGCTGCATTACATTCTCCAGTATGTCTTTATACATGAAACGGTCCATTATCCCATTTACTTTGTGAATGGGTCCAATACCTTGACCAGAGAAACATCCCCAGACCATTATATTACCTCCTCCGTGTTTTACAGTTCCTTTAGTATACAGTGGATTAAGTCGTTGCCCTGCTGGTCTCCGTACTAACTGATATCCATCAGAACCCTTCAAGTTAAACTTGGATTCATCGGAGAACAGTACTGTCTTCCATTCTGTTACACTCCAGTTTAAATGTTCCTTCGCAAAATTAATTCTAGCCTGTCTATTTTTTGTGGAAATAAATGGTTTTTTTACAGTCCTATACGATTTTAAGCCACCTTCTACCGCTCTTCTTTGAATGGTTCTAGGAGTAATATTTAATGCCAGTTGGTTTGCAATGGACCTTGCAGATGTAAAGGGATCCTTTTTTAAAATTCGAATTATAGCCTGGTCTTCCCGTTTAGTGGTTTTCCGTGGTCGACCACCCTTATGTATGGTAACCAGTGAACCTGTTGACTTAAAGCGGCTTATAATTCGGGAAATTACGCTATGATGAATATTAAATTTCTTTGCAATTTTTGTTACAGATTCTCCTTTATTAAAATCTTCAATTATTTTTTCTTTTAAATGCACTGAATATTTATTACGAGCCATTTTGTACTTTCAATCGCAAAAAATGCACTGGGAATGGTAAAGATCAAAAGTGATAGTAAAACACGTGTTATTTTTTTGTAATAACTCTTAGAATGTCTTTAAGAGAAAGTTTTTCGTTATGTAATAATATTTTCTCTTCGTATTTTTCTGTAATTTAATGAAAGAGTATATATTCTATGTTATGTGCTTTAGTTTTGCCGCTGAACTTTTCAGGGTAATGTAAAACTTTTTGTGATTTTTTTATTTTTTATTAGAAATAAATGAATATTCATTCTATTTTATAATTCCTAACATATATTCTATCGAAAATTATAAAAAGAAAAATGAAAAAAGTGATTTTTGAAATTTTATTGTGGTTTTTGTTACGAGGTAATAGTCCGTGCTTTAGTTTTGTCCGACACTGTATGTTTAGTTTTAAAAAAGTTAAAAACTTTTCTGAAACTCAAAAACAAAAAAATAATTACAAAAATACTTACGCTTACGGAGACGTGTAGTAATTTTTTTATATGGATTTCTAACGTTAGTTTAGACGTGTAGTAAAATATTTACTATAAGAAAATCACACAAACCACTGGTAGTAAAGTATTTTCTGTTAAAGACATACGACGACGTGTAGTAAATTTAACATCTACACACAGTAACACCCTACACTAAGTAAAAGAGCAAAAACATTTTTCTTTTAAAATTTCAATAATTTATATTTTTGCGTGATTCTCGGAAGTGGGCCTTATATGGGGGCTATGACCAATTATGGACCGATCACCATGAAATTAGGTCGTGTGATTTATGTCTATATTAAAGTTAACTATGTTGAATTTTGTGTGTATACCAACATTTTTAAGCGATTTATGCACTTTAAAGTGATTTTCGGAAGCGGGTCTATATGGGAGCTATGACTAATTATGGACCGATCGTAACAAAATTTGGTGACATGAATTTTGTGTATATAAAACTTATTTGGAGCGGAATTTGTGGAGATACATATATAAATTAAATATTTATGACCGATAAAGTCCAATTTCGGGAGGACATTTGTATGGGGGCTAGGTGAAATAATGGACCGATTTCAGCCAGTTTCAATAGGCTTGGTCCTTGAATGATATGTACCAAATTTTATCGAAATATCTTCAAAATTGCGACCTGTACTCTGCGCACAAGGTTTACATGGACAGCCAGCCAGCCGACCAGACGGCTCCCCACTATGGTGGTGTAGGGTATAACAAAACGATTCTGTCAATATATACTGGCAATATCTGCTTAAGAGAATGAAATAAAGAGAAGTTATTAGAAAAATTAAAAATAGAGTGTAATATTTACTACCACATCATAAGTTAAAGTTTAAAATCATATTTTTACATTGTAAAATAGCGTTATATAAGATCAAAGCAAATGTTGCAGCAACAAGTAGAGAGAAAATATGTTCGCTTACTAATGAACTCAAGATCTGCATTATTTTTGATGTTTGAACTCCAATAAAAATCTTTTTCCCCCACCAATACTTTATGCTTCCCATATTTTAATTTTTTTTTGCTGAACGTACGTAAATATTGCGTGATCGTGTTCAAATCACCTTTGATTGTAATCCATAGATTGAGTTTCTTCTTTATATTTTCGTAACACTATTTTGCTGTATTAACACCTTTAGTATCTGAAAACTTGAACAAAAAAACAGAACGTATTTTCCTTCAAAGCCTGGTATGTTAGCATAACAAAATATTATTGCAGACTTAATTCTAGAATTTGTTAAGTTGACCCAAAGGTACGTCTAGTATTTATTGTACAGCAAAAAAGGCAAAAGCTAAAAAAAAAAATAAAAAATAAGCGTAAATAACTTAAAGTTTATTTATGCCATTGTTATAGACATGATCGTTAGTCATGCGCATAAAGAAGTTCTCCAGATTGTTTATTATGTGGTTTATTAGAGATTTTTCTTTATTTTTTTTTGTTATATAGAAATAATATTTATAACAAAATAATCCAAAAATTATTAAGTATTTAAAATTACCATGAATAATTTACAAATAGAACAAATAATACTTATTTCTATTAAAAAAAAAACAAAGAATTATATTACATTGTATTGAGATGTTTAAACAAGTTGAGGTTATCGATTTATGGTTTTCGTACATTAAGGTGGCCTTGATTTTGCAATTTTTGTTCATATATTCTGATCCAAAACTTTTTAACGATTCAAACTAATTTTGGATACATAAATTAGCTATTAGCAATAACTATTTGTGGCAAATTTCGGTTTTCTACAACGTATTTTCGGTCGGACATTTTGCTCTAAATTTTTTATTAAATGGCGATCGTCATAAAATTTGATGCTTATTGTGTTTAAGTTCGTCTCAATAACGATGTTTACAAGAGTTTTATCGTTGAGATAGTTCTTTTCGGAAGCGGATCGTATATGGCAGCTATGGTCAACTTTAGTAAAACTTTCAGAATATATTTAAAATTATCTGAACTATAAGATTCTGTATATGTTTTACTTAAAATTCATAACAGTAAGGAAATTGGTCTCATTGGCCAAAATATGGCCAAAAAAATGTTTTTTCCCGAAAATAGCAAAAATTAAATCCTAGCTACAGAAAAACTCTAGGAGGAATCGATGTAATTTTTTCATATTTTTATTCTCTATTATGATCTCAATAAATCTCAATGTGATGATCAAAAAATTCTAAAATTTGTTTAACAAAATTTTTAAAAAAAAATTATTTATTTTGGTCATACCTGCGAATAGGTTAACGGTAGCCTACGAAGACAAAACCTCATATACAAGTAAATACGGATATATTTTAAATATAAATTAGCTTTTATTTTAATTTTTGTTAATAATGTTAATATTTTACTAAATTTCTTGTTCAAGTGGCCTGAGACACATTAATGGTCATCGAATTTGTAATAACTTTAACATTTTTAAACCAAATTTTGTACTTTATATCTCATTACAATGACAATTACGCACACATTTCATTTCTTTTTGCATTCTATTGCAAAAGTATTAATTTAGTAGCAACATTTTTACAAAAACTGAAAAATTGGCATTTTTCCTAGTTTTAGCGATAATACTGTTTTTGGTTCATTTTTGCCCAAACGAGATACCGGATTACTATGCAAAATTTTTTTTTATGTAACATTCATTAATGGAAATAAATCTACATATTTCTAGAAAACAATGCAGAAACGAGTTTATATTTTATATAAATAGTAAAATTTTGGATATATCAGAAATTTGACCTCGAAGCGCATTCTGAAATCATTGTCCGATTTGGCTGTAATTTTCAGCACTTAACTTTTAGTGTCACAATATTCCATCCGACAATTTTCAAAATTTTAACAAAAAATTTTTTCCATACAACTGATTTTCACTCTAATATACAGTTTGATTTGTGAGTTTTTTTATCATTTTAGGAAGATCTTCGGAAACAATCTTTTAAAAAAGGAATATAATTTAAGTGATTTCCTTTTAAACGATTTTTTTTAGTTTTAATAAAACATGACTTGAAAAAACCCTCTCACTGATTGTAGATGTTGGAGAAATCGAAAGAAAGGCACGATAAAGAATATCCAATTTCTCAGTTCCTTTTTTAGATTTTTTAAGGATATAAAAGCCTTCATTACACCATTGGATTCCTTTTTCGTTTTTTTTAGATTTTGAATACTTTAATAGTTTCGTTAAGTTCTGGGGCCGAATTACCGCTCTCGTGATCGAATGAACTATAGTATAGAAAAATAATTTCGATATCGTCATTATAACAAAATGTACTAAATTTCATTCTCGATATCGAATGCCGTAATCTCAAATGACAAAATTACGATCGATTTTACTCGATATCGAATGCTGTAATTCGGCCCCTGATAAAATACTCGTTTCAGCAATGTTTTCAGTTTAGTCTATTACCATGTCGTCCTCAACAAACTTCATTATAGAAAAAATGTCATTTTCAAATTCCATTTCCAAAACTATTGCTAGAAGGGAATGTGTTTCAGGCCCATTATTACAACTTGCCGTTATCGTTAAAGGTAACTTTAAGCAATAGAAAAAGGTACCCTTAAAGGTAACCATAACGGCAAGTTGTAATAATGGCCCTAAAACTATTTTTCTATATAAAGTACAAAAAAAGAAATAAACACCAACCTTTAGGTATGCCGATCGACTTAGAATCACTTTCTGAGTCGATTAAACGATGTCCGCCTTTCTGTCTGGCTGTCCTTGTAAACCTTGTGTGCAGAGTACAAGTCGCAATTTTGAAGATATTTCGATCAAATTTGGTACATATTATTTTTTCGGCCCAGGGACGAAGCCTATTGAAACTAGCTGAAATCGGAACATTATTTAACCTAGCCCCCATACAAATGTCCTAACGAAATTGGACTTTATCGATCAGAAATGTTTAATTTATATATGTATCTCCACAAATTCCGCTCCAAATAAGTTTTATATATACAGAATTCATGCCACCAAATGTTGTTCTGATCGGTCCATAATTAGTCATAGCTCCCATATAGACACGCTTCCGAAAATCACTTTAACGTGCATAAATCGCTTAAAAATTTTGGTATAGACACAAAATTCAACATAGTAAACTTTCATATAGACATAAATCACACGAACCAATTTCATGGTGATCGGTCCATAATTGGTCATAGTTCCCATATAAGGCCAACTTCCTAAAATCACTCAAGAATACAAATTATTGAAATTTTAAAAGAAAAATGTTTTTGCTCTTTTACTTAGTGTAGGGTATTATATGGCCGAGCTTGACCGACCATACTTTATTACTTGTTTTTTATTTGAAAATCGTCAATTTCAAATTATTCCAACAGTCAACCGGCCAAAATTAATCGGTTAATCAGGCCTGTAAGAGAAATATATATCTACCGGCTTATCAATGTCATTTGATAGCACTTTTTCTTTCTAAAATTCTTTAAAATACTTCCTTGATATAGTGAATTCATGACTTTCTTAAACAAGTTGTTGGACAGAAGTCACAAATCTGTTTCCGGTTATTTAAAGCTAAACTCCTTTTGTGGGAACAAATCAAAACAAAAACCAATTATGAAAATAATTCATAATTCATTAAATTCGTCATATAATTTCTTTGCAATTTTTTCTGTAACACTATAACAAAGAGAAAGAAAATCTTAAATCTCTTATGATTATTAATAATTTCAATATGTATTTTTTGTTTTATACCAAACATGCATATTGCATGTATTTTTAATACAATCAGCTTTAATTCAATTTTCAAGCCATGTTGTTTAAAGCAATTACAGAAATTATGAGAAATAAAAACAACAATGTATGTATTTGCAATTACTTTCCAAAGGGGAGCAAACCAAAAAAATAAAACTGTTGTAACCGTTAAAATAATTTTTTTCAAAATTTTAACAAACATTAACAAACTCACTTAAGAACATGCGTTTATGCTCGTATAATTTTGAAACAATTTAAAATTTAATTTTTCTCTTAACACAAAAAAGATGAACAGAATGTGGTCTTAGTTCTTAGTCATTATCATCATAAATGTTCATTCACAATCATCCTTGATTGTCCACGTACTTGAAACTTTCAATTTTCTGTTTTTAACTTGGTTTTTATTTTCTTTGATACAGTACATGAAAATGTTATTTTAATGAAATAATTTTTAAATAATTTTTTTGGGAAAACTTGTCTTGCCTCATAAAGCAATTGCCCTGAGTAGGCTGTCTTATATGTTGCATTACATTTTGATATCGAGAATTTCTCACAATTGAATTTAAGCTGTCGTTGTGATTCTTTTTTGTTTTTTTTTTTTTTTGTTCGCTTTTGTGTGTCTTTCATTGTGAATTGGAAAATATTTCACATAAACATCATAAAGTCTGTTTTAAAAGAAATAGTCAAACATGTTGCATAAACAAACATGTAACCAAATGGTAAAATATGTTTAGGATTTAGTTTTTTGTTTCTTTTTTTCTCTGCAACTTTTTGTTTTGTTTCTACTTCTAAAAAATTGACATTCTCATCTTTTTAACATTTAAGTTGAAAAAAAACGATGTAAAGGGAAATAACTCTAAGCTGAGGAATTAAATTTGTTATATTTCAAAAAAGTGTTTAGTATTGTTACCAAGTCGCATTAACGATTTTAATTGAAACATACTGAATATTGCTGCTTGCAACATTTAGTATGTTTATAAACATTTTCAGTGCTCGAAACTTCTATTTACCAATAATGTTGATAACACTCTGTTATTAACATTGTTTGTAGGTATGTATAACAACATTAACGGTTGAAACTGCTAACGTTAACATAGCTGCTAAATGCTCTAGATATAGAACATTCTAGTTTTCTCCATTTATAGATAATTAAAACTACAAGAAGATAGCACTGTGTATATAAATAGTAACCGAAAATTGTAGTCGGACAACTTATCATAGGCGCTGTTAGAATTAACATCAACTGTATTACCAGTGTATTTTTTACATTACCAGTGTGTTTTTAAAGTGTTTAATATAAGTGTGTGTGTTTTAAGAGATAGTGACTATTTAAATTATTGTGTAAATTTAAATAAATAAAAAGTTGTTAAAAATTTTAAACTACTGATCGCACTATGTATTTGTAAATTACTGATCGGATCTGTAGTAGATAAAAAAAACAAAGAAATGTATAAGTTGGAGTATAATTTTTTGTTTTTTGTTTCTCTAACTGCAACGTTCTCCTTTCACTCATACACACACAAATGGGAATTATATGGCTATGTCTTCTCGTCATCTAAACTACCTAGCTGTTCTGGATTACCGTCCGCAACTTACCTATTATTTATACTGACCACTAGTTATATAAATAGCTACGTGATTAGTTGTTTTAAAATGTACGTGCCCTAATCATTTAATTGACCCCTACATATACTAAAAATAGAATGTCTGATAGCTGATCCAAAGTAGTGAATGCATGGGATCCACATACCGGTTACATATAGTCAGCTACCCTACTCGCTGGATACTTCATCAGATACATAACTAAAAGATCTTTTATTAAGCTATTTCTATATTTGAATAAAAAACAAGTAAGAGAGCTGTGCCGAATCTTATATATCCTTTAACAAATTATACTTCAAAATACAAATTTTAAATATTTTTAGTTAAACAAAATTTACTTTTTTTTCCAAAGTTGTTTTTTTAATTTTTTGTTGAAAAAAAAAATTCATGTTAAAAAATATTTTATCCGATTTTGTCCCATTGTAGGTCCAACTTACTATGATCTAATATACGGCGATGCAAAGGTCTTTGAAATATCTATCATTAGATATCCATACTGTCTATATTAATGACTTAGTAATCCTGATATAGGTCAAAAATGAAGATTGTCATGGGTTTTTCCTCATATCTCAGCCATTTGTAGACCGATTTTGCTGATTTTAAATAGGAAACTTCTCGAAAGCATGTCTAACAGAATTATTGAAGATTTGGATCCCGAAGATATCTTTCGTCTTCAGGCAATTGATTTCAACAGACGACAGACAGACGGACATGGCTTAATCGACTCCGCTATCTATAAGGATCCAGAATATATATACTTTATAGGGTCGGAAAATTATATTGAGGAAATTACAAACATAATGACAAACTTATATATACCATTCTCACGAAGGTGAATAAATGCTCGTTTTTTGAGGCCCCGAACGTATCAACCAATTTCGCATACTCTGTCGTGAAGTGAAGAGTATCCCAGAGATAGCGTTCTGTATCGATCAAAGCAAATAGTAGTCGGACTGGGCAAGGTCTGGATTATAAGGCGGGTAGGATAAAATTTCTCAACCACATCAATTTAAATAGGTTTAAACAGGTATTGCTACATTTGGTATGATGGAATCTTACGGCTTCATGTCTGGCCACATATTCTGGGCATTTTTCGGCCAATGCTCGTTTCAAGCGAATCTGTTGCGTTCGGTACAGGTTCCCTGTGAAACCTTATACGGCATAGAAATTTGGCTTTGGTTTCAATACGGCTGGTTGATCGGACTTCACATCGCAAGTAATGATTCGGTTATCAAGGTCTCTCGGTTTCAATTCGTTTGTTACCCAATTTCCCTGCTTTTGGATGAATTCTGCTGTTTGCCAATGTTTTAAAATTGCTGCTTGAGTAGCTCCCAATGATTTTACAAGCTCTTGTTGAGTTTTATAATAATCTTCATGGAGTAATGCCTCCAATTCTTGGTCTATAAAATTTTTTGGCGGGCCTGAGCGAGCTTTGTCTTTATTGTCAAAATCCAAAACCACATCTGAACCGAAGAAACCATCTCTCGCACGTTCACCAAAAGCTTTGGTGAGCAATCGGTTCAGCTGCACTTTTTCTTCAAATTAGATAAGTAAAGCAAAACTTCCCACATATGACGCTTTGTTGGTATAAAATTCGACATTATCGAAGCGAAATTTTTTTTCCTTTACACTATAATGTTCAATAACTAAGTAAGAGAGAATAAGTGACAGATATGTACTTATGACATACAGTCAGAGTCAAAATTTAGTATACAGCACGCATTTTCATCTATGAGGATAAATATTTTAATTATAGAAAGAAATATGTATATAAGTTTGATTAAACGCAAAATTAAATTTAGAGTTTAATCTTTTATTATTTTAAAATACTTTGAAAATTAAAATCGATTTCGTTGAAAATTTATGAGAAAAATAGAAAAGTACCTAAAAACAACAGTCAAAATTTAGTATACAGTTGATGGGTAAGCAATATTTTATATCACCAAAAGCTGAAAATGAAAAGTTTATATTTTGTTGGTCCCCATTTAACTTAATTACGGCCTCTAGTTGCCTTTTCATAGAGTTTCCAAGATATTCAGTTATAACTTTAGTAATTCCCCCTCTCTTAAGTTCATCGTCCTTAGATGAAATGCTTCGTTTTCCTATATTTTTCTCATAAATTTTCCACGAAATCGATTTTAATTTTTAAAGTTTTTTAAAGTAATAAAAGATTAAACTCTAAATTTAATTTTAAGTTTAATCAGGGATTCATTGACTACTTGTAAAACTGCTGTTTTTTAGGTAAAACGTAGAATTCAACAGAATGCTTTAAGAACTGTTTATTAGAGTGTCCTTAGAATTAGATGTTTGAAATGTTGAAACGGTACCCGCTGAATACTTTCGCAATGTTCTAAGAAGGGCAACCAGTGCCACTCGTCGTTCAAAGTTTTGAGTTGCATTTTCAGGTGGAAAATATGCAATTTTTTTCGGTTTTTGTTAAAATTACTTTTGCAATTTAATTTAAAAGAATCGAAATGTGTACGTAATTGTCGTTCTAATGAGATATAAAAGAAAAAAATTGGTTAAAAAATGTTAAAGTTATTAATGTGTCTCAGGCCACTAGAACTAGAAATGTAGGAACAAAATTAACATATTTTGATACATATTAAAATAAAAGCTCATTTTTACTTAAAATATATCCATATTTACTTGTATATGAGTTTTTGTCTTAGTAGGAAACAGTTAACCTATTCGAAAGTAAGGAGTGAGATCGAAAAATTCTTAACATACATATATGTTTATAAAAAAGAAACCACTAAACTTACAGCTTTAATTTTTTTTTTATTTGATTGAAATTATTATTACAATTTACAAAAAAAATTATTTTTATAGTTTTAATCACTAGTGATGAAATTTTGAACCTTTTTCGGAAACCCTTCCATTAACGTTTTTATAGTGCTTTCTGTCACTTTGCTCGAACATGTAGTCCATCTCCGTTTAAAATCTACCACACTTTTGGACACCTTTTTTGTACTCTTCAATTCTCTTTTAACAAGAGCCCAATATCTCTCCACTGGCCTTAGCTCCGGGCAGTTTGGAGGATTTGCCTCTCTTGGTACAAATACCACATTATTGTTCTTGTACCACTCAAGGGCTTGTTTGCCATAGTGACAGGATGCCAAGTCAGGCCAAAAATAAGTGGACACATTATGAAGTCTTATGAATGGAAGCAGCCTTTTTTGTAAACATTCCTTGATGTAAATTTCGGTATTTATAGAACCCGTTGTAACAAATGAGTGGCTTCTTTTGCCGCAACTGCATATTGCTTGCCATACCAAGAACTTTCTGGGAAATTTTGTCTGCTTTTGGGTCCTAAACTTTTCTTCAACATTCCCTCGAGCATCAGCAACATAAAATTTTTGACCTGGAAGTTGCGAAAAATCTGCCAGAACATACGTTTCGTCATCCATTATGCAGCAAGAATATTTTTTTATAAAACTTGACTTCAATTTCCGTGCTCTGTTTTTGGCCTCTAAATTTTTAGTAGCGTTCCTGTCAGGAACTTTTTGAGCCTTGTATGTTTTTAAACCTGCATTAGCTTTAACTTTTCGTACCAAATAGTCCGAGCACTGAGCTAACCGGGCTGCTTTCCTACCGGATGTGTTGGGAGCTCTTTTGAAAATGCGTTCTATTTTTTTGGCTTTAGAAACATCATGTGGACCATTCCTTCTACCTGAACCAGGTTTTCTATCAACTGACAAGTTCTCCCGGTACTGTTTAATAACATTGGAAACAGTTTGACGGCAGACCTTTGTATGCTTGGCCAACTTTTTGTAAGACCAAGTTGGGTTTTGTTGAAAATATTTAATAATTTCAGTACGCACTTTTTTCTGGTCACTCATTTTAATCAGATTAACAAAAAAATTAATATAATTGACATTACACATAATAACTGACATGTTTTTCAAAGGTAACTTGATCAAAAAAAAATTCAAATAATACTTGGGTTAAAAAATGTAATGAAAAACGTGTGTTAAGAATTTTTCGATCTCACTCCTTATCAAAAAAATTTAACGGGAATTTAAAAACTCCATTTTTAAATTTTTTAAAATTTTGTTAAACAAATTTTAGAATTTTTTTATCAACACATGGGGATTTATTGACAACATAATAGGAAATAAAAATGTGAAAAAGTATGTCCTATAGTTTTTCCCAAAAGGATGTTTAAGGATGTTTTTCATTTTAAATTATCACTCCTAATATATTAAGATATTTTTTTTAATAAGATCCTCTTTTTAAAAATTTTAAATTGTTTAGTAGTGTAATTTTAGAAAGTTTCCAAATATCACTTACCTTGCTGAGGAATCGTTCTCCCTTTTTACAAAACAAAGATCTCAATATTTTGTTGTAATATGCATATGTCCAATTGTAAGACCATCAATCTATCTTGAACAAGCAACATTCAAAGATTTCCTTTTCATTCTTCCTTTGAAATATCAAAAACTACAAACACACACATGCTACACAAACATACACAAATGCATACACAATGAACTAGTGATATAAACATTTCATCTTGTGCGTATACAATTTAAGAAAGGAACAACATGTGGCTGTTAATGTTGTTCTTGCTGCTATTGTCCCCATCCACAAGTTCAGTTTCAATGTTAATTCCATACAGTATCCCATCCATCCATCCATCCAACCAGTCAACCAGCCGTCCATCTCGCAACCAAACCAAACAGCCAACCAAGCAGCTACATTCACTCAGCTCTACAAACAGTTTACTTCTCGCTCATTCACTGACTCCCAGCATCTACATATTGTGGCAAAGAAATATACATACGAACGTTTGTAGGAACGTTCCTGCAACAATAGCAATAACAGCAACAACAACAACATTAACAATCTGTATCTGTTGTTTGAAATCTTTTGCTCCTGCTGGGCCTGCAAATTTCTGTTGAAGTAGTTTTCTTCATGTGTGTCTCTTTTGTTTGTTGTGTGTTGATTTCCCATATTTACTGTCAACAAGACAAATACTTGACATAATTCATGCGCCGATTTATTTGTTTAGAATGATTCCTTGTCTTCCTTTGCGCCTTCTTCACCATCAACATATATTTTTTTCTTTTTGCCCCCCTTCCCTCAGCTGCTGCGGTTGCTGGTTGTCTCTGTGTTGCATTTAACTTCCAAGATTATTACAAACAGATTGTTGACCAAATATCAGCACAAAACAGATGAGGAGGAGAAGGTGGTGGCGGTTTGCGATACTATTTTTGTTTAAGTTTCAATTCGACTACATGTTGCTTATTGAGGTGGCCCCTTACAGTTTAGCAATTGAGTGTGATTGTGTGCAACAGAGTGTGTGTTTGTGTTTGAATTGCATTATTTGCATAATATTAGCCGGTAACTAAACAAAAAGACTATACAATCAACCCACCAACAACCAACAGCAGAAGCATCACCAGCTACAGCAGCAGAATCATCACCACATAGTTAAATATTGCGTAGGCTTCCTGTTCTACAATGTTGCACGAGGATAATGTGTTAAGGATTATTAATAATTTTAACATGTTTGAATTAATACAAGATGTTAATTCAAGCTCCACACAATGTTGTCTCAACAATTTTTCATTAGAAATTGTTGCAAAAGTTTTACCAGAAAAAAAAAATAAAACTTGTTAAATTTGATTAAGGTCATTCGGTTCATAAGCAATTGAATTTCCATAATTGAACGATTATCAATATCAGGGGAAAATGAATGATTTTATATTTCAGCTACATATGAAGGAAACACTTCTACAGAACTTTATAAAGGAAATCTCTTAATTGCACATTAGGTAGGCCCTTATTTTGCAATTTTTGGATATTCAGTGAACAATTGCTAGATTTAAAAAAAAATATATCCAAAAAGTGCTAAAACATTAGATTGAAAATAATTTTAAGAATTAGTTGAGAAATAGTTTTTTGTTGTTTCTTTGGTTCAATGATAGAATTAAAATTATGTTCAGCGATAAGGCTTATTTTTGTCTCAACGGATTTGTTAATAAACAAGTAAGAAAGTATGGTCGGTCAAGCAGGACCTTATAATGCCCTACACTAAGTAAAAGAACAAAAACATTTTTCTTTCAAAATTTCAATAATTTATATTTTTGAGTGATTTTCGGAAGTGGGCCTTATATGGGAGCTATGACCAAATATGGACCGATCTCCATAAAATTAGATCGTGTGATTTATGCCTGTATTAAAGTTAACTATGTTGAGTTTTGTGTGTATACCAACATTTTTAAGCGATTTATGCACGTTAAAGTGATTTTCGGAAGCGGGTCTATATGGGAGCTATAACTAATTATGGACCGATCGTAACAAAATTTGGTGACATGAATTTTGTATATATAAAACTGATTTGGAGCGAAATTTGTGGAGATACATATATAAACTAAACATTTATGACCGATAAAGTCCAATTTCGGAAGGACATTTGTATGGGGGCTAGATGAAATAATGCACCGATTTCAGCCAGTTTCAATAGGCTTGGTCCTTGGGCTGAAAAAATAATATGTACTGAATTTGATCGAAATATCTTCAAAATTGCGACCTGTACTCTGCGCACTAGGTTTACAGCCACCCAGCCATCCATCCAGCCAACCAGACGGACGGACATCAGAAAGTGATTCTAAGTCGATCGGTATGCTTTAAGGTGGGTGTTAGACTAATATTTTTGGGCGTTACAAACATCTGCACAAACGCATAACACCCTCCCCACTATGGTGGTGTAGGGTATAAAAATTGGCGCATATGGAGTGAGACTAATCCACTACGAAGACACTACTACCTATATTACATCCAGAAAAAAGCACCGTTTGGTGAGGTTTACACGCTCTGGCTTCATTCGCGTTACGGTCAATGGAGATCGTTACCTCATGATCAATGATTTTTTATTTGAACATTCATATAATGACATTGGTCCGGGCGAGATGTGGTTTCAACAGGATGGCGCTATGTGCCATAAGGTGACACCAACTATCGATTTATTTAAATCAAAATTTAACGATAACTTGATTTCAAGAAATTTGACACCTCTAGATTATTTCCTGTAGATCAACGTGAAGTCACTGGTTTATGCTTATAAATCAGCAACAATTGACTCTTTGAAGGCAAACATTGTTCGTGTTATTCGTGACATACGCCCAGGAATTCTCGAAAAGTTGGCCCAAAATTGGATGTTCCTTTATTAAAAAAAATTTCCATTAAAATATAGTTTTTGTATTTCATTTGCATATAGATGATTAAATATAAAATACTAAAATGTCTGACATCGATAACTATCGATTTCATGCATATATGTATTTTCACGGTCCCGAACGCGACATTCGTATTAGAGTATCCAAAACCGAAACCGAAAACCGGTTTTTTCATTTGTGTAAACTCCACCGGTTTCGGTTTTTTTTTAACTTTTCGGTTTTTTGACAAACCGGTTTTTGTGAGACGGTTAACCGGTTTTAATGAAATATATTTTCTAAAGCTCATTTAAACCTATTTATGAAAAACTTTGATACCATTTTTAAAAATATTGATTTATTTTATAGAAAATTGTAGCATTTAACAACATTTCGTAAAAGATATAAAATAATTGCATAAAGAATTCAAAAATGCTAAATTTCCATTAAATAAAAATTTAATATAAACCGGTTAACCGGTTTTTTTTGAAGGCAAAAACCGAAACCGCTTAACCGGTTTTTTTAAAAGACAATAATCGAAACCGGTTTTTTTAAAAACACACTTTTTCGGTTAAACCGGAAACCGGTTTTTTAAATTTGACGGTTTTTGAACACTCTAATTCGTATGCTTCTTCAGTGAAAAAAATAAAGAAATCTGCAATTTTGTTTTCTTATTTACATTATTCGGTAGCCTATTTGTGGCACTAATTGTTTCCAAATATATTAGCAATAAATTTGGTCCTGTACGATAAACGAAATAGAACTAGTTATCGGCTGCCCTAGAATAATGCAGAAATCATTAAAGGGAATATAATTTATTAAAGAATTTTTTTTAAATTAAATTGAAATAATGTAGCTATTAATTGAGAGTTGTATTGTTCAAATATTGGCATTAGTTTTTAATTTACAACCTTTAGTATGATGTTGGTAATACCGATTCAAGTAAATCCAACACAAAATATCATAAACTACAAAAAACTTCAATGAAAATCATTATATTCCGACTTAAATCTTTTTTATTCAGAAACGAATATATCATTCCAATCTCCAACAAACCGAAATTTTGATGCCATTTCAGCTGATTTTAGGGCCTAATTGTCTGGATTTCGGAGTCAACCAATAGTTTTATAAGAAAAACGAAAACAAAATATCAACATGTTTAAAAAATATACACTTAAGACCGCGAACGTGACCTAAATTGAAAATCAAAATAGAATATTTAGTGTGATTAACTTATTTTGTTAGTTAGGCCACTAAATTTTGAATTGAATTAAAATTTCCTGCCACTTTATTAGAACAATCTCGGAGTATTGATAACAAATGAGGATTTAGGTACCGGAACGCGACATTTGAACCTTTGGCTTTTTATTATATTTGTAATAATATGTCGTTGAAACTGAAAGATTTTATAATAAGGAGTGAGATCGAAAAATTCTTAACACACGTTTTTCATTACATTTTTTATCCCAAGTATTATTTGAATTTTTTTTTGATCAAGTTACCTTTGAAAAACATGTCAGTTATTATGTGTAATGTCAATTATATTAATTTTTTTGTTAATCTGATTAAAATGAGTGACCAGAAAAAAGTGCGTACTGAAATTATTAAATATTTTCAACAAAACCCAACTTGGTCTTACAAAAAGTTGGCCAAGCATACAAAGGTCTGCCGTCAAACTGTTTCCAATGTTATTAAACAGTACCGGGAGAACTTGTCAGTTGATAGAAAACCTGGTTCAGGTAGAAGGAATGGTCCACATGATGTTTCTAAAGCCAAAAAAATAGAACGCATTTTCAAAAGAGCTCCCAACACATCCGGTAGGAAAGCAGCCCGGTTAGCTCAGTGCTCGGACTATTTGGTACGAAAAGTTAAAGCTAATGCAGGTTTAAAAACATACAAGGCTCAAAAAGTTCCTGACAGGAACGCTACTAAAAATTTAGAGGCCAAAAACAGAGCACGGAAATTGAAGTCAAGTTTTATAAAAAAATATTCTTGCTGCATAATGGATGACGAAACGTATGTTCTGGCAGATTTTTCGCAACTTCCAGGTCAAAAATTTTATGTTGCTGATGCTCGAGGGAATGTTGAAGAAAAGTTTAGGACCCAAAAGCAGACAAAATTTCCCAGAAAGTTCTTGGTATGGCAAGCAATATGCAGTTGCGGCAAAAGAAGCCACTCATTTGTTACAACGGGCTCTATAAATACCGAAATTTACATCAAGGAATGTTTACAAAAAAGGCTGCTTCCATTCATAAGACTTCATAATGTGTCCACTTATTTTTGGCCTGACTTGGCATCCTGTCACTATGGCAAACAAGCCCTTGAGTGGTACAAGAACAATAATGTGGTATTTGTACCAAGAGAGGCAAATCCTCCAAACTGCCCGGAGCTAAGGCCAGTGGAGAGATATTGGGCTCTTGTTAAAAGAGAATTGAAGAGTACAAAAAAGGTGTCCAAAAGTGTGGTAGATTTTAAACGGAGATGGACTACATGTTCGAGCAAAGTGACAGAAAGCACTATAAAAACGTTAATGGAAGGGTTTCCGAAAAAGGTTCAAAATTTCATCACTAGTGATTAAAACTATAAAAATAATTTTTTTTGTAAATTGTAATAATAATTTCAATCAAATAAAAAAAAAATTAAAGCTGTAAGTTTAGTGGTTTCTTTTTTATAAACATATATGTATGTTAAGAATTTTTCGATCTCACTCCTTATAAGTGTAGTCATAAATACGTAAATAATAAATACTAAAGAGAAAATGTCATTAAAATTAACAAAGTAGAAGCAGTTCATTGCAATTTTCTTTAATATGAACTCCAATTAACTAAAAATACATTATATTGTAAACTCTCCAAATTTATTTAATATAATATTAGAAACAAATCATTTGTATATGAACATTTTTATTTTTGTCAACTGTGGACTTTCTATAGAAATGCCCATATCTCAAATCCCATATTTTATATCTTCATGATTTTTGATCAACGAAAATTCAAAAAATTAAAAATATCTTCGTTTCTAATAAATGAGAAATAAAGAATAAAAAGTCAATTTTGGCCTTCTATGGGAACTTGATTTAGTTTCGTCCGAGCTGTACAGAATTTGGCTTATGTCGACATGTATGATAACATTATTATATCATATTGTAAGTTATTTATTGACAATAAAATATTTTTCTGATATAAGGGTTATATAGAGGCTGGGGTCTACTCTGGACCGATCCTCACAAAAGTTGATAGAAAGATTTATGATCATATAAAACTAGTTCATGTCCAATTTCATAACGGTATTAATTAATATATTTAGACAATTATGAATATTCAAGTCATTTTCTGAGGGAGACCTTGTATGGGGACTAGGGATAAATGTAGTCCGATTTTCGCTATTCTTTACAGTATATATTCAGAGTATTAAGAAGAAATTTGTGCAAAATTGTATAACGATTGCCTCATAATCAACATATGTATGACTGCACAAACAGTAAACCGGGGAGACATTTGTATGGAGGCTAGGTGAAATCATGCACGAATATTGTCCATTTTCAATATCTTTAACTACAGAGAGTATTTGTTTAAAATTTCATCCAACTAACTCCATTCGTTTGCGGCCTATCGTGTTTTGAACAGACTGACAGACGTGAGATCGTCTTAGAATTTCATAAGGACCCAGAATATATAAAGTTTTGTGGATCTGCGATGAATGATTTTGATGCGTTACAAACGGACTGACAAAATCAATATACCCCCTTTTTTTGGATAGACGTTATCCGATTTAGTTTTTGAAAATCATAAAAGTTCTTAATAAAGACAACCCTAATGTCTACCTGTTGGTCTTTTGGTCCTCATTAGTAATAATTCAATGCAAACTTTAAGCAAAACTAATTAAATTCATATTCATACTCATTATTGTTTTAAAGCCTGGCAAATAGCGACTTGCCATCATAAATAATCATTGAATTTAAAACCCAACAAGCTCTCCCATTAAGCCCAACTTTAAAATAAACCAACCAAACAGAAAAAAGTGAATCTCTTTTGCAAACAGTTCCACTTGCAGTTTGTAGTTACTACTTAGACCACATTATGTAGTGATAAAATTTTAAGATCCCCAATGCCAAGGGATTTTTATGGACAATCAATATGCTGCTGAACACAAAAAAATATCATTCACAACAACAATTAAAATGTCTAGCAATTGTTTTAAGCTTATGATGAAACCAAACAAAAAAAAATATGTTAAAATTACCTGTTTTTGTGGCTTTTGCCACAGTGTTGCACAATTGTACTACAGTTGAAAAGGAAATTGCCAGAGAGAGAAAAGAAGAAAAAAGTTTTTAGTTTTTTTTCTTTTGAAATGCAAAATCGAAATATATGTTTTGCTTAATTAACGATGTTTGTTGCAAAAAGGAGCGTCAGCTTTAACACTGACTGTTGTATGAGGATTTTACAAATGTTTGTAAATTTGTGAATGTGTTTGTTATAGTTGTATTAGTGGAAGTGGTATGAATGTATGTACTTGCCTCTTAGTTGTCTGGCCATTTAACAGTGGTTAGTTGAGCAAATTTTAATTTAATTAATTGAATAAAGATTAAAATCAAATGGGATTATCTATACGAGTTTCAAGTTTCCTTAAAATATTTGTCGCAGACCCACATTAGTATTTATATTTTAGGTCCTCGTAAGATTCTAAGACGATCTAGATATTTCCATCTGTCTTTCTGTCTGTTGAAATCACGATGGGGACCAAACGAAAGGATCTATCAGGCTGAAATTTCACATAAATAATCTTTGTTGATAAGGTTTGTTTGGTATTGAAATGGGCAGCATCTGTCCATGATTTCATCTAGCCCCCATACAAATGACCCCCCATATATCCCCTATATCAGAAAAATATTTATGCCTACCCACATATTGATGGTGGCTATATAAGATTCTGCACCGCCAAAGTATAAATGGCGTAATCTCAAATCAAGTCAAAGCTTAAACCATATTTTAATAACTTTTATTAGAGCGTCATTATATAATAGGTCCTTAAATTGCTGCTTCATTTGAAACCATGAAAACTTAAATTTTTTTATTTTTAATCAAAATAAATTATTACAAAAATATTCCTCAATTTTATCTTTTGTATATTCCAGTCACCTTCATTTCATATCAATAATTCTTGTGCTCCCCTGATACATTTAATTTGTTGCACTCACAATAAACATTTGACAATAATTTCCACTAAATCGTAATAATTTCAATTAAATTCCCACTGTGCCCAACTGTCTGTTGGTGGGTTTTTGTGCTGCCACAACAAGACGTTGAAGACTGACTCCCTTGTTACACAACCAACCCACCAACACCACAAAATATATGTATGTGCAGCACATCCATCTGTACAAACAATATTTTTGTTGTTTGGCATGTAAAAGAAATCCTTAGCTACCAAATACAAATACAACATTCATTCTATATGGCAACAAATATTTTTAAACATATGTATCTATATATGCAGATATATTTTAAGTTTCATCTGTCTGTCTGTCGGTTTGTGTGTCTGTCCGTCCATCCATCCGTATGTCCGTCCATTTTTTTTTATGTTTGTTAAGTCTGTGCAACCGCACTGCTGTGGATGGCTGCGCTGGCCTGCCAACAATCGAAATTTTCGCACATCACTCATTTACAAGTACAACAAAATATACACGCGTTGTTTAGATATTTTCCATATTTTATAATGAGTGAATAATTAAATTGATAGAGGCATAGGAGACAGGGTTAAAATTTTTTTAATGAAGAAAGTTAACTAAATATTGATTATTGCTATATTAGAAGGCAGATTATGTCAAACAATTAAAAGATTTTTGGAAGTAACTTAACTTTTTTTAACCACAATCTCCATAATCTTACCGCATAAAAATAATTTAATCGACAATGAAACATTTTTAAGGCCCTAAGTATATAAAAGAGTAACCTTAGTGAGTGCCAGACTAATTCAACATCCCCCATCCCAAACGCCCTAAGCTTTCCCAATCTAGATTTTTAAAAAATCGAAAGTTTAGAGGGTTTATATCTTCTAAACTAATATAGATACAAACAAAAATTAAAATGGATTGTTATGCACTCTAAATATTAACAAACAAGTGTTTGGTACTTTATTGAAATTAGAATCTTTTATGGGGATAAAACGGGTAAAAATTGTATTTTAGTACTTTTTTGCCAATAAACATAGAAATATATCGCTGGCTTAACATGCAAAGGCTCTAAGTCCACTTTTTTTAGAAATTGAGATTTTAATGCAGTAATGTACAATAAGTAAAAATACATCGATTACAAAGAAAAAAGTTGCAGTTATCTCGATTTTTGTTGTTGTTATTTATCACAGTTTATCACAAGAAAAAGCTCTAAGTCTCTATAAAAAGTACAGTTTAACCATTTATGTAAAATTGTTCAATGACATGTATTAAAACAAGTAAGTAAATGAGCAAAATCATTTTTATTTTAAAATTTCAATAATTTATTTTCGGAAGAGGGTCTTATATGGGAGCTATGACTAATTATGGACCGATCGCCATGAAAGTTATTTGCGTTGAATTTTATGTGTATACCCACATTTTTAAGAGGTTTATGCTCGTTAAAGTGATTTTTGGAAGCGGGCCTTATATGGGAGCTATGACTAATTATTGACCGATCGGCATGAAATTAGGTGACATGATTTCCGTATATATAAAACTTATTTAGGCCTAAATTTGAGTAGATACTTATATGAATTAAACATTTATGACAGATAAAGTATTTCGGGAGGACACATGTATGGGAGGTAGGGGAAATAATGGACCGATTTCAGCCAGTTTCAATAGGCTTAAATTAGTGCATGTACCACATTTTATCGAAATATCTTCAAAATTAATCGACTCATAAAGTGATTCTGAGTCTATCGGTATAAGTTAAGGTGGGTTTAGACTAATATTTTTGGGCGTTATAAACATCTACATAAACGCATTATAGCTATATTCGTGCCGAATCTTACATATATACCCTTCACCAAATTGTACTTTTCAAAATTGTTTTTTAAAATTTATTTTTTTTTTATACCCTTCAGCTTCGTGAGAAGGGTATATATAAGTTTGTCATTCCGTTTGTAATTTCTACATTTTTCATTTCCGACCCTATAAAGTATATATATTCTGGATCCTTATAGATAGCGGAGTCGATTAAGCCATGTCCGTCTGTCTGTCTGTCTGTCTGTCTGTCTGTCTGTCTGTCTGTCTGTCTGTCTGTCTGTCTGTCTGTCTGTCTGTCTGTCTGTCTGTCTGTCTGTCTGTCTGTCTGTCTGTCTGTCTGTCTGTCTGTCTGTCTGTCTGTCTGTCTGTCTGTCTGTCTGTCTGTCTGTCTGTCTGTCTGTCTGTCTGTCTGTCTGTCTGTCTGTCTGTCCGTCTGTCTGTCTGTCTGTCTGTTGAAATCAATTTTCTGAAGGCCCCAGATATCTCCGGGATCCAAATCTTCAACAATTCTGTCAGACATACTTTCGAGAATTTTGCTATTTAAAATCAGCAAAATCCGTCCATAAATAACGGAGATATGAGCAAAAATCCGAGACAACCTCTGAAAATTTCATCAAAAAACACAATGTATTGCATGCTTTGACAAAAAAACAACAAAACGTATGCTTGGGTGTGCAAGCTTTGTGTATTTGGTTTTTTTTTTGTTTTTTGTTTCTTTTGGCGTTGTTGTTGTTTTTTATACAACTAAACGTTTGTTTGGTTGTGTGTTGGTTTTTTTGACAAAAAAGCAACAAAACGTATGTTTTTGGATGTGCATGCTTTGCGTATTTTGTTTTTTTTTGGCGTTGTTGTCGTTTTTTATACAATTAAACGTATGTTTGGATGTGTGTTGGTTTCATTGCCTTGCGTATTTTGTTTTTTCTTTTGGTGTTTTGTTTCGTTTGGCGTTGTTGTTGTTTTTTGTGTTCTTGATAAATTTAGGGTGCTGTACGCTGAAAGTGGGCAATGTACATACATACCTATATACTAATTATAAAAAATAATAATGCATCCACAACAAAGGTGAAGGGTATATAAGATTCGGCATAGCCGAATATAGCACTCTTACTTGTTTTTTTTTTAATTTTTTTTGTTTTTTAAATTTATTAGCTGTGCGGAATCTAAAGTTAAAAATATTTTTTTCGAAATTTTTTTTTTCGAAATAGAAGTCAAACTAATTTTTTTGATGAAAAAAAAAAATCGGGTTAAAAATATTTTTCCCGATTTTGCGATGTATGTCCAACTTACTATGGTATTATATACGTCATTGCAAAGGTCTTTGAAATATCTATCATTAGATATCCATATTGTCTATATCAATGACTTAGTAATCCAGATATAGATAAAAAAAATTGGCCAAAAATCGAGGTTGTCCCGGTTTTTTACTTATATCTCCGCCATTTGTGGGCCGATGTTGTCGATTTTAATAGCAACCGAGCCGGAAGAATTCCCGATATATATATATGTAAGTTATTTGGGGGGCTACGGAAAGTTGATTTCAACATACAGACGGACATGGCTATATCGACTTCGCTATCTATAACGATCCAGAATATATATACTTTGTGGGGTCGCAAATGAAAAATTACAAACAGAATGACAAGCTTATATGTATATACCCTTGTCACTCATTGTGAAGTGGAAAAGTACAATACTTTCATTGTAGTAAATAAGAAATGAAAGACAAGTTCTAAGAAAAAGTCCTAAGTCCATCAAAAAAACTTTTATCTCGGCAAATACTTATTTTATCATTTTGCTTTTACGCACATAGTAAACAAAGAAAAATATAAAAATAAATGCGTTTACAGAAAAAAAAGTTTGAATGAAAAAGTTTGAGCCTTTGCATGTTAAGCCAGCGATATTTCAAATCGTGATCTTTATTTATTAAAAAACTAGCTGACCCGACAGACGTTGTCCTATCCAAGTTAAAAAAATGCTAGTGTTCGATTTGTGAGAAGCGGTTTGAAAAGGTTAAAAATAGTTAAAAAGAAAAAACATAGAACATAGAATAAAATATACATTGAAGCGCTACTGAGAGACAAAGAACCTAAGTTTGTTGTCAAAAACCTAAGTCTTGCAACAACAGAATACATGTAAATCAATGTACATATTTCGAGTTTTTATTTAAGTACGATTACTTTTTTTAATTTTGGTCGGAAATATAAGTAATCACAGATCGAGCTCCTATTCTTGATTAAACGCTTATTGGCCAAGTTATTAGAGATTTTAGATATTTTGGGCTTTTTTTACAAAAAAATCGATTTTTGGTCAGAAATATGAATGATCACAGATCGAGCTCCTTTTCTTGATTAAACGTTTATTGGTCAAGTTATTATCGATTTAAGCTATTTGAGTTTTTATATAAGTAATCGAATTTTGGTCTGAAATATGATTGATAAGTGGGCGTATTAGTATAGGTGGACAAAAAAAATTGGCGTGGCAAATTTTTCTTTCAGTAAAAATCTAAATTACAAATAAAAGTACCAAAAAGAGATAAAAACGGGAAATTTTTTTTTTCGAAACTTCACTCAAATTCAGCTGACTCAACTTTCATTGGATTTCAGTTCATTCACTAATAGTATAGGATCTATATCAAAATTTTATTCAAAAGGGTGCCTTCGATTCGTTACAAACTCAGCTAAGCCCACAAATTTATTTGTGTTTGAGTGGTGGCAATACCATGTTGCAGTTTCATTCCAGCGTTTTTGTTGTTATTGTTGTTGTTCCATGTTATATGCTGGAGTTGTTCCATGTGTCGTTATATTTGTGGCTAAAGCAGTTGTTAATGCATTTGTTGTTGCTGTGTTTCCCTTAATTAATAACTTTGCAAGATACTAAAAACTGCTGAAAATCACAAAACGATCGATCGATCGTCGATACATTCAGATGAGGATAAACAAAAAAAACGTACAACAGCTACAAAATACAAATGTGTTGTTCACAAAATGATTTTTTTTTTTTGTTGCAAATCGCTGGTATGTTTTTTTTTAATTTTATTTTTTATGTATATTTTTTTTTTAATTTTGATTCTCTTAAACCTCTTGAGTTTTGTTTTATGCATTTTTATGGCCTTCCACAGCTCCTCGCCATGATGAACATCATCAAACAATGCTGCACATTTTGCAGGTTTTTAATTGTGTAACTTAAATAAAACTTTATGTTTTATTAACTCTATCCTGTGCCGCTCACTCATCAAATGGGTCATGGTGGCTATGAGGCTATGGAAAATGGTTAAAGGATATTAACTGAGTTTAACAGTAGTAATCTAACCCAACAGCAGTTTTGAAGAATAAAGTTATGAGAAGAAAAAAAATTATCAAAAAAAATGGTTTGCTGGGTTGGCTATTTATTGTGTTGTATAAAAAACTATTTTTTGTTTGTAACTACTGCATATTTTGTTTAATTGGAATGAGTTTTTTGTTTGTTGTGAAAAAAATCTCAATTATAAAACTTTTCTAAAATGTGTAGAAGTAATTAAGTCGCTTAAAATTTATCTTTATTTCTTAAATAAAATATTATAAATTGACTCAATTAGACAATTAGAGGATTTCATAGAAAATATATTTTAAATCAAATGTTTTTTTTAATCAAAAAACGAAATTTGAATTTTAAATATTTTATAGTTTCTCCTCACTTTGAAATATCCTAGAACAAAAAAAGGTCGAATATTGCTTCTGACTAAAAACGGTCCATATCAACGGCTTTACTGATTATCGATTATTGATATGAAATCATATTTATTCTTAACACAATCGATGTTCCAATGATCCTTTATCATCTTCAAGTTTTAATTGTCTTTAAAATAGATCTTTGTTTATTTTCTTAGTCATGTATAATTTATTTCCTAGAGCGATGTTTTCATGCTTGCAAACAAGTATATATTTCTCATCATTGGCATTTCGGAAGAGACAATCCGTTTGACGCTCTTGGTAGATATTGACGGTCATCGAAATAACTGTCTTTTCCTTTTTAAAAATAAATCTGCATGTGAAATTATTGGACCATCTGTGTGATACCGAAGACCAAAATCATATGAAATATTACAACTCGTGTTCAAACCGTCAATAATATTTTGGTATACATCGATCGACTGAATTTATCTGACAGTCTTTTTTGGTTAGTACTCTTATACCGTTTGACATCCATTATTTTTCATTAAATTATACTTTCAACGTTAAATCTTGCAAAAATACTTGGTTATCTTTTTCAAATTACTGCTATCCAAAAGATATGATCTAAAATTAGAGATCTGGTAATACTTGTCGTAGAAAGTAACCCCCTCATTTGAGGGCTTTAAGGAATATGCTTCTCAGTTGTAGAATCGATTTCTGCCAAAGCCATCTATTGTCACATAAAAATGATTTTATTTCCACGAACTCAAACTCATGTCATCGGACAGTAAAAATTTCATAAACAAGTTCCGCAATTCAGTACGTTTAATGTTATGATTTCATCATGGAATTAGAATTACAACCCCTGAAACAATTCCATTACTGCATGACACATTTCCTGTACCCCCTCTCGTTTGGAGAGCAGAATTTGCCCACATGATCGTGCGATTTAACATTAATCCAATATCTTTATATGTGGTTAGTTGAAGCTTAATGTCTATGGCTAGATAGATAAATAGATTTGTAGGGATGTGTACCATTAGAACAAACTTTACCTAATAGATTTCTTATCATGTCTAGCTACATCCCCCAGTTTAGCATGGATTCTTTCCCCTAGATATTTTTGCCTGAGACCATGCAATCTAGGACAGTTACACAGATTATTTTCCACTCTATCTAGTTCCTCAATATCCTCGCACAACCAACAGAAGTCCTGTGCTCCCATATCCCATTTACCAATGACTGCCCCAATTGAAAGAAAACCGGGCATATCTCCTGAGATTTTTTGTTGCATCCCAATTAGTTTAGCCTGCAATCCATTCTACTACATCAGGACCGGTTCGTAGAGTTCCGAAATTTTTCGAAGATCGTCCTTTAGTAGTGGCATATAGGAGGTTTAACCTCCAAGTCCCAATTAATGTAATATAAATCAAAAAACCTATCTGGCCAGTTCATCTGGTATCTGATTTCCCAGTATGTAACAGTGACCAGGTATCCAACACAATCTGATTGTGTATAGTTTCAATAACGTTTCTAGAGACCTCTTATAGTTCAAAGCCCTCAGTGCTGCCTTTGATCGCTGGGATCTCTGCCTGGAAGGCACTGTATTCGTATGGGAGTCTATGCCTACAAGCCCATAAAATCCGATGCAGTGAACGATGAAATTCTTCGCTTCATCAACGAAATTCACTTGTACGAGTTGTAATTCCATAAATAGCACTATTCAGTGTTCAATATGATTCAATAAAAATCTAAGAAAAAAAAACATTTTTTTTCTATTTAATTTAAATCTTTCGTAAATGTTGCGAAGCTCTTGCTCCTCATGACTAATATTTCTACGAGTACATGAAAAATATACTGAGTGGCTGACCAATAAAGCGTCATATGCGGGAAGTTTTGCTTTACTTCTATAATTTGAAAAAGTGCCGCACATCCATTGTTCACCAAAGCGTATGGGTAATTTGTTCCATTGGTTTCAATGTGCCAGAGATGGTTTATTTGGTTCAGAAGTGGTGATTTTGACACAAAAGACAAAGAAATTTTAAGACCAAGCGACTACTCCACACAGAGAAAACGGATTCGTGTTCACAACCGAATTTGACGCCAATAGAATGATTCTGCCTTAGTGACCGAATTTTAGAGTTGTGGCTATAAAATTTTAGAAATGATAATAAAAGTTTCGTTGCTTCAATCGAAATTCTTCTTTATCCACTGATTTTCTGTTACTAGAACCGAAAAATTCTATTTGTACAACCGAATCATTCGATTGGCAACAAATTCAACAAGAGCTTGCAAAATCATTGGGAGGTACTCAAGCAGCAATTTCACAACATTTGCAAGCTGCAGGTTGCATCCAAAAGCGGGGAAATCGGGTACCATACGAATTGAAGCCGATTTTGCATGTCCAAAATTATAAAAGAAAATCATTTTGCTCCAAATCATTACTTGCGATGAAAAGAGGATCCATTACGATATCTCGAAGAGTAAGGGATCGTATGTAAAGCCAGGACAACAAGCTGAATCGACACCAAAGCCAACTATCCATGGTAATGCTCTGAATTTGGTGGGAGCAAAAGAGTCCTATCTATTATTCGCTGCTTCAATCTGGCCAGACCATCACAGGGAACCTCTGCAGAACACATCTGATTCGTTTAAAGCGAGCATTTGCCGAAAAACGTCCAGAATATGCGGTTAGCCATGAAACCGTAATATTCCATCATGACAACGCTAGGCCACATATTTCAATGAAGTGGTTGGGAAATTTCACCCGCCTTATAGTAAAGACCTTGCCTCGTCCTACTACCATTTGTCACCATCGATGAAGAACGTTCTCTCTGGGATACGCTTATCTTTGGAACACAATATCCCATTCGTTCTTGGCCTCAAAAGATGAACAGTTCTTTTGGCTCGGAATCCATATGTTGCCGGAAAGATTGAAAAAGTCATAGCTAACAATGGCCAATACTTTGAATTTATATTGTACAAATGTTTAAAAATTAAAGCTAAAAATTTAAAAAAAAATCCAGCAATTTGAAGACATACACCCAATATATTAATAAGTATTTACGACTTTTTTTCATTTAGACTGACAAAACTAATAACTAAACTTCAACTGAGCTGGAGAAAATTGATTTTCCCCTTACAGTCTTTAGCATCGTTTATCATTTCTGCACTTCAAGTTCAAAGGTCTATTAAAAAACTTAGTTTAAATATCAGCAACAGGAAATATCAAACAATCGAGCTCTGCACAACTGGAACCATTTATGTTTTCTTTAAAAAAAAAATAACAAAAATTAAACATTTCGAAACCTAAAAAACCCTTTAACATGAGCTTTAATCAATATGGTCATCAACGCAACACTATCATCATAATGGTCATTCATTTGGTTTCATTTTGGTTGCATTTTTCAAGTGTGCGTCTTTTTTTTTTTTGCAACTCCTGACAAGTACGAGTATTTCTTTTTACTGCCTGTTGATTCCAGCAGGCACTTTGTTGGCTGTTTGTTTGTTGAGTGTTTTCTTTTAATTTTTTATTTTTTTTTGTTTGTAGGATCATAAAAATAAATGGTATATGAGGCGAATATTGCTTATTTGTGGCAACATTGTATGCAAAATTGTTTTTCTGCTAATGTTGGGGTTGTTGCTGTTCTTGCAACAGCATCTATATTACAAAAAGCAACAGCAGCGTCAGCGGCACAAAAAATCACTTAAGTTTCAGTTTATTTTATTATGATTTTTTGTTGCTGCTGCTTTTGTTGTATGCAATTTTCTCCTTTTGTATGTGTAATTGTTGCTTTAAATCTCCTGTGTGTGAGTATTTAAACCAAATGTTTGTCTGAGTGTTAGTGTTAAATTTTATATCCGTGTATAAGTGCTCGTGTGTTTGTGGACGTTTTAGCATAAGTTTTGAAAATTATCCACCGTTTTACAACAGTTATGAGACAAGTTAAATAGTCCATTTGTTGGCCATTATGACAATGTAGTAGTCAATAACTTTGCTATAAAAATTAATTATGAAATAAGGAGAAATACCCACAATGACAGCGACAACAACGACGACAACGACAACTAGACTTTGTCTTTGAATTGTCTTTTTTAAGCTGCTGTTGCCATTAAATGAACAAATAAACACATGTGTTGCAAAAAGTGCATAAAAAATGTCGTTGCGGTGGGTATGGATGGGTACGTATGCGTACGTACCGCACAATACCTGGGATGCATTAAGTTGACATTTGTTCAAGGATATGAGGTGGTAATAATATTTAGTAGTTTATTTAGCTGTAAGAGATTTTATTAGAAATATTTACTGTGATATCTTCTACTTTTGTAATGAAATTTGAGTAGAATTTGTTGCTGAGCGGAAGAGATTCTGTTCAAAGACCAACCACAGTGATTTTGAAAAAGTCAGTGGTATTTAAATAAAAAACTTGTAGATTTCAATCTAGATGTTGTCAATAGTAAAAAAATGCTTCTTTTCTATGGTCAAATTCATTCACAGAAAACTAAGCAATTTATTGAATTTCCTTCTCTAAACAATAGCGGAATCAATATGATTTACTCAAAGAATTCTTAAAATAAACCCTGAAGACACATTAAGGGAAAAATTAAAGAAGCAAAAGTTTTAATGTCCACTTTCTAAATTCTGTAATAAATGAAAAAACCCGGTATCTCTAAGGATTCTAATATTTACTATATTAGTGGCAGATGGCGTATATTTTGAACGCGGGATTTGTCTTTAATAACTTATATATCACTTTGAAGGGTGCAATCTCTTATTTACTCTCACTTGAACAAAAAAAGTTTTTTTTTTCTCCAAAAATGTATTTTGTGCCAACAAAGCGTCATGAGCAGGAAGTTTTACTTCAACTCTTTAATTTGAAACAAAAATGCAGCTGAAGCTAAATCGATTGCTCACCGAAGCATATGGTGAAAGTGTTCCAACATGATATAAATGGTTTTTGAGGTTCAGAAGTGATAATTTTGAAACGGAAGACAAAGATCTGGGCGATCTTTGGTAACCAAGAAAAGACCCAGAATTGGAGGAATTACTCCATAAAGATTGTTGTCAAACTTAACAAGAGCTTATTAGCAGCTATTCAGTCAGCAATTTGAAAACGTTTGCAAGCAGCAGTATTGATCTAAATTCAGGGAAATTTGGTATCATACGAATTGAAGCCGAAGGAACTTTAATGATTTTGCATAACCAATATGCTGCTTTACCGCTATAAAAGAATATAATTTTTGCACCCAATCATTGCTTGCGATGAAAAATGAATCATTTACAATAACCCGAAGCAAAAGAGATCGTATGTGAAGCCCAGCCAACCATCCGAATCGATACCTAACCGAAACATTCATGGCGCTAAGGTAATGATATGTATTTTGTGGGACCAAAAGGGTCCCATCTATTATGAGCTGCTAAAATCTGGCCGGACCATCACAGGGATCCTATACGGAAGCTAATATATTCGTTTGAAGCGAGGATTGGCCGAAGAAGCCCTGAATATGCGGCCAGGCATGAAACCGTAATATTCCATCCATTCCATCTAATATTTGTATCGATCCATGCTGAGTGCTCTCTCTGGGATATGCTTCACTTCAGAACAGAGTGTCTTAAATGGGATTCTCTGCGCAGAATATGCGGCCGAACATGAAACCTTAATATTCCATCATAACAACACTCAGACGGACCCCGTCCGACTACTATTTATTCCGATCGATTCAGAACGTTCTCTCAGGGATACGCTTCATCAGAAATTGGCTTGATTTGTTCTTGGCCTCAATAGATAAAAGTACTTGACTTTGGCTAAATTCCGCCATTTTGAAATTGAAAGCAAAACTGTTTTCAAATCAAAAATGAGCAAAACTACACAGAGAAAACAGATTCGTTGTAGCAACTGAATTTGTTGCCAATCGAATGATTCTACCTTGTTGACCGAATTTTACAGTTATGGCTATACAATTTTATAAGGAATAACCAAAGTTTGGTTGCTTCAACCGAAATTATTGCTTAATAACTGATTTTCTGTTCCTAGAACCAAAAATTTCTATGTTTGCAACCCAATCATTCGATTGGCTACAAATTAGGTTGCCAGTACGAATCTGATTTCTCTGTGTAGTTAACAGAAAGTTCAAATTCGAAAACAAAAAGTATGAGATTTTTGGAAAATATAGCAATACTAGCTGAACCCGGTCCGCGTTGCTGGCCTTTAGAAAACATCTGTTTTATATTGCATCTCGATCTCGATTTTAATATACAGTGTCGGAAAAGTCGGTAATCCAACCTTCAATGTTAATACATGTGGTGGCATTTCGGCTGGTTCCAATGAATTCAAAAATTAAGTAGTACAATTGACGACTTGTTCTTCGTTCATTACTGTGTCAATCGATTTGTATTTTATTGTTACGCCAGACACTTTCAATTGTACTTGGTCACTAGGCTTGTTAACATCATAATTTTTTGATTAAAAGTAGATTTCATATGGAAATTTCTCATTCATGCAGCTAATATGCAAGAGTAAACAAAATTGTTTATCACAGACCGAAAATCAAAAATCTGACTATACACTGTTACCCAAAAGGCTTTTCTGAAGATTCCATGAAAATTTTATCAAAATCGGCAAACAGCAATTTTTGAGTCCATACGGATCATACATATACATCAATTTTTTTGAAATATATGGCATTAGCGGTATAATGTAAAAATTGGATTTTTACACGCTCCTCCGAACACAGACCGAATATTAAAAACCTGATAATACAGTGTTACTCGCGGGGCTATTTTGAAGATTACCTGAAAATTTAATCAAAATCGGTCCAGCGGTTTTTTATATATATAGATGGCATTAGCGGTATAATGTAAAATTTTGATTTTGTCACACCCCTCTGCCCACAGACCGAAAATCAAAAATCTGACTTTAGAGCGTTACCCGCTAGGCTATTCTGAAGATTCCCTGAAAACAGACAGAACATATAGACAATATGTAAATCTATTGAAAGATATTTCAAAGTCCATTGCAACGATGTATAGTAAGTTGGACCAACAATGGGTCAAAATCGGGAAAAATATATTTTAACCCAATTTTTTTTACTAAAAAATTTTTTTTATTAAAAAAATTAGTTTGTCTTAAATTTTTTTCACAGTTAAATTGAAAAAATTTTTCGAAACTTAAAAAAAATTAAAAAACTTTGAAAAAAAAATTTTTTTTTTAAAGTTTCTTTAAAATTTGTATTTTAAAGCTCTATTTCGGCACAGTGAATATAGCTCTCTTACTTGTAAACAGTGTCTTTGTTATATCATAATTTAGCTGATTATGTTGTGAAGCCTGGCATAATTCTGCTGTTATATTGTTTCTTAACTTTACATTTTATTACATACACTATTTTTGAGAATGCATAGAATTTACAAATAATTTGGAACAAACCCTTCATCAAACAAAGATGTATAAAGTTTATTAGAGTTTTTTTAATTAATTTTAAATTTCCCGTTCTTTCCGGGAAAAAATTCAGCGAATTCCCGACAATAATTTTACGTGAAATTCTGGGTATTCCCGGTATGGGTATATCGACTCCGCTATCTACAATAATCCACAATACAAATACTTTATGGGGTCGCAAATGAAAAATGTGGAAATTAATTTAATGACAAACTTATACTCATAGTAGAAGTTATAACTAGGGTACATTATCATTGCTATGATATCAATTTTCCACAAATTTCAAAAAAATTGGAAGTGGTAATGTAGTGGTTTGTCCGAAATCATGTCATTGCTCTAATAAAATCACTCCATTAATAAAACGAATAGATTCAATACAATTTTTTGAGCAATATAAAACTGATTTTCTTTAAATAGTTAAAAGGACGAAGGCCTCAGTAGCCAGTTCCTAATTTCTAATGTTGATATGTAAATTTAATTTGCTATTAATAAATAAAATAATAAATAATAAATTGTTAATTTATTACAGTTTCAAATAATTTTTATAAGGATAAATTAAATATTTGAGTAATAGATATTAAAAGATTCCTTTTCTCGCTAATTTTTCAAAATATTTATATGTATCTATATAAAAATCTTATACAAACCTTTACGACTTCCTTTGTTTAATCGTTTTTTGACCATTATTCATTAAAACCAAATCTAAATCCCTCATAAATTTCTTTAACATATTTGAATCATCATAAATTTTTACCCTTTTAAATAAAAAACCTTTTAGAATCCATAAAACATGACCAATACTTTAATTATTTCACTATTTATTTAGATTTCGAATATAGTTGTTACTTTCCAAACCAATTCCCAGACAAAATTAGTATGAAGAAATTTTCCTAAGTTTTTCTTAATAATTATTTATTTAATTTACCACACAGGTAAAAAGTTAGTAAGTAGTTGTGAAAATGCTCACACACACCAAAAGTAATGTGAATTATTTGTTTGATTAGTTTGTTTGCTCTGAGATGTACTCGAAAATTTCACTGATGTTTTATTTAAGCGATTTTCTGCTGTTAAGACCGTGACCATTTTTACAGAAGCGTGTAAAATGTTTATTTGTTTTAACTCACACAATGTTTAGAGTTTTGGAAATGGGTTGTAAATGCTGTTGCTAATTGTTTAAATAACTAATTGTTAATGAAAATTTTTGAAACAAATATTAATTAAATGAAGAGAAATGGTGGTTTTTCATATAAATAATGAAAGGGATTGAAAATAAATTTCAAATACAAAATCAAACGGATCGGCACTAAATGGAGAGTGCAGATTAAATTATTTGATTTAGGTTCGACTCTATTACCAAAGAGTAGTAAAATCCGGTAGTAAGTTTTGCGATTTTGGTGACAATTTTTTTTTATGGGTCTCCAAAGATTCCGAAAACAATTTGTTTTCGCTTCAAAAAATTGTTAATAACGAAAATTTTGAAGGTACAAAGTGATCTTTGTGAGCTATATATAGTGCCTAGACAGGTTCAGATTGCATTGATATGTTCACAAGAGTTCTTCAGCTTAACTGTAGCTACAATCTTGCTAAATATTGTTAGGAGTCCCTGGAAGTTATTCTAAAAAAGTGTAAAAAAATGTCTTCCTATATTTTTTTCAATAAAAAGACACGAAAAAGTATTTTTTTGGCACGAAATTTCACACAATTTATTTGGTGGACTCTTAGCTACATTATTTCCATATATAGTTAAGCGGTATCACCAAGTTTGAATTAGCTGTTGTCCAAAAACTGATGAATCCCTTTTTAGGGCCACTGATTTTCGGAATCTTTGGAGGCTCATAAAAAAAAATTGGTCACCAAAATCGCCAAACTGAGTATAGGGTTTTACTACCCTTTTGTAGTAGTGTCGAACCTATATCGTCATTACCAAATGTTATTCTAAAAAAAGTGAAAAAAATTTCTTCCTATATTTCAATAAAAGGACACGAAAACGTAGTTTTTTGGCATGAAATGTAAAAAAAATTTGTTTGGTGGACTCTTATTTATATTATTTCCATATATAGTTAAGCGGTATCACCAAGTCTGAATTGGCTGTTAACTGATGACACATTCATTTGAGGTCCCACTGATTTTCAGAATCTTTGGAGGCCCATAAAAAAAAATTGGTCAACAAAATCGGCAAACGGTGTATAGAGTTTTACTACCCTTTGCTAGTAGAGACGAATATATATCTCATGACCGGAAATTATTCTAAAAAAAGTTTAAAAAAATTGTTTCCTATATTTTTTCAATAAAAGGACACGAAAAGTAATTTTTTGGCACGAAATGTAAACAAAATTTCTTTGATGGACTCTTAGGTATATTATTTCCATATATAGTAAAGCGGTGTTACCAATTCTGAATTAGTTGTTGTCCAAAATCGGATGACACCTTTTTTTGAGGGCCCCCTGATTTTCAGAATCTTTTGAGGCCCATAAAAAACAATTGGTCACCATAATCGTCAAACTGAGTATAGGGTTTTACTACTCTTTGGTAGTAAAGTCGAACCTAACCTGTCATGACCATGTGTTTTTCCAAAAGTCTTCTTTTGTTTTTCATTTTTTTCATTTCTTTTTTCATATTTCCTAAATTTCAAACGCAACAGAAACTGTTAGCCATGGACCAATTTCATTCTTATAATAAATCTCTTTTCACTGCAACAATATAAAACCTGTAACCCCAATATTGTATGTCAATTATCTGTCATATTCTCTTCTCACACATATACATTGACTATTTCGCAAAGGAATTACTTCAAAAACTACCAACACTATGGCAAATAACAACACTACATGTTTTAATTTTGATGGCATTTGACAATACTTGTCAATAAATGTCCAGCTTGTAAATTGTTTTTTTTTTCTTTTGCTATATATGTATGACTTTAAAACATACAAAGAAAAACCCTGGCAACCTGTAACCATGGTTCACAATTCACACCAGCAAAATGTATGAGAAAATCCAATAATATAATTGGTCTTACATACACAAATAATAGTAGACAAAAAAAGTAAATATAAAATGTCAAACATTGTTAATTTATATTTAATTAATGACCCATGAGCAATGTTTACTCACACGAGCCTCAGCTATTGGAAAACTTTTCCTTTCGAAATACAAACAATAATTTCAAGTATTTGTTTTGAAAAAAACTAAAAAAAAACATATTTGTTGATGATTCTGAAGATGTTTGTTTGCTTTTTGAAATTTTTAGTTTCTTTGGCTAATATTTATCTCGGAAAAACACAAACATTTAACGATGATTACCATTGATTTGGTAGACAAAATTTATTTATTACACAACACACACTTCAACAACAACAGGCTCTTTTTCTATCCATTATTAAAGAGATGAGGGCTATATTGAGTTTGTGATTGCGTTTGTAACATATGGAAATATTGATCGCAGACCCAAATAGTATATGTATTCCGGGTCCTTAGAAAATTCCAAGTCGATCCATCTATATCCGTTCGTCTGTTGTTGGGACGATAGGGCCTCGAGGAAAGGACATACTTACGTGGATGAAATTTTCCCCCAAATATTCTTTTTTGATCAGGAATAGTTGATATTAAATATGTCCAGTACCTAGATCCAGAGTTATGGACCGAAATCTGAGACAACCTACATAAAAGTTAATATTTTTCAAAAATAGTTTGGTCCATATTGGAGCATATCCCCCAAATATAGTCCACTTCCTAAAATCACATCATACATAAATTCCATTGGCTGTATGACTTAAGCCGTGTGTCTACTAGCAAGTCACTTGCGGATGAACTTTTCTGCAAGTATTTGCTGAAGTGTTTGCACTCAAACCGAAACTTGCAGAAAAAACAAGAAAAACTGCATGTTAAGTCGAAATTCTCAATATGCGTCGTCTATGACATTTGATTCTCCTGTATCCGATAATCAAGGAGAGTGCCGTACAGAAGGAATACCAGAAAGGAACATGTTACCACTTGAACCAAATAATTTAAATAGTCAAACACAAGAACCGAAACATTTTCGTAACGAATTTGCTGAATATTTTATTTCACCAGAAGGAGAAGTGGAGTGGCAATAGAGGCATATAGAATAAATATGAATATAAAATATAATGAAATAAAAATTCAAATATACATGAGATGACGTCATGTATTTCATGTCATTATAAAACTCCCTCTTGCAAACATATACATCTTCAGCACTTTGGCCACTTTTCCTTCCCTTGTTTATTTTTTGACCAAACTGCGATCGAAGGTTGTGCAATTTCCTTTTGACATCTTCTTCGGCCGTGTCTACATCTATTACCTTTAAAACGTTTTGTTTTTTAACTATATTCTTCTAGTCTTTTAAGGACATATCCCATAATTCAGGATTTTTTTTCAATTTATATTTTCCATTTTTACAAATTTGTAAAAGAAGTAAAAAAACACAAAACAAAAATGAAAACAGAAGAAAATACAACAAACCATTTACCCGACTTCTTCTGCAAGTCTTCAAAATACTTCCAGTTCACTGCAAATCATTCAAGTTACTTCCAGCAAGCAACAAACACGCGTTTCAACATAATTGTTGCAAGAAACTTCTGCAAGCCGTGACTTCTGAAAGTCAACTTCTAATACGTGTTTACACGACAAAAACTTCTGGAACCAATTTCCGCAAGAAAACTTGGTAGTGGATACACGGCTACCACACTTAGTTACTGAATATTAAAGTGTAAACAACAAAGTTTTTTTTGCTTCGAAAATTTCGAATTTAGTGCCAGCAAAGCTGAAGCAGTCCGATTACTCACCGATGCTTATGATGAATGTGTTTCATAGCTTTCAACGTGCGAGAGATTGATTGAGCGTTTCAGAAATGGTGATTTTAACAAAGATCGCCCAGGCCAGCCAACAAAGTTTAAAGACCATGAATTGAATGAATTACTCCATGAAGGTTGTTGTCAAACTTAATAAGAGCTTGCAAAATCATTGGGAGCAATTTCAAAACGTTCATCCAAAAGCAGACTATGAATTATTACTTGCGATGAAAAATGGATCCATTACGATAACTCGAAGCGTAAGAGATCGTATGTGAAGCCCGGCCAACCAGCCGAATCGACACTAAAGCCAAATATTAATGGTGCTAAGGTATATTTGGCTGTATTTGGTGGGACCAAAACGGTGCTATTTTCTATGAGCTACTTAAATATGGCCAGACCATCACAGTGAACCTATACCGAATGCAACTGGTTCATGAAACCGTAATATTTCATTATGACAACATTCGGCCACATGTTGCAATACCTGTTAAGATCTATTTAGAATGAAGTTGGGAAGTTCTGCTTCACCCGTAGTCCAGACCTTGCTCCGTCCGACTAATATTTGTTTCGATCCATGCAGATTGCTCCTCCCTCCACACAGAGAAAACAGATTCGTAGTGGCAACCGAATTTGTAGCCAATCGAATGATTCGGTTGCACACATATAATTTTTCGGTTCTAGCAACAGGAAATCAGTTATTAAGGAAGAATTTCGGTTGAAGCTACCAAACTTCGGATATCTCTTATAAAATAGCCACAATTGTAAAATTCGGTCACCAAGGCAGAATCATTCGATTGGCAGTATCCGAAATTGGATACTCTGCTCGTTTGACGCAAGCATTGGCCGAAAAACTCCCAGAATAAAGTTTGACCTCACCCGCCTTGTAGTCCAGACCTTGCTCCGTCCGACTACTAATTGTTTCGATTCATGCAGAGTGCTGTCTCTGGGATCTTTAGTGAATTAATTATTCACTATTTTTAAATTATTTATAACAAATTGCATTATACATCAAGCTCTATCAACGTTGCCTGCCGAATCTTTGCTGGATAAAGTGGTATTTTTTTTTTCTTGGACCAGCACTCAGGGGATGACCCCTACTCATGCAATGCATTGTGTTGGAACTAGGAAAATAGGTTATGGGAAGGAGGATAGAGGGAGTAGTGTTTGTGGACATTTGATTTGAATTTTCCTACATTGAAAGGGACAGAAAATACTTCGACAGGAAGCTTATTCAACATACGGACGGTACGGCTAAAAAACGAATTTTCTCTGTAGTGTGTTGTGCGATCCACTGACCAATCGACCACGAATGGATGTACCCCCGCTGATGAACGCGTATTTCGTAAGAAACTACGGGTATCGGGAACAATTTCATCAGAACACATTCCATTCGTATCGTAGTATCGATAGAACAGTGAAACACAACCCACATTGCGACCATGCTCCAGAGAATCAATAGAGCTGGATACCCTACTGTCGCCGATAAGCACCTTCGCCCTCTCCTGTACGCGGTCGAGTAACTCCAAAATAGATTTCGAAGCACATGAGAGTTTTATTCCATTTAGGTTAGATGGAGTGAAGTATTTCTTACACCGTTTTAGAAAACCAAGGCACTTGAATGCTTCTTTCGACACTCGAAAAATATGTTTTGTTCAGCGGACATCGCACTGAATACTCATGCCTAGAACATCAAGATCTTCTGATTCCTTAATATTTATACCACACATAAAAACAGATGGAGCTTCATGATCTGTTGTGCCACAATCAAAAGCTTTTTTGACATTTTTTTAGATATATATCCCACTTGCCTCCCACTAAGCGACCAACAAACTCTTAAAGGAAAAGACCTAAGCTTTCTTTGAGCAAAAAAAAGTTAACAAAAAAAAGGCAAAAATGTTATGTCTTGAGTTACAAAACATTTATTTTGGTAGATATCCCACTAAGCGACTAAAAAGCTCTTAAAGGAAAAAAAGTCAAAGTTTTTGATTTTGCAAAAAAAATGGTCAGCAATTTTTTTTCGAAAGATTGAAGAAATAGCTATCTAAAGCTATTTGGGACAAATTGTGTATAAACTACTATACAATAGGACTAAACTTGTTGCCAATTTCATCTCGATCGGAAGACATTAGTTTCAAAAGCTGTGTCCCACACGCAGAGAAAAAATATAGTTGGGCATGGTTACTGTAACCATTTCAATATTGTTACAAGTTTTTTAACTATATTATAGTCACAGTAACCATTTACATGATTGTGGTAACCATAATATGGTTAACTTACGATTCACATGATTGTCTCAACCATATATATGATTACAGTAAACATATATATGTTTGTGACAACCATTTATATGATGAAGGACTTATCACATTATGGTGCTCTCGGCTTAAGGCTTATCATAATCTGAGAACAACATATTATGATAAAATTATTCATCATATGAATGGTTGTCACAAACATATATTTGTTTACTGTAACCATATATATGGTTGAGACAATCATGTGAATCGTAAGTTAACCATATTATGGTTACCACAATCATGTAAATGGTTACTGTGACTATAATATAGTTAAAAAACTTGTAACACTATATAAATGGTTACAGTAACCATGCCCAATTATATTTTTTCTCTGCGTGCATATAATATATTTTTCGAATGTGGGCCTTACATGGGAGCTCCAATAAATATAGATATTTATAGAAATTGTAGCACAAATAATTGTGAAATTTATCGCAGATATTTTCTAGTAATATTTAGAAAAACAAACCAAATCGGGTGAAGCAGATATCGGTGTCCATATTATATTAGTGTTGGGTATATAAGATTCGGCACAAACGATTATAATATTCTTAGTTGTTTCTGTTAAGATGTTTTTATTTTTCATTTCTAAGTGTTTTTTTCTTTTTGTTAATTTTTCAGCAAATTCCCACATGAAATCAATTTCATATTATCGCTTTTATAAGTGTTTATATTATAAGCATGAATGAGTTTTCGTATCATGCATGCATGTACAAGTTTTATTTGGTTTCTTTTTTAGATTTTCTACATTTTTTTTTTCACTTTAATGTTTTCAACGTTTTGGTCAGTTAAAGACCAGCATATAATTGATTTTTTTCTTCTCTCGGGTTTTAGTAAAACATTTTTCGAAAAAATAAAACAACAAATATCAACAATTTTTATAGGTTTCATAATACCAATTAAAAGATTTTCAAATATTGTTTATAAATACGAAAATATTGTATGTTTTTCTTTAGTTTTCCAAACCAGTTATTTACTTAAGGAAAATGTATTTTCCAGCTTCATTTTTGTTTTTTTTTGTTTTTTCCTTCAGTTTAACAACATCAAAGGCGTCTACTCTAATAAGTCTTATTTATTGGTTATTGGATTAATGATATATTTTGAAATATCTGCTGTGTTTATCATAATTGAAAAATGTTGCAAATATCTCACATTAACAAAAATTTAAGAAAGTGGGGTTAAGAAGGGGGGGAAAAACATTAACTGGCTCTAAAATGTTTCGTTAATTGCAACTAATTTAATGCATGTTTGGTTTTAAAGTGAAATTGATACCTCTGATGTAGATGGATGAATGGCAGACAGGATGGAACGAGAAGAAGTAAATAAAAGTTTGCATAATTTTAATGGAATTTGGATAAACTAAATTACTTAAATGCTGAGGGAATAGCTGATGGATAGACATTTGTTACAGGGTTGATCAAATTCGCAATGACCTTTTAACAGAGCCGCCAATTAGTATGAATATTGTTGATCAATTCTTGTATTATTTTAAACTTTCAGCTTTTAAACACATAAAATGGCGTCTAACTAAACCATTAAATTAATTTCCATAAGAACTTCTTATTTATTTTTCCTATACAGTTTTTAAACACAACCCATTTGTTTCATTTCAAAACCCTATAATTAGTTTTCATTTTTATGTAAAGTAGCAAATATATTTTATTGATATTTTTAGCATAAAATCCAATAAGCTACTCTAGCAACTCTACCGTCAGAAATAGCTTAAACAGCAACAACATTCCCCTTAAACCTGGAGAGGAAGAATGTTGCACAAAGTGCTAATTACCCCCTGCAGATCGTAAAGAAGGAAGATGAAAAAAAACTGAATTCTTAAATGAAGCAGAGAAAAAACCTATCGATTTCATTTACTTGAATCAATATAATGGCATATACTCACACAGTTGATCTGACAAATACAAGAGAAACTCACAAGAGTTGGATGAGTTAATATTTTAAGCGCTATAGCTTTCGTTACTTTGTGTAAGAGTCTTAATGTGTGCATGTTCGTTCATATTATGTCGTAGTACCTTTTTACGTACCCTGCAGTTTTGAAGGTTATTAATTGGCGATTTTGCTCTAGCTATATTGCTTCTTAGAACTAACGTGAAAATTGTAACTAGTTGTTTTTCTTAAAAATATGATATCATTATAGTAACATGACATAATTTCCATGGACTTTACGACTCACCAAAAAAGTCTTATAATCCACGAGCAAAGTATCACATAGCAATAGTGTTTAAATGATGTCCAGAAAAATCAAAACTATGTGAAGCTAGAGATCAAAAAAGACAGTTCTTTACAGATTGTTTTGGATGACCAAAAACTGATTAACCATTTACGCGATTACATACAACGCACAATGAGGCAGAATCGAAATTTTTTTGGAAATAAATTTGGATTTCTAAACGGCTGCACAGTAGATTATATAAGGGGTATGCATCTCATAAATGAGTTGCACAAACGCATAATACCCTCCCCACTATGGTGGTGTAGGGTATAATTAAAATAACTATTGTAGAATTTGAAAAATTACGAAAAAAATAAAAAAATCCGAAACTTTTTATAAAAACTTACATAATTTCATGAAATATGCAGGCATATATGAAAACTAGTTCGATACCTTTCCATAATTGTTTAAAATTTTTAAATCGGTCCAAAAATGTGTGAGTTAGGGGTATATTACTATATACTATTACTATTATACAAAAACTCAAAAAAAAAATCCTAAATGTATTTTTAACCGTTCATAACTTTTTTTAATAATTCGATTTTTATGATTAAAAATAGATATTAAAACTTAAAGTCCCACCTATTCAACAAAAAGAATCTTACAAAAATCCTCATCCATTCAAATGTTACAGATTTTTGTTCCGAAAATTACCAAAATTTTCCACTGTGGACTGGTCTGATAAAATTTGACGTGGGCGTAGACAAGGAGTATTACACTGTACAACATTTTTCAGTTCATTGCTTTGGGACTCAATTCTGACAATTGCTCGTGAAAGTAGCCCCAAAAATAAGAACTTCTGCATCATTAGTTTTGTCAAGTTGGCTGCCGTATTAATTTAATGGCCATACGAATTTTTTTTCCTCAAGGTGGATTTTTATCACTTTTTCTATATTTTAGCACGGTTATATCTCGTATACCGTACGGAATATCTCTTTTGTGGCTGAAGCAAAGTTGTAGATATTGAATAGTAGAAAAAAAGTACGGAACATACCTACCCGAAAAAGGTGCATCCAGTGCCTTAAAAATCGCAAAAATGCCCATTTTTTAAATTTTTACAAATCCAATTATGGACTGATCACCATGAAATTAGGTCGTGTGATTTGTGTCTATATAAAAGTTATTTATCATGAATTTTGTATGTATACCATCATTTTTAACAGATTTATTCACTTTAAAGTGATTTTCGGAAGCTGGTCTTATATGGGAGCTATGAATAATTATGGACCGATCTGTTCAGAAAAATATTAAGAAAATTTATGAAAAAGTGCAATATTTTTAAAGGATGGAGTTTCAACGTTGCATATTTTTTAATCTAATTGATATATTGACTTGAACTATTTTGGAAAATACTTTGGGGATAAATAGGAAACACATCAAGGTTTCGAAAGCTGCTCTTTGTTTTTGGTTCTTAGCTTTGGGATTTTAGAACATGTGGCCCAAATTTTAAATTCTAATAAATAATATGTCAAATTCTTCTCCGTAAAGATACCTTACAGAAAAACATAAAATTGTTATATATTCTTAAATCAAGTTTTTTTTAATAAAAAAAAGAATTAAGTCACCTTTTTAACCAAAAAACAGCTAAAATATACTATTTATTTGAATTTTTAAATTCAAAATCATTTATTTTTGGATCAATAATTGATATTACTCTGAAATCTTTTGTATATTATTAAAAATAAACAAATAAAAATTCGGGACCATTCGGTGCAAAAGAATGACCTACATTTTTAAAAAAACGGGACAAGTATGGCAAAATTTTAAAATTTAAATTTTGGAATGCCTATAACTCGGAAATTATAAGATATAAATAGCACACGCAAGCATGTTTTTTCAAGACCGACCGCTTTCCAAAAATATCCAACAAAAATTTTGAAATCGAATGGGAAACAAAAAAATTGCGGTATTCACAACAGATGACGTATCTTTTGAAAGCATTTCTTTAATTTTGTGCCAAAAAAGCACCGAAGCTTATGGTGAATGTGTTTGAAATGGTTTCAATATGCGAGAGATGACTTGTGCAGTTTAGAACTGGTGATTTTGACTCGGAAGTCAAATATCGTCCAGGCCAACCAAAAAAGTTTCAAGATTGTTTCAATTGGAGGCATTATTCCATGAAGATTGATTTCAAAATTGCTAAATCATTAGGAGCTACCCAAGCAGCAATTTCAAAACGTTTGCTCATTGATCAAAATGTAGGAAAATGGCTACCATACGAATTGAACCCATGAGATCTTGAAAATCGATTTTGTATGTAAGAAAATAATTTTTCGAACGAATCATTAATTGCGATGAAAAATGGATCCATTACAATAACCTGAATCACCAAATCGGTGCCAAAGCAAAATATCTATGGCGCTAAGATAATGCTCTGTATTTGGTGTCAGCATTGGCCGAAAAATTACCAGAATATGCGGACAGACATGAAACCGTAATATTCCATCATGGCCGCGCTCGTCCACATATTGCAATACGTTTTGAAAACCATTTTGAAAGAAATGGTTGGAAAAATTTGCCTCACCCGCCTTGTAGTCCAGATCTTACCTTGACCGACTACTATTTGTTTTGGTTGATACAGAACGCTCTCTCTGAAACATTCATCTCTTCAGAACAGAGTATCTGAAAAAGATGAGCAGTGTTTTAACGTTGAACCCATATGTTGCCAGAAAGATGGGAAAATGGCATAGCTAACAATTGCCAATACTTTGAATATTTTTTTATTGTACAAATGTTTCAAAATAACAGCTTAAAATTTTAAAAAAGCACGGATTTTTAAGGACAAAAATCGCTAGTTTAAAACCTTGGTTCCCAAACACTGCAGGGTTTTACAAGGTCTTACGTTTTCTTCCATAACTACTGATAAATACTTTGGATTGTATGTTGTCGTAAATGATTTTCATTCAATTCTTTTAGTTTACTTTAAACACTTGTGGAAAAATAACAGAATTTACTTAAGCATTTTAAAGATCTCTAAATCAATCTAATTTCACATATGATCACATCCATAAAATTAGTTAATTCTTAATATTTCATTAGACTTTAGTTTATTTACTACATCTTAATATGGCATAATTTTCCACAGGGGCTTTTGATTTTCATAGTTTATTATTTTTTTCATACTATTTTTGACATTTTTGAAAAGAAAATGAAACCCCGCCTTGTGAATTCCAAGAAACTGGGAATTTTACTACAACGAAACAAAAATCCCATAACAAAATAATAAACGCAAATTGTAAGAATGTGTAAAGTGCACATGTGGTCACTGCAATAGTAGTAGGGATAGTCATGAAGTAAGGCAAAGTATATTTAAAATAGACAAAACTGTCAGTAAATAAACTATTATAGACGTACGTACAACTCAATTTAGAGAGTAACACATAGAAACGTTCCTTTGAAAAAAAGCTGAATTTCTACCGGGAATCGAACCCACAACCCCCAAACAGAGAAAGTAGCCTAACGGGATAAACCGAGTTAAGATTGCAAAACCGTCAATTTACAGAGTAATACAGAGCAACGTTGTTTTGAAAGAAAGCTGAATTTCTGTCGGGAATCGAACCCACAACCCCCACACAGACAAAGTAACCTAACGAAGCACCTTGAGTTAAGATTGCAAAACCGTTTAATCTATTGAAAGTCTTTCTTTTATTTCCCATTGATCTCAATCGGTACTTAAGAAATCATTCCTGCAGACTTATTTTGGGCTTTAAAAAATCAGCTATAACTCCTGTAACATTGAAAATTTCTTTGTTCTACTGAATACCCCTCTTGCAATTATGGCGAATAAGCAATAATAAAAAAAATGAGAAAAAACCACTATTTAAAACGCTAAAACTATAAATGAGTTTTAAGCTCATTTCATTTTTGTTCATTCTTTCTCAAAGCCAATGAACAAAAAACGAAGAAGAAACCAACCACTAAGAAGAATAGATCATCATCATGATCGTCATCAACAACATGATCAGCAGCAGCAACAACAGCCAACAATCATATGAATGCGTATGAAAGAAATAAAAACGACAAGTGTAGAATTTTTTGCCTCATGCAACAAACTTCTCAGACAGAAAACTAGCCACAACTCGGTTTAGCAAAGATATGAAAATGTATCTGTATGTATGTATATTTGTGATTGTCTGTCTGTCTGTCTGTCTTTCTTTTTTTAGTTAGTATGTGTAACAAAAATAAGTGTATTACACACCTAGTAAACGCGCGTTGACGAACTGACAGCCAACTCCATTAAAATTGGCATGATGAGCGCGCAAAAAATCCATAAAATTATTTTATTATCAGAGTCTATGAGCGGTATTTATATATTATGTTGTTATTATTGCTGCTGCTATTGTTGTTGTTTTTTTGTTGCTTTAGTTATTATTGTGTTGGCTTTATTGTTGTAATTTTTGTTTTGTGGCATGAAGGATTTGTGATGGCGTTTGCAACGTTTTTCGTAGGGTTAGGTTTGCAAAAAATAAAAAAAAACTTGTGGCAATTAATATGTATGTAGCCAAAATTCTTTTGTATCTGTTAAATATTTCTGTTAAATATTTAAAATATTTGCTAATGATATTATCTTTTATTGATCCATATTGTATGAATGAAAATAGTTTTGTTGATGGTTTATAAAAAGCAATTAAATGTTGTGTCATATTAATGAAATATGGTAGTTTGTGTTAAATTAAGAACAACAATTGTTTTGATAGCAAAAAATCTCTACATTCAAAATAAATAAAAAAAAGATAATTTTTGGAACATTTAGAACATAAACTTCACTTTCAATATTATTATAACATTTAAACATAGACGTGAGGAAACAAAACTGTTAGTCAAGGCAACGGACCATAGAGAATTATACATAGAGACGAGACACTCCGATTTGTCAAACAAAAATACAACAAATCATATGTCTGATACAAAAACAAAATACATTGACTAGCATGTATTTTGTTGTTGCCAGAGATAGGTTTTTGACAACAGACTTAGGTTTCTGACAATTACGTCTCGTCTCTATGTTACCCTATGCAACGGACCTTAGCCCATAGAGGGGGAAAAAACCTAAGTCTGTTGTCAAAAACCTAAGTCGTGAGAATGTATTAGTACATAGTTTTGAGGTTGTATTGGCGCCTTTTTAATTTTCACCAGACACACAGAGTTCTATAAAAATGTATAAATTTTAATTTATTTAAATTTTGTTCTATTTTCAATACCAAAAATTTAAACTCTGTTCTATAAACTAAATTCTACCACAATAAAATTAAGTGTCAAAAATTAATAAAAAATATTTTTTTTCATTTGAGCAAAATTAATATGTTTTGGAAATAAAAGTGTCCTGCAAAGTATTCAAAAAAATTGCCAAATATTGTGTAGAAGTGTAATAAAGTGGTTCGGTCTGTATTTAGTCGGAAAATCAATGTTAAAATTTCAAGTACTTTGATGTGTTTTATTCTGTCACAAGTATGTTGAATTCACACAGTGATGTTAACTTTTTAATTTCGATTACCGTACAGCCCTAAAAAAATTACCGTTTTTTAGGTAAAATTACCGTATCCAAAGTTTAGTACAAAAATAATAATATTTTCTTATTGAAACAGGTTTATTTTTATAATTCAATATATCGAGGGCCTATATTCAAAACTCTCTATCTTAAAAAACAACTTTTCAGGAAAGCCAAAAAACAGTTTTTTGTCGCGTATTACTTGAGTTATTAAAATTCGGTATGCTAGAGGGTTTTTCTTCTCAAAATATTCAATGTGTATATAAAAATGAAAAGATAGAGGATTTTGCATTTTAATAGAATTAAATTATTTTGATTTCATTTATGCCATCTGTCAGTTTTTAACGTGATTTATTTAAGATAACGGCTAATAATACAACATAAGATAAAAAAAACTTTAAAAGTATACACTTTTAAGCAAACTCCAACTTTAACCATTTATTTTTATGCCATGGAAATTATGTTTTCCAAAAACAAATTGGTAAAATATTTTCATGGTAATTCATTTTTTTAAATGATTGAAAAATGTAAAATTCATGTTCAGTATTCAAAAATTAGTAGGAAAACATGAATTGCAAGATGAAATTATTCCAAAAAAATATTTGAAAATTATTTGAAAAGATAGAGGCTTTTGCATTCGGAAAAAAATAATTGTATAACATAGAGAAAAACAAAAATGCAAATAAAACAGCAAAAGACAATAGGTTGTAAGGAATTCACACCATAGATGAGGGCTGTTTTACTGAACATTTTACTATCAAAAAGTAATTTTCGTGAATATCAAAGATAGTGGGTTTTGAATATAGGACCATGTTTGTAAAACAGCAGAATGCCATTTTTATCAACATCATTTATTTGCCTTATAATATAAATTCCGTATCTATTTATTTAAATTCATCCATTTCAACAGCTTCTGGGAAATGCAAAACTAAAGGAATTATAGAAATATTGGTATCGAACAATTGGGGATTTATTACGATCAGTTTTTAATACTAATTTGTATGTTGAAATATCCATACTTGAAAGACTTGCGATTACTTTACCGCGTAGATATATTTTGTCTAGTGGTAGGTGGTTATCATCATCCTCAAAGTTTTATGATTATTTTAATGAGAAATATGTACATTATATGTAGACACTTTATGGAAATATAACGTTTAGGATATAATTTTTAAAAATTTAAACTTTTTAAAATTACCGTACAAATGTAGAAATTACCTGCCTACCGTACGGAGGTCTAAATTACCGTACAATACGGTAATTACCGTACGGTTAACATCACTGAATTCACATATCAGAAGTACGTGTGAAGAGAATAATTATTGTTACTCTCAGCTTACTCTCAGTTGCGCCTCTAGTTGTACCATATGCCTTAGCCTTTCCAAATTTGTCAAAACTTGGTACAAAAGTTCTTTATTATCATACAAAGTTTGAAGTTGTTCAAACATTTTAAATTGGCATTTTTAAAATTTAAATTACAATCTCTTAATTAGTCTCATAGTAATGCTTATATATCCATGTTTCAATATATTTTACTAAAAATCCGTTTCTTTACAATCCTGTATTGAACCAAAGGATATCTCAAAAAAGCTATAAGCCATTGTATGATTAACAAAACATACAAAATTAAGAGTGGGACCATGATAGGATCTCGAGATTTTTTTTCTCCATTACCTCACTTGGGGGCTTTTGGGTTCCACAAAGCATTTCCATCTTATACGAATCGTTGAAGTAGTTGTTTTTCGCGTATCTCCCATGTAGATTGCACTGTCCTTCCTAATTATTGGAGTATCGTGCGTCTTCATGTGCAATGTTGGCATTAAATCCATTGTTATTGTTTGTATCATTTTATACGTTTGCTAAGTAGATGATTGGTCAGATGTAGCGGGTCTTCGGATACATGTATGATGTTGCCATAAGGATTCAATCGATTGTTAGTATTGCCTTGTGTCAGTTTCGTTAATCGGTTGTTGATCCAGCTAAGTAGATGATTGGTCTGCTGTAGCTGGATCATGAGATAATAAATAATATTTCAAAGAATAACACAGTGCAATACGAAAAAATAACCATATACGTGCACCACTATGTAATAAAAGACCAAAAAAAAAGACCCGTGTCTGCCAGTTTTGCACAAAGAGGCCCCCAAAGCCTCGGTGTCATTTTTGCAAAAAAAAAAGTGACCATTTCTCAGGCTCATATCTTGCAAACCCTTCGGAATTTTAATTTACATTCTGAGGCAAAGTTGTAGCCCTTGTCAAGATCAAAATCGCAAAAGCACTTTAAAAAAATTACACACAGTGTAATCAAAAAACTTTAAATATATTTTCGGAAGGTAACATTGAGTGTATGATTTAAAAAAGTGGATTTTTTTCAAATTTTTAGCATTTATTTTGAAATATTTGTACAATACAAATTTATTCAGAATATGGCCATTGATATGACTTTTTCCCATCTTTCTAGCAACATATGGATTCCGAGCCAAAAGAACTGCTCATGACATCAAGAACGAATCGATCAAAACAATAATAATCGGACAGGGCAAGGTCTGGACTTGTTTATAAATAGTTTTTAACATGTATTGCAATGTGTGGCCGGACGTGGTCATGATGCAATATTACCATTTCATGTCTGGTCGTTTTTCTGCAAATGCTCGCTTCAAACGAATCACTTGCATTCGGTATGGGTTCATTGTGGTGGTCTGGTCAGATTTAAGTAGCTCATAATAGATAGGACACTTTTTCTCCCATCAAGTGCAGAGAATTACATTAGCGACACGGATACTCCAAAGTGAAGCCTAACCAAGATAGAGCGTTCTACATAGATCGAAAAAAATAACAGTCGGACGGGGCAAGGACTAGACTATAAGGCGTGGGAGGCCTTATAGTCTAACGTCCCAACCACTTCTTTATAAATAGTTTTTAATAGGTATTGCAACATGTGGCCGGACGTTGTCATGTTGCAATATTACGATTTCATGTCTGGCCGCACATTCTGGGCGTATTTCTGCAAATGCTATCTTCAAACGAATCATTTGTATTCGGTACGGGTTCCCTGTGATGGTATGGTCAGATTTCAGCAGCTAATAATAGATAGGACCCGTTTGGTCCCACAAAATACAGATCATTACCTTAGCGCCATGGATGTTTGGCTTAGGTGCCGATTCGGGTGGTTGGCTGGGCTTCACGTATGATCTCTTACGCTTCGGGTTACTGTAATTGATCCATTTTTCATCGCTAGTAATGATTCGGTGCAAAAATAATTTTCTTTTATAGCGTTCAAGAATCATTTCGGACAAACGGCAAAAACGTCTTTCAAGTTTTCTAGGCTTCAATTCCTATGGTATCCAATTTCCTTGTTTTTGGATGAATACTGCTGTTCTCAAACATTTTGAAATTGTTGTTTGAGTAATTCATAATGATTTTGAAAGCTCTTGTTGAGTTTTGCAACAATCTTCATGCTTTCTTCAAACTTTTGTGGCTTTCCTGGACGATCTTTGTCTTCCGACTTGAAATCACCACTTCTGAACCGTACAAACCATCTCTCGCACGTTGAAACCGATGAAACAAATTCACCGCAAACTTCGTTGAGCAATCGGTTTGCTTCAGCGCTACTTTTTTCAAATTAAACAAGTAAAGCAAAACTTCCTGCATATGGTGATTCATTAGTACACAATTCGATATTTTCGAAACAAAAAAAACAAAACCCTGTTGTTTGCACTGACAGATGCGTGCCCTTCAAAATGACATATAAATTATAAAGAACAAAAACCGCGTCCAAAATATACGCCATTTATTAAAAATGTTTGAATTCAAATAAAATTCGTCACAAATAAATCACAAATGTTTTGGCTGAGGAGACCCTTCGTGATGGCTCTTGTGGGGTCCTCTAATACTCCTCTGCTATGCCTGTGTGAATCACTCAATTAAAAATTTCGGATTTATGTCCAAAATATTTATATTCTGTTCCACTTTCTATTCTTTACCCCAATAGCATGCTATATAGTCGCCTATGGCTTCTACAAACATATTTCATTATATCCTTGGTGTTTTGTTTAGCCCATAAAAAATAGCTTCATACTTAAATTCTTCGTGAGCTATAAATTTCTTTGACATTTGTTATGTTTGTTAAACAGTAGTATTTTTTTTTTTATTTTAATTTTTTTTAAATGATGAGGGGATTATGGTTGTTGTACTCGTAGCACCTAAAATTACATACTTCAGCAAATACAATAAACAACTTCTACGAAAAGTTCAAAATCATAAGAATTGGCAGAAACGATCCTAAATTGTCTGCCTTATTTTTTTATGTTTTGTATATTAACACTTTTTCTGAGCAGTCAAATTGTGATATGAGTGGAGCAGATGATTTTTGTTTTTGAGTTACTAACAGAAATTATTTGAATATTTATACTCAGGCCACATTATATCAGCAATAAAGTAGCAACTGCTATATTATTTTGACCCCATTTAGATTTAAATTTTAGTTTTTTATCATAATAACCTAGTTGTTGTTAGGATCGTAATATCACTGTTGTTTACACATTATTTTCAAACATTATTTTACCATTTTTCGCTAAATATTTCACTTATTTTAACCAATTTTTTTATAATATTCACCAAAGTCTGTAATTTACAACATGTTGCTCATTAAAATCTTAAACAATTTAATCCTATACTTTCAACTTCATATGTATAGATTTACTACCACACTACTAGACATCCTCAATAATGACAACAATTCTTCTAGTTAAATACTTGTATTTCCTTATAATCTGCTGGCAAAAAAATTGACATTCTTAAAAACTCATTCATTATGTCAACAAACAGTTCATAATAAAAACGAAAAAATGGTGGATGCAAAAAAAAACTATGACAACAAGAGAACAAACTGAGGAAAAAAATGAAGTACTATTAACCCACATCTTTAACACGATCATAAATTATTATATGCATCTAACTTTAGCAATAATAATAGCAACAACAACAACTACAGTAACAAAAACTTCTGAAAAAAAATAACAACAATGTAGAAAAATATAAATAAATAAATATAAAAAAACAATCTAAATAGTAAATGCTTGAGAATAACAAACGAATAGGAATCATTTGCGACATGTTGCAATGACTTTGATGAGTGCTACAAATATTTGGTGTTATTGGGCTTAGAAGTGATTACAACTATTTCAGGGTTCAGTGACAATATCAATCTTCAGCAAAAACAGAATCTTGTGATGTTATTTGCCAAAACTATTTACAACAGAAATACCTATGGATATTTTCAATCGGTATGAGTTTTTGTATTTTGACCCTCTGAAACTATAATTTCTTAGCGTAGATGTCAACTCCAGTTACTTTATTTCTGGACTCTTAGGAGGAATACTAAATTAGATTTTTATTAAAAATATTGTACTAAAATTTGTTGGCCTACATGGAACTTAAAATCCCAACGTGTTCTTCAATTATATTGTTATTAGCATTGTTTGTAAGTCCGGCAATATTAAACGTTTAGGCTGCTTATATTAACATTGAAACTGTTAAAAGCTCTAGAATTCGACCATTCTAGTTTTGTCCATTCATGACGCTACTGGAAGGAAGATGGCGCTGTATATAAATAGTGGCAGCGGTTGCAGTCGGTAGTCAGTTTATCATAGACACTTTTAGAATTAACATCAACTGCATTTTTGTACATTATAAAGTCAAATTTAAGTATGCGTATAATTGTAAATTATAAATGTGTATTTATATAAAAATATTAAGTGAATTGTTGTGTAAGTTTGAATAAATAAAGAGTTGTTACAATTTTAAACTACAAAACTGCTTTTATTTGCAATCAAAAGGAAATAAACCACCGTTTTTAAAAGGTAAAAAGGTAACAACATATGTACAAGCGAAATAGCTCCATACGCTTTTGAGGACTGAATCAAATATTTTTGGACTGGATGTGGGACTGTGTATAAAATGATCTAAAACCTACATAAACCACCGTTTTTAAAAGGTAAAAACGTAACAATATATTCAATGCTCTCGTTTATATACAAATGTGTACAAGCGAAATAGCTCCATCCGCTTTTGAGGACTGAATCAAATATTATTGGACTGGAGGTGGGACTGTGTATAAAATGATCTAAAACCTACATACAACGGAGTTAACGTTAATGTTGAACATTCAAAGTTCAAAAACTTCCAGATATGTACACTAGTCTACTGATTTCAATGTTGTGTAGTGAAATTTGGATCACTGCAAACTTTTCACAGTAGCTTTTACTCAAATGAACTGTATCGACCAATTAAAAGATAAAGAAGATCGCTATAAATTCTAAAACCACTATTTGAAATTTATTTGGTTTCAGTTTTTACTTATTTTTATATTTTTCCTATGAGAACAAGAGTCGAAAGAAAAGGTATTTTCTAAGCCTGTTTATCGGAACTTATTTAACGCCCATATATTTCATATTTCTTTACTTTTTTTAATTTTGAGGCAATGATCCGAAAAACCACAGATCTGATTCCAAAAAAAGTTTGACACAATTAGTTTATCATTCATCTTGAATGTAGAAGAATCGAATTGTGTACATAATTAGTCTATCCAATGAGATAAAATATAAAAATTGATTAAAAACTTTAAAAGTTATTAAAAATACCCCGTGTCTCCAACGTGTTTTAGGCCACTTGAATAAAAATTGAAGGAAAAAATTAACATATTTTGATAAATATTCAAATAAAAACTTTAAATGTATCGATATTTACTTTGTCTTCGTAGCATACGATTATGGTCAAAAAAGGTTAATTTTTGTAACGACAGTTTCAAAACTCCATTTCACATTTTTTTAAACTTTTGTTAAACAAATTTTAGAATTTTTACAACATCTCCTGGTAATTTATTAAGGATATAGAAGGGAATAGAAATTTAAAACATTTATGACAATATGTCTCACAGCTTTTCATACAAGCGATTTGAATTTTGTTATAATCAGAAAAAATTAATTGGCTTCCCATATTTTTGGCGAATAAAACAATGAATTTTAAATAATACCTATTCAGAATATTATAGCCCAAATAATTTTAAATATACCCTGAAAATTTTCTCAAATCGTACAACGTTAACCCTTAAATCGTGATTTCTGCAACCCTAAAACGTACTTGGAGTCATAATGACCCCAAACTTTTAAAAACATGAAAAATACACACACAATATTGAAACTAGAGCTATAGGATCAGCCTCAAACAAATCAAAAAACTGTTTGTTTTATCATGGACCTACTTAACCACAGGATCATCCGTTTAAAAATGGGAAAGGCCGTTCGTTTAAAAATGGATAATCAGGAAATTAAATTCCATGAAATAAAAAACTGCATAAACAGCAAACGTGGTATCCCAAAGACTAGAAAATCATAGAAACACAGAAACTCAAAATGCTAAGTCGATGGCGTATCGACAGAGGACTGAGTGCAAATCAGAGGAAGACTGAACTTGCATTGTTTTCCGGGAGATATTAGATTCATATTTTCATGCTGCCCAGATTGAAAGGTATTGAACTTCTTAACAATAAACTATCCGGGATTCAATAATCTATTCTTAATATTCTGCCGGGGGAAAAACTATTGAGAAGATCTCAATTGTAAACTGGATTCCGGTGGATTTTATAACTAGGGTACTAGCATTGAATAGGGTAGTTTCCTGACCATCGTACTGCAATTAATGGGAATCTAAATAGTCCTCCAATTGGGACTTCCGAACTTTGACATAATAGCGGTCATTTTGCTGAAGCTACATCTGTCTAATGTTATTTATGCAGTTTGTTTTGCCAAATCAACAAGGACACTATAGCGTTTAACGACATGTGCAAATGATAAAATTGTTTTATCAAAATGGATGTTCTGTTCGAGAAACTTTCAGCGTGCTTCGACCATTTTACGATGAGGACAATTTCTGTATGAATGGGTACGTTAACAAACAAAATGCTCGAATTTGGGATGATACCAATCCACATGAGATACTAGAGCTTCCAATACTTCCCGAAAAGGTAAATTTTTGGTGTGGATTATGGACTGACAGCGTCATCGATCCATGATACCGTCAACGGCAGTCGCCGTTTTTGGACTGAATTGGTCCTTTGATTTCAACAAGACGACGTTACGTGTCACACAGTTCATGGCACAATGGACATTCTGCACGAGCGGTTTGAGAACATTATCACCCCACGTATGTGTGATGTGAACTGGCCACCAAGATCGTGTTATTTGAACCCGTTAGATTTTTTCTTGTGGGGTTTTCTTAAGTCTCAAGTCAATGCGAATAAGCCATATACCACAGCGGCCCTCAACGCCAACATAACCCATGTCATCGGTCAAATTCAGCCTTATTTATGCGCTAGTCTTGGAAAATTGGACATTTCGGGTTCGCATTTCGGAAGCACGATGTTATATTCCATTCATAATGGCATCGATATGCCTTTCAAACAAAAAAAATGTTGATGAAATCTCAGACACATTTTGTTTTATTTAAATTTAAAGATAGGAAGATAGGCTTAATGAAAAACACTTTACAAAAACGTTCAGATCAGATTGAATATTGCACTTCAAGACCCTTTATCTCGAGAAACTTCGGTTTCTCAATTCTGAAACCGAATTAGCGGTGGGCTACACTTCTAATAAGGTGAGCGTTTACGTTTATATGGATGGCTCTAAAAGAGGATAGCGATTTGATACAAGGATGGCTTTTGGAATCTCAAAGGGTTTAATATTCTTCAGGCTAAGAAATCGATTATAAAAAAGCAGCTAACTGGCTTAGATATAAAAGAATATTAGGCAGAAATATGCTTTTATATACTAACATTCGAGTTGCTATAAAATCCACGAAAGGTGTGTACAAAACATCAAGTCTGACCCTGTAAAGACTGGCATTCGCCAATCGTACTTACACGGACAGGAGCTATGATAGAGTGATTTCCTATGTGACATTCTGATGTTTACGTGTAAACAATGCATAAGTGGTGCTTTCTATGAGCTTGATATAAGATATAACTAGGAAATAAACCTATTTGTACAATCACAAAGATTGTATTGCTTAGGTTGGACCTGAAAGCCTCTCGCTTTCAATTAAACAACATGGTGGTGGAATCACCGGGCACTTTCAATTCGATATCCATGCATGGATATTCCGATTGTCATTTAATGACTTCTGGCGAAGTTGTCAGAAACAAAAAAACTGTTCATGATGTTATCTGTTGCTGTCTAGCTCTAGGTGATTAACATACTAGTTATCGGAGACATCTTTGAATCAGCAGTCTTTTTGAATTCGAATACAGAGCTGGTAAACATTTTTATTAGAAATAGTGACTAGTTCCAGAATTGAAACCTTCAAATCGTGACAGTTTTCTTTTTCAGTTCTCTTTTTCATTTCTTAACCATAATATTTTACTATGGTAACAGCTACAGCATACATTTTAAACCAAACTTTGGCATTATGTAGTGTACAAAAATCATGTAGTTTGTTTTTTATTCTTTTAATATTTTTTTTTCTAAACTCTAAGCTTTTTGCAGTATTTTTAAGTAATTTTTCTAAAAGATTTTTTTCCATAATTTTGTTTATGTTTTTGCAAACGAGAACAAAACAAAGAAGAAATAGTAGTAACAAAAACTACTACACAAAATTTTAACATACATGCACTGAACATTGAAAAGATGAGGTCGCAAAAATAAAAACGTCTCGCTGTATTTGTTTTTCTAATGCAAAGGAAATTGGCCAGCAACAAGAACAAACAACAACGAAAAAAAAGAAATAAAACCAATGTGCCATGAAACATATTCTCAGGTAAATATGAATGTTGTTTGAAATAAAGAGATTTCTACTGTTACAACAACCAACGACAACAACAAAACACGTACTGTATAACCACTAACAGCATCTCAGCAAAATCTAACAACAACTGGCAACAACATGAAGCAACATACAAACAGCAGCAGCAACATAAAATACAAAATTGCATTAGTGGCACACTTTGTGGTGTTGCATACAAAATTAAGGAACTACAGCAACAAAAACAACAACTAACTCTAAATGTAGAGGAACAACAGCAACATCTTGCTCGTCTTTGGATTTTCACACAACTTAAATAAACCTTTTTTATTTGTGTTGAACGCATTTGTATGTTTAGCAACATGTTCGATACAGAGGACTGAGTATGTTACTTTTAAGTAAAACAACAACTGCCAGCCAACCTCAACTAAACTAAAGAATTTCTACTTTATATTAGTGGGTGAATTGGCTTTACAACAGGGCTGCTTATTTGTAATGAGAGGAGCGAAGAGTTGGGCTTTAAGGAAGTCTTGGTAGTGATGTTAAAAGGTATTTACAGCTTGCATATTTATATTGTATGGAATTTTTAGTTGAAACTTAATATCATGACTAAAGCAAAGCGTTTACACTGCTACTGTTAACTAGGATTTAGTTTGCTAAAATATGGATTAAATTCGAAAATAATTGTTTCTGCTTAATACTGCTACATGTTCTGTATGTGACTTGTGTTTTTAATTTATTTAATCTGCAGATTATGTTAAAGCAAAGTACATTTGCAATTATTACAGGGATTGTAAAGTCTGTGATCAGTTGTATTTTTGTTTCGATTTAAAATTATATTTATTCTTCGATATACTAAATAAATATAATACTAGACTTGCTACAAGAGAGCTTCACTTGATTGATAACCTTGGAAAAGTACGATTTGTACCACTAAGGTGCGTGTTAAAATGATAAGGTTACATTAAAGGATTCTTATCTGAACACCTTTTTAACAACAACTATTCTACTCAATAGTAACAAACCATTTATATTTTTTGGAAACAGAGCGCATTCGACACGCACCTTATAGATATAGGTATCTTATTGGCAGGAGCCATATTTCTAAATTCTATTAGAATCAAGTAGTAATCAATGATTAATACATTTCAAATGATTGTTAGTCTAGTCATAGTCTAGTCATAGTCTAGTCATAGTCTAGTCATAGTCTAGTCATAGTCTAGTCATAGTCTAGTCATAGTCTAGTCATAGTCTAGTCATAGTCTAGTCATAGTCTAGTCATAGTCTAGTCATAGTCTAGTCATAGTCTAGTCATAGTCTAGTCATAGTCTAGTCATAGTCTAGTCATAGTCTAGTCATAGTCTAGTCATAGTCTAGTCATAGTCTAGTCATAGTCTAGTCATAGTCTAGTCATAGTCTAGTCATAGTCTAGTCATAGTCTAGTCATAGTCTAGTCATAGTCTAGTCATAGTCTAGTCATAGTCTAGTCATAGTCTAGTCATAGTCTAGTCATAGTCTAGTCATAGTCTAGTCATAGTCTAGTCATAGTCTAGTCATAGTCTAGTCATAGTCTAGTCATAGTCTAGTCATAGTCTAGTCATAGTCTAGTCATAGTCTAGTCATAGTCTAGTCATAGTCTAGTCATAGTCTAGTCATAGTCTAGTCATAGTCTAGTCATAGTCTAGTCATAGTCTAGTCATAGTCTAGTCATAGTCTAGTCATAGTCTAGTCATAGTCTAGTCATAGTCTAGTCATAGTCTAGTCATAGTCTAGTCATAGTCTAGTCATAGTCTAGTCATAGTCTAGTCATAGTCTAGTCATAGTCTAGTCATAGTCTAGTCATAGTCTAGTCATAGTCTAGTCATAGTCTAGTCATAGTCTAGTCATAGTCTAGTCATAGTCTAGTCATAGTCTAGTCATAGTCTAGTCATAGTCTAGTCATAGTCTAGTCATAGTCTAGTCATAGTCTAGTCATAGTCTAGTCATAGTCTAGTCATAGTCTAGTCATAGTCTAGTCATAGTCTAGTCATAGTCTAGTCATAGTCTAGTCATAGTCTAGTCATAGTCTAGTCATAGTCTAGTCATAGTCTAGTCATAGTCTAGTCATAGTCTAGTCATAGTCTAGTCATAGTCTAGTCATAGTCTAGTCATAGTCTAGTCATAGTCTAGTCATAGTCTAGTCATAGTCTAGTCATAGTCTAGTCATAGTCTAGTCATAGTCTAGTCATAGTCTAGTCATAGTCTAGTCATAGTCTAGTCATAGTCTAGTCATAGTCTAGTCATAGTCTAGTCATAGTCTAGTCATAGTCTAGTCATAGTCTAGTCATAGTCTAGTCATAGTCTAGTCATAGTCTAGTCATAGTCTAGTCATAGTCTAGTCATAGTCTAGTCATAGTCTAGTCATAGTCTAGTCATAGTCTAGTCATAGTCTAGTCATAGTCTAGTCATAGTCTAGTCATAGTCTAGTCATAGTCTAGTCATAGTCTAGTCATAGTCTAGTCATAGTCTAGTCATAGTCTAGTCATAGTCTAGTCATAGTCTAGTCATAGTCTAGTCATAGTCTAGTCATAGTCTAGTCATAGTCTAGTCATAGTCTAGTCATAGTCTAGTCATAGTCTAGTCATAGTCTAGTCATAGTCTAGTCATAGTCTAGTCATAGTCTAGTCATAGTCTAGTCATAGTCTAGTCATAGTCTAGTCATAGTCTAGTCATAGTCTAGTCATAGTCTAGTCATAGTCTAGTCATAGTCTAGTCATAGTCTAGTCATAGTCTAGTCATAGTCTAGTCATAGTCTAGTCATAGTCTAGTCATAGTCTAGTCATAGTCTAGTCATAGTCTAGTCATAGTCTAGTCATAGTCTAGTCATAGTCTAGTCATAGTCTAGTCATAGTCTAGTCATAGTCTAGTCATAGTCTAGTCATAGTCTAGTCATAGTCTAGTCATAGTCTAGTCATAGTCTAGTCATAGTCTAGTCATAGTCTAGTCATAGTCTAGTCATAGTCTAGTCATAGTCTAGTCATAGTCTAGTCATAGTCTAGTCATAGTCTAGTCATAGTCTAGTCATAGTCTAGTCATAGTCTAGTCATAGTCTAGTCATAGTCTAGTCATAGTCTAGTCATAGTCTAGTCATAGTCTAGTCATAGTCTAGTCATAGTCTAGTCATAGTCTAGTCATAGTCTAGTCATAGTCTAGTCATAGTCTAGTCATAGTCTAGTCATAGTCTAGTCATAGTCTAGTCATAGTCTAGTCATAGTCTAGTCATAGTCTAGTCATAGTCTAGTCATAGTCTAGTCATAGTCTAGTCATAGTCTAGTCATAGTCTAGTCATAGTCTAGTCATAGTCTAGTCATAGTCTAGTCATAGTCTAGTCATAGTCTAGTCATAGTCTAGTCATAGTCTAGTCATAGTCTAGTCATAGTCTAGTCATAGTCTAGTCATAGTCTAGTCATAGTCTAGTCATAGTCTAGTCATAGTCTAGTCATAGTCTAGTCATAGTCTAGTCATAGTCTAGTCATAGTCTAGTCATAGTCTAGTCATAGTCTAGTCATAGTCTAGTCATAGTCTAGTCATAGTCTAGTCATAGTCTAGTCATAGTCTAGTCATAGTCTAGTCATAGTCTAGTCATAGTCTAGTCATAGTCTAGTCATAGTCTAGTCATAGTCTAGTCATAGTCTAGTCATAGTCTAGTCATAGTCTAGTCATAGTCTAGTCATAGTCTAGTCATAGTCTAGTCATAGTCTAGTCATAGTCTAGTCATAGTCTAGTCATAGTCTAGTCATAGTCTAGTCATAGTCTAGTCATAGTCTAGTCATAGTCTAGTCATAGTCTAGTCATAGTCTAGTCATAGTCTAGTCATAGTCTAGTCATAGTCTAGTCATAGTCTAGTCATAGTCTAGTCATAGTCTAGTCATAGTCTAGTCATAGTCTAGTCATAGTCTAGTCATAGTCTAGTCATAGTCTAGTCATAGTCTAGTCATAGTCTAGTCATAGTCTAGTCATAGTCTAGTCATAGTCTAGTCATAGTCTAGTCATAGTCTAGTCATAGTCTAGTCATAGTCTAGTCATAGTCTAGTCATAGTCTAGTCATAGTCTAGTCATAGTCTAGTCATAGTCTAGTCATAGTCTAGTCATAGTCTAGTCATAGTCTAGTCATAGTCTAGTCATAGTCTAGTCATAGTCTAGTCATAGTCTAGTCATAGTCTAGTCATAGTCTAGTCATAGTCTAGTCATAGTCTAGTCATAGTCTAGTCATAGTCTAGTCATAGTCTAGTCATAGTCATAGTCTAGTCATAGTCTAGTCATAGTCTAGTCATAGTCTAGTCATAGTCTAGTCATAGTCTAGTCATAGTCTAGTCATAGTCTAGTCATAGTCTAGTCATAGTCATAGTCTAGTCATAGTCTAGTCATAGTCTAGTCATAGTCTAGTCATAGTCATAGTCATAGTCTAGTCATAGTCTAGTCATAGTCTAGTCATAGTCTAGTCATAGTCATAGTCATAGTCATAGTCATAGTCTAGTCATAGTCTAGTCATAGTCTAGTCATAGTCTAGTCATAGTCATAGTCATAGTCATAGTCTAGTCATAGTCTAGTCATAGTCTAGTCATAGTCTAGTCATAGTCTAGTCATAGTCATAGTCATAGTCTAGTCATAGTCTAGTCATAGTCTAGTCATAGTCATAGTCATAGTCATAGTCATAGTCTAGTCATAGTCTAGTCATAGTCTAGTCATAGTCTAGTCATAGTCTAGTCATAGTCATAGTCATAGTCTAGTCATAGTCTAGTCATAGTCTAGTCATAGTCTAGTCATAGTCATAGTCATAGTCATAGTCTAGTCATAGTCTAGTCATAGTCTAGTCATAGTCTAGTCATAGTCTAGTCATAGTCATAGTCTAGTCATAGTCTAGTCATAGTCTAGTCATAGTCTAGTCATAGTCTAGTCATAGTCTAGTCATAGTCTAGTCATAGTCTAGTCATAGTCTAGTCATAGTCTAGTCATAGTCTAGTCATAGTCTAGTCATAGTCTAGTCATAGTCTAGTCATAGTCTAGTCATAGTCTAGTCATAGTCTAGTCATAGTCTAGTCATAGTCTAGTCATAGTCTAGTCATAGTCTAGTCATAGTCTAGTCATAGTCTAGTCATAGTCTAGTCATAGTCTAGTCATAGTCTAGTCATAGTCTAGTCATAGTCTAGTCATAGTCTAGTCATAGTCTAGTCATAGTCTAGTCATAGTCTAGTCATAGTCTAGTCATAATTAGTTTTTATCCTGAAACTTCATTTCCAAACTTCAGACACAATGCGGCATGGGATAGCACTATGCGAGATGGCGAAATCTTTCATATTTGGACTATTATGTCTAGTGGCACTCTCTTGTCTTACCTGAATTTCTCGGAATTCTAATGGATAGTGTAAACAGAACTTCACTTAAGTGTTTCGTTTAATGGTTTTCCAAACATTTAATTATTTTGTTAAAGAAATCCAAAGATACTGTTTGATGTTAAAGAAAAACTTTATGCAGATTGTGTGGTTGCCTCATTTTCCAATTGTTGTTGCTGGGTTGCTGTGGCAGTGTTTATTTCTTTGCATCTTTTCCATAACACCGTTTGAGTAGTTGACTTACCAACCTACCGAAAAAAGGGGCCGCGTCTCTGTACTTTTCATATGGAATTGTTTTGTGGTTTAAAGTCATGTGTTACATGCTCTAAACATAACTCAGGTTAGACATCAGGCGTGATTAAGCTTTGACAAGCACAAAATAAAACATCAAATAGACACACAAAGTGGTAAAAAAATAAAAGAAAAAAAAACATAAAAATCCTCCAACCAACTACATTAGACTTCTTGAAAAATCAAGCAAAAAAAATAAATACTCGTAAAAAATACCTGCATGATACTATGTAGTTGGCTTGTTTCTTTTTTCTTATTTTCTATTAAAAAATATTATATTCATGTTTAAAAATATTACCAATCTTTGTTTTTTTTGCATCCAACTCTACTAGTACGTGTTAACGTTTGCTAGTTTTTCAATATTTTTCTAAGTTTCTAACACTCAAATATATTTAGTTTTTTTTTCTTCTGTTTGGTTTCCATACAACTGGTAGTTGGACTCGTCCATAAGTCTTCCTTAACTAAAAGTATGTACAAAGTTCTAAAATTCATTTCATTGCAAGTTGTTGCTTTGCTATTTAAATTCTAGTCATAGTTTGGCCAACAAAAAAATACTAAAAATAAAAAATAGTATAAAAAAAATAAATAAAATGAGTAAAATACAGTCAAAGTGTATCTAGATTATGTGAGCATTTGGTTTGTTGTTTGTGTCGGTTGTTTTTTTCGGGTTTTTGCAGCATGTTGCTGTCAAAAATAGCGGTATGACGACTGTGAGTTTGATTACGAGATGTTTTATTTATGTGCAACTCAAACTATTTAAACACAATTTTAATTTATTTATTAAGTAACCAACTATTGCTAAATTTAACATAATCTTTTAGATTTGTTCTCACACTTAAAATTAGAGAGAGAGAAAGAGTTCAAGTTTTCGTGTTTTGAAAACTTGAAGTAAAAACTGAATTATGATAAATTAGAGCAGGTATATGTATGTTAGGATAGTTAAAGTATTATGATTTCGACATGTGAGAAATCTATTTTGAAAGGAAATTATAAATATTTAGAGATTACAGTCATCTTCAGTCAAACTATCTATTAAAATCGCTATAAGATTATGCAATGCTCCATATACACTTTTCCAGGGGGGAATGAATGGTTTTGATACTAGGATATATCCAGATGGTTTCAGATGGAGATACTGGCTATCTGGGAGGCCTTGGTTGTTATAATCCTTCCAGAATTTTGTGTCTTGTGACTTCCTCTTTTCCCTTTAGTTGTGAAGTGGGCATAGCCCCACTTACCTTAACTTGTCCATATATTCCAAAAAGTTGAAAACTTACTTACTTTATTCCAATTTTTAATCAATAGTATGATACCAAAAACAATTAACATTTGATTAGTTCCGTATATATAATAATGTCCAGAAAAGATTAATTTACTTAGACCAATCCATGTTAGAGTGACAGGTTTCTTTAAAGTAAAATATCAAAACTATCCCGAAAGGATCAATCACATAATTATATTAGTCAATAATCATGATGTCATTTAAATATTAATAACACAGGGCAACAAAATCGAAAAAATTTAAGAGGCTTCTTAAACCACTCCACAATTTTGAGGTATTGTTGTTCCTGTAGTACAAATATGGTTAAAATTGTTAATAAGAATTTGTTAATAAGATGAGATGTCTAGGTCTTGTTATAGATAACCTATTGAATTTTTCTCCACATCTCAATTTGTTATCCTCTCGAATATCATTTATATTAAAAAGATTATATTCACTAAATATTCATTTACCTTTCTCAATCAGAAGACGAGTTGCTTCGGCTGTCTTAATGCCACATATACTATATTGCGCCGAAGTATTTTCGGGTACAGGGGCCCAGATACTAAGAAAATATAGACAGATTTTTAACAGGATTATCCGTTACGTTTTTGGTTTGAAAATACGAGATCATGTTACTCAGCATATATATAAGTTCCTTGGATCATCTTTTGATGATTTTATTGGTATTAGGATGCTATTATTTTTTTATAAATCAATTGTTAAAGGTTACCCTGGGTATATTGTTAGCATGTTTAATTTTTCTCGTTCGACCAGAAACACTCAGATAATTTTTCCCATTAGACACTTGAACTGCTTTCAGAAATCGTTTCAAATTCGTTTATCTAAAATTTGGAATGCCTTACCGAGAGAATTGAGAAAATTTTCTTATACACTTCCTCAATTAAAATTAAAATTATTAGAACTTGCAGAATCGCATGTTTATCTTAACGCGTAACAGATTTATAAAGATTATTTAAAACTATACTATGTACTGTTAAGCAATGAAAAACAATAAGAAAAACTTTTACTATTTATTGATCTCAAATCTTAATGATTACTTATTTTGTACTTTATTTACTATGTATAGTACTTTAAATTTAAATGTATATATTTTTGTTAATTGTAGTTTTTTATATAGTTAGTAGCTTTTATTAACCATATAAGGCCCTTAAGGGCTCGGTTATGTAATTGAAGAATTAATAAAAAAAAAAAAAAAAATTGTATATTCTATGGAGAGGTTTCTATAATCTTCACCATGAGTGGCAAATGTATATTTGTCATTTCGTTTGAAATTTATACATCTTAGTTATAGATAGCGAAGTCGATATCTATCCGTCTGTATGTTGAAATCAACTTTCCGTAGCTCCCAAATAACTTACAAACATGATTGATACATCAATATATCGGTAATTCATCCTGGACAACCTCGATTTTTGGCCTATATTTTATCTATGTCTGGTTTAATCAGTCATTAATATAGACAATATGGATATCTAATGATAGATATTTCAAAGTTATTTATAACGATGTATAAAGGGCTATAGTAAGTTGGATCCAGTAGGGGTCAAAATCGAGAAAAATATTTTTTCTGCAAAAAATTTTTTTTCACAATAAAATTTTAAAAACAGAAATAATAATAACAAATTTGGAAAAAAAATAAAAACAAATTTCGGAAAAAATTATAAATTTTGCAAAAAAAAATCAAATTTTTAAAAAAAAAAAAATATTTAAAAATTGTATTTTGAAGTATAATTTGGTGAAGGGTATATAAGATTCGGCACAGCCGAATATAGCTCTCATAATTGTTTTTTTTTTAAATTTTTAAGTCAAATTATGAATTTTTTTACATGTTTCTCCACATAATTAATGATAACTCCAAAACGGTTAGCCCTATATTATTAATATAAACTTGGAAATAAATGAAGATTTACATAGCCTTTAATCCGTTTATATATAGCGTTTCAATCGGCTTAGTAGTTTCGCAAGTTTAAGCAAAAAATATATTTTTTACGTGAAAATAACATTTTTTTTTGTTTTAAAAAAATCACGAAAAATCGAAAACGGCAGAAATTGTTCAGATTTGTTACTTTATCCTAAATCCACATATAAGAGCAATAAAATGAGATATCTACAATAAAAATTTATGGATTATTTTCGAATTTATTCACAATTAAGTGAATTCGCTCAATTTCACAAAATTTTAGTTTTTTGTTTGATATACATAAAATTGAATAGTTAATGTTCTTCTTTCGATTGACTGAATTCTGAAAACAATTTCCCCATACTATGTACAAAATTTCATATGTATATTACGTTTCAATCGGCTCAGTAGTTTCAGAGTTATATTAACAAATTGAAGCAAAAAATATATTTTTTACGTGAAACTAGCCAATATTTTTTGTTTTAAAAAAAATCATGAAAAATCGAAAACGTCAAAAATTGTTTAGATTTATTTATATAATAGGAGCAAAATGAAATATCGATCGTAAAAATCGGTGGACTCTTTTTTAATTTATTAACAATTACTATAAAGTATCAAAACTATCCCGAAAGAATCAATCACATCATGATCGTCATTTAAGTTTAGATCGTGAGCAGATCGTGCAGATTTCTTTAAATACTTTTGTTAAACAAAACTTATTATATCAAAATTCAAATTAAACATTCAAAGTCATCTCTAATCCGATAGCGGCGACATACATATTTCTCAATAAAATTCTCCACTTGGAAAAAATTGTTAAGATTCTTAGGCTTTGATAATTTTGTACAAATCATACAAATTATTTGCACTTTTGAATGTCAACATCATGAAGGTTGTGTTAATTAAAGTATTCTATTTAACACTGTCTCAGTGAGTATTTTTCCCTCGTATTTCTATTAATTATAAACATCAGCTTGTTTGTTTAAAGCAATTTTGAAATCACGCCATAAATTTTTCATCATCACACTACTACTGCCGCTGCAGCGCGCTGTGGCTGCAATGAGTTGTATTTAAATTATTCTTCGATAATAATCCCTGACTAAAACGAGAGATAAACATATTTTGCTTTTGAAATACATAAAGTACTTGAAAATGAACATAAACTCTTAGGAGGTTTATACATCATGGAAAAAATAAAAAAATCATAATAATGACGGCAATGTGGATGATGATGATGATGACGATGATAATGATAATAAGAGTGCAGTGGTATGGAAATGTGGCAGCAGTAGCAAATTTACGTAGTACATCATCTTAGCGACCAAGCAAGCAAGCGACCAACCAACCAACTGATAGTAAATTATATGTTTTTAAAAATGCAAAATACAAACTATTAGCAAATATTTGCCTAAAGTATATTTTGACATTTAGTGTTAATTTATGCAAAACTACAACAGCAACAACAACATCTAAGAGTTTTAAATGAAAATGAAACCAAAATGAATAAAAAAAAAGAAAAACAAACCATATACATGTTGCTGAAAAACTAAATTTTTCAACATTTGCATTTGCCAATGTTTTTTTGCCATTCGATTCCATAAAATCCTCTGAAGCTAAAAGCAAAAAAAATAGGAAAAAAAAGAAACAGTAGGTGAGAGTGTTTGTTACTATTTGCCACAAATGAAAACCAGTAATACCTGGCCTTAATGAAAAAAAAAACAAACAATTCCATGTTGTATGAAAAGAAAAATGTTCGGAAAAGCAACAAAAGTATTCATTGTTTTAAAGTGTGATTAAAATCTATGCAAATATAGAGTTTTAACTACATTGAAATTAAATATTTTCGCCGTTTGCTGCTATGAGTTTTGCAGAAATCAGTTAGTTAAACAAATAATAATAATAAAAAAAAAGATGTGGAAATATTTTGTTGGAGGTTAAAAAGGTGCAATTTGTTTTGAAAGCTTAAATTAATGATTGAGAAAGACAAAAAGATTTATATTTATCAAATAAAAAAAAAGAATAAGTAAGTGATGACATGAATGTCATTAATTAAATATTAACAAATTGAAGAGTAGATAAAAGGATTTGGAAATAAAACAGAATTTACGCAGAAATATGGATAATAATATATTCACTTATAAGTACTTTTCATTAAAAAGCGTTGTTTTCACTAACAAGTGAAAAATACTTGTAAAGACTTGTTACTCTATAACTATTGAGTTGATATCACAGCTACTTTTCTTCAAACAATAATTTTTTGTACGAAAACTTTTAAATTAACTCAGTTTTCCTACAATATCGATTTTCTGGTTTAACACTGAAAAATTATTATGACTCCAAAATTAGATAATATTGATCTTCAATATTTTCTCTCACGATTAATACAGTGTCTTCCCGGCTGAGATCTTTGTTAGGTATGATTTGTATAAAATTATCAAAGCTAAGAATCTCAACATTTTTCCAAGTGAAGATCACAGTGGGAAATTTATTGAGAAATAAGTCGTCGCTATCGGATTAGAGATGATTTTAAATGATTAATTTGAATTTTGGTATAATAATTAGTTTTGTTTAACAAAAGTATTTAAAGAAATCTGTACGATCTGCTCACGATCTAAACTTAAATGACGATCATGATTATTGACAAATATACTTTACTAGCGGACCGGCGAACTTCGCCTCTCCTTCAGACAAACTTTAGATTAAAACTCGTTTTTAGATTTTTCCAATTTTCCGAATTTTCCGGAAGAATTTTCCAAAATTTTCTTTCGTAAAAGCATTCTTCTCATAGTTTTACAGAAATCGGCTCAGCCGTTCTCATTTTAAGAATTACAATACTATATAAATGTTGCCCTTTTGTGAAAGGTCAACATTTTTTTCTTAAAACTTTTAAGTGCTCACATCTAGAATTCCTTTTAGTGTAAAGATACGATTGTAAAAGTTTTAGCTCAATCGGACTTTGCCTTCCCCTGCCTTACTTTGCACGTAGGATTTTCATTATCTTAAAAAAAAATCAAATATTTTTTGGTGTATACTCAATTTTGAGGCTCACTGTATATGGCTAATCAAACGTAATTATTTTTGTAATCATAATTCTGGCAAGAATAGAATAACGAATGCCTCCCAGATCGCCAGTATCTCCGTCTGAAACCCACTACCACCAATAGGAAGATGTAATAAGTATCCGAATCCTCAAAGAAAACGCCAACACAACCCATCTGAATATATCCTAGTAAAATATTAGGATAAATTCAGATGGATTCTAAAATCTACAATATGTCACTATATCAAAGAAGTAATTGAATTTCATCAATCAATCCTGGGAGAGTAAAACGAACTGTAATATTACCATATGGTCCCTGCTGGAAATTGTAGCTACTCGATGACTATTAGGTTTAGACAGGGGTAGTTCAATAAAAACTAGATTTTGTAAATGACACTTCGGACTTTTGTAGGATGTGTGAAGACGATGAAACGATCAAATGTATCACATCTAACTTCAGAGTATTCACATTTCCAACTTCAGAGTTTTAAAATGGAAAATTGTGACTTAAAAAGGCGGAATTTTTTCAAATTTATAGCTTTTATTTGTACAATATAATTTAATTCAAAGTATTGGCAATTGCTGGCTATGAACTTTTCCCATCTGTCTGGCAACATATGGATTTCGAGCCAAAAGAACTGTTCATCTTTTGAGGCCAAGAACGAATTAAGACAATATGGGATACTCTGTTCCAAATTGAAGGGTATTGCAAAAAGAGCACGGTCAGAGCCATATACTGGGTTAGGCAAAACCTCTCAACCACTTCATTCTAAACAGGTACTGCAACATGAGGCCGAGTGTTGTCATGATGGAATATTACGGATTCATGTTCAGTCCATGCTCGCTTCAAACGATTCAGTTGTATTCGGTACAAGTTTCTTGCGATGGTCTGGCCAGATAGGACCCTTTCGGTGCCACCAAATACAAAGCATTACCTTAGCGCCATGGCTACTTAGCTTTGGTGTCGATTCGACTGGTTGGCCGGGCTTCAAGTACGATTTCTTACGCTTTGAGATATCGTAATGGATTCATTTTTAATCGCAAGTAATGATTCGGTTCAAACATTATTTCGGACATGCAAAATCGTCTTTCAAGGTCTCTCGGTTTCAATTCATATGGTACCCGATTTCCCTGCATTTGGGTGAATCATGTTGCTCGTAAACGTTTTGAAATTGCTGATTAAGTAGCTTCCACTGAGTCTGCAAGTTCTTGTTGAGTTTGAAAACAATCTTCATGGAGTAATGCCTCCAATTCCGGGTCTTCAAACTTTTTGATGAATTGTCTAGGCAGATGAGACTACTGGCTGTAAACTGATGAATATTCTTTGTTTCTCTGGGGACATCAGAAACTGTGTATTTGCAATTTTAAAACTATTAAAACCACAAACTTTAGAGCTTATACGGTATTTAAATTTTTGGTAGACTTAGCCACTTTTCCTTATTTCCACAATCTAATAACCTAATGGTTTGGATCTTTTCAATTTTAAATTTCCTAGGCTTTCGTAGCTCTTTTAATTTAAACGTCCAATTTCCAAGACATATTGAAATATTTCCAAGTTACATCAGAATCATGACCACTTTTCATGTCATTTGCAAATCTTTTCTATCATTCGTAGTTCATTTATTCATAATCAATTTTTAAATTTATCAAATATTTAAAAATGTATATTGGATTTAAACTACATATATGCAAAAGTTTAATTTGAAAATCTTATGATATAAAAATTTAAATTGTTTCTTTTGGGCCAAATTCCAAGTAATTCATAAATTGTTCGTGGATCTTTTATTCGTATAATTTCCAGATCGTTCGTGGATCTTTCAGATGTCGAATTTCCAGATCGTTCGTGGATCTTTCAGATGTCGAATTTCCAGATCGTTCGTGGATCTTTCAGATGTCTAATTTCCAAAACACTTGTGATTATTTTATAAGTCCAATTTTCAAATAATTCAGTACATTTTTGGATATTTTACATGTCTAATTTCCAAATACATTTACAGATCTTTTATGAGTACAATTTCCAAATTAATGGATTTTTTACATGTCCAATTTCAAAATCATTCGTGGATCATTTACATGTCTAATTTCCAAAACACTTGCAGATCTTTTACAATTCCAATTTACAAATCATTCGTGGAACCTTTATATGCCCAATTTCCAAATAATTCATGGATCTTATATAAATCTGATTTCCAAACCATTCATGGATCTTTTATAAGTCCAATTTACAGATCATTCGTGGATCTTTTATATGTCTAATTTCCAAAACAGTTGCCGATATTTTATGAGCCCAATTTCCAAATCATTCGTGGATCTCTTATTCTTCTAATTTCCAAATCATTCGTGGATCTTTTACATGTCTAATTTCCAGAACACTTGTAGATCCTTTATAAGTCCAATTTCTAAATCGTTCTGCGATCTGATTTCTAAAACACCTGCAGATCTTTTATAAGTAAAATTTCCAATATATACGTCCATTTCCAAATCATTTGTGTATCTTTGGTATGGTCAATTAATGATGATGATGGGTCTTTTATATGTCCAAGTTCCAAAGCATTCATGAATGTTCCATATGTCCAATTACCAAATAATTTTTTGATCTTTCATATGTTCAATTTAATTTCCAAATGATTGGTGCATATTTTGTATGGCTTAATGATAGCAGAGTGTGAATTCCGGGAATTTTTGTTTCCTTCTTCTTCCTATTTTGTACTTATAATTATTGGAACTTTTGTTGTCCAATTTCCAAATTATTGGAGAGTCTTTTGTATTTTTAATTCAAATCATTGGTGGGACTTTTATATGTCCAAATTCCAAATCATTCATGTATGTTTCATGTGTCCAATTTGCAAATAATTGGTAAATATTCATACGTCCAATTCGAAATCGTTCGTGGTTCTTTTATATGTATAATTTCCAAATCTTTCGTGGATCTTTTAAATGACGATTTTCCAAATCATTCGCATGCTTTAATATCTTCAATTTCCAAATCAGTCGTTGGTCTTTTATATATCGAATTTCCAAATTATTTGCTGACTTTGCTATGTCCTATTTCCAAATTATTCTTGAATCTTTTGAATGACTTTATTATAGGAGAGTGTGAATTGGAAGAGTTTTTCTTTTCACCTTCATCCTATTTTCTACTACCATTTCCTATCTAAATTATAATTATCTTTTGTTCTTAATCCAATTATATTTTCATCACTTTTATCATCAGCGAAGGATAAAAGGATGTTCAGTTCGGCGAGTTTTTCTTCTAATTTCTGAGGATGATCTAATGATAAACGAAATTATCCGTTTTTGGAGTAAACTCTACCGGGGTTGGAATATAGCTTTCGTAACTATTCCTTAGCAACACATCTATAATGGAGGAATTGTTTGGCAACATTATTACATTTTTGTAATAATATTGCCTAAAGAGGAGTATGCAACACAATACAACATAAATAGCACCACTTTCTGTCACTTATGACCACTAAATATCTCTATATTTGGTTTCATTTGAATTGACTATATATACATACATATTTCTTCTTTAAGCCCTATTTGTTATCGTTATCTAAAAAAGATTTTTTTCACTTTCAGATTGCTTTCACATGCAACCTATTTTAACCTTTCTAAATCCAATAAAAGCCAAAGAAAAACAAAAAACAGCAATATTTACTCAACTCTCATGCATTTTACAGCAACAAATTCCATTAGTTTGCGTTCAAACAAACATCAGCTAACAAATAAAAATGCAAACAAAAAAAAAACATTTATACCAAAAATGAACAAAAAAAAAACAGGGGGAAAAGGAAAACATAGTTCAGCAATTTGCACACATGCACCCAGGGTGCTCCCATGTTAAGCCATCTCAGCCAAGCAAACAAACCGACAGTCCGTCTGTCCGTCAGCCAAAAACAGCCTACCAGTAACCAAATAACACAAGAAAAATATTTCATACATCTTATACACTTGGTGTGAGGCCAAAATGATGGAGCAAAAACGAAAAAGATTTTCCAAGATTTTTTTTTGGTTCGTTTTTGTTTCATTTGATTTTTTACTTTTAATATCATGCAATGCGGGAGAAAATTCCAAAGCGTTTAAATTTGCATGCGTGCAACATGAAGCGTGCAATTTTGTTTCCTTTTTTTTTTGTTGCCTACTTCTTGCTGCATTTCATACTTCAGCTGTACTTTTCTTTGGTCGCTATTTTCATTAATACAACTTACTTGTACTTGTACATGTTTGTGGGCTTGTTTGTAACTTTTATTATTGGAAAAATGTTTTAAAGCAGCATGCCTGCAGGTTACTTTAGTCAAATGCTGGAAACAGCAAAAACGCATAAGATATGCTGAAGGAAGAAAATGTAGAAGAGGAATATGAATAAAAACTGAAAATGAAAAATAGTAATATTATGCATCTAAATTTCATGGCAATGAGACGACATATCACCTAGTGAGCGTATGAGTGACTAGGTGAGTAAATAAGTGACTTCTATGATATTATATGTACCACAATGATAATTTATGGACACGCATAATGGTGGTGAAAGAAAGAACTTTGAGGATGAAGAAACCAACGGCTTTTGAAATACAAAAATAGGTTAAACGTGTCAAAGTAGTTAATTGGAGGACAGAAATTTATGTTTATGTGTGTGTCTGTGGCAAAATAAATAAACGGGTAATTAAATATGACTGTTTGTCGTTTATATTTAGATAGATAACAGTTTTGGAAAAACAATTATTTATAATAATTAGCACCAAATATTTAAAAGTTTTATTAACAGCTGCTCAATAAATATTCTTGTAATATATTTATAATTAGATTATTTATATCTTAGAAAAAAAAACACAGCCTAAATAAACTACTTCAAATATCTAATTTACAAATCATTCTTAGATCATTTAGTTATATCATTCGTGGATCTTTTATACATATGTCAAGTTTCCCAGTCATTCGTGAATCTTTTCTATGTAAAATGTTCACATCATATTCAAATTCTCAAATCAGTCTTAGATATTTTATATGCCCAATTTCCAAATAATTTATGGATCTTTCATATACGCAATTTCCAAATTATTTGTGGATATTTTATATGTCAAGTTTCCAAATCATTCCTTTTATTATATCCAATTTCCACATCACACGTGGATCTATTATATGTTCAATTTCCAAATCATTTATGGATATTTTTATACGTCCAATTTCAAAATCGGTTTTGGATTCTGATAATTTATGGACAAAATAAATATGTTCAATTTCCAAATCATTTATGGACTTTTTACATGTCCAAATGTTTAAACCATTCGTGGATTTTTTATATTTCGAATTCCTTAATCACTCGTCGATATTCTATATATCCAATCTCAGAACCATGTACAATTTTTCAGTCATTCGTGGATCTTTTACATGCGCAATTTCCAAATCATCTGTTAAATGTCCAATTTCCAAATCATTCGTTTATCTTTTTAATGTCGAATTTCCAAATCATTCTTGGATGTTTTATATGTCAAATTTCCGAATAATTCGTTGATCTTTCATATGTCCAATTTCCAACCCATTCGAGGATATTTTATATGTTAAATTTCCAAATAATTATTAGATCTTTTATGTGTCCAATTTCCAAATTAGTCGTGGATCTTTTATATGCCCAATTTTCAAAATGTTCGTGAATCTTTTATATGTCCAAATTCCAAATCTTTCTTATTTATTTTATATGTCCAATTTTCAAATCATTCGTGAATCTCTTATATCTAATTTCCAGATCATTAGTAGATATTTTAAATGTCTAATTTCCACAGCATTTGTAAATTTTTTATTTGTCTAATTGCCAAATCATTTGTTTATCAGTTATATGTCCAATTTCCAAATCATTCATGGATCTATAAGATGCCAAATAATTCCAAATAATTTGTGATTTTTTTATATGCTAAATTTCCAAATCATTCGTGGATAAATTATATGTCAAATTCTAAAATCATTCGTGGATGTTTTATATGAAAAAATTCCAAATCATTATTAGATCTTTCATGTCCAATTTCCAAATTATTAGTGGATATTTTATATGTCCAATTTGCAAAATATTTATTACCTTTTTATATATCCAAATTCCGAATCTTTCTTGAATATTTCATATGTCCAATTTGCAAATCATTCGTGAATCTATTACATCCAATTTCCAAATCATTCGTAGATCTTTTAGAAGTCTAATTTCCAAATCATTTGCTATTCTGTTATAAATTTCCAGGTCATTCGTGAATCTTCTAAATGTCTAATTTCCACAGCATTTGTAAATCTTTTATATGTTTAATTTCCTAATAATTCGTGGATCTTTCATATGTCAAATTTCCAAATCATTCGTGGATATTTTGTATGTCAAGTTTCCGAATAATCTTTTATGTGTCCAATTTCATGCTTGGATCTATTATATTTTAAATTTCCAAATCAATCATGGATCTATTTTACGTCCAATTTCCAAATCATTTCGGGAGTTTTAAGTGCCAAAATCATTCATCAATATTCTATATGTCCAATTTCTGAGTCATGTAAAATTTTCCAGTCGTGGGTCTTTTACATGTCCAATTTCCAAATCATGCGTGTATCTTTTACATGTAAAATTTCCAAACCATTTGTGCATCTTTTATATGTTTAATTTCCAAATTATTCGTGGATGATTTATATGTAAAATTTCCAAATCATTATTAGATCTTCTATGTGTCCAATATCCAAATTACTGTTGGATCTCTTGTATGTCCAATTTTCAAAATATTCGTGACTCTTTTATGTGTCCAAATTCCAAATCTTTCTTGGTTATTTTATATGTTCAATTTCCAAATCATTCCCGAATCTATTATGTCCAATTTTCAAATCATTCGTGAATCTATTGTAGGTTCAATTTCCAACTCATTCGTGGATCTTCATTTTTCAAATAATTAGTGGATATTTTAGATGTCAAATTCCATATATTTGCTGGATCTGTTGGATGTCTAATTTCCAAATCATTCATGAATCCTTTATATGTCCAAATTTCAAATATGTAATTCAAATATGTAATTCGTCTTCTAGATGTCTTATTTTCAAGTCACTAGTGGTCCTATAGCATGTTTCAAAATATCGAATGAAAGATTTCGTGCGCATTATAAGCGAAAGAAAACTGATTCGTTCACCTAAATATGAAACTAGAGGAACCAAGATCTTTTTTCTTTCGCATAAAATGCGAATGAAATCTTTCATTCGATATTGCGAAACAGGACACTAAGATTGAAAGGGTAAACGATTCTGGATTTCAGTAAAATCTTCAGTATATATTGAGCCAATGACTTCAAAATGCGGGATATACAAAGCATGGAATTTTTGTTTTTTTTTGGCTTCGAAAATTTAAAATTTTTTGCCAATCATCATATGCGGGATGTTTTGCTTTACTTCTTTAATTTCAAAAAACAAAAGAGCCGCTGAAGCACATTGATTGCTCACCACAGCTTATGGTGAATGTGTTCCATGTATTTCAAAGTGCGAGATATGGATTGTTCGGTTTAGAAGTGGTCATTTTGACAAGGAAGACAAATATCGCCAAGGCCAGCCAAAAAAATTTGAAGACAAAGAATTGCAGGCATTACTACATGAAAATTATTTTCAAACTCAACAAGAGTTTGAAAAATTATTGGGAGCTACTCAATCAGCAATTTCAAGACGTTTGCGAGCAGCAGTATTCATCCAAATGCATCCAAACGAATGGACGATTGAAAAAATAATTTTTGCACCGAATTATTACATGCGATTAAATATGGATCCATTACGATACCCCGAAACGTAAGATCGTATGTGAAATCTGGCCAACTAGCCGAATCGACACCAAAGCCAAATATCCATGGCGCTAAGGTAATTCTCTGTATTTGGTGGGAGCAAACTCTAGTGGATCTTTACTTCTTTAATTTGAAAAAAAACACTGCAGCTGAAACACACCGATTGCTCACCAAAGCTTATGGTGAATATGTTCCAACGGTTTCAATGTGCGACAGATAGTTTCTACGGTTGAGTATGAAACGGAAGACAAAGATCGCCCAGGCCTGCCAAAAAAGTTTATAGACCAAGAGGTAATACTCCATGAATATTGTTGTCAAACTCAACAAAAGCTACCTTGGAAGCTACTCAATTAGCAATTTCAAAGCGTTTGCAAGCAACATTATTCATCCAAAAACAGGTAAATCGGGTATCATACGAAAAAATGGATCCATTACGATAATCAGAAGCTTAGGATATTGTATGTGAATCTCGGAAACCACACCAAAACCAGATATCCATGGCGCTATGGTAACAAAAAGCGCATATCGATTATGAGCTTATTAAATCTGACCAGACCATCACAGGAACCTGTGAAATGATATCCATTCTTTTTTTCGTTATTTAGTTATTCAATATTTTTGTGTTGAGACACCGGTGTCCCCGTGGTCGTCAAAGGGTTAAAGAGATCATTGACCGAAAAAAAACCCAGAATATGCGGCCAGACATGAAACCGTAATATTCTATCATGACAACTCTCGCCCACATGTTGCAATACCTGCAATACTATATAGAATGAAGTGGTTGGGAAGTTTTGCCTCACCCGCCTTATTGTTCAGACCTTGACCCGTCCGAATACTTCACTTTGGAACAGAGTATCCTATATTGGCTTGATAAGTTCTTGGCCTCAAAAGATGAGAAGTTCTTTTAGGGCGAATCCATATGTTGCCAGAAATATGGGAAAAGGTCGTAGCTAACAATGGCCAATACTTTGAATTAATTTATATTGTGCAAATGTTTCAAAATAGAAGCTAAAAATTTGAAATAATAAAAAGTAGTAACTGGAACTATTAAATTTTCATTAGTATTCAGATTTATATAACGTGTAAATTAGATCTTTATTTTGTTTATATTTTCATTTTAATACACATGCTCACATTACCCAAACTTGACATCTACAATCCTTACAAAGTTGCAATGAACACACAATATTTTCCAAGGAAATTTCTTGCAAAATGTTAGCTCATATCATATCTCTAAACACAACATTAAACTCTTATTTCCTTTATTTGCTTAAGAAAAGCTTAACTAACGTCTTTGGAAATTAATAAAAAAGAATGAAATTAGTTTGCAGTAAATACGTCTAAGCCACAATACAAAACTCCAAAGATAAAACATTTATACATTTTTATAAAACAATTTTATTGGTTTATCTTTATTTAATATTTTAAGATTTATCTCATTAAATAATTCTTTCGTCGTTTTTCCAAAGCAACATTTTCATCAGCAGCAGCATCAGCATCGTCATCATGGCTAACAAATATAAAATATGTATATTTGCTCTGCGGTATGAAAAGGTGAATAGAACTGCAAGTGCTTAAATGTATTTGTGAAATCTTATGAATGTCCTCTCAAGTGTATCTGTTTTGTTTTTCATACGAATCATCATCATCTGTTGCAAGTATGTTTGGCTGAATGTGTGAGTTTAATTTTATTTGTCTTCTTTGTGATTTGTCTATTTAGTAAAAATGTTTGTGTGACTTGGTTGTGCCATGGTTGTTAAGTTCTTAAGATAGTGAATTTACACCTTTGCCGTTGATTAGTCATTGGTTTGATTTATTTTGACGCCTTATCAATTTCATTCAAAATTTATTGCAAATTTTACATAGTTTCTTTTCCTGCGTTTACAACTTGCACACATTTTATTTATTTTTTTTTTTGTTGTTTTGGTGGCCTTAGCATTTGCTTTTTATTCCACCACAATTCGTCTTTAGCTTGTTATTGTTGTTATTATTGTGTTAGTAGTATTTTACCCCATCTACAATGCAACAAAACTAGCAACCATCATCGTCATCATTCAAATATTACCCAGGTCTGTTGTAATTCTTTTATACCCAGGCCCAGGAATACACATACCAATGCTAGGTTTTGCTGTATTTTTTCATCTTTCATTTGTTGCTGACTGGTTGCATGGCTGGCATAAGTTGGTTGGTTGGTTTGTTTGAGTGTATGTTTGATGATGCAATAAGCATTTCATTGCGGCATTTTAAGTTTTATTCTCTGTTGCCTACTTGTAGTTCTTTTTTTGGTTTTTGACTATTTTTTTTGTTTCTCTCTATATTTCTGCCGCTGCTGGTGTGTCTGTGTGTGAAAAGGAGTTAAGATACTCATCCAATCCATTCAGCTTGTTTGAATTTTATTCTTGGTTCTTTCTTTTAAAATGAAAACAAAATAAAACAAGTAAGAAAGTATGGTCGGTCAAGCCCGACCATATAATACCCTACACCAAGTAAATGAGTAAAAATATTTTTCTTTTAAAATATCAATAATTTATATTCATGAGTGATTTTCGGAAGTGGGCCTTATATGGGAGCTATGACCAATTATGGACCGATCACCTTGAAATTAGGTCGTGTGATTTATGTCTATATTAAATTTAACTATGTTGAATTTTGTGTGTATACCAACATTTTTAAGCGATTTATGCACGTTAAAGTGATTTTCGGAAGCGGGTCTATATGGGAGCTATGACTAATTATGGACCGATCGTAACAAAATTTGGTGACATGAATTTTGTATATGTAAAACTTATTTGGAGCGAAATTTGTGTAGATACATAGATAAATTAAACATTTATGACCGATAAAGTCCAATTTCGAGGGGACTTTGTATGGGGGCTAGGTGAAATAATGGACCGATTTCAGCCAGTTTCAATAGGCTTGGTCCTTGGGCCAAAAAAGTAATATATACCAAATTTGATCGAAATATCTTCAAAATTGCGACCTGTACTCTGCGCACAAGGTTTACATGGACAGCCAGCCAGCCAGCCAGCCAGCCAGCCAGCCAGCCAGCCAGCCAACCAGACGGACGGACGGACGGACGGACGGACATCGTTTAATCGACTCAGAAAGTGATTCTAAGTCGATCGGTATACTTTAAGGTGGGTGTTAGACTAATATTTTTGGGCGTTACAAACATCTGCACAAACGCATAATACCCTCCCCACTATGGTGGTGTAGGGTATAAAAACAAACAAATAACAGCATCAACTAGAAAATAATTTCATCTGTTACTCTTTTTTAAACTTGTACAAACATAAATCTAAATTGTGTTTGCTGCAATGTGGTTTGCAGTGAATGTATTTAGAAAACTCGTAAAATTTTGATTTCAAGATCATGTAAAAAGTTCGATAAACAGCTCAAGGAGATATACTCCTTAATGCCTGCTTGATCAACCAGCCGATTATATGAAGATTATTAATTTCCTCGCCAACGAGAGACAGTGCTATAACAAGTATTCGGCAGTATTCCTCTTATTCTCATTAATGTACGCCCAAAATCCGGGTTTAAAGCTGATCTCCAAAGTACCTTTACATATAAATAAGAATGCTCTTTTACATATTCAGCCCAATTATGAATAAAAAATTCTGCGGGAGTTTGTTCCCCGGGAGTTTTTTCCCATTGCTTTTGAATAGGAAAAATGAGAAAAGGGAGAAAACTCCCGTGGAATTTTTATTCATAATTGGGCTGATTATCGTTTGAAGATTTATTTTTTTTTATTCGCCACAGTGCAAATTGAATGCTTTATTGGCACAATATTGCTGCTGCTCTGTGAAGCTTTCGTTTAACACGTGCCGATGACCTACCACACCTGCCCTGTCACCACGTTCATTTCTCTTGTTTTCATCTGCTTTTCTCACAATGTTTGAAACGATAATGGTTGTGTAGTTAAATTATCTCAAATGTTTGATGTGTGGTGCTTCTTGATCTGTCGTCTCAACTGCTTCATCTCTGCGTTTTCTCACTGCTACAGACTATCTTTGGCTTATATTCTTTTTTTGACACTCTACGGCTGTCTTGCTGTTGACTTTACTATTCTCACACCCATTGTCCCATCCCGAACGTCACGTTCGACCGCATTGCTGTATCCTTCCTACGTCTTCCAGATAAGCTTTAATGAAATAAGCTAAATTTGGAATAGGATTCATTTCTTCAGTAATAGGCACTCATATCTACCAAGATCCGAATTCAATCCGCCATTGGTTTCCTTTCTTCAGTGATAGACACACCTTTCCACCCAGATTCGAACTCAGTCCACCAATCAGATATACACAACATAAATGAGGAGCCGCAGAACAAAATATACTTTTTCGCATCTTATCAAAAATTGGTTTTTTGGTATTTTTATAATATTTGGGTTAAAATCTTCTAGAGTTAATCAAGTCAGCAAAATTTTGTAATGTTTTTACTAAGTAAATGGCTTCTAACATTGTAAAAGGGGACTGATGTGGCTTGTTCTGGTTGTGCCGTTCACTATTTAATTTATTGTTATGTAGCAGAAATTTAAAATTTCAAGAAATTGATTATTCTGCAACGATTTCTGGTTACCAGTCTCATATTCGACAACTCCCCAGGCCTATGTCGTATTAAAAATATAATTCAACCCTAAGGAAGTATTCAATCTGGAAAAGTGATTCTCCCAGACACTCTATGTGCCATTAGTTATGAATTATCCATATGTTCATCAACTCCTAAGAAATAAGCGGCAATCAATATCTGCAAAATTCCTTAATTCCAAGAATATCAGCATACAGAAGCCTGCTGTGATTAAGGAATTGTCTTTTCATAACTCATAAGATTGTGCACCTGCAGCCTTCTTTGGATAAGTCAATGTATCTATTTCTACCATAACAACTATTTTGCCAAGCATCCCGAAACGTGAAAGTTTAAGCATCTTACAGAGACGTTCGTTTATCTTGATAGGCAGTTAGACAGATAACATTTGATCTTAGCCAGTCTTAAATTTTCTTAATTCCCAGAACACTGATGTGTACAAAGATGTTCGATTATCTCAATAGGCAATTGAAAAGATTATATTTGATCACAGTCAGTCTCAAATTTTCTTAATTCCACTTGGAATCTTCTATGGAAAAGTCAATGGCTCTCCTTTTACCATGAAAACTATTTATGATCCAACATTCATTCATTCAATTGCGTATTACAACATAGAGGAATCACCGATATTAAACTTCTTTCCATTACATTACATACCTATTAGCATTTGGAGTATCAGCAGTAGACTTTTTACTCGTTCAAAAGCTCAACTTACTATAAGGAGTTCCGCGATCTCCATCCAGATGGACTATGCAAAATATTCCAAGTGACTGCAATAGCAACATCGTTGAAATAAGCAAATATAATTAAATCCCTTTTAGTCATATTTCTTAAAAATGGAGAGAAACCCAACCAGCGGATTCTAAATCCAAGAAAATAGTTCCCTATTAAAGATGAGATTTCATAACTGTGTAAATAATGCATTCGAAGTGATGTTGTTGATCGTTGATGTAATTACCAACAAAGACAGTTGACTCCATAATTCTCAGCTATTCTTTTACAGGATGGAGCAACAAATGGTATAGGATTGGTTAAGCTTGGATCATGCGATCTCTAAGTTTGTTATCTTCAAATCTAGTATCAATGGAATTACTTTGAAAAGCCTAATTTTTAAAGGATACTTAAGCCTTGACAAAGTCATGAGATTTAAAAACTTTAGTTCCTTCGAGGGTAAAATGCCTCAATAACCTTCTTAACCCATTGGATGTCATTTAGTTTGTAGCTCAATTTACTATTTAGAATGATTCTAAAGAGTTCCGCGAGTGCCAAAACAATTTTCAGATGACTAAATAGTTCTTTATAGAGAAAATACATTTGAACTACATTTAAACTTTGACAAAGTCCTTACAACTACATAATAACATTTGTTTCTTAGAGGAGTAATAATTTTGGATACTATGTTTTGATGTGAAGTGTATCCCTAAGAGAGGATCCTGCATCGAGCGAAACAAATTCCAGTGGGACGGGGCAAGGTCTGAACTATAAGGCGGGTGAGGCAAAACTTCCGAACCACATCTTTCTAAATAGTGTTGTCATGATGAAATATTACGGTTTCATGTCTGGCCGCATATTCTGGTCAATGCTTGCCTCAAACGTATATGTTGCGTTCTGTGATGGTGTGACCGGATTTCTGTTATAATAGATAGGAACCGTTTGGTCCCACCAAATGCAGAGCATTACCTTAGCGGCATGGATATTTGGCTTTGGTGTCGATTCAACTGGTTGGCCGACTTCACACACTATCTCTTATGCTTTGGGTTATCGCAAGTAATGATTCGTTGTAAAAATAATTTTCTTTTACAGTGTTCAAGCATTTTATCGGACATGCAAAATCCTCTTTCAAAGTCTCTCGGCTTCAATTCGTTTGCTACCCAATTTCCCTTCTTATGGAATAATCCTGCTGCTGCTGATTGAGTAACTCTCAATGATTTTGTAAGCTCTTGATGAGTTTGACAACAATCTTCATGGAGTAATGCCTCCAATTCTTGGTCTTCAAACTTTTTTGAATGGCCTGGGCCATTTTTTGTCAAAATCAGCACTACTGAACCGCATAAACCATCACACGTTGAAGCTGATGGAACACATTCACCATAAGCTTTGGTAAGCTATCGGCTTCAGCGGCACTTTTTTTCAAGGAAGTAAGCAAAACTTCCCACATATGACGTTTTTTTGGTACAAAATTAGACTCTCAGCATCTCATGTACAAGATATATCTATAAAGGGCATGGAATAAGTAAAAGTTGATCGTATATATGTTTAAATTCGATGTCTCCAAAACTGGTATCAATAGAAAATGTCTTCCTTAGAAATATGTGATTTCCAAAACAGCAACATTGAGAACGTTACAAGAATTCAAAACATTACCATTGCAAGAATTAGCATAAACATTACCTGGAGTACTATGATAAGTTTGGGATTATATGCTCCTACAACCGTGATCTTTCCTACGAAATCCTTTAACCTGCTTTTCTATTATTATATTCTCACATATGGTACTCATTTTAAATCCCTATAAAGCCAAGTTACATTCCATCCCCTTAAATCGTCATTTAATTGCAGCAAAAATAAAATAAAATGTTAATTGTTGCTACAATCAGTCAGTCATCCTTCCCTACAATCCACTGTATAACAATTGTTTAATTTCTTTATATTTATGCCCGCCCGTATTAACCCATACGAGAGTTTATGTGTGTGAGAAGATGTGTATGAATTTTAAAATTTCAGCTTCTCTTGTTATTTTTGCTGTTTAATTTTCATTCAATTCAAGATTTATTCCTGCTGTTGCTGTTGATGAACTTGTACAACAACAAATTTGTGTTGTTATTGTTGTAATGTATGTGATCTTCTTCTTTTTTGTTCTTGCTTTTTTTTAAATTAAAGTTATGCCCTGTTTTAGATCTTGCTGCACGCTTACAAATCAAATTTATGACTCGCAATATCTAGTGGACGGACGAAGTAGGAAAGACAGACATACTGAACTAAACAGATGAGTGGATGGAGGGAGGGAGAGAGGGACGTGTAACAGAAATATACCAAAAGATCATCATCAGCAACAAAATAATATAAAAACACAAGATGATACTGATTTCTTTCAATTCTTCTCAAAGATTCTCCTGTTTCTCCATTTGTTTGCTGAGCTGTGTGTGATGTTCGGTTTGTTGGCCGTTGTTGTTCTTCAAGTGGCTGCCGAGTTTAGAGGAATTTGAAATGAAATTAAAGAAATGCAATTTAAAAATTAAAATGTTATTAAATGAAGTTGTATATAAATTTTTCTTTTGTACCAGTGCATAGATTAAGACTAGAAATTAAAAATGAAGAAAAAAACGGGAAATTAAAAATGGTTTAAAGGAATTTAGAAAATCCAAGTAAATTGTACCACAGATCTCAAGACGAATCTCTTTGCTCTACATATCGCACTCGTTCAACAATACTGTATTAACTCAACATTTTTTAAAAATTCACTTTTTGCAAGAAATCAACTAACAACATCAGTATCTATTTACTGTAAAAATTTCAACGTATTTCGATTACTCTTTCATCTCGAAAATCACATTTGAGACCATTTTCGTGATAATTAGTGACTACCATATATCAACAAAAAGGTATTATTTTGAGTTAGTACAAAAATTTAAATAGAAATACATCGTATATTTTCATAAAAAAATTTATTATTTTGAATTGAGCCTTTATTCAAGTTAAAAATAATCAAATTGTTTTATTGAAATTTGGTTGTATTTTGAGTTGATACTGTTTTGTTGATAAAATAATACAAAAAAATATCGAGAAGTTTCAGAAAAATGGTATTAACTCAAAAAATTGATTTATTTTGCAGTAATTGCAAAAATTTTAAAGAAAAACAATGTAAATATATTTTCAAATGGAATTTGCTTAATATGATGTATTCGGATTTTCAAATTCTCTTAAAATGTGATCACAAACAGTTTTTGCCCTCTACTGAACATTTTAAAATTTTGAGTTAATACAGTATTTTTGAACGAGTGCGATATATACGTTTTTTTTTGTTTTAATCAAATTTAAACATTAATTGGATTTAATGTTTTAGATCTTTACAATCTTTAAACAAACTTAAGATTAAACTAAACAATATTAAAATAAAGTAAACAAAACTTTACAAAATTACAAGAAACCGGAAACCGTTTGTAATTTCGACATTTTTCATTTGCGACCCCACAAAGTATATATTTCCTGGATCGTTGTAGATAGCGAAGTCGATATATCCATGTCCGTCTGTTGAAATCAACTTTCAGTAGCCCCCAAATAACTTACATACATGGTTCATTAGGGTGGCCCTTAATAAACGAAAGTTGGATTTTGGTCATTCTCACCCCCCAGTTTGGTGAACATTAGTAAAAAAATCATCCTGAAAAAATTTTAGGTAAACCTATTCATAATATTATAGTCCAGTAATTCTAAATATACTCTGAAAGTTTTATTAAAATTGGAAAACGTTAAATCTTAAATCGTGAATGTCAAATGTCAAATTTTTCAAAATTTGAAATTTCTATTTTAAAGATACAGAAATGTTATTTATTTTTGGGCCGATTTTGATGAAACTTAAGACAAATATAACATAAACTCTAGGGTTTATAATAACAGCACAAGAATGGAAATTAACGTTTAATGGCACTTGGGGTTAAAATGACCCCAAACTTTTAAAGTCATAATTTTTTTATGGTTTTAGTAGTTTGGGATTATTTTAACCCCAAGTGCTATATAGGGTTAATTTTAATTTTTCTGCTGTTTTTGTAAATACTAGGCTTTGTGTTATATTTTTGTTAAGTTTCATTAAAATCGCTCCAAAAATATACCACATTACGATATCTTTCCATGAGAAATTCCAAATATTGAAAAATTTGACCTTTGACCTTCACGATTTATGGTTTAACGTTTTCCAATTTTAGTAGAGCTTTCAGGGTATATTTAGAATTATCTGGACTATAATATTTTTAATAGGTTTTACTTAAAATTTATAACAGTAAGGAAATAGAGCTCATTGGCAAAAAAAATTACCAAATAATTGTTTTTTCTCGAAAATTTCGAAATTTAAATCGCAGGTACGTTATAAGAGTTATTTTCATATTTTTATTCCCTATTATATTATCAATAAATCCTAATGAGATTGTCAAAAAATTCTGAAATTTGTTTAACAAAATTTTTAAAAATTTGAAAATGGAGTTTTGAAACTACCGTTAAAAAATTTAATTTTTTTGGTCATACCTGCGAATAGGTTAACGGTATCCTACGAAGCCAAAAACTCATATACAAGTAAATATGAATAAATTTTAAGTAAAAATGAGCTTTTATTTTAACATTTATCTAGTTGCCTGAGACACATTAATGGCCTGGCGAATTTTTAATACCTTTAACATTTTTTGACCAATTTCTGTTTTTTATGTCTCATTAGAACGACAACTACGTACACATTTCTAGTCTTTATATTAAATTGCAAAAGTAATTTTTTAATGGCAAAATTTTTACAAAACCTGAAAAAAATGCATTTTTTCCCGTTGTAAATGCATCTCAAAACTTCAGAGGGCTTGCGGCACGGCACGTCTTAACCCCAACCGATTTACCTAAATTTTTTTCAGGATGATTTTTTTACTAATGTTCACCAAACTGGGGGTGAGAATTGCCAAAATCCAACTTTCGTTAATTAAGGGCCACCCTAATGGTTCAAACATCAATATATTGGGAATTCTTCCGGCTCGGTTGCTCGACAAAATCGGCCAACAAATGGCTGAGATATAAGGAAAAATCGTGACAACCTAGATTTTTGACTTAGTTTTGATCTATATCTGGATTACTAAGTCATTAATATAGACAATATGTATATCTAATGATAGATATTTCAAAGTCTATTGCAACGATGTATATAAGGCTATAGTAAGTTGGACTACAATGGGTCAAAATCGGAAAAAATCAAGAAATAAAATTTTAATAAAAATTTTAAAAACATATTTAAAAAAAATATTTTAAAGAATAATTTGGTAAAGGGTATATAAGATTTATAAGCAGAATTTAGCTCTCTTACTTGTTAAGAATTAAAATATTGATAGAATCCTTTTTTCAAAAATATGGGAATAAAAAATCTTAGCTGATTTTTTTGGAAAATTTTAATTTTTAAAATGCAATACAACTTTTATTAATGAATCGTTTTTGATGAAATTTTAAATTTATATAGAAATTTTTAATCAAAATTAAAAAGTGAAAAAGAAAATATCAGTATTTTCTTTGACAATCCCACAATTTCCAAAAAACTTTTAAAAAATGACAAAAATTTTATTTTTTTGGATTTTTGACTCTGTTGACGGTGCCGGGGCTCGGGATATAAATTCCCTTCGCAGAATATTTCAGAACATATTGGTTCATACAAAAGAGGTTTCAATTACTTGAAAGCTGCTATGCGAATAGCGAAAATTTGGCATAAAGTTGAAATTTACATCAAAAATAGCTCTACTTCGGAAGGCTCTTGACCTAGCAGAAATACAAATTTTGAAATTATTTTTTTCTGTAGTATTTCTCAAAATGTTATCTTTAAGAAATATATAAACATATTAGTCATTTTGTTTTTATTTTCTGTATAACTAAACATTAACCAAAATATTTTTTTTGAAAAAATTTTTTAATTTAAATACTCATAACTTTTGAGGAATAAAATATTTCAAAATCAATACTAAGATTTTGAAATATTTTATTCCTAAAATATGTATTTGTTGTTAATTCAAAAGTATATATTTAAAAACAATCGGGAGTGATTTGGATCCACTATTAGCAAAAATCCAGACAATTTTCAAATGGGAATATCTCGTAAACTATAAGCGATAACATATAATTATAGCCATGTCTTTTATAGCCCTATTGTTGCTTCAACAAGAGCTTGCAACATCATTGGGAGTTACTCAATCATCATTTTCAAAATGTTTGCAAGCAGTAGGTAGGATTCATCCAAAAGCAGGGAAATTGAAGCCGAGAGACCTTGAAAGAAATGCTGCTTGAAGAAAAATAAAATAATTTTTGCACTGAATCATTACTTGCTATGAAAAATGGATACATTAAGGTATCTTATATCCATGGCGCTAAGGTAATGCTCTGTATTTGGTAATATCTATTATGAGCTGCTGAAATCTGACCAGACCATCACAGCAAATCTGTAGCAAACGCAACTGATTCGTTTGAAGCGAACATAGGACGACCAGAATATTAAACCGTAATATTCCATCATTACAACGCTTCGGCAATACTTGTTAAAAACTATTTAGACTGAAGTGGCTGGGAAGTTTTGGCGACTACTATTTGTCTCGATCGATGCAGAACGCTCCTTTTTGGGATACGCTTTACTTTAGAACAGAGTATCCGATATTGGTTTGATTCGTTTTTAAATTTATATTGTTACGAAATTGTACTTGAATTCAAATATAACGATTTTAACGGCTTTTTAAGTTGCATAATGCTATTTGAAAGCAGTGCCTCTCAAACTGCAACATATCTGTGGGCATTAATAACATTAAATAAAAGCTTTGAGTTGATCATTGATCGTAAGTATGGAAACGCTGAATGTTTGCTAGCTTTGACAGTTAAAGAACATAGTAGAAAGTTCACCAGAGATGGCGTATGCTCTAGGCTTCGAATATACGAACTTTGACAGTTAAAGAGCAATCTAGAGTGCAGATGACAGTGTTATAAATAGTGGCAGAGGTTGCAGTCGTTAGTGAGTTGATCAGAGACGCTATTCGAATAAACATCAACTGAGTACCTTAAAATGTGCTGTATTTTTCAAGTGAATTCGTGTACATTATAAAGTGTGTCTGTATTTCTGCGAATTTATAAACGTGTATAAAAAACACTGAGTGACTATTTAATTCTGTTGTTGTACATTTTAAATAAATAAATAAAGAGTTGTTACAATTTTCAAACTACTAAACGGCTTTTATTTGCAATCAAAAGTATCCGGTTTATTTAAAGGAAATAAACCAACGTTTTGAAAAGGTTAAAACGTAACAATATTGTAAAAATATTTCAAAATAAAAGCTAAACATTTCAAAAAAGTCTTAAAATAATATGATTTCATTGGATCTTAAATATGATCGATTTGAATCATAATATGATTACTTCAGAACATATTAAGACAATGATATTACAACTATATTGAATCATAATATGATATTTGAGGATACTTATAATGATCACAACATGTTTGGACTAAAATCTTAACATAATATAATTCTTGTAGATCATTTTTAACACAATCATGTTTTTTTTTCTGCGTGTATTTCATAAAAAAATTCTTTCGATTACATAAAGTTTTAAATGTTTAAAATTTCTTATAAAACATAAATTTTGTTTAATTAAATAACAAAAAATAAAACCTGCTGATTGTTGTCTACATAGAAATAAATAAATATATAAATCTAAACTTAATTATTTGCCTAACAATTTTAATGATTTCGTTTCACAAAAATTAATTATTAACATTTTTTAAAATATTGACACATTATGTTGAATTTTCTTATTTTCCGTCAGCTGTTGTTGTTTTTCAATGAATTTTAACTAAAATTTTGTTATTTTTTAGTTTTGCCAAACATGTTTGAAATTTATTAACCATTAAACATCAATTAATCACTTTAATGTTTTCGTATGAGAGTCTGTTTAAAATTATTTATTTTATAGTATTGAATTTTGTCTCCTTTTTTGGTTAATTTTGTGATTTTATTTTCAATATTTTTTTGGAAATTTATTTTTGTTTTTTTTCCTTTTCATTTCAGTTTATAAATGCAACATGTTGTTTATGCCAGTTTATATGTTCAATACAAACCAAACCAAAACCAACAAATAAAAAATCCATGTGAGTACATTAAAATTTATGTATGTCTGTACTTTTTTTTCTCTCCTTTTTTTGGTGTAATTTTTTTTTTCTTCTTGCCTTAAAGTTGCAGGGAAAAAAATAAATTTTTTGGCAAGTCTATTTCTTATTTTCATGTTTCGTCTTAAATTGAGCTGAATTAGTGTGATTGTGAGTGAGAGAGTTAGTGAGTGAGGGAAGTAAGGGGAGGGGAAAGCCAGGGGTCTGGAGACAGTCAGACAGTTACTGAGGAGGGTTTGTTTTTTTTCAAGAGAAACCGAAAGTGTTATGTTTAATGTGTTAAATGTCTGTTACAAGAGGTTATGTAAAATATAGCTTGTAACAGTAATAAATAATAACAATTTAAATTATATTTAACATTTACAACAAAAAATTTTGTTTCGTTTTTTTTTTACTGATCGTACGTATTTTTCGTACATATTTATACAAGTATTATTGGCGGAGAAGCAAAAAAAAAATGTCTCAGCTATAATGAAAAATGATTATGGTTTAAGCAAAAGGGATTAACAGGCAAATTTTCAAAACTGAAAATGTTTATCATTAGAAAAAAGTGGAAATTTAATTGCTCCTATAACATTTTGGTTTCTCTTAAAAGACTGTCCCATAAAGCCAGCTTTTTTATGAATATAACACGAATACTACTCTCCGTATTTCGAACAGCGGCTATTTCATAGTTAAGATTTTGGACATTATATCCCATGGTTTAACATCATCCTTCTAAAGGGTCTTACAATAGGGAGTTCCGAACTATGCCATTTAATAGCAGCCATATTGTTGAAGCTACATCTGTCGAATTGTCAGTCATTTATTCAGTTTGTTTTTCCAAATCCACATGGACGGATATAGCGTTTAACAAAAAGTGAAAATTATAAAATTGTGTTATCAAAATTGGTGTTCTATTCGGGCAAATTTTCGAGCACTTCGTCCATTTAACGGTCGGCCCATTTCTAGATGAATAAGTACGACAACAAACAAAATGGTCTAATTTGAGACTATACCAATCCACAAGACCGTTCAATACATACCTAAAAATTAGTATAACTTCATCTGGAAAAGTTTAAAAGTGACCTCAGAAACTATATCACAGTTAGTCTCAATTTATAGCCTTGAATCATATAAATTTTTCAGGATACTATTTAAATAGTGGCAGTTATACCCTTTTAACACTCTTCCTCTTTATAAATATTGACTGTTTGTATGTTGATCACTTCTTTATATACCCTTCACCATGTAGGGTCTATATAAGTCACTCATTCCGTTTGTAATGTTTACAATATTAATTTATATTAAATAGAACTAAGCTTTCTTTTGAAGAAAAAATAATAAAACAAGTAAGAGAGCTATCTTATATATCCTTCACCAAATTATACTTGAAAATACAAATTTTAAATATTTTTAGGTAAACAAAATTTATTTTTTTCCAAAGTTGTTTATTTTATTTTTTAGAAAAATTTTTTTTTTTCGAATTGTTATTTAAATTTTTTAATATTAAATTTTTTTTTAAATTTTAAAAACCATTTTTTGATTTTTTAAATTTCTTTTTTTGGCGAAAAAAAATTCGGTTTAAAAAATATTTTTTCCGATTTTGACACATTGTAGGTCCAACTTACTATGGATTATATACGTCGTTGCAAAGGTCTTTCATTAGATATCCATATTGTCTATATTAATGACTTAGTAATCCAAATATAGGTCAAAACAAGTAAGAAAGAATGGTCGGTCGGTCAAGCCCGACCATATAATACCCTACACTAAGTAAAAGAGCAAAAACATTTTTCTTTTAAAATTTCAATAATTTATATTTTTGAGTGATTTTCGGAAGTGGGCCTTATATGGGGGCTATGACCAATTATGGACCGATCACCATGAAATTAGGTCGAGTGATTTATGTCTCTATGAAAATTTACTATGTTGAATTTTGTGAGTATACCAACATTTTTAAGCGAATTATGCACGTTAAAGTGATTTTCGGAAGCGGGTCTATATGGGAGCTATGACTAATTATGGACCGATCGTAACAAAATTTAGTGACATGAATTTTGTATATATAAAACTTATTTGGAACGCAATTTGTGACGGATAAAGTCCAATTTCGGAAGGACATTTGTATGGGGGCTAGGTGAAATAATGGACCGATTTCAGCCAGTTTCAATAGGCTTGGTTCTTGGGCCGAAAAAATAATATGTACCAAATTTGATCGAAATATCTTCCAAATTGCGACCTGTACTCTGCGTACAAGGTTTACATGGCCAGCCAGCCAGCCAACCAGACGGACGGACATCGTCTAATCGACTCAGAAAGTGATTCTAAGTCGATCGGTATACTTTAAGGTGGGTGTTAGACTAATATTTTTGGGCGTTACAAACATCTGCACAAACGCATAATACCCTCCCCACTAAGGTGGTGTAGGGTATAAACAGGTCAAAAATAGAGGTTGTCCTTGTTTTTTCCTTATATCTCAGCCATTTTTGGACCGATTTTGCTGATTTTAAATACGAAGCTTCTCGAAAGCATGTCTGACAGAATTATTGAAGATTTGGATCCCGAAGATATGCGGGATCTTCAGAAAACTGATTTCAACAGACAGGCGGAAATGGCTTAATCGACTCCGCTATTATAAGGATCCAGAATATACATATATACTTTATAGGGTCGGAAAATTATATTGTGGAAATTACAAACGGAATGACAAACTTATATATACCCTTCTCACGAAGGTAAAAAGGGTACATTTTGAAAAAAAAATTGATTATGCAAAAAAACTCAAAAACCATTTATTTTGGTAGATATTAGGGTATTCATTCGACTAATGATCGTTCGATTAATCGAATAATTTCTTACGAATAATTACTCGAACAATTTAAAAATGGCAATTTTCGAATAACGAATAATTCGAACAATTTTATGTAGAATAATCGAATAAAACGAATAAATGTTCATATTTATTTAAATTTATTAAATTGCTTAAAATTTTTTATAATTCCAATAACTAAAATAACTAAAGACAATGGGACTTTCGATCACTGTAGATGAATGTTTCGATAGCTCCTTCTATAAATATATAAATATTACTGCAAGAAGTTACAATTCTAAAAACAAATCTTTCAAAATTTTTAACATAGGACTTGAAACAATCAAAATAAATGGTACGGAATAAAATATTTGTTATTTAGCTGGCGAAATATTAGAAGAATCGCAATTAATAATCAAAATATTAACTTAGATTAAAGTGGAGTTGAATGTGATGGAGAATGTCGTCGAAAGTGATATTAAGGATGTCATTTATAATGACTACATTGAAATAGATGAAGGCTATGATCTTAAAACATATGTATATAAGTGATGTTATTATCCGCGTACGTAAGTGTTGCAAAATATTTAATAAATGGAATGATAAACAGAAATATTGCAAACTAACGTTTTGTTGCAAGAGTTCGTCATATACATGATTTTGAACATCTTTGACTGACTTCAAATTAGCCACATTCACTGACAATGATATCAAACTTTGAACAGATTCCCTTTATTGTGTAATTCCCCAAGACCACTTTATTAAGCAATGATTTGGCAACGTTGATAGAGCTTGATGTATAATACAATATGTTATAAATAATTTAGAAATAGTGAATAATTAATTTACTAAAGAATTATTTACTCAATTTAAAATCCGAATTAATGAACGACATAACATAGTTTTTAATACGTTTATATTGTATTTGAATTCAGGATAATGTTCAACTAGCTCAAATTTTTTAAAGCATATCTGCAAAACGGAAACTAAAGGGTTTGCTAGTCAATTGCTTTGTAGATTGTTCGGGAGTTAATCTGATCAGAATATTTCTGTTGAAAATTTAATGATGGACTTTGTTTCGAATGTTTTTTAACATTATCAATACTTGAGTTTTTAACATTAACGTTATTTTTTGTTTTCTTTAACAATAAAATATTAAAAAAGCAACATCAAAACTTCATTCTTTAATTTTTTAAAAAAATTTAAATTATTCGAATAATTCGATTAACTTTAAACATGTGATCGAATTATTCGAACAAGTTAAAATCTCTTATTCGAATTATTCGTTTTATTCGAACAAGAGAAAAATCGAATAATTCGAATACCCTAGTAGATATCGCACTCGAATCCCACTAAGCGACCAAAAAGCTCTTAAAGGAAAAGCTCTTTTAAAAAAATACCTATGTTTGGCCAAAATTTTCACCCATTTAACTCAGAGAGTTCTTGACCGATCTTGTTGAAAAATTGTGTCTGAATTACTATCCAATAGGACTAGCCTTGATGCAAATCATCCCGATCGGAAGACATCGGTTTCAAAAGTTGGTTCACGGTGCGTCCGCCTGCAAACTTTCCGATCTACCGATCCAAAAATAGCTAAGTTATCAACAAAATCATGAGACAGCCATTTATCAGTAATACTTACTGGAAAAAGTAATTCAAAGCGTTTCCAAAACCGATTCTTTACAAAAAAATCTATTTTTCATAACAAAACCGAAAAAACTCATTTTTTAAAAAAAGTTTTGCACCAAAAAATTGTTTGAAAAAAAATCAACTTTTTTATTTCTTACCAAAAAATGTATTTCCCCAGCAAAAACTTTGCTTACCTAGTAAGCCTGCAAGTATAATTGGAGCAAAGCGATAACTACTTATTATTTGACTGAAACACTACTTACCGTTGTTCGAGATTTTTAAAAAATTCAGGGGTCAAGCTTACAAATGTACTTACAATCAGTTGAGAAATAAGTAGTAAATTTACAACAAGAATATGTAGCTAAAAAAAAAACACAAAAAATATTGCCTTGTGTGGGAATCGAACAGTCACATTATTTGCTTGTGTTTGATAGTCAAGCTGCTAACTCACTAACTCCATGTACGAGTTTTTAACATCGACATATAAATGAATATGATATGAACAAAAAAATTAATGGCTTTGACAGGTGGCGAACCAATAACCTCCCGTTTTCCAGTCAAACACACTAGATAGCTGTGCTAAATGCAAAAGTTCATTACCAGCCTGTATAAAAATAAGTACTTATTCTAGTAAATAAAATAATGTGCTGGGTAACCACCACTCCTTACAAAAGAATGCATGAAATAACTAGTTGTCATTAAAAAAATTCACAAAATTTTTGCTGGGTCTATACCCTTCACCATTAGTGAAAAGTCAAAAAGTAAGTCAAATTTGCAAAAACCGATTCGTTACCCAAAAATTGATTTTTCATCACAAAAATGAAAAAAATCGTCTGAAACTTTGCACCACAAAACTAATTTCTTACCAAACAATTTATTTGTAATGACATTTCTGCATTTTTTTTCATTAAAAAAAAAATTATTTTAACAAAATTTTTGATTTTTTTTAGAAAAAAATTTTAAAGTTTACTTTGGTGAATGGTATATAAGATTCGGCATAGCTGATTATAACACTTGCTTAATATAAGACCAATTTTATTTTATAAAACCTTTAAAAGCAAATATCAAAAATTGTCAAAAAACCGATTTCTCACCAAAAAGCCAAGATTGTCTATCGTTACCTTTAAGCTACCGGTAATCCTAAAAACCCTTTCAGCTCAACTACCGTTACCGTTAGGCTCCCGTTACCCCAATTACTGTTATAAAAATAAATATTTTTGATTTAAATTTATTGAAACTTTGTCAACATATTGTTACGAAATTGTACTTGAATTCAAATATAACGATTTTAAGGGCTGATTTAAAAGTAGCATAATGCTTTCAAATAACAGTGCTGTAATAGCAAACTGTAACATATCTGTGGGCATTATTAAATAAAAGCTTTCAGTTGATTTGATCGTAAGTTGGCAACGCTGTATTCGAATTCGAATATTCAGTTAAAGAACATTGTAGAAAGATGGCGTATGTATTAGTAAGATCTAGAATATTCGAATTTTGACAGTTAAAGAACAATCTAGAGTGCAGATGGCGGTGTTATAAATAGTGGCAGAGGTTGGAGTCGTGAGTCAGTTTATCAGAGACGCTATTTGAATAAAAATCAACTGAGTGCCTTAAAGTGTGCTGTATTTTTCAAGTGAATTCGTATACATTATAAAGTGTCTGTATTTCTGAGAAGTTATAAACGTGTATAAAAAAACACTGAGTAACTATTTAATTCTATTGTTGTACATTTTAATAAATAAAGAGTTATTACAATTTTCAAACTACTAAACTTCTTTTATTTGCAATCAAAAGTATCCGGTTTATTTAAAGGAAATAAACGAAACGTTTTGAAAAGTTTAAAACGTAACAATATTTTAAATTTTTTTTCAATTTTATTAAGAATTAAATTCAGGATGAAATTACAGTTATCATTAAAATGCCGTTGCCACTAAGCTACCGTTACCGAAATAACTGTAGTTACCGTTACCTAAAGAATCCAAGTTAGTGTTATCGCTACGGTTGTTTTACTACCAAACCAAATTTTCCCCAAAATTTCAATCACTCACCGTAAAATTTTTTTAACTTAAAAATGGGTTTTCATCAAAAATAAATTTTTTACATGGATTATTTAGAAAAACTTGAAAAGTAAACTTCAAACTGTAATCTGTAATTACTCAAAAAATCTTGGTTACTAAATTGGCTTTAGTAAAAATTAAAATTAATTATTGAACCATAATCTACGTTGAAGGGTATATAAGATTCGTTAAAACCTAATATATCACTCTAACTTGTTATTTATTATTTTTTTTTTTTTTGATTTTTTCGTTTCAAATAATTTTCTGTGATATCTGATTTTTATTTGAGATTTGGTGCCTCTGTGTATTTAGTTGTTCAATTTATTTTATACTCGTGTGTACATTTTTTCTTTTATTTTTTATTTCTTCTTGTATTTTAAAGATTTCTTTAAAAATTTTACATGACATTGTTATTATTACCTTTCAATGTTTGTTGTCTGTATAAATTTAGCAATTTTTATAGCCTTTAACCATAATTTTATTTTCATGCTACTTGATTTTTTGTTTCTGTATTTTCTGCCAAACGATTCTTAGGTTATACACTGTCAGTATGTGTTGCAAGTTCTCCTGTGCGTTTGTGTTGCAAGTAGTGATTGCTTGTTATGTGTGTGTATATTAAATATTTTGGTTTAACATCGAGAGCAGCAACAAAAAAAAAACAGAAAAAAATTGGCAACAATTTTAAACTGTTTTCAAGCTTAATTTACTTAAATTACTATTGACAGCCTATTTAACATATACATATCAGCAGTTTATGTATAATCGGCATACGAAATACCTAATCAGCCAGCCAGGCATTTTGAGTAGAATCTTATTTGTAATATAATGAGCTAAATTTAAATGATGTTTCAACAAACAGCAAACAACCAACATCTAAAGGGCCTGCTCTGCCTTGGCTGACTTGACTGGCTTTAAACGAATATTTATGCAATTAAAATGATGGCACAACGATTTAAATGCCAATAAAGATTTTCAGCTGTTAACAATTTATTTGCATTGTTGAGAAGGGACCCAACCAATCAGCAGGGACTTAAGGATAAGTACTTTGAGGTAGAATATAATATTGAAGTATTTGTTAAGTGATTATTTCTAATAGAGTGTACAAAAACTATGTGAAAAAATAGATTAACCATATGTTTGTTTCAGTAGAATTATTACAAGCTCTGTATGTTATTAACAAATAATTGTCATTCATTTGACCTGGGGCGAATTGGCGCATTAGTGATTAAATAGCTCTCGTACCGAAAAATGAATTCAATATCGATATTATAATAAAATGTATTTAGTTTCTAGCTCAATATAGTAATGACATAATCTTATTTACATATATCCTTGACTTCTACTCAAAATTGTCAAGATAAGACTTTATTTAGATGACAATTGAGGAGCCGCAGAACAAAAGGTACTTTTTCGCATCCTATCAAAAATTGGTTTTTTGGTATTTTTATATTATTTGGGTTGAAATCTTCTAGAAACAATCAAGTCAGAAAATTACTAAGTAAATGGGTTCTAAAAAATTGTGCTTAACAAAACGTACAACACTAGCAAAAAACGAAAAAAAAATTATTTAATTTCAATGCGTAATTTGTTTATATGTATATTAGATCAGGATTAAAAACATTAATTTAAAATATTATCTTTTTATTTTGTTAAGAATTAGTGTGCTGAATTCCCAATAATTGAATTCACTGAAATTTATAGTTGGGGGATAAGCTAGTTCCTATGCGCATTTCACTGGTTGGCTTTAGAAAAACTAAAGATATTATACAAATAAAGCATTAGAGTGAATGAGAATTGCACTCAACCTTTATTTGTAAAAATATCAAAGCTTCAACAAAACACCAACAATAAACATCGTTTTATTATCGTTAAAAAAAATCATAAAAAATTTTTAATTTAGTTTTTAACAAAACGTACAAAAGGTTCTTTCTTTTTTTATTAAAATGGTTTTATATCAAACATCCTTAACATTTAATGTGGTGACTTATGGCAGTTAGATGTATCTATTGATAAGTAAGAAACTTGTTACCATTTCCAGGTTAATGAAGTTTTTTAAGGAGGCGAAATAAATAAAACTCATTTTCCCAAAAATTTTAAATGTGCGAAAAAGTACCTTTTGTTCTGCGGCTCCTCAATTATCCTTCGAAATATAAATTGTCGAGCGAGCTGCTGCATCATCAATTTGCAGCAATAAAAAATCGTTGATCATTGTTCTGTATCATTCAGCAGTCACTGTAACCTTGTTGTCCATGGCGTTCCTGAAAAAAACAAAGAAAATTACGCTCCATCTTTTACTTTTATTAAACTATTTTAGATGTCCGATCAAGTTAAATCTGGATCAAAGTTGCTACTAAACATGTATTATTGTCATTATTTTCTCTAAATACGAAAATCCTTTGAAGTTTTAATGTTAATAATCTTCATATTTCATTTAACTCTTTCAGCCACGGTTTCATGTGTATAAGTTTTAAATCAAAACAATTGCATTTTTACTTTAATCAAGTTTATTATAAAAAATAAGAAAAAATAAATCAAAACATACAAAAAACACCCCATTCCAAGGTTTTTTGTAGAATCGGGTGGTTAGTTTATTAACCACTGTGACATTAAAAATAATTATGATACACATTTTCGTAGCGCATAATTTTTTTGGAAATCTAATCATTTTGATTTCATTTTCTGACCCAACAAACGTAATAGCAAAGCTGCAATAAATTCGATGAACAGTGAATACTGCGGTTTACAATATTTTCAACTTAATATATTAATCTAACCACGGCAAAGTTTTGCAAAAAAAAACATAAACGATGACTTAAAAAAATATAATTGTTTAGTTAAATGCCAATAGATGCCAATAAACTATATTAAAAGAATATAGAAAAGGTGGTTAGTAAAGTGACCACCAAACCGCAAAGAGTTAAGAACCTATAAATTCCATTTGTAACAAGTCGACCTACTAGAAAAGTTAATTTTCCTTTTATCCTTTTTTAAATACACATGTTTCTGTTTTTGTCACACAGCAAAAATAATTAGGGTTGTGATAATCAAACTTTTTGGTAATCAACGTATACATGATAGAATTTTTCTGTTGTGGCTGAAAAATTTTTGTAAATCTTCTGTGTCAACTGATTTTATATAATGGAATCATTCGATTGATAACAAATCACAACGAATCTGTTTTATATGTGAAGAAATAATACTGTAACTTTAATAAAAAATATACAAATACAGAAATTCTAAAAACTTGACGTTTCTAGACAATCGTGTTTCGCTCTTTGGAACGATTTCCATAAAGATTGTACAAAATCGGTTGTGGGCCAAAATAATAGAAATTACTGAATCAGATATCAGGGAAAGACCTGCCTCTTCCATGGAACGGCAACTGGCAATTTGGTCGGACTATTACGCCGGCATTCTGTCAATTCCTTAACCCACAACTGGCAATATCACTGTACTTCACATTAAATCAGGTCCGAAATGAGTACAATTTGCACAGCCAAAACCAACATCGTCAATGCTATACCTGCATTGAAGAATGGCAAGGCATCAGTCGTAGACAACATCAATCCTGAACTGCCTAAGGCGGATCCGATCCTTAGCGTTGAAATAATCACACCTATTATCAGAGACTTTTGGACATCCCACTCTCTTCATGCTGAACTAATTAAGAAGGAACACTTAACAGAATGCAACATCTGGCGGTGTATAACTCGTTTATCCATGATTAATAAGGTGTTAGCTAATATAATCATTTTAGACAGTCATCATCAATTTCAGCAGGTCTTCGACATGAGCAAGCTGGTTTCAGACCACACTGATCTTGCACAGATCATATAAATAGCCTTCGGATCATAGTGGAGAAGTCGCTGGAATGGCGATCTCCACTATATGTGATATTTATCGACTTCTCCAAAGTATTTCATACTATTCACCATCAGGTAATTTGGCACGCACTTCGATTTCAAGGGAGCTAATCGATCTTATCAGAGTTCTGTATGGCAACTCAACAAGCTGAGTAATGCATGAACGCATGTTAAGCAATCCGATTGGTATAAGCACTGGGGACGACAGAGATGTATCCTATCTGCGCTGTTATTCAATATTGTTATTCAATATTGAATTCAATTATACAGCAATCAGTTGGCGACTGGAAGATCTTGACTACATTGATAGAGGCCTCTGGCAAAGAACAGGCCAAACCGCATGAAAATTTCAAACATGAAATGGAGCTAAGTTGGCCATATTTTGAGAAGACCTCATGATGACATATCAAAGATGTCAATTGACTTGAACCCTCAAGGCAGCAGAAGAAGAGGTAGTTAATACCTGGAGAAGGCAACAAGAATTCGAAATAATCGAAACTGGAAAAACCTGGTCTGTCATAGGATCCCGATGGAAGAATTTCGTTACGGCTCTTTGAATCAATAAATATAACTGATACAACAAGATCGTCATGTAACTTATTGCGAAATGGAAGCATGTTTGGGGAGTACAAGAATTTGCTTCAAACGATCGGCTTGATCGATTAACGAATTCATTTAAATTTCAAATGATTAATTGGTTATCGTGGTAGTGATACGCGTAAATGTACTTAAGCCAACCTGTAGTGGCGAGATGTCTCAGTAGATCTATAAGTCTGGACCCAGATAACTCACCAAGGTTGTAAGCATGTAATTGTCCAGGAACAGTTAGGTCGAATTACATGCTTATCTAGTACCCTGGATATACATCCTTCTGTTACGGTTTATACGTTGCATAGTGCGTTTTTCATCTAAATAACGCCTTCTATTTTCAGCAAGGTCTGAAGATGCAACTGAAATCGCGTTATAGATATTTAAAGCAAATGCTTCAGTCTGAAATATATTTCATTCATTGGTTAACGTTTCCCAATTTTAGTAAAAGTTTCAGAGTGTATTTAGAATTATCTGGACTATAATATTCTGAATAAGTTTTGCTTAAAATTCATAAGAGTAAGGAAATAGAGCTCATTCGCCTATAATAAATAATTGGTTTTTCTCGAAAATTTCAAAATTTAAATCGCAGGTACGGAAAAACTATAAGAGATATTTTCATAATTTTTTCACATTTTTATTGCCTATTATATTCTTAATAAATCCCAATGAGATGGTCAAAAAATTCTGAAATTTGTTTAAAAAAATTTTTAAAAATTTGAAAATGGAGTTTTGAAACTACCGTTAAAAAAATTTTATTTTTATTATTATATTAAAATGTGTTAATTTTATTCCTACATTTCTTGTTCTATTTGCCTGAGACACATAAATGGCCTGGCGAATTTTTAATAACTTTAACATTTTTTGATCAATTTCTGTTTTTTATGTCTCATTAGAACGACAATTACGTACACATTTCTGTTCTTTTAAATGAAATTGCCAAAGTAATTTTTTGTGGCAAAATTTTTACAAAAACTGAAAAAATGCATTTTTACCCCTTGTAAATGCATCTCAAAACTTCAGAGGGCTTGCGGCACGTTTTAACCCCAACCGATTTACCTAAAATTTTTTCAGGTTGATTTTTTTACTAATGTTCACCAAACTGGGGGGTGAGAATAGCCAAAATCCAACTTTCGTTTATTAAGGGCCACCCTATTATATCCTGGTATCATAGTCGTCTACGAGGTTGACTCTGCACCACTCACTCCTGTAGCGAACTAAAACACTATATCAACGTCTGTATGTGGAGTAATCTAATCAAATGGTTGATTAAAGATCGGGAGCAATATCCCAAAATTCCCGCATCCAGATACGTCAATGCACTTCAGGCAGTTGTTGTCATTATGTGAAGGTCAATAAGAACGAAGTGCAAAAAAGTTTTCAGTGCCTCTGAAGGACTAGTTTTTACTGCGCCAGAGATTCCAATCAATGCAGAACTCCAAATTATAACAGCTGGTCCATGACAATTCACCCAGAGACAGTTTTATCGCAATTAGATATTTTGTGCCCAAATGGTTTTAATTTTGCTTTAGAAATTATGCAAATACTATGATTTTGATCTAATAAAGATGCAATTTTTTAAATTTCACTTTCCGTCGGCAAACTTTAAAAAACATTTTCACTAACCTCAAATTTTGAATGACACAAGACTTAAACATAATTTGACAAACGATACTAACTGTACCATTAATAAGGTTTAACAAAAAAAAAAAACAAATTCCATAAAATATCCTTTGGTAAACAAATTCTTAAGAAAAATATACGTATACATTACACAAATTATATTTTAATTTTGAAAATATAGTTAGTTAAGCAAAGAATTAATAACTATACATATGTATATCAAATATTAAACAATATAATATACTATTAAATGACTATAAGAGTATGTGGGTTAAAATGTCGTAAAAAGTTAAAGGAACCACAAACAAACCAAAAAAAAAAAACACGAAAAAGGAGCATATTTAGTATACTGCTGTGCCTAAGCTCACAAACTTTAACAAATTGTGCATCCACTTCATTTAAGCCAACAAAAAAAGTATCAAATTTTCACAAGAGAACAAAAGTCCTACAATTCCAAAAAAAAAGAAAGAGAAAAAAACACGATCAACGAAAAACATCAAGCAACTAAATTTATATGAGAAACCACCACCATAAAATCCCTAATGCAACCAACTTCAACTATATAGAATCAAGTAAGAAAGTACCCTACACCAAGTATATGAGCAAAAATAGTTTTCATAAATCAGACATTTAAGACCTATTTCGAGAAGACATTTGTATGAATGCAAATTCAATAAACTCCGGCCTTGGATCAATTATCTTCAAAGTTGGGCCCTGCAGTTTGATTACAAGGTTTACATGGACAGACAGACGGACATCACTCAATCGACTCAGAAATTGATAGACTTTAAGGTTATGTTTATGCACGTTACAAACATCTGTACAAACCCAATATACCCTCCCTACTATAGTGATGTAGGGCATAATAAAAATCAAAGCAAAATTATAAAGAAAAAGAAGATCTTGCAAAAAAAAAAATCCTGATGAAGATGAAAAAAGAAGCAAATGTATAAGAAAAAGTATAAAAAAAAATTGGTATTGCAATGTTTTGGTTGGAGAAATTTTACACATGATGTGATCCCAAAGAACATGTATTCAAAATGACATGGTGGATAAGCCAAAAACTGAAGCAGACACACAAACACACATCAATTTTGTTAACTAAATACAACAAAACTTTGACTGACTGTTTTTAAATGACAGAGACAGGATATAAACTTATATACAGAATTTCGAAATATTACCACGCTCATCCATTTCATTTTAAAAGACTTATTTATCTAATGACAATGGCAGTTAAACTCAATCCACGCACTCCTCTCAGGTCGACTCCTCACATGAGTTGAGTCTACTACAATTCAATATTAAGATGCTGCAAGTATGTTGATAATAACAACAACAAAAACAACCTTAGCAAAATAACTTAATTAACTGGGAATTTTGAGATGAATTACAATTGAGACCACAGACTACATCACGTATTCATAATGTGGGTTGGTAGAGAAGAAGCTGCATTTTAGTCAAGCTGAATTGCAATATGTTGGTATTTCAGTTATTTAGTTTTTTAAAATGGAATAATAGAAGAGCAGTTTGAAATTCATAAATCTATAAAAAACAAATTTGTTTTATTTCCCTAAAATTTTTTATCGAAACTGCCTTTATTGTATTGTCATTAAAGATGAATTCATTAAAAGATCACCCAGATCATACAAAAAAGTTTGCAGACCAAGGATTGGAGATTTTACGCCATGAATATTGTTTTAAAACCCCACAAGAGCTTGCAAAACTCATTGCGAGTTACTCAATTAGCAATTTCAAGCAGCAGGATTCATCCAAATGCAGGGAAATTGGGTACCATACGGACTGAAGCTAAGAGACATTGAAAGACGATTTTGTATGTCTGAAATGCTGCTTTTAAACGCTATGAAAGAAAATCATTTTTTAACCGAATCATTACTTCGATGAAGCGTAAGCGATCGTATGTGAAGCCAAATAACTATGTCGTTAAATTAAAAGCTACTGAAATCTGGCCAGATCGTCACAGAGAACATGTACCGAACGCCAATGATTCGTTTAAAGCAAGCATTGGCTGAAAATGCCCAGAATATGAGGCCAGACATGAAACCGTAATATTCCATCATGACAACTTTCAGCCTCATGTTGCAATATCTTACCTCACCCGCTTTATAGTCAAGAACTTGCCTCGTCCGACTACTATATGTTTCGTTCGATGCAGAATTAGAGTGTCCAAAAAACCGGCAAATTTGAAAAACCGGTTTCCGGTTTAACCGAAAAAGTGTGTTTTTGAAAAAACCGGTTAAACGGTTTCGGTTTTTGTCTTCAAAAAAACCGGTTAACCGGTTTATATTAAATTTTTATTTAATATGAAAAAGTTCTCCTTAAATTTATTTTTATTTGTGGACGCTATTGGGAAATGTGTTATGAATTGTGTACTAAATCTTCGGAAATTTTGCATTTTTTAATTCTTAATAATCGATCTTTATGTAATTATTTTATATCTTTTACGAAATATTGTCAAAGAAAATATATTTCATTAAAACCGGTTAACCGTCTTACAAAAACCGGTTTGTAAAAAAACCGAAAAGTTAAAAAAAACCGAAACCGGTGGAGTTTACAATGATGAAAAAACCGGTTGACCGGTTTTCGGTTTCGGTTTCGGTTTTGGATACTCTATGCAGAATGCTCTCTCTGGGATATCCTTCACCTTAGAACAGAGTATACGAAATTGGCTTGATTCATTATTGGCCTTAAAAGATGAGCAGTTCTTTGGTGTTGGAATTTATATGTTGCCAGAAAGATGGGAAAACCTAACGAGCAATCAACGATCGATCAGTTTTCTATAGGAAAACTTTACTATCGATCAGTTTTCTATAAGAATACTCAAAAATCGATCAGTTTTTTATAGGAATTTTCAACGATCAATCAGTTTTTTAGGTAAACCTCTGTTTTCTATAGAAAACTTTACGATCGATCAACTTTCTATAGAAATACTTAAAGATCGATCACCTTTTTACAGGAAAACATATCGATCTATCAGTTTTTTTATAGGATAGCTTATCAATCGATCAGTATTTAATATGCAAACCTCAGTTTTCTATATGAAACCTTAACGGTTGTTCAGTTTTTTATAGAAAATCTTAACAATCAATCAGTTTTCTAAAGAAAAAGCAATCGATCGGTCAATTTTCTATAGGAACGCATTACGATCTATCAGTTTTCTATAGAAAAACTTAATGGTTGCAAAGTTTTCTAGGCAACACGTAACGATCATCCAGTATTTTATGGCAAATATACACTGTTTTATAGGAAAACCAAACGATCCATCAGTTTTATATGAGAAATATAATGATCGATCTGTGCTTTATAGGAAAACCTAACGATCGATCAGTTTTCTCTAGGAAACAAGTAACGATAGCTTCATTTTTCTATAGAAAAAGTTAATGGTTGCACAGTTTTCTATGCAACACGTAACAATCGATTTTATGGCAAATATAATGATCGATCAGTGTTTTATAGGCAAACCTAACGATCGATCAGTTTTCTAGAGGAAACCTTAATGATCGCTCAGTTTTCTATGAAACAAGTAACTATCGATCATCTTTTCTTTAGGAATACTTAACGATCGCTTCTTTTTTTATAGGAAAACTTATTGACTGATAAGTTTTTTTATTGATAACTTATCAATCGATCAGTTTTGTGTAGGAATACTCAACGATCGATCAGTTTTTTACAGGTAACCCTCAGTTTTCTATAGGAAACCTTAAACATCGATCAGTTTTTTTATATGAAAACTTAACAATCGATCAGTTTTCTATAGAAAAAGGTATCGATCGGTAAATTTTCTATAGGAAAACTTTGCGCTCGATCGGTTTTATATAGGAATACTCAGTTTTATATAAGAAAACTTAAAGATGGATAAGTTTTCAGGAAAAGCTCATAGATAACAATGGACAATACTTTGAATAAATTTATAATGTACAAAAGTTTGCAAATAAAAGGAAAAAATTTGAAAAAATTACGCATTTTTAAATCATATAACCAATATATAACAGATTATTTAAGTCATTACGTGACTACTTCTAAGTCATGGCATTAATTAGTCATTAAGAAATAAGTTTTCGAGTAACTGCAGGTTTTTGCTGGCTTGTTGTTAAACTATAACCTTTTTTTCTAAACCTGTTCCATACTTTTAAACTCCATTTTAAAGTGATATTTATAAAATTCTCTATTAACCGCAATTTGTATAAAACTCCTATAAATATACATTTACCAAAACATCCAGTTAACACTTAATAATTTTTTGTAAAATAATATTTATTCCGTTGTTAATTATAGTATTTTTGAGTATGTTTTTGTAAAACACATGTTTTATGATCATATTGATTTTGTGGCACAAGAAAACAACCAATCTATACAACACATTTTTCGAACATTTAAGATTAAAGATTAAACAAAATAAACAAACACTGATCATAATGATGATGATGATGACGACGAACATCAAGCCTCAAATTGACGTATGGTAGATGGTGGCGTTGATGATGATGTATTCATCATCATCATTATTATTATTTCGCTCATATGTTAATTAAAATGTTATGTAAATCAATAAATTTGCAATTTAGATATAAAACAGACATTGGTAACAACCATCACCTTTATTTTGTTTTTATTTTTACCAAAACTACACAAAATGTAAAGAGAGAGAAAAAAATGCGTGTGTTCTTGATTACTTTAACAACAAAAAATATCTTAACTGAAAACATTGTAAATCTTTGCATTATTTAAACATACAAAATTTAAAAATCTTGAAAAAATTAAAAAAAAAAACTTTTGAAAACATTTAAAAAGGGCGTTTGTACGGCTAGTAGGGGAATGGAATAAAGATCTTTTTCGCTTACAGCACTACTTATGTTTTAACACTTAGTTGGGTTTTAAGCAAAATTTTGGTAGTTTACGAGGATTGTTTACAAATGAGAGAAATGTGAAATAATTGATTACAATCTTTGTTAGAATTGACAAAATGTTATAAATATTACAAAATCAATTAAATGTTTCTTGATTCTTGTTGCCATAGACATGTCCGATAAACTAGACCTATTATTTTTACATCTGTACACATTCAATTATCAATGGATCGTTTATTCCCAACATACGAAATAATCTTACCAACCCTCGCAACCAGGATAAATATCAATCTCAATTGAACCAAACCAAAAAAAGAGAGTGCACAAAAGCAAAAGAAAGAATTTCTTAAAATTTTTTGTTCGCCATACTTTAGTTGCGATTAACTGCTGTTACTTTTGTGGCTGGAGGTGTTGATGGACACAGTTACGCGTTTAAATACATAAATAAATTTGAAAAGACCAACAAAAAAAAACAACAGTTTACTCCTGGAACAAGAACAGCAACAAGCCAAAGGAACACCCATTATAATAATGATTATTATCAACCGGCGTAGCAGCAACAACACCAACTAACATGCTGATCATTATGATCAATTCAAAGGACATGAAGTTGATGGTTGTAAATTTTACATATTCCCCATATCTTTGTTTTTTTTTGGCATAAAAATATGCATACGCATACACACACTCTCACAACACATTTGAGCATAAAAGTACGATCATCATCATCATCACTGTGTCCAATCCATCAGTTAAGCTTATTGATGTTTTTGATTGTGATCACATCCTGGGGATGTGTGTTTTACCAGCCACTTTATGTTAAATGTAACAATAAAATGCTAAAATAATATTTTAACGTAATGAAGCAACAACAAAATTTAAATATATTTTAATGAAAATTTGTTGTGAATTATGATAATAAATGTGTAAAAATATGATGCATTCATAAAATGATCGATATGTATGTTACACTCGAATGTAATATGTCTAAATAGTTAGATAATTTCCAATTATTTTTCCAAACAAAACAATACGAACAGTAAAAAGATACTATACGATCAGGATCTGTATACAACTTAACGATCAGTTTCCTATAGAAATTTTATGAACAGTTTTATATAGCAAAACTTACGATCAGTTTTCTATAGGAACACATAACGATCTATCAGTTTCCAATAGAAAAACTTAATGATTGCTCAGTTTTCTATACAACACGTTATGATCGATCAGTTTTCTATGGGAAATATAACGATCGATCAGTGTTTTTTTGGAAAAACTAACGAACATTTAACGAACATTCAGTTTTCTATAGGAACTTTGCTATCGATCAGTTTTTTATAGGAATATTTAACGATTGATCAGTTTTTTAGGCAAATCTATATTTCCTATAGAAAACTTTACGATCGATCAACATTCTATAGAAATACTTAAAGATCGATCACTTTTTTATAGGCAAACCTCAGTTTTCTTAAGAAACCTTAACGATCGATCATTTTTTTATAGAAAAACTTAACAAACGATCAGTTTGCTATAGGAAAACTAATCGATCGGTCAATTTTCTATAGGAAAACATAACGATCTATCAGTTTTCTATAGAAAAACTTTATGATTGCTCAGTTTTCTATACAACACGTTATGATCGATCAGTTTTCTATGGAAAATATATCGATCGATCAGAGTTTTATAGGAAAACCTAACGACCACTCAACGAACGATCAGTTTCCTATAGGAAAACTTTACTATCGATCAGTTTTCTATAAGAATACTCAAAGATCGATCAGTTTTTTATAGGAATAATTAACGATCGATCAGTTGTTTAGGCAAATCTATGTTTTCTATAGAAAATTTTACGATCGATCAACATTCTATAGGAATACTTAAGGATCGATCACTTTTTTTATATGAAAACGAACAGTTTGCTACAGGAAAACGAATCCATCGGTCAATTTTCTGTAGGAACACATAACGATCTATCAGTTCTCTATAGAAAAACTTTATGATTGCTCAGTTTTCTATACAACACGTTATGATCGATCAGTTTTCTATGGGAAATATAACGATCGATCAGTGTTTTTTAGGAAAACCTAACGAACATTCAGTTTTCTATATGAACTTTGCTATCGATCAGTTTTCTATAAGAATACTCAAAGATCGATCAGTTTTTTATAGGAATATTTAACGATTTATCAGTTTTTTAGGCAAATCTATATTTCCTATAGAAAACTTTACGATCCATCAACATTCTATAGGAATACTTAAAGATCGATAACTTTTTTATAGGCAAACCTCAGTTTTCTTAAGAACCCTTAACGATCGATCAGTTGTTTATAGAAAACCTTACCAAGCGATCAGTTTGCTATAGGAAAACGAATCGATCAGTTTTATATAGAAAAACTTAATGATTGTTCAGTTTTCAATGCAACACGTAACGATCGATCAGTTTTCTATGGGAAATATATCGATCGATCAGAGTTTTATAGTAAAACCTAACGACCACTCAACGAACGATGAGTTTCCTATAGAAAAACTTTACTATCGATCAGTTTTCTATAAGAATACTCAAAGATCGATCAGTTTTTTATAGGAATATTTAACGATTTATCAGTTTTTTAGGCAAACCTATGTTTTCTATAGAAAACTTTACGATCGATCAACATTCTATAGGAATACTTAAGGATCGATCACTTTTTTTATATGAAAACGTACAGTTTGCTACAGGAAAACGAATCCATCGGTCAATTTTCTGTAGGAACACATAACGATCTATCAGTTCTCTATAGAAAAACTTTATGATTGCTCAGTTTTCTATACAACACGTTATGATCGATCAGTTTTCTATGGGAAATATAACGATCGATCAGTGTTTTTTAGGAAAACCTAACGAACATTCAGTTTTCTATATGAACTTTACTATCGATCAGTTTTCTATAAGAATACTCAAAGATCAATCAGTTTTTTATAGGAATATTTAACGATTGATAAATTTTTTAGGCAAATCAATATTTCCTATAGAAAACTTTACGATCGATCAACATTCTATAGGAACACTTAAAGATCGATCACTTTTTTATAGGCAAACCTCAGTTTTCTTAAGAAACCTTAATGATCGATCAGTTTTTTATATAAAAACTTAAAAAGCGATCAGTTTGCTATGGGAAAACGAATCGATCGGTCAATTTTCCATAGGAAAACATAACGTTCTATCAGTTTTATATAGAAAAACTTAATGATTGCCCTGTTTTCAATGCAACACGTAACGATCGATCAGTTTTCTATGGGAAATATGATGATCGATCAGTGCTTTATGGAAAACCTGTGATCGCTCAGTTTTCTATGAAACAAGTAACGATCGATCATTTTCTTTATAGGAAAACCTAATGACTAATCAATGTTCTATAGGAATACTTAACGATCGAGTCGTTTTTTATAGGAAAACTTAAAAATCGTTCAGTTTTCTATATGAAAACTTAACGCTCGATCGAAGCTTCTATATCAAAGCTTAAATAAAGATGGATCAGTTTTCAATAGGAAATCTTAAGGATAGATAAATTGTCTATAGGAAAACATAACGATCGATCAAAATTTAATGATAAATCAGTTTTCTATAGGAAGATATAACGATTTTCCGATTTCTATAACAAAAACTGTTCTTTAAAAATATTAATGATCAGTTTACTTTGGAAAACTTTTCGATCAGTTTTCTCTAGAAAACTTCACGATCAGTTTTCTTTATAAAATTTCAAGAGCTGTTTTTTTTCTTAAAATACTTCATGATCATTTTTCTATCCATCGATCATGTTTCTATAGGAAAAACTAATGTACTGTTTTCTACAGGTAAAACTGATCTTTAAAAATATTAACGATCAGTTTACTTTGGAAAACTTCATGAACAGTTTTCTTTAGAAAATCTCATGATAATTTTTTTTCTTAAAATACTTCATGATCAGTTTTCTATCGATCGATCAGGTTTCCATATTAAAAACTAAGGAACCGTTTTCTACAGGAAAAACTGATCTTTAAAAATATTAACGATCAGTTGAGTTTGGAAAACCTTGCGATCAGTTTTCTCTATATAACTTCATAATCAGTTTACCAACATTTTATTATATAGGACCTTCCGAACAATATTCTTTAGAAAACTTGAAAAAATCGGTTTTCTATGAAACACTTCCTTGCTAGTTTTATTAAATTACAAAAATTTACTAACATTTCTCCACCAGTGTTTAAAGTTTCACAAAACACCATTCATAAATAACAGTTATTTTCGCATCAAATACTTTTGATATAAACAAATTTATTAAAATGTTCATGAAAAAAAAACAACAACCCAAACAGACTACTGTATAAAAAGGATTTATTCAAACTAAAATACCGTGGACATAAAATTCATTTATATTCTACATAAATTTCAATATTTAAAATTCTTTATGATTTACAAGGTATTTTAGCATTTCAACTGACAAATACCGGTTACTTTTAAGGTTTTTTTTTGTTTTCGTTTTCGATTTATTTTTTTTTAAACAAAAGTTAAGTGTTGTTAAATGATAAGAGAGCCAGTATTTGTGGAGCCATCAACATCATCATCACCATCGACATCGTCATCATTATTATTATGCTTTATTTTATATTTTTCATATTTTTATGAATAGTTGCTGGCTTCATCATCTTCCTGGGCCTTTAGTTATGAAAGGTCTGTCTGTCTGTTTGTACAATTATTTTATTGGGTGTTTTATATTCATTCGTACATAAGTTTGTATATTTTTGTTCATTCTTCTGTTGCATTTTGTTGGTTTTATTAGTCAGTCTTATTCGTAGAGGCTGTTTGATTAGGTCTGGTTGTTTGTTTGCTTACTTGCTTGTATCTCATCATTTTGTGGTACTAATTAACTTTAACTTGTCATAATTGTCAAAAAATTATCGGCAGACTCAATCGCTTCAGTTGGTGCTCTTATCAGTAAAATATTTTGTTGCATATTTTTTTTAGTTTTTTTATAATTTTCATTCATTTCATCTGCATTTAGTTACAACAACAACATAGTACGCCATTCTCATTAATAATTCATTTTTCACACCTTATTTCATTTGGTTAACATAAACTAGTTTAAGGGAACAAATATTTCGTAATAATTGTCTAATGGATCGTTTATTCTTATAAGTAAAAGTTTGTTTTTTAAAGTTTGTTAATTGCTTTATGTTAGAAATTTCTAATGACTTCCTTAAAGGTATTTTTATCATAAATCATTATTTTTGTAATTGATAACAAATGTTGATTTGCAACTGCTAGAAAAATGTATTGAAATTCCTTTCATTTAAGGCTATATATAGATTAATCTAGCTAAAAACGGTTCAATAAAATTCCAGTGAATGATTCAAACACCATGTTCATAAACCATTTTTAAGTTTATCTAACAAACTAATTTTGTATAGAAAATTTATTTTATAAACCTTTGATAAATTTAAAAATTCGTCCAAAAATGGAAGAACGAATGTAGTGTATATACGAAGTAAATAGGAAGGGGGTAGTATGCCCGACAACGTTTCAAGAAACCCAAGGATCTTCGCAACATCAAATACATGATGATTCCAACACATATCACACTGTATTCTCGTACTTAGAATTAAAAGTTTATATTATTCAGAGATGTTCGCTCAGGAATTATAACCTACACCACCATAGTGGGGAGGGTATAATGCGTTTGTACAGATGTTTCTAACGCCCAAAAATATTAGTCTAACACCCACCTTAAAGTATACCGATCGACTTAGAATCACTTTCTGAGTCGATTAAACGATGTCCGCCTGTCCGTCCGTCTGGCTGGCTGTTCATGTAAACCTTGTGCGCAGAGTACAGGTCGCAATTTTGAAGATATTTCGATCAAATTTGGTGCATATTATTTGTTCGGCTCAAGGACCAAGCCTGTTGAAACTGGCTGAAATCGTTCCATTATTTCACATAGCCCCCATACAAATGTCCTTCCGAAATTAGACTTTATCTGTCATAAATGTTTTATTTATAAATGTATATCCACAAATTTGGCTCCAAATAAGTTTTATATATACAAAATTCATGTCACCAAATTTTGTTACGATCGGTCCATAATTAGTCATAGCTCCCATATAGACCCGCTTCCGAAAATCACTTTAACGTGCATAAATCGCTTAAAAATTTTGGTATACACACAAAATTCAACATAGTTCACTTTAATATTAAATCGCACGACCTAATTTCATGGTGATCGGTCCATAATTGGTCATAGCTCCCATATAAGGCCCACTTCCGAAAATCACTCAAAAATATAAATTATTGAAATTTTAAAAGATGTTTTTGCTTTTTACTTAGTGTAGGGTATTATATGGTCGGGCTTGACCGACCATACTTTCTTACTTGTTTTTTGTCCGACTTTAACGAGTTTGGAAAGAAAACTGATAACGCTTTAAAATGACGTGCAGTTTTTGATACAGTTGTAAGTTCTAAGTATTGTTTTTGTTAAGAATATCTAAAGGAAAAACAATATTTATCAACTTTTTTAATATGAAAGTTTATAAAAATTTATACCAATGTATAAAGGAAATTTAGTTCTCAAAAAAACAAAACATTTAAATAATTAAATCGGATGAAAAATGTAAAAGTTTTTCAACTTTTCATTAAAACCTTTTTTAGTATTTTCACGCCCAGCGCATACGATTAAAAAAGAAACAGAAAACTGTACAAAAAAAAACAATATTTGTACAATTTTTAATTTACAAGGTAAATTTTTTTGAATTTTTTTTTCGAAAATATAAACCGTTTTTAACAAACTAATGTTTCGTTTTTTTATGCAAAAAAATAGAGTTTGATAGAAAAAAATTTAAATTACTAATGTTGAATTTGAAAAATTACGAAAAAAAATTATTAAAAATTCTAAACTTTTTATGAAAACTTACATAATTTCTTGGAGTACATGAACGCTCTTCGTAATTGTTTACAGTTTTTAAATCAGTCTAAAAATGTGTGGGTGAGAGGTACTAAAGTACTACTACCTACCCTAACTGTGTTTTCAAAATAACTAAAAATTTTGAGGGTGGTTCAGAATCTTTGAAAACTGTTTTAGTTTGTCCTCACTTAGACCTATCCCCATTAGGTCGCTTTTCCAGTTCTGACGAAAATTAATAGTATTAAAAAAAATACCATTTTGAACTTCCATCAAGTTTGAATTTTAAAAATACTCCATTTTACAGAAATATTTGTGAACAGATATGTCTTAAACGATTCAAATCTGTATTTATATTTTAAAAAAAGTACCAAACTATTTACCCGGATTTGTCTTCAAGATATTTGAGTTTTTATACTAAAAATCAATTTTTGATTAATTTCCCTGAAATCACAATACGAAGAAATCACAATATAAGATACACAGAAAAAAGTTTCAACATAAATATTATGATTCGAATTCATTGATTTCAATTCATAACATTTATAAATAATTTCTTAAATAGAATGATTTTTTTAATATTTTATGTTTTGAAATAAAATCTAGAAGGCTTGAAAAATATAATTTCAATTACATTTTTATTTTTATGTTGTTCAAAAATGTTTGAAATTTTTCATGGAAAATTTTTAGTTTTTTGTATGATTTTCAGCTACAAAATTATATAAAAAGCGCGAAAATGATTAAATTGATTTAAGAGGATGAAATGCTTTTATATTTATGAACGTTTTATTATGTTTAATGATAATTTTTAAGTTTCAGATATTCTCCTTTTTATCTTAAAATATTGGCCAATATATGGCTATTATGCAAATATTCTTGCACTAATTCATTATATAATACAATTATAATGCAATTTATTAAAAAAATTAAGTAAAAAAAGCAAAAATTTCCGTCATGTAAAATTTTATAATATTTATGAACATGTTCTTATTTTGAATGAAATAAGTTTGGGAAAAAAAAGTCAAGTTCGATTAATAATATTTATTACAAAATTCATTCCAATTATGAATTTCTTTTTTCAGTGTATCTATATTAGAGTGTCCCTTAGAATTAAATTTTTTGAAATGTTGAGACGGTACCCCCTGAAAACTTTCGTAATGACATAAAATACCACCAAAAATATTTTTAGCCTGTTCTAAGAAGGGCAACCCGTGCCGACTTAGCGATTTAGTTTTGAGGGAAAAAATGCATTTTTTTTCGGTTAGTGTAAAAATTTTGCCATTAAATAATTACTTTTGCAATTTAGTTTAAAAGAATCGAAATTTGTACGTAATTGTCGTTCCAATAAGATATAAAAGACAAAAATTGGTTAAAAAATGTTGAAGTTATTAAAAAATCGCCAGGCCATTAACGTGTCTCAGGCCACTAGAACATGAAATGTAGGAACAAAATTAACATATTTTGAGAAATATTAAAATAAAAGCTTATTTTTACTTAGAATATATCCATATTTACTTGTATATGAGTTTTTGTCTTCTTAGGATACCGTTAACCTATTCGCAGATATAACTGAACAAAAATATTTTTTTTAACGGCAGTTTCAAAACTCCATTTAAAATTTTTAAAAATTTTGTTAAACAAATTTCAGAATTTTTTGATCATCACATGGGGATTTATTGACAACATAATAGGGAATAAATTATGAAAAAAAGTGACAATACCTCCTATAGTTTTTCCGTACCAACGAGTTAAATTTCGAAATTTTCGAGAAAAACTAATATTTTGGCCATATTTTGGCGAATGAGCCGAATTTCCTTACTGTTATGATTTTTAAGTAAACGCTATTCAGAATAATATAGTCCAGGTAATTTAAAATATAGTCTGAAAGTTTTACTAAAATTGGAAATGTCAAAATCCTGAATGTCAAAGGTCAAATTTTTCAATATTTCAAATTTCACATGGAAAGATAGCGAAATGTTATATATTTTTGGGCCTAGAAATATTGAAAAATTTGACCTTTGACTCGTTCGCTATAAAAAAAACAGCACATAAGATATTTAAGATTTTTTGTACAAAAAATCGATTTTTGGTATAAAATATGAGTGATCACAGATTGAACTTATTTTCTCTAAAACCGCAATATTAACGAAATTATTAACGATTTAATTAAAACTAGATTTTTGGTATAGAATATGAATGATCACAGATTGTGCTTAGTTTCCTTAAATCGCAGTATTTACGAAGTTTTTACGATTTAAGATATTTGAGTTTTTATACCCTTCACGGACTTTGTCATTCCGTTTGTAATTTCCACAATATGATTTTTCGACCCCTATAAGGTATATATATTCTGGATCCTTATAGATAGCGGAGTCGATTAAGCCATGTCCGTCTGTCTGTCCGTCTGTCTGTCCGTCTTTCTGTTGAAATTAATTTTCTGAAGACCCCAGATATCTTCGGAATCCAAATCTTCAATAATTCTGTTAGACATGCTTTTGAGAAGTTTCAGCAAAATCGGTCCACAAATGGCTTAGATATGAGGAAAAAAACACGACAACCTCGATTTTTGACCTATATCTGGATTACTAAGTCACTAATATAGACGATATGGATATCTAATGATATATATTTCAAAGACCTTTGCAACGACGTATATAAGACCATAGTAAGTTGGACCTACAATGAATTTTTAGCCAGAATTTTTTTTTCCACCAAAAAAAAAACAAAAAAAAATTTTAAAATTTAAAATAACAATTCGAAAAAAATTTTTTTAAAAAAATTTAAAAAACAACTTTGGAAAAAAATAAATTTTGTTAACCTAAAAATATTTAAAATTTGTATTTTTAAGTATAATAGATTTAAGTATATAAGATTCGGCACAGCCGAATATAGCTCTCTTACTTGTTTTATACTAAAAATCGATTCATGGCATTGGTGTATGACGTTGAAGCATCATTTCAATTCATATGGTACCCAATTGCACTGCTTTTGGATGAATCCTGTTGCTTGTAAACGTTTTGAAATTGCTTATTGATTAGATCCTAATGATTTTGTAAGCTCTTGCTGAGTTTGACAATAATCTTCATGGTGTAATGTCTCCAATTCTTGGTCTTCAAACTTTTTTTGCTGACCTTGGCGATCTTTGTCTTCCGTGGCAAAGTCGCCACTTCTGAACCGCACAATCCATCTCTCGCTCTTTTTTTCAAATTAAAGAAGTTAGGTTTTGTTGGTACAAAATTCTACATTTTCAAAGCAAAAAAAAAAGTTGTTGTTTACACTATAATGTTCAATTACTAAGTGAGAATATAATACAGTTTATGAATTCAAAATGACACGCCATCTATTTCAAATCCCGCATTTTCAAGTCATACACCCAATATTATTTAAATTTGCAGCACATGTAAAGTATCTTTATTTAAAAAAAAATCGTGAATAAATTCGAGAATTTTTCGAAATTTAAAAGAATAAAATTGGAAATGTCCAGAGTACGAATCTGGTCAAAATTCATGAATCATGATTAGGGTTTGGGGTTTCCCGGATATTTTTATTTCCCGGGAAACGGGAATGAAAAATTTCATTTCCCGGGATTCCCGGGAACATCTTTTCAACTAGAAAAGTAAGTGAAAGAGAATATTATTTTACAAAATTGTTTCATTTTATTAAAAGAAAATGAAAAACAGTACTTTACAATTCAATTCTACTAACATAAAACAAAAAAAAAAAGTTGGATAAAATATTTGGAGATCATTTGTTACTATAATGATGTAGAGCTCTAGTTCTTGTAATAGAGCAAAAGAGCAATTAAGTGTCAATTTTATAAATTGTGAATGATTGTGAACACCGCTATTATTTCATATAAATTATGTTATATGTTCGTCATAGAACTATTTTTTTTTTTTAAAAAATTGAGTTTTCAAAATGCATTCAGCATTTCTTGACGATTTCTTATTTTAGTGGCAAAGTTTCCAGACACCGAGAAAACTCTTTCGCTTTAAACAGGTGGTGGCTTTATCATTATTAAAGCATTATAAAGACAATCTAAATTTTTTCTCCGATTGCTACTTGCTTCAAATAATTCCAGCTTAAAACGACTTTCAGCATTTGATTTTAAATGTTTAAGATTTTCTTTTTCAATATTGATTGAATTATCTAATTCGTTTTTAAAATTTTGCTCTGATGAGGGAACATTGCGGTCAAATAGGCGTATGTATGAACAATGTCTTTTTGTATTATAATTTAGCTTATTATGTTGTGAAGTTATTAGGAAATTTACATAAGTCTGCTGTTATATTTTTAGATAACAGCTGTTCATAAAGAGTGTTCATCATAGCAAAATGTCGGCTTAATGCTTTTACTGTATTTTTAATGGGGTTTAAAACCTCCACTAATATTTGGAACAAGCCATTCATCAAAGAGATGTTATATTTAAATGTATTAAAGTATTTTTAATTAATTTTAAATTTCCCGTTTTTTTAATAAAATTGTTTCCCATGATTTCCTACAAATAGTGCCGAATTTGTACTTGCCGATTAATAACTAAAACAGTTTTTTTCAAATAAAACCACACTTTAATTTCTTTGTCAATTTGATATTTTTGTTTGAATACATTTATTTTTTATCTTTATATGATATTATTTTAGGTTTTTTTTTTGTAATTTTATTTTATTATTTTTTTCTCATTTTTGCATACAAATATTTTATATTGTTAAATACTAATTTGCTATCAGTCTACTTTAAAAAATGTGATTATTAATTTTTGTTTGTTGTTCTCTATTACAATTATATGTTGGTTTAAACGGTTGTTTTTGTCTTAATAACACATAGAAACTTTATTAATTTGGTTTGTTTTTAGGTTTTTTTTTTTAAATAATTTATGTGGTTTCTAACTGATTTGAAAGCAAAATTAATTATTTTTTAAATGAAAAATTGTTATATGAAAAACTCTATAATTAAAACTTATAATAAGAAACTAAACTAAAAGAATTAAATTCTTTAGTTACAACCCCTTTAAAAGATTGTTTTTATATTTTGTTTTTGGTTTGTGGTATTTTATGTAAAAAAAAACATTTTTGTTTAACTTATGTATAAAATGAAATAAAAATTTATACATAAAAATATTAATAAGGAAAATTAAACTTTTTACAATTTTATTTTTAGTACATTTGAGAAACATAATTAAGACTTATAAAATAAATTAGTTTGAATAGAATTAAATAAAAGAAAGTGATAGAGTGTAAGTTATAGTTATTTGAAAAATATTTGCAGAGTTAGAGTGTTTGGTATCTAAATTGTTGTAGTTAAAACATCACAAATTTCACTTAAAATATAAAAAGTGTTAAAATTTTTGGGTTTTTTTTATTTTTTTGATTCAAAACGGAGTTCTTTTTTTAATAATTTTTTAAAGTTTTAGTATAAGTATAGATTTTGGTGGGTTATTGATATAATTTAATAAAATTGTTTTTATAAATCTATTTTAATTTTGGAATATTGTTTAATATTTGTTTGTTTTTTGGTTAAAATAACAGTCTGGCTTTAAGAATTTGTTTATTTTTTTTACAATTTTTTTGTTAGAAAAGGATATGGGAATAAAAATTGTTCAAGTCTTTTTTCCAACAAGCCAATAATCTCTTAATATTGTATAATAATGCATTTTATTGTTTTCGAATTAAATGGCGGAATTTTTTATGTTTGTGGGTGTGTGTTGTGTTTGATTATTTAGAAATTGACAGTTTAAATATTGTATTTGAATTATTTTTCATTGGAACACTACCATCTTTACTAAATCTTAATACTTATAATGTGTAATTAGTTATTATCTTTTCTTTTCTTTTCATGTTAAAATATTAATTATTAGTTTTGCCTTAATACAAAATATTGTTAATTTTCTTTTTTTCTGCTTCTAATATTTCTGCCATCTTCTTAAAATTGTATCGCTTTTAAATTTTATTATTTGCATGACCATTGTGATGATGTTGCTGCTGTTGCTGTTGCTGATGCACTTTGTTAATAACCACATTCATATCAACGATAACAGCATCCGGTATAGTACAATTACTATCCAATTCAGTTTGTCCTTCTAAACTGACATGACCATTTGGTGTACTAATGGGAATTTCCTGTTCCTCACCCAAACGAAAAATGTCAAATGCGAAAAAAAAAATACAAACAAAAATCGTTATTAGTTAATTAAACATTTCCCAGGGGATTACAGATTATTAATAATAATAATTAGAAATACTGTTGATTCTAAGGCGCCTCTAGCTTTAATCGTTTATCTGTAAGCGGTATACGAGTTTAGTGAATAACAGAATGTTATTTCTGTTCAATATTTATTTTCAATTTCTTTTTATTTCATAAAATATACTTCACCTTCTTTTGCTCTTTGTTTTAACTCAGAGTTTTTTTTTTTTGGTTTTTGTAAAACTTTAAAAATCACTTCATTTATTACCTGATAGAGTACAGCAGCATCGAGAGCCATTAATTCTTTGCGTGATAACTCCTCAACTACGGCAGCTGTGTAGCAATCCCCCAACATGTTATTCGTAGTGCGTATGCGATCGCTAAAAGGAGAGAAATATATTATAAATTAGGAAATAAATTTTAAAAAAGGATTAAAGTGTCCTCGAATGGTCTATAACCACTATTATAATATAGATATTGACCATAAACTTAGACGTCCCTAAAAAGTCGTTTAAAATAATACTCGGCTGTATGTTGAGTTCTATAACATTTAACGTGCTCATCAAATATGCTCGATCAAGGATAAAAAGTCTATACGATCTTACTAGAGTGTCCAAAAAACCGGTAAATTTAAAAAACCGGTTAACAGGTTTCGGTGTTTGTCTTCAAAAAATCCGGTTAACCGGTTTATATTAAATTTGTATTCAATATGAAAATTTTTTAAATTTTTATGGCTCTATTTTTATGCAATTACTTTATACCTTTTATGAAATATTGTCATATGCTAAATTTTCTATAAAATAAAACAATATTTTTAAAAATGGTATCAATGTTTTTCAAAAATATGTTTAAATGAGCTTTTGAAAATATATTTCATTAAAATCGGTTAACCGTCTTACAAAAACCGGTTTCTCAAAAAACCGAAAAGTTAAAGAAAACCGAAACCGGTCGAGTTTACAAAGATGATAAAACCGGTTGGCCGGTTAAATTTAATATTTCTATAGACAAGTCAAATTAAACTAATATGAAAATAATTAAAGGCTAAATTTTGAAATGTAAAAATTACTATTTGAATATTATTTTGTTATCCAACAAAACTTAAATTTTCCAACATTGTGCTCGATATATGAAGGTCATGCCGAACGCAAATAAAACAAGTTAGAACGGTATATTCGGCTTTGCCGAATCTTACCTCCACCTGCTTACATATTTTTTAGGTTGATATATATGGGAGCTATAACCAATTATAGGCCGATCATCATAGAATTAGGTATAGCGATTTTGGTATATATGGGGATTATTTATGACAAATTTCAACATAATAGCGATATTTATGCTAGTTTAAGTGATTTTCGGAAGTGAACTTTATATGGGGGCTACGGTCAAATATGGGCCGATCCACAAAAAATTTTGTGTTGTTATTTCTTTTAGCACGAAACTTATTTTTGCTGAATTTTGTATGGATACTGCAATTCTGAAGGCATTTATAGACCATAGAACCATATTTCGGGAAGAAATTTGTATGGGGGCTAGGAGAAATCATGAACCGATTCTTATAATTTTCACCAGAGTTAGTCCTTTTATTACAAAAATAACGCGTGTAAAGTTTTATGGTATTATCTGCAATATATTTACACAAATAAACAAAAAATGTGAAAATTGTCAATTTTTTTTTAGATTGTCTCACATTTTGTTTCATAGCTCTGGTTCTACTGAACCGATTTTGCTGATTTTCAATACCAAACTGCTTAGGACAACAATAAACACATTTTTTGCAAGTCTACCAATTTTGTTTGTGTATTTTGGACGTGAGCGTGTTTTACACAGACGGACAGACAGACGGACATGGCTCATTCGACTTAGAATTTCATAAGGATCAAGAAAATATATACTTTGTTGGGTCTCAGATGAATATTTCTTTTACATTTCTATTACACACGGAATGACAAACTTATATATACCCTAGGGTATAACAAGTAAGAGAGCTATATTCGGCTGTGCCAAATTTTATATACTTCACTAAATTATGCTTAAAAATAAACATTTTAAATGTTTTTAAGTAAACCATATTAAAAGTTGTGTTTTAATTTTTTCAAATTTTTTTTTTAATTTTTTTCAAAATTTTTTTTTTAACTTTTTAAAAAATTTTTGTAATATTTAGTGGAACAAATTTTGGATTTATTAGTGAAACAAATTTTGGTACAAACATTTTTTTTGTGAATAAAAATTCGGCCTAAAATTTGACCCATTGTAGGTCTGACTTAATATCTTTGAAATGTCTATCATTAGATATCCATATTATCTATATTTATGACTAAGTAATCTAAATATAGATACAAAATAACTTAAAAATCGGTTTTCCTTATATGTCAGCCATTTATAAGCAGATTTTCTTGATTTCAAATAGCAACCAAACTGGGTGAATTAGTCAGTATATGTTATAGTTCTTTGGGGTCTACTGAAAGTTGATTTCTAAATACAGACGGACATCACTATATCGACTCCGCTATCTACAACGATTCCAAATATATACACTATTATTTTTATATTGCATAACTGATTCTATATATGGTCAAAATTTGGTGAAATTCTACTTCCACAAAGTGGGTCAAAAGATCAATTGAAATATTACTTTTGTTCTAGATGTCTACTAACACAAAAATTTTAAACTCAATTATTTTGAAATGGTAAAAAAATTATACACTATTGTTTTATTAAGGAGACGATATATGAGGGTTTCGATTTGATTTCCAAAATCAAACACTTTTTTGATTTTTTTTCAAAATGAGCCTTTTTTCTCAAAAGAAAGCTTATGTCTTTTCCTTGAAGAGCCTTTTGGTCGTTTAGTGGGATGCTATGATAGATTCGATGTCTAGTTACTCAAACGTAGATCAAGCAAAATCCTATATAATGTACGGTCTTATTTCGGATTTGCAAAACTGTTTACCCCTAGAACTAGATATTAATCGGTTTACTTTTCCTCCTATTCGAAATGTACCGATTAAACTTTCTTTCCGTTATAGATTATGAAATTCAAAATCAAGCCCTTAAATCGTGCAACCGTCATATTTACACATGAAAATATCGATGCATACGCGAAAGTAGAATCCAGAACATGACAATCAAATAAAAGCAAATTCGAATATTGCAGAATATTGAAAACAATTTTTGTGAAAAAAAAAATTTTGGGGAAAAAATTGTATGAAGAGAAATGCTGATGGAAAAAATTTTTAAAAAAATAAAACAAAAGCTAAAACGGTCAGGAGTCTAATAAAGTTATATGTTTTCCGCTTGATTTAAAAATAATTGCATTTATTTTATTCTAAATGAATCGATAAATTTCCATGATATTTTGAATGGACCGCTTCATTTTTCATTTTATTCTAAATGAACTACTTCAGTTTTCATGCTATTCTAGTGGAACTAGTTCAGTTATTAGGTTATTCTTAATGAACAGTTTCTGTTCTCATACTTTTCGGAAAAGACAGGTTAATTTTTCTGAGAAACCGGTTCACTTTCCTAAATTTTTCATGCTATTCGGAATGAACTGATTAGTTTTTTATAATATTTTAAATGTTCTAGTCCAGCGTTCATGGTATTCTAAATGAAATACTTCAGTATTCATGTTATTCTAAACGAATTAGTTCAATTGTTGAACAGTTTTTGTTTTCACACGCTTCGGAAAGGACAGGCTCATTTTCATTCCATTCTAAATAAACCGGTTCACTTCTTTACTAGTACTTTCCTAAAAAATTTTAAACTCTAAAACATATTCCCATAAATTTAGAATGCTTCTTTCTCTGTAACAAATTTTGTGTGTAACAGTTTTTTCTTTAGAGAATTTGTTGTGTAAAAGTTGAATCTATAGAAAATTGTATTTTTAACCATTTTTTTATATTATTTTCTGTATAACAGTTTCTTCTATAGAAAATTTTGTGTATAACAGTTTTTTCCATAGAAAATTTTATGTATAACAGTTTTTTCTATAAAAAATTGTTTGTATAACAGTTTTTCTCTAGCAAATTGATTGCATGACAGTTTGTTATTTGAAAATTGTTTGTATAACAGGTTTTCTATAGAAAAAAGTTATATAACAGTTTCATCTATAACGAAAAATTTGAGTATAACAGTTTTTTCTATAGAAAATTGTTTGTTTTCTGCAGCAAATTCCTTGCATAGCAGTTTTTCATTAGAACATTTTTTGTATAAAAATTTTGTTCATTGAAAATTATTTATATAACAGTTTTCCTATAAAGAAAAAATATTGCATATCATGCATTAAACACATTCAAGACAGCAGGCTACCAACTTCAATCAGTCAAAAATAAAATGCACACGTTTATATGGAGACGATTATTTTAACGAGATCACAGCCACACGGCCACACGACTACTCATGCCGATGTAGCCGAATTAGGCTAATTTCTATTTTTGTCAACTACAAAACAGAAATAGTGTTGCTAATATAATAAAAAAATTTAAATCAAATTAGTACTTAAAGAAATATATTTTTTTACTTAATTAAGAGAAGTTTCTGATAATCATATTGAAATAAATTAATAACAGGTACATAATTAATTATAACCATATATATATTTTTACTCAAAATAATTATTTCAATCTTAATTACTTTGGAATTTTGTACGGTTATTTTTTTATTAAAGTGGCACCACTGAATTATAAATCAGCTGTTTACTTTGTAGCTGTCGTCTTTAAAAAAATTCAGTAGCTGCCGCACGACTACAACTGTAACCAGCAGAATTTGTGTTCGTGTATTCGTGTAGCCTGTTGTCTTGAATGTGTTTAATGCATCAGGTTTTTTTCTATAAAAAATTTGTAACCAAATTTTATAAAAAAAAAAATATTTTTTTATTGAAAAATTTTTAGCATACGGTTTTTTCTATAGAAAGTTTTTTTATTGTACACAATTTTGTGTATAACAGTTTTATCTGTCGAAAATTTAGTGTGTAGCAGTTTATTCTATAGAAAATATTATGTATAACAGTTTCTTCTGGAGAACAATTTGTGTATTACAGATTAATCTATAGAAAATGGTTTGTATAACAGTTTTTTCTGTTCTAAAAATGTTGCTTTAATACCAGTTTATTCTACGAAATGCTTCGTATAACAGAGATATGACAATCGGAAGGTAACTATTTATATTGTGAGCCTTGTCAATTCCAAAAGTACATTTATATTGCTCAAATATTTGACCTTTGTCCTGATGTAATGTTGTTGATCTCACATAATTGGTGGGACGAGCTAAGTGTCTCTGGATGATCTTAGATCAAAAGCATCTAAAGCAATAAAATTAGCAATTGCAAACAAAAAAAATAATTTTTTAACACCCCCTCATGCTTTAAAATCAAACTCAAATCATAATAAAATGTATAGATAGACAAAAATACAAAATCAACAGCAAATTAATACTTACACAAACCAATCAACGGCAAATAGTAGTGTAACATCCTGAACCGGTGCATCGATAGCTGTCAAAACCACCAACAATAAAACCAAAGCAGCACTGGGAACGCTGGCCGAACTCATGGAAGCAGCTGTCGATGTCAAGAGTACCGTGACAAGTTCACCAAAACCCAAAGTCATGCCACTCATTTGAGCAATAAATATCGAAGCAATTGAGATGAATAGAGCAGTACCATCCATATTGACATTACAGCCAATGGGTAAAACGAAACGTGTTATACGTTGATCCACACGTAACTTATCATTCATGCAACGGAATGTTACAGGAAGTGCAGCAGCACTGTACGTTCATACATCCAAACATACATACGAGTATATGAGTGGATTTTATTGGATGGGATGGATGGTTGTTGGTTGATCATTTAATAAATTGTATTATCACCCGATATTGAAGTATCACAGATTGTTGTTGTTGTTTGTTGTATATTAAGATGTCAATCAGTCATTTTGAATCACAGTCAAGTCATTAGTTTTTAATGTTAAAATTTTTTTATAGTTTTTTGTTACAATTAGTTGATTTGTGTTTTGTTTTTTTTAGTAATATTTTTTTGGATTTTTTAAGTTTTAGGTTGGGAATATTGTTAAACAATTTTCACAGGTTTAATTTGGTAGTTTGTTTTAGGTTGTTTTGTGAAAATTTTTAGAAAAAAAAATCGGAATCAAATCAAAATGTTGCATAAATACATATAAAAGTAAAAACCAAAAAGAAGGAAAGAAATATTTGTAGCAAATGAACAGTGTTTTTTTGTTTTTGTTTTTAGATTTAAGATAAAATGATATTTTTTTTTTTGTCAAAATGAAATAAACGAATTAGTAGGAGGCATCGCTAGGATTGAAATTAACGATGCAACCTTGTAACTATTTCTTTTCAAATATTTATAGTATAAGAGATTGAGAGATCATATATAGAGAGAGATAAAATATAATATGGCTTACGTTGAAGCTGTCGCAAATGCAGTTAGCATGGCTTGTATTAATCCTGCATAGAATTTGAAGGGATTGCGACGCACGATAACATAGTAAATGGCCTGCATGATGACCAACTGATACAAGACGACACCGACCGCCACCGTTAGTATGAACCACATCAATTGGGCCATCACCAAATGTAGATCGTTAACACTCAATATTTTGCCCGCTATCACCGAACTGATGCCCACCGGTGTCAGCCACATGACGCAGGTCACCATTTTCATGACAACTTCAAAGATGGCTGCAAAAAAATCGACCACTACTTGTCCTTTTTGACCAATAGTGCCAAGGAATGTGCCAAAAACTAAACAAAAGAATACAATGCCCAGGGTATTGGTGCCGCTGCGATACTGGATAACACGTATCAGTTGTGGTTCTTCGCCATCCACATCGTCTGTAGTGTCATCGATACCATCACCACTACCGCCACCACCACCGGCACTGCTGCCAATTAGAGCGGTATCATTGACAGTTTCATTAAATGTATGGACTATTGAAGGTTTAGGCAGATAAACAGTGTGCGCTTGTTGAAATGAGGCTTGGAATAAGTTATCCGGAAAGACGTTTCTGGAAAGGGAGAAAATATTAAAATATTTGAATGGTTTTAAAATAAATTTTAGTAAAGGAATTAAAGTATTTTTTTAAATTTAGTTTAATGCGCCATAAAATTAGTATAATATGAAATAGTTCACTATAGCAACCAATTTAGTTTAATTTTCAATGGTCTGCATTAAGCATTTCTTGCATAGTAACACAGATATTTTAAATACTGTAACGTGTAGTTACAAAAGTCGATCTATCAACTTAACATAATTAATAATAATTCCCAAATAGTTTATGTTCATTTTAATATAAGATATCTATGAAAAACATGAACAAGAATCGAAGTCCAGATCTACTTATACTTAGATTTTTATTTTTTAGACGAGGCCATAATTCTTACTTCGTACTAATACCCTAGTTAGCAGACCGAGAGCCGAAGTATTTATCTCGTCGGATTATACTCATTAGCTAGCTAGTTTATCTTGACGAATCCTCGATCAGAAGCTTGACCCATTAACAAACATATCCCAAAGATACAAGACAGATCTGTGGTAAATAAGATTTCAAAGGAAGCAAACCTTTGAAGAACCTGGACAGACTAAGCATATCCCAGATAGAAACAAAAACTGCATCACAATACACATTGGTCATTCTGTATCAATTTTCTAAATGTAAATTGAAATGATATGAGTTCTTCCTAGAACAAAAACTTTTGGAAATAAAATACTAATCCGAATTGCTTAGAACTTTGATCCGTTTGAGCTTCAAGAAAATATGAGATTATTGCCAATTCAGAAACTCTTAATGATAGCAAACACATGATCCTGTGATCTTATTTGATAAAGGCAACAAGGCAGTCCTGTCCAGTATAGGTCGTTTCATCTTTTACTTATCAGCTTTTTTATGTGCCCACAGGTGAGAGAAAATCCTTTAATATCCGACAATTTCAAATGTCAGACTAATCCTTGATAATAGTCTATTTGGTTCTTCTTGTTGACTAAGCAATAACTGATGCAGTTTTCGATTAAAGTTTTAAGATATGTAGATAAGACTATGACAATGGCTTCCACCTTCCGGAAAATGTCATGCTAATTTTTACTGACGCATCAAGATCATATGTAAAATTCTTTATCACGAACTATCGGGTGGATATTCCTCCACATTTAAGATCGCCATATAATATCGAAAAACTTCAAACTGTCGGCTACCCTTTTATGGTTTCCACAACATGACAATGTTAATGGAAATTGCAGATGGAAAGATGGAAGAAAGTGCCCATTTAAAAAGAGACCATAAAACTCTGGCCTAAAATGAATATGTAGAGGGTGCAATTGTGTTAAATCTGCTTAGATTGCAACTGGAACTCCATAGTTTTTATTATTAGTTGTGCATACGCTGAAATGCAGCGACTTCTTTATAAAAACTTCCTTAGAAGTTTTCAGATGAGACGAATGAGAAAAGCAGACAATTGATTATCTGTCATTGACCGACATTTAGGGAATAGAGATAAGGAGATTTAGGCCAACATATACTAATTGATAAAGTTTGTCTCTCTAGGGCGGAATTGGGTAGAATCCACAATTTAAATCAAACAATAGGATGGTTTGAGGACACGAATCAAAGGACGAATGATATGATAAGTACAAATATCACAATGGTACATATTTTTGGATCCAACTATGCTATACATCGGGCAGCTGCGAAATAAACCTAACACAACCTACTAGGAAGAAAGAGCCAACTAACATGGAGATAAAAAATGTAGTTGCAACGACAAAGAAAAAGAACAGACAACTCAGTCAACTTCTCTGGCATTTGTGAGCTTAACCCCCATTAACACGAAGTCTGGTTAAGCCTTAACCAATAGTTATACAGTCGGTTAAAATTATTTTTGTATGAAAACTGTCAGTATAACTATTAGTTAAAACATAACCAGACTTCGTGTTACTGGGGGTAAGAGGAATAATGTTTGGTCAACAATACTTTATTTAGGTAGAATCCAAATGATGGACCTGTGGGACCTATGTTTAAACCCAACTACGCTACTTCTAACGGCTGGTAATTAAATCTAACCTATCAGCCTTTTTAATTTCACTTGTAAATTCGAATTATTCTGCTGGTGTCGAAAAACTTTTTTTTACATAGCTGCAGTATAAGGAGGAAAAATCTTCAAAATTCTATAATTCTTAAATTCTCTCAAAATTTTATTCAAATAAATTTAAGAAAACACCTAAAATAAAAGCTCCCTGAGTTCTTTTTACAACAACCACGAAAACTTACAAATTCCTTAGCTCTTAATACAACTTAAACCATAGAATAAATATATAGAACGGAAGGAGAAATGTCAATGAAAAAAAATTAAACAAAATTACTCCCTTATTATATATGAATTAGGTTTTTGACAACAGACTTAGGTTTTTGTTACCTATATAGTTGTCATCTATGACATAAATTTTCCATAGGGGCCTTGCCAATTATTGGTATAATTCTTAAACCCTGAAAATATATTGAAATTTTGTTTTGGAAAAGACAACTTTTAAATTTAATTGTCTGCTGGACACTCTTCTCCTCATATCCCATAGAAAAACTAACCGCATTCATGCATGAAACAAACAAAAAATCAAAGTCACTAAAGTATCAACCGATTTCCATATTACAAATCTTGATGAAACTATGGAATATTGCCAAATATAACAAAATGGACTTTTGTTAGGTTATGGAAATTGAAAGCTGATTTATTAAAGTTGGCAATGCCTTTTGGTAATTAAGATGTATGTCTCTACTAACTATAGATAAGATTAACATATTAGAATCACCCTGTCATTGTGTTTACACATTTTTAGTAAAGACCTAAACTTTTAACATAATTTATAGCACAAAATTGTTAATGATACCATAATTTACCTTATATCATTACAACACTTTCTCACACTCACCTTCCCAAATCCAATAAACTATCCAATAAATTCACAGCCCTTTTATCCGTGGAACGATCTGTAGTATTATGTAAATCCGGGTCACCAGGATGTATAAGCATGACCAATGCTATGCCCAATGCAGCATTCAACAATGATGTGCTGGCAAAATACACCAACGTTCTCAAAGCAATTTTGCCATTCATGCGGGCATTCAGACTGGCCGAGCCGGCAATAAGACTTGAGATGACCAGCGGTAAAATCATTAATTTGAGGACACGCATAAACAATTCACCCGGATACGAGATCAACATTATCGAGTCTTCATGCAGGTGAAGCGGGCGTAGAGAGAAGCCTGTGGTAAGAGAATAGAGGAAAAAAAAGTGATTAGATAAATATTTATTTATAAATATTACAAATTATGTAGGTACTTATAATTTTTCAACTACATTAATTTAAGTGCTAATGATGCTAGATGAGTAGATTAGTTAAACCAACTGTTTATAATTTGTTACAATAAATGAACAGTGATTAAAAGGAATGAATTTAATAATAATGAAAGAAATTAATTACAAAAATACATAAATGTAGTGAAATTGATTTAATTTGAAAAGTGTAACTCCCAGTTCCGCGATGTCGTAAGAAAATTGAGTCGAAATATTTTGTATGAAAACCATTTATAAAGCTGTTATGACTCGATATAAGTAAAAATATTTTTCTTTTAAAATATCAATAATTTATATTCGTGAGTGATTTTCGGAAGTGGGCCTTATATGGGAGCGATGACCAATTATGGACCGATCACCATAAAATTAGGTCGTTTGATTTATGTCTATATGAAAGTTATTTATGTTGAATTTTGTGTATATACCAACATTTTTAAGTGATTTAAGCACGTTAAAGTGATTTTCGGAAGCGGGTCTATATGGGAGCTATGACTAATTATGGACGGATCGTAACAAAATTTGGTGACATGAATTTTGTATATATAAAACTTATTTGGAGCGAAATTTGTGTAGATACATATGTATATAAATTAAACATTTATGACCGATAATATCCAATTTCGAGAGGACATTTATATGGGGTCTATGTGAAATAATATACCGATTTCAGCCAGTTTCAAAAGGCTTCGTCCTTGTGCCGAAAAAATTATATGTACCAAATTTTATAGAAATATCTTCAAAATTGCGACCTGTACTCTGCGCACAAGGTTTACATGGACAGCCAGCCAGACGGACATCGTTTAATCGACTCAGAAAGTGATTCTAAGTCGATCGGTTTTCTTTAAGGTGGGTGTTAGACTAATATTTTTGGGCGTTACACACATCTGCACAAACGCATTATACCCTCCCCACTATGGTGGTGTAGGGTATAAAAATCAAATGAATTAAAACCAATACAAATATACGAATATATTCTCTAACTGTTCTACTAAGCTACACCATCATTTAAAAGATTCGAAATAATTAATTCTTAATTCCATTTTCGAAATCAAAAGAAATTTTATTTCTTAACCATTCCGTTAATGAATTCATTATGAATTAATTCATAGGCTTAATTCCTACTTCAAATGCAATGAATACATTCCTTTAGGAATTCATCCTTTATAAGACTAATTCTTTATTAAATCATTTAAATTTTCTTGAATTCAAATACATTACAAAATAGCTTTAAAATTGTATTGAATGATTAAATGTTTCTTCAATTCAAATCTATTACAAAAAGACTTTAAACAATTAATTCAATGATGAGTGAATTCTATTTAAATAAAAACCTTTGAATGAAGCTAAAGATTTAGATGTTGGGAATGGATTTATGGAATGAATAGCTGACATTTTTAATTCCGAATTAAGATTTAAGTGAACTAAGCTCATTAATTAATTAATTCAAAGCTCTGCATCATTTCAGTATTGCTTTTTTTGTTTTCATTTTACGAGCACTTGGTAAACATGAGATACATACTTGAAAATGTATTTGTATGTACAGCAGAGTATTTGAAAGCATTATTAAAAAGGCAAACAGCCCAGCAGTTAAGCAAGTACTCAATGCATCCCATATAGTAATTGTCACTAATGTCTGATCACTTGGCTGACTTTAATTTATATATTTTAGGTCATTTGACATGTATGTGCTCTTTGTAGTGCCGAGATAAATCAATTGGTTACTTTATACATCCCATGGAATCTAGCTTGGAGTCAATTGTCAATTAAGTGTCTCTAAGTAATCTAGAATGTAATGACTTTAAGTGTTTATTTTGTAATATGAAGGGAAACGGATCCCATGCAGTTAGGCAAGTAGTCAATGTATCCCTTTTAGTCAGTAATTGTCTGTACTCTTTGTAGTGCCGAGAGAAGTCAAATGGTTACTTTATATATCCCAAGTAATCTAGCATGAAGCCAATTGTCACTTAAGTGTCTCTAAGTAATCTAGAGTGTAGCCACTTTAAATGTTTATTTTGTAATAACAAAGGAAACAGATCCCAGCAGTTAGGCAAGTAGTCAATGTGTCCCTTATAGTCAGTAATTGTCTGTACTCTTCGTAGTGACGAGAGAAATCAAATGGTTACTTTATAGATCCCAGGTAATCTCAATTGATCCCAGGTAAGTCAATTGTCACTTAAGTGTCTCTAAGTAATCTAGAGTATAATCACTTTTAACGTTTCTTTTTTGTAATAAGAAGGTAAACGAAACCCAGCAGTTAGGCAAGTAGCCAATGTATCGCCTATATACAGTTGGCTGACTTAAATTGATATATTTTGGGTCATTTGACAAGTATGTGCTCTTTTTAGTGCAGAGAGATGTCAAATGGTTACTTTATAGATCCCTGGTAATCTTGCATGAAGTCAATTGTCACTTAAGTGTCTCTAAATAACCAGTTAAATAGGGTCAATGGACTCCCCGATTAGGACATGTACGTGTTAAAATAACTAGTATAAATAGCTATTTACAGTATAATAAATAACTAGTTATTTAACTAGTTGTCACCCAAAATGATAGGTAAATTCACTAGTTCGCGACAGTCTCCTAGAACTGCAGGGATGATAGATATGAATACTTAGTATATATTTTCTAGTGTTTGATACATACTGATACCATGACTATGTGAGCTTTAAACGTGCTGGATAAGTTCATAAGTTTTCCTCTAGTTTTATTTAACATGACCCATTTCGTTTGTCGCTTTTATCCCTCTAGCTTATGTATGTTTAAGAAAATCACATGTGTAGAACGAAAGTAAGGATGGCTGTCTGCTGCTGGTATGAGCAAAACTACTATATTGTAATTGTATTAAGAAGGATACTCGTGTCATATGTTATTATTTACATTGAACTTGAATAGTCTTCCCAGTTTTATTGCAATTTCTTGTAGTTATTTTTTAGTATATTTTCTTTACTTGTATTTGAAATAGCTGCAAGTGCACTCCACATGTGCAATCGAGTGTCATTTAATAAAAACACATTGGCTGAAGGAAAGTGGGTGTGCTTCTAGGCGATGCCGTGTTAACACTATTGCAACGTTAGACAACATACAATTATATAAATATACAGATGTATGTAGGTATGTATGGATGTTTATATGTTAGCATATGTAAGATATATAAGTTAGAAAGTACATGTATTTAAGTGTCAATAAATCATGCGTTTAATAATGATTACACTTTAATCTCCTATGGCGGGTTTCCCCTTTACTCTTATTACTCTATATATAAACTAGAAACAATTTATTTTTAATAACTATTGCAATTAATGACACTTAGGATAATAATAACTTTTAAATACCCTTTAGCATACCTATATACTACAATATAAGTACTTCATTTCCCTAAAGATTCCGTAATGAATATAATTATACTTTTATGTTCTATAAACTTTAAAAAAATGGTTTTACTTTTACAATTTAGAGCATTATTGGATTTGACGGAGCTGGAATTAATATAGAGAATTTTCCAGAAAAACTATTATGAAAGTATAATTGGTGAAACCCGAACATACGATACCCTACACCGAGAACAGGATTATAAACAGTTTTCTTTTTAATTTATATGGCAGCTATGAATAATTATGGACAGATCGCCATATACGAAACTTGTTTGTGTTGAATTTAGTTTGGTTACCAACATTTTTAAGAGATTTAGTTAAAGTGATTTTCGGAAATTGGCATTATATGGGAGATATGACTAATTATGAACCGATCGCCACAAAATTAGATAGTGCGAGTTCGGTTAATATAAAAACAATTTGTGCTGAATTTGGTTTGGATAACTGAGATATTTATGGAAGCATAAATATTTTTAGCGAGGGCAGTTGTTTTGGGTCCAGAAGTAATAATCGAACGATTCTAACCAAATTTAATAGGCTTCGTCCTTAGGGTAATAAAAAAGATTGTGCCAAATTTTACATGGACGGATGGACATCTCTTAATCGACAAAAAAAGTGATCCTGGGCAGATTGGTATACTTTAAGTTGGATGACTAAATGTCTGTACTAACCCAATATTCCCTCCCCACTATGGTGGTGTAGACTATTTTTAGAAGTTTGTTTATTTTTGTACAGATTGCATATGACTCATAGTACAGTTTAAGCGTATTTGGCTATTACACTCGAATTGATAACATATTGTATGAACACATTTGGCAATCAACAAGTAAGAGAGTTCTATATACTAGTGTGTCCCAAAAAAAGTTTTTTTTTATTTTCATGGGTGCTCAAACATAATTTAAAATGTTGAAAACTCAAAAAAAGGCCGAGAAACCCGATTTTTGGCAAAAACTTGACTTGAGCGACCTCTAAACCTCTTCCGAAAAATCTGAAAAAAATCTCAAAACTACTTTACCCTAAGCTTTCAAATTATGCTTGAGCCCCAACAACATTTTTTTTTGGGCTATCCCCTTACCTAATTATCTATATATATAAACATGAAATGGTCCATGTATGTAATGTCGTGAGAATGGCTGGAGCGATTTGGCTGATTTTATAAAATTACTGCTAAAACCGGCTTTTTTGAGTCCAGTCAACTCTAATAGAAAAGCCCCTAAGGTATGCAGTACAAATTTAGATATTTTATTTGCAAATAAATAAGAACAGGCAGGGTTGGAGAAACTTGACGAACTAACTAGTAAATGCTACCGGGCGAAGCTGGGGTAGTACTAGTACTTTAATAAAATACAAATTTAAAATATTTTTAAGTAAACAAAATTAATTTTTTTTTTCAAAATTATTAAATTTTTTTTTTTAATTTTGTTCCAATTTTTATACCCTTCATCTTTGTGAGAAGGGTATATATAAGTTTGTCATTCCGTTTGTAATTTCCACAATATAATTTTCCGACCCTATAAAGTATATATATTGTGGAGCGGAGTCAATTAAGCCATGTCCGTCTGTCTGTCCGTCTATCTGTTGAAATCAATTTTTTGAAGACCCCAGATATATTCGGGATCCATATCTTCAATAATTCTGTCAGACATGCTTTCGAGAAGTTTCCTATTTAAAATCAGCAAATCGTTCCAGATCACAGTAATTTGGACCTACAATGGGTAAAATCGGCAAAAATATTTTTTAACCGGAATTTTTTTTTCACCAAAAAAAAAATTAAATAAACAAAAAAAAATTTTTTAAATTTAAAAAAAAAATTTAATTTAAATTTAAAAAAAAATAAAAATTCAAAAAATAAAATTTCCCAAAATATTAAAAAAACTACTTTGTGAAAAAAAAATTTGTTTACCTAAAAATATTTAAAATTTGCATTTTGAAGTATAATTAGGTGAAGGGTATATAAGATTCACAGCCGAATATAGCACTCTTACTTGTTTTTTTTTAAATTAAATTTTTTTTTAATCTATTAGTGAAGCAAAATTTGACAAAAAAAAATTTTTGATTTTGACCCTTCAATGTGTCCAACTAACTATAGCCTTATGTTCATCGTTGCAATGGACTTTCAATATCTATCATTAGATATCCATATTGTCTATATTTATGACCAGATATAAATCAAAAATCTAGGTTTTCCCGGTTTTTTTTTCTTTACATCTCAGCCATTTGTGAGTCGATTTTCTCGATTTTAAACAACAACCGAGCCGGGAGAATTCCCGATATATTGGTGCATCAATCATGTTTGTAAGTTATTTAGGGGCTACGGAAAGTTAATTCCAACACACCGACGGACTATTAAAATTTCAATTGTTACAAATGCTTTAACAAACATATAACTATTTACATTTACTACACACCAGGATATAAAACTTATTTTTTATTATAACAGCTTAATCTATATTTTAATAGTTGCCATACCTTTGAAATTACAGTTATTGTTATATTAAATTATTTGCTAATTTTTTTCGCAAAAAAAAAGAAATAGAACTCAGGCATTGTGTGCGTGCAAGTGCATGTTTGTCATTTAAATTGGTACTGGTATTTATAAATAGTAATTTAAATTACAAATGTTTAAGTTTTGTATATTTTATTATCCGATTGCGTGTTGTTATTTATTGTTACAAAACAAAAATCCAAATAACAAAATACCTTAAACTTTTACACACGAGTATGAAGTAAAAATGTCTATGTAGCACCAATTAATTATGAGAAGAATATTTTTTAAAAAGAAAAAAAAAATGTCATTATTGAAATTGATTGGATTCTGAGATAAAAAGGATGAATTTCCAAATATATTTAAATTAGCTATAGTAGGAAAAAATATTATTTGTTTTTTAATTATTTTAAGCAGAATATTAAATATTAAGGTTTAAAGAAAGCGGCAAATTTTAATGTTAATTACGTTTTTCTTTTAATGATTATATAACCCTGAATATTATATTGAATATAAGAGGTCATTCGTGATCTCTTTTCCATGACAACAAATTATAACAATAATATGGTTGAAAATGGCGAATTAAAATTTGGTTTTGTTTTCAAACTTTTGGATAATTATTATTTCAAAACTTTTGTTGTCTCGAAAACCATTTATATTATTTATTTATTTAATTTGCTTCAATATGTTTATCTCAGGTTTGGGTTTTTATGCAAAAAATACTTAATTGTTTGTAACCAAAAAACGATAAAATTATCTCTATCTCCATTGTTATCATTCAAATGACACATTTTAATTAATGACAATTTAGTGATTTATTTGTATAATATATTGATTGGCCTTTTTGTCTGGTTATTATCTAACATATTTATCACTGCAATGACAGAATTACTAAAACGAGTGAACAATAATAGTAAAATTATTAATGATTGAAAAGGTCGCCTCTGTTCAATAGATTGTTTTGCAGTGAAAAGTATAAAAAGGGGGATTTAAATACAAGAAAAAACTAAGTTATGAATGTTGTAATGGCGTATTATATTATAGAAATGGAAAAGTTCATAAGAAATGTGCATTCATGCCACCAGGAAATCTGTATTCATTTAACTCTTTGTGGTTTAGTGGTCACTTTACTAACCATGGTCTTATGAACATAGTTTATTGGCATCTATTCATTCTACATATTTTTAAGTCATCGTTTATGTTTTTTTGCAAAACTTTACCATCAGGGTGCTCTGCTTAGATAAATAAATTAATTTGAAAATATTGTAAACTGCAGTTTTTCTAAGAGACTTTCAAGCATTTAATAAAAATGCACTGAGTGTTTATTATTCATCGAATTCAGTGCTACTTTGATAATTCGTTTGTTTGGTCAGAAAATTTAGCACAAATTATTAGGTTTCAAACAAATTTATTACTATTAATGCCACGGTGGTTAATAAACTAACCACCTCATTCCACAAAAACCTTGGAATGGGGTGGTTTTTTATGTTTTGCTTTATTTTTTCTTATTTTTTAATAATAAACTAACCTTAAAGTAAAAATTTAATTGTTTAGATCTTAAACTTATACATATAAAATTGTGGCTGGAAGGGTTAAAGCCTGCTGACACCTCCAGAACTACTCCAGCAAACTTTGCATTTGTTGCAAATCTAGGATAAGTGCTTTATTATGCAATACCACAACAACAAAATTTAGCACCTATCCTAGGTTTGCAGGGTAGTTTGCAACGAAGAGTGATTTCCGCTACTATTTCCAATTATATTTTAGAAGTCTCTACTTTTACTCATATTAGCCATAAATGTATACCTAAACTTAATATAAATTCCTTTATAAGCACGTTTCACTTATAAATGTTTGAAGCTAAATTTTTTAAGTTAAGTTTTTGTGACAAATAATAGTTATTCATTTAAATAGGGTGAATAAGTATTTGTTTCACTAAGGCACGTTTTCGCAATAACTAAAACTAATAAATAATAATCCGTGATTTCAGTAGTTATCGATCATCTCTTGTAATAAATATTTTGACTTGACAGATATTTCAGATATAAATACACTGTGCTACAAAATAAAAAAAATAGTGATTCACAGAAAATCAGATCATTAGCACGAATCTTTTGGACTGCAAAATATTATATTTGTATTAAAAATTGTGAAAAAAATGCTTATTAATATGCACTTTGAAGACAAATATAACAAAATATGCATTATCAATCAAATATGCAAAAATATGCCCTAACAAGCAAAATGTGAGATTCTGATAAATAATTAGTCTACATGGTATAAAGACATTCGAGAAAAAATCCGCCACCTAATATATTCAGTTGAGAACGGCCTGACCGATTTAGACCACTTTTTTCGATTTATCTAAAATCGGAAAACGGCTATTTGGCTAATTTGTTTTTAAATGTTCGTAACTCGATCTGTAATCATATTTCTGAACAAAAATCGATTTTTTATATAAAAACTCAAAATATCTACATTCGCTAATAACTTGGCCAATAAGCGTTTAATCAAAAAAAGAAACTCAAAATATGTACATTGATTCACATGTCTTCTGTTGTTTCAAGACTTAGGTTTTTGACAACAAACTTGGGTTCTTTGTCTATATTTTATTCTATGTTCTATGCCATTAGGTTTTTTTTCTTTTTAACTATTTTTATCATTTTCAAACCGCTTCTCACAAATCGAAAACAAGCTTTTTTATTAACTTGGACAGGACAACGTCTGTTGGGTCAGCTAGTAATAACATAAATGAAATAAAAAAATCCATCCAAATTATATTGTCTGCTTATATTGGTAATTGACAAGTAATTTACATAATTCTTAACTATAATTAATAATACCAATGAATCAATGACTTTTTTAATGAAACACTAGTTTTTGGGCAAAAAATCGTTTTATTTTTCAACGTATGTAGTCTTCTTTGAGCTCATTACACTTTGCCTAACGTTTTTTTTGGAAAAAAACGGACTAAGAAGTTTGCCATGGAAAGTGCACCCTTGCGTTTGTAGTTGATTGTGAGCAAACGCGGCGAAAAGCTTTCCCATACTTCAGTGCTCATTCAAAATTAAAACCACAGAGCCATGCACAGTGAGGCAGAATCATTTTTTTTGGAAATAAATCTGACGTGCCAGGAAGTATTCGAGCTTAAGTTATTAAAATGTTCCCTATAAAGTAGAATACTTTCGAAAAATTTGTGCTATTTTTTTATTTTCCATCCAATTTCAACGATTTTTATATTTTTGGAAAGCGCAGGACCGCATTGACTACAATTTTGTTTGTTAGTTAGACAACTAAATTACCAATAATATATGAACGATTTCAGAGCAATAACAAATTATGGATAAAAAAATAAACGATTTTCAATTTTTCAAATTCAAAAAATAGTATATTTTAACTCTTTTGTATTAAAAAAAAACTTTCTTTAAGAACATATAACAATTTTATGTTTTTCTGTAAGTTATCTTTACGAAAACATGTCCTATAAACAAATTTCAAGACAATAACTCAATTAGATTCAAAAATATGCCTATTTAATACTCCGTATTTCAAAAATATTGAACAAATGGGCCCCTGGGACATTTGTAGGGTAATAACTTGAATTCGAATACTACCTGGCTACTCCCACGTCAAATTTTATGCAGATCGGACCAGCCTATGACTTTCACAATCTCTTGCATTTTCAATCTCCGATCGGAAATAAAAAAAAGTCACGGATTTTACTTAATAATGACTTATTTATTAGCTGATATTTATTAGACAATTGCGACATGTCATACAAAGAATCAATATATTTCTATTTTGAAAAGGTAACTCAGAGTAATAATGAGCTAAAAGAAAGTAAAAGAAAGAACTTCTGAGTCGTAGACGTCCCGGGGTTAATTGAATTGTCCATCCCATCCTTAAAATTCTAGTGTGTAAGTGGTGAAAAGTGGTCTTTATATAAGCAATAAATATTGTAAAATTGTGTCTTTTTTGAATTCTACTATGTTATCTTCATTTTCTATTCTTCTAAAATGTACTATTTTTAAAAATTCTACTGCCGTTATAAATGCTACTAATTGACCGCACCGGCTTCGCCCGGTAGCATTTACTAATGTTAGATCTTCAAGTTTCTCTAACCCACATACACCTGCCTGTTCTTATTTATTTGCAATTAAAAAATCTAAATTTGTACTGCATACTTTAGGGAGCTTTTTTATTACAGTTGACTGGACTCAAAAAAAAAAATTTCAGAGTTTTACCCGGAATTTCTGAATTTTTTTTCTTTACAAACCATCTCCTGAAAATTTCGAATCGAATAAAAATAAATCATCCAAATCGCTCCAGCCGTTCTCACATGATGCCATTACATGGACCATTTAATTTGTATATATATTGATGACATAAGGTAGGTACAAAGGCTCATCGCGATTCTTGTTCTACGGTTCATTTCAAGAATCTTTGTCGAAGAAACCATAGCTCAGAAATGAATTACGAGCCCCCGGATTTCATTATGAGAAAATCAAATATACTAAGACCCCGGTTATCGTCGCTTCGGTCTGCATCGTTTCGAAGTTGGGTATTTTGAAAATTTTTGTGATTTCGAAGTTGCGTCCATTTTATTTCAGTTTACGTCACATGGCTTCGAAGTTGCGTTGTTAATATGAAAATTTTTATATCGAAAAATTATAATTATGAATTTCGATACCAATTAAATGAAAATCAGTACAAATATATGGAAAATCGTGCCTCGATTTGCGTCTCGTTTCTCCGGTACCAATTAGCAACGCAGGTATTTGTAAATTTTTCCAAAAAAAATACACATCTAGAGGAAATAAAATGTTCTTTTGCCTCGATTCTTGAATATTTTGAAAAAATTTTTTTTTTGAAAATTCGGGGCTAGAAATTTATTTGTGGTTTCTTCGCAAAAAGTGTTTTGGAATGACCCATAGAACAAGAATCTATTAGACGGGCGTTTACTTATTCTAAAGTTTAAAATTTCGTTGTTAAAATTAAATAAGGAATTATTTTAGTTAAATATTACACTAATAGATGGCGCTCTGTTTATATCGTAGTATATTTTCAGTAAAAATCCTACATTTAAAAAAATAATTCAGTATTTGATTTCAGAACATCATCTAAAAAACGATTTCAGTTTTCTTTTTATAAAACACATTTCCTAACTCATGTCATTTAATCTATTTTTAGACTTTTGTTATTATTTTTCGGTGAAGAGGAAATCAATAAAAAGACTTAAAGTGTTTGTCAAACAAAACAAAAACCCAACATCCAACTTTATGGTTCACTAAGCCACTCAATGTTCAGATTTGAATTCCCATTAAGACAAACAACAAAAGAATACAAAAAAATCAATACTGAAATATTCATTTCAATACACAAAATAAAAGGGAACTGAAAAAAAGAAAGAAAAAAAAAATCATGTTTCCACAGGCCTTATGAAGAGCAAACATGAAGAGAATACATAAATCAATTAAAGCTAAATAATAAAAGAAAATAATAAATAAATAAATATAAAAATGAGACTTACCTAGAATGACACCCAACATGACACCAGACAATGTGACCAGCAGCATAAGGTTTTCACTCAACCACTTGCGGTAGCCTTTGAGCTCACGAGGAGCCTCACAGTGTTCGGTAGTTTTGGGTGGCAGCTCCGAACCATTGACTGCGGTAGAGTGTGGGGGACCCATTTTAGCAAAAAGATAATCTGAAAATTGTTCAGATTTTTCCATTTCCAACAATTAGAATCGTTCAAAGAATGTATGAGAATCACACACACACACAAAAGGTGTAACACAATTAAGCAACAAATACGCACGCAGCAAATAAAAGAGTGTAAAAAGTATTCAAAACAAACGATTTAAAACGAAGGAGAGGAAACGTGGAGAGTAAAATGAAATCTCAGTGTTTCCGTATATAAATTTTAGGGGTTGCAGGTGGTCAGTAAAGTAATATAACAACACGTGAAGAGAACGAGAACGAGATATTGGTGATGTTGAAGTTGTGCCTGGGGTGGTGGTGGCTGTGTATTTTTTTGCTTTTTCCTTTGGAGTGTTTGAGTAAAGGATTTTTTTATCCTGCTTTTTGCTTTTCTTCTTTTATACTCCTTTACAATTTAAGAGGATTATTTTGGTTTTATTTTTATTTTTTGTTATATTTAAACGATTTTATTTTATAAATTTCTTTGTTTTGTTTTTTGAATTGTTAATTACTACAACGTTTGGTTTTTAAAAGGACTTCATTTTTTTGCTTTACGTTTTGTTAAGGGGATTTATTTAGTACGTTTTCTTTTTATTTGTTTTAATTACTTTGGTTTATGTTATGTTTGTTTTTTTTAATTAAAAGTTTTTTCCTTCCTTTTACGATTTTATATAATAATAAAGGAATTATACTAATTGATTTTTATGGTATTATTGATTTTTTAAATATTTTATATTAAATTTCAATATATTTATTAAGTACTCCATTGATGTGGGCTGTTTTTTGTTTAACATTGATGATTTTCCTTAACAAAAACCGCTTTGAGAGATGTTTGTAACGAATCGAATTTCAGATTTCGAGACTCCTTTGTCTGCTACCGATGAGGCGTGGTCTTCTTTTTGTTTTCTAAAATTTTGTCATGAATGCGGGGATTATTTTTATCCTTTAGAAACTTGTATAGAATTAAAGGCTCCGTTGTTGGGATTTTTGTTGAAACTTGTTCCGTAAAGAGAATTGTTTGTTTAAAACTGAACGATGTTCGCAAAATAAAAGTTTTCAAAAGTTCACTTTGAGTCGGTGTTTGTTTAGTTTATAAAAATATTTAAATTCGTTTAAACAGTCTTTTTGCTTGAAATTTTCTTTAATATATACAAAAAAATGCTGTTGCTATTATTAAGTTTTCTTTATAATTTGTGTATAATTATTATTTTACTGTTGTTTTACTAATGTCTGTGGTTGCACTTATAAAATCTGTGTCAAGTCCTTGCAGCTAGATGAGTGTTTGTTGGCTTATTGTCTATATATGCACTTTGGTCTTTGACTTTTTTTTTTTCTTTCTATGGCTGTTGTATATTTTTTTTCTTTTAGAGGAAAAAAGGGCGTTGTACCCTAATTTCTATGATTAAACACCAACTTTTCTAATTTCTGTTTTTAAATTTAGCTTAATTAGTTGAAATATCCTTTTTTTAAATCCTTAGATGTTAAGAAATTCTTTTATTTCCTTGAACATAGTTGTGTTAATCCTTTTTTTCCAACTTTTTTCACTTTTTTCTAGTTTTCTATTTTCCGGTTTAATTATTTCCGCTTAACTACTCGTTTCAAATTCACGTAACTTTATGTCTCTGTGAGTTTCTTGTCAGCTGTATTTATACTACAATTTGTGTTAGCAGGATTTGGTTCTCTGTTTGCTTTACGTGTTATTCAAGAGTAAAGCTTGCGCTCTCTTCTCCCTGCTCTTTTTTATAAATTATAGTTGTGTCTATAATTTATTTACTTTTGCTATACTTTTTTGTTTATTTATAGTAAATAAAATATACAACTACAAATGAAAACTGTTAGAACTCTGTTAAATTATATTAAACAAATCAAAATCTATTTTTGGCAAACTGTATAATTAGTTTGAATAAATCAAATAAAGAAACTATCAATAATTGTCATTAGGTTTAACTTATGCTAGAGCTGTAATCATCAAAATTACATGAAATCGAAAGTACGTAAATGTATATTTATAGTAGGGAACAATTCCAAAAATTCCACCCAATTCCCTTAACAAAATGCTTAATGTATATGAGAAAGTTTTATATAGAAAGTCAAACAGTCGATTTCAACATGTTCATCATAATTAAAACCTAATCGCTTCTTCCCCAACTACACTTGTAAGGTTTCTTTCAACTCTACTTTATCAAAAGTCAACTCATTTAGCCGATATATTGTTAGCTTAGCGAGCAAACGTGTCAAGTCCACTTTTTAAGAGTATTTAAATATGAATAGAAAACGTTAGAATAAGTAACAAGTAACATATCCTTCACCAAAGTATATTTTAAAATAGAGATTGAAAACTATTTTTGTTATAAAAATTTTAATGAAAAAATTTTAAGGTGAAAAAAATTCGGGTCGTCTCCGAGTTTCTATGGTTACTATATGTCGTTGGAAATGTCAACAATTAGATATCCATATTGTCTATGTTACAAAACTTAGTAATCCAGATACAGATAAAAAATATGTAAAAAATCTCAACCATTTGTGTGCCGATTTTCTCTAACTTAAATAGCATGTATGTTAGTTATTTGGGGGCCTCGGAAAGTTGATTTCAACACATGGCTATATTAGAACGAAAATGAAAAATTTAGAAATTACAAACGGAATGATAAACTTATTTGAATACCCTTACAAATTATGCTTAAAATTTTTTTTTTTTTTTAAATTGTTTAAATTTTCTTTTTAAATTGTTTTTAAAATTTTTTTTTTTCCAAATTGCTTTTTATTTTTAAAAGTTTTTTGGAATTTTTTTTTAATTCTTAAAAAAAAGAATTGTAAAAAGAATTTAAGACAAAAAAAAATTTTTTCGATGAAATAAAAATTAGGGTTAAAAATATATTTTCCCCGATTTTGACCAAACTTACTATAACTTATATACATCGTTGCCGATTTTGTCGATTTAAATAGCAACCGAGCCGGAAGAATTCCCGATATATTGATTTATGATTCATGTATGTAAGTTATATTGGGCCTACGGAATGTTGATTTCAACATACAGACGGACATGGCTATATCCACTTCGCTATATATAACGATCCAGAATATATATACTTTTTGGGTTCGAAAATGAAAAATGTAGAAAATACAAGCAGAATGACAAAGTATAAAAAAGGTCCTGCTGAAGCACTCCGATTGCTCACTAAAGTTTATGGTGAATGTGTTTCATCGGTTTCAACGTACGAGAGATAGTTTGTGCAGTTCAGAAGTGCGGATTTTGACACGAAAGACAAAGATCGCCCAGGCCAGCTAAATAAGATTTTATTGTGTGAAATGATGCTTGAACGCTATAAAAGAAAATCATTACTTAGATTAAGAGATCGTACATTATGCCTGGCCTGCCAGCCGAATCGACACCAAAGCCAAATAAATATCCATGGCGTTAAGGTAATTACCTGTATTTGGAGGGAGCAAAGAAGCTCGTAATAATGAGACTATCGCAGGGAGCCTGCACCGAATGTAACTGATTCGTTTGAAGCCAACATTGGCCGAAAAACATCCAGAATATGCGGCCAGACATGAAACCGTAATATTCCATCATGACAATGCTCGGCCACATGTTGCAGTATCTGTTAAAAAGTATTTAGAATGAATTGGTTGCGAAGTTTTGCAGAACGCTCTCTCTGGGATACGCTTCACTTTCGAACAGAGTATACGAAATTGACTTGATTCGTTATTGGTCTCAAAAGGTAGATAGTTCGTTTGGCTCGGAATCCATATGTTATTAGAAAGATGGAAAAGGTCATTGATAAAAAACAGAACTTAAAAGTCACACATTTTCCAACTTTTCAAATAAGTAAAAGAGTTCATTAAAAGATTCCAAAAATATCTATAAAAAATTCTTTGAAATGTTTAAAAAGGGACTTAACACATATGCAAACTAAGCTAGCGATATTAAGTCTATGTTTATAATTTATGGTAGACAATCTCAAAGTACGTTTGGTACGGCATTCCTTTTATAGTGAGTGGCAGCATTTTTTTTGGTAAAGTACTGTAAGTTGTTTGAAATCAACTTTCCATAAGTCTCATATATGTATCTGGCGGGCACAAATATGTAATCAATATATCAGGAATACTTTCAAGAATTTTGTTATTGAACATTTTGATATGAATATTGTTTATGTGCAAAACCTAGTACACGATGTAAGTAAATCCAAAAATATCTCCGATATACAATACCAAATTATCGAACGTATAACTGAAATATTGATATATAATTCAGATATTTTACATATCTGAGGCCTTTCTAAAGTTTATTTCACCCAACATACGGATTTCGATATATCTATGTAACTATCTATAATCCAGAGTATATAATAGGGTGATCGGCCCGGTTTTTAATAACCGGTTTTTTTGATAAGCTCACATTTCGAATATCGAAGAAACCGGGTTTTTCTCCTCGAATAGCAGGTTTTCTCTAAACGTATGTTTTCATGATTTTTAGTGTATTAACTTTTTATATTTTGACAAATGTCACAAGCGATCTGGAAACCTTGAAAACTTACTCAATGCTTTGTTAACTATATGTCCTGCAAGTAGACTGAGTGAAAGATCATTTTCAATGTTTAGCTTTATAAAACCAAAAGCATTTAAACTGTGTTTTATTCCTAAGAGATTATTTTAACCTTCATAAGGTTAACGATGTCCGGGTCAAATTTAACTCAAATAGAAAATATATATTTTTTTGCCAATTTTTTTTTTAAAAACCTAACGTAGTTGTTGAAATTTGAAATTATATAAAATTCATAAAATATCGAAAATATCAACCACTCACTTTTAGAAAAAATTAAATTTTAATTTCAAAATGGGTCAAATTTGACTCGAAGACCTTGTGAATGTTAAAAGAAGTAATCAAAATTAGAATTAAAAAATATTTAAGCGTTTTAAAAAGGCTTATTTTTTATTATTAAAATACATGTATATTCTTTATCATAATTGTATGATCTCTTTTTTGTTATGTTATGTTTTTTAATGAACTATTTTTGTTTTAATAACTATTATTTTAATAAATAAAACTTTTATTCTTCTTATTTTTAGGCGTTTTAATAGTTTGCCAAAAAAACCGGTTAACCGGTTATTATTAAAAAAACCGAAACCGGTTTTCGAAGAAACCGAAAACCGGTTTCTAAAAAATGTCGAAGAATCGATCACCTTAGTATATATGTATCGTCATCTGAAAAAAGGGTGTAACAACCAAAAAAAAATAGTTTTTAATGGATATTGGTACAGCGCACCAAGGCACACGTCTTCACAGATTTTTAGCTTACTATTTAAAAAAAAAAACGACTTTATTAAAGAAAGAGAATCATATTTACAACCACAACACTTTAATTTAGTTTCTGTCTCTCCTGTAAAATTTTGAAAAGTGATGATATGTCCTTTTCCATTTTAGGTGACTATATATTTATTTGAAAATTTTAAAAATTACAAATGGAATAACAAACTTATACATATCCTACCTACTAGGATATACGCCTCTTATACATTACCATATGAAAGTCGTCTGATTTTTTAATAATTCATGTAGAAATATTCATTTGCCCAATTCACAATTGGTGTTGTAGCGTTGTATCGTTGTATGTCGTAATTTTTTTATTAATGTTTTGTTTTTGTTTCGAAAAATTTGTTTGAAAAATATTTACGACATACAACGCTACAACACTACAACATCAATTGTGAATTGGGCAATTATTATCATGTAAATACAATTTAAAAATTTGTATAAAACTATTTCTAATCAAATTAACTCAAATTAGTTTTTATTGAATTCAATTTATTTCCTCTAGCTCCTTTCACTTTCTCTTTAACCCAGAAGAAAATAAAATAATTCCTATAACAACAATTTAAAACAGTTTTCACCTCTCTTTGTCCTTTATTTTTCTCCCTTACTCTTTTTGAAAATGTTTATATTCTCTTTCTGCAGTTAGCTGCCTGTTAGTCTTGTTCATTTCTTTAATTGCCATGCAGTTTGTTTATCATAATAAATTTTTTGTGAATCATAAATATGACTTCAATTACTTTGGAATTTTTAATTTAACAGGAACAACACGTGCTGTTGAAATTTAAAGCTAATTTTTCAAGGATTTTGTATTAAATTATTGCAAAATTTACTTAAAAATCTCAGAGTTGTTATGTGGAAACATTTCTCAAGACACCGAAAGCATTGTATAAATTACATTACAAAAGCTTGGTAAAAATGTTTTTTTTATTCTATTTATTTATTGAATCTGCTTTTAATTCCTTGAGCTTACTATAAGCATTCAAATACATAGCCCAATGTCATTGGTAAAATTAAGTCTTAATTATGCAGCAGAGCTATGGCAAATTTGACATTCCGGGTGCTCTGAGAGGCGAATCGATGGCTTTTCAATTGAATAACAAATTTAAAGATAGGAAGAGCTTAATGAAAGATACTTTATAAAATAAATATTGGTATTAGTTGCTGATCATCATAATTAAATTCAGTATGTCCAAATTGGTTTTAAAGCGGTCGCACTTTTCAGTAAATTATTTTGATTATACAGCGAAGATTATAAGTTTGTAGTCTCATATGGAGCCTTCTATATGACCATGCACAGTGGTTTAAAAACTTTTTTTTTGGAAATAATTCGGTATCTTGGGAACTATTGTAGATATTGTTACGAAATTTCACATGGTTTGAAAAAACGTACAAATTTTTCAAAGGGGCCATGGTTTGTGAAACTTCTGAGGAGTAAATAAAGGCTTTTTGTATAAGTATTTAATATTGTTGACAACATTATGACCTGTGGATTGATATTTTAGTAAAACTAAATAATTTTATAAAATTTTGGGACTTCATTTACCTTAAAAATTAAAAAAAATTCATATGGTGATTTTCCACGAATAAAAATATAAAATTTGAATTAATATAAAATTTTAACAATTAAAGATAACATAACAAAATTTGGAACCAATATAGACTCAAATGTCCTTAAATCAATGCCATTACAATTTTTGAAATTTTTTATTTTCAAATACTGAAATTCCTAAAACGGGGAAAATGTGTTCCAAAAACTGAGTTTTTTTAGAAAAGTGCCTACTGTGAAGTTATTTACTGTATGATAGTAAAAATACTTAGTAAGTATTTAAGAAACATATGGGGTTATACAAATATAGAGCGCTTTCGTGGATCGGTGCTTTGCCTTTTTAGACTTTTTTACTCAAACCAAAATTTTTCTTTTAAAATTGGCCAAGTTTGGATAGGACTGGGTATGTGGTATGTCCGCTTTAGTGAGCCAAGTTTTTCTTTACACGCTTTTGCATTAAGTTATCTTTCCGGATCATATAAAAATTATATATAGGCCCGAAGACATTTTTTTTCTACAAAAGAAAAAAATATAAGGGCTTTTTTGGGGAAAAACGTAAAAAATGCGTTCCTTTTTACAAGTTTAAACTTTGGATGCGTATAACTTTTTATAGGGAAGAGATAACTGTTAAAAAGTTGTTTTTATTTTATTTAGAATTTTATCGCTCCGTAGGCCCGCCATATCTATAAAACCATAAAAAGATCGATCAAAATTAAAAAAAAATAAATCAATAAACCTGAATATCTCTTCAACTAATAGAAATAACCTACACTTGTAAGCATAGTTTTTGTAGATCTTCTCAAGGACCATTTAAATTCAAAATTTCAGCACATTCGGGTCATAAATGGATTTTTGCCGATTTTTTTAATAAATTTGAGACCCGAGGTGACCAACTTAGAGGAGCTACGTACTGGTCCCCATTGGCCCAAGGAAGCTGAACAAATGTAAATCAATTCGAAAATTCCTCAGCTCATAGCATGTGAAATTTCGTAACAATATCTCCAATAGTTCCCAAGATACCGAATTATTTCCAAAAGAAAAAGTTTCTAAACCACTGCGCCACGGCAAGTAAGGCGTTAATGCAAGGTTTCAAACATGATCGTGACAGCGATATTTACCGATCATATTTATTCAATTATTAAAATACAGATCTAGTCTTCTCGAATTATCATATATTTAAAATCTACATAATGTCCAACTGGATTCTTCATTCCGTCCATATAGTTGGCAAACTCTTTATTCTATTAAGTAAATCTATTTTAAAATGTCTTAGAAATTATTTAAAACTATTATTTTTAATGCATACATACTGTTCGGTAAATTATTATTGACATCAAGATTTACAAAATACGTATTAGTATTTAGGTGGCAGTATTTATAAATAATAATGAAATGAGCCTTTTTGAATTTGCTCAATATATAAGGCTTCAGCAAAATCGACAACTATTTAATATTTATTAAGACAAGAGCTAAATTCAGTTTAGACGAATCTTAAATAAACTACATAAAGCAAAAATACAGTAAATGTTTAACAGGTTGTCATGCCAGTTAAATGTTTCTCTAAAAATGTATTTATTAAAAAATGTATTATTTGAAATTTTAATATTTTAAATTCTTATTTGTATAAAAATCACTGAAGCCCCATATATCTAATTAGAATATACCGAAGTATATATAAAATTCGGCTTATATTTTACTTTTCTTAAACCTTCATTGTACTAACACCCAATAAAGTTCAAAATTTTCCATAGTTTCCACACTAAAACTTAACTAAGTACATGACTTATATATTTAATTTATTTATTTCATAGTCTTCGTTTTTTTTAGTCTCTCCCTCTCTCTCTTCCATAAAAATACAAATCTACGTCATTATTAATAATTACCATTCGAATTGAATTGAACTGAATTCAAAATAACAATGTTAATAAAGGCTTTTTTTTTTTGTACTTGCCAAAGTAATTGATGCCTCCCAATATGTAATGTCAGTCCGTACAATGTTTTATAACAAAAGGGAGATACAAACAACAGAAGAAAAAAATACATTACAGCCATAATGCGTGTTTAACTGACACAATAATAGCAAAAATAACAATAGCAAGTAATAGTAACATGAAAACTATAGTTATTTTTATTCGATTTATTATAATGTGAAAACAACTGAATAGAGAACGTGTACTCGTAAGAGTTCTTGAGTGGTTAATAGAGGAATAAAATAGGCCCTACACTTCACCTGATATTATATCCATATAAATATATGTAAACATTTTTCAAATTAAGGACAAGTGATTTACAATTAAAATCAATTAAATCAAATTGCAGAAGGAATTTATTTACATAAAACAATAAGATCATCGAATTGATTTCGAAAATTCGAACATTGGTCCAAAGAACGAAAGATGAATTAATGTACAAAACAAACATTTTTGGAGATTCGAAAATATTTTTGGTGTACTTTATTATGAAAAAAGGCAACATTTTAGGATTTAGAAATATTTTAAGAAAACAAATTTTTTTTAAATCAAACTTTTATAAATTTTATTAATAGATTTAATATTTTATTCACACAAATATACAATATTACATTTCCAGAGATTTTAGAAAATTCAAAATTAATTTCTAAAAATCGAATTTATATCTTTTATAAAAGTGTTAAATTAGGAAAAAAGCTAAATTTAAAAGTTTTTAAAATATATTTTAAGCAAGTTAAGATTTTTGAAAAAATTAATAATAAAAAATAATAAATGTTCTTAAAGAAGAAAATTATTATTTCCATAAACAAAAAAATAAGTATCACTTTTTTAAAAAAATTTCGAAAATTCAAAATTTTAAAATTAAGTTTGGAACCAGGAAAATCCATTTAGAGGTTATTATATACATAATAATTCTAAAATTTTGGATTTTCAGATATTTAAAGCCAGTTAAGATTTTTGAACTTCTTTTCTCACCATAGGAAAACTATAATTTACCATAGTACTTTGCTACCGTTTGGCACACGCTATAAGAAAACAAATTTTTTTTAATCACACTTTTATAAATTTTATTAATAGATTTAATATTTCATTCACACAAATATACAATATTACTTTTTCAGAGATTTTTAAAAATTCAAAATTAATTTCTAAAAATCGAATTTTAGTTCGAATATTCCATTATATCCTATATAATAGTAGTAACTTAGGAAAAAGCTAAATTTAAAATATATTTTAAGCAAGTTAGGATTTTCGAAATAATGAAAAATAATAAATGTTCTTTAAAGAAGAAAATTATTATTTCCATAAAACAAAAAAATAAATTTAATTTTTTTAAAAAAAATTCAAAAATTCGAAATTAATTTCGAAATTTTAAAATTAAGTTTGGAACCAGGAAAACCCAGTTAGAGGTAATTATATACATAATAAATCTAAAATTTGGGATTTTCGCCAGTTAAGATTTTCGAACTTCTTTTCTCACCATAGGAAAATTATAATTTACCATAGTACTTTGCTACCGTTTGGCACACGCTCTAAGAAAATAATTTTTTTTTTAAATCAAAGTTTTATAAATTTTATTAAGATACTTAATATTTCATTCATATAAATATACTATATTACTTTTTCAGAGATTTTAGAAATTCAAAATTAATTTCTAAAAATCGAATCTAAGTTCAGATATTCCGTTATATCTTTTATAAAGTATTAAATTAGGAAAAAATCTAAATTTAACTCATTTTAAAATATATTTTAAGCAAGTTAGGATTTTCGAAAAAATGAAAAATAATAAATGTTCTTTAAAGAAGAAAATTATTATTTCCAAAAAAAAAAATAATTTTTTTAAAAAAATTTCGAAAATTCGAAATTAATTTCGAAATTTTAAAATTAAGTTTGGAACCAGGAAAATCCATTTACAGGTAATTATATACATAATAAATCTAAAATTTGGGATTTTCGCCAGTTAAGATTTTCGAACTTCTTTTCTCACCATAGGAAAATTATAATTTACCAAGTACTTTGCTACCGTTTGGCACACGCTCTAAGAAAATAATTTTTTTTTAAATCAAAGTTTTATAAATTTTATTAAGATACTTAATATTTCATTCACACAAATATACAATATTACTTTTTCAGAGATTTTTAAAAATTCAAAATTAATTTTTAAAAATCGAATTTAAGTTCAGATATTCCGTTATATCTTTTATAAAGTATTAAATTAGGAAAAAAGCTAAATTTAACTCATTTTTAAATATATTTTAAGCAAGTTAGGATTTTCGAAAAAATTAATAATGAAAAATAATAAATGTTCTTTTAAGAAGAAATTTATTATTTCCATAAAACAAACAAATAACTTTTTTTTTTAAATGTTCGAGAATTCGAAATTTTAAAATTAAATTTGGAACCAGGAAAATCCATTTAGAGGTATTTTTATACAAAATAAATCAAAAATTTCGAACTTCTTAAAAATCAAAAATAAGAATCTTTTTTATATTTTTTATTTGAACTAATATTTAGAAATTATTAGTTCAAATATTTAGAATTTCATTATATTTTTAAGAAAATATTAAAATTTTACTTCTACAGAAATTTTTTAAAATTCGAAATTTCGACCTTAAGCAAAATTTTAAGATTTTAGAACTTCTAAAAATCAAAAATAAAAACTGTTTTTTTTATAAATTTTCAAATATAATGACGAAATTTATATATTCCATGACAAAAAGAGATTTTCGAAAATTCGAAATTTTTATAAAAAATTCGAAATTTAATTTTCCAATATTGTAGCAAATTTTGAACATCTTAAAAATGTAAAATAAAAATCATTTAATATAAATTTTCAAATATACTGAAGAAATTTATTATTTCCATGACTCGAGCCAATAAGAGAGATTATCGGAAATTCGTAATTAATTTCGAAAACTTAAGCTTTAGTTTGAAATCAAAAAGAAATATCAAAGAATTTTCATATACTAAAATAAATTAAGATTTTGGAACTTCTGCAAAATCAAAGAGAAAAGCTTTTTTATAAAATTTAAAATATTAACATTATTACAATATTAATAATGTTATATTATTATTTTAAGTCTTATTCTGAGATTTTTGAAAATTCAAAATTAATTTGGAAAATTTGTAGTTGAAATTGTTGAATTGAAAAAAGATAATATTAAGATTTTCCAATTTATTTAAAGTCAAAAATAACAACAGTTATTTCAAATATATGCCAGAAATTTATTACTTCCATGAAAAAACACTGTTATTAAGGTTTACGAATTTATGTTCGAAAAGCGTAAAATAGATTTTAGAGACAGTAAAGTTAAAAAGAAGACAATATTTTGAGATTTTCAAGTATTTTAAGTAAATTAGTATTTTTAAACCTCATTAAATTCAGAAATAACAACTGTATTTTATTAATTTTTAAATTTGATGACGAAATTTAATTCATAACAAACAGAAAAAATTTAATTCTTTTTGGAAATTTTCGAAATTAATTTCGAAAATTTGAATTTTAGTTCGAAAAGCTTTAAATAAATTTTATAGAAAGTTATGCTAATAAGGCAAAATTATATGCTTTTATTATAACTTTTACTTTTATATCGAAAATTGATTTCAAAATTCGAATATAATTTCGAAAGATAGAAAATCAATTATAGGTAATGTTAATATGAAAAAGGCCAAAATATTTTCAAGAAATTAAGGATTCGAACTTTTTGAAAATCAAAAATATAAATTTTTTTTAGGAAATATTTAAGTATTAGCTTTACAATTTGTTCAACAAAAATTTTAAAAATATAATTTTTTCAGATAATTCGAAATTACATAATTTCAAAAACTTGAACTTTATTTGGAAAACCAGAAAATAAATTAACGACTCAATTAAGTTAAAAAGAAAACACAATTTTAACACAGCCACTATGTTCGAATTTCTAAAAGGTCTAAAATAACAACTGTTATATTGAAATGAAAATAATATTTCCCTGAAACAAACAAATAAATTTAACTTTTTTTAGAGAATTTTGAAAATTTTTAAATTATTTTAAGAACTTCGAACATAAGTTTAAAGAACGATCAATCAATATAGAGGCAGTGAAATACTAAAAAAATTCCAAAGTTTTGAGTTTTAAGATATTTCGAACATCATTAAAATTAAAAATATTTTTTTTTTAATTTTAAATATTATTCTAAAATTTCCAAATATTTTTTGAAAATTCGAACTTAAGTGCCAAAACCCGAAATTCAGTTGTTGTGATACGAAAAAATTTAAAATTTAAAGTTGTTCACATTTTCGAAGCAAGTTTTTTCTTCAAACTGAAAATCAAAAAGTAACCAAAATGAAGTATAAAATAATGGAATGTATTTCGAAAATTTATATTTCAAACTGTCACAAACCTAACAATATAGTTAGCATACATTCTACATACTTAACCATAATACCGGTTCTACTACAATACAGTACATAACAAAACTTAATTTATTAGTTTCGTAGTGGAAAATTTTCTTTTTAGATTCGCCTGTTACTATTAAATGTCAAGTCATTAAGTAGTTGAAAAATTACCAAGGATAATCCTTGGTTATAGAAAGAAGAAACCTAAAAGCATTTAATTTCTTAAACATAAAAAATTAATTGATTTTTATACAATTAGTTTAACCAAAATGATCATTTAGCATTTATGGAAATAAAGAAAATATATATGCACCCATAAGTAGTAATTAAGCTAAAGTTCATTAGACTTAAAAGCTATTACAATCTTAATCTTTCCACTACTTGTTGTAATAACTTTATTATCTTTACACATAAATGTCCTTGAATGTGACCTTGTCACCTTTTATCATGTGCTAATTATCTAAGAAGGACTAACACCAAAAACACTACTCCGTCTCCTAATAACAGCAAAATTGTGTTAAGGTAAAGTGTAAAGGGAAAATCATTAATCATTAACGTTGACATTTTTGATAAGTTGTAGATAGCAGCTCATATTTATTTGGCCGCACAAATGCCTTTTATTGATTAAAAATTAATAAACCAGAAGAAGATTTCAGAAATAACCATAAAATAACAATGAAAACTATTAACAACATATTTTGGCCGGAATGTTTATTTCATTGATTTTATTAATACAATTGTACATTAAGTTAAAAGAGAATAATAAAGCAATATGACAAGCTATTACTGGCACATGTCTTGGTATCTGCTATTAAATCTAAAGTTGTTTTACGTACTCGTATTAAAGGCACAAATGGCTAGTTGTGGTCTATAAACACGGACAATACATAGTATTCATGTTAAAATATTACTTAATAGTTTAAATAATTTCTAAACGGTTTATATTGGGGTATTCAGTCGATTAACCGTTAATCGGTTAACCTATTAATTTTGGACGGTTAACTGTTCGAATAATTTAAAATTGCCGATTTTCAAATAACAAATAAACCGATTAAATTGTGTCGATTAACCGATTAACCGAAATTCCTTTTTTTTTGCACTTTAAACAATTTTTTTTTTATTTATTTTCCCCTTTCCATTCAAATACAAATTTCAAATTAAAATTAGATATTTTTTGAACATCCAATAAACATGATTAGTGTGTATGTTTAACAACTGACATATTTAATTTACATGTCTTTCAAACTTTGCTTGTATTTACATGTATAGACGAAACTTTTTTATGAAATGAGTCTTTTGTCATAACTAAACGAAACTATGTATTAAATTAATCAAAATCTAAAACAATCCAAAAATTTGATTTCTGAAACATATACAATCAGCAAGAGAGTTGTTTTCCCAAGAAAAGTTTTATTAAATCTAAATCAAAAAATCGTTTAAATTATTTTCTTTTTATAAAGGATTATTTATAAAGATCTCACTAAAACCCTAAAACACTCACATATTCGCTCATTTGCTGCAACAACGTCATAATTCAAAAAAGGCGTTTTGAGAAAAACGTCATTGAATTTTTGTATTTTGTTGCTGTATTTTCAATTTAAAATTAATCGAATAATTTTAAATTAACCGATTATTAACCGAATAAATCTAAATCTCGATTAATTCTTTGTTCGATTAACCGATTAAACCAGAAACCCGATTAATATAATAACCTACTTTATATACAATATATTTACTATTTATAGACATCAAAAAAAATATTTTTTTTTTCATATTTGAAATTTTTTTTTTTTTGATTTTTAAAAAAAAAAATTCTTTTAAATTTTTAAAAATTTTGTTTTTTGAAATTAATCAGTGAAAAAATATTTTTTGTTGAAAAAAAAAATTCGGGTTAAAAAATATTTTTCCCGATTTTGACCCATTGCAGGTCCGACTTACTATTGCCTTATATACACCGTTGCAAAGGACTTTGAAATATCTATCATTAGGTATCCCTGTTGTCTATATTGATGACTCAGTAATCCAGATATAGATCTCAGGCATTTATGGGCCGATTTTAAATAGCAACCGAACCGCGTCTTATGGTGTTTTCTTTTCTGACACAAAATGTTGCCTATATATTGTGTACCATTTATAAAATGTTACCCATACCCTCATTATGTGTTGCATTTTTAACGATCACAATAGAACAAAATCATTACCATTTGTGCAATTTTTATGTAGCTACTAAATATTAAAAAACTATACTTTTTGCTTACAAAAAAAGTGCTGCATTTCTAACCCATGTAGCATATATTCAGGGTTTTAGGGCAACATTATTAGAAAAGAACACGACCAAACTAAATTTTTTTCAGAAAAGAACACAAAGAAGGGTAAAAGGCAGAATAAATGCAGCATTTATGCCAGAAAAGAAAACACCATTAGCGGATATATTAATGTCTGAATCATATATGTAAGTTATTTGACGGCTACGGAAAGTTGATTTCAACATACAAACGGACATGGCTACATCGACTCCGCTATCTATAACGATCCAAAATATATATACTTTGTGGGGTCGATAATGAAAAATGTAGAAATTACAAATAAAATGACATAAATGCGGTATTTTCAATCGATGGTGTATCTTTGAAGGCGGTTTTTGTTTTTAATAACTTATCTCTCATTTTGAAAGGTACATATCTGTTATTTATTCTCACTTAGTTATTGAATATTATTATTTTTTTGCTTCTAAAATGTCGAATTTTGTGCCAACAAAGCATCATATTCGGTAAGTTTTGCTTTACTTCTTTAATTTGCAAAGCAAAAGGTGTTCCATCAGATTCAACGTTTGAGAGATGGTTTGTTCGGTTCAAAAGTGGTGCTTTTGAAACGAAAGACAAAGATCGCCCAGGAAAGCTAAAAAATTTTAAGGACCAAGAATTGGAGACATTACTGCATGAAGATTGTTGTCAAACTCAACAAGAGCTCTTAAAATTATTGGGAGCTACTCAAGTTGAATACACTCAAAAGCAGGGAAATGTGGTACCATACGAATTGAAGCTGAGAGACCTTGAAAGACGATTTTGTATGTCTGAAATGCTGCTTGAACGTTATAAAACAAAATCATTTTTGCACGGAATCATTACTGGTGATGAAAAATGGATAAACTGCAATAACCAGATGCGTAGATTTTGTATGCGAAGCCCGGCCAACCAGCCGAATTGATACCAAAGCCAAATACTCATGGCGCTAAAGTAATGCTCTGTATTTAGTGGGACCCAAAGGGTTCTATCTATTATGAGCTGCTGAAATCCGGCGCCACACCATCACACTATGGTCCCAAATCGATTTTTTTTTTGCAAAAATTAAAAATTTTTTTTTATTCAAATTGTTAAAAATTAATTTATTTTCCTAAGCAACACTCCAAGCAATCAAGAAATTATATTTAAAAACAGTTGGCAACACTGCTAGTCTGCTAGACTTTCAAAGTTGAAACTTTAATCACGTGTAGCCCAAGGTAAGTAGTTTGGATATCTTCCCATTTAGTGGGCGTAGGGTGTGGGCGTGGTACAACTGATTACTTTTTGTGTAAATTTATTTATATACCATGGACATTAAATGTGCTGAAATTAAAAGCGCTGTCATGATTATTTTAATTTATGCCATAAAAATGCGATTTGGAACCATAGTGCATCATAGGGAACAGACAGACATGAAACCGTAATATTTCACCATGACAAGGCACAGTGGTTTAGAAACGATTTTTTTGGAAATATTTCGGAAACTATTAGAGAAATGGTTACGAAATTTCACATGGTTGGAGCTGAAGTGTTTTCGACTTGATTTACTTTTGTTCAGCTTCCTAGCGCTAATAGGGGACAGTGAGTAGCCTCAAATTTGGTCACCTTGGTTCTCTAGTTTTTAAAAACAAATCGCCAAAAATCCATTTATGTTGCGAATGAGTTGCAATATATGAAAAAACGTACAAATTTTTCAAAGGTGGAGCTTTTTTAGAGTAAATATAAGCATTTTATACAAGTATTTGATATTGGTGAAAATCCTAGGACTCTTAAAAACTACAAAAATTATAATAGGGTGGTTTTCATGAAGAAAAATTTAAAATTTTAACGCTTAAAGATATCATAATAAAATTTATAACTAACATAGAATTAAATATTATTAAAACATTGGCATTATAACATTTGACATTTATTATTTTGAAATACCGAAATTCCTAAAATGGGGAAAATGTGTTACAAAAGCTGATTTTTTTTTTAGAAAAGTGCCTACTGTAACGTTATTTACCGTGCGATAGTATACAAAATTTGCAAGTATTTAAGAAACATATAGGGTAATACAAATATGGACTTCTATGAGGATGGTTGCTTTGAATTTTCAGAATTTTTTACTCAAATCCAATTTTTTTTTTAATTGACAAATTTTGGAAAAATTTTAATTTACACGCTTCTGAATTAAGTTATATTTCCGGATCATATGCAAATTTTATATGCATAGTGATATTTGATTATTTCCAAATGTCATTACAAAAGGTCACATTAACATTCAAACAACTCAATCCATTTCATTACAAAGTACACACTTTCGCCAAAAAAATAAACTACCACAAAACAAAACTTTTACAAACAAATTCCACATTTATTTTCGTTTAGAAACATCTTGATTTCATCATGATTGATAGATTTTTACATTAATCAAACCAACGAAAAATTGGCATTAACCTTAAACAAAATTAGGAATAGGAAAAAACCCAAACACCATAAAATAATGCCTCAAACGCCAACTAAATAGAACAAAACTTATATGTCATCGTACATAATATATGTTGGCATAAATTCATAAATTTGTTTAAAATAATTACAAGAAACTGCAAAAAATTTCGGTTTAAGCAAAAAACCAAAAAAATTAATTGTTGCACATATTTTTAATTTTAAACTAAAAATATAAATATTTTGCCATGTAACACGTTGTCGCAAATAAAATTCTTATTTGTATTGTATCTAATTGATTTATGACGATTTTATCGTGAAAATTAAAAATTATTTTTTGGGGACAAGTTTCATTTTCGACCAAATATTCTTTTGTTAATTTGAGAGACAGATTTCTTGCAGCAATTTATCTTAATTAGATAATTTAGACAAAAATATACAGAATAGCAGATATTACCAAAAGACACAACAAAGAAATCACGCAAATTTTGTTGTTGTATATTGTTTGTAGTTGTAGATTTTAGTATGATTGCTGAAGGGAATATTGTGGTCAAAAAAAAAAGAAAAATTGGCACAACTTGTGGCAACAGTCTGGGTAGGAAAATAGCATGAAAATATGTCCATTAATTAATTTGTTTAATGCAATCCAATTACCAAATATGAAAACTAAAGTAGCTCATTAAAGAACTTAATTTATTTTTAGGAATTCAAAATTCATTTATCGTTTTTATGAATTTGACTAGTAGTTTAGCTGCTTATTATTTAATTTATTGAAGTATTTATTACTACTATATTTTCTCTCTTGATTGTCTGTTAATATAAAAGCTTTGCAAACAAAAATACCCATAGGAAAACCCTTTTCTCTAAACTACTGTATAAAAATGACATATTGTTCATGTTAAATTTCTATGAAAAAATCCACAGCAGTGTTATGCATTGTTATGATAGTTTTTTTTAACATTTAAGTTTCTTTTTTTTATTACGAAACACTCAAACTGTTTCTAGCCAATCATTAACAATGGCTTTTGATTTCCGTTTACACAAAAGGCAAGAAATATAAACACGAAACATTTAATAAACAGCATGATATAACCGACATCATCGTCATCATCGTCATCAGCACCAGCAACATCGACGCCATCGCCACCACCACCACCACCACCAACCACAATCTTATTGTTATTGACAAACCCTTTTCTATTTTTATAAATCTAATGTTGACAAAAAAATAAAATAATAAATAAAATAACATGAGTAAAATAAATATAAATGACCAATGTCAAGGTTATTTTTAAATCGAAATAAATTAAAGAGATTTAGTGAAATGTTTTAAATGCGTTGCTCTTTTGTTTTAATAGTTGTTGCTTAATTTATGTTTCCTTTTTAGTTTATTTTGCTATTATAATCAACATCATATGTTTAAAATGTTTAAATTAGATTTATTGTTAAATTACCACAATGATTTAAGAAGGCTTACTGAGAGCAAATATCCTAAGTCTGCTGTCAAAAACCTAACACATGCTACGAAAAAAGTCTTGTTAATCAATGTAAATATTTGTAGTATTTAATTCTCTTATATTTTCTTCTAGTTATTATCTATGGTATATACTTGGTTTTTATTAAAAATTGTAAAATGTTGTCAAACTACTAATAAATGCCTCTACCTTTACTACGTAATACGAACCCTTGAACGTATGATTAATATTTAATTAAAACATAATTAATAATACTCATACGTATTTTGTTTAGAACACGAATGGAATTTTTCTTCGGTATTAAATTTATGTTTGAATAGTACTTGTTTTTCTTTATCAGAGTACTAAAATCGTTATATGGTGCAAAACGTTTATAGAAAATACTGGTATACACAACATGCACAAGAATATTACAAATATTCCAAACTGACTGTCTGATTAATCATCACTCAGCCCCAACACCTCAAGCTAGAAACAAGGAATTTCAGATGGAACATAAAATTCCTAGTCTTCTAGATAAGTTAATAATTTTGGAGATTAGAATGTTTATGCAGTAAAACGATATAACTACAAACTTATTTAACCTAAAATTCGGCTGTGCAGAATCTTATATACACTTCACCAATTTTTTTTTTAATTTTCAATTTAATTTTTTTATTTAAAAATTTTTTTTTTTAATTCATTAAAGAATTTTATGACAAAAAAAATTTTTTGGTGAAAAAAAATTTGGGTTAAAAAATATTTTTCCCGATATTGACCCATTTTAGGTCCGACTTAATATAGTGTTATATAACCGTTACAAAAGTCTTTGAAATATCTTTCGTTAGGTATCCATATTATCTATATTAATGAAAAAAATCGAGGTTGTCCTGGTTTTTTCCTTACATCTCAGCCATATGTGGGCTGATGCATGATGTATGAATCATACTGTCTCTACTGTATGTATACTACGAATTTGACACTTTTTCTTAGTCAACCGGGGCACCCGGCGGGTTAACCTAATTCGAGTACGCAGTGCTGCTAACATTTTTTTTATGTTATCTCTTCTTTTCGCGATATACCGTTATTTCGAAAATGAAGGATGTTGCACAACATATATTCGCGTAACTCAAAAACGGTTTAGTTTATTGAATAAAATGAAAAAAAAACGAAATACCACAATAAAAAAAAAATTTCGAAATTTTTCTAAAATATATTTCTAAAACGACTGCGACGATTTTTTGTCTTGGTTAAAGGTAATTATATTGCCGAATTTCGGTTTTTTGAGTTTATTCAATAATCTAAACCGTTTTTGAGTTTCGCGAATATATGTTGTGCAACATCCTTCATTTTCGAAATAACGGTATATCTCGAAAATAAGAGATAACCTAAAAAAAATGTTAGCACCACTGCACGCAGAGAAAAAATATAATTGGGCATGTTTACTGTAACCATTAAATAGTGTTATAAGATTTTTAACAATATTATAGTCACAGTAACGATTTACATGATTGTGGTAACCATAATATGGTTAATTTACGATTCACGTGATTGTATCAACCATATATATGGTTACAGTAAACAAATATATATTTGTGGCAACCATATTTATGATGAATAATTTTATCATAATATGTTGTTCTCAGATTATGATAAGCCTTAAGCCGAGAGCGCCATAATATGATAAGTCCTTCACCATATGAATGGTTGTCACAAACATATATTTGTTTACTGTAACCATATATATGTTGATACAATGTTTTTTTTGGGGGGTCATTGGGGTCATTTTTAAATTGATTATTATTTCATTATGAAATAACTCCCAAATGAAGTAAATTCAAAAAGAAAAAAAATTGGAGTTTACTTCATATAAAATATTTTTGGGCTTTATTTCATTTTATTTGGGCCTAATTTCATTTTCATAAAAATGATTTGTTGACAAATTTTTAAGAGTTTTAAAACTTGTGTTATAACTAGAAACCGTTAGGATCGACTTAAAATATTCTTGATGCAGCCCAGCAAAAAATATTCTGGATTTGGAAGCTGGGTCTGTAAGATTTTATTGCTTCTCAGCAGCTTTAAAATCTATGTGCACAATTGTTTGCACATATTTAATTCGATTAAGTCAGATTAATTTTAAAGCTGTGAAATATGCTTATTTTGGATTCCTTATGCAGAGCCTCTACGCGAGGAATCCCATATAAAAATCATGTAATCTTTCATGCGAAGTGGTAGCAGTATACAAGTGCTCTCTGCCTTACAAACCTACTTCCGAGGAAGCACCATTTTTTGCTGGGAGCTTAATAGTATTAGAATTTGACTACTAGAGGGATTGCCGCCAGAGACTCTTTTGTTTGTTTTTTTTTTAAAAAAAAAAACCTTTGAACTCGTGACATCAAACTAATTTTTATTAATGTAATACGAAATTATGAGTAGTCGCCGTAGAAATAGAAAATTGTTGTATTTTATTACTTAACAACAATTATACTTAAAAAATCATTATACAAAAATACAGTGCTCTACATGTACTACGTAAAGAAGCTTTACTACTTTACAGAGACAAGTTTTGTAATGGAAAAAAGAATAGCGCAGCAGGCGAGAAATAGTTTGTATGCGTCATATGCGGAAAGTTTAGCTTTACTTCATTAATTTTGAGAAAAAGTGCATACTAAAGCACACCGATTGATCACCAAATCCAATGGATTTGAAATACGATTTTGCTTGTCCGAAATAACGTTTGAACGCTATAAAAGGAAATCATTTTTGTATCGAATAGTTACTTGCGATGAAAAATGGATACGATAACCAGAAGAGTAAGAGATCGTAGCCAAATATCCATGCCGCTAAGGTAATTCTCTGTATTTGGTGGCAGCAAAGGGAGCTATTATGAGCTGCTGAACTTCGGTCAGACCATCACAGTTAAGCTGCTCTGAACATAAATGCTTCATTTGATAAACACTGGCTGAAAAATGCCCACAATATGCGGCCAGATATCACACCGTAATATTCCATCATGACAACGCTAGGATCATGATGCAATACTTGTTAAAAAGTATATAGAATGAAGAGGTAGGGAAGTTTTGTCTCAATCGCCTTATAATCCAAACCTTGCCCCGTCCGAGTACTATTTGTTTCGGTCGTTTCAGAATTATCTCTCTGGAATACACTTCACTTTGGAACAGAGTAGCCCACATTGCATTGATTCATTCTTGGCCTCAAAAGTTGATTATTTCTTCTGGCTCGGAATGCATATGTTGCCAGAAATATAATAAAAGCTTATAGCTAACAAGGGCGCCTATACTTTGAATAAATGTATCTTGTACAAATGTTTCAAACTTAAAGCTAAACATTGTCCGAATTTTTAAGTCGGACACCCAATAATTTCTATATTTGTGAAATAAGGGAAACCTAAGGGATTCATGATATAAATATGGCAATGATCAATACTTTAAACAATAAAAAATTAGGAAAATTCTAAAGTTTTAGAAAATCAAATTGAATTCCAAAAAAAAATAGGAAAATAGTTCTTGAATCACCTCCCATTGCTGATAAAAATATCCCAATAAGAATCATTTTTCATAAGTAAAAATAAAGGTAGAATTTTCTAAAAAATATTTAATGAAATGATGTTATAAGGATAATATTTTTTTTTATAAAATGTTTGCTTAATTACCCGATGTGAAGCATAGACTCTTGTTAGAATCTATGGAATTGTGACAAAAAATTACTTTTGCATTATACAACAGAAATGTTCATGAATTCTAGACAAAAATAGTGGGGAATTTGAAATACCAATACGTATAAGTATTTATTATCATTTCATTGTAATTAATTATTACTCATACGCAGCCTCTTCGCAATTTACTATCTTATGAATTTAAAAAATAATATCACTTAAAGCTTCATAAAAACAATAATTTAAACTTCATATGATGTTGATTATAATCTGCATAAAAATATAATAAAATAATAAAAAATAAAAATGTTAACATACCTTTAAAGATTAACCTTAATATACCCAGATTTACTATAATTTGTTTCAATTAAAACTAAAATTTCAGGTACTTCTTTCTGTTAATGATGTGTAAAGTTGATTTGTTGTAGTATTTAATGTAAATATTGCTTTTAACTAAATTTAAATAATTAAATAATTTTTTTTATAAAAAATAAATTATTTTCTTTAGGTTTAACGTGTAGATGAGGTATTTATTTGGTTTAGTTTACAATTTAGTATAATTTTTTAGTAGAAGATTTTTGAAAACGTTGCCTTAAAAACTGAGTTTTTTTGTTTGTTTAGAGCTGCTGTATGTATTTGCTAATGCAGTTGAGTTGACTACGCAGCAATTTGTGCTGCAATTGCATTAACAGTTTTAAAATTCTTTGCACTGCTGTAGCCGTTGTAGTAAATTTAGCTGGAAACCAAGAAATTATATTTTTATTTTTGTATGATTAAATTAACATAACAAAAATGCACAGTGTTTTGTAAATATTTTCAGTGTTAGAATCTAAATACTATTTTGTTTTACTCTTTCTCAACAACTAAACAAATTATGGTTGTTTCTTAAACTTTTACTTAAATTTTTCATTTTATATTTTGCTTTAAGCTTTAAATACTACAATTTAATTTAAAACTTGTGTTTATTTTTTAGCTGGCCTTGCTTGTCAAATGGTTTTATCCGTGCGTTTCTTGTATTTTCTTGCAATTATTATTGTTGTTGCTATTGCATTCTCCTTACAGTTTAAATTATAACAAGTATTACGTTTCCGTTTAAATGACACAGAAAAAAGGTAAACAAATTAGAGAAAAACTCAACAAAATACTATTACTACTTGTTTAGAAATAGTTAAACAACAAGAGCTGCTCATAAGGTTGCACTAATTATGACGCTCCCAAGAATTGTAATGAACCCACCCCTTTTTCATAGCGAAATTAAATATTGCTTAAATTAAATTGAAATTGATATTTTAAAGCAGTACCAGTTATTTTAAAAAGTAACTTCTTTAAATAATATGCCTTCTTATTAAACTACTGTTTAACATAATTTTTTTAATATCCACAATTAAAAAAATGCAATTCCGTTTGTAAAACATTAAACTATTTGTTGCAGACCCAATTTTTTTTATTAAAATACCTTTTTAGAGTACATTTTTAATAAAGTTGCTTTTAGTTAATATACTTTTTTACGGCCTTTTAAAAGTACATAAATAAAGCGCCTTTTTAATAAAGTACCTTTTGAATAAAGTAGATTTTTAATAAAGTAACTTTTTAATGGAGCCCCTTTTTAATGAAGTACCTTTTTAATAGAGTCCCTTTTTAATGAAGTGCCTTCTTAAATAAAGTACATTTTAAATAAAGTACCTTCTCAATAAAGTATATGTATTTTTAATAAAGTACCTTTTTAATAAAGTACATTTTTAATAAAGTACCTTTTTAATAAAGTACCTTTTAATGAAGTATCTTCTTAATAAAGTACCATTTTAATAAAGTACCTTTTAATGAAGTATCTTCTTAATAAAGTACCATTTTAATAAAGTACCTTTTTAATAATGTACCTTTTTTATAAAGTGCCTTTTCAACAAAGTACCTTTTTAATAAAGTACATTATTAATAGAGCACCTTTTCAATAAAGTACATTTTTAATAAAGTACCTTTTTAATAAAGTACCTTTTAATGAAGTATCTTCTTAATAAAGTACCATTTTAATAAAGTACCTTTTAATGAAGTATCTTCTTAATAAAGTACCATTTTAATAAAGTACCTTTTTAATAATGTACCTTTTTTATAAAGTGCCTTTTCAACAAAGTACCTTTTTAATAAAGTACATTATTAATAGAGCACCTTTTCAATAAAGTACCATTTTAATAAAGTACCTTTTTAATAATGTACCTTTTTTATAAAGTACATTTTTAATAAAGTACCTTTTTAATAAAGTACCTATTTTAATAAAGTACCTTTTTAATAGTGTACATTTTTAATAAAGTACCTTTTTAATAAATTAGTTTTTTAATAAAGTACTATTTTAATAAAATACCTTTTTAATAAAGTACCTTTTTAATAAAGTACCTTTTTAATAAAGTACCTTTTCAATAAAGTACCTTTTCAATAAAGTACGGTTTTAATAAAGTAGCTTTTTAGTAAAGTACTTTTTTAATAATGTACCATTTTAATAAAGTACATTTTTAATAAAGTACCATTTTAATAAAGTACATTTTTAATAAAGTACTTTTTAATAAAGTACATTTTTAATAAAGTACTTTTTTAATAAAGAACTTTTTTAATAAAGTACGTTTTTAATAAAGTACCTATTTTATAAAGTACCTTTTTAACAAAGTACATTTTTAATAAAGTACCTTTTCAATAAAGTACCTTTTTAATAAATTAGCTTTCTAATAAAGTACCATTTTAATAAAGTACATTTTTAATAAAGTACTTTTTTAATAAAGTACTTTTCAATAAAGTACCTTTTTAATAAAGTACAGTTTTAATAAAGTTCCTTTTAAATAAAGTACATTTTTAATAAAGTACCTTTTAAATAAAGTACCTTTTCAATAAAGTACTCTTTTAATAAAGTACCTTTTTAATAAAGTACCTTTTAAATGAAGAAACTTTTTAATGAAGTACATTTTAAATGAAGTACCTTTATAATAAAGTACCTTTTTTAATAAAGTTATTTTTTTAATATTTTGGCCTTAATTTCTAGATAATGAAAAATTGTCTATAAGCTTAAAAAATGTAGACTTTTATATTTTCGATACCATAGAAATTTCTCATTCTGTTTAATTCTTTGCGACATTATTATAAATACAAAATGTCATCAGTTTTTACACATAAACATGTACCTACGCTCACTTCAACACATTAAATAATGAATCATTTCGAATAAAAAAATTTCACTTCGTCATTCAAATTTATTGTCAAATAATTTAAATAAATATTTCTGTAGGTATATAAGTAGTAAATGCATTTATACCTTATGTATGTTTATACAAATAAATTAAAAGCATCTTTGTAACATTTGTGCAATATTTATTAATTTACGTGTAATTAAATATTAATCATACGTACATAGAGTATATCGAATATTTATGTACTGCTCTATAGTCGGCAGGTTTAAATGCTTTGTGAATCAATATTTTTTAAATTCAAATAAATATGCATCGACTTTTCACTAGTATCAGAAAAAATCTAACGGCTGAAGAACAAATTTTAATCAAGGCTCTATATGTGCTTTGATGTTGAACATAGTGGAAAAGCTTCCGTGATTTTGGATTGCGATTAATTTTGGAACCTAATTTATTCGTAGTAATTTAAGTGATCAAAATTTCACACATTCAATGTATTCAGGGGGGACATTTGTATGGTGGTCATATCATGGTCCGATATTGCCCATTTTCAGAATCTTTTCAACAAAGAGTATTAGTGGAAAATGTCAGCCATCTACCTCCTTTCGTTTGGGACCTATCGTGTTTTCAACAGACAGGTGGTCAAATCATCTTAAAATCTTATGAGGATTCAGGATATATATACTTTTTGGTTCTATGACTTATTATCCGAAATATAACCAAACAATATTTTTACAAAATCGAGGTAGTTTTGGTTTTTACTTTCTATACCAAAATACTTATCAATGTTTCTGATTAACACAAACGTAGGACAAAATTAATATTATTAAGGGTATTATTTAACCATTTTATGAACCTTTAAGGCAAATATTTTAAGGTAATTATGGTCTCTAGTATCAAAATAAAATTTAAAGTATTACTTATTTCAAAAACCTATTTCAACCAATACACGGACAGATGGACAACTCTGCCAATCTTTAAGTATCCTGATATTATAGGAAAAAATATCTTATTAAAAATTTGGAAAAAAAATAGTTCAAAGTTATTCACTTATATTACTTTTAATATGCTATAAATGTATTTAATTCTTCATAAAAATCTTTACTAAAAAACATACAAATATCAAAATATTTAAGTTGGTCTTAAGTTATCGCATTGAACCAAACAAAAGCCGAAACCGTTTTTTTCAAATAGAAGATTTTTCTTTGTATCACTTAACCGGTATTTACAATTAAACAATTTTTCACACTTGTGTTATTTATGTACCAATAATCTGCATGTAAAATGTTGTGAAAACTAACAAATAATCCAACAGAGCCTTTTTGTGAAAGAAACTAAAAAGTTTTTGGATCCAAAACCGCTTACAGGAGATTAATACCATTGATACGAAAAAGAATGAATGAGAAATACCTGGGAAGTGATAATATTTTTCTGATTACAACAAGAATCGGTTTTTGAAATTTTTCAAACTTCTCAATACTAAACAAATCATATCAACAACATCATATCAATTCTGCAAATGTTTAAGCCAGCTAAGATATTTTGTACGATTTATTAAAGGCTACTCACACCTTCATAATGTGTTACATTTTTAAAGATCACAAAAGAACAAACATCATTGAAATTTATGCAATTTTCTTTTGCGTAGCTTCTAGATATTATTTTTGCTTCCATTTTAACACTTTTAATCAAAAACAAGTAAGAAAGTATATAATATTGAGTGATTTTCGGAAGTGGGCCTTATATGGGGGCTATGACCAATTATGGACCGATCACCATGAAATTAGGTCGTGTGATTTATGTCTATATAAAAGTTTACTATGTTGAATTTTGTAAGTATACCAACATTTTTAAGCGATTTATGCACGTTAAAGTGATTTTCGGAAGCGGGTCTATATGGGAGCTATGGACTAATTATGGACCGATCGTAACAAAATTTGGTGACATGAATTTTGTATATACATAACTTATTTGGAGCGTAATTTGTGGAGATATATAAATTAAACATTTAAGACCGATAAAGTCCAATTTCGGAAGGACATTTGTATGGGGGCTAGGTGAAATAATGGACCGATTTCAGCCAGTTTCAATAGGCTTGGTCCTTGGGCCTAAAAAATAATATGTACCAAATTTGATAGAAATATCTTCAAAATTGCGACCTGTACTCTGCGCACAAGGTTTACATGGATAGCCAGCCAACCAGACGGACGGACGGACGGACATCATTTAATCGACTCAGATAGTGATTCTAAATCGATCGGTATACTTTAAGATGGGTGTTGGACTAATATTTTTCAGCGTTACAAACATCTGCACAAACGCATAATACCCTCCCCACTATGGCGGTGTAGGGTATAAATATATAAACTATTTCATCAAACGAACTTCGAAAACAATAACGAAAACAGCTGTTTAAATAGGGCTGCTTTTTTAACCCTTTGATACTTTCTATTTTTTAGGGCAACATTATTTGAAATGAAAATATTATACGTTTACCAAACTACATTTTTTAGAAAAGAAAACAAGAAGGGTAAAACACAGAAAGGCATCATATATGCCAAAGAGATAGTACCATTAAAATATATCGCATTTGATCAACAAGAGGGTATTAACTCAAAATTTTGAAAATTTCACTTTTTTCAAGAAATCAACGAACAACATCAATATCTATCTACTGTAAAAATTTCAACGAATTCTGATTACTCTTTCATCTCGAAAACAACATTTGAGACCATTTTCGTGATTATGTAGTGACTACTTTTATACAACAAAAAGGTATTATTTTGAGTTGAGCCTTTATTCCAGTTAAAAATAATCAAATTGTTTTATTTATATTTGGTTGTATTTTGAGTTGATACTGTTTTGTTGATAAAATTTGTTTTACTTTATGATTTTAATTCGAAATGTGACTCTTTTTATAATAAAATTGTTCACATTTTTTCAGAAAAATGGTATTAACTCAAAAAAAAGATTTTTTTTGCAATAATTGGAAAAATTTAAAAGAAAAGCAATGTAATTATATTTTTAAATGGAATTTATATACTATTATGTATTCAGATTTTCAAATTCTCTTAAAATGTAACAAACAGTTTTTATCATCTACTGAAAATTTTAAAATTTTGAGTTAATACCCTCTTGTTGATCAAGTGCGATATATAACTTATGTGTGCAATGTGTATTTCGATGTATGTATTTCAAATTAAATAACAAAGTATACCCCCAATAATTTTTAATGCAGCCGAAATCGTTAGAGGATTATTTAAACATTTGATGAAATTTTGGTAACAGTTATCAGAAAATAATTATTATCGTCTCTAGTACCAAAATAAAATTTTACGTATTAATTTGTTGATGTTTTGTAAAAATCCACCTGTAATTGCATTAATTTCATTACACATATTACTATGAAAAATCCGAAGTATTAACAAATGTTAATTTGGCTTTATTTATTCCCAATACAAAATTCATAAATACTCGCCGTTAAAAATTCTTAATCAATTAAGAAAAATCATATTTGTTTTATGATCGCATTTCCTTAACTATAGAGATCATAATTTGTAACCATTTTTAACAATATTATGGCCACTGTAAATATTTATATGATTGTGGTAACCATAATATGTTAACTTTTCGATTCACATGATTGTAGCATTCATATATATGATTGTTGTAAATAAGTATATGTTTGTGACAACAATATTTGTTGTGAAGGATTTACCACATTATGTTGTTCTCGTCTTATGGTTATCATAATCTGAGAGCAATATATTATGATAAAATGATTCATCATGAATGCATGATTGCGATAATTATGTGGATGGTTATTTCACAATATTATTATTTACCATTTTACCATATTATTATTGCTAATGCCTTCATATACATAATAGCAGTGACCACAGCATTGTTAAAAATAGTTACAGATCATAATCTGATCATGATCTTGTCGTATCAGCTCTAAATTCAAGGAAATGCGATTATAAAACATAATGTTTCTCAATTTTTTTAAGAATTTTTAATAGAAAATATTTATAAACAACACTCTAGTCTAGTGTTTATAATAATAATAATAAAATTTAACCGAAATTATTTTTTAGCAACCTGTACCAGTATGTACAGGTTTACAGATCCTTTTAAGTTAAAAACATTGTTTTACTTTCATATAATACAAGTACTTTCAAATATTTATGTAATACAAAACACTGTGCATTTTAATATATATATTTTTTAACAAACAGTTGTTAGTTATTTTTTTATATTTTTCAGATTTGATATTTATTTTTCACACCTTAAAAATATTCCCAAAGAAGAAACAAAATTACAAAACACTATTTGTATATTTTATGTTATTTTTAATTTTTTTTTTTTTGTAAAATTCACTATTAATTTCCGTTAAATTTTTCTTCACACAACTACAAACCACGAACGTCTGAATTGAAATAATTTTAAAAAATATTTTTTCTTCACCACATTAAGCGCAAATAACTCAAAATTACATTGACTCATTTATCTTTTAATTTTTTTTGTCAGAATTTATTTTCGAATATATTTTTGTTTAATTTAGCTGCAAACAAAACGCGGTAATCATGCGCTTTTTTTTATAACAGGAACTTAAAAACACGTACTATGTAAAAAATTTAATGATTTGAATTTATTTTCTCACTATTAAACGCCTTTAAAAAGTTGTTGTATTTGTTCTAAGAAACCAAAACGATTTGACCGCATTTGTGAGCATGATGTGTGTTTAAGTAAAAGTTAAATTTGAAAATGAGAACTAAATTCAATTAGGCCCATGTTTTTATGAATTTTTTTTGTTTTTGTATTTGTATTTATTTCTTGAAGAAGGCAAATGTATGTACGTACAAACATATGCTACAAAATGCGAGAAAATACAAAAACAAAAGCACTAGAAATACAACAACAACACTAATAAACAAATAAATATAAATAAAACTAAATAAATAACGAATCAATTTGAGGAAAAGTAGACAAAATAACATGTATGGATGCAATATTGCCAGATCTCTGTATACAACTGTTTTACGAGCAAACGAATTTAAAACACCATCTACCCTTTTGAAATTAGTTCAATATTTTGCACTATTTTAGTTTAAGCTTCTAATTATAAACAAAATATATTTTTTACAATAAATGTCAGAAAAACTCCTTATTCCAGCAGTTCTACAATATAGTCCCGAACATATATAACTAGTTACGTGACCTGCATGTCCTAAGCAGGGTGGCAAATGACCCTTTTGGATTACAATGAGACTGTCTTATAGCTGGTCCAAAGTAGTCAACGCATACTAGCTATGCGGGATTTGAAATAGATGGCGTATCTTTTGAATGCAGTTTTGGTTTTTATTAACTTATATGTTCGTTTTGAAGGGTACATATCTGTTATTTATTCCCACTTAGTTACTGAACATTTGCGGGTAGTTTTGCTTTACTTCCTTAATTTGGAAAAAGTGTCGCTGAAGCAAACCGATTGCCCACCGAAGCTTATGGTGAATGTGTTTCATCGGTTTCAACATGCGAGATAAGGTTTATGCGGTTTAGAAGTGGTGCTTTTGACACGGAAGACAAGAATCGCCCAGGCCATCCAAAAAAGTTTGAAGACCAAGAACTGGTGGCACTACTCCATGAGGATTGTTGTAAAAGTCAAGACAATTTTGTAAAATCATTGGGAGCTACTCAAGCAGCTATAGAATTCACAAGCAGGGAAATTGGGTATCATACGAATTGAAGCCGAGATACATTTAAAACAGAAAACAGAAAATAATTTATTCAACATACGATGGGAGTAGATCCACTATAATAACCCGAAGTTGTTGGGAATAAAAGGGTCATATTTATTAAGAGCTGGTGAATTCTGCTCAGACCATCACAGGGAACCTGTACCAAACGCATCTGATTCGTTTGAATATACGACCGGACATGAAACCGTAATATACCATCTTGACAACGCTCGGCCACATGTTGCAATACCTATTAAAAAGTATTTAGAACGAAGTGATTGGAAAGTTTTGCTCACCCGCTTTATAGTCCAGACCGTGCCCCGTCCGAATACTATTTTCGGCCTCAAAACATGAGCAGTTCTTTTGGATTGGAATCCATTTATTGCCAGAGAAATGAGAAAAGGCCATAACTTTGGATTAACACACCGGTTTCATGCAGTCAGCTATCTTACTAGGTACCTCACTGGTTACTTGATCAGCTACATAACTAGTTATTTTAACATGTACCGCTGCAAATTGACCTCAAATAGTCAGTTAAATTGACATCTCATAGACAGTCCAATAACCGATTGCTTATAACCAGGGCAACCAAAAACATGCAATATCATATTTTTTGCTGTGCGTCGTATAAACATATGAGTTAGTTATTTATCCGTTTCAGACAATTTTAAGAATTTTGTCATCGATTTGTTGGTGCATATTTTGACCTTTACTGAATATTTTAGCATATTTTGCGTTTTATATCATATTTTTGCATATTTAACTCATAACTGCATATTTTTGTGGCATATTTTCTTTTATTTTTCATTATTTTATTTTCCTGATATAATTTTATTGTTTGTATTGTAATTTTCATTTCTATATTTTACTATTTTATTAAGGTCCAATGATAATTGTCCTAAGCTACTTAAATAAAAAATAGAGTACCTATAATCGACTTATCTTCATACAGTTTTCGTTGACTTAAGGGAGCTTAGTTTCCATAATTCCAATTAAATTAAAAATATACACACACAAATATTAAAATTTAACAAATAGTAAAAATACGTAAAAAATTAAAAGAAAATTCCAAAATTGTATGTATTATGGGCAACTTCTTCAAATATTTTTGGATACATTTAAAAGAAGGAATTTAAGGCAGCTTGAGACAGTTGTGTTTCGGCATTAATAGTTTACCACTAATGTAAAATTAAACAAGTATTTATATAGAATATTAAGATCTATCGAAAATCTCCCGTTCAACACCCGTTGATATATTTACACAACTTGTAAACAAATTTATTAAGAAATCATTAAAAAAGAATATGCGTGGATATCGATAGACGATACAATGGATGAGAAAGGAAGAAACATAGGAAATGTGACAGTATTTTGGGTCCCAATGATAAAACTTGAACAAAAAGTTTGTTTTAATTTTTTTAATTGCCGCAGTCTTAAAAAGAACTAATCATTCTACTATTGTAAGGCTCTTTTGAAATTCTATTTAAATTTTAGAAGCCGAATTCAGATGTTAATCTAGATACATGATGATTGATCCAAAATCCTTTGCAATTTTTTACCAAAAAATTACACGCTATTCACAGAGTTTTTGAAACACTATTCAAATAATAAAAAATCTTTTAAAGCTTCAATAGAATAGAAACATTTGGAGAAATGTATTTGGTACATCCTCAGTAGGGAACCTATAAACATTGGGACACATGAATTGAGAATGTATAATATTATGCCACTAATTACTAAAAAAAGTTTGAAGTACATATTAGGCAGTTTAAAAGATGAGACAAATCAATTGATTATGATTGTCTAAGAAACTTGGAAATCTAAAACAAAGATTTAGTTTAAAAATTTTAAAACTTTTGTAAACACATAGTAAATTATTGCTAAATATAATAAAATGAATTGAATCTAATTATATTCATGTAGTGCCAAATTCACTAAAATCGAAATTTAATCCTATAATAACCAATTTTTATTTATGAGCTCAATATTTTATTTACTTCATAAATATTTTTTTAATGAAATTTTTGAAATCAAACAATAACAATTAAGTGCATATTTTTTTATATTTTAAGAGCATATTTTTCGGTTTTAAGTGCATATTTTATGCGCATAAAACACTTGTTTAGAGCATATTTTTGGTTTCCCTGCTTATAACAAACCTTCCTCCTACAACTCTTCAATAGATTACATCCGGTGAGTTAAATAACTACATTCTAAAGTGCTGTACAAAATTAACGTTTAAAGAGACTACACTTTGGATTACTTAGAGACACTTAAGTGACAATTGTCTTCACGCTAGATTACATGGGATGTATAAAGTGACCAATTGACTTCTCTCAGTACTACAAAGAGCAAATATGAGTCAATTTATCCAAAATATATCAATTGGAGTCAGCCAAGTGACAATAACTATCTATGCTGAGAGTTGTAAAAAACCTAAGTGGTGAGAATGCATTAGTAAAAATAACTATGTGAAAACAAAACCAACACTCGTATGTGAGCACTACGATTGTCAAGGGCATATATGTATAAGTTTGTCATTTCGTTTGTAATTTCTACATTTTGTATTTGCGACCCCCCAAAGTATAAATATTTTGGATCGTTATAGATAGCGGAGTTGATATAGACATATCCGTCTGTCAGTCTGTATGTTGAAATCAACTTTCCGTAGCCTCCAATCGGCCCACAAATGGCTGAGATATAAGGAATCCAGGTCAACCAATATAGACAATCGGGAAAAATATTTTTTACCCCGAATTTTAGTTTGAACCAAAAAATTTTTTTATATATAAAATTTTAATAGATTTTTTTTAAAAAAAATTTTGAGAAAAAAAATTTTGCTAATAAATGTAATTTTTTTAATTTTGTTACTGAAAAATAATTAAAATTTTTATTTCAAAGTACTATTTGGTGAAGGTTATATAAGAATATATGTATCTCTCTTACTTGTTATGTTTACGTTTTTTTCTCTAGTTTCCACTCTTTGTGTATTTCTCTATGGTTCTTATTTTTATATACAAATTATGAGAAGTTTTTTTAACTATGAAACCAATATGAAAGTATAGTCGTTCAAGCCTGACCATGCAATACACTACACTGAGTAAAGATAAAAAATATGGGAGCTATGACCAATTACGGACTGATCACAAACGCAATATAGCCTCCCCACTAGTGGTGTAGGATATAACTCCCCTGATTATTAGAATATTTTAGATTTCCACTAAAATCATCTGGCATCTCAGCGTAAATGTAGGCATGAGTATGTATGGATGTGTGTGTGATCATATGTAGTTGTATGTAATTGACGTTTACACTTTAGCAGTTGGCTACATATGTCTAGTTAAATATTCACTAATTTAATGTTAATTTTCTAACAACAGCAACAAACACTCAGACAAACCCTTAAACGGGGGAACCTCCATTTACAAATACACAAACATACACATATACATATAGACAAACACACATTTACATTTTCATAGCAAACCAAAACGTACATATGGCATTTGGCTTGTTACGAATAGTGACAAAGAAAAACAATTACCAGAACAATAACGAAACAAAAAATAAACTGCAAGAGATGTTTGTAATTTGTAAACTTGTTCAAGAAGCTTTAGAATGCAGGCAAAGATGAGAAAAAGTAAACAAATAAAAATACAAAAACGAGTAAATTTGTTTTTTTTATTTGTGTTTTACCATAAATAAAATAAAGCTCATTAATGACGTGATCAGAGTGTTTATTTCGTGCTTTCGGTTCTTAAGAGTATTATGGGACATTGTTATAAGGATGGAAACATACACACAGAAAGTTGTAGGGAAATAAATAGCAGTGTTTAGAATTGTAAAATAATATAACAATGGTCACATGTCGACAACACTAGTGAATTCAAAAACCCAACTTTTTAGAAAACCGGTTTTTGGGTATACGGCTTCGAATACGGATTCATCTGAAAACCCGGTTAACCGGTATTTTTATTATTTTTACTTGATAATTTTAATTACATTGCAAATAATGTATATGAGCTCGTGATACATTTTTATAAATTTTTAAAGACGCACAAACAATAATTACATACCAAATCATATTAATAAATATTCAGGTATGTGATGGAAAATGATCGACTTAAAATGGTGTGATCAATTTTGATCAATTTCAAGACTAATTTTTGAACCAGTTTTAACTAATTTATGCCATATTCAAGAACAGGATTCTTGAATACTCAAGACCAACGGGGTGTTACAGGGTGGACGCGATAATAAGTCTGTTCAATAACTAAAAATTTGTTACGAATTGTTACTGGGAAAGCTTTCATTTACTCGAAAAACTTGCAAGAATAATTGAAAACAGGAACGTAAGAATTTGAGAGCGAGAATTTTTTGGAAAATTGTTACCAGTATTTTTTTTAACTTGTAAAAAACATCCAGTAAGAAATATTACAGACATTTTCTACAAAAGTTGATAAAAAATGTAAAATAAAAAAAACTGCAAAAGTTTTTCAAAATTGTATAAATTTAAATTGTAAAAGTGTCTAATGAAAGCGAATCTTTCGAACTGATTGGAAGATTCAGCTTATGTTCTTGATGTTGGATAACATTTCAATACACAGTGCCATTTACTCATTACTCTGTTCCAAAGTCACACAATTTTCAAATGTATGCAACATTTTTACTTCTTATAAATAAAAGTAAACAAAAGCAGCTGATTTATCAAATGCACAAGAATTCTGTTAAAGTTTGCGAGTCTAAATTGTCGCGCAAACTTATCAGAGTTGGGTAAACGAATTTCCATAAAAATTGTTCTAGTTTATTTGCGAAAGTATAAAAATGCAAAGATTCACAGTTTGATATATTACAAAGTTTTCCCGCTGTTGGCTCTAAAGCAAGTGTAGCAGCTATTAATACATTTTTCATCGACATACATATTCTGAAATGAGAAAATCCAAATTTATATTGAGAAAGAAAATTAATTTTAGGAAAATGCAAATTGAAACTGAGAAATCTAATTTAATATTGATAAAATATGAATTATAATTCAGAAAAGAAAATTAATATTGAGAAATGCCCAATTAAAATGGAGAAATCCATAATAATATTGCGGAAATACAAATTGAAATTAAGAAATCGAATTTTATTTGCAGAAACATGTAAGAAAGTGTGATCCTTGAATGGGAGCTATGACCAATTATGTACCGATCACCTTGAAATTAGATCGCGTGCTTTATTTCTATATGAAACATATTCCTGTTAAATTTTATTTGGATGCCAACATTTTTAATAGAGATTTATGCTCGTTAAAGTGATTTACAAAATTGGGCCTTATCATTATTTTCGAAAGTGGGCCTTATATGGGAGCTATATAAGTTATTTGTGGAACAATTTTTGTTTATATCTACAAGTGTATACATCAAGCATTTACAACCATAAGTCATATTTCGAGAGAACATTTGTATTGGGGTTAGTTGAAATACTGGACTGATTTGAGTCACATTAGATAGGCTTCGTCCTTGGACTGAAACTAGATAGAAATATCTTTAAAATTGTGGACTGGTGGACATCGCACAGTGGTATGAGAAAAAAAAGAGGGAAATAAATATGTAAATTCTAAACCCTTAGTCCGATTTGAATAAAATATCACATGCGCAAAGAGGAAGTGTTGTCGAGATCAATTTTTGAACTTGGACCTCATGAGCCCACCAGGAGCTGGGCCAGGGTCCCCAAAGTAGGACACATCGGGTATGTTCAATTTTAAAAATTATCCTATTTCTTCGTTTGTGTTCCGATTTCAAAAACATTACGCATATAGAATCTTCTTGCCTAGCACTAAATAAAACTTAGCTATCAAAGTAGCTATTAAAAGTAGCTATCAATTATCTCTTATAGTTTAGGAGATATTCGCATTGGAAAATTAAATTTTCAACATTTTTACCCACCCTACTCCAGTTTTTTGATGACCGCGGTTCCAAATATTTCCCGATTTTCTTCATTTTTCTTTTGCAGGATTAACAACAGATGTACACATAGAAAACAGATTCGTGATAGCAACCGAATTTGTTGCCAATCGAATGATTCTACCTTAGTAACAGACTTTTATAGTTGTAGCTACAATATTTTAGAAGCGGTAACAAAATTTTGATTGCTTCAAACGAAATTCTTCTTTATCAACTGACTTTCTGTTGATGGAACCGAAAAATTCTATGTGTGCAACCGAATCATTCGATTGGCAACAAATTCGGTTGCTATCACGAATCTGTTTTCGCTGTGTATATATGAAATAAAGAAAGAATTGTTTAAATTGTACATTTGAATTTAAAAAAATTAAAAAGGCGATTTTTCGCTATTTTTTGGGAAAAAAATACTTTTATTCTTTTTAAGTTATCTAAAAAAATTTTAAGAGGATGTATAATGATTTTATTCTTTTTGAAAAGCTAACTTTACTGCAAATATTTTAAATGAAAAAAAAATTATAATTTTTGATACCGAGGGGACCAGGTCCATTAAAAAAACGGCTATTTTTTATGTAAAATTCAACTTTAGGGCAAAAATTCTCAAATCGCATAGTCGATATCAAAATATAGTAACCTATTTAAGATGGACCAATATGTTGTTAATTACTTTGTAAAGGGTTCCGATAACTCCGCCCCTTGTATGGATATTATATGCAAAAAACGCAAAAATACCATTTTTGGGATTTTTCAAGACTTTTTTGGGAATTGCGGAATAGTTGATAACAAATTTCAAAATTTGTTTTTATTTTTCCATTTTAAATAGAAAGATCTACATAACTGTGAAATTTCATTAAAAAAGTTTTATAAATAAAAATTTAATTTCAATTTGAAAAATTTGTATCTATGCTAAAACTCAATAAAAAGCTTTTTTTGTCATATTTTTCAAAAAATTATTCCATGAGTTTTTCAATTGTCAAAAGTTATAAACATTTTTGAAAAGTAGACAAAATCCTCTATCCATTGATATATAACATGTCTATCTTGTGTTTTTACGTGTGTTTCATCGTTAAATCGATGAAGACAGTGATTCTGAGACAATCGGTATACTTTAACGTGGATGTTAGACTAATATGTTTGGGCGTTACAAATATCAGCACAAACACATAATACCCTCCCCACTAGAAAAATAATTTTTCACGATAAAACCAGGTTGTTATAAAAACGAAATTTTCCATTACAACTTAAAAATTAGCGGCAGTTACGAAATTGTTTTTCCCACATCTGTAGGTGTTTAGTGCTAAACGGCTGCATATATTTACATGGATATTTTTCAACCAAATGACGTATTTTTGGTCTCTATTGCCGTTGGGTTTTGCAACAGAGACAACAGCAACAATAATTATAAATTGTGTAAAAACACAATTAGAAATTTATTTATGTATATTTATTTCGTATTATTTATTTGTTATTTTTCGTTCATCTGTACACTTTTTGTGATTTGTTTTTTTTGTTTTCTTTCATGTTGAAAATTTTCTAATTATTTGTATTTATGTAATTTATTTTCTCGTGTTGTGTCTTCTCTAATATTTTTGTTTTGCTCATAATATTTGCTGTCAGTTATTTCGATTTTTCGTTGTTCTTTAGCCGATTAAAGTTTGTTCATGTTGTGTTTTTTTTTCTGTTGTTTTCATAAATAAATATACTCGTAATAATTCATTTAAGTTTCGTTTTTATACCCTACACCATCATAGTGAACAGGGTATTACGAGATTGTGCTGATGTTTGTAACACCCTAAAATATTAGTCTAACACCCTTCTGAAATAATACCTATCGACTCAGAATTACTTTCGATTAAACAATTTCCATCCGTCTATTCGTCCGTCAGGCTGGCTGTCTATGTAAACCTTTTGAAACTGGCTGAAATCGGTCCATTATTTCACCCAGCCCCCGGAATTAGTTTCGTTTCATATAAGTTTTATATATACGAAAGTCATGTCACCAAATTTTATAATGATCGGCTCTTAACTAGTCATAGCTCCCATAAAAGGCCCACTTCTGAAAATCTCTCACGAAAATAAATTATTGAAATTTTAAAGGAAAAATGTTTTTCCTCATTTACTCAGTGTAGGGTATTACATGGTCGTCTTGACCGACCATACTTTCTTAGTTATTTTCTTTTTGCATAAGACCTTATAAATGTGTGTAGTTATACATATGTACGTAAGTTACCGAAAGACGCAAAAAAAAGTTCCTTGTTTATTTTTGTTTTATTGAAAAATTACACCTCATTACGGACGGGTTGGGGTTTCATATTTTTTGTTTCTCAGTTTTTTGTTCTTGTACACCACTTACATACAGCACAACCGCAAGTTGTTCACATTACAGTTGTTGTGTCGTTCATTCAATCAATGAATTAGTGAATGAATGCATGAATGACTGACTGAACCAATGACGGGGTTGAATGAATAAATTGCTAAATTATGTATGATGTAATGTAAACGAGATGTACAAAGATTTTCTGTATTAATATTTTCATACTTTGTGATATGGGTCATTAAGCAAAGTAATAATGATGGAAAATTATTAAATCTGACCTGGGTATAAAGAAATTTACAGACACCATAAACAATAAATCATAATTTAGCTTAAGATGTGGGTGATGATGTTGCTGATGATCATAATAAAGATATTATCTTTGTAAGGAAAACAGTTTTAAGTGAAAATGGAATATTTTGGTATTTTTTTTGTTTCTTAAATAACTTTAAATTAATTTTAATCATAAACATTGTAGGTCAATCAGTAATGAAATTATTTGAGGGTTTTAATGTTTGTTTATTAGTTATTATTTAGGTGGTTGCTTTTGTTTTGTGCAACTTGAAGTTAACAAATTAACTATTATTATTAATTTATTTCGTTTTGTTTTCATAATCATATGAAATTTCTTAGGTCATTTTAGATATAAGTGATTAAGTACGCTTTTAAGCTGCCAAAATTAAACACTTAGTTTTTTATTTTTTTTTTAAATGTTTCTACTTTGACCCAAATTTCAAATAAAATGTGCAACCTCTAAGCTTTATCCGAACTTTAACCCTCCGTTAGTAGTAACTGATCTGGTTGATACAGGCAAAGAATTTTTGATTGTAATTTTTTTTTTTTTTTTAATAAAATACATTTTTACTGCAATTTTATTTTGATTACTCTTTTAAATACTTTGAATTTAATATTGTTTTTATGTTTTCGAAATAAAAAGTGAAGATATTATTATCAAATGCGCCTTTTATTTATTGATATCAATTTGATACATTGCGACTAGTCTCGATTGAAGATGATTGCGACTAACGTAGGGTTAACAAGTAAGAGTGCTATATTCGGCTGTGCCGAATCTTATATACCCTTCACCAAGTTATACTTCAAAATTTTAAATATTTTTAGGTAAACAAAATTTAATTTTTTTTCCAGTTGCTTTTTTCATTTTTTGGGAAACAATTTTTTTCGATTGTTATTTAAATTTTTTTTTTTTAATTTTTAAAATTATTTTTTTTTAAATTTTATATTTTTTTTTCTTTGTTCTTTAATTTTTTTTTGTGAAAAAAAAAATTCGTTTTAAAATTTTTTTTCCCGATTTTGACCCATTGTAGGTCCAACTTACTAAGGTCTTATATACGTCGTTGCAAATGTCTTTGAAATATCTAACATTATATCCATATTGTCTATATTAATGTCTTAGTAATCCAGATATATGTAGGTCAAAAATAGGTAAAAAATCGAGGTTGTCTTGGTTTTTTCCTCATATCTCAGCCATTTGTGGACCGATTTTTATTGAAGATTTGGATCCCGAAGATATCTGGGGTCTTCAGAAAATTGATTTCAACAGACAGACAGACGGACATGGCTTAATCGACTCCGCTATCTATAAGGATCAGAAATGAGTAGAAATTACAAACGGAATGACAACCTTATATATACCCTTCTCACGAAGGTTAAGGGTATAAAAACAAAATGTTTGAACCTCCCATACAATCTTTATATTTATTGTAGAATGTATGTAAAATTACTTAGGTAGTTTTGTAACAATTGTAAATAGTTGGGAAATTTTTTGAGTGGGGAGCTGTATGCCTTCTTGAGGACTTTGGTTTTAAAATTACCATTTAATAATTCGACTAGTATTTAGCAACTTATAGCCACGTTAATGTTTCATTAAATTTTCAAATAAAAAAAAGATTTGGAGGGATCATATTTGCACCACTGCACTATGTGTTCAAAAGCAAATTTTTTTTTTTCATTACCATTTATTTATTGTATCTTCATTATTTAATGAACTAACAATAAGTGATACAAATCGTATATCTATTAATTATGATTTAATAAGTCCAGCCAGTGCCGGATGAAAAATTTTGTATTCATAGTTGTTTTGGTTAAATTGGCATTCTTCCTTCTAGATTAGGTCTGCTGTGTCCCTCCATCTTAATCGAGTGTGGCCACGGTTAACTAATAAGTTGCTGGCCAATGGGTTTGGGTGAATTTCAAGCTTTTTTAAATATTTTTCTGCATTCTTCGTGATCTCAGTTTTTACAAGGGGCACGTTTAGATCTTTGTGTATATTCGCATTTTTTATAAACCAGGGGGCAACTGTGATCATTCTTAGAAACTTGTTTTGGCGTCTTTGGATATTCTCTACATTTGACGCTCAGGCCGTGCCCCATATATACCATAACTCCATATCGGTTTTATGATCATGTTATAAAGTAGAAGTTTACAATCTAAACTAAGCGTAGAGTTTCTGCCAATAAGCCAATTAATTTGAATTGATTTCAATTTCATTTGAGTCAACTTTGGTTTCAATCTATATTCTCATATCCATTAACCACCCTCACTTTTCTTACAACCCAGCTCCAACTCAACAACAATTTTCAAAAAAAATTTAAATTTATATTTTCATATTACTATCTACAAATAGCATTCCTTCGTTTGTTTGACGTTTTCGTGGGACTCCGCAATAAGTAAATTTTGGGTAGGCAATTTTGTATGTCTTTGACATTCGCTATCGTTATAAAAATTGCTACATTAAGGTCTCATGCTTCGGTAAAAGTAGTTAGATAAAATGTTAGTATGTTTCTAGAAAAAAGCAAATTATCTGCTTCGGTGCAAGTAGTTGCAAAAAATTTGAGTATGGCATGAAGCCTGACCTTCCCACAAATAACCACATATGTTTCATTCCTTGGGCAAATGCAGGCAATGTAAGTTCTGTACTACAGAAGACAAACAACTTTTTCGTAACTTCACAAAAAACATTTCTACTAAAAACACGAAATTTTACACATAATATAAACATTTAGTAAAATATTTTAAGTTTTATTGTATTTATTTTAAGTACACACCTCCGGTATTGTAATCCATTTTGGTCTTAGTTATAACTATTTTTTAAAAAAAAATTACTTTTTCTTTAATGCAATTTTGTTTACTTTTTTCAGCTTGAAAAATTTATTTAAAAAATGTAAACTTTCACAGCTGTTCATATATAAACTGAGTGGCCAATTTGTATAAATTTTTGGCATTTATATCATCGATGTGTTAGGAATTGAACCGTAAATTTTTTTTTCAAAAAGCGAACGTTGAACACTGCAGAAACGTTTTTAATTCTAAATAATTCGGGAGTTATTGGAGTATTATAATGACATTTCACTAGGTTAAATATGAGGTATTTTCGAGTTTATTTACAGTTCAGCTTGGTAGTCAGAATGGAGACCCCAAAGTTGGTCATTAAAAAATCTCCAAAAATCCATTTATGATTCGAATGAGTTGAAAAATAAAATATATAGTCTTTTAGAAGATCTACAAAAAATACGCTTTCATATGAAGGTTATCCACATTGCGCTAGGAAGCAGAACAATTCTAAATCAACTCGACCACCTCATCTCCAAAAAAAAAACGTTTATAAACCACTGTGCATAGTTGACCAAAAATATTAGTCTAAAACCCACTTTACTCACTTTCTGAGTCGATTAAACGATGTCACTCCGTCCGTCGAGAGGGCAATTTTGAAGATATTTCGATAAAACTTCGACTATTGAAACTGGCTGAAATTGGTTTATTATTCCAGCTAGACCCCATACAAATTTCCTCTCGAAATTGGAATTTATTGGACATAAATGTTTAATTTATATAGTTATCAACACAAATTTTGCTGCAAATAAGTTTTGTACAATTGAAATTAAAAAAAAAAATGTTTTTGCTTATTTACTCAATGTAGGGTATTATTGCCGACCATATTTTCTTACTGGTTTTTTTTTATCGTCAAGGTCATTTTATTACCTTTATTTACGAACTGGAAAAATAAATGCCTAAAATTCATTTAATGCAAGTAAAATCAAGTTTAAATATTAAATCGACAGTTTTTGGCTGAGCCGAATCTTTATTCCCTTCAAGAAATTATACTTTAATATAAAAATTTTAAATATTTTTTGGTAAACAAAATTATTTTCATAAATTTTGAAAAAAAAAATGAAAATATCAAAAATTTTATAAAAATTCATCGATTTTTTAAAAAATCAACAATCATCAAAAAAAAACTAATAAATTTTTTAAAAAACTAACTCATGTTTTTTTTAGTCCAGATTTTGGTTTATTTCGATAAATCGTCGGCTCTACATCATATTAAGCCAAAAAATCTCGACCTAAAAAACAACGAGTAGGGCCTTTCTATATTAAGGTAACGATATATTTTATAAAATCCAATTTTTTTTAAAACTTTTGTAAAAAATTATAAATTTGTTAAAAAAAATAATAAATTTTACAAAAACTCGAAAATTTTTTAAAAATCAACCATTTCCAAAAATTCACCAATTTTACAAAACAATAGCAAATCTTTAATTCCACAATTAAAAAAAAAAATTCGACCATATTGTTTTTCAATGCACTATTCTTCATATAATTTTTATCATTTTTTAAAAAATTATTAAGATCAACCACAATTGAAATTACTTGCCCCTCACAAACAAATAGAGGTAATTTTTTTAATATTTAATTTTTCAAAAAAAATATTGCTACTTTGAACCAGTAATATACGAAAATTTCCCCTTATGGGGCGTGCTTTGGATTTCGGGTTAAATTGTTTTACACTTTTTTCTCCTAGTCTACAGATATAATTGTGCCGAACCTGGAAAAAAAAATTCAAAATGTTTTCCGAAATAAAACCATGAGAAAAATTGCATGTTCTTTGGAAAAATCAAGTGTCTAGTAAAACCCAAATGGGATTTTCTTAGTTTCGATAAGTACTTCGAGAAATTCCACACTAGAAGGTGTTTGCATTTTATGTGTTGTACTGTGTTAATGATTACACGGGTCAACAACAAAAAAAGGCTCACTAACCACTACATAGATTTGATGCATTATGGTTACAAGTACAATAATGGTAAAATTTTTGAATTCTATGGATAGATTTTTTTTTAAATTTTTTAGTCTTAGTTAGTCCGATATTATTGAAGTAAACTTAGAAAAGTTCAAATAAAACACAAACATTTGCTATTTACTTTTAAAAAATATATTTTTAGCTTCAATTTGTTATTATAACTCCGAAACTACTGAGCCGATTAAAACTCAATATATAAACGGATTAAAGGTTATGTACTCTAAACTTTTCTAAGTTTATTTAAATATCGGACTACCCCTCTTTGAGTTATCATAAATTATCAAAAACTGTTTTTTTTTTAAAAAAAAAAACTTCTCCATAGAATTTAAAATTTGGAATATATTTGTACTACTAGAACCACAATACATCAAAATTGTGTAGTGATTTAAAAAGCCTCTAAAATATTTTCGATTTTGTTGCCCTGTGTTATTATTGTTTTATCATTTGGACCACCATCTACCGACTTATAGCTACTTAAATGTTTCAGTTAATTTTTATATGAAAAATAAATTTTAGTTAGTTAGTTCGCAAACGTGCTCTTTGTTACAATTAAGATTTTAATAGAAAACGTTAGAATAAGTAAAAATACACTGTTTGCTTAAACAAAGTTTACAATTATTTAGTTTGTTCTCATTGTTATACTGTGGTATTAGGGATGCCAAACGGGACTGGGTTTTACAAATCCCGGGATTCGGGATTTTAGAAATGTAAATCCCGGGATCCCGGGATTTTTCGGGATTTCGGGATTTTTCGGGACTTCGGGATTTTAGTTAAACGTCAAAAACATCAAATTCAACAATAAAACCTATTAATTTCATTAATATATTTAAGTAAAAATATAACAAATCAAAAACTAATGCATTGAATTAAAATAAAATGGTCCATGATTTTCCCTACCTACAATTGTCCCCCGGAGTACTGTTTGAGCAGTCATAAATATCTTGATTATGCGGCAATCCTTATAAAATTTTGCACAAAATAAGTTGTAAGTACTCTGAAATTATACTGTAGAGTACTGCGGAAATCGGGCTACATTTGCCCCTAGTCCCCTTCAGAAAATAACTTGAACATAAATTTCGTAAAAGTGTAAATTGTGTAAAAGCCTGTCAATGCAAGGGAGACGTGCTGCTCCCTGATTCAAATGAAAAAATCTGGCTGCGTTTGGATATGAAGCGAAATTAGTATTATAAATATGCTGAAATTTAGCTTTCTAAGTATTTTGGGTGCTTCAAAAATCTTCCAAAAATATCAAAAATCTCATAATATTTCGGGATTTGTTAATCCCGAAAAATCCCGGGATTCTTTTTCACAAATCCCGGGATTCGGGAAATCCCGATCCCGAAAAATCCCGGAATTTTCGGGATCGGGATTGGCATCCCTATGTGGTATGCAAACGTGCTATGTCGATTTTATGCCAAAATTGCGAAATTCAAATGGAATTGGATATAAAAGTGTTATTAAATATATAATAGTGCCAAACTTGTTTTAATTCATTGAATTTTAACACAAAAAAAAAACATAAATCATAAATTGTTTAAGGAAATATTTTATCAGTTTTAAATTGATTACAATCTTGTGAAATAATAGAGTTAAAGCGATGAAAATAAAGAAAAAATTTTATAAGAAACAAATGTTGCCACATTCCAATACCAAATTTCTCATGAACATATCGTTTTATAAACTATCTCATTTATAAGAATACTGAACATATGCCGCAATGAGGTATACAAATTCCAGCAGTTAAGCAAGTAGTCAATTTAATTGTCTCTAATGTCTGATCACTTGGCTGATCCCAATTTATATATATTGGATCATTTGGCATGTACAGTGGTGGCTAGGAATTTAAGACAAAAATTGTTTGCTAAATTCCACGTGATTGTCAATTATTTTTTCAAATATTTCCACAAATATGTATGCATGAGGACTGTTTTAACACACAATTGTGTTTTATTTGACTGTGTCAATTCAGACATATTCACCACGAACACATAACATTTTTCTACAACTTGACCAAACATTTTTTTTTTAAATAAACATATTTTCTCACATTTATATCATTATATTTTTATTATTATAAAACATTCGGACCAAATTTCGTATTTTTAGTTCCATTAGTTTCGGTCATATCATGTTATTAACAGCGGATGTTCGCTGAGGTGGGTCAACGTATTTCCACATATCTTTGTCCATATATGTTTTACCGATTTTTCCAAAAATTTTTCAGAAACTAAAAACATTAATAATAAATTTCATACCCTTAGAGGTCCTTTTATTTTGGCTCTATCGCACTTAAAATTCAGTTGATGAAAAAAATTCAAGTATTTGTCTTAAATTGGTGGCCACCACTATATGTGCTCTTTATAGTGTAAAGAGGAGTCAATCGGTTACTTTATACATCCCATGTAATCATAATCTAAGAACAACATATTATTACATAATGATTCATCATAAAAATGATTGTCACAAACATGTACTTGTTTACTGTAACCATATATATGGTTTATACAATCATGTTAATCATAAATAACCCATATTATGGTTACCACAAACATATAAATAGTTACAGTGACTATAATATAGTTAAAAAACTTGTAGCAATGTTGAAATGGTTTTAGTAAACATGCACAACTATATTTTTTCTCTGCGTGTAGCGTGAAGTCAGTTGTCACTTTAAATGTTTATTTTGTACTGCACTTTAAAAAGCCGTTATTTTACCAAACAGAAGTAATATATTGAAGAGTTGTAGGAGTAAGGTTTGTATAAAAGCAATCGGTTATTGGACTGTCCATGTGTTTTTAGCTCCCAAACATATCAAAATAACTAGTTATGTAACTAATCATGTAACCAATTAGGAAGATGGTAAGATAACTGACTCCATGAAACCGGTAAGTGAATCCAATGCGTTGACTACTTTGGACCAGCTATCAGACAGTCTCATTGTAATCAAAAAAGGTCAAAAGGCTTAGACATGCACGTGTTAAAATAACTAGTCACGTAATTAGTTATGTAACCAGTTGTCACTCTAAATGATATGTAAAATCACTGGACAAACTTGAAGTACTCCTGGGATATTAAACATTTTTAATCATCAAGATATTTAATGTCCCTTTGATGCACACACTTATTAATTTTGTTTTATTTTAATATGCCAGCATGCAGCTGCAAACAATCTGTAATAGCCTATTTTTAAAATATATGTTGAAAAATAGCAAATTTGCCTGAACCTAATGTCTAAACATCAATCAGACATACAGAAATATTTCTAAATTAAGAACATTTACCAAAGCAGAAATTATTAAACAAAAAAAAACTAACTATAATTAAAAACATGTCAAATTTTGATGAAATAAATAAATTATTAAACAATTTGTTTGTGCCAATATATGGACGTATGCAGCAGCCACTTAAAAACCAAAAAGTTGAAGGTGAGTGTGTTGCGGGGTAGTTTTTTGTAAATTTGTTAGACACAATTAACAAAAACCAAATGTAATGTTTATTTTAATTAAATGTAGAAAAAACGATTTGAAAACAAAATTAAAAATGATTATTAAACACAAAATTCACAAATAGATGCTCTAGCGGTAAACGACACGTGAATTGAATTTAAAGTTCAGGGATGCCATAAATTAGCTAAACTTATTTTATTTTATGTTTTTTCAAATAATACAATTTTCCTTAAGAAATTCACTGAAATAATTAAATAGAAATTTTGAATATTTGTAACTAAATGCTCTCTTGTGCTCTCTAGGAGAGTGTTATAGGCCAGTTCATACTCTCATTTGCACCTGACCTACTACTCATATTTTTTATTGTGTGTATTGAACAAAAATTACAAAAAAAAAGAATAGAAAAAAATCATTTTAGTTTCTAGCTAGAAAATGCATTGGTGGCTAAAACTAAAAACGAAACCACGTAGTACAGAAAAAATAAAATCATTAATATTTACTATATATGTAGCTACATATACACATGTTTGTGCCAGTATCTACGCCTTCGTGTAAGTTTATTTAGCACTTTTTTTTTAGCCATTATGAGTACAATGACTTGTTTGTTTCCTTTGATTTACCCCTGCCCCCTTCGCAAAACCGATTTGTTTGTCTGATTTCATGTGTTTCTATATAATTGGCATACAACAGACTGGCTGACTACCACCACCACACCACACTATAACCAAACACAGCTGAGTTTTCTGGTATTTCCTCTCTCTGGCCAAAAATGTCTGTCTTTGTTTACGAGCCATCCTTGTCTAATGAAAAGAGAAGGAAGATGTCAGAAAAAACGTGACATATACCACCAAAAACCCCGTATATACAATAGAAAAGCGAATATACAAAGAAATTTTCATTTCTTGTATTGTATAATAATTTCTCGAAAAAAATACACATTTTTTCATTTCTGGTTTGTTTACGGTGCATCTCGTTCTATCGTGTTGTTATCATTTGAATTTGTATACAACAACAAAATCACAAAATACATTTGTTGGCAACAAGAGTTGTTATTGCGCAGTTGAATGTTGTAAGAGAAAATTAGTAAAAATATGAGTTTATGATTTTATAGAAATGTTGCTATATTTATTGCATAATCTAGATATATTTAGTTGCCATAATTGGTTGGTGTTTTAGATAAACTGTTAAGTTACTTTCAGTTCATGTAAGTAATTTAGTACGGGTACAAACCATTGAGAACAATGTAAAACAACCATAAATTAAAGCTGTTACAATATTATAACAAGTGCTACTTCAAGAGCCTGTTTTTATACCCTTCACCATCGTGAGAAGGGTATATATAAGTTTGTCATTCCGTTTATAATTTCTAAATTTTTCATTTCCGACCCTATAAAGTATATACAGTGAGCCGCAAAAGTGAGTATACACCAAAAATTATTGGATATTTTTTAAGATAATGAAAATTCTAAAATTTATCCATGATTAAAATTTTAAAGTTTCGGTTTGATAGAGATTGGCTTGAATAATATCTTTGGTTGTGAAAAATATAGATTTAAGTCGGACTATAATGATTTTCATGATCTTAAAAAATCAAAAAATTCGCTGCTGTTTACTCACTTTTGAGGCTCACTGTATCTGGATCCTTATAGATAGCAGAGTCGATTAAGCCATGTCCGTCTGTCTGTCCGTCTGTCTGTTGAAATCAATTTTCTGAAGACCCCAGATATCTTCGGGATCCAAATCTTCAATAATTCTGTCAGACATGCTTTCGAGAATTTTGCTATTTAAAATCAGCAAAATCGGTCCACAAATGGCTGAGATATGAGGAAAAAACCAAGACAACCTCGATTTTTTACCTATATCTGGATTACTACATTATAATATAGACAATATGGATATCTAATGATAGATATTTCAAAGACATTTGCAACGACGTATATAAGACCATAGTAAGTTGGACCTACAATGGGTCAAAATCGGAAAAAAAAAGTTTAACCCGAATTTTTAAAAAAAAAAAAAAAATTGAAAAAACAAAAAAAAAATTTTAAATTTAAAAAAAAAATTTTAAATTTAAAAAAAAATATAAATTTAAAATAACAATCGAAAAAAAATGTTTTCCAAAAAATTAAAAAAACAACTGGAAAAAAATTAAATTTTGTTTACCTAAAAATATTTAATATTTTGAAGTATAAATTGGTGAAGGGTATATAAGATTCGGCACAACCGAATATATGCGATCAGACATGAAACTGTAATATTCCATCATGACAACTCTCGTCCTCATATTGCAATACTTGTTAAAAACTATTTAGAAAGAAGTTGTTGTGAAGGGTTGCCTTATTGTCCAGGTCTTGCCCCGTCCAACTACTATTTGTTTCGATTGATGCAGAACGCTTAACTTTGGAACAGAGTATTCGATATTGGTTTGATTCGCCTCAAGAGATGAGTAGTTCTTTTGGCTCGGAATCCATATGTTGCCAGAAGATGGGAAAACGCCATAGCTACACAGAAAAAACTATATGAAAAACTATATTTTCGTAATTGAAAACACCAAAAATAACAAAAATGCGTTTTCAATTACGAAAATTATCTATTCAATAATTTTTGTATTTAAAATTCAACCAATAACGAAAATTGTATATTCAACTGTCAAAATTATCAAATTCAAAACACAAAATTCAATAGAAAATATCAGAAAATTGTGTTTTTGAGCACATGAATACTTGATTCAATTATAAAATAATTGAAACCAGTTCAATATGTGACAAATATTTGAATTGAAACGGTTTAAGAAATAGTTTTTTCTGTGCACACAGAGAAAACAGATTCGTAGTAGCAACCGAATTTGTTACCACTATATAATATTTAACATTAAATTGCAAAAATCATTATTTAATTGCAAAATTAAACACATATCCAAATTTCAGAGCAATGGCTTAAGTTATTCTATCATTCTAATATTTTTTTTTTTTTTGGAGAATACTAATCGATTTGGTCTTATGTTTCAGTTAATTTTCATTACAAAATCGGTTGAAAGTTAAAAACAAAAGTGATTACAGATTATAGTGCGTTTTCCATTTGCACTACGTTTACTTAATTTTCTTATACCAACTAGATTTATGTTTGAGAATACTAGTGATCGGAATTGATCATCCTTTTTCCATTTGTACCACTATTTAAACGTTCATGTATCAGTTAATTTTCATATAAAAAATAGATTTTTTGTTAAATAAAATTATAAAAGTGATCACTGATTATCCCCCCGTTTCTAGTTGAGCCATTATTTGGCAACTCAAAGCAACGTTTATATTTCAGTAAATTTTCATATCAAAAATCATTATTTGTTTATCAGACAGTTAATTTTTATATAAAATTCGGTATTTAGTTGAAAATATAAGTGAAGTGAAATTATCGTCCTTTTGCCATTCGGACCACTATTTACAGATTTATTATCATGTTTATGCTTTAGTTCAAATTATGTTTTAACTCTTTGCGGTTTGGTGGTTAGTTTACTGATCACATTTTCTATAGTCTTTAAAACATAGTTTATTGGCATCTATTGCCATTTTGCTAAACAATTATGTTTTTCGAAGTCATCGTTTATGATTTTTTGCAAAACTTTGCCGTCAGAGTGCTCTGGTTAGATAAATATATAAATTTGAAAATATTGTAAAAATAACTTTTTTTAAGATACTTCCACGCATTCACTAAAAAACAAAACACAGAGTGTTTATTGGTCATCGATTTCAGTTTTACTTTGATATTTCGGTTGGTTTGTCAGAAAATTTAGTCAAAACTATTCGTTTTCAAAAAAATGTATACGATTTTTATTTATTTGAATGCCAACCGCCACGGTGGTTAGTAAACTAACCACTTCACTACACAAAAAACCTTGGAATCGTGTGGTTTTTTCATGTTTTGATTAATTTTTTTCTTACCTTTTATAGTAAACTAACCTTGATTAAAGTAAAAATGCAATTGTTTTGATTTTAAAGTTAAATATAAAATGCTATTGTGTAAGTAGTGAAGTGCCAGAATTTAGCATTTTAACTCATTACTTGATAATGTAAGTTATTACTGAGTATTTTCGAATGAAATATGTACAAAGTGTGATTGGATCTTTAAATGATTTTGATTATTATTTTTCTGCCGTATTCTGAAATTAAAGATAATTTTTACTATCTAAGCCTTTTAGTATATTTTCACAGAACATTTCATTTAATTTATGCTGATTAACTTTATGCATTTATTTACAATCTACTGATTAAATCTCCTAAATATTATATTTCCAAATAAAGCATAAAAAATCCAAAAATAATTTGCCCGCATCTCTAACAATTTAACCATAAAAACTAATTTAAAGTATAAATTTCAACAAAAAATAAATAAATTCTAAAAACTATTTGTTTTATAACCAGCCATAGACTTTTATTTATAGATTAAATTTCCTTTTTGTTTTGAAAATAAAAAAATAAAAAACTTTCTATTTCTATTATAGTACAGCGTTTTCATTTGTTTTCCAGCAAACAAGAACAAACAAAAAAGGTCACTTTTGATTTCTAACAAACCAAAAAGAAAATATTTACAAAGTTTAAAGAAAACGGAATAAAAATATTAGGGAAAAAAAATAAATTAAAAACCAAAGACCAGCCAGTCTACTACAACTTACTCTAGATAAATATTTATGTAAATCGTTTCTTAATGCTAGAGAGATTTAAAACAATTTGTTGTTGGTTTGAATGTGATAAAAAGGAAGCAAATCTAAAAACCCACAACAACAAGCAACCCACAGATTCCAACCGAAGGAAAATAGAAACAATAGATACTAAACTTAAGTTGAAGATTAAGGGTCAATTTTATGATTATCTGCTGCGTTTTTGTTTGTTCTTCTACATTTTGCTGCCTGGAAAAATGTATTTGCATAGAATTAAGTCAAAAATGAAAACTAGATTAAAAACTCATGGCAACCAACAACAGTTTTCTATTTTGTTATAAATTTATTTATAAAACAATAGAAGTGCTAGCTAGACTTACCATCTCGTTAGCATCTAATCTGGTCACGTATTTATGAGACTATAAGGGTTTTATTTGTTTGTGTATTTATTTAATAAATTCCATTTAAATTCATTTATGTTTTTATTTTTCTTCTCACAGGCCAATTTATGTTTATGGATAATTGGTTTGCCTTTTATTTGAAAAATTGTTGCAGCTACATAAAGCAAATTATATTTTGTTATAAAAAGTTGTTCGTGAGGTCGTGGTAATAAATATCTATGTTCTATACTTGTAGTCCGATTGTTCCGGAGGACATCTGCTTTCAGAAAATGCAATTTGTTATCATCCTGTTATAACACAAGGTTATCTACAGGGTGTCAAATTCGACCACCTCTGGTTTGCAAAACTTTGTACAATAACCGGAAGCGTAAGATATCGTATGTGAAGCCCGGACAACAACCAAAGGCAAATATCTACGTCGCAAAGGTATTTCTCTGTTTTTTTTTTTCGATTTTTCGATTTTTCTCTTGTTCGAATAAAACGAATAATTCGAATAAGAGATTTTAACTTGTTCGAATAATTCGATCACACGTTAAAAATTAATCGAATTATTCGAATAATTTAATTTTTTATAAAATACTAAAGAATGAAGTTTTGATGTCGGTTTTTTAAATTTTATTGTTAAAGAAAATCAAAAACTAACGTTAAAGTTAACAATTCAAGTATTGATAATGTTAAAAAACATTCGAAAACAAAGTCCATCATTAAATTTTCATCAAAAATATTCTGATCAGATTAACTCCCGAACAATCTACAAAAGAATTGACTAGCAAAACCTATAGTTTCCGTTTTGGAGCTATGCTTTAAAACATTTGAGCTAGTTGGACATGATCCTGAATTCAAGTACAATATAATTTGAAGTCAGACAGTGCATGATTGATGCATTTACAAATACGCAAAAGGTTTATTACCATATTAGACAATGATGTTCAAAATTATGTATAAGATGAACTCCATGCTTATCTTGTATCAAAACGTTAGTTTGCAATATTTGTGTTTATCATTCGATTTATTAAATATTTTGCAACACTTACATACGCGGTTAATAACAACACTTAAATATATTTAAGATCATGGCCTTTGTCTACTTCAACGTAATCATTATAAATGTCATCCTCAATATCACTTTCGACGACCTTTTCAAAATCACATTCACCATCACATTCAACTCCACTTTAATCTAAGTTAATATTTTGATTATTAATTGCGATTCTTCTAATATTTCGCCAGCTAAATAACAAATATTTTATTCAGTACCTTTTATTTTCATTGGTTCAAGTCCTAAGTTAAAAATTGTTAAAGATTTGTTTTTAGAATTGTAACTTCTTGCAGTAATATTTATATATTTATAGAATAAGCTATCGGAACACTCATCTCCAGTGATCGAAAGTCCTTTTGTCTTTAGTTATTTGTCGAATTTCAGAAACAATACAATTTTTGTGATTCATTAGTACTTATTTAAATTTGGAATTATGATAAATTTTAAGCAATTTAATAAATTTAAATATGTATGTATGAACATTTATTCGTTTTATTCGATTATTCTACATAAAATTGTTCGAATTATTCGAAAATGGCCATTTTTAAATTGTTCGAACAATTATTCGTAAGAAATTATTCGATTAATCGAACGATCATTAGTCGAATGAATACCCTAGTCGTAGCCAAGGGCCAGATCATCACAGGGAACTGGAAAAACGCCCAGAATATGCGGCCAGACAACGCTCCATCATGACAACTGTCGGCCACACGTTGCAATACATGTTAAAAAGTATTTAGAATGAACTGGTTGGGAAGTTTTGCCTCACCCGCTTTATAGTTCAGACAGTGCCCCGTCCGACTACTATTGGTTTCAATCGATGCAGAACGCTCTCTCTGAGATACGCTTCACCTTAGAACCGAGTATCCGAAATTGGCTGGATTCGTTCTTGGCCTCAAAATATAAGCAATACTTTTGGCTCGGAATCCATATTTTGCCAAAAAGCTGGAAAAATATCATTGCTAACAATGGCCAATACTTTGAATAAATTGAAGTTATACAAATGAAAAACTCCGCAATTTTAAGTCATACACCCAATAAATTAGCATGATCCCGGTTGTATAGCCATCACAAATTATTATTTTACTTTAGCTACAAAAATAAAGAAAAGGGTTTTTGATATTTCTAATAGGGACAAATATTCAAAAGCAGGGACCCTAAATAACGGTAATCCACAAAATTTTAAATTAAAAACTCTATGTTAGAGTCAACGGAGACTTATACTGTTATATACAAATAGATTCGTATTGACACGCTCTTTCTATGGTGATATTAAAAAAATTATCTCAACTCCATAATTAACATTTATTTTTCAAAGTAAAAATAAAAGTTCGCATGAAACTCTTAGAAAAAAGAGTTATAAATAGCCGTCATAAAAAAATCCTTTGAGAAGCTTTATTTTTCCTATCAGAAAAAAACTTATTTGAGGAGTTTTATTTTTTCCGTTATAAATTAAAAGTCATTTGAGGAGTTTTATTTTTAAAATAAAACTCTTTTCGTTTATTTTATACATTTTTTCAGTATCTTTCTTAATATCTGATATAATGTTTCTAGTAATTTGTAATTTGTTTAAGAAAAAAAAAACAACAGCAATTTAATAATAGGAATCAAACAATAACAAATTAAAATTCCACTTGATTTTATTTTAATAACAATTTATTTAATTACAATGCAAGGTGCTTTACAGATTGTAATGATCTGACGAGCGGCAAACTCTAGGTGTCAATTTACATAAAATGAGTTTTATTTTCTGACGGAAAAAAAACTCCTCGAATAAGTTTTATTTTCTGACGGGAAAAATAAAACTCCTCTAATGTGTTTATTTATGACGGCTATTTAATAAAACTCTTTTTTTAAGAGTTTCATGCGAAATTTTATCTTTAGAGATTTTAAAAATAGAGCTTACAAGCTCTAGCTCTATTTTCTGATGGGAAAAATAAAACTCCTCAAATGAGTTTTATTTTCTGACGGAAAAAATAAAACTCCTCAAATGATTTTTTTATGACGGCTATTTAAAATAATTGTTATAAAATAACTTTTTTTTTAATCCTGAAAACCAGCTTTCAAATGACTATATCCAAAGTGCACAGTGGCCACTTCAGCTTAACAAAACTATATTTTCAACTTTAAAGAGTAAACCTTCGCTATGGCGTATTTCTATCAACCTTATTTAACTCTATTACTTACAAAAGACATTTCTGCTTTATGAAAAATGTTTTTTTTGGAATCGACCGATTTTATAAAAAAAAAACTGTCAAAAGTATCGCGGTATAAAAATGCAAATTGTCTGGAAGGCTTTGAAAAACAGAAGAGCATCGTTAAATCCACTTGTCTATATATAAGAGACGCTGTGTATTCTCTTGCAAATTACAAACCAAACAGCAAACTTTAGTATATACCCTTATTACCATGATGGCGGTTTTAAAAATGTATATCAACCATGAAAATATTGTACCACAATTTGGTTTTCTAATCACATTTAAATGTAAATTAAAGCAAGTACAATTACAAAGTAACACCCGGCACCAGCCACTAAAAAGAAATCAACTTGAATGAATAGGTTAGTTTTTGTTTTGTTAGTAAACTAATTTCTAGAACAAATAACAAGTGAAAGAGTGTTAAATCAAAATGAATGAAATTTGTATATAACTGTGGTAACATTACAAAATATGTTATCTTCAAATGTGGTTTTAATGTGTGGTTTTATTTATGCTTTTATGTATATAAAACTAAATACCTACATATGTATATTAATTTTGAAATTCCGTTTATAGCTAAAATACTAAATAAATAAATATTTAAAGCAATGATTTTTGACTTACGTTGTTTTACTATATTGCCATAGCTGTGCATACATAATACGCGACATATTTTACAAATCACAATTCAGGGAAATTCTTCAATAAGTACGAATCAGCTAAAATACACACATATGTATTACTCGTATAATGTTATTAAAGACCACAAATGAAATTCAAATTCAATTTGAATTAGCATAAACAGATTAAGTTGACACTGACAAGGACAAATAAAAGTAATTAAGTAATTTTATTCATTAGAATATCTAAATGAAGATTTAAGATTAATGAAAATTTAAGTAGTGGTAAATATTTCCCAGTGGATATTCAAAAATTACGAATATATTAACATGATTTTATAGTAAAACTAATGATATCAAATTTAGAATTAATATATCGTTCAGTGCAAGTTCAATTTCAGGCTCTAGTTCAGGTATCAAATTTATAATTAATATATTGTTCTGTTCAGGTTCTATTTCAGGTCCTAGTTCTGTTCGATTTCTATTCTATTCTACAGCATTTGCAATTGTATTACAAAAACGTCGAATTGAATTTCTGAATATTCCAATTATCTTTCTGAAGTTTCCATTTCTATTTCAGAATTTTCTATTTGTATTTCAAAAAATTCTAATACAAATGGAAAATTCTGAGATACAACTGTATATGTCTGAAATACAACTGGAAAATTCTGAAATACAATAAGACATTTATAAAATACTTCTTGTCTGTTCTATGTAGTTCTGTTCTACACCATTTCCAATTGTATTTCAGAAATTTCTAATTATATTTCAGAAAATTCCAACTGAATTTCAGAAATATAAATGAAAAATTCTGAAATGTAATTGGAAATTTCTGAAATTCGATTGGAATTTTCTGAAATATAATTGGAAATGGTGTAGAACAGAAAAGAAATACAAATGGAAAATTCAGAAATAGAAATGAAAAATTGAATGTTCTAGTTCTGTTCTAGTTCTGTTCTAGTTCTGTTCTAGTTCTGTTCTAGTTCTGTTCTAGTTCTGTTCTAGTTCTGTTCTAGTTCTGTTCTAGTTCTGTTCTAGTTCTGTTCTAGTTCTGTTCTAGTTCTGTTCTAGTTCTGTTCTAGTTCTGTTCTAGTTCTGTTCTAGTTCTGTTCTAGTTCTGTTCTAGTTCTGTTCTAGTTCTGTTCTAGTTCTGTTCTAGTTCTGTTCTAGTTCTGTTCTAGTTCTGTTCTAGTTCTGTTCTAGTTCTGTTCTAGTTCTGTTCTAGTTCTGTTCTAGTTCTGTTCTAGTTCTGTTCTAGTTCTGTTCTAGTTCTGTTCTAGTTCTGTTCTAGTTCTGTTCTAGTTCTGTTCTAGTTCTGTTCTAGTTCTGTTCTAGTTCTGTTCTAGTTCTGTTCTAGTTCTGTTCTAGTTCTGTTCTAGTTCTGTTCTAGTTCTGTTCTAGTTCTGTTCTAGTTCTGTTCTAGTTCTGTTCTAGTTCTGTTCTAGTTCTGTTCTAGTTCTGTTCTAGTTCTGTTCTAGTTCTGTTCTAGTTCTGTTCTAGTTCTGTTCTAGTTCTGTTCTAGTTCTGTTCTAGTTCTGTTCTAGTTCTGTTCTAGTTCTGTTCTAGTTCTGTTCTAGTTCTGTTCTAGTTCTGTTCTAGTTCTGTTCTAGTTCTGTTCTAGTTCTGTTCTAGTTCTGTTCTAGTTCTGTTCTAGTTCTGTTCTAGTTCTGTTCTAGTTCTGTTCTAGTTCTGTTCTAGTTCTGTTCTAGTTCTGTTCTAGTTCTGTTCTAGTTCTGTTCTAGTTCTGTTCTAGTTCTGTTCTAGTTCTGTTCTAGTTCTGTTCTAGTTCTGTTCTAGTTCTGTTCTAGTTCTGTTCTAGTTCTGTTCTAGTTCTGTTCTAGTTCTGTTCTAGTTCTGTTCTAGTTCTGTTCTAGTTCTGTTCTAGTTCTGTTCTAGTTCTGTTCTAGTTCTGTTCTAGTTCTGTTCTAGTTCTGTTCTAGTTCTGTTCTAGTTCTGTTCTAGTTCTGTTCTAGTTCTGTTCTAGTTCTGTTCTAGTTCTGTTCTAGTTCTGTTCTAGTTCTGTTCTAGTTCTGTTCTAGTTCTGTTCTAGTTCTGTTCTAGTTCTGTTCTAGTTCTGTTCTAGTTCTGTTCTAGTTCTGTTCTAGTTCTGTTCTAGTTCTGTTCTAGTTCTGTTCTAGTTCTGTTCTAGTTCTGTTCTAGTTCTGTTCTAGTTCTGTTCTAGTTCTGTTCTAGTTCTGTTCTAGTTCTGTTCTAGTTCTGTTCTAGTTCTGTTCTAGTTCTGTTCTAGTTCTGTTCTAGTTCTGTTCTAGTTCTGTTCTAGTTCTGTTCTAGTTCTGTTCTAGTTCTGTTCTAGTTCTGTTCTAGTTCTGTTCTAGTTCTGTTCTAGTTCTGTTCTAGTTCTGTTCTAGTTCTGTTCTAGTTCTGTTCTAGTTCTGTTCTAGTTCTGTTCTAGTTCTGTTCTAGTTCTGTTCTAGTTCTGTTCTAGTTCTGTTCTAGTTCTGTTCTAGTTCTGTTCTAGTTCTGTTCTAGTTCTGTTCTAGTTCTGTTCTAGTTCTGTTCTAGTTCTGTTCTAGTTCTGTTCTAGTTCTGTTCTAGTTCTGTTCTAGTTCTGTTCTAGTTCTGTTCTAGTTCTGTTCTAGTTCTGTTCTAGTTCTGTTCTAGTTCTGTTCTAGTTCTGTTCTAGTTCTGTTCTAGTTCTGTTCTAGTTCTGTTCTAGTTCTGTTCTAGTTCTGTTCTAGTTCTGTTCTAGTTCTGTTCTAGTTCTGTTCTAGTTCTGTTCTAGTTCTGTTCTAGTTCTGTTCTAGTTCTGTTCTAGTTCTGTTCTAGTTCTGTTCTAGTTCTGTTCTAGTTCTGTTCTAGTTCTGTTCTAGTTCTGTTCTAGTTCTGTTCTAGTTCTGTTCTAGTTCTGTTCTAGTTCTGTTCTAGTTCTGTTCTAGTTCTGTTCTAGTTCTGTTCTAGTTCTGTTCTAGTTCTGTTCTAGTTCTGTTCTAGTTCTGTTCTAGTTCTGTTCTAGTTCTGTTCTAGTTCTGTTCTAGTTCTGTTCTAGTTCTGTTCTAGTTCTGTTCTAGTTCTGTTCTAGTTCTGTTCTAGTTCTGTTCTAGTTCTGTTCTAGTTCTGTTCTAGTTCTGTTCTAGTTCTGTTCTAGTTCTGTTCTAGTTCTGTTCTAGTTCTGTTCTGTTCTAGTTCTGTTCTAGTTCTGTTCTAGTTCTGTTCTAGTTCTGTTCTAGTTCTGTTCTAGTTCTGTTCTAGTTCTGTTCTAGTTCTGTTCTAGTTCTGTTCTAGTTCTGTTCTAGTTCTGTTCTAGTTCTGTTCTGTTCTAGTTCTGTTCTAGTTCTGTTCTAGTTCTGTTCTAGTTCTGTTCTGTTCTAGTTCTGTTCTAGTTCTGTTCTAGTTCTGTTCTAGTTCTGTTCTAGTTCTGTTCTAGTTCTGTTCTAGTTCTGTTCTAGTTCTGTTCTAGTTCTGTTCTAGTTCTGTTCTAGTTCTGTTCTAGTTCTGTTCTAGTTCTGTTCTAGTTCTGTTCTAGTTCTGTTCTAGTTCTGTTCTAGTTCTGTTCTAGTTCTGTTCTAGTTCTGTTCTAGTTCTGTTCTAGTTCTGTTCTAGTTCTGTTCTAGTTCTGTTCTAGTTCTGTTCTAGTTCTGTTCTAGTTCTGTTCTAGTTCTGTTCTAGTTCTGTTCTAGTTCTGTTCTAGTTCTGTTCTAGTTCTGTTCTAGTTCTGTTCTAGTTCTGTTCTAGTTCTGTTCTAGTTCTGTTCTAGTTCTGTTCTAGTTCTGTTCTAGTTCTGTTCTAGTTCTGTTCTAGTTCTGTTCTAGTTCTGTTCTAGTTCTGTTCTAGTTCTGTTCTAGTTCTGTTCTAGTTCTGTTCTAGTTCTGTTCTAGTTCTGTTCTAGTTCTGTTCTAGTTCTGTTCTAGTTCTGTTCTAGTTCTGTTCTAGTTCTGTTCTAGTTCTGTTCTAGTTCTGTTCTAGTTCTGTTCTAGTTCTGTTCTAGTTCTGTTCTAGTTCTGTTCTAGTTCTGTTCTAGTTCTGTTCTAGTTCTGTTCTAGTTCTGTTCTAGTTCTGTTCTAGTTCTGTTCTAGTTCTGTTCTAGTTCTGTTCTAGTTCTGTTCTAGTTCTGTTCTAGTTCTGTTCTAGTTCTGTTCTAGTTCTGTTCTAGTTCTGTTCTAGTTCTGTTCTAGTTCTGTTCTAGTTCTGTTCTAGTTCTGTTCTAGTTCTGTTCTAGTTCTGTTCTAGTTCTGTTCTAGTTCTGTTCTAGTTCTGTTCTAGTTCTGTTCTAGTTCTGTTCTAGTTCTGTTCTAGTTCTGTTCTAGTTCTGTTCTAGTTCTGTTCTAGTTCTGTTCTAGTTCTGTTCTAGTTCTGTTCTAGTTCTGTTCTAGTTCTGTTCTAGTTCTGTTCTAGTTCTGTTCTAGTTCTGTTCTAGTTCTGTTCTAGTTCTGTTCTAGTTCTGTTCTAGTTCTGTTCTAGTTCTGTTCTAGTTCTGTTCTAGTTCTGTTCTAGTTCTGTTCTAGTTCTGTTCTAGTTCTGTTCTGTTCGCACACCCTTATTAAAAGTAATTTGTTTGATAACCCTATTAACATGTAACAACATGTTTAATTATTAATAATTTTCAGCTAAATTCATTTAACTATGAATTTATTTCCCTAATCATGTCAAAGTGTCAATAACACACACAACAATAAATTAATTATAATACGTGCATTAAGTATGTAATTTTCCACATTAAATTTAAAACAAATCATGGTCATAAAAACAAATTTATTGTGATAAATTTCAATAAACCAGCGTTAAATTCTCATTTAAACATGACGCATTTGGATGAAAGAGCAAAAACAAATAAACAAATAAATAAATTTGAAACCCTTATGATGCATTATTTAATTTTTTGAATCTTCCATACATAAATACTAGTGTGTATAAATGTAAATTTATAAAGTTTTATGAATATTTAAATAATATTTTATCATAAATGTATTTGTGTTGATGTGTATGAGTAAATTTGCACACAAAGGAAGTGTCTGTAGATGTGTGTAAATGTAGTAGTGTTTATTAAATTTTCATAAATAATATAAAAAAAAAACTCAAACAAACAAAAGAAAATCTTAACTTTTCACTTAAAATCAATAATGTTTTTTTTTATGGTTTTTGTATTTATATCTGCAATATAAAAGTTTTCATATTTTAACATTCACCATACATGCAAACACACTCTCTAGCAAATACATTTCTTATCAATATTAAAATGTAAAAAAAGTAAATATAACAAAATAAAAACAATACAGAGTAAAATGAACTGAAATGTTACAATAAAGTGAACAAAAAGCATATAAATACATTGTGATATGTAAATAAGTATGAGTGTATGTATGTGTGCTTATCCACACAAAAGGGAAAAAGCATTGTTAAGCACACATGCATACATGTTTTTATCCTTACGCACATTGGGCTTTTGTATTCAGCTAACAAATTTGTGTAGGTAAAAAAGTAAAAGAGAAAAAAAAGCATAACATTTTTAAAAAGGATAAAGGATATATATGAGCACCTGCTTTATACCAGTTACACATTACAATAAAATATGCAGATATTTTTTAACAAGTGTAAGTATATTGTGGCACGTATGTATATCCACCATCCGTTTACAACTGTCAGATGTATTAAAAGTGTGTATTAGGGTGGACTTTGTTTGCAATTTTTTTTTTTACTTTCGATACTCCCATCTAAAAACTATATGCTGAATATTTGAGCAAAATCGAATATCCTTGAGCTTAGGATGAAAGTATCAATATTTTCCAAACAAAATTAAAAAATCAAATTAAACATTTTTGTATGGTTTATCGATGTCACGAGTTAGGGCCTTTCTATATTAAGGTAACGATATGTAAAATAGTTTATTATTAAATAAAAATTAAATTTAGGTTTTACTTCACAGATGTTTATTTATAAAATTTCTCAAATAAAATCAGGCAAATAATAAGACTTTTATTTAAAATCGATTTTCAAAATTAAAAAAAATCTTCAATTTGCCAGTTTTTGGTTAACATTTTGATGTACAAAATACAACTGTCAGTTAATATTGTACTTATTTGACTCTCACTTAGTTGTTGACTTAATTATAAAAATAAATGATTTCGTTCAGGATCAATACAACTTATCTCTAATATACCAGCTGTAGAGTATTAAAACCTCGTTATTTAGTTTCCGTCATTTCAAATAAAATCCAATTTTATTATTGTATCGAATGTGTTGTGTTGCTTTAGTTCTAAAGGCTTAACAATAAAAGACAAGATTAAAAGTTTGTATTTATTGAATAACTACTGACATTTGTATGAATAGAAATAGATCTGTGGCAAACTTACAAGGATTTTAATAACTAAAGAGAGGATGAATAGTATTTAATGATTTGTACGTTTAAATAAAGTTTTAACCAATATCATTTATGTATCATTTGTTGAATGTTATTTTAGGTCTTTGATATGAAATACATAGCTTTAATTTTAAATACATATTAAAATTTATGGACACAGAAAAAAGAATATTTCAATTCAAATATTTGTCACATATTGAACTGGTTTCAATTATTTCATAATTGAATTGAATTGTAATTGAAAAAACAAAAAATAACAAAAATGTGTTTTCAATTACAAAAATTATCTTATCAATAATTTGTGTATTTGAAATTCAACCAATAACGAAAATTGTATATTCAATTATCAAATTCAAAACTCAAAATTCAATAGAAAATGTCAGAAAATTTTGTTTTTGAGCACATGAATACTTGATTCAATATGTGACAAATATTTGAATTGAAACGGTTTAAGAAATAGTTTTTTCTGTGGAGATAAGAGCAACATAATTTTTTAAAAATATTTACTCCCCTTAACACATAGCCTGGTTATGCCTTAACTAATAGTTATACTGTCGGTTAAAATTATTTTTGTAAGAAAACTGTCAGTATAACTATTAGTTAACACGTAACCAGCCATCGTGTAACTGGGAGTTAGTATTATTGAAGTTTTGTAGCCCTTTTTAAGGGAAAATTAAAAACATTACATATTAGTGAAATTTCAGAAATACCCTGAAAGTTTTGAGTTATTATAAATAACATATTTATAAATAACCTATAATTCTGATAGGGCAACTTATAGTCCACCTGTTCTGAGTTTTTCTTTTATAGTGGCTCAAAATTTTTAATTTTTTGATAGAAGGGAGTTGTAAGTTAATGTCTGAGAGAATTCTTATTGTCAGAGTTATATTGTAGAATTTGATGGGTATAATTTTTGTGGAAGAAAAAAAGTGACCTTTTTTCGGGAAAATCCAAAAAAAGGAATTTCAAAAAGAACATTTAAGGATTAGATAGCAAAGTCGATATAGCCATGTCCGTCTGTATGATGAAATCAAATTACCGTAGCCACTAATATCTTAAAAACATGATTGATACATCAATATATCGGGAATTCTCCCAGCTCTGCTATTTAAAATAGGCCCACAAATGGCTGTAATATAAGGAAAAACCAGGACAAATTTTGATCTCTATCTGGATTACTAAGCACCATTAATATAGGCAATATGGGTATCTAATGATAGATATTTCAAAGTCCATTGCGACGATGTATATGAGGCAATAGTAATTTTTACCGACAATGGGTAAAAATCGGGAAAAATATTTTTTAACCCGGATTTTTTTTACCAAATTTTTTTGTCATTCATTTTTTTTCACTAATAAATATAAAGAAAGATTTTTTTAAAAAATCAAAAAAAAAAATTAATTTTTACCTAAAAACATTTAAAATTTTTGTTTTTAAAGTATAATTTGGTGAAGGATATATAAGATTCAGCACATCCGACTATGGCTCTCTTACTTGTTAGTATATTTTTATACTGTCGGTTAAAATTATTAGTTAACACGTAATCAGACTTCTGTTATAATAAATATTTTCCCGAAAGTCTATACCGCTTTGAAATTAGTAACCAGTTGGATGTCATTTGAATAAAAATTATTCGAATATTCGTAAAAAAGACTATATTTTTTTTCGAATAAATAATAATTTTAATTATGAAAAAACAAAATATTTGATCAAATCATCAAATACTTTATTATATAATAGAATTAAAAATAGCGAAGAAGAATGTTCCAACTTTGGATTCCATTATTATGTTATTCCAAGATGTTAATCATTTTATTTCAATAGATTTTGGATTAATATCCCACGACATTATGAAACATAAATTAAACATTAAGAACTTGTGATTACTAAAAGAAAAGTTTATGTATGTATCGACTTTCTGAGTCGATTAAACAATGTCCGTCCGTCTGGCTGGCTAGTTGTGTGTCCATATAAACATTGTGCGTAAAGTACAGGTCGCAATTTTGAAGATATTTCGATCAAATTCGGTACATAGTATTTCTTTGGCCCGAGGACCAAGCTATTGAAACTGGTTGAAATCAGTTCATTATTTCACCTAGCCCCCATAAAAATGTAATCCCGAAATTGGACTTTATCTATCATAAATGTTTAATTTATATATGTATCTCCACAGATTTCGCACCAAATAGGTTTTATATATACAAAATTCATGTCATCAAATTTTGTTACTATCGGTCCATAATTAGTCATAACTCACATATAGACCCGCTTCCGAAAATTGCTTTAACGTGCATAAATCTCTAAAAATGTTGGTATACACACAAAATTCAACATAAATAACTTTTATATAGACATAAATAAATTACACGACCTAATTTCATGGTGATCGGTCCATAATTGGTCATAGCATCCATATAAGGGCCACTTCCGAAAATCACTCACGAATATAAATTTTTGATGTTTTTGAAAAGAAAATTTTGTTGCTCATTTACTTAGTGTAGGTCAAGCCCGACCACACTTTTTTACTTGTTTTAATAAACAATTGTTTATTATTCATTCGTATCTCAGCAATCATTGCAGTGATTTTCTTGACTAAATAGCTATCATTTGGAAACAACTACTAAGATATTAAAATTAGCTTTTTATGGTTAACCAACATACAGATGGTAATAGAAATCTATAAATAATTGGCTAAAAATACTATTTTAATACAAACTTTATATTAAAAGTGGCTTACTATAAATCCTGTAAAGTCTTACTAAAATTTATAATACGAATACTTACCAAAAACCTTTGATATTTACCAACAAAAGCACAAAATATTAAGGATTATAAAAAAACAGAAATATGCAACAAAATCAAATTTTATGAATGAATTTCAGCAACAACAAATCATGCGCATTTAAAGGCTACAAATTTGTTTAAAAAACAGCATCATGTTTAAACAATGATGCCAAGAAATGTTGACAAAAATTTAAACAGTTTCTAAAGGAGATGCAAACTGTAAAACAGATGTAAACGGATAAAATAAAATCAAACAACTTAAATAAAATAAAAAAGAAATGAAAAATTTTAAATAATTTTTTAATTTAATTGTGAATTATGCTCTTAATGTGAAAAAAAAATTATAAAAAAATCAATTTATTTAAATAAAATCTTTAAAAATTTAATGTAATGTGTCAAATTAAATTTTAAAAATCAACTTAAAGTAAATATTCTACACAGACTGTCCTTGTAAACATCAGCACCCCCAACTGACAGGCACAAAGAAACTTTGTTAGATTTTAAGTAAGATAAAAAGTAAGAAGGGAGAGAGTGACTAAAATGTCATTATCTCATTGTCATTGTGATTACAATCATTATTATTATTATCATTAACGTATGTTTTAGAATAAACATTGTAAATTTTTTGTTACTGCTGACGCGTCTTGGCTTTTTATATATTTTTCTTAGACAGACAGTTTGTTTTTTGTTGTTTTTTTTTGGCGGTAAATAACACAAAGTAAGAACAAGAAAGTCGTCACCAACATCATCAGCATCGCCATCAAAAAACACACATCCAAATAAACATGAAGATGAAGTAGAAAAAAATACAAGAAACACTTTGAAATCAAATAACTAAGCGAGACATTTTACTTTACTTTACTTGTTGTTGCTGTTGTGTCTTGTTTGAAAAATTAATGTCATTTTGTAATTTGATTTATTTGCATGTCAGTAATTGAATTTACTTTATAATTTTTATACAAAAACACTCCAGCATACACAAAGCGTTAAATGCAAAGAACATGAACTCTAAGAGTACTAAACAATGGTGCTTTTAATGAAAAAAAAAATATTAAAAGAAAAATAAAATTAAAAAGAAATAACATTAAATAATGTTGTTTTTTTATTTTATTAATGTTTAAGTAAACAAATAAATAAATAAAATCAAGTAAATACCCTTCAAGTTAAATGGCTATTAAGAGGACAACAGAACGTATGAGTGTTAAATAAATACTAAAAACTGTTAATTAACTATGAGGCCAGACAGTGTGGCGTATGAGTGTTGAATCCCTGTTGATAAGGTTTGTTTGGTATTGAACATGATTTCACCTAACCCCCATATAAATGTCCCTCCTGAATACTGTTGAGCAGTCATAAATAATACTGGTCATAAACAAGATTTATATGAATCTAAATCTGTAAAACAACTTCTGCACTATTTTTGATGGAAGGAGTTCTAAAGTGGCATATTTTTGAATCTAATTGAGATATTGACTTGAAATTTTTTTTGGTAGACCAAAAATTGACATATCTAAACAAAAACAATTAGGTCGGAATAAATATGGATCAAATTGTTCCTAATATTTGCAATCCTATTAAAATTTTTATATACATTTTAGTTTTAGAAACTCAATATGTAATAAAATCTTTATTTATTAATAAACTCAATTAAATTTTTAACGTTTTTTAAATTTTAACCCTCCATTAGTCGCAACAGATACAGGCAAACATTTTTTATTGTAATTTTTTTAAACACCCTAAGTTTAAGCTATTTTTTGATAAAAATATATTTTTACTGAAATTTTATTTTTATTATTCTTTTAAATACTTTGAATTTAATATTGTTTTTATGTTTTCGAAATTAAAAGTGAAGAGATTATTTTCAAGCGCGCCTTTTATTTATATCAATTTGATAAATTGCGACTAGTCTCGATTGAAAATGATTGCGACTAACGGAGGGTTAAATAACAAAGTATAAAAAAACTCGTAAAAATATAAAAGAAGAAGAATCCCAATTCCTTAAAATTTAAGCGAAAATCCCAAAAATGTTATTTTTTTACAATTTTGCTCATAGGATCCAAATTTCTTTTGGGACTGGGAAAATACTTTGGGGATAAATAGAGACACATCAAGGTGGATCAAACTTGAAATTTAGATAAAACAAGTAAGAGAGCTATATTCGGCTGTGCCGAATCTTATATACCCTTCACCAAATTATACTTTAAAATAAATTTTTTTAAATATTTTTAGGTAAATAAAATTTAAATTTTTTTTAAATTTTTTTTCAAAATTGTTTTTTAAAAAAAAGTTTTTTACAAATTTTTTTTTTTAGTTTTTAAATTGTTTTTTTTTAGTTTTTAAATTTTTTTTTTTTGGAAAAAAAATGTATGAAAAAAAAAAATTTTTGATGAAAAAAAAATTCGGGTTAAAAAAATTTGTTCCCGATTTTGACCAATTGTAGGTCCAACTTACTATCTACATCGTTGCAATGGACTTGGAAATATATATCATTAGATATCCATATTGTCTATATTAATGACTTAGTAATCCAGATATAGATAAAAAATAGGTCAAAAATCGAGGTTGTCCCGGTTTTTTGCTCATATCTCCGTTATTTATGGACCGATTTTGTTGATTTTAAATAGCAAACTTCTCGAAAGCATGTCTGACAGAATTATTGAAGATTTGGATCCCGAAGATATCTGTGGTCTTCAGAAAATTGATTTCAACAGACAGACAGACGGACATGGCTTAATCAACTCCGCTATCTATAAGGATCCAGAATATATATACTTTATAGGGTCGGAAATGAAAAATGTAGAAATTACAATCGGAATGACAAACTTATATATACCCTTCTCACGAAAGTGAAGGTTATAAAAATAGGTCACATTCCGAATGGCGTAGGGGCGACATATCCGAAAAATAAGACATGTTTTCTGTACCAAAATGTTTTCCGTAAAGATACCTTACAGTAAAATATGAAGTTGTTATTAGGGTATTCGAATTATTAGATTTTTTTCTTCGAATAAAACGATCGAATAATTCGATCACATATTTAAAATAAATCAATTATTCGAATAATTAAAATTTTTTAAAAAAGTAAAGAATGAAGTTTTGATTTCAGTTTTTAAATATTTTATTGTTAAAGAAAAACAAAAAATAACGTTAAAGTTAACAACTCAAGTATTGATAATGTTAAAAAAAAATTCGAAAACAAAGTCCATTATTAAATTTTCAACAGAAATATACTGATCGGATTAACTCCCGAAAAATCTACAAAACTTTTGAGATCATGGCCTTCATCTATTTCAATGTAATCATTATAAATGTCATCCTCAATATCACTTTCGACGACCGTTTCAAAATCACATTCTCCATCACATTCAGCTCTCACTTTAATCTAAGTTAAAATTTTGATTATTAATTGCGATTCTTCAAATATTTCGCCAGCTAAATAACAAATATTTTATTCCGTAGCTTTTATTTTCATTGGTTCAAGTCCTAAGTTAAAAATTTTGAAAGATTTATTTTTAGAATTGTAACTTCTTTCAGTAATATTTATATATTTATAGAAGGAGCTATCGGAACACTCATCTACAGTGATCGAAAGTCCCTTTGTCTTTAGTTATTTGTCGAATTTCAGAAACAATACAATTTTGTGAGTCATTAGTACTTATTTAAATTTGAAATTATGAAAAATTTTAAGCAATAATATGAACATTTATTCGTTTTATTCGATTATTCTACATAAAATTGTTCGAATTATTCGTTATTCGAAAATGCCCATTTCTAAATTGTTCGAATAATTATTCGTAAGAAATTATTCGATTAATCAAACGATCATTAGTCGAATGAATACCCTAATTGTTATATGTTCTTAAAGAAAGATTATTTTTAATAAAAAAAAGAGTTAACTCTCCTTTCCGCCCAAAAACAGCAAAAATCAAATATTTTTTGAATATTTAAATTGAAAATCGTTTATTTTTGGATCCATAATTGATGTTACTCTGAGATCTTTTGTATTTTATTCCTATTTTAGTTTTTTAACTAACAAAAAAAAATAGATTCCATTCGGTCCAAAAGTACGAAGTATATTTTTAAAAAAGTGGACCAAGGTATGGGAAAATTTTAAAACTTCAATTTTGAAATGCCTCTAACTCGGAAATTGTAAGAGATAAATAGCACACGCTAGCAATGTCTTGCCGAGCGCTTTCCAAAAATATAAAAATCTTTGAAATCCGATGGGAAACATATTGGAGGTGTTTTAAAATTTTACATGTCGAAGTTACCCTATTTTAAGCCCCCATAGAGCCGCCCCTGGAGCATTTGTTGGGAATATTTTAATAACATAAACTAGGATACTCCTTGACTACGCACACGTTAAATTTAGTCCCGATCGGACCGTTTACAAATGCCAGATTTATTTCCTAAAAATTTTGATTCTGCACCACTATGCGGCACACAGAGGGTTGAAATGTACCAAAAGTGGCGATTAATTCAAAAGCTGAACTTTATCTGTTTCAGTCATGTTTGGTATTGGATTAAAGTGCATTAAATAATACATCACAAACTGCTAAAATTACAGTTGTGAGTAACTTACTTTATTGGCAGTGAGCGGTCAAAGTCAAATAATTTTTACATATTTTGCGTGCTGTGGTTAAAATTGAAAATTGTGATATTTCGAGAGCTTATATTTTTTGTTAAATCTGTTAAAAGTAGAAATATTAAAATGGAACCATCAACTTCAGGTATTTGAGAACATAAAAAAATTATTTTTGTTTAGATAAATGTTTTGAAAATATTTTTTAAGATTTTTTTTAAAGTTCTCCATTATTGGGTTTTTTTCGATATATAGATTGAGTTTAAAAAAAATCAGGGCGAGATCGGATAAATTCCATTAAATGCTCTTAAAATATTAACTTTCAGCTTCTATATACAGAAAAAATATCGTGCGGGTTTATTGAGGTTTTTTACTTATTTAAGTTATAGTGAAAGAACTCCCCTTGCTAAAAAACATATTCTGATACAAAATAGGTTAAAACATTTTTTTCTTACATTTTTTTTAAAGTTGTGTTTTTATGTATTTATGATTGTTCATTACAAAAATTTATAATATTGTCTTTTGTGGCTTTTTTTAAAAAAAATTTGTACATTTATAAAATTTTGTGAAAAACAAAAATTAGATTTAAAATTAAATTTATACTAATATAAATACATACAATAAATTTATATTTTGAATTTTTTAATAGCACATTAAGTGTGCTTTACTTTCCAATTTTATTCAATAATTTATCGCTTTCACTTCCAAAGTTACAGCATAAATTGTGAAAAAAGGTATTTTTTTCCAAAAAACAATAATGCGCTTAAAGGGTTAAAAGATTTTTTTTTTAACCTTTTTTTAAAATGCTGTGTTTTTGTGTGCTTATAATAACTCATCAATAAAAAAATATAATATTTTAAAACTACGGCTTCTATGAAGTAATCGCCACTTTGGGTACCATTCAACCCACTGTGCGGCGTTGGTGTTTTTTAAAATAACGAAATTAAGAATATTAAATTTTAATGGGTTTTTGTCAAAAATTAAGTCTGTATTTTTAACAGTTAAAATTCTTCCTGGAGTGGAATGACTCTGCCATTGTGAATGTAGCTTAAAATTGATGACAATACAATATTATGTTTGAAAATTCAAATTTATATTTGAAAATTCGAACTTATGTTCAAAAATAATCTCTAAGTTATGAGGATTCTGAAAAATGGACATCCGGAAAAAAATAATTGTATAGGTTTCATAACTAAACACTGTATTTTTACTTAATCCAACATTTTCTATTAAAAACTCAATTTTCATGAAATGTGGACTGGCATACTTGCTTACTAAGCCAACGATATGGAAAAGCCCATCGGAAAAATGCCCTATGGTTTTCTGGCACAACTTGTTGATGCAGCTTTAAAATTCCTCCTTCAAATAACGCCCCAAAATTAAATCACACGAAACTTGGGTAACTGTTCGTACCTTCCTAATCTACATCAATCACTATATAAATCTTTATTTTATGCCATTCTATAATTACTTTTGCTACAAATGAATTTTAAAAATCTTGTAAAACAAATCATCCACTAAACAAAACAATTTATATTTCGTTATTTCTAAGCTGTATGACAAACACAAAATTCCAATAGAGGTTTAGTTAGAAACCTTAAACCACATCCCCCCACCACCAAGTAAATACTTACTTTTCCCAACATTAGATTTCCAAAAACGAATAATATAAAATGTCTTCATTTCAATTTGAAATTCTTGTTACGTTTTGCGAAATGTATAAATGTGAATGTACAGCAGCCAAAGCAATTTTGTTAAAATCTATTTGTATCTTCTGGTAAATAAAATACCTATTCCCAAAATAGAAATTTAATATTTACCTACATATACTCATCATAGTACAAATAATACACCAAACATTCATACCTACATACCTCCATATCCATATGCAAAAGTAAAAGAATACACATGACATATAATATTTCATGCACAAAATTGCTATTGTTAAATACACAACAAAAAAACAGCAGCTACAAATTGTGAAGGAGCAGGGGGAGGTATTTACTGCAGAAATACTTAAAGTAGAGTAAATACATACAATACTAACACTACTAATACTACTACACGTTTGACAACAATTACTGCAGGCAGACTTGAAAGTCTTTTCAGAAAAAAGAATCATTGTTTAAATTTATTAAAATAAAAATTATTTAAAGTATAATCGTTTAAGTCAAATACACATAAGTTTACTATTCAAAATTTCATATTCCTTCTAAAAATATTGTGACAGCTTAAAGTACTCACCTATTGATGTGTCAAGATTAGAATCGAATATTTGAGGCGCGCGACAAGTTGGTGGAACACATATTTACTGTATGAAAGAGCACTATTTTCACCCGATAGATTAGATTGCTGACATATTCTGTAACAAATTTGTCTAAAAGACTTTTCAATCTAAATTCGTACAACCACTACCACATGTTTCAGTACGACTGCAAATAATAAACATATGAAAGGGAAAATTCCAAAAAAAAAAAATAAAGAAATAAGAATGTAAAAAAATGGTACAACTACTACGTGGTCGTTTAAAATATTTATGTCAAATGTTGCTGATGTTGTTGTTTTCTTGTTTTGCTGCTGCTGCTACAACTATTGTTGTAACAATAGTTGTTATTGCTGTTGACATACATACATATGTTATGTAAAAGTCAGTTTTTGCAACAATTTCCGTGAAAACAATGCAGTGCAATACACTCACACACAAATATACATTTAGATATGTTTTTATACATATAAAACTACATAATATAGTACATAGAATATTAGGGTGGAACTTATTTTGCAATTTTATGATTTTCTATGCTCTCAAGGTCTTAAACTGTTTTTGGTATTGTAATTTAAAAACTAAATACCGAGAATTTGAGCAAAATCGGGTAAATCATTATAGATTTTTTCTGGTGTAGAGGTTATATGGGGCTAGGGTCAATTATGGACCAATATTCACAAAATTTGGTAGAAAAATTTATGTTCATATAAAACTTGTTTCTTTCTTCACGAGTCATTTTCTGAGGAGACCTTGGGGTGTAGAGAAAAATTATCAATACCAAACAAACCTTGTCCACAGACAGTATTTGTGGAAAATTTCAGGCAGCTAGCTCCTTTCGCTCAGGCCTAATCTAGTTTTCAACAGACGGATAGACATAGCTAGATCGTCTTAGAATCTTATGAGGACCCAGAATTATTATTCTGATGTGGGTCTGTGACAAATGGTTTGATGTGTTACAAATGGAATGACAATAGCAATATACATTTTGTTGGTGGGTATAATAAAAACAATTATTTATGATCCATGCCATACATTTCAATTAGTAAATGAAATTATCAAAACAAGTCCATTAGACCGCACAGTGGATAATATAATTATTTTTGGCAAATGTTTGAAATTATCCATAAAACAAGTTCTATCGTAAAGCTAAGATATCAAGCAATCATTATTTGCAGAAATAATAGTTATTATGTCAACAGAAGTATTCGAAATGGCGATAGAACACACAACTTTCGACTTTAAAGATTTGGGGAGTTGGAATTATAAAATATTCAAGAGCGTATTTTTAATATTTATAATTATTTTTTTAGGATTGTTAGACATTGTTGCAATGGGCATCTTGTCCAGATTCTATTTTGGTTATGAGTTTTGTATATGTTGTTTGCAGATTTGAAATTTATTCATTTGAAATATATAATGCTTTTTGGCTTACCTACGCAACTTTGACTAGGATTTTAGCTGTTGGCGCCGTTTGCCGCCGATCTAGTTTTAACATAAATTATTATCTAAAAGATATATCAAAACTAGCCGCCTTTTCGTGCCTATAGACAAATATCATGCAAAAATGTTGAGCAACTCAGAAATTAAAACAAATAATTGTAAATTTAATGAGCTTTTTTATCTTGGCAGTTTTGCATTTCTTATTAAACAAGAATAAAATTATAAAAATTATGGAGAGACAAGGAATTAAGCTTTCATAAAATATATGCATAAATTGCACATTCCAATTATATAAGTTTTTTTTAAAAAGTTTCGCATATTGTTTTATTTTTTTTCGTAATTTTTCAAATTTAACAATAGAAATTTGAATTTTTTCTGTGAACAGTGTCTTAAAGATAATTTTATTTAGAAATAAACGAGACATCACTTGCAGAAATCGGTTTATATTTGCAAAAGTTATTAAACTTTTTCGAAAAAAGTTCGAAAAAATTTACCTTGAAAATTTAAAATTACAAATATTTTTTTGTTTTTTTTTATTCATATGTGCTGGAGGAGAAAATACTAAAAGAAGTGTTAAAAAAAGTTGAATAACTTTTCCAATTTTCATCCGAAAAATTAAAACCATGTTTTGTTAAGAACTAAATTTTCTTTATACATTGATATAAATTTGTATAAGGTTTCATATCAAAATAAGCAAAAACTGACTGAGTTGACGAACATCACTGAAAACGGTTTTTTAGTTGCTGGAATTTTTTGACACAATTTCTAATGTACTCAGCGAGACCTATAAATGTAATGAGAAAATACATAAAAAACACCTCTTAACATCTCAATTTTATACAAAAATTAAAAAAAAAAATAAAAATGTATATTTAAGCGCTCATAACTTCTTTTTATAATGATTCGCTTTTTATGTTTGAAAATACAAGTTAAAGCTTAAAGTCCCACCTATTGAACAAAGAAAAAATATTACAGAAATACTCATCCATTCAAAAGTTACAGATTTTTGATCCTAAAATGACCAAAATTGTCCACTGTGTACCGTCCCAGTTTTTACACTTTTTTCGAAATTCTTTCAGTCACATCGATTAATCTACTTTAAAAACCTAGAATTTTGGTGTATAACACTTAAATATTGATGAATGGTAGTGGTCTCTCAAATATATTTTTCGTTTTTTTAGTATTTTTTCCAAAAAAAAAAAAACTCAAGCAGTTCTTAACGGATTTGAACAAGATTACATTCATTATAAAGCTAATTAAATTTACTAAATGTTTCTTAAAGCAACATTGCCAATTTGTTCGATTGTTTTATTCATAGCATTACAAATTCAGATTTTCAAAAACGAACTTATCATTTTTTTTTTTTAATTTTTGCTTACCTTTATTTATATAAAAATTTAAAGAGGCAAAATTCCCATATTTTTTATAATTTGTATTGAATAAAATGCTATTGAAAATTTTACTATTTTCCACATTTTCAATTAAAATGCATATTAATTATAATAAATGTGTATATTATAATTTGTATATATTATAATTGCGCTAGATGTTACATTTTTTATTTTTAATGATAAATTTAGAACAATTTAAAAATTTCTTATTAATCATTTCTAAAGCCATTTCTTATAAAATATTTAAACATTTTAAAATTTTATAAATTATTGAGCTTTACGTCAATTTTATATTAAACAATGTTTATTTTATTTCCAATATTTCGATACTTCATTGTACTTCAATATAAAAGTGACCTAAAGCTCAATAAATTGTAAAGTTTAAAAATAAATAAAAAGGTCGAATAAAATGGAATTAAAATATATAAAAATATTAAAAGTTTTTTAAAAAAAAGTTTGAGAAATATTTCATATAATTAAGCTTAATTTTTTTTAAAAATGTTAACATTTTTCAAACTCCCTTCAAAACTGATTATTTTTCACTACTAAGCGGATAGAGAGAGATATTGCCAACAAACTGCTGATTCTAAGCCGATCGGTATACATTACCGATGTGGGCTATAAAAACGACAATTTCAATTTTATATTTATTAAAATTGATTCTTAAAAACATATTTTGCAGTCTCTTTTCTAATACGTGCTTAATTTTAGATTTTGTAAATTAAAATATCTAGGATATAATGAATCCTTTTATAGTGTTTAAAAATCATGGCTGAGTCCAAAGTTACATGCATTTGAATTTAAAAAAATTAAAAAAGTCGATTTTTCGCAATTTTTTTGGGAAAAAAGTACTTTTATTCTTTTTAAGTTATCTAAAAAAATTCTAAGAGGATGTATAATGAATTTATACTTTTTGAAAAGGTAACATTACGCCAAATATTTTCAATGAAAATAAAATAGCTTACTATATTTTGATATCGAGTATGCGATTGAAGAATTTTTGCCCTAAAGTTGAATTTTACATAAAAAATAGGCATTATTTGAATGGAACTGATTCCGTCGGTATCAAAAATTATAAATGTTTTTTTCATTTAGAATATTTGGCGTAAAGATAGCTTTTCAAAAAGTACAAATTCATTATACATCCTCTTAGAAAATTTTTAGATAACTTAAAAATAATAAAAGTACTTTTTTCCCAAAAAAATTGCGAAAAATCTCCTATTTTATTTTTTTTATATTCAAATGCATGTAACTTTGGACTCAGTCATGATTTTTAAACACTTTTTTCTTCATTTGATATATAGATATATTTTTAATCCTATAAAAGAAAAAATGGATAAAATCGGAGAATATTTGGAACCGCGGTCACCAAAAAACTGGTGTAGGGTGGGTAAAAATGTTGAAAATTAAATTTTCAAATACGAATGTCTCCTAAGCTGTAAAAGATAATTGATAGCTACGACGAGGTTTTATGTAGTGCTCGAGAGGAGATTCTGTATGTGTAATTTTTTTTTAAATCGGAACACAAACGAAGAAATAGGATCATTTTAAAAATTGAACATACCCGAGGTGTCCTACTTTGGGAACCCCTGGTCCCGCTCCTGGTGGGGTCATGAGATCCAAATTCAAAACTTAAACTCGACTACACTTTGTCTTTGCGCATGTGAAATTTCATTCAAATCGGAAGTTACAGATTTATTTCCCTCTTTTTTTTATTCTCATACCACTGTGCGATGTTAGACAATTTTCAAACATATAAAGGTAAATAAAACACAAAAACCATTTTTTATAGGAATATTTTTTTACAATTTTTATTAAATATTGCTACTTAGACCCACAAATCGAAACTTCAAATTAAACGTTAGCCGACCTTGCTCAAATTTTCAGCAGTTAACATCGATATCAAAACAGAAAATAAAAATGGACGACCCTATTGTACATAGAACATGAACTTATGTTTGTTTGTATGAACTTGTACTCGTTGAGTAAATATAAACATAACCAACAACAACAGCAGCAGTAAAAGAAGAAAAAAACAATACAACTGCAACTACAACTACAATAGCATGAATATTACTCTGACTCTCAAAGCAAAACGGCAGAAAAGGAAGAAAATTATTAAACATCTCTATAACAATGAGGACTGGCGTCAAATAGCAACATGTTTGTTATTTTTGTATGAGTGTTTGTGTAATTTTTTCTTTATTCTCTCTATTTATTTTACAGTTTATTATTTAGTATTTTTTTATATAAAATTGTTGTTTTTTAATAAACCACAACAAGGACCTTAAAGTCAACAAAAGATTAAAAACGAATGAAGTGAAACAGGCAACATAAAATTCAATTTTTCGCATTGTGCGTTTTTTTCCCTTTTGTTCTGTTGCTCTTTGACATTGATTGTGCTGTATTGCGAAATAAAAAATTTAAGCACACAAAAGTGAAATAAAATCGTAATCAATATTTTAAAAATTTATTAGAAATAATATAAAAAAACAGAAATTATGTTTTTCATTAATTTTAAATGTTATAGATTATATTTCCCTTATGTTTTAAATATTTATTAAATTTTTTTTATTAAATCTCTTTTATTAATTTCGCCAGTATAGTTATTTAATAATAACACAAATGAAAATTTAATGGATTTATTAAATACTGTTTTATACTTATTAAATTTTCATTTAATATTTTTTCATTTGGTAAATATGTATAATAAATGCGCTTATTCATGTTGTAATAATCACTTAAATTCACTTTTGCTAAATTTAAATTGAAACACAATCTTAATTAAGTTATTTAAAGCGATTTCAACTTGATACAACATAATGTGCCCATTTCCCTAAGCTCAAAATTTTAAAGGAAAACGTTCTTTGCTCATAACCTCGCTTATGGTCGGGCTTAAATTTTCTAATTTTTTTCTATTATTTAATGATTAATAAAAACGTTAAAATTTTATTTTAGATCTACTGCTTACATACTTGAATTACAATAGAATTTATTTGATTTTAAATTCAGCTAAAAACAATAGCTAAACCCCTATTTTGCCAAAGTATAACAATCGCTACACAATTTACAAAGCGCGCCATAAATTACGGAAGCATTTACTACTTAAGACTTATATATTTAGCTATTTACAATAAGCACACAAACCAAAAGTACTACTTCACTCTTTACTTCAAATAACAAATATTTTGTGAAATAATCTCTTCAAATCCTAAGATTTTGATTTGGTCTCCCCACATAAAAAGGTCATTGTTTAAACATTCAATAAAACCTTTCATAAATTTAAAACAAAATTATTATTTCGCAACAGTTCAAATGTTTTATTTTCTCCCCCGTTTCAACTTGTTTATGTTTTTAAGACGTGACGTGATGTTACTTCATACTTCAAACGCTAACCCCCAATGAATTTACTGCTGCATGAGTCAAAGAAAGTAAAACCTTTCTATTTTTTTTTTACTACAAAAAATCTGCAGAAAAAAAGTTCCCAACACTCATACGCTCCAATGAATACGAATTCGAAATGTCGTAAAAAACCCAACAAGACCAACAAATAGCTAAGATTTCTGTTTGTTGTAAATGTTTGCCAAAAAATACATACATATACAATAGCATGCACAAACACGAATTCGCGTTTGAACGTTTTAAGGTTTAGGGAAAAACCAAAAAAAAAAAAATATTCAAAGGGATAAAAAAGAAAACCTGTAAATCGCATAAAAGTAAAGGTGAAAATGCACTGATAGAAACAAATTGGTATTATTGAAATGAAGACAGTTAGAGTTTATAAAAAAAACGACTTTTTAAAAACCGGTTTGTCGGTTAACCGAAAATTGGCCTTTCCAATAAAGTATACACAGCTTTAAAATTTTTGGTTTTTAGTAGTCAGGAATGGTTAATATTAAATCTTATATATAAATAGGCCACACGTTTTTTTTGTGGTACACATTTAAGTATGTTATTGCCCACCAATATTGATGAAACATATATGGTTTAAAAGGTTTTTTTCTCTAGATGTGCACAATATAAAAAAATATTTAAAAATTCTTTCGATAAAAATGGTAAAAAGCGTTTTAAAAGTGATCAAATTTCGGCCACCAGGCGATCCTAGTAACTATAAATATGCAAAAGTGCTAAGTACATTTTATTTTGTAAAATTCTCCAAATTATTTTCTCAGTCAAATGGAATTGAGTATAAATTTGTTACTAAATATATTTTAACTATTGGTTTATTTATTAAATTTCAACCAAACTATGTAAATCACAATTTTTTTAATTAAAGAAATACATATTTAATAATTTTAAAAATTTATTATCACCTCGACATTCTGATATGAAACAGAAAATGTTATAAGTCCCAAAAATCAATAGAGCTGGATACCCTACTGTAACCAATAATCATATTTTCATTATTATGTACGCCGTCAAGAAGTTCTAAAATAGACTTTGAAATTCCGTCCCATAAATGGTAGATGTATTCCATTTTCGGTCAGATATAGGTGATGTAAATAGTGAGGAGATTAGATGAAATGAAATAATTCCTACTCCGTTTTCAGAAATCCGAGACACTTGAATGCTTCTTTCGACACTTGAAAAATGTGTTTAGACCAGCGTTTGATTCCACAATATTTACACCACTCATAAATACAGATGAAGCGACATGGTCTGTCGTTCGTTTTTGTGTCAACATGTACTGAGTATTGCGATCATTGAAAGCGACCCTATTTACACGAGATTGTCAAAAGGCCCCGATGTTTTGCCTCATTGCCCAAATATCTGACAGGTTTGGTCTGTAACTGAATAAGTATGAATGACAAATGTTGTATAAGGTCGTTTAGAAAAATAAGAAATAGAGTAGGAGAAAGAACGGAGCCTTGCGGTACCCCTGAATTTATCTATTTTGAACTCGTTTGATGAGATCCCATCTATAACAGCGCGCTTAGTGCGATCTCCGAGAAATCTCGATATAAATCGAGCAAAGTTTATACCGACACAAAAAGCAATAAGATTTGATAAAAGTGCACCATGCCTTGGAAACATCTAGAGCCACCACTTAACTTTCACCAACACCAAAACTATCAATGGAACGACACCATTTTTCCGATAGGAAGGCTACTAAGTATTGTTGTACATCAAGTATTTAGTAGTTTACCAGACTTTCCTTTGGAACATTAGAAAGTGCAGAATTATTGAACGGTAATTTCCAGGGTTCTCCGTTTTTAGGAATGGACGAGACATTAGCACCCTTCCAACATGAGACATTAGCAACCTTGAAAAGGTTAGCTAATGGACGAGCTAACGTCGAAGAGCACTGCTGCAAGACCAGCGCTAGTATGCTCAGGAGACTTCTTTACATTGAGTTCCGATAAAACCCTTTTCACAGCACGAACTCGAAAGAATATATTTGGCGTAGTCTATAATACTCTTTCGAATTCAGGCAGTGGTTGATCACTTTCTGGCAAGTTAGAATAACTTGGGCAAGCAAAAAAATGCAACGTAATGAATTTATAGTAAAATTAGGCAAGTTATGGTTATTTAAATAATCATTTATTTTAAATTTTGTAAATTATTGATTTAATAATAGAAACAGCTATCAGCTGATAGCAGATCAAATATTATACAAGCTGTAGAAATTGGTAAATCCATGTGTAAAACTTGGCTTCAATTCGATATTAGCATATCCACGGTGTGCCCAATTGCTAGCAACATAAATGAACACCTAGGAGTCCCAATTGGCGTACAGCAGTTGATTGCCTGAATCCGGTTTTTATCCCTCGGTTAACCGGCTTTTAAAATTTGGAACTAAAATTAATAAATCTCATTGTATACACATTATTGGTCTGATTTGAAACCTAAACAAACCTCTTTAGAGTAATATTTTGAAGAATTACAATGATTCTAAATAATAGAGGACGATGAGTTTACTTAAAAACTTCTTCAGAATAAATTGCACATAATGAAACTATTAAGAATTAAATTCCGCATAATTCTAGAAGTTAAGCTAAATCTTAATAATGATTCATTATAAACTAGGAGATGATTTTACCAAACGTTAAATTGAATTTGATGTACATACCTTCTTTCAAAAAATTTGACTTCATTAGTGTGTTTTGTTCTTAAAATTTTATTTTGTTAATCATTTCGTTAGCTTAGTGTACAAAGTCCTTTTCAGAAATATTACAGGAGAAACAAAAAACGTTCTAAAATCTATGATTTGAAATATTTTTGAAATCTGATAATGGAGTTTTATTACTTATTTGATATGATTTATAATGACAAATAATTACAGCTAAGAAGAAGTGCATTTGCATCTTATATGTCCTTTTTTGGGAATTGTAACATTTTCTGTTTCATATCAGAAAGACGAGGATTATCAAATATTTAAATAAAAAATGTATGTACATATTTTGGTTGAAATTTAATGAATAAACCAATAATTAAAACAAGTATTATATATTTAATAACATTTTTGTACTCAATTGACTGAGATAATAATTTTTACAAAATAAAATGGACTTAGCACTTTTGTATATTTATAGTTATTAAATATTAACCATTCCTGACTACTAAAAACTCAAAATTTTAAAGCTGTGTATACTTTATAGGACATTTTATGTTTTCTGCACATACAGTGGTGGCCAGGTAATTAAGACAATATTTTTTTGCTAAATTCCATGTAATTGTCAATTATTTTTTCAAATATGTATGCTTGAGGACTGTTTTAACACACAAGTGTGTTTTATTCGACTGTATCAATTTATACATATTCACCACGAACTCATAAGATTTTTCTACAACTTGACCAAAAATTTTTTTTAAATAAACATATTTTCTCACATTTATATCATTTAATTTTTTTTATTATAAAATATTCGGACCAAATTTCGAATTTTTAGTTCCATTAGTTTCGGTCATATCATGTTATTAACAGCGGATGTTCGCTGAGGTGGGTCAACATATTTCCGCATATATTTGTCCATATATGTTTTACCGATTTTTCCAATCATTTTTGAGAAACTAGAAACATTAATAATAAATTTCATACCCTTAGAGGTTCTTTTATTTTGGGTTTAACGCACTTAAAATTCAGTTGATGAAAAAAATTCAAGTATTTGTCTTAAATTGGTGGCCCCCACTGTATATGACAGTTAACCGGTTTTTTTCAATGTCGCTTAACCGAAAAACCGGTTTTCTAAAAAAGGCCAATTTTCAGTTAACCGACAAACCGGTTTTTTAAAAAGTCGGTTTTTATAAACCTAGAAACGTGTAAAAAAAATTATAATTTTACTTAAATTTTTTTAAAAAAAATCTCTCCATAGAATTGAAAAATTTTACAATATTTGTACTTAGGTAGCTATGATGCATCAAATCTACATAATTAATATCGTGATGAAATTTGACATAAACAAGTTTTATAAACCTAAATATTTTTACCAACTTTTGTCACAACAATTGGTCCAAATTTGTATGTATACTCACATATTGATCGATTGATTGGGCACAGCAGAATATAACAATTTTACTTGTTCCTATTTTTTTACATTTACTAAGTAAAAAATACGAAAGATTTGAAAACAGTTTTGAGTCACTTCAATTTCTAGCCGTGTACATTTATATAAAGAAGTAAAAAATTCAAATAACAAGTACAACAAAACCCAGAAATAAAACATCATATTACTACTGATGATTTACGAAATGTAACGCCATAAAAATCATTGTTCCGTAAATGCTACAAAAAATTGCCACTACTTCTACTTTTTTTCTCATATTTCTTCATATTTTCCTTTATTTTTATTTGTTCAAATTGTTGTTGCTACTTTCGTAATTGTTGTATTTGATGTTGTTGCTGTTGTTACGGTTAAACATGTTTCTGCTGTTGGTTTTCTTGCTTTAAATGCTGTTGCTGCTGTTGTTGGCGTTTCGGTATTAGTGGTTTTTGAATTGTGTAGCTTCTGTTCTGAACACATTTTTAGTTTCTGCTCGGGATTCTGTTTACGTTTACAGTTCCGTACATTTTCACAATTACAACAACTTCTATTCTACAATAAAAGCAACAAAACATTGGTTAAGTTTTAGTGTGTTACCTCTCGTAATTACTGTAATTTCCGCACATACAATAAAACGATTATCGCGCATTTAATGGCATTTTGTGAAACATTTCTGTAAGCTGCTTTCTGGTTTCATTTGAGTGTTCATACGTATGTACGAATGTATGTCGTCTGTCGGTCTGTCAGTTCGCTTGTCTAACTGTCTTTGCTCTTGTTTTCGTGTATTAATGTAAGTGTACATTTGTTAACAGTAAGTCTTAAAGCGTTAGTAAGAATTAGCGTTGGAAATTCCTTAGTTTTACACAACCAAAATACAGACAAAACAGTTTATTAACACAGATACACTAATACACACACACAGTTGGTTCATTTAAACCAATACTGTTTTAAACACACTGCAAACCACCAGCTAAATATTCATTAAAATGAAGTGTATAATTAAGATAAGCGAAATATTTCCATTACTTTCATTTTGTTTATTTTTCCTTAATTTTTAACAAAAGTTTTTCAATATTTAAAATGAAAGAAAAATTGTTTTAATTTTTTTATATTTTATTAAAAGGGTGAAGCATGAAATGTGAAAAATTCATATTTTAAGGAATATTTTGTCTGTAAAATATAATGGAAACAAATCTACCATTTCTAAGTGGCTGATCCGAGAATCATGAAATGTCACATGGGAATAGCAAAGTTGTATTTGAGTTCAAGTTTTGACGACAGAACCCACAAACCTTCAGGAGCGGCGCCATGGGTCTCAAAGTATCACCATTCAAAATGTTTAAGCACTTGCGAATTTTTAGAGGCTCTTGAAGCTTAGTGGCGTGTGATATTTATCTCTTTATACATACTAGCATATCCCGGTGCACTTCGCTACCCATATTCTAGTAAAATTAAGAAATATGAATGGATTTCTGATACAACCTAACTACGTACAATGATATGAAAATAACACATGCAAAATGTGGAGAATGTCTAAATTACAGTTTACTTGATATTCAAACAATAACTAATTTGGTATGGGAGATACTACTGATCCCACCCATCTTTATGTATTTTATGTAAAAAATAACTCATATCAAGCTTCACTTTAACTTTCCTTTTTATGGGAGGGGTCATTCCTACTAATCCGATCACGTTTAGCTAAACTTTGTAAAAAGGATCAGGAATAAATTCGTTTTTAGCTAACCTCCGTAGAATGGTATTAAATTGATTGATACACATTTTAAATACTTTTAGAATTATAGTTCTCCAGATATTCGAAATTAATTATTTACTTTGTATAGGAATTGCCACGATCACTTATGAAATCCCGACCATTTTCATCCAATCTCTGTAAAATGGTAATAGATCTATGCGGACAAAGTTTGAAGAATCTTGCAATTATTACTTTGTATGGGAGGTGACTCACCTCCTTTACCGACCCTCCATTTTGGTTCCCCAGACTTTCGAAATAAATATTTACTTTGTATGGGAGGTGCTACGCCCTCTAATCTAACTTCGCCTATATTCAGCTAACTCCGCACAGTAATAAGAAATTAATTCGTAAAAAGTTTTAACACTTTTATAATTGTAATAATTCTCCAGATATTCAAAATTAAATATTTACTTTGTTAGGGTGTGCCACGCCCACTATTCCAATCCCGAAAATTTTCAGCGAAACTATGCAAAATGATAAAAGAGCCATTTATACAAAGTTTGAATAATTATAGCTCACAAAATATTTAAAAATAACTATTTACTTTGTATGGGAGGTGACTCGCCACCTATTCCGATCCGTCCCATTTTTGCTTAAACTTCATGCAGTGATAAGAAATTGATTCGTATAAAGTTTAAAGACCGTCACAATTATAGTTATGCAGATATATAAAATAACTATTTACTTACTATTTACATATTGACAAAATAAAAAAAAAACCTTCAAAATATTTCTTTCAAGCGACTTTAAATTATTAAAATCTTCTTCTTCATTGTTTTCTATAACAACTCTCACTTAAAACAGAGCGAAATCAATACTGTTTAATTGTTTCTCTTATTTATTTACAACAACAAATTGGACAAACACGCATTGCTTTGTTTACTTTTTAGCTTAAAGTTCACAGTACACGTTTTTGCATATGTGTTAGTAACATCTTTAAACGCTTATAGCTCCTAAAAAACTGAACCGATTTTAATAAAATATATATTCTGCACTTCTGTGAATAAATCCCTTTAAAATGATATATTTCTTTCCCAAATTGAATGTATAATGTGAGCGTAAAAGGGGTCTAAAGAAATCGACTTGCCTATTAATATTATGATTTGAAAATTCAACCGAACCTTTCCCGTTTTTTCACAATATCGGACCGATTTCATTCAACTGATAAAGCAATATTTTCTACGTGTTCAAAAACAATCAATTTCGAATTTGAAAATTTATAAAATGTGAATTTTCTACTGTTTTTGGCCGAAAAACTACTATTTTCCTTTGTTTCCTGGGAAAAACGTTTTTAAAGAACTTATAATATTTTTTTTTTTTTGATGTATTCCAAATAATTCTTATAATTATTTTATCAGCCCTTGATCAGATGTTGACTTTATTGGCAAAATTAAAAAAAATACGAAATTTATTTTCATTATTACATTTGCTACTAAAAGGTGCTTATTAGAAAAAATCGATTTTTGTCAGGAAATTTAAATGATAACCAACGCTTTTCCATCTGGACCATTATTCACCGACTTATAGCTTCACTTAAATTGTATATGTGAAATCGATTTTATGTTAAAAATATAAGACATCACAGAATATTATCCCTATTTGATTTGGACCACTTTTTACCGACTTATATTTTACTTGATTTTCATATGAAAATCTCTTTTTGGAGAAAAATATAAGTGATCACAAATGATCGTCCTTTTTTCATTTGGAATAATATTTGCCTGGTTTTTAGCCACTTTTATGTTTTACTTGAATTTCATAAAAAATCTATTTTAGGTGAAAAATATAAGTGAAATCGATTTTTGGTTGAAAAATATGTAATTTGGATCACTATTTACTGACTTATAGCCATGTTTTACTTAGTTTTCATATAAAAATTAATTTTTGGTCTAAAATATAAGTGATCGCAGATAATCGTCCTTTTTGATTTGGACCACTATTGATCGATTTATAGCCACTTTTATCGAAAATTAAAATTAAAAATGGAAATGGAAAAATGTGTGGATCAAAACATAGAATTTTTTTATAAATCTTTCTTGGAATGAATGATATGTATATTTATTTATATCACAAACTAAACATTAATATTCAAAGTTATACAATTTTTAATTATACTTATATTAAATAACATTTTGCAAATCTGCAAAAAAATATGGTTTGATCATTAATCCTTTTAGGAGGGGAATCATCAATAACAATAGGAAACTCATTTGTGCAGCAGGAGTGTGTATAATCTTTAAACACATACATTAGAGTATTCACACATACAAATTTAATCAACACACACACATTCATAAATACAATCTCACAGACTGACTGACTGACAAAACATTCGTTTTGTTTTAATAAATCCGATTATAATAGATATTTATTCAATGCAAAGCTACCAACTTCATCCTCATCAACATCGTCATTATCATCATCACAATACTTGGCAATCACTGTCACGGTAACTATAACGACAGCAGCAATAAAGTGAAATAAAACTAACAAAAAAACACGCCAAAAAAATACTGTTCTTCATCTGTGTAGGTCTTGATAAATACTTAAATCATTTTATTCTTTGCATTATTTTCTCTTTTTTTTAATTCAATAATTCCAATTTATGTGGGAGTATGTGGTGTTAAAACTTTAGCCCATTTTGTTTTGTGATGTCCCAACTGGTAGAGGTTTCTATTTTTTTATTATTGGTAATTTTTTGTGATTGACAGAGTTAAGCTTCTGGTGCCATGACGCTTTTCATAACTAATGCCATTTGGTATTTACCCCACCAGAAGTCTGTAATAATAAAACAAAATCATACATGTTTTCTAACACATATAGTATGAATCTTCGTGTAAGTGTCTGTTGGTATTTGTATGTAAAAATAATATCCTTAAACTAAAATACCAGGCTGTCTGTCTGTCTGTCTGTGTAAGGACACAAAATAATACCCAATTTTTTGTTTTATAACATTTCGATATTAAACCATTAAAATGATGTTAATGCTGCTGCTGTTTCTACTTTTGATAACATGGTAATTTATATGTGTGTTAGAATTTTCAGGCAAGATGATGATAATGATGATTGCCTAACTATTGACAGGAGGTGAAGGTAAATTAAAGTGAGCAAACGTAACAAGCCCAGCTTTTATGAACATTAAAATAACCAAAAAATATACTGTCGCTTAAAAAACGTTTACAAATGATTAGTTGTTTTTTTTTCGTTGATATACTGTGGTTATTAAATACATAACACTTTGTGTAATTTTTTGAGTCATGGAAATATAACCATATACGGACACCATTACTTTTTTGCAAAAATGTCACCGAGGGCCCAATCTTTGGGGGCCATAAAAAGTGCAAGGGCAAACCCGGGATATACCGGTCTTTTTTTGGTTTTTTATCACGTAGTGATGTCCGTTTATGGTTATTTTTTTCGTGTTGCACTGTATAATAGAAACATGCTTGTATTAAATACACTAGTTTACAAAGTTTATGCTCATGATGTAAATCATATTTTGGTTTGTTAATTTAGACCTAACTTCGAGACAAATATTGAAACTTTTGAGATATTTATTATGAAAAAAACTACAAAAATAACATTAAAATTGGATCAAAAAATAAAAATAAATTTTTTTTTTTAATATTTTCATTTGTCATATACTGGTCCTAAAAACCCTGATAATTCCGTTCCAATCCGGCATAGTGGAGTCCATTGGAATAAATCTGCCCAGCCTAAACTACTGTTCCGATTGAAAAATTATGTACAAACAATTTTTCAGGAGTACATAAAGAGTACAGAAAGTAAAATTTGCTACCAAAGAAAATAAAATTTCTCAAAGATTAAATATATTTTTAACATTAATAAGAACCAGCATAGATACTAATAACACTCTGCTACAAAATGACACTTTTTTCAGAACTTGAAAAGCCACCTAGTGGAGGTTGTAGGCCTAGGTGAGGACATACTAAAACCGTTTTCAAAGATTTTGAAACACCCTAAAAATTTTTAGTTATTTTGAAAAAACTATTTTAGGGTAGGTCGTAGTCACACATTTTTAGACCGATTTCAAAATTTTAAACAATTATAGTTAGGTAAAGAATTAAGCTTTCATAAAATGTATGCATAAGATCTATATTCCTAGAAATTGTTTAAGTTTTTATATATAGTTTGGCTTTCATTTTTATTTTTTTCCTAATTTTTCAAATTCAACAATAGTTATTTTAAATTTTGTCTATGAAACCCTATTTTATTTTGCACAGTAGTTTATAGACAATTTTATGTAGACAAAAACGAGATATTAGCTTGTTAAAATCGGTTTATACTTGCAAAAGTTATTAATTTTTTTCAAAAAAAAGTTCCACAAAATTTACCTTGTAAATTAAAAATTGTGAAAATACTAAAAATGGTGTTTATTAAAAGTTGAATAACTTTTATAATTTTCTTCCGATTTGAATAACTAAAACCATGTTTTGTTAAGAACTAAATTTCCTTAATACATTGGTATAAATTTGTATAATTTGTATATCAAAATAAGCAATGACCGGTTAACCGGTTTATATTCAATTTTTATTTAATATGAAAAAGTTCTCCTTAAATTTATTTTTATTTGTGGACGCTATTGGGAAATGTGTTATGAATTGTGTACTAAATCTTCGGAAATTTAGCATTTTTTAATTCTTAATAATCTATCTTTATGTAATTATTTTATATCTTTTACGAAATATTGTCAAAGAAAATATATTTCATTAAAACCGGTTAATCGTCTTACAAAAACCGTTTTGTAAAAAAACCGAAAAGTTAAAAAAACCGAAACCGGTGGAGTTTACACTGATGAAAAAACCGGTTGACCGGTTTTGGATACTCTACCTATAACCTTCGCTAGGTCGTTTTCCAAGTTTTTTTCCATCGTAGCACCGTGTAATACATTCGTAAACAGATACAAACATGCATTAGATTTCCGACAATTTTCGTTATTGGTTGAATTTCAAATACAAAAATTATTGAATAGAAATTCAAATTTCATCCAATAACGAAAATTTTATATTCAATTGTTAAAATTATCAAATTCAAAACTCAAAATTCAATAGAAAATATCAGAAAATTTTGTTTTTGAGCACATGAATACTTGATTCAATTATAAAATAATTGAAACCAGTTCAATATGTGATACATATTTGAATTGAAACGGTTTAAGAAATAGTTTTTTCTGTGTAAAGTGAAAATTTAAAAATTTTGATTTGGCGCTCTGTTGAGCTTGTACATCATACAAATACTCTCTTTGTGTCATAAAAAGGTTTCAAAATATTTATAGTCAAATTGTTAGAGTCCGACCGAATATTCGGATTCGGCAAAGTCGGCTTAATACCAGTATTCGGTCAAAATTTGGACGAATTCCGAAACTTTTATAAAGGTAAAACAATGATTATGGAATTTTAAAAGAGAATAAGTAATAGAATATAAAAACTTAAAATCTAAAATTTAAATAACTATTTTGGTTTTTTTGTTCCGCATTATTTTTTTTGCCTAATATTAGGTCCAGTTCTGTATCTCCCTGAAAATACCGGTTTCGTTCGGACTCTACAAATTGCTCAAATTTTATTATTTTCTTCATATATATTAAATAAATGATCACGACTCAGTTTTTGCAATTACAGTTGTTTTTGCATATTTCTGGTTTTTCTGGGTTTGACACTCCAAAAAGTGTTATAATGTCCAGGATTGCAATTAGTCATGTTGTCCGAGTTTAAAGGCCTTGAGTTTATTCAAAGCTCTGATACACAGTAAATTTTTTTTGGAATTCGAGTAACAATTTCGTTTTTAAAACAAATTAATTTATTTTGGTTTCAATGTACAAAATCGTGAAATTTGCAGAAAAACAATTTGTCAATTATTTGAAGTTTCATAACAACGATAGATTATAAAAATTTGTTTGACATTTAATATAGTCCATGAACATTATAACCTATAAAAGTTAAATAACAAAATTACATTTCACTATCATTAAATATAAAAAAAACTTGCCACAAAACATTCTCTTATTTTTTTCCAAATTATCTAGATTTTATTGCAATTGTTATACCCAGCTACATTACAAATCAATTAAAATAAACTAAAGCCATAATAAAAATCAAAATAATAGAATAGAATATAAAACGAAATAAATCTATCAAATTACAATTGTTTCTCTATTTCAAACTATAAATCCATTTTAACTATTGTCCCATATTTATCTTTAATTTACTAGCACAAACAATAACAGCAATTGTGAAATGAAAAATAAAGAAAAGCATCCATCCATTTGTTGCTGCTGCCTTTGTTGGATTTCAGTGGAAAAATTTATTGTCGTACATTTCATTTCACTTTAGTTTGTCAGTGTTTTTTTCATTTATTTTGTTTTTTTTTTGTCCTTTTGACTCATCCTTTTTTTCCTTTTGGCTCAATTGTGTCTGTTTATGTTTGTAGAAATCCTTTAAATAAAATAAACAAAAAAGCATGATTATGAATGATGTTTATTGTTTTTGTTTACATGCAGCCGTTTGTTATTTTGCTGCTGCTACTACTGCTTCTTCTGTTTTTATTTCCGTTTCTTATTTGTTGTTTGTTTTCAAAAATATTTAACGCGCCTAGATGTGCACATGCTCAGTGATTCCGGGGCAACATGTTGAAGGAAATTAAGGTGCTGCAACATGAAACACACAGATGCTGTGAAACATTGAAAGTGAAAAAGATTTATAGTTAATCAAACAGATGTTTGAAACAGTTAACAGCGGGCGGTTGAACAGTTAAGTTCTTAAAACGGATACCAAAAAAAAAAAATAGGATATAAAATTCAAAAGAAAATAAAAAGTGAAATTAAAAATACATAAAAAAAAGTGAAAGGTAAATAATGAAATGTAAGAAAAAAGTGAGTGAAATATATAAAATAATTAAAATAAAGAAAAAACATCTTAAATATTAAAGAAAATAAAAATCAAATTAAAGTTATTAAAAAGAAAAATAATAAATACTTACAATTCAATCAAAAAGAAAATCCTATAATAAACAAGAAAATACTTAAAATAAATTTAAATTTATTTAATTCTAATGATAATTCAAAGCAAAGGGCCAATAATAAAACAATTCTCTACAACGAATTGACTATTGACAACAAAAGATTTGATACAAACTCCTATTTAGGGGTTAGAAACCAAGATTCAAGATATAATAAATATTGGTGGCTTAACCGATAATATCCCTTATTTTTACCTCTTGACTTACAAAACATAATCATATATACAAGTAATGTTTTTTTTAAATTTTTCTTTACATTGTAATATAATACCTACAAAAACTATTGTAAACACACTTATATATAATTCTAAATAATGTTAAAATATAAATAATTTACTTACTTGAGTGCCCGAATTTTGGGACTGTGTATAATTAAATCTTTATTTAATCTATTGTTTATTGTAGTTTAATTTGTTATTCAAAAAATATATTTAATAAACGAAATTTAAAAAAAAAAAAAAAAAATAATTCAAAGCAAATAAATATTTAACGCCATTTCCTTTACATTTATTTTTAAAAATAATCTAAGGCGTATGAGTGTTGTAAAATCTTTTGTAATTTTATAAATTTCCCTGGAGTCTTATGACAAATTAAACAAAAAAAAAAGAAAACAAATAAAGTTGATTGCAAATATTTTTAAGTAATGCTAAAAAATCTAATGAAAAAAAAATCATAAAAAATATCTACAGTTGTAAATTGTGTTGGAAATGTTTTAAAATTATCTCAAATAACAACTTTTAGTTGCTAAAACAAAATAAAAGCATTTTTCGTGTATTTGATTAATCGAAATCCCTAAAGATATTGGAAAAACACCAACGTAACATATAATAAAAATTATTTTAAAAAGTGCTTAAACATTTACATATTTATATTCAAATAACAACTGACTCTATAAGTCTGGAAACAGAGAGTTTTGTAAATTGGATTATATACAGCAAAAAAAAAACACAGAGAAAATATATTCGTTGTAGCAACCGAATTTGTTGACAATCGAATGATTCGGTTGCACATATAGAGCTTTTTTGATTCTATCAACAAAAAGTCATTTGAAACAGAAGAATTTCGCTTGAAGCAACCAAAATTTTGTTTGGTTGTTCTAAAAATTCGTAGCCTCAACTGTAAAATTCGCCAGAATCATTCGGTTGCTAAAACGAATCTGTTTTCTCCATGTACATTGAATATTATTAAATACTAGTTGACCTCCCCGGCTTCGCCATTAGCTATTTACTAATGTTAGTTCTTCAAGTTTCTCCAACCCACATACACCTGCCTGTTCTTATTTATTTGCAAATAAAATATCTAAATTTGTACTGCATACTTTAGGGAGCTTTTTTCATTACAGTTGACTGGACTCACAAAAAAAAGAATTTCCGAGTTTTACCCGGAATTTTTAATTTTTTTTTTTACAAACCATCTCCTGAAAATTTCGAATCGACTAAAAAAAAAATCAGCCAAATCGCGTGATGACATTACATACATGGACCATTTCATTTTTATATATATAGATAATGAATAACACTTGTCAACAAATAAAGATAACTATTTTGGTGCCAAAATAACCAAATAATGTATTAGGTGTGCATTGGTAACTCCAATAACGTTTCAATACCCACCATCAAAAACAATTTCCGTTCACAACATATCGAAATATTGCTTATAGAGCCTAACACTATAGACATATACTGGGTCCTTATAAGATTTTAAGGCGATCTAGCTATGTCCGTCCGTCCGTCCGTCTGTCTGTTGATTTCATCTAGCCCCCATACGAATGTCCCCCCGGAATACTGTTAGAACCGTCATAAATATGTTGATTTTGCGGCAATCCTAATTCACAAATTATTTCTAAGTCCTCTGAAAATATACAGTAAAATATTGCGAAATAGAAAAACTAGAAGCTGGAACCTTTGATGGCCCACAAATAAGACTTTTAAAAAAAGCCAACGAATTCCTACATTCAATGAATAATTTATAAGCAGCGACTTAGAAATCTTTTGAACAATTTTTTAGAAAATTTTTTAATTAGCTTTAGTAATTTGCACAGTCATATAGACAAGTATCCTTGAACAAGGCGAACGTTTTCATCAAGTTTTAAAAGTGATTGAAGATACGAAGGCGAGTCAATAAGTCCAGGACTTTTTGAATGAGACATAGATTTTTTGGTTAAAAAATTATATTATTTTTCAACATAGTCTCCTTTGAGCTCTATACATTGTCCAACATTTCTTAAATTTGTCGACAAAATACGTATTTGTTGGTGAGATGATTGTATCATTGGAGCCAAATCTCTTTCCGCCCATCCATTTCTACTGGTTTGGAAATAAGAAACAGGTGCTAAATCAGGAGAATAGGATGGATGTGGCAGCAATTCGTGGAATTAATATTTGCTCCCTATGGGAGTACCACAACCCCTACTACTATTGAAATATTAAGCAGCCTATAGCTTCTTCCTGACATACCACATTATTTTTTTTTAACAATCGTATTCACAAATCTTGCACCAAATATCTGACGTTGGGTCAGACAAATTTTCCCGGTGCAAACGGGCGGAACTGTGTATACGAGTGTAATGGAGGGTTCATACTACAAGAAAGTGTAAGATTTAGTTTGACGTGGTTTCACGGGAAAAATATTTTTAAATAATTAGGATCTTTAAAAAAAAATAAAAAATTCTAAAAGACACATAGGCTTTCTTTTTGGCGCTAAAATCTTATAAGCCACATAATTATACAAAATTTACTCTGTTTCAAAATCGTTTAAAGCAAAAAGTTATAGTCATTTAAAAATTAAAATTTACTAAGAAAAGTTTTATTTTTAGCAAAATACTGAGATATTCCATATTGGATGACCCTGATCGCTGTGATATATTGGGTGTATGAATTAAAAATGTGAGATTTTTTTTAAATTTTTAGCTTTTATTTAAAAAAATTGTACAATTTAAATTTATTCAAAGTATTGGCCATTATTAACTATAACCTTTTCCCATCTTTCTGGCAACATATGGATTCCGAGCCAAAAGAATTGCTCATCTTTTCAGGTCAATATCGGATACTCTGTCCAAAGTGAAGCGTATCCCATAGAGAACGTTCTTTATCGAACAAATCAAATAGTATTTGGACGGGGCAAGGTCTGGGATATAAGGTGTTAAAGGCGACATATCCCAACTACTTCTTTCTAAATACTTTTTAACATGTGACTGAGTGTTGTCATGCTGGAATATTACTTTTTCATGTCTGGCCGCATATTCTGGATGTTTTTCGGTCAATGCTCGCTTCAAACGAATCAGTTGTGTTCGGAACAGGTTCCCAGTGATTGTCTGGACAGATTTGAGCAGCTCAAAATAGATAGGACTCTTTTGGTACCACCAAATACCGAGAATTATCATAGCACCATGGATATTTGGCTTTGTTGTCGATTCAGCTGGGGCTTCACGTATGATCTCTTTTCATTCGCAAATAATAATTCGGTGCAAACATTATTTTCTTTCAAACATAATTTTAAGGTCCATTGGCTTCAATTCGTTGATACCCAATTTCGGACAGACATTTTGTTTCAATTTTTTTTTACCATTTTCCAAACCAAATATTTCTGACCAGCAAAGAATATTTGAAAAAATCTCATATCTCTAAGTCCATAAAAGACAGACTCACTCTCTCAGTACATTTTTGTTCCAATGTAAAATCTAGCTGAACAATTTTATTACAAATTGTGTCTTAAGAATAATAACCATTAGCACTTATACAATATCGTTTCGTTTTTTTTGAGAGAATAGTGAAAGTTCCATAATTGCCACCAACTATACATATATTTAGAATCTATATACCAAATTTTATTAATTTACATTAAGAAATACAAAAGTTTTGCCATTGTACAAAAACCACTAGACAACAACCTTTTGATTACACCGTCCGACAAATAGAGAAAAAATTCGTTAGACACAAACCGGATGATATACGTCTGAAACTATGAATTTAATGGAGAAAAACTGTGTTTTCATTTTTTCATTTCGTGACCTTTGTCCTTTTTTAAGGACTTCAAAGTTTCAAAGAAGTACATTTTTGAAAAAATATTTAAAAATACTCCTGCTATTCCAACAATGACAAATTGTATGTCAAAAGAACAAGAAGAGTTGTAAAATATTTTGTATTATCTTTATTTTATCCTGTAAGGATCAAAAGATGTCAAAAATGTCCTTTAAAATGTTTATCCTTTAATATCCTTTAAGATTGCCAATAAGTTCCTTTTAAGAAAATAGTTCGTTAAAGACCCAAATATTCTATACTAATTGTAAAAATTTCAACTTTTATATACATATGTATATAAAGGTCAAATTAAAATTTAAAAAAAAAAATTATTAAAAAAAATTAAAAAAAAAAAAGTTTTATTAAGAAAAGTGCATGTTTATAAACTACACCACCATAGTAGAGGAGGTATAATGGCTTAGGGCTGCTGTTTGCAACATACAAAAATATTGTCCCAACACCCACCTTAAAGTATACCAATCTGCTCAGGATCACTTTGAAAAAAATCCTGCAGTTTTAAGTCATCCACCCAAAAACAAAATTGTGTCATTAGCTTAAAAATTATAATAAATGCATTCGATATCTTTTTTAATTGTTATCTCACTTTCTGAGTCGACTAAGCGATGTCCGTCCGTCTGTCCGTCCATCCATGTAAACCTTGTAATCAAACTACAGGTCGCTGGTTTAAAGATAATTCGACAATATATATTTTCTCAAGGACAATGGCTATTGAATTTGGTTAGAATCAGCCCATTATTGATCCCAGCCCCCATACAATTGGCCTATTTGAAAATAGTTAAGCTCTCATAAATATCTTAATTATAAACATATTCAAACCAGATTCAGCACAATTAAGTTTTATGTAAGCGAAACTCTCATGACCGAATTTCGTGACGATCGGTCAACAATATTCCATAGCTCCCATATAAGCAACATTCTCGAAAATGTCAATAATATACATAAATCTCTGAAATATGTCAGTATCAAAACAAAATTCAACACAAATATGTTTCATATATTCGCAATTCATCCCACCAAATTTTGTGACGCTTGGTCCATAATTAGTCATAGCTACCATATAAGGCCCATTACCGAAAATGTGTGTCTTCAAATAAGTTTCATATCAAAAGAAAACTCTTTATAATCATATACCAGGTGTTGGGTATCATAAGGTCGGGCTTGCCCGACTATACCATTTTACTTGTTTATTAAAAAGTCTTCTTCGTTGCTTTTCACAACGGATTTTCTTATATTTTTTTCGAATGAAATATTAAAATAAATTATAAAAAATCAAATAATTCAAATTTAAAATATTTTTTAACACTTAAGTAGTTAAGATAGAAGGATGAAATTTTGGCATGTGGTATTCAATATTTGGATCTTTAACTCACTATTTAAAAAAAAAAAAATTATTGGAAATCTAAAAGGATATTCAAGGATAAAAATTTTAAAGGACATTTTTGACATCTTTTAATCCCTAGAGGATAAAATAAAAATAATACGAAATATTTTACAACTCTTCTTGATCATTTGACACCAAATTTGACATAGTAGGATGATCAAAAGTATTTTAGAACATTTTTTTTTTAAATGTACTTCTCTGAAAATTTTAAGTCCTGGATCATGAAATGAAAAACTGAAAACGCAGTTTTTCTCCATTTATTTTATTGTTTCAGACGTATATCATCCGGTTCGTCTCTAATATTGAGTGTTGTACGGTGTTACTAAAGATAATATTAAATTTTCAAAGATAATATGAATATTAAACACAGAATCCAAGAGAAAATATAGCTACTAAAACCCATTTTAATAGCTAATAGATTTCAAATCATATTTTGAATTATTAATACGTATCCTTCCTCACACATACACACATTTTCATCCCCACACATCCGAACGTATAATTAATACTAACTCAGATATAAATTTTCAACTGTGCACCACTGCGTATGATTAACGTAGCATATAAAAGTTGATTAAACCGGATATTGAATATGATTTTAAGAATTTTCAACACAAAACCATACATTTCCACAACTACTCTGCTCTAACACAATTCCCAAAGGAAATTGCACATGGAAACTAATTTCCACTCGAAACAAAAGAAAGACGACACACAACACACTTGTTCACAGCTACGAACATAAATGAAGTTAAGAAGCAAAAGTCTTTTGCTAATAAAGAGGAAATGCATTAACATACTTATTTATACTTATTAAGTATTAGACAATTTTTGTTAAGTTTTTTAAGAAAATGTATGGAAAATCTTATAGTTATCTTATGTGGTGTTGAAAGTGAGAGAAACTCTAAGACAATTTCATTATGTTCAAGAGATTTGCAAGACTTAATAAATTGATATATACAATACAATTACAAATTATATTCTAACTTAATTTAGCGAACAGAGTAACGAAAACTATAATTCAGCTGTAGTGAAACTGACAAGAGTCTCTGGTGGGAATCGAACCCGCAACCCTCGTACTAATAGACAATCACAATACAAACTAGCCTTCTTCGTTCTCTACAAATTATCTTCTTTCAACATTTTTATATATTTGCCAACTTATATATTTTCACTCACTTACTATTTACTTTGATTTCTCATTTCATCACTTAAAGAAGCAATGACCCCTAAATATATTACTTTGTGCAATGATCTTTTAAATTCACAAATAACATATTTTCTCCTTTAATATCTTGCTTCAACTACCCCATTATTCAATTTATTACTAATTTTTATTATCTCTTTTTTTGCAATTTATTTTCTTAATTCATATTTCTTTATTTCATTTAATAACTAAGGTTTTTTATTACAAAAATAATACCAACAACACACGTTTTCTTTTTTAATAAATTTCCCAAAGTTTAAAGCATCCATAATGACATTGTAATAAATTTTTGAATGAGTCACTTTTATGTTTTAACTGTCATCATTTTTGTATTATTTATTTTGAGGTTTTTTTTCTCGTTATTCATTTTGTGGTTGTTTGTTTTTGGAAAACTGCTCGTACAATACACAAAGACTCCACAAAATTTTCATTAAAATTTATATTTTGTTCACCAGACAAAATATGAATGATTTTTTTTAATATACTAAATTTTAACAGCAATTCGCTATTTACTGAAATCAAGTTGCTGTAAATTTAAACAAGAGAACATTTATTGTAAATTATTTGGTTTTTCTTTTAAACACTATGTATTTCTCTAAACATATTTGTGTGTACAAAAACTCTTGAGATTTGATTTGAAATTATTTTAGATTTTATTAATATCTTGAATTTTTATACCCAACACCACCATAGTGGGCAGGGTATAAAGCGTTTGTGCAGATGTTTGTAACGCCCAAAAATATTAGTCTAACACCCACCTCAAAGTATACCGATCGACTTAGAATCACTTTCTGAGTCGATTAAACGATGTCCGTCCGTCCGTCTGGCTGCCTGGCTGGTCGGCTGGTTGGCTGTCCATATAAACCTTGTGCGCAGAATACAGGTCGCAATTTTGAAGATATTTCGATCAAATTTGGTACATATTCACCCCTATCGCGAATCAACATTTCACATGAAATATTTTCCCTTTTCCTTTTTTCGTTCATCAACTTTGTTCACGTGAAAAAAATTCCCCTTGTTGTGAAATTTTTAGATGGAATTTTGTAAACAATAAACAGCTGTTACGAACAAAATCAACTATTGTGAATGTAAAGTTCATCATGATATTCCCGATAGCAATTTTCCCTTCGAGGGAAATGAATATTTCATGGGAACAAGATTTCACATGTTATTGCCGATAGGGGTGATTATTTTTTCGGCCCAAGGACCAAGCCTATTGAAACTGGCTGAAATCGGTTCATTATTTCACCTAGCTCCCATACAAATGTCCTCTCGAAACATGTATCTCCACAAATTCCGCTCCAAATAAGTTTTATATACACAAAATTCATGTCACCAAATTTGGTACGATCGGTCCATAACACGGTGCTACGATGGACAAAAACTTGGAAAACGGCCTAGCGTGGGTTATGGGTCTTGCTGAGTACACTACAAAATTGTCTCTAAAAATTTCAGAAAGACCCTCAAATTCAAAAGTTATTCTGAAAAAACCGTTTTCAGTGATGTTCGTCGACTTATCGACCTGTAGCTTAGGCAGTTTTTGTCCGACTTTAAATTTTTTAACGGGTTTTGAAAGATTACGATTTAAAATGACGTACATTTTTTGATACATTTTTAAGTTAACAAAATTTAAGGTAACAAAATTTATCAACTTTTTTGATTTTAGTCGCTTTTCATTGCTTATTTTGATATGAAAGTTTATACAAATTTATACCCACATATACAAAACATGGTTTTAATTATTCAAATCGGGTGAAAATTCTAAAAGTTATTTAACTTTTAATTAACACCATTTTTAGTATTTTCTCCCCCATCGCATATAAATAAAAATAAACAAAAAACTGTAGAAGAAAAATATTTGTAAAATTTTGAATTTACAAGGTAAATTTTTTCAAACTTTTTCCAAAGTTTAATAACTTTTGCAAATATAAACCGATTTTAACAAGTAATATCTCATTTTTTTTCCATACAAAGTTGTCTTTAAAACAATGTGCAAAAAAGAATAGGTTTTCATAGAAAAAAATAAATTAACTATTGTTGAATATGAAAAATTACGAAAAAAATAAAAAATAAAGCAAAACTTTTTATAAAAACTTACGCAATTTTTTTTGATATACATTTTGTGCATACATTTTATGAAAGCTTAATTGTTTATAATTTTGAAATCGGTCTAAAAATGTGTGAGTTACACAGTTTTTTCAAAATATCTCAAAATTTTGAGGGTGTCTCAAAATCTTTGAAAACGATTTTAGTATGTCCTCACCTAGGCCTACAACCCTCATTAGGTCGCTTTTCAAATTCTGACAAAAAGTGTCATTTTGTAGCAGAGTGTAACTAGTCATAGCACCCATATAGACCCGCTTCCGAAAATCACTTTAACGTGCATAAATCGCTTAAAAATTGGTATACACACAAAATTAAACATAGTTAACTTTCATATACACATACAGTGACGGACAATACAATAGAATCACTACATATGAATTCGATTAAAGCGGTAAAACTACAAAATTTGATTTCAAAATTTAAAATTTGTTCATTATATATTAATGCTCATAACGTAAACAATAAATAGAAAAAAATGAAATAAAAAAATAACACATTCTTATGTTAAAAACGATGTCAAATCTAAAAGACTAAATAAAATATGCGACATTCAAATAGAACCAATCAGTCTTAAAATGATTAAAAATAAAAAATCATCATAAGAATTCGTTGTTTTCTTAATATTTTGTTGCATATCAATTATTTCTAATAACATCATCAAATCTTTTGGGGATTGAATTTAACAAACTTTCGCATGTAGATCGGGAAATTGCATACCATATTTCCTGAATTTTCTGCCAAAGTTCTTCCTTGTTTTTCAATTTTTCAGGTCCGAGTTTGTCTTTTACTATTTTCCATAGGATTTAAGTCTGGTTATTGAGACGGCCATTCCATAACATGAATTTTGTTATATAAAAACCATTTTTTGGCAAGACCTGACGTGTGCTTTGGGTCATTATCTTGCTGGAAGAGCCAATTTAAGGGCTTATTCCATTCTGCATGTGGCTTTATAACATTCTCCAAAATATTTACATAAAAGTGCTTATCCATATTTTCTTTAATCCAATAAATTGGACCAACGCAATACCAAGAAAAGCATCCCCATATAATAATATTTCCCCAACCATGTTTAAACGTTTTTGGTTTTTGCCATTTTTTGGACGTCTAACCCATGTCTTATCATCACTACCAATTAAATTAATGGTCGTTTCGTCCGTCCACTACACATTTTGCCACTTTTTTATATTTTCTGGCCCACACCAATCCTTATGATTGCTCCTGGTTTTAAATGAAATATTGGTAGTGATTCTATTGTAATGTCCGTCACTGTAAATCACACGACCTAATTTCTTGGTGATCGGTCCGTAATTGGTCAAAGCTCCCATATAAGGCCCACATCCGAAAATCACTCAAAAATATAAATTATTGAAATTTTCAAAAGAAAAATGTTTTTGCTCTTTTACTTAGTATAGGGTTTGACCGACCATACTTTCTTACTTGTTTTTAATTAGTTCTGTACTGCAAATTGGGACAAAATCAAAATTATGTGGAAATAATTGGTAATGTCAGAAGAATTATCCATTTCCACCTGCAATTCTTAGTTATCATTTGGACTCAAATACAGCAACTAGAAACCTAGATAGTTATATCAGCCAAGTCTCCACACATAACTAAAAATTCTAACGAATTTACACTGGCTAATCTACCATTAATCGAAATTAAGACTTAACTGCCTTAAGACTTCAGACGGTTTTAAAACCAATTTGGAAATACGGAATCTAATTATGGGGAACAGCTAGTAATACCAGTATAGATCTCCTACAGAAAGCACAAACTAAAATTCTTTGAACCATGACGGGAGCTCCACGGTACATAAGAAATGAGAAGTTATACAGAGACTTAGATATTCTTCTGGACATGGATGAATTTAGAAAATATCGTGAAGCTTATTTGTCAAAATTACATCATCATCCGAACAAGCTCGCAAGGCTACTTGCAGTAACTCAAAACAGATCATGGCTGATTTACCACTCATCTAATTTACCACAAGCCAATTTGCAACTGAGAGAAATAGATCGGACCAGATAGAGATGAAATGCGAAGAGGAATATCAGAAAGTCAAGAAATATAGAGGAAGAGGTCAGATGAGGAGTAAGATAGAGATTAGTAGACTCCAGTCTTTTGACGGATACTAGGTCACCCCGAGGAGTGTCCCGTGTTTGGCGTGAGTAGCCAATTGCCAAAGTAGGTTAACTTCGAATTGTAACATTTTTAAACACGTGACCTTTTTTTTTGTTTCGCATCTGATTTCAAACATATTTTTGGAAAGCGCTCGCCTAGGTCTTATAAATTTCGAGTTATAGGTATTTGAATATTTAAAAATTCAAAAATATACGATTTTTGCTGTTTTTGGACTTTACTTGTTGTCCGCCTTCAGGTTAGTAGAGGCCATAACATTCTGATAATCATATATGTGGATTCACACCCCCATCTTGTCTGAGCGAGCTCATAGTAAAAATTACCAATTCGCTGCTTGCATTTAGATAACGGAATCCCGCATAGGAAGTCTATGTTTCCGTCAGGCATCATGGCGTTGACATTGAAATTACTCCAAAAAAAAATTAGTTTTTAATAAAAATGTATTTAATTCTACTCAAATAATAGTGCGTGCCATATGATGAGTTTTTAAAATGACTATAGCTCTATCCGATTATGAGCACTTAACAGTTTTAGGAAAGATCACCAGTAGCAATTTGTCCCACTTTAAATGAACACATTTATTATAAAAAAGACTTAATTTATATTTATCTCTTAACTCACATCCCCTACAATTATATATTTATACATACCATCATATAATATAAAATAAATAAAAAAAAACTTTATTTCAATTCAAATATTACTAAATAAAACTTTTTCCTTTTTCTTGTTTGCTCAAAATGTTCTAATGTTGAAATAAAATTTAATCCATAAAATATCTTTAAACTTGATATTCTCGTATAAACTTGGCAAAGTTTTTGTTTCGTACTTTCTTTCTGTTTGCCTATCACATTCCATAGAAAAACAAAAACTAAAAGAAGAAATATTTAATACTATTACCAGTGACTACTACACACACACAATGTCCTCCTCGGCAGCTCTCTCACAGAAAACTTAAATAATAAAAATATGATGCCAGCCAGCCAGGATACAGGCCAACAGTGTATTTACTTTAAATAACTTTAATGTATGAGTTAGAAAAATACACACACTCATATTTGTACACACAAACAATAAAATAATAATAATAAAAATAAAAATAAAAAAACATCTAACATTAGAAAAGTTTTCAAAACTACTTAAAGGCACAAATGTGTAGCAAGATTTAAAGAATAATTGTTATAGCAGAGGGGGATATTCACAGAGGTCTTTAAACAAACTTAAGTTGTTTCTAAGAGAACTAGTTCAAAAATGAAAAGTTTTGAAAAATTAAAAGAATTAATCTTAGAAAGATCCTTCTAATTCCTCATCACAGCTAGACATTAAAAACAGCTTTAAAGATTCCAAATAAAGCCTCTCTTCACTTAATTATTGTTACAAACTGTAACTCCCCTAAATAATAATATTCATATTCCACTTCAATCTGACTCTGCTGTTGTAAAATTATTTAAGCAAAAAAAAATCCTTGCTTTTGTAAAAGAAGCTAAACAAAATATGAAAAAGAAAACTGCCATAATAATATGACTATCAAGTTATCTTCAACTAACTACAACATGTTGAGACTCTTTAACAGACTTGTAAAATAGTTCTCCATGAAATGTTGAGACTTTAAACAACTTTTACTATCTAGATTTTCTTTAATAAATACTAAATGCTGTTTTCAAAACATTGTGTAGACAGTTTCCTTTTAAGCTTTGAAACATCTAGGTTTTTTTTAATACTCATTTTAAAATAAATGTCAAATACTTGACATATTAAATACTTTTAAATCTAAAATGTTTTGTGCTATAATAGTATTTAAAAGAAATAATATTTTGTTGGGGAAAATGTACTTAAGAAACATGTGTGTCGAAATCAGAGATTAGAAAAAATAATTTAAAGTATTTTTACAGACATGAGTTTTAATTGAATATTTTTTTTCTTTGTAACTGGAGGGTTGGTGAATATTTTTCAGATATTTAAAGTAAATTATTTAAAAGAAATTTAATATTATTTTGTATTAGCCTACAACCATAACAATGTGGTGAATGAGAGTTAGTCCATTGATGAATAACACTAAGAACTATGACCTCAAAACCTATATCTATTTATAACGGTAATATTTCATGTATCCATTAAGAGCAGTGTTGCCAGTTTAGCCTTTTTGAGGCTAAATTTAGCCTTTTTATTTACTCTTTAGCCTCGAAATTTTGGTTTTAGCTTCATGGCTTTTTTCTAGCCTTTTCTTAATTTCAAAATAGCCTTTTTTGAAATTAAAAAAGGCTAAAAATTTCGAGACTAAAGAGTAAATAAAAAGGCTAAATTTATATTTGTGAACCATTTTCATTTTAATTCATTACTGATTTTCATTTAGCTTTTCAACATACTCAAGAATTGTGCAGTATTAAAAGAACAAATAACAATTGCCAATATCAAGTGGTTCAAAATGAAATAGAGTATTTTATATCTGAAAGCTTAAATGTCTAGCAAATTCTCTTTCAAGACAAAATTGTTATTACACATTATATTCATCATTATATAATGGACAAGAGCCCCACAAACTCTTGAAGGCTTGTGATACTCGATGGCGATCAATAGCCGTTAAACGTCTTGTGGATCTATGCTTCGAGTTAAAACCCATTTTGTTTTAATTTCGTCAAACCAGCAATTCTAAAAAGCCAAACTTTTAAGTAATTAATACACTGATTATAATTTGGCGTACCATCTTTTTTTAAAACCAGTATTGCACAAAGTACAAAAAGTAAATAAATCATTTGCTGTTTTCTGATTTAAAATTCAAGGAATTTGATCCATTATCGTCGCCAATTGAAAATTGTTTAATGTTTTTGACACATTTTTCATACTACTCATGAATGAGAGATAAAATAAAGAACGTTTTAATTAGTGAAGATTATGACAAAAATAATACGACAAATTAAACTAATTGAGCAATTGCGACAAAGATTACCATATGAAAACTCTACGCAAAATCAATTTTTTTCCCGTTGATAATAAAGTAGTAAAACCAAAAAAAATATATTATGTCATATTGATAGTGAAAAATTAAAGTGCTAATAAAATTACGAAGCTTAAGGCTCAGGGGCAGAATATATTAAACTACAAATGGACAAATATAGAACCAACAATGTCCATTTTCTGACATGGTTAATCTAGTATTTAACTTTTTAGTACTTCCTTTAAGTAAAGCAGATGAATTTTATGAACATATTTTCTAATTTTTTATTTAAAAATAAATATAAACCAAAATTCTTAATTTATAATATTTTAGCTTTTTTTTTGGCTTTTTTCTAAAGCGGTTTAGCTTTTTCTGGCCTTTTTTTGAAGCCAATATAGCTTCTTTTTTCGCCAGCTCCTGGCAACACTGTTTAGGAGTGACAATATTTCATGTATACTTTTAGGAGTGACAAAGCTATGACCCCTTTCACACTAGGCAATTTAGTTGCGCAAGTCTCTTGCCCAACAACAAAACAGCATGTAAAATTTTCTTCACCTTAACCCGACATTACCTCTGCCATCTACAAACACAAGAGACTTGCGCAACTAAATTGCCTAGTGTGAAAGGGGTCTAATATCTCCAATAAACATTACTGTCTTTGCTTCAATCGCTAGTTACTGATCATTGATTTATATCGTTTAATACCTAACAACAGGCATTCATAACAACAGGCATTCATCAAATGTTACTAGCTCTCATAATTAGATAAGTTCTCGAACAAATTGAGATTGCAGACTTTGCTTCTATACCCCTCATATATAACTATTCTTTCTACATTTTTTCTTTCAAAGGCATATATGAATTTTAAAATAATTGTGGTGGTTTGTTGTGCATAAAATAATCCATCTTTAAATGAATGGAAAAATGTAAAAGTTTTTAAACGTTTTCCAAAGTATATAAAAAATTAACAAAATGATTGATATTCTGCATTAAATTGTTGCATAGTTTTAGGAGCCAAAAAAAAGCAATGCAGGCAAATCCCGGTATAAATAACCCAGATAGATTTTTCAATCGTTGGAGAGTCTACTGGGAATCTCATGAAGGGCGTTTTTGGTAGTCGATAATTTTCTTTCTGGAGCATGAACAAGACCAGTTTCGTCAGCATTGAAAATAAAATCGGATTTACTTATTAGCACCTTACACCGCACAGAGGGATTTTGGTGTCAAAAAGTCAATTTTTCAAACACTCAATTTCAAAAATCAAATGATGCAGTTTTGTAGAGAAATGTTTAAAGATGAAATGTACACTTATAGTTTTAAGAAAAATTTTATTTTATTTTTAAAAATTGAATTAAGGTCCCCAAGCTGTTTTTTTTAATAAAATGAAAGTTGGGAGTGTCTTGTTTCGATTAAAAAAAAGTAGTTTTCTGAAGTTTTCGGAACAGGATGAAAACTTAAAATTTTTTCTCGAATAATAAACGAAATATGAAAAAAATTCTTATCTATGTATGGGTTTCGTGGGCGGTGGGCGTGACAGATTTTATTGAAACTCGGCATGGGTTCTTCTTTTGATTCAAAACATATATGTACCAAATTTCTAGACTTTTACTTGGATAGGAAAAATTTTATGCGAAAAAATCGATTTGGACTGTATGGGCAGTGGGCGTTGGGCGTGGTCGATTTTGATAAAATTTTATTTTTTTATTAGTTTGGTCCATATAATTCTCGGCGACAAATTTCAGATCTCTACGACCACTCCTTATAATTTTTGCCAAAAAATGTATGAAGCCCATCCCTCTGTGCACCGTATAGAATATAGAGAGCCAACCATTACTTGCCTGAAAATCACCATTATAAAGCATTTTTGTTTTTCTGTGTCTTTGGTTTGTGCTTATTCCTCTGGTTAAACAACAGCGCTTCTTTTCCATCAGGGAGTTCTTTAGAGATTGACGATTTTTTGCAGTCATTCTTGATAGCTTAAATTATTGGAAAATCAGATCGGAAAGAAAATATATTTAAAAAATAAATACAATTGAAACAAGACAGAATTTTGAAAAACTGATACAACTTTTCAATGAATTTATAAGAGGTTTATAACGTAAAAAATTACAAAACTTCAAATATTTTTGGACTTTTAAGAGAATTCGTATACGCCATTGAAAGCGCCTTTTACCGACTTTTCACACGATACTAATATTTCTTATGTTTCCTTTGTGAAAAATATAGAAAAAATCATAAAAACCTTAAAAAGGACTTCTTTATCCTTTGATCCTTCTCACCAAATACTGACGTCAGGACAAAAATTTTTGGAAGTGGTCTCCTCAAACAGACTAAACTATAACTTTAGTTGGGAACATCGACACTTATTTCCTCTATACAAACGGGGCCCCCTAATGTACATATGTAAATGATTTCCTAGTTTTCATAGTATAGTTTTAGGAGCCGAAAACGAAAATATAAAATAAGTCGAGTTTCTCTTCTCCTTTCTCCAATTTCAAAAACATAAATCTTATCGTATCCAGAACAAATGTTTCTTTAAAATGTAGTACATACATATATTTTACTTTTATGATATATACATTTGAGCTTATCTTTAATAGCATTTTAAATTTTTCACTTAAATCGTAGAAGGAAGACTATCTGTCGTAAAAGGTTCCTAAAGGGTTTTGCACAGTTGGTTCGAATTTCCTTTTCATGGACTATTGAATTTTATATTTTACCGACCGGCTTCGGCAGTCGAATCGAATAAAAAAAAATCACCCAAATCGCTCCAGCCGTTCTCACGTGATGCCATTACATACATGGACCATTTCATTTTTATATATATAGATGAGCACTCTGTTTAACCACTAGTCTGCTTTCATTTAAAGTCAGTATCATTGACTCTTAAGAAGATGACCCGAAATTTGTATTACTATTATTATCCTGCTTTGTGGAGTAAAAAAAATTGTAAATCTTTTATATGGAAATTGAAACTTTCTTTGTCAAGTTCTCTTATAAATATCAGCTTACTCCCATCAAGATACTTAAGCAAATAATCCCTTACACATTGGCACACTTTAAGGCAGCTTAATACCTCTTTCCCACAAAACAAATTTAACTGTCATTAAAACAAGTTCCTTTTATGACAACATTTAGAAATACCATTTTAAAAACCTACTTTAGCTTAGATAAAATGTTTGACAATTAAGAAAAATCAGGTATTTACTTAACAAACCAAATTCGTAAAAGTATGCTAATTATTTTTAACATTTCGTAACTAGACCTACTAACATTACTCAAAAAAAATGTTAAATATACAAGAACCTAAAACCGTTAACATTTAACCTTTAAAAAAACGCCCAACAACTTGAACTTTTATTCCAAGAATGTGTTTAATTAACAAAAGAAAAGAAATATGCCAAAAAGAGTGCTAATAAACATTAAAATAAAAACAATTCAAAAATTCCCACAATTATCAACAAAAACCAGAGCAACAGCAAGGAGATTTACCAAGACCAACAAAAAGACAACGGCAACGACGAAAGCGAAATGTCAAAAACCAAACAGAAACGATGGCGTTGGCAACATACACGACATCTACAATACATTTATTTGCTAATTATGGCAACAGCAATTATTGTACCAATTAGTATGACAAGGTGTAATATGGCAACAATAACAAACTTACCAGCTCACACATCAAATGCTGCCGCTTCAGCTGCAGCAGAAAATAAAATAAATTTTACAATAATTAATAAAACTTTAACGAAAATGGAAAAATACAGTGTACTTAAAACAAATCAAACGAAAATGTCAATTAGTGTAAACGATACATTAAATATTTTACAAAGTGAAAAGCAATATGAAGCAATTTTAAATACAACAAATATTAAACGAAAACCAAAAACAGAAAACCCAAACAACCGTCCTGTAAATACAGAGTTTATAAATCAAGTTAACAAAACGAAAAACATAACAACTTTGAATTCTTTTGAAAAAGAAAATAAAAAACTACAGCAACACCAAATTGCATTTAAAAGTAAATTCAAATCAACGTCATCATCACAATCAGCATCATCAACAACATCGACAAAAATCAATGACAATCATTTTACTTCCTATTCCTTTTTAACTTCTCCACCTACACCCAGTAAACATTCTTTATCGCACCCACGCCTACGACGCTATTCCAAACACAAATTTTACTCAAACTCTTCAACGTCCAACAATTCCTCTTCCCTGCCTGTGTCGCTGGGTTTGTGGCAGCAACAATATTTAAAAGTTAATCAAGTGTTTGAAAATGAACGTGTTTCAAGTCGCAATAGCAATTTGCAACAAAATCGTGGCAAAATTGTTTTGCTGGGTCTCTTTGAACTTTCAACGAAAACAGGTCCACGTCCGGAGGGTTTAAGTGAATTGATCGCTGCCCAAATGGCTGTGGAGCATATAAATAGTAAGAAATTATTACCGGGCTATACGCTGGAGCTGATGACGAATGATACACAGGTGGGTAAAGTATGAAAAAATTAAATTAAAAAAAAAATATAAAAACAAGTTATATTCTGTTGTGCCGAATCTTATATACCCTTCACCAAATTATACTTCAAAATAAAAATTTGAAATATTTTTGTTAAACAAAATTTATTTTTTTCCAAAGTTGTTTTTTCAATTTTTTTTTAAAAAAAAATTTTCGAATTGTTTTTTTTAAATTTTTTTTTGATTTTTAAATTTTTTTTATATTTAGCGAAAAAAAAAACTTTTGGTGAAAGAAAAAATTCGGGTTAAAAAATATTTTTTCCGATTTTGACCCATTGTATGTCCAACTTACTATGTTCTTATATACGTCGTTGCAATATCTATCATTAGATGTCTATATTAATGACTTAGTAATCCAGATATAGGCCAACAATAGGTAAAAAAAATCGAGGTTGTCCTGGTTTTTTCCTTAATCTCTGCCATTTGTGGACCGATTTTCTCGATTTTAAATAGCAAACCAGCCGGAAGAATTCCGGAGATAGATGAATCGTGTATGTAAGTTATTTGGGGGCTTCGGAAAGTTGATTTCAACAGACAGACGGACAGACAAACAGACGGACATGTCTTAATCGATTCCGCAATCTATAAGAATCCAGAATAGATATACTTTTTAAGGTCGGAAAATTATATTGTGGAAATTACAAACGGAATGACAAACTTATATACCTTCTCACGAAGGTGAAGGGTATAAAAATAACAATTGTAAGTAAAATTTAAAATTTTATCTTTTGAAATGACCCAAAAAAAATCGTTCGTTTTTTCCACAAAAACTCTCTGTTGAAAATGAGCAATAAATATTTGATTATGGAGCAATCATAATCAAACTGTGCACAAATTAGTTGTCGCGTCATATCTAATAGCCTCTATTAAAAAAATTTAAAATGAAAGTCTAAATGAAGGTCTGCTGAAGCAAGTTTTTAAAAGGGTCACTTGTGTAGTTTTATATATAAAAAACTACTTCACGCGAACTTCATAACATTTTTGTCCTTCCTCTGGTTCCATGTAAAGGTTTAAAATAAAGATAGCAACATAAATTTAATTATAGAGGGACAACATATAAGAATAATTGCCAAGCATGTTTGAATTTTAAATAAATGTTTGATAATCTGATTTTGCAATTAAAATTTTTAGAAGGAGAAGCAAAGCTATTCTTGAACATCTTCTGAAAGAAACCAGAGTGGAATGCATATCGGAACTTGCAGAATGTGTAAGCCTTTCTTTTAGAAGGTCCATAAATTATAGCCCTAGCAATTTTTCGCGCTTGTTATTATAGTGTGTTTTAATTTTTAACTCATATTAGAGGTAATGAATATTTTTTTGCCAGTAATTTGTTTATTGTTAAAGCAGGTTATTACTTGAAAATTGCTGAAGATTTTTTAAAAACTACATCTTCAATTTTCTAAAGATTTCCCTAAATAATATCGTCCAAATGTTGGAATGTCGGATTCCGAATGATCCAGATGTCTTAAATCAGCAAAATCTTTCCAGAAATAGCTAGATATAACCAAATACCACGACTATCTCGATTTTTCGAAATAATCTTATAAGCCATTGAACTTGACATCTATCTAAATATTGGATAAGATGAAAAAGTTATAAACAATTGAAATTGAGCGATTTTAGACCACTCTTATTTATATGTTGGGTGTATGTCATAAAAATGCGGGATTTTTTCAAATGTTTAGTTTTTATTTTAAAACATTTGTACAATATTATTGGCAATAGTATGAACTTTTTCCAGCTTTCTGGAGACATATGGATTCCGAGCCAAAAGAACTGCTCATCTTTTGAGGCCAAAACGAATCAAGCCAATTTCGGATACTCTGTTCTGAACTGAAACGTAACCCAAAGAAAGCGTTCTGCATCTATCGAAACAAATATTAGTCGCACGGGACAAGGCCTTGACTATAAGGGTGTTGAGGCAAAACCTCCCAACAAAATCGTATTTCAGGGTCTCTCAACATCAATTCGTATTTGTACAAGCTACGAGCTCTACAAAGCTTTGCAAACTAAAGGTGGTCAACTTCGTACCAATAGTTTAGAAAATACAGATTTATTACAACATTTCATCAGATCGATCCCACTGTGCCGGATTTGAACGAAAATATTTATAAAAAGCAGAAATATTTGTTGTTCTAATTTTAACGTTATTTATTTTATATGTTTATATGTATGTTATGTATTTTATCGTTGATTTGTCTTTCATAATTTTAAAATTTTATATATAAAACAAATTTTGAAATTTTGTTTTTGCGTTCCACATAAATATCACTTTGGTGATGTGATTTACAAAATTATATTAAATAGTAAATTAACTTTACATATGTATATATGCCTAAGCAAGTACTAAGTATTAAAAACAAAATGAAATATTTAAAAAACTCTTTAAATAAGATTGACAATTTAGGGTAATGATTAAATATGTTGATGAAATCCCAAATAAAAATGATATTTAAACAAAACAAAAGCATATTTTCCTTCGCTAAAACATGTCATAATTTACTAGAGCAATAAGCTATAATGTTGGTTATAAACATTTTTTACAACATTGTCTGCAAAGCTTAGTCATGACTATGTATATCAAATTACATTTTAAATACATATATTAAATCTTAACAAATAAAATACCTCATCAAATGCGTTAATGAACGAACGTATGTTTAATAATTACCTTAATTTAATCCTTAACACATACTCTTGTAATCATACTTATAAATTTGCACATATATACATTACACACACATATGTTTATGTATTTGTGTATCCTGAGTCTAAGAACATACATACATTCACCATATTTTCAACAACCAAGGATTCTTGGCTGCATATGATTTCTCTACATACGCACTCAACGCTCACCTCTTTCGGCAACTAATTAAGTTAAACCAATAAATTTCTTTATGTAAGTGAGTGTTGTGCGAATGTGTTTGTGATTCTGTTTTCGTATGTGTGTGTTAAATGTTCATGCCAACGAGCAAAAACAAAACAAAAAAAAAACAGATTTTCATAAATATTTAATTACAGTCAAATAACAAACATTTAAACAATAGACACACATACTCACACTCAAGCCAACACATGTCATTTAATATGACTTTATGTCTGTGTGCAAATGAGTATGTGCGTCTCCAAAGTCTCACACACTAACCATTAGAAAAGCTTAGAATTCCAACACACCTACGCTGAACAATTGAACGATTTACAAAGCAAAGTGAAAACCAACATTACGTACCTATTCGCATACATTAGGGTTGGCCTTTTTTATACTTTTGCGATTTTCAATGCTTACAAGGTTAAAAATGGATGATTTGTCATCTAAAAACAAAATGCTGAAAATTTCTTAAAATATTTAAGACAAACAATTATTTTTTAAAATAAAATATTAAATTTGAATAAGAGTAGTTATATGAATATCTGCTATAGCAACCCGGCTCGGTTTCTATTTAAAATTGAAAAAAACACAAATGGTTCAAGGAAAAAAAAGGACAACCGCGATTATTAACCTATTTTTGATCTATATCTGGATTACTAAGTCATTAATATAGACAATATTGATATTTAATGATATATATTTCAAAGACCTTTGAGAACTGCGTATATAAGGTCACAGTACTCGGACTTATAATGGGTCAAAATTGGGCAAAATATTTATTAACCCGAAGTGTTTTTCCACGAAAAAAATATTTTGTTGTAAATTTTTTTTCACTAATAAATTGAAAAAAAAATTTTAAATATTATTAGATGAACAAAATTTTTATTAGTGGACAAATTTTCTAATTTCCTTTTTTTAATTTTCTAAAAAAAAAAATTATTTGTGGAAAATATTTTATGACAAAAAAATTAGTTTGGGTGAAAAAAATTCCGGTTAAAAAATATTTTTTCCGATTTTGACCCATTGCACGATGGTCAATTCCGGCCAAAAATACATAACTTTCTTATTTCTTTATAAAAATGTTTGAAATTTTGTATTTGTATTAAGATTAACATAACCAATCGATCGATAAATATTTCGATGTTCAAATATGATTTGGCCAAAAGAGCATGGACGTTCTAAAAGTATCAAAAAAATACATGTAAGAGGCTGAAATTTAGTCCAGAAATAAAGAATAAAATATGCAATCGAAAAAAAAAATTGGTCATTCAAATTTCGGAATACATATACAGGGCCAAACAATCATGGACGTTTTGAAATTATCGGAAAAGTTAGATTATTCATTTAAAATTTTAAATTTGGTGTACATTTAAGAAAAACACACTAGATCCATCGCAAAAATATTAGAAATTGCATACAGGAGTTGGCCAAATAAACATTGACGTTATAAAAGTATCGAAAAAAGTATGTAATTTTTTAACATGGCTTAAATTAGGTTTATAATTAAAAATAACATAAATAATCCATTGAAAAAATTTCGACATACAAATACTTGGTTTGGCCAATTCAGCATAGACGTAAATAACTCTCAAACTCAAACAAAAAAAATTGTAAAATATGAAGGCACTGAAATCGTTCTGGTTATTGGAATGGCAGATAATTGCAGCTGAAATTTATAGTACTTACTCTCGATACTTTATAGTATTAGATGTAATTTACACTTAACCTCTAATAGCCCCATTTAATTTGTTCTGGCCTTTCGTTTCTATAGATTTAAAACTAGTTCCTAATCACTTCACTTTTATATAAAAGGAACACGCAAAAACTCCTTAATAACTACATGGAATGGTTAACTGCTAACTATTTTATAAAAACATGTGCTAATTTGCAAAAAAAAAAAAACTTTAAAACAAAAGCACAGGATACTTCGATTCAAAAGTAAAAAACTCACATTTTTGTGACTTTACAGCACTATAAATGGCCACATAGTTACTTTATAGCCAAAATAATAATGATACTTTATATTCTGAAGTGTTAAGAAAAATTTACCATCAACATTTTATAAAAATTAAGAAAAAAAAAAACATTTTTGGCCGGAATTTACCACCGTACATTGTATGTCCGACTTACTATGGCTTTGTATAAGCTGTTGCAAACATGTTTAAAATATATATCGTTATATATCCATATTGTCTATGTTTAATGACTTAGTAATCCAGATATAGATCAAAAATATATTAAAAAAATGAAGGTTGTCCTGGTTTTTTCCTTATATCTCAGCCATGTATTGCTGATTTTCTCGATTTTAAATAACAACCAAGCCCGGTCTATAGCGGTTATTTAGATTTCAACATACAGAGGGACATGCGGACATGGCACCATCGACGCCGCTATATATAACTATCCAAAATATTTATTTTCATTTTTTCATTTCATATTTCTGTGTTCGTTTGGAAAAACTAGGTAACTTCACTTTTTGCGAAAATTGAGATAACACCAAAAATGGAAAGTACGTTTCATTTACAATCACTCTGTCAAATCGAAATTTTGATATAGTTTCTCATTTAAAAGTTATTTTCATGTAAGAACTTGCTAACTCCATGCATTTTTTGAAAAAACAAGGTAACTGAATAGTTTCTTAACAACCGGAAAAATTAGACGTTTAAAACGACGTTGTTTCGATAACTAAGAGAGAAAGAGCGAAATAGATAAAATTCGGGTCACAAGCTCTTTGGGCTTAAATTTTCAACGTAAAAAAAAAAAAAAAACGTCCTATTTTTGATATACAGTGACGGACAATACAATAGAATCACTACATATGTATTCGATTAAAGCGGTAAAACTACAAATTTTGATTTCAAAATTTAAAATTTGTTCATTATATATTAATGCTCATAACGTAAACAATAAATAGAAAAAAATAAAATAAAAAAAAAACACATTCTTATGTTAAAAACGATGTCAAATCTAAAAGACTTAAATGATTAAATGATCAGTCTTAAAATGATTAAAAATAAAAAATCATCATAAAAATTCGTTGTTTTCTTAATATTTTGTTGCATATCAATTATTTCTAATAACAGCATCAAATCTTTTGGGGATTGAATTTAACAAACTTTCGCATGTAGATCGGGAAATTGCATACCATATTTCCTGAATTTTCTGCTAAAGTTCTTCCTTGTTTTACAATTTTTCACGTCCGAGTTTGACTTTTACTATTTTCCATAGGATTTAAGTCTGGTTATTGAGACGGCCATTCCATAACATGAATTTTGTTATATAAAAACCATTTTTTGGCAAGACCTGACGTGTGCTTTGGGTCATTATCTTGCTGGAAGATCCATTTTAAGGGCATATTCCATTCTGCATGTGGCTTTATAACATTCTCCAAAATATTTACATATAACTGCTTATCCATATTTTCTTTAATCCAATAAATTGGACCAACGAAATACCAAGAAAAGCATCCCCATATAATAATATTTCCCTAACCATGTTTAAACGTTTTTGGTTTTTGCCATTTTTTGGAAGTCTAACCCATGTCATCACTACCAATTAAATTAATGGTCGTTTCGTCCGTCCACTACACATTTTGCCACTTTTTTATATTTTCTGACCCACACCAATCCTTATGATTGCTCCTGGTTTTAAATGAAATATTGGTAGTGATTCTATTGTAATGTCCGTCACTGTATATATAAGAATAAAATGGAAAATATTTTTGGAAAAAACTGGGTAACTCCAATTTTGTTCGTAAAAGTGATTAGTAAACTTGATAAGTGATTAGTAAACTTGCTTAATACTGTAAAATATAAAAATAAATAATAAAAAAAAAATTTTGGAAAAACTAGGTAACTCCATTTTTCAAAAAAATAAGGTAACTGACATCGATTTTCGATTTTAATATCCAAAAATGAGTTTAATGGAACCAGAAATCTTCAACATTATTTAAAATTAAGTTTTGTTTAATGCGCATGCATAATAACATTAATTCATATTAAATAATTTGTGAAATACATTTAACACTTTAAATGAGTTTTTCTCGTGTTTTCAAAAAATGGAGTTACCTAGTTTTTCCAAACGACCACAGATTTAAACATAAATGGGTAAATGAAATACAAAAACAATTTTTAATTGGATTTGTCTTTTTTTAAATCCAATGAAATACAAATGTCCAAACTCTAAACATTATACGATTTTGCTCAAATGTTTAGGAATTAGTTTTTAAATGGCGGAGAACAATTTTAGACCTTATGAACATCGAAAATCCAAAATGTGAAAAATAAGGGCCAACCTAGTTCACAAAATATATAAATAGAAGTATTATATACCATACATATGTTTGCATATACAATTAATAACAACAAGAGTTACAACAAAAGCAACGGCAACAACAACGACTATGTAAAAATTTATGCTTAATACACTTAAGGGTCATAAAAAGTAAAAGTGTATTTTATTACACTCATACATTCAAATATACTTTCATATACATGTAATTTTACATACATGTTTTTTTTAGCTTATACTACGTACATATGTACATGAATTTGTATATTGTGGAAACAATGAGATTATTATGCAAATACACTCACTATACAGGCTTAACATCTTTTATTTATATTACTATACCACAGCGAGAATTATTAGCGTTAAAAACAACACTATACTACAAACAACATACTAAATAAAATTATAAATAAAAATTCAAAATTTTCGTACAACAAAAAAGTTTAGAACTATTTTCATACCCACCATCAATAAAAATGGGGGGTATATTTATGTTGTCATTTCATTTGTAACAAAACGAAATATTTGTCGCAGACCCATATAAGGATATATATTCTGTGTTCTCATGAGATTCTAAGATGATCTAGATATGACCATCCGTCTGTCTGTCAGCTTTTTGCTAAAATTTTCCACAAATACTCTTTGTTGTTAAGGTTTGCTTGGTATTGAAATTTATTATTATCCCTAGAGAAATAATTCAAGCTGGAACAATCATCAGATCACTCACTCACTATAGTTATTTTATCGAACACCCGAGATTTCTCCGACTGGTAATTTAGCGATGACAGGCACAAGAATTAATTGGCTTAAATAAAAAAATACCTCAGTACACATTGCTCGGAAAACATACCACTTGAACACCAGAAAACATCGATCACTCTCTTATCAATTTCGATAAAATCTCAAACTGGCTGCTCATCATGCTACAAAATCAGATGTAATATTCTGTATATATCGATCGGCTCTTAAATGAAAAAAAGAAGAGTTCAAAGAGGCTGGCAATTGCACAGATCCCCCCAACTCAAATCGTAGGTTAAATATTTTATAAAAATACTTCAAGTTTGTTGTCATTTTAACCCCAAGTGCTATTAGGGGTTAATTTTAAATTTAGTTTTCTTAAGTTTCATCAAAATCGGCCCAAAAATATATAACACTTCGCTATCATACCATGAGAAATTCCAAATATTGAAAAATTTGACCTTCACGATTTAAGGGTTAACGTTCTTCGATTTTAGTAAAAGTTTCAGACTATATTTAAAATTATCCGGACTATAATATTCTGAACAGGTTTTACTTAAAATTAATAACAGTAAGGAAATTTGGCTCATTCGCCGAAATATGGCCAAAAAATAAGTTTTCACAAAAATCGGAAAATTTAAATCTCAGGTAAAAAAACTACAGGTGGTATTGTCATACTTTTTTCACATTATTATTCCCTATTATATTGTCAATAAATCCCCATGTGATCATCAAAAAATTATGAAATTTGTTTAACAAAATTTTTAAAAAATTGAAAACGGAGTTTTGAAACTTCCGTTAACATTTTTTTGGTCATACCAGCGAATAGTTAATGGTTTCCTACGAAGTAAAAAATTCATATTCAAGAAAATGTGGATATATTTTAAGTAAAAGTGAGCTTTTATTTTAATATTTCTCAAAATATGTTAATTTTGTTCCTATATTTCTTGTTCTTGTGGCCTGGAACACATTAATAGCTTTTTTAATAACTTTATCATTTTTTAACCAATTTTTGTATTTTATATCTCATTAGAACGATAATCACGTACATATTTCGATTATTTTAAATTAAATTGCAAAAGTAATTATTTAGTGGCAAAATTTAGCATTTTCCCCGTTATAAATAACGAAAAAACGCATTTTTCGAACTTTAAGGCCTCGTCGCATAGGGAAGGCGTGGTCGTAGGGGCTTAAAATTTTACAAGAGTTATATTCAAGTCCAATAGAACACAATAGTACCCCTTAACTTTTATACTAAAAAAATCATACTTGTTATGGGACACTCCAACACACAGATTAAAGTGTCCAAAAAACCGGCAAATTTGAAAAACCGGTTTCCGGTTTAACCGAAAAAGTGTGTTTTTGAAAAACCGGTTTTGATTATTGCCTTTTAAAAAAACCGGTTAAACAGTTTCGGTTTTTATCTTCAAAAAAACCGGTTAACCGGTTTATATTAAATTTTTATTTAATATGAAAAAGGTCTCCTTAAATTTATTTTTATTTGTGGACGCTAATAGGAAATGTGTTAAGAATTGTGTACTAAATCTTCGGAAATTTATCACTTTTGAATTCATAGGGCTCTATCTTTATGCAATTATTTTATATCTTTTACGAAATATAGTCAAATGCTATAATTTTCTATAAAATAAATCAATATTTTTTAAAAATAGTATCATAGTCTTTCATATATATGATTGAATGAGCTTTAGAAAATATATTTCATTAAAACCGGTTAACCGTCTTACAAAAACCGGTTTGTCAAAAAACCGAAAACGGTGGAGTTTACAAAGATGAAAAAACCGGTTGACCGGTTTTCGGTTTCGGGTTTAGATACTCTAACACAGATGTATTCTAAGTATTTTTGACAGGTTGTAGTCTGTTGTCGTTAATGTGTTTAATGCATTTGAATCACCAACATTATCTTTTAAAATATCATAGGCCTACTAAGTGCGATTATAATTTGATAGCAGAAGCAATTTCAGCTTGAGTAAGTATTTTATACATACGATTTTTTGCGCTGTTGGAGCTCGATATTAGACTAATATTGTGTTTATGATCTGCCATTTTGTACCAGAGTGAAACATCAATTCTTTTTCAAGGTTATCTTAAATTTTAATTAATAACTTTTTTCTACTAAACAAATTTGTATGATTTTCAATAGCAGACAGCAAACAGAACACTTTACAAAACAAAGTTCTGTTGTCCTGATCGATTCTGTGATCGACTAAATTCAGCTGGGCACCTTATGAATGTTTGATTTTTAACACCTTATGAATATAATTTTCTTTTTCGGTAGATAATAATTTATTACATTTACTACGTGAATTAATCACAAGTTTATTATTGCTATTTAAATTCGAAGAATTGTATCCTAAAAACTAAATACTTCTTAATTAAAAGTTATAAAATAAGTTAAAAGTAGCTGACTAGAGGTCAGGATTAATAAAATCGAGAATATACTTAAATTTTGTTTATAAATTATTTTTTTTTAATAACAACATTTAAACATTAGATTAACCCTCTTTTCTATATTTTCAGTGTGATCCTGGTGTTGGTGTCGATCGTTTCTTTCATGCCATTTACACTCAACCCTCTACCCGAATGGTAATGCTGCTGGGCTCTGCCTGTTCGGAAGTCACCGAAAGTTTAGCGAAAGTGGTGCCCTATTGGAATATAGTACAAGTATCTTTTGGTTCTACCTCACCCGCCCTAAGTGATCGCCAAGAGTTTCCCTACTTCTATAGGACAGTGGCGCCCGACTCATCACACAATCCCGCCAGAATAGCATTTATAAGACGTTTTGCCTGGGATACGGTGACGACATTTTCGCAAAACGAAGAAATACATTCGTTGGCCGTTAATGATTTGGTCACTGAACTGGAGGCAGCAAATATATCGTGTGCGGCCACTATAACATTTGGTGGCACCGATTACAAGGAACAATTACTGCTATTACGTGTAGGTTAATAAATTTGTGGCCGCTGTTTTGTGTTAATTTAACTGAAAAATGTTCTTGTTTTTAAGGAAAGTGATACACGTATTATAATTGGTAGTTTTTCTCCTGCTCTGGCTCCATTGATCTTATGTGAGGCTTATCGTTTGCGCATGTTTGGTGCCGATTATGCTTGGATTTTGCATGAAAGCATGGGTGCACCTTGGTGGCATGATCTGTCTGGTACGGGTTCATATTGCTCACAGTCGGAGTTGCAGGCAGCTGTTGAGAATTTAATCATTGTTTCCAGTCACAATAGTATTGTGGGCAATAATAGAAGCTTCAGTGGTTTGGTAAGTACAATTATATTTGTAAACGGGTTTTTATTGGCAATGTTTAAACAAAACCAACATTGTTGTTTTTTCAATTTAACTCAGTTTAATTAAACCCTAATTATAGTGAAGCAAATAAATCATTTAACTTGTAAAAACAATAACCATCCACCACAAAGAAATGTAATACAAACTGACATATTACCACCACATTGAATGGCTGCAGCCATGCATTTTATTTAACAAATTGTTTTCCGTTTTCATTTCATATCCTGCAGAATAATGACATGTTTTACATGCAATTAAACAAACAATCGGAAAAATTTCAACAAAATTTTAACAATCCCAATGATTATAACAAAGAACAGCAAAAACAACGTAAAACTCGTGCCACAACAAGTGGCAGCAGCTACAGCTACAGAAATCGCAAAAATGTTAAAACAAACCACGAAACCACAAAAAGTGTAAAAACAAGAGCAGCCAACAAGAGCAAAAGGAGCATTAATGACATGGTTACTTCTGCATTAACCAGCTTCACAACAGCAACAGCATCCTCCACATCGGCAATGGAAACCTCTTCGGATACTTCGACTACAGCAGCTGTGGTTTCCCGTTATGCTCCTCAAACGTATGATGCTGTTTGGGCCATAGCTTTATCGCTGCGTGGCGCCGAAGAACGTTGGCGCAAGGATGCCATGCAACAATCAAAATTAGATCGTTTCGATTACACACGTAGTGATATGGCCAGCGAATTTCTACAACAAATGGGAAAATTGGATTTTCTGGGTGTTTCGGTGAGTAGTTGGCAAAATGATGATTGAAAATGTTAAACAAACACAAGTAGTTTGGAATTGAATTGAAACATACAAAGGTTTTGCAAAAATTTATTTATTTTTGTTTTTACATACTAAAAACAAAAGGGAGGAGAATAATTAGTTTTTTTTTGCGTTTTTAATGTAATTACAAAACTACATATTATGCTGAGTTGGTGAAATTAACTAGGAGTTTCTATATCACAAGCGAGTACTGTGAGTGAAAGTTTTGTTTATTAAAAAAAAATTTTTTTAAAAAACAATTTTTAAATTTATTAATGAAATTTATTACAAAAAAAATTTTTTTTTGGTAAAAAAAATTCGGTTTAAAACATATTTTTCACTATTTTGACCCATTGTAGGTCCAAATTACTATAGCCTTATATACATCGTTGCAATGGACTTTGAAATATCTATCATTTGATATCCATAATATCTATATTAATGACTTAATAATCCAGATATAGATAAAAAAAATAGACCAAAAATCGTGGTTGTCCCGGTATTTTCCTTATATCTCAGTAGGCCGCTTTTCTCGATTTTAAATAGCAACCGATTAGAATTCCTGATATATTGATGTATCAATCATGTTGGTAAGTTATTTGGGGGCTACGGAAAGTTGATTTCAACATACAGACGGACATGGCTATATCGACTTCGCTATCTATAACGACCCATATATATACTTTGTAGGGTCGCAAATGAAAAATGTAGAAATTACAAATGGAATGACAAACTTCCATTTTTTCGCCAAAAAACAGCAAAAATCTAGTATTTTTTTTAATTTTAATATTGAAAATCGTTTATTTTTGGATCAATAATTGAGATTGCTCTGAAATCTTTTGTATATTAATGCTAATTTAGATTTCTAACTAACAAACAAATTCGAGTCCTACTAACAAAACTAACAAAAAAAGCGGACCAAGGTTTCTAAAAATTTTTAAATTTCCATTTTCAAATGCCTATAACTCGGAAACTATAAGATACTAGTTGTCCCGGCAAACGTTGTTCTGCCATAGCTCACACAAAGATTGAGGACTCCCACTATAATAGTACCCCATATATGCAATAATAAATGTTTACTTTATATGGGAGGTTCGATGCCCATTGTTCCTATTTAGGTCAATTGTGCATCTAAACCATCCAGGGACCCACTCAAACACACACAACAAATTTCATCGAAATCGGTCCAGCCGTTAAGAAGGAGTTCAGTTACTAACACACGTACAGAAGAATTATATATATAAAGATAAATAGCATCATTTTACTGAAGGTTTTTGCGTAAATAAAAATAATGGCGTCGTTTTATTTGGAAAATTTTCACTCCTTGTGGTGGTTCAACGCACCTAAAACGCGGATTTTGAGTACATTTTTCTGTACTTTCTGTTGTAAGCATTAAAATTTACCAGCAAGAATTATATGGACTAAATTAAGAAAAAAAATTAAATTTTATCAAAATCGTCCACGTTTATTATTCGACAAAAAATGTCAAATTTTCATCCTGTTCCGAAAACTATTTTTTTTTTAATCGAAACAATACACTCCCACCTTTCATATTATTATAAAAATAGCTTGGTGGAAAATGGTAGATTTGGGCATATCTTCTAATAATTTTTTGTTGTTATTTATGGAGAAATGTTATATTTTTCGAATATGTTAAAGGTAAATGGTATTATTAGGAAAATTATACATATATAATCCACTGAATTGCGTGAAAATATAAGTAAATTTTAGCTTACCACACGCAGAGACAAAATATAGTTGGGCATGGTTACTGTAACCATTTCAATATTGTTACAAGTTTTTTAACTATATTATAGTCACAGTAACCATTTACATGATTGTGGTAACCACAATATGGTTAATTTACGATTCACATGATTGTATCAATCATATATATGGTTACAGTAAACAAATATATGTTTGTGACAACCATTCATATGATGAAGGACTTATCATATTATGGTGCTCTCGGCTTAAGGCTTATCATAATCAGAGAACAACATATTATGATAAAATTATTCATCATAAATATGGTTGCCACAAACATATATTTGTTTACTGTAACCATATATATGGTTATTACAATCATGTGAATCGTAAATTAACCATATTATGGTTACCACAATCATGTAAATGGTTACTGTGACTATAATATTGTAAAAAATCTTGTAACACTATTTAAATGTTTACAGTAACCATACCCTATTATATTTTTTCTCTTCGTGCACCCTTGCATGGACTTTACTTAATTTTTTTAAAAATAAAATAAAATGTTTCTTAAAACTATAAATGTACATTTCATCTTTAAACATTTCTGTACAAAACTGCATCATTTGATTTTCGAAATTGAGTGTTTGAAAAATTGACTTTTTGACATCAAAATCCCTCTGTGGTCATCTAAACGTATGAGTAACATTAATTGTTGAAATAAATCGTATTTTTAACACTAAAACTCAAAATCACTAAACAAATGTAAACTAAAAGTTTTGTATGTTTCAAATAAATTTATTACAAATAATGCTTAATAATCCTTAATATAAAACTAATAATTTACCTTATTGTATTCCTATGTTTTGTTTCTTTTGTTATTCATCCGTCATACATCATCATCATGCAGGGTCCTGTTTCATTTAGTGGTCCTGATCGCATTGGCACCACTGCCTTCTATCAAATACAAAATGGTCAACTCGAGCCAATTGCCTTATATTATCCAGCCGCCAATGCATTAGACTTTCAGTGTCCACACTGCAAACATGTTAAATGGCATGGTGGTCAGGTGCCAATAGCAAAAAGGGTTTTCAAAGTACGTGTAGCCACAATCGCACCTTTGGCATTTTACACAATTGCCACACTGGCGTCCGTGGGTATAGCGATGGCATTGGCATTTCTGGCATTTAACCTGCATTTTAGAAAATTAAAGTAAGTAAGAAATGTAGGACAAAAATGAAATTACAATTATGTTTGTGAAAGGTGAAAGCAACAAACAAAAGATCTGGACTAGAATAAAAAAAAAGAAAACAACAGATTTATTTTATAAAATGAAATAAAAAAGGTAGGTTTGTTTTTAAAAGAAAACTATAGTTAAGTTTAAGTGCCACGAACGAATCTAATGTCTAGAGTTCCGTAGATTTTTCAGCCTAAATAAATGTTTGTAAAAACTTAATGTTGTTTTCTTTTTTTTAAGGTTTTATTTAATTGCCTTTCTTGCCTTTTTAGTATATAAGGCAGTTTACTTAAATTTTGTTTTACATTTTGTCTCTCTTTCTTTTATAAATTAGAGCCATTAAATTGTCAAGTCCAAAATTAAGTAACATCACTGCTGTGGGTTGTATTTTTGTCTATACTGCCGTCATTCTGTTGGGTTTGGATTATTCTACTCTGCCTTCACATGAGGATTCTTTTGCCACTATTTGCACGGTAAGTTTTTATTATTTCCTTTATTTACATCTATCAATTGTTTAGATTTCTCTGGCGGAATTAAAAATTAACTAAAATTACTAATTAACTGGCAACACGGAAACTTTTAAGGCAATTTTTAGATGTTTTGTTATTTTACTGAATTAAAGAAATTAGGTGTGTGAAGGGTTTATTTGCAACGAATTTTAGTAATTATATAAATGTGGTATGTTTAATGAGTTCAAAATCTTAATTTACCAAATGAACTCAATACATTTCATCTAATTATATGTTCTTCATTTAACTGAAAACATTTATAAAGCCGCAGACATGTACAGTAGGATGGCTCTTATAATATTTTTCTGTCAAAAACTAAATACTCAATATTTGAGCAAAATCGCTTAGAGGTTGCATATTTTATTTGATGTTTCGAGTTTGACTCAAAACAATATTTTAAAAAAAATTAAAGTTTTTGTATTTCAGTTACCCATAGAAGTTTAAATATAAAACTTTTCTGTTATCGGTAACACAATATATATCGAGGGCCTATATTCAACAAAAAAATATTCAATGAGAATGATAAGATAGAGGATTTTTCATTTTAATAAAATTAAATTATTTTGATTTCATTTATGCAATCAGTCAGTTTTTAATGTGATTTATTTAAGACTAGTTGACCGCCCCGGCTTCTGCCGGTAGCATTTACTAATGTTAGTTCTTCAAGTTTCTCCAACCCACATACACCTGCCTGTTCTTATTTATTTGCAAATAAAATATCTAAATTTGTACTGCATACTTTAGGGAGCTTTTATATTATAGTTGACTGGACTAAAAAAAATTTCCGAGTTTTATCCGGAATTTTTGATTTTTTTTCTTTACAAACCATTTTCGAATCGAATAAAAAAAATCTGCCAAATCGCTCCAGCCATTCTCACGTGATGCCATTACATACATGGACCATTTCATTTTTACATATATAGATGACGGCTAATAATACAACAAAAAACTAACAGTTAACAGTATTAAACAAAAAGTTATAGAACAAATTTTTGTTTTAGCTTTTTGGTGTTTGATTGGTGTAAAATTCAAAAATCGAAGATAGAGGGTTTTTAATATAGTCCCTCGATATACTATATCTCAATTCCCAATAAATCCCATTTAAATTTTTTCTTTTAACGAAGTTCACAAATCTGCTAAAATTATTTTTAAAAATTCATTTCGTAGACTATTTTCAATTGGGTATATGACTTAAAAATGCAAGATTTTAGCTTTTATTTTAAAACACTTGTACAATATAAATTTATCAAAGTACCGGTCATTGATATTTTTCAATCTTTCTGGCAACATATGGATTCCGAGCCAAAAGAACTGCTCATCTTTTGAAGCCAAGAACGAATCAAGCTAATATCGGATATTCTCTTGCAAAGTGAAGCGTATCCCAGAGAGAGCATTCTTAATCGATCGAAACAAATAGTAGTCGGTCGTGGTATAGTCTGGACTATAAAGCGAGTGAAGCTAAACTTCCCAATTACTTCATTCTTAATCCTTTGCCTGTCCCCATACAAAACAAAAATTGCCGTACGTCCAAAGTTTTTTTTTGTTAATTGTGAATCATATGTGATGCACGGACGTGTGAAAGAAACTTGCTGTGCATCATATGTGATGGAATATTATGGTTTCATGTCTGGTTTCGTAGTATGCGCATTTTTCGGTCAATGCTTGCTTTAAACGAATCAGTAGCGTTCGGTTAAGGTTCCCTCTGGCGGTCTGGTCAGATTTCAGTAGCTCTTAATAAATATCACCCTTTTGGTCCCATCAAATATAGATCAATGCCTAATCGCCACTAATATTTGGCTTTGGTGTCGATTCGGCGATTTGGGTTATCGTATTGGATACATTTTTCATCGCTAGTAATGATTCGGTGCAAAACTGATTTTCTTTTAAAGCGGTCAAGCATATTTTTGGACATACAAACTCGTTTTTCAATGTCTCTCAAAATGAAGTCTCTCGTCTTCAATTCGTATGGTTCCCAATTTCCCTGCTTTTGGATGAATTCAGCTGCAATGCTTGCCAATGCTTTTGCAAGCTCTCGTTGAGTTTTACGACAGTCTTCATAGAGTAATCCCTCCAATTCTTGGTCTTCAAACTGTCCTGGGCGATATTTGTTTTCCATCAAAATCACCACTTCTGAACCACATAAACCGTCTCTCTCACAATGAAACCGATAAAACACATTCACCATTTCACATTCACATTAATTTTTTCAAAGAACTAAAGCAAAACTTCCCCCATTAGTTACTTTATACATCCTAGGTAATCAAGCGTGAAGTCAATTGTGAATCAAGTACCTTTAAGTAATAGTCACTTTAAACGTTTATTTTGTACTGCACTTCTCTGTGAGTATTTCGTAAAAAGAGGTTTTATACAAATTGTGTTGATATAATTCTCATACAGTTTATTTTCTTGTAGCGTAAGTATACTGACATACAATGTAACTTAGCGTGAAGTCAATTGTCACTTTAGTATTTCTAAGTAACATAGAGTGTAATCACTTTAAACATTTATTTTGTACAGCACTTTAGAAAGTAATTACTTTTTACCCAGCAGAAGTAATGTATTGGAGAGTTGTTGGAGGAAGTTTTGTTTAAAATCAATCGGTTATTGGAATGTATATGGAATAACTTTTTAACTGAATATGTGAGGTCAATTAGCACCCATACATATTTAAATAACTAGTTATGTAGCTGATCATGTAACCATTTATGTGGCTAGTAGGGTAACTGAATCTATATAATCGGTATCTGAATCCAATGCGTTGACTACCTCGGACCAGCTATAAGACAGTCTATTACTACGTTTATACACACTACTTATTCACAAATAAAAATTTTGCAATTAGAAAAAATTGCCGCATAAACAGTGAATTAATTTTTTATTTGCGAATAGCTAACTCACGAAAACAATTCCTGATTAACGACACTATTTGCAAATAAGATTTTAAATATTGCCATATGTTTTAACGTATTAAGACATTTTATAAATATTTCGTTGCGTTTTTGAATTCATTGGATTGCAAAATAAACACGAAATGTTGATTCTTTTTTTTTATATTTAGAAAAATAAAAAATTTATCATATTTTTACCAATAACATTGCTACCAAATTATTAAAGTTTACCATCCTGCATCTAATAAAATCAAGAATTTCCGTAACCAAGTGACTTATAAACAGTGAGTTAATTAATTACAAATAATTTTTATTTGCGAATAGGCCACGTATAAACGTAGTATATAATAGAGGCAAAAGTTAAAATTACTAGTCACGTAGCTATTGAGGAAACTAGTTGTCACCCTAAATGACAGTCGCCTAGAATTGCTGGTACCTATAAGAATTTATATCGAGTTTAACACAAATTAACCCATTAATGCATATCTAATTAATGTATGAAATTTCTTTTAAAACCGTATTTTTGACTTTAGTTTAACATGACGTAAAAAATGTAGTATTTGTTTAAAAGCTATGGTTGAATAGAATAAGGAAACGGTTCTTAAAGGTTCCAGATATGAAAGAGTTCAAAACGTACTAGAAATTTTAAATTACAAACACGAATTATAGCAACATAAATAAGCAATCCGAAATTAAATATTAGAAAATAGGCAACAAAAGGATTTTTAAAGAAGTAATTTCAACAAATTTGTGCCCAAAAACAAAATTTTCAAGAAATCCTCCTAATTCAAATCGGTCCCAATGCTAATCCATAACAGACACAACCACAAAAATTTACATTTTTAATCCTCATTTAATTTTAATTAAATTCTTGAAAACAATATTCAACTAATTGCAAATTCGTTTAAAAAAATTTTGAAAATGAAAATTTGAGAAATGTGTGAAATTTTATGATTTTTTTGGTATCAAATTGTGAAACACCTATGGGTAATTTAATTTTCATTTAAATATTTCACTTTTAAATTAAAAAAAAAAAACTCCAAATAAAATGTAAAACCTCTTACGTTGTCGGATTTTGCTCAAATTTTCAATATTTGGTTTGTAGATGACGGAGTACGATTTAAGACCTTGGGACCTTGAAGCAGTGCAAACTGAGAGCCACCCTAAGGCACACATACACTTTCACCCATAGATCATGTTTATTTTGTACATATTTTCTCGGTCATTATAAATACAAAACCACTAAACAAACAATAAATTAATTACACTTAAGTGGTTGGCAAACAACAAAGAAAATTCCCAAAAACATGGAATTAATTTCAAACATAAAAATATATACTGTAACAACAATGCAAACGGAAATATATGAGAAAAAGGGAAATAGAAATCACATCATCAATTTACTGTTAAAGAATCAAATCACCTTCTCACACAAACAAACAAACAAACGAAAACAGACATGGAAGATGAATAGATGAGGGCCAAGGAAGGACCAAACAAACGACCGACCACATGCAAACATTTATTCCAAACACGCACATACATTAACAACAGACATATTTTTTTTTGTACTTTTTTCCACCAATACTACAACATAATAACACTAGGATTACATAAATATAAGAGTAAAATATAGACATTTTAAGCATTCAGGACTACAACAGTAACAACAACAAAAACACCAACCCAAACAAAATAAATAAAACGAAATGAAAAATTTATGTCACACCAGGGAAACATTGAAAATGAATCAAAATATAAGAAAATCAACAACCGAATATTTTTTCGTTGAACAGTTTTTTAAGAGGTTTGCTTTATTACCAGGGCTTTAAGGTGCGTGTAACGTGTGTATTTGTGGGGGGTTTGATGGTGGTTGTTAGACTTTAAAAAGGAAATGTAGTTTTACACTTCAACAAGTGTATAAAAAGGAAAACATTTTTTTTACAATTTCTTTTGCTTGTTTTCTTTAAAGCAGCATATCAAACAAAATCAAGATGTTAAGGAAAAGGAATAAAAATTGTAGTTCAATTTGTTTTATTTTTTTGTTATTTGCTGTTATTTACATAAATTAAGCATGAATTTTATTTGCTGAAAAACGTCCTTCCAAAAATATACACCAGAAGTTTCCTTTCAACACATCAATTACGTATGTTTATTTTAGTGTTCGTCTGTCTGTCTTTTTTTACAAAATTTAAATTATGTAACGTTTAGTTAAAGGAGACCAAATTTAAATGTTGTTAACAATGTTAAATATTTACATATTCTGAAGTTTACCAAGTTATAGTAGACATTTATAGTTACATTTTGTTTAAAAAAAGTCAATGTGATCACAAATTAATCTTATTTAAAAACACTAGTAAGAAAACATTGTCGACCAATCCCGACCATATGATACCCTATACCGAGTATATGAGCAAAACACTTTTTATAAATTTTTTTTTTTTTTGAGGTTCTCATGACTCACTCACTACCATGTTTATACCATCCATCAAAAAAGAGGTGGTAATAAAAATGTAACACACCAAAGTAGTTGTCGAAGACCAACATTAGTATATGGGGTATTTCATGTCAAGTAAACCAACTTTTGAATTCGATGTCTTCCGATCGGGATGAAATTTTCACCTAGATTATATAGTAATTCAGACACAATTTTTCAACAAGATAGGTCGAGAATTCTCTGAGTTAGAGGGGGTCAAAATTGGACAATTTGGCCAAACAGGTGTTTTTTCTCATCCATGTAACTTATTACCTATTGTTCTTAGCAAAATGTGTCCCAACTAGTTTAGATAGCTATTTTTCCAATCTTCGCGAAAAAAAACTAAAAAAATTTTGAAATTTTTTTTTTCGAAATCAAAAACTTTTTTGAATTTTTTTCAAAACGGTGCCTTTTTTCTCAAAAGAATACTTAGATATTTTCCTTGAACATTTATTTGGACTCTTAGTGGAATGCGAGTGGTATATAGTATATCAAAATAAATGTTTTAACACAAAAATTCTACGTCTTTAGCTACAAAACATTTATTTTGATATATATCCCACTCGCATCCCTCTAAGCGGCCAAAAGCTCTTAAAGAAATTGACCTAAGCTTTCTTTTGAGCAAAAAAAATTTAAAAACAGGGCCCATTTTGGAAAAAAAGTTAGATTTTGCAACAAAAAAAGTCAAAAATTGTCTTAAGTTAAAAAATATTTATTTTGATAGATATCCCATTCGCATCCCACTAAGCGACCAAAAAGGTCTTAAAGAAAAAGACCTAAAATTTTTGAAAAAAAAGTCAACAAAGTTTTTGATTTTCCAAAAAATGTAAAAAATTTTATGTTTTGAGTTACAAAACATTTACGGCCATTTTCACAATGTACTATTATTTCATTTTAACCGGAAAATGAACTAACTGTCGGTTTGTTTAACGGGGACCATTTAACCAATGGTTACCGATTTACGTTTCACCATCATTTGATTACTTAACCAAAGCATAATAAAAAAACGTATAAAACTCAAAAATATTAAGGTACCTAACTGTAAAATTTACAGAACAAACTGAACAACAATTACTGAAAACCAACAAGGAAAAGTGCAAATTTGTTGTTTGGTTTGAAAGTGCAATATCCGGGTGGTATATGGATCACCCCGTGCAAAATTTACTTTTCTTCGCTTTACACTTTTAAAAATTATAAATATTACAAAAATATAAATGTTTTTCCATGTTCTTTTATTATATTTCTTACAATTAAGATGCTAACCGGAGAAATTTATTCGGTTATATTTAACAGCAACTTTGTTGTTAAATAGTGTCAGTTAAGAATTAATCGTACATTGTGAAATTCATATTAGCCTAACTTGCGGTTAAAGTTCACGTTAACTTTTAATCGTACATTGTGAAAATGGCCGTTATTATGATAGATATCCAACTCGCATCTCAATAAACGATCAAGAAAATATCTAAGATTTCTTTTGAGAAAAAAAGGGCACATCTTGTAAAAATTTCAAAAAAGTTTTTGATTTCGGAAAAAAACACTTTTTTCGACAGACTGAAGAAATAGCTATATAAACTATTTGGGACACATTTTGCTAAGAACAATAGGTAATATGTTACATAGATGAGAAAAAAGACATGCTTGACCAAAATGTCCAATAGAACTAATCTTGGTGCTAATTTCATCCCGAACGGAAGACATCGATTTCAAATGTTTGTTCATTTGATATGAAATCCCCCATATATATTCTGGGTTCTCATAAAATTCTAAGATAATTTAGCCAAAATTATCCGAAATTTTCCAAAAATACTCCCTGTTGCACTGTGGTTCCAAATCAAACTCTAAGTGGACAAAATTATTTGGCTTTCATTTTATAAAGAATTGGTATCTCCGATTCCAAAAAAAAAATTAAAAGATCAATATAAACTTTTTTTAAAGTTACAGTAGGGTCTAGATATACATATAAAAAACATTAATATAAAAATTAAAAAAAAATACGTTTTCATGTATTTCTGAAACTAAGTTTTTAAAAGGATCTGTATTTACTATATACAGTAGGGTCTAAATATATAAAAATCAATAATAAATAAAGAAATATTTCTAAAAATTCCATTCCGTAAAAATTTAAAAAAAGTATTTCGGCGGGTGCTGGCGGCTACAATTTTTTTACAAAGACATTCCCCAGAAGTTTCTTTAAATGATGTATGTAGTCATTGGACGGGCTTCGACGGTCTTTTTTTTTGGCAAGCTATATAATATTCTTAGAAAAAAAAATATCAGTATAATTGAGACCTAAGTTTAAAGGACTATAAGAGGAAAATGGAGAGGTCCATAAATATAAAATATACACTAAATAAAAGCCTATATCAATGTTTATCTATGTTTTGAAGTATGAATTTCTATATGGTAAAACAATTGAGACATATCTAATTTAGTAAAGCAGTAAAATATAAAGAAAATTAACGAAAATATGATTCAAAATTTGTTGAACTTCTGGCGCTTCTGTCGAGAAAACGAAATGTCCAATTGAAAAACCCATTTGTATTGGAGGAGAGCAGATTGTCAGCTTCCGAAAAAACTTAGTTTTTCCAAATTCTGAAGATACCGATTTTCATAATTTTGTCCACCTAGATTTTGATTTGGAACCACAGTGTGTTGGTAAGGTTAGCGAGGTATTTAAAATAGGCAATATCGGTCAAAGATTTCATCCAGCCCTCTACACATGTCCCCCTGAAATACTGTTGGATAGTTCGATCTAATATAACTGATAGAAGACGGGGACATGAATCAGACACCTTGCATTTTTTATTTTATGTTTTAACAAATTATAAAAAGAGTATGATGAATATACATAATACAGTGATTAAATGGATTGCGAAATTTTATTTCAATTTAAATTGTGAAATTAAAGATTTTTATATTTTTCAAAATTTTAGATTTTTTGGAAAATATGAATATGAAATTTTATATTCAATGATTTATTAATTTATGTATATTTTATCCGAGATTTGCTTTAAATTAATTTTTGCCATATAACGCAAATAATAAACATTATAAACATATAAATTACTTTCACAGTTTATTTATATACACAGTTCCATCTTCTAGTAGTTTCATGAATTACCTATCTAACGGACAAAACTAGAATGTTCTATTTCCAGAACTTACAAACAATGTTAATAACAGTGAGTTATCAACATTGTTGATAAGTAAACGTTGCGAGAAATTAGTCGTTACAGACCGTTAAATTCAAATTGATAGTACAATCTTGTAAAAATACTCAGTGGAGGACATTTTATAGTCGGGCGTGACCAACTTTCTTAAATTCTTCTTTTTGTATAAAAAATTTATTAAGAATAAAACTGTTTAATATTTCAAAATTGTAATAATCACGTTTTTTCGCAATGTCCTCAAATATGATTCATTGCTTTCAACTAATGCAATCCGAATTAATATTTAAACATCATTTCACCCTAACTTCGTTAAAATTTTCAAAAAAAAACAGCCCCAAAATTTATGATTTATTATGACTTCACCAAACCAAAATGTAAATATTGACCTTTGCAATACCTATTTATGTAAGTATTTTTCGATTTCTATATTATAACTTTCACCTTGGAATAAAAACTTGAATTCAATACAGTCGTCTTAAATTTACTTGTTTCGCCTTAAAAGTTTTTCAAATTAAAGTTAAGCCATAAAAGAAAATCAAATATATAATATAGGTATTTTTCTTATTTTGCCATCATCTTATAAAAAAAGAAAAAATACCAAGTATTTTTCGTCGCCTTGTTGTTACAATTAGTTTATGTTTTCATTTCATGTTGCTTATTATTTTTCTTTTTTCGTTTTTCTTTGCCAGGCACGAGTTTATTTGCTGTCAGCTGGGTTCTCATTGGCCTTTGGTTCGATGTTTGCCAAAACATATCGTGTTCATCGTATTTTCACACGCACCGGCAGTGTTTTCAAGGATAAAATGCTACAGGATATTCAACTTATTTTATTGGTGTGCGGCCTGTTGCTGGTCGATGGTCTGGTTGTCACCTTATGGGTTGTCACTGATCCCATGGAACGGCATTTGCATAATTTAACATTGGAAATCAGCAATATAGATCGAAGTGTCGTCTATCAGCCGCAGGTAAAGTACAAATAACCATACACATACAATCAAAATGCTAACTCTCGTGACATTCATACAGAAAGCCATTTATATTAATACATTATCCCTGCTGCTACACAACCCCCCCCCCATTCCAACATACCCATTGTGCAGGATAAACAACATGAAAGGTCCTTGTAAAAGTGTTATATGTCAAGTGTTTTGTGTCTGAGTATTTGTTTTCATTTGTGCGTAAGTGTCAGTTTGGCGTTGCTGGATTTTGAGTTGCTAAAAAGGGGGAGGAGGGGAATTTGGGGTCTCGGTTTATTGGTTTATAAATTTGTAAATGACTTTGTTTGTATTTTAGCTGTTGTTGGCTGTAGTGTGTTTGTCTTTTGTCCATATCCATTTGGGAATGTTTTCGTTGTTGATATTGTGTGTTTGTATTCGTATTTGTTTTCTTTCTTTTTTTTTTTGTTGTTGCTGCTTCTCCTTATGCTGTTGACTTTTCAATTTGTTTGCAACTGAAATGAAATTGAAATTGCTCAAAATTTAATGGGGAAATAAGATTTTATGGGATTTCTTTTGAATAATTTTATTAAAATCATGAATTTTTTATGACTTTGTAATATTTTGCTGTTGCTTATTTCAATTAACACTTATTGGCTAAAGAGCTTATGGGCGCAAAGGTCATTGTACATCAATTTTAATAATCAAGATTTCAAAGGAATTTCTTTTAAATTCAAACTGTTGATGGATTATTTAAAATATTGATTGATTAAAACATGCAAGTAAATTGTTAAAATGTAGAAAAATACAAAAATACAGTTGTTTGAGTGTTTAAACATGCAATTAATAGTTCAATTTCTAAATGTTAGCGAAGGAGCAAAAATCCACAAATATAAGGCGGGTGAGGCAAAACCTCCCAACCACTTCATTCTAAATAGTTTTTAACAGGTATTGCATAATGTGACCAAGCTTTGTCATGATAATATTCTGCGCGTTTATCGGCAAATGCTAGCTTCAAACGAATCAGTTGCGTTGGGTCAGGTTCCATGTGATGGTCTGGCCATATTTCAGCAGCTCCTAATAGAGAGGACTCTTTTGGTTCAAATACAGAGCATTACCCTAACGCCATGAATATTTGGCTTTAATGTCGATTCGGCTGGTTGGCCGGACTTCACGCGAGAGAGAGCTATATTCGGCAGTGCCGAATCTAGTAGTATACCCTTCACCAAATTATACTTTAAAATACAATTTTTAAATACTTTTAGGTAAAAAAAAAATATTTTTTTTTTGAATTTTTTTCAAATTTTTTTCTAACATTTTTTTTTAATTTTAAAAAAAAAATTAAATTTATTTGTGAAAAAATAATCTTTTAAGTGACAAAAATTCGGGTTAAAAAATATTTTTCCCGATTTTGACCCATTGTAGGTCCAACTTACAACAGCCATATATACATCGTTGCAATGGACTTTGAAATATCTATCATTAGATATCTATATTGTCTATATTAATGACTTAGTAATCGATATATAGATAAAAATCGATAGATAACAATACAAATAGAGAACAACACAAATAAGATTTCTGTGGCTAAGTGATTAGCGCGTATCTGCACTTTGTAGTGCAGAGAGATGTCAATTGGTTACTTTATACATCCCATGTAATCTAGCGTGATGAAAATTGTCACTTAAGTGTCTCTAAGTAATCTAGAGTGTAGTCACTTTAAACGTTTATTTTGTACTGCACATTTTTTTGAATAATTCGAACAAACTGATTTAATAAAAATTGTGTTGATATAATTCTCATGGTGTCAATATACATTGACATCCAATTTAACTTAGCGTGGAGCCAATTATCATTAGTGTATCTAAGTAACCTAGAATGTAGCCACTTTAAAAGTTCACTTTGTACTGTACTTTAAAAAGTATTTATTTATATATTATTTATTATTTATATTTATAGTTTTCGGAGGAAGGTTTGGTTACAGTCTTTTTAAATGCACAGAGAAAACAGATTTGTGATAGCAACCAAATTTGTTGCCAATCGAATGATTGTATCTTATTGATTGAATTTTACAGTTGTGGCTGCAAAATTTTAGATGGGGTAACAAAAGTTTTCTTCTTTATCAAATGACTTTCTGTTGATAGAACCGAAAAAATCTATGTATGAATCTGTTTTCTCTGTATGACTATTTGTCAATGTCAATTAATAGCCGTAAATGTTAAAACTAGTAATGTAGCTGATCTAGTAGATATTTAGGTAGCTAGTAAATAAACTAACTCTATTTAACCGGTATGTGAATTCAATGCCTTTACTTTAGATCAGCTATTAGACGGTATCAATGTAAAAAGGCCAATTGAACTAGGGTCACACATGACAAATATTTGACGAAAAAGACGTAACCACGAAATAAAATACATTTGAAATCTTTTATTTATTTCAAAAACTTATTTTACTTAGACCAATATACTTTTTCTGTCGTTTTCAAAACCGATTCCGACAATGATTGGATTCTATGACAACCCCGACTGATTGTTTATTCATCAATTTTGTATTTGTACTTTCTAATTGTATTGAATTCAAACAATAGAATTTTAGAAAATTATTCGAAAATGTTGGATTTTCGCGAGTGCCATTCACAGATATCTTTGAATTTGGCTAACATAATTTGCTTAAGACAAAATATCTAAATTTATTTTTAGATATATTGTCTTAAGCAAATTAAGTGTTTAAAAGATTTTGCCTACAAGATAAATCTGTTTCTTCAAATTGTCTCCAATTAGCATTAAGGCTTAAATAGAGATTACTTACACTAAAGAAATGTAATTCTTTATTTGCTTAAACATATGTATGACAGTTTTCATCCATCCTTTTGAATTTGTAAGCATCTTTAATCTAAACAAGAAATGTCTAAAAATAAACCAGAAGCTCTTATTGTCCTTTTGTCTATATGTACTCATTTCTTTCTCATCTTTTTATACCCTTCAATAGGATGTTTAAGATATATGTATATGATAAGTTTGTCGTACCGTTTGTTATCCACATCAATTTGAGTTCCTTTAAAGTGTGCTCCAAAACGAAGTTTTTTAAATGCAATTGAAAGGATATCGATATTAAAATCAATATATCCGCTATAGTCCAACTTAGATTTAAAATCGACTCACAAATGGGTGAGATATAAACAAAATACCTCGACTACCTCGAGTTTTTCACCTACTTTTCACCAAATTAGTTTTCAACGAAAATTATTTTTCCCAAATTTGTTTCACTTTGGTGAAGGGTTTATAAAATTTTGCACAGCCGAATATAGCAAATAACAGTTGTTTTTTTCCATTTTGTAACATTTACGTTTCGTTTCATTTCATTTCCAGGTTGAAGTCTGTCGTTCACAACACACACAAACCTGGCTGGGAGCTTTGTACAGCTATAAGGGTCTTTTGCTTGTTGTTGGCGTTTATATGGCCTGGGAAACACGTCACGTGAAAATACCAGCTCTCAATGACTCACAATACATTGGAGTGTCAGTGTACAGCGTTGTCATAACAAGTGGCATTGTAGTGGTTTTGGCAAATCTTATATCCGAACGTGTTACATTGGCTTTCATAACGATAACAGCATTAATACTCACCTCAACAACAGCCACTTTATGTTTGCTTTTCATACCCAAGCTGCACGATATATGGGCAAGAAGTAAGTTTTTAGCTAATATTCAACAGAAAACAACATCCCTTTTTGAGAAACTTAAATTGTGCTAAAAAATTTCCTAAATTTAATATTTCCTTGTTTGTGTTTGTGATTTTCCCCAAGATGATGTTATTGATCCTGTTATCCATAGCATGGGTTTGAAAATGGAGTGTAATACCCGTAGATTTGTTTTAGATGACAGACGAGAGTTGCAGTATAGAGTAGAGGTACAAAATCGTGTGTACAAAAAGGAGATAGCCAATTTAGATGCTGAAATTAAAAAGCTGGAAAGAATGCTGGAATCAGGTACAGCATCAACAACTACTTCCTCTTCCACTTCCATATTTGCGGCATTAAAGGTGAGTCTTCGTCCCAAGAAAATATAAATTTAATTGTCTTGAAATACTATTTCAGATAAATTTATAAACTGTGTTTCCTTTTGTTATCTGTATTTATTTCCAGCCCGAAGTTACCTTTACCAGCGATACTTTCACCCACCTGCCTGCTCCCAGTCATGGCAGTAAATCACGCACACCCAGCATATCTGGTATATTACCAAATCTTCTGCTGTCTGTACTCCCACCTGTCATACCCAGAGCTAGTTGGCCTTCGGCCGAGTACATGCAAATACCCATGAGAAAATCGGTAACATTTGCTTCCCAACCTCATCTGGAAGATCGTACTATAGCCGAAGCTTGTTTGCCAGCCCAAGATCTCTTCAATCTGCGTTTAGCCCACCAACATGCCACCGAAGCTAAAACCGGGTTAATCAACCGAATACGTGGTATTTTCACACGCACACAATCTAGTAATAAGGGTTCCATAGCCAGCCTGGCAGATCAAAAGGGTATTAAGGCAGCTCTAAAGACCCATATGGGTCTTTTTACACGACTCATACCCTCCTCACAGACAGCCTCCTGTAATGCCATCTATAGTGAAAGAGATTTAGGTCTTCATCAGACGGCAGACAACAATCTGAAACCGCTCAAACGTAAGTCATTAGCCAAAAGTGGCACTCATTTAGATGTAACACCCATAGATCCCAATTTCCTACCCATACCCACCATATCAGCTGAAACTATAGATATAGCTCATCAGCGCCAACCCCATTATCCCCAACACACACAGTCCACCTTTAATGTACCCATCATAGAGGTAGAACGTAAGTATATTCTAGAACCAGAAACTAAAGTAAATTTTCAATTACCCACCAATCGTAGACCCTCAATAGCTCAAATACATCCCTCGCTAAGGGAAAGAGTTAAAGGTTCTCCTAGATTTCCTCATAGAGTTTTACCAATTGCCAGTAGTTTAAGTGCTTTAGAGGAAACAAATGATCGTTCAGCACCGAAAGGTAGAATGTCCCTTAAACGTGCTTCTATAGTGGGCAATTGGAAATCGATGGAGGTATCATCGGGTACTAGATTTTCTCTAACAGATTCGAAAGATGATGTTTGTAAAACGGAAAATATCACAGTGGAAATTAATGATAAGGGGAAGGAGGATATTATTACGGTAGAAATAACGCATGCAAATGAGGATTAGAAAATTGTTGATTGAATAATTTGAAAGACTTTTAAGGATTTATACAAATACTTTCTCATCGATTAGGTATTTGACAACAGACTTTTTCACTCTAAGTAACCTAACCATTTTCTGTTTTTTAGTATTAATGGTTAATTAAATAGAAACATTTTGTTTGTATTTTGTTGTGAAAGAATTAAATTTGTCATTTAAATTATCATTAAATGCAGAAGCATTTAATTTGGGGAATTTGCATCTCCCAATCTATATCTATATGATTTTCGACTTTAATAAACTCAAACAAAATGTGCACATTATCGACTTTAAGTCTTCCGAACTCATACTTATGCATTCTTGCTAATTATTTACCAACGCACAGTGGGATTAAACGGAAAAATTTTGTAATAAATCTGAATTTTTATTGAAAAATTAAGTACAAACGAATCATAGAGATTTCTTGGAGTTAGAATTTTTACAATTTTGATATCTTTGTTGACCCCCACTGAAATTTTCCGGCAAAAATTTCCTTAAATGTCCTTTTTGAAAGGAATTTTTTGATATTCCCGAAAAAAACGGAGGGTCCTCTCCCCTAAAGAGAGGAGCTAGAGGGTTAAGATCTTCCACGCAAATGACCCCCATAAAATTCCACAATATAACTCTGACAATAAGAATTATGTTAGACATTAACTTACAACATTTTTTTCAGTTAGTATAATGCTCCCTTCGATCAAAAAATTGAAACTTTGACCCACTACAAAAAAAAACATTCTGACCAGCTGGACTATAAGTTTATTCTACAAAAATGATCTACTCAACATGCCCTTTCAGAATTATAGGGTTGCTATAAATGCTGTTGGACAGTGTTATTAAAAAAACTCAATGAAATTTTCAATATCAAATGTCAATTTTCATATTTGTTATTCAAAATAACAAAGTGCAAAAAATTGGTCAAAAGGTCAAACGGAATCCCGTAATTCCTAAAAATTGTAGGAAAAACCCAAAAATAGTATTTTTTACAATTTTGCCTAAAGGGTCAATATTTCCTCTGGGGCTGGGAAAATACTTTGGGATCCCAGCTTTGGGATTCTAGAACATGTGGCCGAAAGTTGAAAATTTGATTAAAAAAAAATAGGTCAAAGGCGACATATTCAAAAAATAGGAATTGTTTTTTATACCAAAATGTTCTCCGTAAAGATACCTTACAGAAAAACATAAAATTGTTATATGCTCTTAAAGAAACAGCAAAAATCTACTATTTTTTAATTTTTAAATTGAAAATCTTTTATTTTTGGATTCATAATTGATATTGCTTGTATATTATTATTAATTTAGTTATCTAACTAAAAAAATAAATTCGAATCTGTTCGGTCTAAAAGTACGCCCTCTATTTTTAAAAAAAGCAAAAGTCCAATTTACGGAAAAATTTAAAAAAATCAATTTGGAAATGCTAATAACTCTTAAATTATCAGAGATAAATAGTAGACACAAGCCGAGTGCTTTCCAAAAACATAAAAATCTTTAAAATCGGATGGGAAACAAAAACCTACTTTGAGTCTCCTTAGCGCCGCCCCTGGATCATTTGTAGGTTCTATTTTAATTCTGCCCCACTGTGCATATGAACAAAATCTAATTAGGGTTTCAAAAACATATTTTGGAGTTATTTCTTTCGGAATAGGACAACTTATATTCACTATCAATTTGATATTGTGTTGTTTTACTTCTCGATCTTCTGTTGTAGTCGAAAGTTGTAACCTGGATAAAAACACTTCTATTTGATGTTGATGTCGTTGTGTTGACAATATTTGTTCGAATGAAAATCAAGTCGGAGACAATATCCAATGTCTGTTTAATCCAGGGACCATAAATAACAGTTATCCAGAAAATTTAAACTCAAAAACTCTCCATGTTAGAATCAACGAAGACCTATACTGTCATATACCAATAGAATTTTAATTAGCCGTCACAACTTAAAACTCATTTAAGGAGTTTTATTGTTCCCGTCATAAAATAAAACTCATTTGAAGAGTTTTATATTTCCCGTCAGAAAAGAAAAACTCTTTTCGTTTATTATCTTCTTTTTTTCAGTACCTTATTTTATTGAGTCTATCTGATATAATGTGTGGAGTAATTTATTTGTTTTAAAAAAAAACCACAACAATTTAATAATAGGAATCAAACAATAACAAATTCAAATCACACTTGTTTTTATTTTTATGACATTTATTCAATTGCAATGCAAGGTGAAGGGAAAAATATAACTACTCGAATGAGTTTAATTTTCTGGGGGGAAAAATAAAGCTCCTCAAAATAACTTTATTTTATGGCGGGAAAATAAAACTCTATTTTTAAGAGTTTCATAAAAACTATTATTTTTACGTTGAAAAATAACTTTAAAGTCACAAAATCACTGTTTGATATAACTTATAACCGTTTCGGTCCCAGGTTTAATCTAATTATAATATATGGTATTGGTTTTATTTAAACAACTTTAATTTAAATCAAATAAACCATTCCAATAGTTGTAAATATGTTTTAACACTTTCCTTTTTCTTCTGCGTTGTGAAACCAAATGACCTTAAATACTGAAAAGCGTGACTAAACTGTCATACCATATTTAAGTATCCATGTATTTCTGTGTATTTATATTTTTTAACCTTCCAAAAAAGAATTTGTTTAAAAAAAACTCTGTGCCAAATTAAAAATACTTCCTTAATATAGATTTAGAATTATTGTACACTACAAGAATTTTACATAAAATTCTTAGGAAATCATTAAAAAGGAAATAGATAAAACTCATAACAATTGACCAATCTAGTAATAAAACTGGAACAAAACAAAAATAATTCAGCTCTAAGCAAAAATTATTTTTTAAATAAATTTAAGCTGTAATAAATAAAACAAAACACAAAACATTAAACATTTCATTAAATATAAGTAGAAACATTTTATTTAGTTGTAAGTAGACAAAAAAATAAAATAAAAAACATCATGACAAATTGTAACCAAAAATAAAGAAATAAAAAAAAATCATACAAATTCTAAGAAAGCGATTTAAGTCAATCATTAAAGTAGTGAAACTCTTTGAAAAATTAATACAAAATTTAAACCTAAAACCAAACAACCACAAGCAATTATTTGAAAGGCAACATACATAAACAAAATATATGAAAAATAAGCAATAATTTGTTACAAAAAAAAATGGAAAAAGAATTTAAAAAGGAATCAACAAATGAAACTAATCAAGTGTTTAATATAAAAAAAATATATGTAATTGTGAAATCTAAAGAATTTTCTTTAACAAAAAAAAAATAAAAGCTGTATAACAAACAAAATTTTTAAAGAATGAATGAATGTCAATATTAATATATAAAAAAAAGATATAAAGAATATAAGTGTAATTTTATGGGTATCAATTCAACCATTTAGTTCCGCGGGAATTTGTCGATTTAATAACTAAAAAATTCTTTTGGGTGTCATGAATTTCTCCCATTTTGTTTTCTTATTTTATTTTCATTTGATTACTTCATTAGGATTAATTTTTTAAATTATTTTATTAAAGAGCAACCAATATAATTTTTTTACAGTTTGTAAAAAAATCCGCATTCTAAAGATACACATTTTTAAGTCATACACAGTTTATTTTTAAAATAACTTTTATTGTAATGCATGGAATTTATTCAATCTTTTTTCATTTTAAAGCCCATTGAATTGTATTAAAGATACTTAATCAGTCTTGAAGATAATTGAATTTAAATGGCTGCCCTGCTCGTAGATGAGTGCCGTATTAGCAAAAAGTTGTTCATTACTGCCAGCAAAGCTGAGGCTGGAGTTGCTGCTGTTGTCTCTCGAATTGATTATTTTTGTTCATCCACTTTTGTCGGTTGTAATTTTTAACACTTTCTGTTTACAGTTATCCGATTTAAAGTATAATTTTGTGGCGTATCTCTTTTCAAATAAGAAATTTTTCCGAACCGCACTTCTTTAATATCTACATATAACTCCATCTTTTATTTTACAATTTTCACCATATCTTTTTCATTACCCCCTAAGTTTCTCACTTATTACACATCCTCTGTAAGATTATTACCAATTTAATTACACTTTATTACTTTGAACTCAACTAGACAGAAATCTAAACTAAACTACTAAAAATTTCATTGCACTTTTCCAACTCAGACACACACACACACATAATTGTTTATTGATTGTGGTCTACGAGTTTTCCCATAAAAACACAACACAATTGCAAAACTTTATTTTCAAAATTTTATCACACTCTGTAAAACTTTAACTTTTTAGTGTCAAGCTAAAGCAAAATAAAATATAATATAAAAAAAAAACCCACCCTATACAAACTGAAAACAAAAAACTCTTGAAATTGTAATGAAAATAAAATTAGCAAAACAAAATAAAATGAGTAAGATAAACTAACAAAACAGTTTTAACTAAGCAATATTTTTAGATACTTTATACTAAATATTAAGAAATCAAAACAAAAAAAAAGAGGAAATCAATTTTATTTTTTCTTTCCGGTTTTTTTTCTATAGATAATTTCTTTAAGTGTTTTTAGTAAAATTGCTAAAATGACAATTAAAAAATTAAAAATAATTGAAAAAGAAAATAAAACAAAACAAAATATCTTATAAAACTAAAGTTAACCTTTAAGATGTGTTAGTAACTATGAAATGAACAAAAAAAAACCAACTAAAAAAATATGAAAAAATAAAGAAAAATTTAAAATAAAAGATTTTGAAAATGTATTGATTTATTGTGATATAAAGTAAGTAAATGTGGAAACAATTTTCAACAAATTTGTAAGTATGAAAAATAAATTAATATACATAGTTTAAGTTTCTTTTCAGTTAACAGAGAACAAACCACTTCAACATTTTTACAAGTTTTTGAACAATACTATGGTCACTGTAAATATATATATGCTTGCGGTAACCATAATATGGTAATGTTAAGTTGAGCATGTTTGTATCAATCATATATATGATTGCAGTAAATAAGTATATGTTTGTGACAACCATTTTTATGATGAAGGTTTTACCATATTATGTTGTTCCGGTCTAAGAACAACATATTATGATTCATCATGAACATGATTGCCATAAAGATATTTTTAATTAATACAATCATATATATGACTGTGACAGTCATAAGAATCTTGACTTTACCATATTATGGTTACCACAATTATATAAATTAATACTGTGACTATAATATTACAGTAAATATGTAAATCCTATCAAGTTTATTTCTAATATTTTACACTGTATTATTTTTGTTATTAATTTTTATATTTAAAAACGATTTAATTTGTTAATTTGAAAAATCTTTAAATATAAATTTTGTTATCTTATTTTTTACCTTAGTAATATTATTAATATTATTTTTTTTAATCCTTTGCTACTGTCTTTATATTCAATAATAATTGTCATCAGATATCAGATTGATTTTTTATTAGTTTTGTTTCCATGTCAACAAATGTCATTTATCTGTCAAAGATTTTTTTTTCTTGACTTTTGAATTTTAGAAATTTAAAGCTTTTTTTACCGATTATGACATTTCTGTCACATGGTTGACATTTGTTCGTCATTTATGTCATAGCATAATACAAAAAAATTCAAATAGACTTTTTAAGTGAGCTTGTATATGAGCTTTAAGTTAATATGAGTGCACTGGCAAACACACAGTAAATTTCAAACACAAAATTCTAAATCAAGTTTTTTTAGGCTCTAATTTTGTAAATCACGTCCCCAAAGTGATATTTATATGGAATGCAAAAACAAAATTTCAAAAATTTTAAAAATTTGTTTTTGTTTTATATAAAAAAATTTTTCAAATTATGAAAGGCAAATCAACGTTTGAATTTTGGTGCGTTTGTTCTGTTAAGAATTTGTATATAAAACAAAAACAAATTTTTAAAATTTTTGAAATTTTGTTTTTGCTTTCCATAAAAATATCACTTTGTGAAGTGATTTACAAAATTAGGGCCTTAATGATTTTAACAAATTATAGGAAAGTTAGTTTTTAAACTGATTCAACGTGAATTGGTTGGTAATAGCATTTAAAGGCTTTTCGAAAAATACTATGGTCATGGTTTTCCTCTAAGGGACATTGTATCCCGCCAAGTATACCGTTTTAGTATTTATCCATCAGATCTATGTATCTACTAGGGTTCTACAGCTGAAACAAAAAGTCGACTTTTCGACCGTTCGACTTTTTTCGATTTTTGGTAATTTATGAAAAGTCGATTTTTCTAACTTTCGACTTTTTAGTTAATCGACTTTTTTCTACTTTTTTCGACTATTTTCGACTTTTTTCCGACCAAAAAGTCGATTTCGACTTTTTTCAGGAAAAAGTCGATTGTTAAAACAATCGAACAATCGACTTATAGAACCCTAGTACTTACCACCATAATGTCAGAAAATTAAAGATCGCAAGAAATCATTAAACTTTTGTTAATGTAGTAATTCGATAATACCTGCACTAAACAGTCTGCATTTACCGTCGGATGTATAAGTATTTTTATAGTCTTCCTGAGACAAAAACTTTGATATATCATACTTTAAGATCTGACTGTAAATGGCAAAGATATAACGAAAAATGTAAAAAGGCGTAGGGGTCGCCTTTTTTACATATGTTTATCGCCAAACTTTACACACTGAGCTATTTATTTTCGTTCATACAAAAACAATATTGATGTGTTAAGAAAGAAAATACACAAATTTAAACAAGATTAAAAATGAATCCATATTATTCCTAAGTATACTTATTATTGCTAAATATTACTCATACGCTGCCATTCGTTAATGCTGAGAATAAAAATTGAACAATTATTATACCCTACACCACCATAGTGGGGAGGGTATTATGCGTTTGTGCAGATGTTTGTAACGCCCAAAAATATTGGTCTAACACCCACCTTAAAGTATACCGATCGACTTAGAATCACTTTCTGAGTCGATTAAACGATGTCCGTCCGTCCGTCCGTCCGTCCGTCCGTCTGGTTGGCTGGCTGGCTGGCTGGCTGTCCATGTAAACCTTGTGCGCAGAGTACAGGTCGCAATTTTGAAGATATTTCGATCAAATTCGGTATATATTACTTTTTCGGCCCAAGGACCAAGCCTATTGAAACTGGCTGAAATCGGTCCATTATTTCACCTAGCCCCCATACAAATGTCCCCTCGAAATTGGACTTTATCGGTCATAAGTGTTTAATTTATCTATGTATCTACACAAATTTCGCTCCAAATAAGTTTTATATATACAAAATTCATGTCACCAAATTTTGTTACGATCGGTCCATAATTAGTCATAGCTCCCATATAGACCCGCTTCCGAAAATCACTTTAACGTGCATAAATCACTTAAAAATGTTGGTATACACACAAAATTCAACATAAATAACTTTCATATAGACATAAATCACACGACCTAATTTTATAGTGATCGGTCCATAATTGATCATAGCTCCCATATAAGGCCCCTTCGAAAAATCACTCAAAAATATAAATTATTGATATTTTAAAAGAAAAATATTTTTACTCATTTACTTGGTGTAGGGTATTATATGGTCGGGCTTGACCGACCATACTTTCTTACTTGTTTTAATTGCAATTATTTTTAAATTGACTTCAAATTATGCGAATTAGGAGGCCAAACTTGTAAAAATATTTTCAGCTTTTTTCTAATTTATGATTTTGAGCTGAATTTCTGAAGAAAATTTTTTTTTTTTACTAAAATTCATCAAAAAACAAGTAAAAAAGTATGGTCGGTCAAGCCCGACCATATAATACCCTACACTAAGTAAAAGAGCAAAAAAATTTTTCTTTTAAAATTTCAATAATTTATATTTTTGAGTGATTTTCGGAAGTGGGGTTATATGGGGGCTATGACCAATTATGGACCGATCACCATGAAATTAGGTCATGTGATTTACGTCTATATTAAAGTTAACTATGTTGAATTTTGTGTGTTTACCAACATTTTTAAGCGATTTATGCACGTTAAAGTGATTTTCGGAAGCGGGTCTATATGGGAGCTATGACTAATTATGGACCGATCGTAACAAAATTTGGTGACATGAATTTTGTGTATATAAAACTTATTTGGAGCGGAATTTGTGGAGATACATATATAAATTAAACATTTATGACCGATAAAGTCCAATTTCGGGAGGACATTCGTATGGGGGCTAGGTGAAATAGTGGACCGATTTCAGCCAGTTTCAATAGGCTTCGTCCCTGGGCCGAAAAAATAATATGTACCAAATTTTATCGAAATATCTTCAAAATTGCGACCTGTACTCTGCGCACAAGGTTTACATGGACAGCCAGCCAGCCAACCAGACGGACGGACATCGCCTAATCGACTCAGAAAGTGATTCTAAGTCGATCGGTATACTTTAAGGTTGGTGATAGACTAATATTTTTGGGCGTTACAAACATCTGCACAAACGCATTATACCCTCCTCACTATGGTGGTGTATGGGTATAATTAAATTTGTAGATTGAAAATTACAACGACAAATTAAAACGCAATTATTTTGAAAAATTAATAAAATAGCAGGAAAATTTATAATTTAAAATTTATTTAAGCTATATGAATAAATTATAAGGGATTAATTTATTTCTATTGGGTGTCACAGACATCAAATTGGTAATAAAGTGAAAACTAAAACTTATTTAGCTTCTATAAAAAATAAAACAAAAAATTCCAATTCCAAATGAAAAAGTGAAAGTGGAGCCGCAGAATAAAAATTACTTTTTGAGAAAATTTAAAGATTTTGGGAAATTGATATTTTCTAGAAGAAAATACTATAAAAATACCAAAAAATCAATTTGTTAAAAATTCGAAAAAGTACCTTTTGTTCTGCGGCTCCTCAAATTGTCCACTCATATATCTAATTTAGCCAAAAACTCTCGACTTAAAAAACACACGAGTTAGGGCCTTTCTATATTAAGACAATTTCATGAACCTACTTCTGAAATGTATTTTTTCTTATCCACGTAACTTATTACCTATTGTTTTAAGCAAAATGTGTCCCAAATAGTTAAGATTGCTATTTCTTCAATATCTCGAAAAATACAATTTTTTAATTTTTTTCCAAAATTAAAATTTTTTTTGACTTTTTTCGCAAAATGGGCCCTTTTTTCTCAAAAGAAATTTTCGGTCTTTTCCTTGAAGAGCTTTTTGGACACTTAGTGGGAGTGGGATATATGTATGTATATCAAAATACGTGTTTTGTAAGTCAAGATATACAATTTTTTACTTTTTTTGCAAAATCAAAAACTTTGATTTTTTTCAAAATTTTATTTTATTTTAATTTTTTTTCTAAAAAGATAGCTTAGGGGTTTTCCTTTAAGAGCTTTTTGTCACTGAGTGGTGTGCTAGTGGGACATCTATCAAAATAAATGTTTCATAATTCAGAAATAAAATTTTTTACTTTCTTTTGCAAAAACTATAACTTGTTTTCAAAATGGACCCTTTTTTATTTTTAGAAAGGTCTATTTCTTTAAGAGATTTTTAGGTCTATTTCTTTAAAAGATTTTTGGTCGCTTAGTGATTTTCATACCCTACACCACCATAGTGGGGAGGGTATAATGCGTTTGTGCAGATGTTTGTAACGCCCAAATATATTAACACCCATCTTAAAGTATACCGATCGACTTAGAATTACTTGCTGAGTCGATTAAACGATGTCCGTCCGTCTGACTGGCTGTCCATGTTAATTTTGTGCGCAGAGTACAGGTCGCAATTTTGAAGATATTTCGATCAAATTTGGTACATATTATTTTTTCGGCGCAATGACTAAGCCTATTGAAACTGGCTGAAATCGGTCCATTATTTCGCCTAGCCCACATACAAATGTCCTTCCGAAAATGGACTTTATCGGTTATAAATGTTTAATTTATATATGTATGTCCAAATTCATGTCACCTAATTTTTTTACGATCGGTCCATAATTAGTCATATCTCCGTCGGTATATACACAAAATTCAACATAGTTAACTTTCATATAGACATAAATCACACGACCTAATTTCATGATGATCGGTCCATAAATGGTCATAGCTCCCATATAACCCCACTTCCGAAAATTACTCAAAAATGTTTTTGCTCTTTTACCTAGTGTAGGGTATTTATTATATGGTCGGGCTTGACCGACCATACTTTCTTACTTGTTTTTTTTTGCAATTTTTTTTTTGCAAAATCCAACAAATTTTTTATTTTTTTAAAAATTATTTTTTCTCAAAATAAAGATCTTTTTGGTCGCTTAGTGAGTTGTGAATGGCATATCTACCGAAATAAATGAGAAATGAGCTGTACACAAGACATGAAGTTCTGTGGAATATGAATCATTCGTCATATAGACGAAATGATGGCATCTTGAAAAGCAAAATTGCTTGCAAGTTGCTTGTAAGTAGCATATGTCACAGCGGTCAATGTGTAAAAAAAAACTTGAATAGGTGGCAGCAGGATAAGGAAATTAACGATCAAATGTACACGAAAAAAATGCCTAAAATGTGTAAAATTTTTACTGAGTAGCTATTGGTGGTGGATATTTAATATTACATTATTTATTATAAATATTATTACTTTTCACTATTGGGACTATTTCCATTTTAAAATGTTTCCTTATTTTTATTGTGTTTTAAAATCTTTCTTTGAAATCTGACATTACAAATATATATCGTTTTTAGTGACATTATAACATTTTATTGATTGCATACTTGTATGTACATTGTACATACTCAAGTGACAAGGAAAAAAATCAAACAAAACAAATGCAAAGTGTACTGTGTACAGTGGAACGGAAATGAAATAAAATATTTAAATATTTTTAATACTTTTAAGGAATACCTTAAAAAAAGCAACTTTGAGATAACAACAGAATGTCAGTTTTATAGAGAAATAGTTTTCAAAAGCATAATACTGGCGATAAATGTGATCACACAGATTTACCATAACCATTTTAACATTTTAACAACATTATGGTCACTGTAATTATTTATATGATTGCGGCAACCATAATAGCTTTTAGTTACCATTCACATGATTATAGCAAACATTTACATACTTACAATAAAGCCTTCCAATTTCTTTTTGATTCCAAATATGGATCTTTAAATTTACCATTCCACTGTATGACAGTTATGCTTAAATCCCCAAAGCATTGAATAAATATTGTTCTCTATGACGAAAAAAAGAGGCACTTACGTTGATGGCAAAAGAAATAGTAAAGGCTGGGCTGGCTGTCTCTCAAATGTTATTGATTGCCTCCTGCTGTTGATTTTTGTTATTGCTGCCGGTGACGTAGTAAGGGATAAGAGGGATGTAAAGCAAAACTAATTGTTGTTCTCTGTCATATTGGTACTCGTAATCGTATAATATTTATGGTTGTATTATTATTGTACAAATGTAAAGTAAGAGTACAAGACATTGTACAAGTACAAGACATTTGTCTATACAAGACAATTTGTAATGGATTTAAAGATTTCATTGTCCTTTAAAGGATTAGCATGCTAGGGATGAATGAATGATATATTGTTTTTATTAGACGAATATTGAATAATAAAACTTGACTAGACAGTTTACAGATGTTTTTATTCGATTTTGTTATTATTACGGTTTGAAATTAGAGCGGCCTGGAGTACAATTACCTATATAAATGAATTTAAATAAATTTACTTTGAAGTAGCAACAAATAATATATAATGGCAGGCAAATCTTGTGTCAGATTGAAAAATTAGTGCAGGAAGGAGGAGTTTATAGGTTTGATTACAGACACAGTCTGTTTTTTACTATACTTCCATTACATTCTTTAAGTTGTATGCTGAATGCATTAGGAATACTAGCAGACCTTCAAGAAGACATGAAATAACACCCAATGAAATAATGCCCAATTAGGAAAATTAAATAAGTTCCAATAAATTAAAACCCAAAAAAATAAATAAACACCCAATTTCAATGAACTAACTCCTAATTAAAATTACAACGTAATTCCCAATATTTGGGTTTTATTTCATAATGAAATAATTTTCAAAAAGTATGGAAATTAAATAAGTCCCAAAAAAATTAAATAGGACCCTAATATTTTAAATTTGAATGAAATGTGTTTATTAGTGTTTCATATATGAATTTATCTAAATTTTTGTGTTTCAATGTTATTTGTCGACATAATGCTTGGCAGTAATGGAACCTGCATCCAAATATTCTGGAAACTTGAATATGCGGTTGTTATTGCCTTACGGAGACCTTACTCATAGTCAGTTTCTTATGTGGCTGCAATGAAATTGTAACCTTTGCAGGATCAAATGCTAATTTAAATACAAGAACAAATTTACATTAAGTTTTGAGGAATGACCAATCCTAAGCTTGATTAATGTAACAGAAACAAGTTTTGTAATGGAAAAAAGAATAGCGCCGCAGTCGAGAAATAGTTTCGAATTCCATTAATAAAAATTAGTTTGATGTCACGCGTTCAAAGGTTTTTAAAAAAAAAAACAAAAACAAACTGCGAAGCGTTTTAATTGTCTGCAGATACACCCAGAGTCTCTGGCGGGAATCGAACCCGCAACCCTCAGATTGATAGCCCAACACTCTATCGTCTAGTAGTCCAATTCTAATGCTATTAAGCTGCATCAAGAATATTTTAAGTCGATCCTAACGGTTTCTAGTTGTAACACAAGTTTTAAAACACTTAAAAATTTGTCAACAAATCACTTTTATGCAGGGACATAACTGTTATAACCAATATTGGAAAAAATCCTGAAATAATTGTTTATCTAGAATTTTTGAAAAATGGTCCCTGAATAACAGTTAAAAATAACCAATATTATTTTGGTCTTTGGTAACCATTATAAACGATTTTTATTTTATTTGGTCTTCAATAACCATTATGATAGATTTTTATTTTTTTAGGTCTTTAATAACCATATTAAAAGATTTTTATTTTTTTTGGTCTTCCGTAAACATTATGAGTACCAACAAAGTTTTTTGGTCGCATGGAACTGGTTTTCTTGTATTTTAAAATAGACAGAGAAAGATAAATTGGTTCAGAATTTCATAAGAATCAAGAATATTTATGATTATAAACAGTTTTCTTTTAAAATGTGCAATTAGTGGGAGCTATGACTAATTATGGACCAATCGGCATAAAATTAAGTGACATGTCTTCTGTATATATGAAAGTTATTTGTGCTAAATTTTATTTGAATACCAACTTTTTTAAGAAATCTATACTCGTTAAAATGCTTTTCGGAAGTGGGCCTTGTATGGGAGATATGACTAATTATGGATCAATCGTCACAAAATTTAGTAGTGAGAGTTCAGCTTATATAAAACTTATTTGTGCTGAATTTGGTTTGGATATCTATATAACTAAGATATTTATGAGGCATTATCTATTTTCAGATAGGACAATCGTTTGGGGGCTAGGAGAAATAATAGACCGATTTTAACCAAATTCAATAGACTTCGTCCTTGGGGCACTATACGCTATATCACTATGGTGGTGTAGGGTATAAATATTTGTAATGGCTGTAGTCTATCGAAGACCAAAAAAATAAAAATCATTCATAATGGTTATTGAAGACCAAAAAAAATAAAAATCTTTCATAATGGTTATCAGAGACCGAAATAAATAAAAATCTTTCATTATGATTATTGAAGACCAAAAAAAATAATAATCTTTCATAATGGTTATCAAAGACCTAAAAAAATTTAAATTTTTCATAATGGTTATCATAGACTAAAACTTTTTTGAGTTATTTATAATTGTTATTACGGGACCTATTTGTTTGCAGTTATTTTTTCTATAACCAATTGCTTATTTAAAAAAAAATAACAGTTATTTCGGGTCCCTGCTTTTATGAAAATGAAATAAGGCCCAAATAAAATGAAATAAAGGCCAGAAATATTTTATATGAAATAAACTCCAATTCTTTTCTTTTTAAATTTAATTCATTTGGGAGTTATTTCATAATAAAATAATTCCCAATTTAAAAATGAATCAACCCCCCAAAAAAATTAAATAGAGCCCAATTTTAAATTTTTCCAATTTTATTGGAACTTATTTCATTTCCTAATTGGGCGTTATTTCATTGGGTGTTATTTAATGACGCCGACCTTCAATTAGGCTTTAGTTTTCAGGCCTTTTGGTAGAAGTAGACATTCTCGCAATTTCAATCTCCATATCGTGAATATTTTCAATTGTTTCGGGTGTAAAGACACCTACTGGGCTTCCAGACCGGTCAGCATCTAACTATAAATGCTAAATAACAATGGAATGTATTGAAATCGTTGATTTTGTACGAACAACAAATTCTCAAGCGTTTAAACAATTGCATGTCTAAGGTGCTCTATTTTGAGTACTTCAGGAGTGGCGCTGTAGAGTCCGTCATCCTAACTTCAACTTAAGTGAATGATCTTGTGCTAAGCCAATGATAAATTGTATGTCAATCAGAGCAACCGAATTAAAATGGCACATCTATCACATCATATCAAAATATTTTACTACTGATCCACTGTACAGTGCTAATAACGATTTTTTAAGTTTTTAATTTAAAACTTTTAAGCGCTTTCTTCCAAAATATTATAAAATAGTTGAAAAACTTTCTAACACAAAAAAAAACATTCTTAAAGCAACCCATTTTTAAAACTAAAGTCATAAAAACAATATCACACATATAAATAGCAAGGAACTTTTATTTATTTGTATCTTTTATTATTATGTGTTTATCGCATTTATGGTCATTTAACACTCACCCTCAAAATCTACAAACTTAAACATTTTCTCTTAGTATTACCATTTAGAATCTTTTGGTATCTCTTTGCTAGTCGCCCCAAATTTGGCACTTTTATGTACATTTACAGTTGTTAGAAAATTTGGTTCATTAAACATTTGATTTCTCGGTAAATTAATCATTATTTGCGGTTTTCTGCTTAGTCAACACAAAAACATTTTCTCATAAATGTTTACTTTCAAATACATATGTCAATACACAAGGAATCATCACATGCAGACATACTCAAACTTAAGCATTGACTAAATATCCACGTCTCTGTTTACAAATCGTATTAGTATAAATATTCTTAGTTTGTGTAGTCAAATTGTGTATTTGGCAATTAGTTTTGTTAAATGACAAAATATTAATTGTTTGACTAAACATGCACATTCATACATGCATACGAGGGTTAACAATTATGTTTTAACAAAAATAAACTTTCAATTCAGATCAATTAAACATGACTGACGCAACCATATTAGAATTAAGGCATACTTCAATTTTTTTTAAATCCTGTGTTTTATAGAGTTACTGCACTAAGCCCTACAATTGTTAAAGCTAATCTGTTAAATTTACACCAAACTATCAACTTCCACATCTTGTATTCAAAGCGGTTATTACTAGTTTAATGTTGTGAAATCTTGGGTCCACCACATAGTTCATAATCGAACCAGACTTTGCCACTTTTTGTGATCAGCACTATTCATAAAACAAGTAAGATGAATGACTTTCGGAAGTAGTCCTTATATGGGAGCTATGACTAAGTACTAGGAGGGTATGCATGTTTTTTTGTAGATATTTTCAAGGAATATTTACATTTTAAATGTCAGCTCTATCGGATCATAAATGGATTTTTTGGCGATTTTTTTTAAAAATGTGAAACTAAGCGTAAAAATCTTTATTTACAACTTTGGTATATTTGGCGATCCACACTAAAATTTTCCGACAAAAATTTTCGTAGAATATTTTAATCCTTAAATGTCCTTTTTGGACTTTCTCTAAAAAAAGGTCATATTTACCCCTAAAGAGAGGAGCTAGAGAGTTAAGATCTTCCACAAAAATGATCCCCATAAAATTCCATAATATAACTCTGCCAATAAGAATTCTCTCAGATAATAACACATTTTTTTTAATTTAGTATAATGCTCCCTTCGATCAAAAAATTAAAACTTTGAACCAACCGTGAAAAAAACATTCAGACCAGCTGGAGTATAAGTTTACACCCATATGCATAAACAGTTTATAAATTTATCAAACGTTTATAAAACAGATTTTATATGGAAATTTTGTTTAATAAACCTTTTATAAATTTAAAAATTGTTTATGCATATGGGGGTTATTCTACAAAAATTGTCTCCTCAACATACCCATTCTGAATTATACACACAGAAAACAGATTCGTGATAGCAACCGAATTTGTGGCCAATCGAATGATTCTACCTTAGTAATCGAATTTCAAAGTTGTAGCTACAAAGTTTTAGAAGCGATAACTAACGTTTGGTAACTTCAACCGAAAATCTTATTAACCAACTGATATTCGGTTAATAGAATCGAAAAATTCAATGTGTGCAACCGAATCATTCGATTGGCAACAAATTCGGTTGCTATTACGAATCTGTTTTCTCTTAAAAAGTAATTATCGAAAGTAGGCCTTATATGTGCCTATTTTCTCAACATTCAAATCAGGTTTCACATTTTTATAACAATGTTTTTTTACATCTCAAAACATATGTAGTAACCCTAGTATTTATATTTATGTATGTGTATTTATGGGTATTTGATGTAGGAGTATGTCTCTATTTGCTGATGCCATTTATGGTTGTAACACATTTACAATTGACAGTTAGAAACATTATTTTCTTTGCTTTGTCGGGGTAGCAAATTATTTGTTGTTAAAGTGAAATTATAAAAGAAAATATTACTAATTAGATTTAATACTTATTTTGTTTTTGATAAACCAATATTAAAGCATTAAGGCCGTATTCATAAACAAATTTTAAATTTAAACAACGTTTTAAATTAAAATGTTGTATGGAAATTTTGCTTTAAAACATTGTTTAAAATTAAATTTTTTTTATGAATACGGGGGTTAGTATTTAACAGTTGTAAATATCACATCTCTGCCGATTTTTTAAACCGGTGACAATGTATGATCTCATGTCTTATCTCCCAGGGAAAATTATCTATCCAACAAGGTTTACAATAATAATATTAAAGGAAAAATAACCGAGTTATTGCATTTTTAACGCCATATCTTTACATTGTTTACAAACTTTACCCGCAAGTTGTGTAAACAATTACTGTACATGTTTAGTGTAACCATTTCAACATGTTTACAAGTTTTTTTTAACAATATTATAGTCACAGTAATTATTTATATGATTGTGGTAACCATAATATGGTAAACCTAAGACTCATATGATTGTCGCAATCATATATTTGATCGTACTTAATAAATATATGTTTATGGCAATCATGTTCCTGACGAATCATTATATCAGATAGTTTTATCAACTAAATAACAAAATAAGTTTCATACAAAGTTAATCTCTTGGTATATGTTTATACCTTTAACACTCGCAGTGAAGGGTGTAATAAAATAAAACTTTAAAAACCCTAATTGCTAAATATTTTTGTAACTTTGCTAACGAAGAAAATTCTTATCAATCTCACAAAAGTCATTCAGTTATTATTGGTTCCACAAAATCTTCTCATACACAAGTAATAGAAAAATTATATAAAGTTTTTATTGCCACCTAAAAATTATACCATAATTTTGTAAATAAACCTTTTTACCAACAAAATAAAACTTTTCATGGCAAAGGAATTAAGTATACTGTTTCTACCACAAAAAAACTGAACATAATACTCTTACACAATTAAAGTTCCTTATGTAAGAGCATCTACATATGGTATGTCTGTCCGTCTGTCTTGACATTTTTCTATTAAATAAAAAAAACTTAACTAACAAATAAACTACACATTATACACACAATTTAATAGGGAAAACAGTAGAAAATAAACAACCTAGAGCCAAACCAACAACAAACAAATAACAAATTATGCCATCATTTCCATAACAGAAAAATCTTCTAGAGACAGGAACCAGAAAAAAATGTTAAAAACAAAATTTATTACAAAAAATTTAAAAAAAAAAAAAATAAAGTTTTTCTTTTGGTTATAAGTAACTTTTTTAGTAACAACTACATACTCATATAGTCGTTGTGCACACGTGGTTAAAAAAAGCAAAATATTTACTCTTTTTTTTGCACTTACACATAAACATGCTCGTGCATGCATGTCAATTTTTAGTTACAGTAAGTGACATTTCAGTGCCGGAAAAGTTGTTGGCGTTTTTAAATTGAATGATTAGTAAGTTTAAAGAAAAAAGACAAATATCTATATAATATATGGGCATTTCCACAATAAGGTCCACTGGAATCGAATATTAAAATGTTAAAAAACTAATTTATTAAATTTAAATTTTAAATTTAGTTTAAATCTTAGTTTTTATCACAAGAAAATTAGCCTGAAAACTTAAAATATATGTAAAGGGTCTTCCAATACTGACTTCTGAACTTTGACAATTGGTAGCATCCACATTGTTGAAGCTTCATCTGTCGAATTGACTGTCATTTATTCAGTTAGTTTTGCGAAATCACTATGGACGGATATAGCGTTCAACAACAAGTACAAGAAATTATCACACGCAGAGAAAAAATAAAGTTGTGGATTTTTACTGTAACCATTTCAATATTGTTACAAGTTGTTTTAACAATATTATAGTCACAGTAACTATTTACATGATTGTGGTAACCATACTATGGTTAATTTACTATTCACATGATTGTATCATATATGGTTACAGTAAACTAATAAACATATGTTTGTGATAAACATTTTTATGTTAAAGGACTTATCATATCGAGCCCTTAGCGCCAAATTATCGTAAGCGACATTTTTAAAATTTTTGTTTTATTGCAGAAATTAAAATTTTATGGACCGACTGATGTTTTTGAGTTCTCAGAATATCAAAATTGTTAATAACATCAAAAATATAGGGGGTAAGATTTTATCATAAGTCAATGTTTATATTTTACAGTGAACAAATTTTATCGTAAGCGACACACAGTGGTATAGAAAAAAAAGAGGGAAATAAATCTGTAACTTCTAAATGGTTAGATTGGTTTGAATGAAATTTCACGTGTGCAAAGAAGAAGTGTTGTCGTGTTTAAGTTTTGAACGTGGATCTCATGGGCCCACCAGAAGCGCGACCAAGGGCCCTCAAAGTAGGACACCTCGGTTATGTTATATTTTTAAAACGATATTATTTCTTGGTTTGAGTTCCGATTTCAAAAACATTATACATGTAGAATCTTCTCATGGTCGTAGCTATCAATTATATACTATAGCTTAGGTGATATTCGCATTTGAAAATTAAATTTTCAACATTTTTACCCACCCTACTCCAGTTTTTTGATAACAGCGTATCCAAATATTTCCTGATTCTCCCCATTTTTCCTTTATTGGACTAACAACGTACGAATGTATCAAATAGAAAAAGAACTGTTTAAAAATAATGACTAAGTCCAAAGTTATATGTATTCGAATTTAAAAAAATTTTAAAAAGCAATTTTTCGATATTTTTTGGGGAAAAAAAAACTTTTTTTCTTTTTAAGTTATCCCAAAAAATTTCTAAGAGGATGTATAAGAAATTTCTACTTTCTGAAAGCTTAGTCTTCATAAAATATTTTAAAGGAAAACCAATTTCAAAATATTTTTCTATAAAGTATTCCATGAATTTTTAATTGTCAAAAGTTATAAATATTTTTGCAAAATAAACAAATAGCTTGGACGAAATTAACTATGTATAAATTTCAAAATAATCAAAAAAAAACCTTCTCCTGTAAAATTTGTGTTTTGTCGCTTACGATAATTTGGCGCTAAGGCGTCGATATTATGTTGCTCTCAGCTTATGGATATCATAATCTGGTCCATCGGTTAAATTAAGCCTGATTATTGCACCAGAGTCATGAGAAATTTGACATTTCGGGTGCTCTCCAACCATTTGCATACATAATGGCATCGATAGCCTTTCAAACGCAAAAATAAATGAAAGACACGTTAGTTTTTCTTGCTCTTAGCTACTTTTAATGACATTTTCTCTTTAAAATTCCATGTTTACAACAAATTAATATAAAAACAAGTAAGAGAGCTATATTCTGCTGTGCCGAATCTTATGTACCCTTCTCCAAATTATACTTCAAAATACTAATTTTAAATATTTTTAGGTAAAACAAAAAAATTATTTTCCAAAGTTGTTTTTTTTTAATTTTTTGGAAAAAAAATTTTCGAATTGTTATTTCAAAATTTTTTTTTTTAAATATTAAAAAAAAATTTTGTTTTTTAAAATTTTTTTTTCTGAAAATAAAAAATTCGTGTTAAAAAATATTTTTCCGTTTTTGACCAATTGTAGGTCCAACTTATTATGGTCTTATATAAATCGTTGCAAAGGACTTTGAACTATCTATCATTAGATATCCATATTGTCTATATTAATGACTTAATAATCCAGATATAGAACGTCAAAAATCGAGGTTGTCCTGGTTTTTTCCTCATATCTCAGACATTTGTTAACCGATTTTGCTGATTTTAAATAGCAAACTTCTCGAAAGCATGTCTGACAGAATTATTGAAGATTTGGATACCGATGATATCTGGGGTCTTCAGAAAATTGATTTCAACAGACAGACAGACGGACATGGCATAATCGACTCCGCTATCTATAAGGATCCAGAATATATATACCTTATAGGGTCGGAAAATTATATTGTGGAAATTACAAACGGAATGACAAAAATTATATACCCTTCTCACGAAGGTGAAGGGTATAAAAATTAAAAAAGGCTCGATTTACCGTAAATTATTCATTTGTGTTTGTTCATGTTCTTATGTCGCGTTCTTGTAAAAACGGGTTTTCGTAGCTTAAATGCCAGTAACTTAGTTGAATATCTACGGGTTTAGAAATAAGAACCAAAATATTGAGTTACGAGTAAAAATGAGGAACATCAACGAATTGATAAACAGCAAACATTTTTTTTATTTTTTCACGATTTTCCAAATTTATAGATGTTTTAGCTCAGTAGTTTTAGGCCCTAATTTTGTAAATCACGTCACCAAAGTGATATTTATATGGAAAACAAAAACAAAATTTTAAAAATTTGTTTTTGTTTTATATACAAAATTTTCAAATTATGAAAGGCAAACCAACGCTTGAATTTTGGTGCGTTTGTTCTGTTAAGAATCTGTATATAAAACAAAAACAAATTTTTCAAATTTTTGAAATTTTGTTTTTGCTTTCCATATAAATATCACTTTGTGACGTGAGTACAACGCATGAGTACAAGGCAACTTTGTGTTTAAAAATTCGTTAAAAATTTACTGAGTTAATAAACTTTTTATTAAAACAAAATGTTTGGCCATTTCACATTTTAATTCAGCATGTTTATTTGTTATATTGTTTTCCTTAAATATATTTTTCGATTGTTAAACTGGCCTAGATTTTCTAGGAAGATCCACATATGAATGCAGGTAATGAAAATGTGAGTGTGTCGCGTTCACTACCGTAAATGTATGGTTTTTATAAAGAAATATTTTTATTATTTGAACATGCATATTTGTTACTTTTGGGATTTTCGATGGCCCCAAGATCTAAAAATGTTCTTGTCATCTAAAAACCAAATGCAAAATCGGATACTGAAAAAATTAAAATTAAAATTAGTTTTTGTATTTAATTTAGCAATAAATGTAACATTTAAAATGTTTCAACACTTTTCTGACATCGTCATGAATTTTTTTTTTAAATTTAAAAAATTTAGTTTCTTGTTTTCGATTCCAATAAATGAAAAATGAAGATTAAAAATGCAATATAAACTGATGTACGGTTTAGCATGAGGAATTACTTCAAATTTGGCTTTTGGTCATACATTTTTCAAATTATTTATTAAAAAATATTCCGTAGTCTATTTTCTAATATTTAATTTTTTTATTATAAGTTTCTATAACTGGGGTTAAAATTGTCCAAGACATTAAAGCTAGACCTCTGCAAGAACACATAAGGAAAGGTAGAAATGCACAAAATGCATTGGACTTAGTTAAAGAGTTAAAATTAATTGAAGAATAAATACCAAGCTTTTCGGAGTTAATACAAGGTGTGTCATGCTAAATCATACTAAAATCTATAAAAATCAAATGCAAATATTTCAAATTGACATCTACCAATATTATTCTACTTTCATTTCTAAAAAAAATCGCTTAAAAATTTTATGTTTCGTAGATTTGTAATTTTTCAAGATGCAGTCAAAAACGATTTCTATTTTTTGTCGCGTTATTGAGGCCCATGAAAACAACAAATTCTACCATTTGCACTTATTTCAGTGCAACTGAAATGTTATTGAAAAATGGAAACAAACAAATATTGCATTATTTATTACACTTTAGAGACTAACGAATGTCGCGTTAATGACAGGGGAAATTTCCATATGTAACATATCAAATTTTATAATAAAAAATTAAAATCCCTAATGAATGTAGTGAACAAGGGAATTGACGCACAACGTAGTAAAATCTCCCGCCAAAAATAAATAATTTAATTTCTTCACTCACTGTACAAGTAGGGACACAATACAAGCTGTATTTCAACAATTTGAAAAAAAATATATTTTCGTTAACAGTTTTTCTCCATTTTTTACAAACATAGTGCTATGTATGTAAATGTAAAAATATGCGTGTGAGTTTTTGCCAGCATGTGTGTTACTTATACACACATATGCTGGCAAAATCTATTGAATGAGGCATGAGGTTAAATTAAGTTTTTTACCTCAATATTCTATGTAAAAAAATGTTATAGCAGAGAAACAATACAGTAGATTAAAAAAAAAACCAAACAAAAAAACAGTAAGAAGTTTCGATAATTTACTTCAGATATTTGCTCGACGTAGTAGGTGGTATTTTTCAGTAGTGAAGTTAAAATTGACAACGAATTTCAATTGTATTACTATGTGTTTTTAAAACATTTTTAAAAACAACTAATATTTGAAAAATGGAAAAAAACTAAAATTCCATTCCATTTTATGGCTATCATAATCTGAGAGCAACATAGTATGATGATGACTACAAACATATATATGATTACCGCAATCATGTGAAACGTAACAGTATCATATTATGGGTGTCGCAACATTGGCCATATTATGGGTAAATAACTTCTAATCAGTCAGTTAAATTTCCTTACATTATTTCGATATGTGTAATTATATCATTCTTGAAATTGTAACCCCAAATAACTTGTTATCCAGATAATCTTTAAATATCTGATTCCGATGATTCAAGTAAATTTTTTTAAGATTCCAGTCGTTTAATAAACTCAACATACGTACTTACTCATATACTGTTTTAACTCGAAAAAACGTTAACAACTTTGGAAACAATTTAAAATCTCTTACAATGAACATACATTGCATATGGCAGGCCGTTTTTTGAGTTCACCAAAACAAAAAATAATAGCGTGCATTGTTAGAAATTGCTTTAAGTCATATTTTTGTACCAAAAAAAATTAATTACTCGTTTAGCCAACTGAAAGCTATTCTAAGCAATCAATTTAGTTGCTATTGACTAAAAAATTTAACTTGTTGTAGTCACACTACAAGAGTGGTATTCCAAAACTAAAATCTAAGAAAATAATAGAGAAATATTTGGCCTTAAAGTTACCATAAAGTATTTGTGAAACACTTAAAGGACCTTCACAGATGAAGGTCCCTTTTTCATTTGGACCAGTACTTACCGACTTATAGCCATTTTTAAGTTTAACTTGATTTTCATATAAAATATTGATTTTTGCTTGGAAAAATAAGTGATCACAGATGAAGGTCCTTTTTTTCATTTGGACCATTATTTACCGACTTATAGTCAATTTTAAGTTTAACTTGATTTTCATACAAAATATCGATTTTTGGTTGGAAAAATAAGTGATCACAGATTATGGTCCTCTTTTCATTTGGACCAGTATTTAGCCACTTTTAGGTTTAACTTGATTTTCATATAAAAAATCGATTTTAGGTGGAAAATATAAGTGATCACAGATGAAGGTCCTTTTTCCATTTGGACCATTATTTACCGATTTATAGCCACTTTTCGGTTTAACTTGGTTTTCATATAAAAAATCGATTTTTGGTTGGAAATATAAAAGATCGCAGATGATCGCCCTGTTTCCATTTGTAGCATTATTTACCGATTTCTAGTCAAATGTATGTGGCTATAACAGATTATCGTAATTTTTCCATTTACGTTTCTATTAATTTTTTTTATTTTGAAAATATAAGTGATGACCAGGGAAACCAAAATATGCAAATGCATGTTTTTTCTGGTGAGTCTAAATAGCACATGGATAAGATATTTACACGTTTCAGAACTATTTAAGAATTTTGGCATCGATTTGTTAGTGCATATTTTTGCATATTTTACCCTTAAATACATATTTTTGCATATATTTGTTTTAAGAGCATATTTATGTCATATTTTGCGTTTTTAGAGCATATTTTACTGTTTAATAGCATATTTTGAGTTTATCAAAAACAAATTTTGTCTTACTTATTTTTCGCTGTTGTGTTACAGGTTTTTACTTCCTTTGTTTAAAATTCAAAATTGAAAAATAGATGGCTTTTCACCAAAAAAAAAATTTAAAAAACAGAATTTTTTTAAATTTATAATAACAAAAATTTTTGTTCACCTAAAAATATTTAAATTTTTTATTTTGAAGTATAATTAGGTGAAGGGTATATAAGATTCGGCACAGCCGAATATAGCTCTCTTACTTGTTTTAATATAAAATAAGCACTATTTTAATAATAGCTCCATCTAAATATCAAATTTTAGTTCTAATTCAAACTTAACCGTTCTAAGTGTTAAAGAAATATTGTCTTTTAAATTTGCTCCTGTAACATCAGTTGATGTCGAAAGAACATTTTCTATGTATAAAAATGTTTTCAGATCCAATAGACAACGATTTTTATTTGAAAATTTAAGTCAATTTTTTTTGGTTAAAAATTATGTAAAAGTTTGTTTTTTTAAGAGCATATTTTTTAAATTTTAAGAGCATATTTTAAAGTTTTTACTGCATATTTAAAGCGCCTAAAACGCTTTTTTTAGAGCATATTTCCGGTTTCCCTGGTGATGACATACTGCCGACTTTTTCACATTTGTAACACTATTATAGCCACGTTTATGCTTTTATATATGAACCAACAATGAATATATTTGCTTGATCATTATGAAATTCCAAGTCTATGCGTGTCTGTTGGAAACACTCTCACATCCGATATTTCTTAATTTTCATTTTAATTATTTTTTGTACATGTATTGCAGATAATACCATCATATTTAACACTCGCTAATTCTATGATCGGTGCATGATTTCATAAAAAAAAATCACAGGACTAAATTATTGTGGATCGGCCCATATTTGACCATAGCCTTTATATAAAGTTCACTTCAGAAAATCATTATAAAAGGTGGCGCAAAAGAAAACTTCCGATGTTTTTTGGCTGTAATTAAAAAAAAATGAAAAACTTTGATTCTTCTTGTGAATTATTTTTATTTGGTCTTTTAATTTTTTTTACATCAAGTCGAGAATATGATGTCATGTAAATGGCCGCCGCCACAGTTGATTGTCATTTGAGCCCTTTTTATGGCATTTTCCATTACTTTGGCCAAAACTTCCGGCGATAGGTCCTCACATTCTTGACGGATATTGTCTTTAAGAGCTGCAAGAGTCTGATGCTTGTTGATATAAACCCGCGACTTCAAAAAGCCCCACAAAAAACGGGAGATTAAGCGCCCGGGAAATGCATCCTTCAGCATATCGGTTGTTTCACGTGCAATGTGTGCCGTTGCACCGTCCTGGTGGAACCACATGTTTTCCAATCCCAATTCATCAAGTTGCGGCAAAAAGAACTCGTTGATGATTGCTCTGTAGCGCTCACCATTCACAGTAACCGTTTGGCCCGCGACGTCTTCGATGAAAAAAGGTCCGATGACTCCTCCAGCGAAAACAGCAACCATACAGTGACATTGAGCGGGTGTAATGGCTCTTCGTGGGTTACACGCGGATTTTCAGTGCCCCAGAAGCGTAAATTTTGCTTATTTATGTACCCGCTAAGATGAAAATGGGCCTCATCACTCATGATAATTGTTGATGAAAAATCATCTTCCTCTTGGTGGTGATTTACAATAGTCAGCAATATTCCGCGTTCTGGAGCAGTGTAGCGTAACATTGTTTATTAATGTGTATTTCGCATGTCAAAACAGAACTGACATTAGGGGCCAATCGCAAAATTTATAGCATTTCCAGTAGGAGGTTTACTTTTGCTCCACCTGTATAGAAAAAATTGTTTCACTGAATTTTATGAAGATCGGCCGATAATTGGTTATAACACCCATATACGATCCACTTTCGAAAAACCTAGTAACCTTCATAAATAGCTACAAAATATCGTTATCAAAAAAAAAATGTTATATTTGTTCATATCAATGTTATACTAAATTCTCATTATATTTAGGTGAAGTTTATTTAAGATTCGGCACAGCTGCAAACATTTCTTATTATTATTAGCCGCAATAGCCCAGTTATTCAATTGAGAACATGTTTAGTTCAATACTTATATACATTTATACCGTCTAGCTTACTTCAACAAATGTATCCCAATTTTCTCATTACTTTGTTTATTTATTATTCATTTAGTGTTGCCATTATACTTTGAAACACATTTAATTTTTTATTTAAAACAGGAAACTTATGACATTTTGCAATTACATGCTGATATTGTCTTCAGTAATGTTTGTTGTAACGTTTATGTTTTTTGTTTTGAATCAAAATGTTCAGCCACTTAATTAGAACGATCGTGTAGTATTGATAATTATCATTTTGATTTCGACGTGTCACGTTCGCTATCGAAGGTGTTTTTTAAAGTTCCTGAACTAAAAAAGTTACTGCATAGATAATCACGCTAAACCATTTATTTTGTTTCTCAAAGTGTGTGTCTCGTTCGTTATTGTAAGTATAACATTTTTCAATTTTAAAAATTGTTTTTATTATTTTCTCATGGATATTAAGATGGGTACAACGAACATTGGGGAAATGAAAAAAAATTGAAATTAATCTATAACTTTGAAACACATTTAATTTTTTATTTAAATTTCCAAACAGTAAAAGTAAACTTATGACATTTTACAATTACATTGTCTAGTAACATTTTAGCAAAAATTTAAGAAAGTTAGTGGATGTAAGGATGTCAGCAGGGATGAAATTGATGAAGTCGTATTCATATTTATAAATTTTTCTATTTACTTGCAATATATTGTTTTGGTTTCATTTCTTAACATAAACATCTTTAATATATTCCCTTATTTAATAAACTTAATGGTAATACTGGCTAAAAGCCAAAACATTTATATTGTTAGCTTATTGAGCAAACGTGCTAAGTCCACTTTTAATGAAAATTTAGGGTTTGAAACAAAACGTTAGATTGTTCATTGTTTGCTTAAAAAACATTAAAAAATTATTTCGTTTCTTCTCGTTGTTATTATCTCAGTCAAATAGAATTAAAAATAGTATAACAACGATATTAAATACATATATAATATTGTTACGTTTTAACCTTTTTAAAACGCTGGTTTATTTCCTTTAAATAAACCGGATACTTTTGATTGCAAATAAAAGCCGTTTAGTAGTTTGAAAATTGTAACAACTCTTTATTTATTTAAAATGTACAACAACAGAATTAAATAGTCACTCAGTGTTTTTTTTATACAGATACACTTTATAATGTACAAGAATTCACTGGAAAATACAGTACACTTTAAGGCACTCAGTTGATGTTTATTCGATAGCGTCTCTGATAAACTCACTAACGACTGCAACCTCTGCCAAAATTTATAACACTGCAATCTGCACTCTAGATTGTTCTTTAACTGTCAAAATTCGAATATTCTAGATCTTACTAATACATACGCCATCTGTGGTTTACTTTCTACAATGTTCTTTAACTGAATATTCGAATTCGAATATACAGCGTTGCCAACTTACGATCAAGTCAACTGAAAGCTTTTATTTAATAATACCCACAGTTATGTTACAGTTTGCTATTACAGCACTGTTATTTGAAAGCATTATGCTACTTTTAAATCAGCCCTTAAAATCGTTATATTTGAATTCAAGTACAATTTCGTAACAATAGATTATGCCACTGGTTTCAAAAACATTGCTTCATTTCCTTTTTGAGAACAACTTTAGTGACAATAAATCAAATAATAGAATTAAATATTTAAACAACAAATAAGAAAGTATGGTCGGTTAAGCCCGACCATATAATACCCTACACTAAGTAAATGTTTTTCCAAAAACATTTTTCTTTTAAAATATCAACAAAGTTATATTCGTGCTGATTTTCGGAAGTGGGCCTTATATGGGAGCTTTGACCATGAAATTAGGTCGAGTGATTTATGTCTATATGAAAGTTAATTATGTTGAATTTTGTGTATATACCAACATTTTTAAGAGATTTATGCACGTTAAAGTGATTTTCGGAAGCGGGTCTATATGGGAGCTATGACTAATTATGGACCGATCGTAACAAAATTTGGTGACATGAATTTCGTATATATAAAACTTATTTGGAGCGAAATTTGTGTAGTTACAAATAAATTAAACATTTATGATCGATAAATTCCAATTTCAGGAGGACATTTGTATGGAGGCTAGGTGAAATAACGGCCCGATTTCAGCCATTTTCAATAGGCTAAGTCCTTAAGTCGAAAAAATTATATGTACCAAATTTTATCGAAATATCTTCAAAATTGCGACCTGTACTTTGGACAGACAGACAGACGGACGGAGGGACATCGTTTAATCGACTCAGAAAGTGATTACAAGTCGATCCGTATACTTTAAGGTAATATTATACTCCCCCACTATGGTGGTGTATAAAAATGTGTCTTGTGTAAAATTTATGAAAATGGACTTAGCATGTTTGCACACTAAGCTAACCAAATGTACGATTTGTACATATGTTTGTGCTCCGATAAATTACATATATGTTTAAGTATATTCAACTAAATAATGTATAGCAAAAGTTGAGAAAAGTTTGTAGTTTGAATGTTTGTACATTAATTAAATTCTACAACTGTCACAAGGGAGTTGATTGCAACATTTTCAGCTTGTTACAATTCAAGAACTGATACAAGTTTCTTTTTTTAAATAAAAAATAAAATAAATATAAAAAAATCTACACCCAACAATTACTTGTTTACAAAAAAAAGGAAAAACAACATTAACAATCAAACAGTCAGACAGTTTAGTTTGTCTGTTGGCAGTGTTGATTTAAGTAATTGCTGTGTCAAAAACTTTTGCAAAACTAACAACTACAATAAAAAACAGGGCAATCAATTACTAATTGCAACAATTAAAGAGTTAACAAAATTTTTTGTTAAAAACTAAACAAATTTTTTTTTATCAATTATTAAGGAGATTATTAATAATTAAAAATTCCATTAACTTAAGTGGGCAGAGGCACAAATTTAAAATACACTTGACCTTTTTTCCACAAAAAAAAAACAAAGGTTATTTTGTAGCATGACCTTTTTATTATTATTATTTCTATTTGTTTTCACTTTTGCTTTCATTATTGTCAGCCATAAATTGTCCTTTTTTCATTAACATGTTCTCTTATATCATTTGTGTTTTATGATCAAGGTAATAAACAAAGTCAAGAATGTTAAATACAAATGGCTGGAAAAAAATAATTTCGAGGGCTTATTTTTTAAACATGAAATGAAATGTCACTGGACCTTAATAAATATTATTTCAAATGTGTTTGTTCGGAATGTTTGTGCATACATCAAAAATTTATAAACTATAATATATGGATTACCCATTCTTTGATGTGAAAAGTACATTTTATTCTAATTTTTCATAATTAAAAATAATTTATGTATTAATCTTAATTTAAATCAGACTTTAGTTTAGAAATACATCAAACTGGTTTTAATTTATGAAATAAATTACACAAGATTTTCTTTCTAACACTTACATAAATAATAAATACATATTTATGTTTTTTGTGTTAAAAAAAGATATTGTATAAATAATAAAATCCACATACAAGTTCAGTTTGTTCAGCGCTAACAAACTCATTTACACTTTAACACGTAAAGGAAATAAAAACTTAATGTTATGCATACATTAAGGAGATCTATAGTTGTGATAAATGTATAAGAATTTTACACATTATGGCAATACTCTACAATCTTCATACACTGTTTTCAGGAATACATAAACAGCTTCATTGTATGTTGATTGTTAGTTCATTCCTCAGTCATTAAAGATATTCACTTCTTTATCATATGAAATTATTCTATCACGAAAAAATTAAAAGACGCCAAACAAAGTTCGAAAAATGCTAACTATTTAATTTGATTATGTGTCTGTTTTATTGTCGCATAGTTACAAGAACGCGACATTAAAACACACACACAATCAAATAAAAAAGTTAGCATTATTCGAATTTGTTTTGGGGTCTTTTAATATTATGCAGTAACCTTTTTTAGTTAAATGATTTTAAAAATAGCGAACGTGACACTTTAAAATCATTAAATTTTGTTTTTAATGTTCAGCCACTTAATTAGAACGATAGCGTAGTACTGATAATTATCAGCATTTTGTTTTGTTTTTAAAGTGTCACGTTCGCTATCGTAAGTGTTTTTTAAGGTTATTTAACTAAAAAAAAAGTTACTGCATATAATAATTACGCTAAAAAATTAATTTTGTTTTTCAAAGTGTGTCACGTTTGCTATCGTAAGTATGACTTCATTTCAGTATCAAATGTTTTTGTTATTTTATCATGGATATTAAGATGGGTACAAAGTGTAACGAAAACAAAATGAAAGAAACTATGTGGCATTTGAAAACAATTAAACGAGATCCACTGAATTATAAAGAATATTGCGATAAAGAGGCTGAAAGGAAAAATATCGTTAAAGACAGAAAATGTTCTACGAAAGAAAAATTATGCTAAAGAAAAATTGAAGGTTGAGACTAGGATCAGTAAAGAAGATGCGTTACCCCAGGCCTCACAGAAAGATTTGAAGTTATTAAAGCTCTTCAAAAAAAGTTTGTCGAACCCATAAATAGTAGATATAAAGCTTTTGTTGAAATTACTGCAACTAATCCTTATTACAAATGGGGCGGGAAAATATGTTGCTTTTTAAATGTCGCGTGCTAAAGGACACCAACTGTTATTAAAAACCGAATGGAAATATTTCAACATGAAAAATATCAATACAAAGCCACTTTATTATACCCTTCCTTCCTTAGAAGGGTATATATAAGTTTGTCATTCTGTTTGTAATTTCCACAATATAATTTTCCGACCCTATAAAGAATATATATTCTGGGTCCTTATAGATAGCGGAGTCGATTAAGCCATGTCCGTCTGTCTGTTGAAATCAATTTTCTGAAGACCCCAGATATCTTCGGGATCCAAATCTTCAATAATTCTGTCAGACATGCTTTCGATAAGTTTCCTATTTAAAATCAGCAAAATCGGTCAACAAATGGCTGAGATATGAGGAAAAAACCAGGACAACCTCGATTTTTGACCTATATCTGGATTACTGACATTAATATAGACAATATGGTTATCTAATGATAGATATTTCAAAGACCTTTGCATCGACGTATATAAGACCATAGTAAGTTGGACCAAAAGTTGGTAAAATGGGTCAAAATCGGATAAAATATTTTTTAACCCGATTTTGTTTTTCACCAAAAAAAAAATTTAAAAACAAAAAAAAAAGTTTTTTAAATTAAAAAAAATAATTTTAAAATTAAAAAAAAAAGACTTTGGAAAAAAAAATAAAAAATGAGCCACTAATCAAGCAGCTCACTTGAGTGCATTCAAAATAGATCCTATGTGATACCCAAAAAGTAAACAGCAGGATACTTATTCGACATCTGTTGTCTCCAAGTTGAACCAACCAGATTCTCTGATGAAGGAATGCATGTGTCTCAGATTCATCCGTGATAACTCACCTAAACTCGAGAGGAATGAGGTTCAAAAAAAAACGTTCACTCAAGATTGTTAGAGCGGGGCAATGGCAGAATTGGTTGGACACACTCTACTCCTATTCTTCATTTCCCATTCTCCTAGAATGGTTCCAATTATGCAGTTTCCTGTCATAAAAGAACAATAAGCATTATTTAATTTTTTTCTCGCGTTTTTGTACCAATGACAATTTCCAATTTATTTGAAACAACAAAATGACAAAAAGAAACTTTGGTACTTAACATATTGCTACTAAAATGCTATTAAAAATGGAAACAAGATAAAAAATCAAAAATTTCTTAGATTTTTTACTAACAAATGCATTTGAATGTCGCGTTCTTCACCATGGGAATGCCCATATTCATTTTGTTATTTTCAGCCGCTTGTTTAAAAATTAGTTTTATAAAATTATACTCCAGTTTGCAGATTTTTTTAATTTTTTAGATGCATTAGAAAACTAGTTATTTTTATCACTTTTTCGATTAAATGTTTATTGCTAATATATTTAAAAGAAATAAACGACAAAATCTAACTTTTGATCGAAACTAATACTACTAAAATGCCATTCAAAAATTTAAACAAGGAAATATGAAAGGATTTCTTTATTTTGTTTACTTTAAAGGAGTATGAATGTCGCGTTCATGACAGTCTTTAACCAAATATATAGTTATATTTGGTTAAAGAGTTATAGTTATTAACGTACTATATATAGTTATATCGAACCAATAAATAATAAATACGAAGCTTTACGATATATAAAGGGGAAAAATGTCGCGTGCTAATATTTTTTCACAAAAACAACTATCAACAGAATGTCAAATTATTCTACTTTAGTTTATTTTTGTTTTTTTTCTTCATGCAGTCGAAAACAATTTCTTCTTTTTGTTGCGTTTTTAAATCCATGTTTATTGCTTATATATTAGAAACTACAAAATCAAACTTTCTATGCAAGAGAACTCTTTTTAGCAGGAAGTGACCATGACCATATTCGTAGATACGATTTTATTTTGATCCAATCGCCAAAAGTTCTAATTAAATCATTGCAACTATCAATAGAATACCAAATTATTCTAATTTAGTTTTAAAAATGGTACAAAAACTGCAGATTTTAGCATTTTTCTAGATGCTGTCGAAAACAAGTTCATTTTTTTTGAGGTCATGTTTTTGTTATTGCTATTCTACCTTTGTACTTCTAAAATGCTATCAATAAATGGAAATAATAAGAAATAATTTAAAGATTTTATTATTTTGGTATCTGCAAAGGCGTACTAATGTCGCGTTCTTGACAGTGGAAATGTACATATTTGAAGATACGATTATGTTTTTATTCCAGTCACCCAGAGTACCCTTTATGAGTGAAATCACAAATATTTTAACATCTTGCAATAGAATTATTCTAATTTAGTTTAAAAAAATTGTGTTCCAATTCTCGGTTTTTTTTAATTTTTCTACATGCAAATAAAATTGTTCTTTTTTTGTCGCGTTTTTGAAAAGCTACTAAAATGCTATCGAAAAACGGAAACACAAAGAAAAACATTTTTAAGAGTTCTTAATTTTTCACTTCAAATGAATGTCGCGTTCTTGATAGTGGAAATTGGTATATTCGAAGATAAGATTCTAATTAAGTTTAAACAAATAGTTAAAAAAATTTAAGATTTCTTTATTTTTTCACTTCAAATGAATGTCGCGTTCTTGATCGTGGAAATTCCCATATTCGTAGATACGAAGTTTCACACTTTATGCGATAAATCTTAGGTATATAGTAGTTCTTCCATGTTTAAATTCTCTATTAATTCAAGTACTTTCAACTTAATTCTCTCTCTTGAAAATAATTTGTTTGTATTTCGCAAAAAAAAAACAAGAATACTTAACTGGTCAGAATACCATCTTGCACGTAAAACAATTCAATTTCTATACAAATGAAAATAATCATTTTGTAGTGGGTATTTATTTTATTATAAATAGTTTTTCCTTTTTTTTCATTACAAGTGTTTATTATTTTTGTTACGAACACTGATATCAAGAAACAATGCAAATTTATGCCATTTTATTTGTATTAACAAAAAAAAAAACTTACGTTGCCAGTGGTGACCGTTGTTATTTGGTTGTATCCCTTTTGTTTTGCAAAATATTTACTCTTGTGTAGAGTGTGGTTTTGTTTTTGAAGTATGTGTAAATTATGGTCAAAAGGTATTCAACATCCTTAAAGATAAAACGTGTCTGTTGTCTACAAATATAATTTATATTTTTTTGATGAGTTGTGTGTTAAAGAACACAATTTTTGGCCAACATATGTGACTGACATTTCCAGTTAGTGCTTTTGTTTTTTTCTTTTTCCCCTCTTTTTTATTTGTTTGTTTTGTTGGCCAACACAAATTTATAAACGGAATAACCAACCGACAAATTTATGCAATTTATTTAAGCCAACGTTCTAGAGGAGTCATATGTATCTGTGAGTGAGTGAGTGATTGTTCATGTGTGAGTGTGTGTCTAGTAGTGTGAGTGTCGACACTGTTTAACATGATAAAAGACACATGTCATACAAATGTTACTTTTTTCCGTTTTGTTTTTTCCACCGGCTGGGTTTGTTCTACTAAGATCTGGTTACGAACAAGTATTACACATGTATTAATGCATTTATTTGAGTGTTTGTGTTAGGAATAGTTGTTCTATGAGTACGTGTTAACAGAAGTCATATGAAAATCTGTTAAATTCTAATTCTAAATGATTGCTTTAAGGCCACAATGGCAAATAGAGCAATATAAATTTAAGTTTCATTTAATAAATTTTGAGTAAAATTTCTTAAAATTTTTAAGAATTTCTTTTAATTTTTACCATAATAGTTAGGAACAATAAGAAATATTAATTTAAGAACAAGAGTTTTGAGAACAAACTATTTTCTTAAAACACTCATGGCTTTATTTACCTAAAATATTAATAATTTAGTTTGAATCGTTGTAGAATTTCTTAATTTTTTTCCTACTTTAATATGGGCATTTGCACGGTCCAGAAGGTATCATTCGTACATTCGATTCTTCCATTCCATTCTTCGATAGCATTTCAGTAGCACTATGTTTAATGCAAAACTCATATGCACTGGCTTCGAATATGGGCATTTCCACTGTCAAAAATGCGACATTCGTGCGCATTTGAACTGAAAAAAATAAGATATTTTAACAATTTATTTCCACGATAAAGAACGCGACATTCTTAAGCACTTGAAGCAACAAAAAATTTAAATCTTAAATTTTTTTTTTTTTTTTTTTTTTTTAAAAAGAGGCCTATAATTGTATTACTTTCTTTGGAAAGGGGATAGAGTGTAGAAGAAAAGGTGGTGAAAGGAGAACAAAAGCTTTTTAATTGACAACTCTGCAATTGCGCGTTATGTTTATTATTAGTGCAGGTTGTAGCGCCTGTGGTGGTGAGATGGCGCATTAGTCAAGCCAACAACCTTTATTTAATTATTTTACTTCGGTGGCGTTTTAGTGTTATACCACCGAAGGAGGGCGCTGTGATAAATATTAGTTATTAGTAAACTAATAATTATTATAAACTGATGTTGTTGATTGGCAGCGGCTGGGAATCGAACCCAGGCCACAAATACCATATCATGCTTAATGATCAAACGCGCTAAGCCACAGCACCCTCTAAAACCGGGACAACCTCGATTTTTTACCTATTTTTGATCTATATCTGGATTACTAATATAGACAATATGGTTATCTAATGATAGATATTTCAAAGTCCATTGCAACGATGTAAATAAGGCTATAGTAAGTTGGACCTACAATGGGTCAAAATCGGGAAAAATATTTTTTAACCCGATTTCTTTTTCATCAAGAAATTTTTTTGTCATACATTTTTTTCCAAAAAAAAAAAAAACTAGAAAAAAAAATTTTTTAAAATTTGGAAAAAACTTTTTTTAAAAAAAAAATTGAAAAACAATTAAATTTTGTTTACCTAAAAATTATTTTAAAGTATAATTTGGTGAAGGGTATATAAGATTCGGCACAGCCGAATATAGCTCTCTTACTTATTTATAGTAGTTTTAGTACAAAAATCAGGTTTTGTCGTTTTGTCATTTTCAATATATTAGCAATAGCATGAAATATAGAACGCTACAAAAAAATAGAACATGTTTTCGACTGCAACTAGTAATATGCTAAAGTCTGGGTGATGGAATATAATAATTTAAAGCTATTTTAACTAATAACTGATTCGTTTTAATTTTACAGTATTTATCACGCGACATATTTTTCCATGACATCCACAATAAGGATTAGTTCAAGTAATTTAAACAAAAGTTGTGTATTAATTATTTATTGGCTCAACATACTTTATAGTGCTTCTAGAAAAATTTAAAAATCTGCGTATTGGAACACAATTTTTTAAACCTTTTTTTAAATATTCGAATTTTTAAGACCTTCAACCGGTCTTAAAAATTCGAATTTTTTTCAAATTTTTAGCTTTTATTTTGATACATTTGTACAATATAAATTTATTCAAAGTGTTAGCTATGACCTTTTCTTATCTTTCTGACAGCATATTCCGAACCAAAATAACTGTTCATCTTTTAAGGCAAAGAACGAATCAAGTCAATATCGTATACTCTGTTCCAGAGTGAAGCTTATCCCAGAGAGAAATAGTTGTCGGACGGGCAAGAGTTGTCTGGACTACAAAGCGAGTGATATAAAAATTCCAAGCCACATAATTCTAAATACTTTTTAACATGTATTGCAATATGTGGCCGAGCGTTGTTATGATGGTCTGGAAATATACCAGACCATCACAGGGAACCTGTAGCGAACGCAACTAATTCGTGAGTATTGGACGAAAAACGTCCAGAATATGCTGCCAGATATGAAGGCTGCATATTCTGGAGGTTTTTCGGCCAATACTCACGAATCAGTTGCATCTGGTCAGATTTCAGCAGCTCATAATAGATAGGACCCATCAAATACAGAGAATTACCTTAGCGCCATGGATATTGGTGTCGATTCGGCTGATTGGCCAATCTTATCGAAATGGATGGTTGGCCGGATTATCGAAATCGATCCATTTTACATCGCAAGTAATACTTCGGTGCAAAAATCATTTGCTTTTATAGGGTAACAGCAGCTTTTCGGACATGCAAAATCGTCTTTCAATTTCTCTCTGCTTCAATTCCTATGGTACCCAATTTTCCTGCTTTTGGATGAATTCTGCTGCTCGCAAACGTTTTGAAATTGCTACTTGAGTTGCTCCCATTGAGTTTGCAAGCTCTTGTTGAGTTTGACAACAATCCTCATAATATAATGCCTCCAATTCTTGGTCTTGAAACTTTATTGTCTGGCCTGGGCTATTTTTGTTTTCCATATCAAAATCACCACTTCTGAACCGCACAAACCATCTATCCCTCGTTGAAACCGATGGAACACATTCACCATAAGCTTCGATGAGCAATCGGTGTGCTTCATCGGCTCTTTTTTTCAAATTAAAGCAATTTTCCCGCATATGACGATTTGCATGCATCCCTGCCTTCCATTGAGATCAAGTAAGAAAGTATAATAGGTGAAGCCCGACCATATAATAGCCTACGCAGAGTATATCAGTATAAATAATTTTCTTTTAAAATTTATCTGTATATCGCATTGGTTCCTCTAAAGAGACAACTCAAAATTTTTGCAAAAAATCTATGTACAGTGGTCATATCTACCCATTGTAAAAATCATACATTATTTTCTCTACTATTTCGCCAAAAAATACAGTTGTATCCGTCCTTCAACTTTTATTCTAATGTATTAAAAAAATGTTTGTCTCTACTGAAAACTTTTTAAATTTAGAATAGACTTTCTTTAGAGGAACCAGTGTGATATATGCAATTTATTTGAAACTTATTGAAAATAATGTACCAATCGGTAATACATTTTATAGTGCGTGTTCAGCTTATATAGAATTTATTTGTTCTGAATTTGGCTTCGATATCTATATGATTAAGATATTTCTAATCAAATTCAGTAGGCTTTGTCCTTGGGGCAATAGAAAAGTTTTTGTCAAATGAGCTTTGAAAGTGCGACCTGTAGTTTGATTACAAGGTTTACATTGACGAACGGACATCGCTTAATCTACACAGAAAGTGATCCTGATTATGGCTATGAAAAACACCAATACCAAATATTTTCTAATTCTGATTTCAAATTTTTTTCTGTCCCTCAAATCAATGCCAATGATTTAAAGGTCTAAATTAAAAACAAATACTACAAAAAAGGACACTGTAATGTCCTTTAATTGAATTTTTTTTTCATTAAACAAAAATCCCTTAATCGTAATTAAACTTGAAATAATAACAAAATTTACATGTTCATTTAAACTCATACGTTTTGCAAGCTTCTATGTATTTAATGACAGGCAGACTGATGGACATACACTCACCAAAATGTCTTTGCCAATGTCAATTACAATAATTTACATACTGACTAATACTATCAACCACCAATACAACATTTATACAAAATACAGATACAAACACTAGGGTTAAACACATAGATACATTGAGATACATACATCCACGTGTAGTAGGGAATTTGTGGTAGGTAGTAGTGTTCAGTATCAGTTTGTTCTGCAAAATATCTACAAGTCAGCACCTACACCCACGTACTTAGTTTCATACACACCGATACTTAGATAAAATGTTGTTCATATTGAAGGTAATTGATGTACATGTACTTAAAATGTTTTAGTTTGAGAATGTAAGATTATTAGAGGTGGTGGTCTTATAGTACTTACTATATATTCATACACAAGTATAAATTATACACTTAAAAAAACCATAAAATAAAATCCATTTCAAAAAAAAAATATCTAGCTATGATGTTGTGTATCACAGTTTTTTCTATAGAACATTTTGTGTATGACATAATTTTGTTAAAAAGTAATATTTGAATATTATTTTGATACCGAAAAAAATTTCAAATGCCATCCCTGCCCTCCATTTCCTACATACGTATGAGTGTTATTTATTTCATAATAAATTAAATATTAATCATACGCAACATAATTAAACAAGGAATTATTTTTTTTTTTTGCAAATTCTTTAGTTTTAAGAAAAAGGTTTTGCTAATTAAGCCTCTAATATTTCTTACAGTGCATTTTATCATCTAACTAATGTGTATATTTGTTCTTCGGTGCGCTTGTATGTTTTTGTCTCCTTCTCTGTGTCATCATGTTATGTCTTCTAACAATATTTCCCTTCTCTTCCATATTCCATTCAAATAAAGTGTATTCAGGCCATGGCCCTAAACTTGAAAACAAGAGAAAGGCAACTGAAAAAGAACAAATAATAAAAATTTTAAGATATTTTTTCTGATATTAATTTATGTTTATTTAAAAACATCACACAAAGACAGAAAGTGCATATATTTAGACATTTTGTTTATTATTGATTTTAGTGTTTTGTTTTTTAAATCAATAACAAAAAATGGGCATTTCCACAGAAATATTAACTAGAACACAAAACGAAAATATTAAAATATGATTTTTTAACAATATTAGAAAACTGTCAAAATAAGATTAATAAAATTCAGTTAATCTTAGTTGTTGTCTTGAACAAATTAACCTGAAAACAGAAAATTCATTATCTATCTTCTATATAAATAAAAATCAAATGTCGTTCGTTGGTTTTTGCATCAGTAGAGAACGGCAGGACCGATTTAGACAATTTTTTTTTTTAAATGTTGGTCATAGCCTAACTTAGTTTTTTACGGAATGAAAAATTGACCACGCCCACTTTTTTCGATTTATCTAAAATCGAAAAACGGCTACATCGATTTGGCTAATTTTTTGTTTAAATAATCATAGTAATCCAATTTAAGTTTTTACTGAAAGAAAAATTTTTTTTTCGATATATGTATCTAAAATCGCAGCACGACTCCTGGACCGATTTAACTTATTTTTTTTAATGTTCGCAATACATAATCCGTAAAAGTTTACATAAATAAAAGTTGTCCACGTCCACTAATAAGCCCACTTATTAAATACATCTCAAAATACATCGGTCTGTGAACAATCATATTTCAGACCAAAATTCGATTACTTATATAAAAACTCACAATATCTTAAATAGGTAATAACTTGGCCAATAAGCGTTTAATCAAGAAAAAGAGCTAGATCCGTGATCACTCATATTTCTGAAAAAAATGGCCAATAAGCGTTTAATCAACAAAAAAGGAGTTCGATCTGTGATCATATTTCTGAACAAACATTGATTTTTTATTTGTATAAAGGAGCTCGATATGTGATCACTCATATTTCTAACAAAAAATCGATTTTTTATATAAAAGCTCACGCGATTAATCAAGAAAAGGAGCTCGATCTGTGATCACTTATATTTCTGACAGAAAAAAAACGATTTTTTATATAAAAACTCAAAATATGTATGTACATTGATTTACATGTATTCTGTTGTTGCAAGACTTTGGTTTTTGACAAAAAACTTAGGTTCTTCGTCTCTCAGTAGCGCTTCTATGTATATTTTATTCTATTTCATATATGAATAAAAATTATCATTCAATAATACTTTTTTTTTCTTTTTAACTATTTTTACCCTTTTCAAACCGCTTGTCACAAATTCAGAAATCGAACACAAGATTTTTTTAACTTAGACAGTTTACCCTTGATTGCATCAACAATAAATTATTACAAAGAAATTAAAAGAAATCAATAGTAGGTAAATTTTTCATTTGATTGTGTTCATGTTCCAATGTCGCGTTCTGGTACCTAAATAATCGTTAGTTATTAATACTCCACGATCGTTCTTAACAAGTGGCTGAAAATTTTATTTCGAAAAAAAAATATTATTGGATATATGACTTAAAAATTAGGGATTTACTATAGATGCCGTAACTTTTGAACGCAGTTTTTGATCATAATATCTTATATGTAATTTTGAAGGGTACATGTCTCTCATTTATTCTCACTTAGTTATGGAACATTATAGCGTAAACAATAAAGTTTTTTTGCTTCGAAAATGTCAATTTTTGTACCAAAAAAGCGTCATATGCGGGAAGTTTAGCTTGACTTCTTTAATTTGAAAAAAGTGCCGCAGAAGCACACAGATTGCCCACCAATGCGAGTAAATGTGTTTCATCAGTTTTATCGTGCGAGAGAGATAATTTATGTGGCTCAGAAGTGGAGATTTTGACACGGAAGACAAAGATCGCCCAGGACAACCAAAAAAGTATGAAGACCAAAAATTGTAGATACTACTCCATGAAGATTGTTTTAAAACTTAACAAGAGCTTGCAAAATCATTGAGTGCTAGTCAAGCAGAAATTTCAAAACTTTTGCAAGCAGTTGGATTCATCCAAAAGCAGGGAAATTGGCTACCATACGAATTGAAGCTGAGTGATGTTGAAACACCATTGTATATGTTCGAAATGCTGCTTTAACGCTATAAAAGAAAATAATTTTTTCACCGAATCATTACTTGCTTTAAAAAAATGGATCAATTTCGATAACCCCAGACATAAAACCGTAATATTCCATCATGACAACGCTAGGCCAGATGTTACAATACCTGTTACAAACTATTTAGAAAGAAGTGGTTGGAAAATTTTACCTCAGTCGCCTTATAGTCCAGGTGTTTCCCCGTCCGACTACTAATTGTTTCGATCGATGCATTACGCTCTCTTTGGGATTCGCTTCACTTTGGAACATAATATCCCATATTGATACGAATTGAACCAGAGAGACCTCGAAATACGTTTTTGCATGTCCGAAATGCTACTTGAATGCTGATGAAATATGGATCCATTATGATAACCCGAAGCGTAAGAGATCGTACGTGAAGCTTGGCCAACCAGCCGAGTCGACATCAAAGCCTATTATGAGCTGCTGAAATCTGGCTAGACCATCACATGAAATATGTACCTGACTCAACTGATTCATTTGAAACGAGCATTTGCCGAAAAATGCCACATGTTGCAATACCTGTTAAACGCTATTTAGAATGAAGTGATTAGGAAGTTTTGCTTCTTTCGTCTTTCATTTGTTTCAATCGATGCAGAACTGCTGAGCAGTTATTTTTTGGCTCGGAATCCATATGTTGCCAGAAAGATGGGAAAAAGTCATAGGTAACAATGGCCAATACTTTGAATAAATTTATATTGTACAAATGTTTCAAAATAAAAGCTAAACATTTTAAAAAATTACTCATTTATAAGTCATACACCCAATACAATAATATAATAATCGAACTAAATAAGAACAATCGACAAAGAGAACAATGCCTTTCTTAAAAAAAGAAACAGTGACGTATAAGGAATACTGCGATATAGAAGCTGTAAAAAAGGAAAATATCGAACAAAGCTGAAATTTATGCGCTTAAGAAAGAAAACTTATGATAAAGAAAAGGTGCAGTTTGAGACTTATAACTGGTAAAGTACAAATTAATTAAAGTTAAATCAGTGTATCATGAATATCACCAAAGAACATCGATCCAAACATTTTTTCGAAATGCATACCCCTTGGAGTATGTGTTCAAAATCGAAAAACCCAAGGTCAATTTGTTTAAATCTTTTTTAATTCATCATATATAGAAAATTTGTTCCCATTTTGAAAATTCCAAAAGTCATTTTGGAAAATTTTTATTGAATTCTTTACCAGCTTAAATTTCGCAGAACATTTAACAACTGAATGCTGAAAGGTAACACCCACTTCTGTGAAAATAAAACCAATTATCTAAATATTTATTTCATACCGAAACGTATAAAAAAAATAATAACAATTTCAATTTAACAGGAATAAAGACTGAAATATGATTTCGAATACCAAACTAAACAACAGACCTATAAAACTCAATTATGAGGCTATAAAAAATTTAAAACGAGGGTGGATGTTACTTCCACATGCAAACATATAGAATAAAATCTCTAACACTAGAAACCTCAACATAAAAACGAATTTTTTAATTAAGTCCACAAAATATAATATTCTGTACTAAAATTAACCAAAATTAGCTTATATTACCTCGTATTATATTTCAACCATTCTCCGGCTTACATTTTCCGTTTCATTTTCAACAAATATCAACCTTTCATTTGCCACTATAACTACAAATTTTTTTCTATTAGTTTTTTTTTTGTATTCCTATAAATGTGAAAATATGCATTTTTATCTCATGTGCACATTTATGGGCACATGGAATTTTTGTTAAAAGGATTTCTGGGTTTATTTTTCATATTTTTCATGCAATGTCAACGTTTGGAAACTTTATTTGTTTTTTTTTTCTAGAATTTCCTGGCTTTTTTTGTTGGCGTTATAAAAAAGTAAATGTTTATTGTGTATGCAAGTGTATTAAAAAGTGGCTGAGAACTATTAAAATGCTAAAAGACTATTACACAAAACAATTTATAAAGCTGCAACAGCAAAAATATTTTAAATAATTTTGAAGTATAATGTAGTTTACAATTATTTATTTGGTATAAAAACTAAATACCAGAGGTTAAATTAAATTTAAATATTTATAAAATTTTCTTTAATGTCAATTGATTTTAAGCTTAAATTTGTATTTTTTATTTTTTTTGTTTTATTTAATGTAAAATATGTATTTGCATTGTTTTGAATTGTGGTTTTGGCTTTTCTAATCGTAACCACAATGTAAAAAATAAATATAAATACAACATATTTGAAATGCCAACAAATTTGTGATAAATTAGCAAGGCCATTGTTGGTTACCATTAGGGTATTCAATCGATTAACCGTTAATCGGTTAACAGATTAATTTTCGACGGTTAACTGTTGGAATAATTTAAAATTGCCGATTTTCAAATAACAAATAAACCGATTAATTTGTGTCGATTAACCGATTAACCGAAATTCCTTTTTTTTCAATTTAACATATCGTTACTTATTTGGAGCGCAATTTGTGTAGATACATATATAAATTAAACATTTATGACCGACAAAGTCCAATTTCGGAAGGACATTTGTATGGGGGCTAAGTGAAATAATGGACCGATTTCAACCACTTTCAATAGGCTTCGTCCTTGGGCCGAAAAAAAAGTTGATCGAAATATCTTCAAAATTGCGACCTGTACTCTGCGCACAAGGTTTACGCGGACAGCCAGCCAGCCAACCAGACGGACGGACATCGTTTAATCGACTCAGAAAGTGATTCTAAGTCGATCGGTATACTTTAAGGTGGGTGTTAGACTAATATTTTTGGGCGTTACAAACATCTGCACAAAGCATAATACCCTCCCCACTCTGGTGGTGTAGGGTATAATGATCTCAAATAGCATATTTGCGATTATTTTTTTTTGTTCTGTTTAGTGTTTATAAAAAACCGACTTTTTAAAAAACCGGTTTGTCGGTTAACCGAAAATTGGCCTTTTTTAAAAAACCGGTTTTTCGGTTAACCGACGTCAAAAAAACCGGTTAAACCGGTTAACCGTCATATATATGTAGAAAACATCAAATGTCCAATAAAGTATATATAGTTTTAAAATGTGTAGTTTTTGGCAGTCAGGAATGGTTAATATTAAATAACTATGAATATACAAAAGTGCTAAGTTCATTTTATTTTGAAAAAATTTCTAAATTATCAAATGGAATTGAGTATAAATATGTTACTAACTATATAATATTTGTTTTAGTAATTAGTTTATTCATTAAATTTCAACCAAAAAATGTAAATCAATTTTTAATTAAATATTTGATAATTTTTAAATTTATTATCACCACGACTTTCTGATATGAAACAGAAAATGTTACAAGTCCCAAAAAAGGACCTATAAGATACAAACGCACTTCTTCTCAGCTGTGCTTATTTGTCATTATAAATCGTACCAAATATGTAAGTAATAAAACTCCATTATCAGATTTCATATTTAAAATTATGGATTTTAAACGTGTTTTGTCTCTCCTGTAATAGTTCTGAAAAGGACTTTGTACACTAAGCTAACACAATGATTAATAAAATAAAATTTTAAGAACAAAACACACTAATGAATTCAAATTGATTGAAAGAAGGTATGCACATCAAATTCAACTTAACGTTTGGTAAAAGCATCACTATTATTACATCATTATTAAGATTTGGCTTAACTTCTAGAATTATGCGGAATTAATTTTTAGTAGTTTCATTATGTGCAATTTATTCTGAAAAAGTTTTCAAGTAAACTCATCGTCCTCTACTATTTAGAATCATTGTAATTCTTAAAAATATCAATCTAAATAGGTTTGTATTGTAAATCTGCAGTTTAGGTTTCAAATCAGACCAATAATGTGTATACAATGAATATTAAAAATGCACAAAAACGTTAAATTTATCAATTTTAATCCCAAATTTTAAAAACCGGTTAACCGAGTGATAAAAACCGGATAAACCGGTTAACCGAAAATCAGCATTTTAAATTAACCGGTTCGCAAAAAACCGAGATTTCGAAGAAAAACCGGTTTTTCGGTTAACCGGTTAACCGGTTTATAAACACTAGTTCTGTTTGTTTTTTATGTTTTTGTATACAAAATTCGTAGTTGTATTTTCAATTTAAAATTAAAATAGAAATTATTCGGTTAATCGAATAATTTTAAATTAACCGATTATTAACCGAATAAATGTAAACCCCGATTAATTATTTGCTAGATTAATCGATTAAACCAGAAACCCGATTAATTGAATACCCTATTTACCATGTTCAAAGTAGTGGACGGCACAAAGAGATTTTTCCTCATTTGTTTAAATATGTATCTGTGTGTTTGCAGATAATAATAAGTTTCGTTGTCATTGGTGTTGTGTACATAAAATCTGCATATCGTATTCGGCCCTTGGTGCCGAACATTGGTTTATTTATATATTATTCATCGCACAGCTTGTTGTAGGACTAGTAGAGCATTTAATCAGGCCTGTCACAGAATTCCATTCCGATTGAAAGTAAAATTAACTTCATATTTAGCTTCTTCACAAAAAGTAAAACAAAAATTTATTTCGAAATGAAAATTTTTAATCAAATTCTGTACCAAAATCTATGTAAATAATTTTTCAAAATCTGTAGTTATGGTAAAACATAATTAATTAACACCTCTGCCCATAAATGATACAGTTGCCCTACCACTCCACAAATCAATGCTTTTCCGTTTTGTTCAATATTAAGAAAATACAAATGTTTCACTTTTTTTTATTGCGAACAAAATTTATTTCATTATAATTGATATAAATTGCTGAGCTAAGTTAATAAAAAAAATGTTTGCTTTTACATTTTGTTTTATACGTTTTTTTTCCTCGAAGTTTAATAAATGTTGTACTCAATATGTGTTTAAGTTTTGGCCAAATTGGCTGAAAGTGAATTTGTCGTTATAAATTAAACATGTTGTAGCAGTCAAGTTTATTTGTAATTTATTTGTTAAAATGTTTTATTATTGTAGCTGATTTTTTTATATATTACATTTGCAAATATTGCCAACATTAATCACTGGTAATTGTAGTTTTGTTTTGTAAAGTACTCTACTGAATTGGAGGAGAAAGTTTAAGTTTATTGTATTATTTCTACTTTCAACAAGAAAAACATTTTGGAAACTGTGGAGCTTAGAAACCCATAAACTATAGAGAAACATAGAGTGGAAACTTGAAAAAAATATCAAACAAAAATTACTCAAAATAATTACACATACGAGTGTTGTTTTTTTCACATAGTTTTTTCTACTAATACATTCTCACCACTTAGGTTTCTGACAACTGAGTTAGGTCTTTGACGGTAGAGTTTCCGCTCTATGTCTATTCTCTATGTTCAGAAACTCGACTGGAAAACAATTTTTAATATTTTTTTTTTATTCAAAACTTATTTGAAAACTGAGTGATTTTGGAACTTAAGAAACATAGAGAAAATATACAAAGAAAGGAAACTAGAAAAAAACTCAAACAAAAAAATTACTCAAAAAGTTACTCATACGATTGTTCTTTTTGTTTTTAAGTAGTTTTTTTTACAAAAATATTCCCACCACTTAGGTTTTTGACAACTGAGTTAGGTCTTTGATAGGAAAGTCTATGATCTATAAGTATTAATCTATGCTTACGGCCTGATTCAGATGCACGACTGGAAAACAATTGTTTGAAATACCCTCAAAAATTATTTGAAAACTTAGTGATTTTCATACAAAAATTTTAAAAGTGTTTTCCGGTCGTATTTCCCAATAAGGCTCTACAAAGTTTTATTGATACACTTGAGGTAAATTTTATAATCTGTAAAACCCATTAAGTACCCAATTTTCAACATTCAGAGTAGCACAACTTTAAAAGTCGCCTTCAACATTACTCCTTTTACCTCTTTTACAATTCCATGTAGTTTTCACCAGAGACTAAAATACAATTTTATTTTTATTACCAGTTTTTTTTCCTGCACCAGTATTTACACTTGTTTTCTAATATCCAATACAGCAAAAAAAACAACATCTTTCAGTTATTTATTTACTTTTTTCTACTTTGGAGGGCGATTAATTGGAAAATTTTATTTTGGGGGAGTGAAACAGCTGATAAGTAAAAATTTTTTCTTTACAGCAGTAATAAGGCTAATCAATGACGAAATGCTTGCTTTTAGAAAGCATTACAGTAATTTATACATTTGCAAATGAAAAATAATAATGTGATTATTCTGCTTGACGAAACATAGTAGTATATAATTGTGAAATAAAACATTAAGTTTTGTTCATAATTTCTATGTCAATTATTTTATTTAAAATAAAGTACTTAGGGGGTGATATGAATTGAAAGCATCATGTAAGCATTTTATAAATAATTATACTTATTTTTTATAGAAAAAATAGTCATGTTAGTAAGTAATTAACTGAATTACTGAAATGAAGATGAAAAAGTTGATTTTATCGTACTTTCTCTGATACTATTAGATATTTAAAAGTACCTAGTAGTCCGTCGACAAAATTCCCAGCAAAAATTTTGTTATTTCTGAAAAACATACTTTTCAAAGACTACTGTTTGCATTACTTGGAAGTTGTTGAATAATGACTTATTTATTTGTTTTATATATAACTGCTTATTTAGTATTAATCTGCATGAGAACACTTCGTTTTTACTAATAACGCCTTCTGTGAATTCTTACTATCAACGAGTTATTAAAGTCGTTATTTGTAACTAGTTTTAGTGATTATGACTTATTTATAAGTGGCTGTGGTGTACTTGACTCCAATAAAAAAATGTGTTTTCAATTACAAAAATTATCTATTCAATAATTTTTGTATTTAAATTTCAAACAATAACGAAAATTGTATATTCAATTGTCAAAATTATCAAATTCAAAACTCAAAATTCAATAGAAAAGATCAGAAAATTTTGTTTTTGAGCACATGAATACTTGATTCAAATTACAGACACTCAAGCTTTACTTGTAAAAAATATCAAAGTTTAAACAAAGCACCAACAAATAAACAGTGAGTTTATCTTTTCTTACATTCCCTCTACAATTGGTTGGTTTTTTTCCGACTCAAACTGTAGTTGTAAGTGGGTAAAGAAAAAATAAAACAACGTGCTTTATTGTTTTCGCAAAAAATCAAAATAAGTACTTTTTTAAAAAATTCATTCAAATTCAAATTTAAGACTTTTCCATATTTTTCAAAATAAGTACTTTTTAAAGAAACTTCAAAAATAGCTACTTATAGGCTTCTTAAATTAAGTAGAATAATAAACTTAGATGTAATTTTACATATTATTTAAATATTTTTAAAAAGTACCGAAAAATATTGGGTGTATGACTTAAGAATGCGAAATTTTTTCAAATATTTAGCTTTTATTTTGCAACATTTGTACAATATAAATTTATTCATAACCCAGAGAGAGCGTTCTACATCGATCGCAACAAATACTATACAGAGAAAACAGATTCGTGATAGCAACCGAATTTGTTGCCAATCGAATGATTCGGTTGCACATATAGAACTTTTCGGTTCTATTAACAGAAAGTCAGTTGACAAAGAAGAATTTCCTTTTAAAATTTTATAGCCACAACTGTAAAATTTGGTCATTAAGATAGAATCATTCGATTGCCCACAAATTCGGTTGCTATCACGAATCTATTTTCTCTGTGTATTCGAACGGGGCAAGGTTTGGAATAAGAGGTGGGTGAGGCAAAACTTCCCAACCACTTGTTTCTAAATACATTTTAACTGCTATTGCATTATATGGCCGTGCGTTGTTATAATGTAATATTAAGAATTCTGCTCGCTTCAAACGTATAAATTGCGTTCGGTACAGGTTCCCTGTGATGGTCTGGCCAGATTTCAGCAGCTCATAAGAGATATAACCCACCAAATACATAGCATTACCTTAGCGCCCTAGATATTTGACTTTGGTGTAGTTTCGGCTGGTTGGCCGGGCTTCACATACGATCTCTTACACTTCGGGTTATCGTAATGGATCTATTTTTCATTGCAAGTAATGATTCGGTGCAAAAATAATTTTCTTTTATAGCGTTCAAGCAGCATTTCAGACATACTTCTGCTTGCAAACGTTTTGAAATTGCTGATTGAGTAGCTACCAATGATTTTGCAAGCTCTTGTTAAGTTTGACAACAATTTTCATGGAGAAATGCATCCAACTCTTCAAACTTTATGGAAAAACCGCTGAAACCTATGAAACACATTCACCATAGGCTTTGGTGAGCAATCGCTGTCTTTCAGTGGCAATTTTCCAAATTAAAGAAGTAAAGCAAAACTTCCCGCATATGACGCTTTGTTGGCACAAAATTCTACATTTTCGAAGCAAAAAAACTTTGTGAATTACACTATAATTTTTAGTAAATAAGTGAGAGTAAATGACAGATATGTACCCCTCAAAATGTCATATAAATTATTAAAAAACAAAAATCGCGTTCAAAAGGTACATCAAAATGTTTTCGGGAATTTTAAAATACAATTAATGACGTCTGTCTCTTATGATATGCGAAATGAATCTGTCAAACTTTAAGGGATGGTACATGCTCGATAAATGAAAAGAAATGTTTTTAATGTAACTAAATCGATTATCCTGTTTTCAAGTTAATCGTTGTTGGTAGATGTGTCCTTGTGGCGGATAGGCTCCCTTCTACCCTACATACATAGAGCCTTAAAAGTGAGTAAACACCAGTGAATTTTTTGATTTTGTTAAGATCATGAAAATCATTATAATTCGAATTAAATCTTTTTTTCCAGAACCGAATCTATTATTCAAAAAAATTTCCAAAAAAAACCGAAACTTTTAAATTTTTATTGATTTAAGATTTTCATTATCTTAAAAAAAATCAAATAATTTGTGGAGTTTACACACTTTTGAAGCTATCTATATATAGCAAAAGAGCTCTCTGAATAACTCTTTTGCCTACTAAATGCTGAAACGATGGAAAAAAAACTTGGAAAACGACTCAGCGTGAATTGTAGGTCTTGCTGAGTACATTACAAATTGTGTTTAAAAATTTCCGAAACACCCTCAAATTCAGAAGTTATTCTAAAGAACCGTTTTCAGTGATGTTTGTCGACTTATCGACCTGTAGCGTAGTTAGTTTTTGTCCGACTTTAAATTTATTATTGGGCTTAGATAGAAAACTTATTACGCTTTAAAATTACGTGCAATTGTTGATACATTTGTAAGTTGAAAGTATTGTTTTTGCTAAGAATATCTAAAAGAAAAACTAAATTTATCAACTTTTTTGATTTTTTATCGCTTTTTATTGCTTATTTTGATATGAAAGCTTATAAAAATTGATACAAATTTATAAAGAAAATTTAGTTCTTAACAAAACCTAGTTTTAATTTTTCAAATCCGATGAAAATTGTAAAAGTTATTCAACTTTTCATTAACACCTTTTTTAGTATTTTCTCCCCCAGCGCATATGAAAAAAAATAAAAAAAAATTATTTCTAAAATTTGGAATTTACAAGGTAAATTTTTTCGAAAAAGTTTAATAACTTTTACTAATATAAACCAATTTTAACAAGTGATATCCGATTTTTGTCTATATAAAATTGTCTTTAAAACACTATGCAAAAAAATAGCTTTTCATAGAAAAAAATTAAAATAACTATTGTTGAATTTGAAATATTACGAAAAAAATAAAGCGAAACATTTTATAAAAATACACAAATATATATTTTATGCATACATTTTATAAAAGCTTAATTCTTTTTCTATTTATAATTGTTTAATATTTTGAAATCAGTATAAAAATGTGTGAGTTAGTGGTACTAAACTACTACCACCTATCCTAAAAAAGTTTTTTTTCAAAATAACTCAAAATTATGATGGTGTTTCAAAATCTTTGAAAACGGTTTTAGTATGTCCTCACCTAGGCCTACAACCTCCATTAGGTCGCTTTTCAAGGTCTTACAAAAAGTGTTATTTTGTAGCAGAGTGTTAGGAAAATTTTTCAACATGAAATTTATGAGCTGATTTTTAAAATAATTTTCTAAATCAAATCTAAATCCCCTAATACATTTTTTAATAATTTCTACCTTAATCTTCAAACTTGTTTATTTATTTGCAATAACTTTAAAGAAAACAAAAAATATTTATGTGCCATTTTCCATTAATCCACATTAAGTTGTTTTTCTTAAGAAATTTTCTATTTACAAATTTTCCTACAGAAATTTTAATATTCTAATTTTATAAAGAAAAAAAACTTTTAAATCAAAGATAAATTTAACAAAGCAAAAAAACAAAACAAAAAAAATCACGCTACAAACTAAATCCCGGTTATTTTCATTCATTCACTCAAAATATCACCTGCAATTTGTTGTTCTAAACAAAACAAAATCCCTTCATCTCACTCATTGTTTTCACGGTTTTATGTTAAAAGACAAAGTAAAAGATAAAGTTTCAACAACTAAAATGAAACAAAAAGAACTTTTCCAATTTAACTGTAAACATCACTTAGAATTTTCAAAAGCACACACAAACAAATGAAAAGCGCGGCAGCAACTAAAAAAAATATGGTGGAGAATAATGTTGGTTGGTGATGCTTTAAAGTAAGAAATTGTTTGAAATTTCTATTTTGTAATAAATACATTATTTTTTGCGTTCATTTTTTGTTGAGAGGGTTATAAAATAATTTGTAACTTTTTATTTTATTTGCTTATGTTGAGTAAGTATTGGTAATGAAAAGTTCATTAATGAGTTTTTTTTTGAAAAAAAAAACATGTTTGAAATAAACGCAAATGCTTCACTAACATAAACCTACCTACACCTGAACAGATATACATAATTTTTAAGGAACAATATACAACATACGTATGCATACGTGTGTTTACACATTTATCAAAAATACAAAAAACAAGGAACAAAAACAAATCTCATTTACCCATCATGACACAACAACTAAATGTGTTGTTGGTTCCTGTATATAATGTTTGTGGCTGGCTGATGTTTCCCATATTTGAAAAACTACCATAAAACTGTAACACTTTCAACTACATACTTTTCCAGTGCTTTTCCGTGCCAGTGTATATATAGGTAGGTGTTCAATAATGAGTGTGTGAATGTGTGTTTAAATGAGTTTGTTTTTAAAATCTTAACTGTTTTTCATTATTTTACAAATCATTCCGTCGCCCCATTCCCTGCTTTACCCACCACCCTTTAGCAAATATTGAAAATTGTTTAATGGTTGTTACTTAATTTAGAGTACAAAACTTTTACATAAATATGTATCTACACTCATTCCCTTAACATTTTCCATCATCCATACTAGGGTTATCATTCGAATAAAAATTATTCGAATAATCGATTAGAAATTTTTTATTCGAATGAATAACATTTTTTAATTTGGAATAAAAAATTATTCGATCAATAATCGAATTCTCGAATAAATCAATACATATGTGACAATATTTTCTGCTATAGGGGTTATATGGGTGGTAGAGTCAATTATTGACCGTTCCCCACAAAAGTTGGTATAAAGATTTAGGTTCATATAAAACTTGTTTTTGTCCAATTTCATCACGATATTAATTATTAGAAGACAATTATGAATGTCAAGTCATTTACTGAGGGGGCCCTGTATGGGGACTAGGGTCAACTGTTGTCCGGTTTTCTTCATACTTTACAGTATAAATTCAGAGTACTTAGAACTAATTTGTGCAAAATTTGATCAGAATTACCGCATAATTAACATATTTATGACATCTCAAACAGTATTCCCGGGAGACATTTGTATGGGGGCTAAGTGAAATCATGTACCGATATTAATACCCATTTTCAATACCAAACAACCAGCTAGCTAGACTCTATCGTGTTTTCAGACATACACGCAGAGAAAAAACATGTTTACGACAAATATACTATGTTCGTTGTAACAATATATTGTTGTCGTAAACATATAATTGTTTTTTTAATTTCATTTCAACAATATTTTAGTTACTGTAAACATTTATATATTCATGTACAACCATTAAATGTTATAAATATGAATATGGTTCGAACAACTAAATAATAATAAATAGGTAAACATATTATTATTATGTACAACCATTAAATGTTAAGTTTCTATACGCGTAGTCATAATATGTTTAAGATGCAAACAAAATATGTTTACTTTTAATAGTCTTTTTCCCAACCATTTGTGAGTGTTGGTGTTTGTCTAAGCTAAAATATTTTACAAGTAAATTTTTAGTGTCTCAAATTCTCATTCGCTCTATAGTTTTATTTGTATATTATCTCTAACTTTCCTGGAGCGATAAAAATAAATTTCAGTGAATTTATTAATAGTATTTTAATTGGGAATTTAGTACCTTAAAACTAAAACCTATTAAAATAAAATGTTGTGTTTTCAAAAATAAATTTCAATAATAATATGATTACTTTGGATCTTAATATGATTTCATTGGATCATAATATGATTTAATTGGGTCATAAATATGATGACTTTATTTGATTTGTATCATAATATGATTATTTCAAAACATATTATGATATTTTATGATAATAATAATGATCATAATATGTTTTGGACAACAATAATAAATCTTATCATAATATGATGCTTTTAGATTATGTTTACCACAACCATGTTTTTCTCTGCGTGTAGTTAGATCGTCTTAGACAATCATACGAGGACCCAGACTATATATACTAGTGTGGGACAAATATAGTTTCATTGGAAATTTTATTTAAAACGACTTTCTACATCAAATTTCCCATCGACATGGGATTAACACACCAAGATCAGAACATTATGAACAGTGCTGCTGCAGTGCAATATTAAAAATTCTTTCAACGTTGGCCGACGAATGTGGTAGTGTCATTAAACTCGAAACAAATTGTGTTAAAATTGGGAAGGCTTTGCATTATTGACTCTTTAAAATAGAAATATTTTTCCAATGTTTGGAGTTCGGTGAATTTCATATTACGTAATTCTCGAACTTCATTATCAAGTTCTTTTCCATTTAATAAATTTGGAATAATATTGGCCAATTGTAAAATTGAATAATTTTTTTTGTTCAATGGAGTTTAATCCTTCTAAAAGTTTATCGCCAAAATCAAAACGTTTTAAAATTTGTGAAACCAGTTCAATATAAAATTGGACGCTGTCTGCCTTTCAATTTGTACATTGCAAAAGGAGACTTACAATATTTTAATTTTAGGAAAAAGGTTACCATATGTTTTGCTTTTAAAAAATCGTCATTTTTGTTCGCGGGAAAAATGAAAAATCGTCAATCGTCATTTTAATAAATTATACTTAAAAAAACGTCAAAATGACTATAAATCGTCAAAAAAAAAAACGAAAACCTTATCACAAGTTGTGATTCACAACAAAATATGTAGGAAAGGTTAAATAAAGTATCTGCAATAGAGTTAGAAAAAACGTACAAACTTGTCAAATGGGGCAAGGTTTGCGGAACTTCTGAGGAGTAAATAAAGGCTTTTAATATAAGTATTTGATATTGTTGAAAACACTATGACTTGAGGATTGATATTTTAATAAACCTAAATAATTTTATAAAATTTTGGGACTTCATTTACCTTAAAAACTAAAAAAAAAATCATATGGTGATTTTCCACAAATAAAAATATAAAATTTGAATTAATATAAATGTCCTTAAATCAATTTTTGAAATTTTTTATTCTCAAATACTGAAATTCCTAAAACGGGGAAAATGTGTTCCAAAAACTGAGTTTTTTTAGAAAAGTGCCTACTGTGACGTTATTTACGAATTTAAAAACATATGGGGTTATACAAATATAGAGCACTTTCGTGGATCGGTGCTTTGACTTTTTAGAATTTTTTACTCAAACCGATTTTTTTTTTTCTTAAATTGGCCAAGTTTGGATAGGACTGGGGGTGGTATGACCGTTTAAATGAGCCAAGTTTTTCTTTACACGCTTTTGCATTAAGTTATCTTTCCGGATCATATAAAAATTATATATAGTCTCGAAGAACTTTTTTTCTACAAAAGAAAAAAATATATGGGCTTTTTTGGGGAAAAACGTAAAAATACCTTTTACAAATTCCAACTTTGGATGCGTATAACTTTTTATAGATAACTGTTAGCAAGTTGTTTTTATTTTATTTAGAATTTTATCGCCAATATAGTTGATATTTTAAAAATAAATTTCGACCCTTCGTAGGCGTAGATCTAAAATACCATAAAAAGATCGAGCAAAATTAAAAAAATAAATCAAAATTTCAGCTCATTCGCATCATAAATGGGACAAAACTGACCCTCATCGCTGAACGCAATTTTGCGATAAAACAGTCTCAATGACTAATTTGCAAAGTAAATTTGGTAAATTTGAATAAATAGTAAAAAGTTTCTCAAACGTCGATCTATTCATGATGATTTGCCCGAGTATACTGATCATAAATGTAAAAAAATGAACGCAGTATGACAGTTCGTTTGAAAATTAACGCTTGTGTTCTATCGGGCTTAACCCTTTAATGCATATTGTTGCCAATTGTCTACATTCCAGGTCCACTTCATTTTAGACGATAAGCTTGATACTAATTCAGAAAAATCAAATGGAGTACGAAAAGTTTCTGCTAACGAAATTCGAAATCAAACTAAATATTTGATACTTTATAGAAAAATAAAAGTAAAAATCATGCGTTTAAGGGTTAAAAAACACAGAGTTAAAAATACTTTGGAATCTAAAGTCTTTAAATCAACAATTATTTCATAAAATATTTAACGAGAAGAAAATTCTCTAATTTATTATTATTTACATCTATATTTTATTTATCTTGTACTTTTATTCATTGTTAAAAAAACAAATATTGAAAATTTTCTGGTTTTAATTATATTTAATTATGTTATTCGAATAATATTTTCGTCTTGTTATTCGATTAAAATAAAACTCGAATAATTGACAACCCGAATACATACAAACACATCTAGAAACAAGTAAGAGTGTTATATTCGTTATATGGACCGAATCTTTTATACCCCTACACCAATGTTAAATTAAGATTAATACTAAAAACTATTTTTGATGAAAAATTTTTGGAAAAAAAAATTTGGTCAAAATAAAAAAAAAATAATTTTGGTGCAAAAAAATGTTGTGAAAAAAAATTTGGCCGATTTTCTGGATATTAAATAGCAACCTAACTTGGACTATAGCGGATATATTGATGTATCAATCATATATGAATGTTATTTGGGGCTTCAGAAAGTTGATTTCAATAGACAGACGGACATGAATATTTTGATCGACTCCGTTATCTATAACGATCCAGAATATATATACTTAATGGAGTCGCAAATGAAAAATGTAGAAATTACAGACAGCATGACAAACTTGCCACTTTTGATGTAGAGTATACTTAATAAACACATGTTTGTAGGTCCGTATTAATGGTTTCATTTGAAAAGTTTGTTTTTCTATGGGTGTAAATTAGGTCGGTCTTAAAAAAGAAGGATGTTGCTTTTGATAAAACAAAATTTTCCGGTATCTTTGTAGGTCAGCATTACCAACATCGAAGTAACGGCAGAAAAAAAGAAATTTGATTTCAATTTTGCGTCAAGTCGTACAGTTTTTGCAACCTAGAGTCGTACTTCTACTTTTATATTGTGTGTTGATGTGGTATTTTGTAGAAGAACGATATATTTAGCTTAATGTTTCTCTTTTAACAATATTGTGTTTGGGATGTTTTAATTTTGTAGATACAGTATTGTAGTGGTGTTGAGAATTGACAAGACAAGAGTAGAACTAATTGATATACATAACCCAACATCCACATTAGAACCTAAATTATTTTATTACATCAAACATTTTTGTTATCTCCATAGAAATGGTGCAACCCTAATGTAGGTATGTGTGCTAATGTCCTGCTAGAGTGTATTGGTGAGTAAAGAACATTTTAATTGAGATTTGTGCATTATTGTGGAAAATTGAATTTTGCTAACAATTGATTGTTTTACTACAGTGTTACTATTTACTATGTCTTGACAATAAACAACTACATGTTACCATTAGTCGATAATTTCGAACATTTTACTTTGAATTGAAGCACTTTGATTGATAAGTTTTCTAAAACAGTGGAAATTTTAAGTAAATCTTGTGTAAAGTACTTGAGTAAATGATGCTACCAGTTACTAACTGTTTTATTTATATGATAGAAGGGGAATTTTGAAAGGAATTTAAATTTAATTAACAACAGCTAAAAAACATATAGGGATTGGCTTTTTATACCCCACACCTCCATAGTGGGAGCTTATATTATGTTTGTGCTCTTTGTTACGCCCAAAAATATTAGTCCAATACCAACCTGAAAGTATACCGACTCAGAATCACTTTTCGATTTGATTTAACTTTGTCCACTTCCGAAAATCACTTCAACGATGTTAGATCTCATAAAATTTATGGAATCCAAATAAAATGTAACAAAACTTATTCTCATATAGAAAATCAATCATGAAAAAAATATTAAAATTTTAAAAGTAAAATTTTAAATTGACAGTCTGTAATTCTTACTGTTTAACTCTTTCAGCCCTTTCAAGGTTAGTTTATTATAAAAAGTAAGAAAAAATAAATCAAAACATAAAAAACCACCCCATTCCAAGGTTTTTTGTGGAGTGAGGTGGTTAGTTTACTAACCACCGTGGCAGTTGGCATTAAAAATATTTTTTTTATAAAAATTCTCGTTTCATATAAATTTTTTTGAAATCGAATATTTTTGACTAAATTTTCTGACCAAATAAACGAAATAGCAAAGTAACACTGAATTCGATGAACAATAGAAAATAAAAATGAAAAATAAAATGATTTTTAAAATATTTTCAAATTAATATATTTTAATCTAACCACTATGACGGCAAAGTTTTGCAAAAAAACATAAATGATGACTTCAAAAAATATAATTGTTTAGCAAAATGCCAATAAACCATGTTTTAAGGACTATAGAAGGTGGTTAGTAAAGTGACCACTAAATCCAAAGAGTTAATTTAAGGCAATAATTTGTCAATCTAAAAATTTTAAAAACTTAAGGAACGAACCGAGCTATATCAGTAGTTATTGATACATGATAAAAGAACTACTATCTATACACTATGACCCGTTTTCTCAATGTATCGACAAACTGCCTGTTACTAAATGTTGACATAAATTTATTAGGCCGATAAACTGTCCGTTAACAATTTTGTTTTTCTCAATATACCGACAAAAAAGTTAATTTTCAGTTGGCAATACCTCTCAAAATAGATGTGAAAGTTGGGAACCCTGCCTTCAATTGACAACATGTTTACATAAATCAGATGTTTAACGTGGCCATCGACAGCCGGAATCTTTCGAAATATTCATTATCCTCCATGTCTGCCAGGTAGTTAGGCCTGGCATGATACAATTTTTCAGCATTCACTTGGAACTCATGTTCTTCGTGTTCATCCTCCATCAAATTAATGTTAATTCCTCTATTAAACATTTGTTTTTATAAAATCTATTTAATTTCGTTTACAAAAACACAAACACATACAAACTATGAACAGTAGTCAGCTGATTGAATTTATCTGTACGATAAATAAATAAATGGCAGATGAGGTCGGGTTAGCTTTGCGACAGAATAGAAGCAAATGAGACATTGAGAAAACCAAATTTCTTTAATCTGCAGTTTTTCGTTGGGAAAAAAGATAATCACCTAATGAGAAAACGGCCCTATGTGATCAAAGTTGAACAACTGAAATGGTTTTGGGATAGGCTTCCCTTCATTTCCCCGATTTTTTTCATTCCAGGGAAGTACTAAAAAAAATATTAACGTTCCCGGGAATTCCCGCGAATTTGTTAATACTAAAATGTCCGACTTATTGCATTTCCTGCGTCATTTAGTTTGTGTTTGACAGTAATTGATAGCAGACTACCTCGTGACTTGAGGAGATATTAGAAAAAAATTGGGTTTCTTCTGCTCATTAAGCATTATTTTTTTGCAAAAAATAATCATCACTCAAATAAAGGCTATGCTTGATAAATACTAGAGGAACTCTGCACCATCGATGGGACCTATGCCAACTCAGCACCATCAAGTGGTTTACTGAATTCGTTGTGGCCGTACAAGCACGGAAGATGCCGAACGTTCTGGATGAACAGTTGAGGTCTCTACACCCTAAACAATTGAAAAATTCACAATATGGTGTTGGCCGATCGAAGATTGAAAAAGCGAGAAATTATGGAAGCCATACACATCTCATATGGCTCAATGGTTTCAGTTTTGAATGATCACTTGGGTATGAGAAAGTTTTCCGCAAGATGGCTGCAGCGTTTGCTCATAATCTGGTGCACAAAAGGGCAGTTTCCATGGCAAAAATCCATGAGTTAGGCTACAAAATGCTACCTCTTCCGCCCTATTATCCGGGTTTAGCCCCGAGTGACTATTTCTTGTTTCCAAATCTGAAGAAATGTCTCGGTGGAAAAAGATTTGACTCCAACGATGAAATCATCTTACAAAAAATACCTTTTTTGATGACCTCAATAAATTTTTTTTTTTATTAAGGAAAAATAAATTGGAGAAACGTCAAAACCGACTATGTTGAAAAATAAAATAATCTTTTATCCAAAAACTTGTGTTTCATTCAAAAAGGCACGCCCACCCTCATATACATATAAACTAATTTAATGCAATATTATTTTCATTATTTTCTCTAAATATGAATATCCTTAGAAGTTGTAATGTTAAGCATCTCAATAATTTGTTTAAAAGATTCCTGATTAGGAACCCTAGTTTAGGAGTGTCATTTAATTCAAAAAAGTTTCTCAAATTTAGTATCAAGATGTAAATATAGCTTTTCTAACTGCATCATTTACGATATTCAGTTTCATATGTGATTGTTCTGAATTCAAACAAAATCCAATCAAATTTCCAAGTGACTCATGCTGTTTAAATTACTAATAAAGCAACAATCCCTTCTCATTAAACAAATGTAATTCTATATAAATATTTTAGTTTTACATAAACTCAACATACGAGAGTATGTAGATGCATTTACTTAATTGCTATTCTTAAATCATTAAATCCCTACATGATGTGTAATTTAAATAAGATTTCTTCATCATTTGTATGAAATGCGTATGAAATGTAAGTAAGAAACAAGAAACAGCCAACCAAACGGGGTAATATTTGAAAACATAACAGGCCATGAGTTTAAATAACATTTAAAGTAAAATGGAAATGAAAATGTTTCATAAGAACAGGGTGATCTTATAAGGTGAAACTGGGGAAATAAATATAAGTAAAAAAGAGCAATTCAAAAATGAAAGATTATTGAGCCACAAATTTCTAAAATATTTTCACTATTATTTTATCATTTATTAGTTTTTTGTTTTCGAAAACCTCTTTAAGAACACCCGTTTCTACTTAATGAATAAAACATGCACAAATGCATGTGGATGATTTTGATGATTGCAACACAGTTTCAGATATGTAAACCCCTCCACTCATGTATAAATTTCAACGTATGTGTTGATGCATAATCATTTAGAAGACTTGCACGAGTATAAGATACAAACGACAGCAACAACTCTTTCTTGCAACAAGTTTTTACTTAGTTGATCTAAGTATCAAATCTACATTGACATAAACTCATACGTTCACGAATGCTTTCCATGGCATAAACATGAATGTAAACACGTAGTAAATGGTTATACAAACTTCATTTACATATATTCTGTTGGGTATTTCAACACTTTCCAGCAGTTCTAGGAGAATGTTTCGAACTAGTGATTTTAAATATCATTTAGGATGACAACTAGTTACATAACTAGCCACTAGTTATTTTAACACGTGCATGTCCTAAGTAGGGTGTCAGTTGACCCTTTTGACTTACAATGAGACTTTGTGATAGTTGGTTCAAAATAGCGAAAGTATTGGATTCCCTTACCGGTTACATATAGTCAATGACCTTAATAGCTACCTAACTGGTTACTTGAGTAGCCAGTATAGGCAGTCCAATTACCGATTTCTTATAAACCTTCGTCTCTCCAACTTTTCAATAAATAAATTACTTCTAGTGGGTAAAATAACTACAATTGAAAGTGCAGTACAAAATAAGAGTTTAAAGTGACTACATTCTAGATCACTTGGATCAAAATATATCAATTTGAATTAGTCAAGAGATCAGACTTTAGTGACCATTATTATATATAAGGGATATATTGACAACTTGCTTAACTGCTGGGTTATTCTAAGAAATACACATGTGAGAATGTACTCATAGGGTTGCTCCGTTTGTATATAGGAAAAATAAGGTGACGATGTTCTTAACTAAAATGAAAGTTTAACTTGTTTGAGCACATCATTTTTGTCCTGGCGTCAGTATGAATCAAAAGAGAAAAAGGTTATTTTTAAGGTTTTTATTGTTTGTTTCATGTTTCTTGCACAGGAAACATATTTAAAAGGAGCTTTCAATGCGGTTCTGAGGTCGATCAAAAAAAATTCGACCAAAAATAATTCGACGTTTTGAAATTTTTTTGGGAAAAGTTTTTTTTAAATTTTGACATAAAATTATTGAACGTAATTAGTTTAAACTAATACGTTATAGACCTCATTTAAATTAACTGAACTTACGTTTTTTTAAAATTTTCCTTTCGTATGTCCTTTGATTTTCTTCATTTTATAATGTCGCATTCTTGTACCTAAATCATCGTTTTTTATTACAGTACTCCGCAATACTTCGAATAAAATGCCTGAAGGTTTAAATTCAAATAAAATGTATAATAATATTTGTTGTGGCTTTAAAAATGTGTCGCGTTTGCTATATTTTTTTATAATTTTCATATATATTTATAAAGGAAAAGGAAAATATCCGGTATCTGGGATAAATTAAAAGAAACCAAAATAAATTTCCAATAAATAAATTAGCAATAAAGCAGCTGAGAAAACACCGTGAATAGCTATCAAAATTGTAGCAAATAAATAGCAAGCTACTTATTAAAAAAAGTGAAAAATATTGTATAAAGCTCAAAAAGTTGCGCGTTAAAAAGAATTTTTATGGTAACTGAGGAAATCAGTAAAAAAGAAAGAAAATAAAAATAAAAATAATATCAAACAAATTAATAATAAATATAAACCTTTTGTTGAAATTACGTGAACTAACTAAGCGTTATAAAAAACGAATGAAATCAAATCAACATGATAACTAGCAATATAGAGACAATATTGTATTTAATTTTTATCTTTTAAGAAAAAAACTAATGTTCGAAACTGCATTTTAAGATATGCAGTCATAAACGAGTGCGTTTTTTAGTCGCGTTTTTTGAATCCATGTTTATTGCCAATATATTGGAAACAACAAAACCCAATGTTAGCACTAAAAAATTGCTACTAAAATGTTACGAAAAATGAAAACAAGAAAAACGTGATTCCATTTCAATGACGTGCAAATGTCGCGTACTTGATCATGGAAATGCCAATATATGATTTTAATTTTAGGTGGAAGTTATTTAAGTTTCATCACATTTTCCTGTTTTCAGTCCATGCTAATGTAGCCACCCTAATGTGCATATTGAAATGTATCCATACTATATATGAGCACTTGAAACAAGTGTCATTTCAATTGTTTTATTTTTCATAAAAATTCTTAGTGCTTGCGTGTATGCATTTTTCGCGTTACTTCCAAAACACTTTTCTATGGGAAATTTATGCAAAATATCTAAGCAAATGAAAACTAACGATTATATAATAGATTATTTTTCAGCTATAACAAGTAAGAGGATTATATTCGGCTGTGCCGAATCTTAGATACCCACCTCATATATAATACGGGCACCGATGGCTGTGCATTTTTGTATAAAAACGTTTATGTATGTGGTTCACTCAATTATGGCTTTTATACTTTTTATAATTATTCTAGGAAGTGGACATATAAGGGTGCTATGGTCAATCACAAAATGCAGTAGTTCTATTTTTGCATTCATACAACTGATCTGTGTAACATTTTCGTTCGATATCGATTTTTATAAGACTTTTTATTCATTAAAATTTAAACTGTTGTTTAAAAACTAAAAATACACACACATGAATAAAATTATAACTTTATAGAGTTTTAAAAGTTCCTACTTTTATTATAAATAAACAAGTTTATCTTGTTGCTTGTAGAGATTTAAGCTTTTGTGAATCTAAAAGAAATGTTTGGTTAATTATAATTGCTCCAATGCAATTATAATTATGTTTAGAAATAGAGAAAAATAAAAAGGGAATACAATTTGATCAGTTAGAGGAATTCAATATTTATTGGAGATATTTTCCAGCTCACCGTTCAATGGTTATAAATAGATTGATTTAAAGATTTTGTTAGTCGCAGCTAACTTTAATGCCAAAATAGTTTTGACATAAAATGACTTTTTGTAGTAAAGATTAGCTTGACAATTGTAAAAGATTAAGTACTAAAATAATTACACAACCGTTAAATAATATTTCAATTTGAATAAATGTAAATACAATGGTTTTTAGGACTTCAATATAATGTTTTAATACAATTATTTATATAAATAAATTAAATTTTTAATAAATAACCTCAGCTTTTGACGACAGTTGTTAAGGTCCAAACCGTGTTTGGACAACACATTTTAAAAGAATATACTGATAATGCAGCTGATGTTAATTCTAACTAAAACTAAACTAAAACAGATTGACTGCTGATCTGCTAGTAGTTTCATAAATTATCTATGTAACGGACAAAACTAGAATGTTTTATTTCTAGAGCATTTAGCAGCTTTAACAGTTAATGTTGTTATACATACAAACAATGTTAATAACAGTTAATCATCAACATTGTTGACAAGTAGAAGCTTCGAGCAGTGGTTATGTTTATAAACATGATGAATGTTGCAAGCAGCCGTTACAGACCTTTAAATGTCATTCCCTCGAAGACATATCGTGCTAAGAATAGACGGACGGGCATCGTTAGATCGTCTTAGAATTTTATAATCACACCAACTATGTTGTTACGAAATTGTACTTGAATACAAATATAACGGTTTTAACAACGGCTGGTTTAATGTTGCATAATGTCTCTCAACCTTTTTATTCATTAACATTGAAAGCTCTAGAATTCGAATATTCGAGTTTTGTCCGTAAGATCATTGTAGAAGCTCCTCGAAAGATGGAGCTGTGTATAAATTGTTGCAGAGGTTGCAGTCGTAAGTTAGTTTATCATAAACGCTGTTAGAGTAAACATCAATTGAATTACTAGTGTATTTTTGTACATTATAAAGTGTGTTTTTAAAGTGATTAACATAAGTGTGTGTATTTAAATAGAAACTATTTAAATTGTTGTATAAATTTAAATAAATAAAGAGTTGTTACTAATTTTAAACTACTAAATTGCTTTTATTTGCTATCAAAAGTATACGGTTTATTTAAAGAAAATAAACCATCGTTTTTAAAAGATAAAAGCGTAACAATATATATTTTTGGTTCTACGATTGATATCTCGATATGTTACAAGCGGACTGACAAACTTTGGTGGTAGTTATAAAAAAATTCTGTGGTAATATAAGTTGAAAGGTCAATAACTTGAAAGTTTGTTTAATGATACACTTGGGATTTTCCTACATTTTAATTTAAATTTTTTGTGGATATTTAAAATCTTAACCATTCATTCATGCTTTAAAATTATTTTTTACAGCAACATGAATTTGTTCCCCTCACTTTTAATTTAAACTAAAAGTTTAATAGGTCAACTAGTTATTAAAATCAAATCAATCTTTTAGTTAAACAAACCAAAAAAAAATAAACTAGTAATTGTATTTGAAATATATTTGTAAATCCTTTTTATATTCAAACCTAATAACTGGTTTATTAGCACACGTTCTACATACCAAATTTACGAAATACTCGTTAATAATGTTATCAATTCTGTTGTAGTTTTTAACAACAGCAGTGGCAAAGGCAGCAGCAGAAATTACCACATGCCTAAATGATTTCGACCATAAAAACTATTTTAATTACATTTGTACTCACTCGTATTGAAACTCACTCACTCACTGACAGACAAAACTTTGCCCAAAACAAAAAAAGGCAATTTTATTTGTTTTTTGTTTTGAAAAATTCAATCATGCAGTCAAATAAAATTGTTGCTGAAAAGCAACAAAATGTTAAATATTCAGTTGAAAAGTAGATTTATTTGCATTTAATAAAATTTTATTGAATAATCATTTAACTACATTTGTAAAGGAGAAAAACAAATAACTTTAATTTGGAAATTTCATAATGGCTACTGTTTTTTTTTTAAAAAAAATTGCCAATAAAACAATTAAAATTTCAGTTTTTTAAGCATAATTAAACTAGATCACTAAAATGAATTTCCATTAAAGATTAAAAAAACTACTATTTTCAGCTTGGGATTGTAGACTTACCAATTTCTTATTTCTAATTTTCTAAATTATCGATTTTTTTCTCCCCCACAACTTTTAATTATTTTTGTAAAAATAAAAAATGTAACGCAATACTAGTTAACATAGTGTTAAAATTAGAAGGTACTATACATACAGCAAGTGTAATCTGTAGTTTTTTCCCTTTTTTTCTGTAAATGAACATTAAATTAATGTAATTGTACACTTGAGAAAATCAGCTCATAAGATTCAACTTTTATCCAGTTGTAGTAGTAATTTTTTTCCTTTAGCTTCCTCTTTTACCGTTTCAATCATTCATTCTGGCATTAAATAAATTTATGCACACAAAACCCTCAAAACAAATCCCCGTCTAAGTCGTAAAGAAGAAGTTTTAAATCTTAATATGATTTATTTAAGTGCGAGTATATAAAGAGTGTATTAAGTAGGAAGTGTATTAAGTAGGAAAAGCAAAGGGGGATATAAATATGAAATGGCTTTAGATGAACGTACGCATATGAAGCCATAAAACTGGAATGTTGTTCTAATGTGTGTAAAAATGGGAAGACAAAAATTATGATTAAAGAAAGGTTATCCTTCTACATTTTAGCTACAAAAATCGTGAAGCATAAAATACTAAGATTTTGTCTTCACTTATAATTTATTTAGCAAAAGCGTGAGTGAAAAAGACAATCTATAAATATGCCAACTGCAACAGAAATCATAAAAAATACGACTATATTCGACTCATAAATACCTTTCAAATCGGCTACAAATCGGTAAATACTGGTCCAAATGGAAAAAGGACCTTCATCTGTGATCACTTATATTTTCCACCAAAAATCGATTTTTAATATGAAAATCAAGTTAAACCTAAAAGTGGCTATAAATCGATAAATACAGGTCCAAATGGAAAAAGGACCTTCATCTGTGATCACTTATATTTTCCATCAAAACTCAATTTTTAATATGAAAAGTTAAACCTAAAAGTGGCTATAAATCGGTAAATAATGGTCCAAATGGAAAAAGGACCTTCATCTGTAATCACTTATATTTTCCACCAAAAATCGATATTTTATATAAAAACCAAGTTAAACCTAAAAGTGGCTATAAATCGATAAATACTGGTCCAAATGGAAAAAGGACCTTCATCTGTGATCACTTATATTTTCCATCAAAACTCAATTTTTAATATGAAAAGTTAAACCTAAAAGTGGCTATAAATCGGTAAATAATGGTCCAAATGGAAAAAGGACCTTCATCTGTGATCACTTATATTTTCCACCAAAAATCGATTTTTTATATGAAAATCAAGTTAAACCTAAAAGTGGCTATAAATCGATAAATACTGGTCTAAATGGAAAAAGGACCTTCATCTGTGATCACTTATATTTTAAACCAAAAATCGATTTTTTATATGAAAACCATGTTAAACCTAAAAGTGGCTATAAGTCGGTAAATACTGGTCCAATTGGAAAAAGGACCTTCATCTGTGATCACTTATATTTTCCACCAAAAATCGATTTTTTATATGAAAATCAAGTTAAACCTAAAAGTGGCTATAAATCGGTAAATAATGGTCCAAATGGAAAAAGGACCTTCACCTGTGATCACTTATATATTCCATCAAAACTCAATTTTTAATATGAAAACCAAGTTAAACCTAAAAGTGGCTATAAATCGATAAATACTGGTCCAAATGGAAAAAGGACCTTCATCTGTGATCACTTATATTTTCCACCAAAAATCGATTTTTTATATGAAAATCAAGTTAAACCTAAAAGTGGCTATAAATCGATAAATACTGGTCTAAATGGAAAAAGGACCTTCATCTGCATTCACTTATATTTTAAACCAAAAATCGATTTTTTATATGAAAATCAAGTTAAACCTAAAAGTGGCTATAAATCGGTAAATAATGGTCCAAATGGAAAAAGGACCTTCATCTGCATTCACTTATATTTTCCATCAAAACTCAATTTTTTATATGAAAATCAAGTTAAACCTAAAAGTGGCTATAAATCGGTAAATACTGGTCCAAATGGAAAAAGGACCTTCATCTGTGATCACTTGTATTTTCCATCAAAACTCAATTTTTTATATGAAAAACAAGTTAAACCTAAAAGTGGCAATAAATCGATAAATACAGGTTCAAATGGAAAAAGGAACTTCATCTGTGATCACTTATATTTTCCACCAAAAATTAATTTTTTATATGAAAACCAAGTTAAACCTAAAAGTGGCTATAAATCGATAAATACTGGTCCAAATGAAAAAAGGACATCTGTGATCACTTATATTTTCCACAAAAATCGATTTTTTATATGAAAATCAAGTTAAACCTAAAAGTGGCTATAAATCGATAAATACTGGTCCAAATGGAAAAAGGACCTTCATCTGTGATCACTTATACTTTCCACCAAAAATTAAACCTAAAAGAAACTATAAATCGGTAAATACTGGTCCAAATGGAAAAACGACCTTTATCTGTGATCACTTATATTATCCACCAAATTCTATTTTTTATATGAAAATCAAGTTAAACCTAAAAGTGGCAATAAATCGATAAATACAGGTTCAAATGGAAAAAGGAACTTCATCTGTGATCAGTTATATTTTCCACCAAAAATTAATTTTTTATATGAAAACCAAGTTAAACCTAAAAGTGGCTATAAATCGATAAATACTGGTCCAAATGGAAAAAGGACATCTGTGATCACTTATATTTTCCGCCAAAAATCGATTTTTTATATGAAAATCAAGTTAAACCTAAAAGTGGCTATAAATCGATAAATACTGGTCCAAATGGAAAAAGGACCTTCATCTGTGATCACTTATATTTTCCACCAAAAATCGATTTTTTATATGAAATTCAAGTTAAACCTAAAAGTGGCTATAAATCGGTAAATAATGGTCCAAATGGAAAAAGGACCTTCATCTGTGATCACTTATATTTTCCACCAAAAATCGATTTTTTATATGAAAATCAAGTTAAACCTAAAAGTGGCTATAAATCGATAAAAACTGGTCCAAATGGAAAAAGGACCTTCATCTGTGATCACTTATATTTTCCACCAAAAATCAATTTTTTATATGAAATTCAAGTTAAACCTAAAAGTGGCTATAAATCGGTAAATAATGGTCCAAATGGAAAAAGGACCTTCATCTGTGATCACTTATATTTTCCACCAAAAATTAATTTTTTATATGAAAACCAAGTTAAACCTAAAAGTGGCTATAAATCGATAAATACTGGTCCAAATGGAAAAAGGACCTTCATCTGTGATCACTTATATTTTCCACCAAAAATCGATTTTTTATATGAAAATCAAGTTAAAGTGGCTATAAATCGATAAATACTGCTCCAAATGGAAAAAGGACCTTCATCTGTGATCACTTGTATTTTCCATCAAAACTCAATTTTTTATATGAAAACCAAGTTAAACCTAAAAGTGGCAATAAATCGATAAATACAGGTTCAAATGGAAAAAGGAACTTCATCTGTGATCACTTATATTTTCCACCAAAAATTAATTTTTTATAAATCGATAAATACTGGTCCAAATGGAAAAAGGACCTTCATCTGTGATCACTTATACTTTCCACCAAAAATTAAACCTAAAAGAAACTATAAATCGGTAAATACTGGTCCAAATGGAAAAACGACCTTTATCTGTGATCACTTATATTATCCACCAAATTCTATTTTTTATATGAAAATCAAGTTAAACCTAAAAGTGGCAATAAATCGATAAATACAGGTTCAAATGGAAAAAGGAACTTCATCTGTGATCAGTTATATTTTCCACCAAAAATTAATTTTTTATATGAAAACCAAGTTAAACCTAAAAGTGGCTATAAATCGATAAAAACTGGTCCAAATGGAAAAAGGACCTTCATCTGTGATCACTTATATTTTCCACCAAAAATCGATTTTTTATATGAAAATCAAGTTAAACCTAAAAGTGGCTTTAAATCGGTAAATACTGGTCCAAATGGAAAAAGGACCTTCATCTGTGATCACTTATATTTTCCACCAAAAATCGATTTTTTATATGAAAATCAAGTTAAACCTAAAAGTGGCTATAAATCGGTAAATACTGGTCCAAATGGAAAAAGGACCTTCATCTCTGATCACTTATATTTTCCACCAAAAATCGATTTTTTATATGAAAATCAAGTTAAACCAAAAAGTGGCTATAAATCGATAAATACTGCTCCAAATGGAAAAGGGACCTTCATCTGTGATCACTTGTATTTTCCATCAAAACTAAATTTTTTATATGAAAATCAAGTTAAACCAAAAGTGGCTATAAATTGATAAATACTGGTCCAAATGGAAAAAGGACCTTCATCTGTGATCACTTATATTTTCCACCAAAAATCGATTTTTTATATGAAAATTAAACCTAAAAGTGGCTATATATTTTCCATCAAAACTCAATTTTTTATATGAAAACCGAGTTAAACCTAAAAGTGGCTATAAATCGGTAAATAATGGTACAAATGGAAAAAGGACCTTCATCTGTGATCACTTAATTTTTCACCAAAAATCGATTTTTTATATGAAAATCAAGTTAAACCTAAAAGTGGCTATAAATCGATAAATACTGGTCCAAATGGAAAAAGGACCTTCTTCTGTGATCACTTGTATTTTCCATCAAAACTCAATTTTTTATATGAAAACCAAGTTAAACCTAAAAGTGGCTATAAATCGATAAATACTGGTCCAAATGGAAAAAGGACCTTCTTCTGTGATCACTTGTATTTTCCATCAAAACTCAATTTTTTACATGAAAATCAAGTTAAACCTAAAAGTGGCTATAAATCGATAAATACTGGTCCAAATGGAAAAAGGACCTTCATCTGTGATCACTTGTATTTTCCATCAAAACTCAATTTTTTATATGAAAACCAAGTTAAACCTAAAATTGGCTATAAATCGGTAAATAATGGTCCAAATGGAAAAAGGACCTTCATCTGTGATCACTTATATTTTCCACCAAAAATCGATTTTTTATATGAAAATCAAGTTAAACTAATAGTGGCTATAAATCGATAAATACTGGTCCAAATGGAAAAACGACCATCATCTGTGATCACTTATATTTTCCACCAAAAATCGATTTTTTATATGAAAATCAAGTTAAACCTAATAGTGGCTATAAATCGATAAATACTGGTCCAAATGGAAAAAGGACCTACATCTGTGATCACTTATATTATATGATAAATACTGGTCCAAATGGAAAAAGGACCTACATCTGTGATCACTTATATTTTCCACCAAAAATCGATTTTTTATATGAAAATCAAGTTAAACCTAATAGTGGCTATAAATCGATAAATACTGGTCCAAATGGAAAAAGGACCTTCATCTGTGATCACTTGTATTTTCCATCAAAACTCAATTTTTTATATGAAAACCAAGTTAAACCTAAAAGTGGCTATAAATCGATAAATACTGCTCCAAATGGAAAAAGGACCTTCATCTGCATTCACTTATATTTTCCACCAAAAATCGATTTTTTATATGAAAATCAAGTTAAACCTAATAGTGGCTATAAATCGGTAAATACTGGTCCAAATGGAAAAAGGACCTTCATCTGTGATCATTTATATTTTCCACCAAAAATCGATTTTTTATATGAAAATCAAGTTAAACATAAAAGTGGCGATAAATCGGTAAATACTGGTCCAAATGGAAAAAGGACCTTCATCTGTGATCACATATATTTTCAACCAAAATCTATTTTTATATGAAAATCAAGTTAAACCTAAAAGAGGCTATAAATCGGTAAATACTGCTCCAAATGCAAAAAGGACCTTTATCTGTAATCACTTATATTTTCGATTTTTTATATGAAAATCATGTTAAACCTAAAAGTGGCTATAAATCGATAAATACTGATCCAAATGGAAAAAGGACCTTCATCTGTGATCACTTGTATTTTCCATCAAAACTCAATTTTTTATATGAAAATCAAGTTAAACCTAAAAGTGGCTATAAATCGGTAAATAATGGTCCAAATGGAAAAACGACCTACATCTGTGATCACTTTTATTTTTTCCATCAAAAATCGATTTTTTATATGAAAACCAAGTTAAACCTAAAAGTGGCTATAAATCGATAAATACTGGTCCAAATGGAAAAAGGACCTTCATCTGTGATCACTTATATTTTCCACCAAAAATCGATTTTTTATATGAAAATCAAGTTAAACCTAAAAGTGGCTATAAATCGGTAAATACTGGTCCAAATGGAAAAAGGACCTTCATCTCTGATCACTTATATTTTCCACCAAAAATCGATTTTTTATATGAAAATCAAGTTAAACCAAAAAGTGGCTATAAATCGATAAATACTGCTCCAAATGGAAAAGGGACCTTCATCTGTGATCACTTGTATTTTCCATCAAAACTAAATTTTTTATATGAAAATCAAGTTAAACCAAAAGTGGCTATAAATTGATAAATACTGGTCCAAATGGAAAAAGGACCTTCATCTGTGATCACTTATATTTTCCACCAAAAATCGATTTTTTATATGAAAATTAAACCTAAAAGTGGCTATATATTTTCCATCAAAACTCAATTTTTTATATGAAAACCGAGTTAAACCTAAAAGTGGCTATAAATCGGTAAATAATGGTACAAATGGAAAAAGGACCTTCATCTGTGATCACTTAATTTTTCACCAAAAATCGATTTTTTATATGAAAATCAAGTTAAACCTAAAAGTGGCTATAAATCGATAAATACTGGTCCAAATGGAAAAAGGACCTTCTTCTGTGATCACTTGTATTTTCCATCAAAACTCAATTTTTTATATGAAAACCAAGTTAAACCTAAAAGTGGCTATAAATCGATAAATACTGGTCCAAATGGAAAAAGGACCTTCTTCTGTGATCACTTGTATTTTCCATCAAAACTCAATTTTTTACATGAAAATCAAGTTAAACCTAAAAGTGGCTATAAATCGATAAATACTGGTCCAAATGGAAAAAGGACCTTCATCTGTGATCACTTGTATTTTCCATCAAAACTCAATTTTTTATATGAAAACCAAGTTAAACCTAAAATTGGCTATAAATCGGTAAATAATGGTCCAAATGGAAAAAGGACCTTCATCTGTGATCACTTATATTTTCCACCAAAAATCGATTTTTTATATGAAAATCAAGTTAAACTAATAGTGGCTATAAATCGATAAATACTGGTCCAAATGGAAAAACGACCATCATCTGTGATCACTTATATTTTCCACCAAAAATCGATTTTTTATATGAAAATCAAGTTAAACCTAATAGTGGCTATAAATCGATAAATACTGGTCCAAATGGAAAAAGGACCTACATCTGTGATCACTTATATTATATGATAAATACTGGTCCAAATGGAAAAAGGACCTTCATCTGTGATCACTTATATTTTCCACCAAAAATCAATTTTTTATATGAAATTCAAGTTAAACCTAAAAGTGGCTATAAATCGGTAAATAATGGTCCAAATGGAAAAAGGACCTTCATCTGTGATCACTTATATTTTCCACCAAAAATTAATTTTTTATATGAAAACCAAGTTAAACCTAAAAGTGGCTATAAATCGATAAATACTGGTCCAAATGGAAAAAGGACCTTCATCTGTGATCACTTATATTTTCCACCAAAAATCGATTTTTTATATGAAAATCAAGTTAAAGTGGCTATAAATCGATAAATACTGCTCCAAATGGAAAAAGGACCTTCATCTGTGATCACTTGTATTTTCCATCAAAACTCAATTTTTTATATGAAAACCAAGTTAAACCTAAAAGTGGCAATAAATCGATAAATACAGGTTCAAATGGAAAAAGGAACTTCATCTGTGATCACTTATATTTTCCACCAAAAATTAATTTTTTATAAATCGATAAATACTGGTCCAAATGGAAAAAGGACCTTCATCTGTGATCACTTATACTTTCCACCAAAAATTAAACCTAAAAGAAACTATAAATCGCTAAATACTGGTCCAAATGGAAAAACGACCTTTATCTGTGATCACTTATATTATCCACCAAATTCTATTTTTTATATGAAAATCAAGTTAAACCTAAAAGTGGCAATAAATCGATAAATACAGGTTCAAATGGAAAAAGGAACTTCATCTGTGATCAGTTATATTTTCCACCAAAAATTAATTTTTTATATGAAAACCAAGTTAAACCTAAAAGTGGCTATAAATCGATAAAAACTGGTCCAAATGGAAAAAGGACCTTCATCTGTGATCACTTATATTTTCCACCAAAAATCGATTTTTTATATGAAAATCAAGTTAAACCTAAAAGTGGCTTTAAATCGGTAAATACTGGTCCAAATGGAAAAAGGACCTTCATCTGTGATCACTTATATTTTCCACCAAAAATCGATTTTTTATATGAAAATCAAGTTAAACCTAAAAGTGGCTATAAATCGGTAAATACTGGTCCAAATGGAAAAAGGACCTTCATCTCTGATCACTTATATTTTCCACCAAAAATCGATTTTTTATATGAAAATCAAGTTAAACCAAAAAGTGGCTATAAATCGATAAATACTGCTCCAAATGGAAAAGGGACCTTCATCTGTGATCACTTGTATTTGCCATCAAAACTAAATTTTTTATATGAAAATCAAGTTAAACCAAAAGTGGCTATAAATTGATAAATACTGGTCCAAATGGAAAAAGGACCTTCATCTGTGATCACTTATATTTTCCACCAAAAATCGATTTTTTATATGAAAATTAAACCTAAAAGTGGCTATATATTTTCCATCAAAACTCAATTTTTTATATGAAAACCGAGTTAAACCTAAAAGTGGCTATAAATCGGTAAATAATGGTACAAATGGAAAAAGGACCTTCATCTGTGATCACTTAATTTTTCACCAAAAATCGATTTTTTATATGAAAATCAAGTTAAACCTAAAAGTGGCTATAAATCGATAAATACTGGTCCAAATGGAAAAAGGACCTTCTTCTGTGATCACTTGTATTTTCCATCAAAACTCAATTTTTTATATGAAAACCAAGTTAAACCTAAAAGTGGCTATAAATCGATAAATACTGGTCCAAATGGAAAAAGGACCTTCTTCTGTGATCACTTGTATTTTCCATCAAAACTCAATTTTTTACATGAAAATCAAGTTAAACCTAAAAGTGGCTATAAATCGATAAATACTGGTCCAAATGGAAAAAGGACCTTCATCTGTGATCACTTGTATTTTCCATCAAAACTCAATTTTTTATATGAAAACCAAGTTAAACCTAAAATTGGCTATAAATCGGTAAATAATGGTCCAAATGGAAAAAGGACCTTCATCTGTGATCACTTATATTTTCCACCAAAAATCGATTTTTTATATGAAAATCAAGTTAAACTAATAGTGGCTATAAATCGATAAATACTGGTCCAAATGGAAAAACGACCATCATCTGTGATCACTTATATTTTCCACCAAAAATCGATTTTTTATATGAAAATCAAGTTAAACCTAATAGTGGCTATAAATCGATAAATACTGGTCCAAATGGAAAAAGGACCTACATCTGTGATCACTTATATTATATGATAAATACTGGTCCAAATGGAAAAAGGACCTACATCTGTGATCACTTATATTTTCCACCAAAAATCGATTTTTTATATGAAAATCAAGTTAAACCTAATAGTGGCTATAAATCGATAAATACTGGTCCAAATGGAAAAAGGACCTTCATCTGTGATCACTTGTATTTTCCATCAAAACTCAATTTTTTATATGAAAACCAAGTTAAACCTAAAAGTGGCTATAAATCGATAAATACTGCTCCAAATGGAAAAAGGACCTTCATCTGCATTCACTTATATTTTCCACCAAAAATCGATTTTTTATATGAAAATCAAGTTAAACCTAATAGTGGCTATAAATCGGTAAATACTGGTCCAAATGGAAAAAGGACCTTCATCTGTGATCATTTATATTTTCCACCAAAAATCGATTTTTTATATGAAAATCAAGTTAAACATAAAAGTGGCGATAAATCGGTAAATACTGGTCCAAATGGAAAAAGGACCTTCATCTGTGATCACATATATTTTCAACCAAAATCTATTTTTATATGAAAATCAAGTTAAACCTAAAAGAGGCTATAAATCGGTAAATACTGCTCCAAATGCAAAAAGGACCTTTATCTGTAATCACTTATATTTTCGATTTTTTATATGAAAATCATGTTAAACCTAAAAGTGGCTATAAATCGATAAATACTGATCCAAATGGAAAAAGGACCTTCATCTGTGATCACTTGTATTTTCCATCAAAACTCAATTTTTTATATGAAAATCAAGTTAAACCTAAAAGTGGCTATAAATCGGTAAATAATGGTCCAAATGGAAAAACGACCTACATCTGTGATCACTTTTATTTTTTCCATCAAAAATCGATTTTTTATATGAAAACCAAGTTAAACCTAAAAGTGGCTATAAATCGATAAATACTGGTCCAAATGGAAAAAGGACCTTCATCTGTGATCACTTATATTTTCCACCAAAAATCGGTTTTTTATATGAAAATCAAGTTAAACCTAAAAGTGGCTATAAATCGGTAAATAATGGTCCAAATGGAAAAACGACCTACATCTGTGATCACTTATATTTTCCACAGAAAATCAATTTTTTATATGAAATTCAAGTTAAACCTAAAAGTGGCTATAAATCGGTAAATAATGGTCCAAATGGAAAAACGACCTTCATCTGTGATCACTTATATTTTCCATCAAAACTCAATTTTTTTATATGAAAACCAAGTTAAACCTAAAAGTGGCTATAAATCGATAAATACTGGTTCAAATGGAAAAAGGACCTTCATCTGTGCTCACTTTTATTTTCCACCAAAAATCGATTTTTTATATGAAAACCAACTTAAACCTAAAAGTGGCTATAACTCGATAAATACTGGTCCAAATGGAAAAAGAACCTTCATCTGTGATCACTTGTATTTTCCATCAAAACTCAATTTTTTATATGAAAATCAAGTTAAACCTAAAAGTGGCTATAAATCGATAAATACTGGTCCAAATGGAAAAAGGACCTTCATCTGTGATCACTTATATTTTCCACCAAAAACCGATTTTTTATATGAAAATCAAGTTAAACCTAAAAGCGGCTATAAATCGATAAATACTGGTCCAAATGGAAAAAGGACCTTCATCTGTGATCACTTATATTTTCCATCAAAACTCAATTTTTTATATGAAAATCAAGTTAAACCTAAAATTGGCTATAAATTGGTAAATAATGGTCCAAATGGAAAAAGGACCTTCATCTGTGATCACTTATATTTTCCACCAAAAATCGATTTTTTATATGAAAACCAAGTTAAACCTAAAAGTGGCTATAAATCGATAAATACTGGTCCAAATGGAAAAAGGACCTTCATCTGTGATCACCTTTATTTTCCACCAAAAATCGATTTTTATATGAAAATCAAGTAAAACCTAAAAGTGGCTGTAAGTCGGTAAATAATGGTCCATATGGAAAAAGGATGATAATCTGTGATCACTTATACTTTCAATCAAATATCGGTTTTTTAAGTCTCAAGTTAACCATAAAAGTGGCTATAAGTCGGTAGATACTGGTCCAAATGGAAAAAGGACCTTCAGCTGTGATCACTTATATTTTCAACAAAAAATCTATTTTTCTAAATATTTTAATAAATTTTTGCCAAACTGTTCTGTGAAAAAATAAAAACTATACTAAAAATAAATTATTATTTTTATATAAAAATAATACCCTCCCCACTATGGTGGTGTAGGGTATAATTAAGCTTTATAAATGTGTATTCTTCCACTACTACATCATTTAATTCAAAATACTTTTACGCCAGCCTTAAACTCTAATTAAAAACAATCACGTTTTACATTATTCTTCAATAGCAAATTGTTTTAAGTGCTTATTTGGTTGGTCAAAAATATGTTGTTATTAAATATTGTATTAAAACTGCTTTTGGTTTGTGCAAATTGTTTTCCACTTACAACTCCATTATCATACTCTATACTTACTTATTTTGCGAAAATGTTAAGCAGATAATTTTACATATTTTTATTTTCATTAATACTCGTAAAATCCTCATAATTGTTTGTGGTTTCGAAAATGTTTCCTATGAATATTCATGAAAGTTTTACTTAAAAGCATACATGATTATTACTATAATCATGTTTATGCCTGCAAATATTTGTTTATTTAATAATAAAATCATATTTTAATTTGGCAAATATTTAAGTAACTAAATAATACTGTGTACTTATAAACTTGTAATTTGTGTGGTATGTAAAATTAATTAAAGTTAAACTAATTGCCATGTTTGTATATTAGGCTGGAAAGTAAATAAATAAATCTAATAAGAAATGTATTTGGTAGAATATTAATTATGTATTCAAAAATTACAGTATGCAACAAAGTAAAATATTAAAAAAAATATAAAATATTTAAACTACTTGTTCAATTATAATAAAATGTAAATTCTAATGTCGCGTTATTGTACCTAAATAATTGTTTGGTATCAGTTCTGCGCGATCGTTGTAATCTAAAGCAAAATTTAGTTGCTTCAGCAAACAAAACAGTTACTGCTTAAATTGTGTCACGTTCTTTATTGTAAATGTATATTTTTCAAAAAAAAGTTTTTTATAATTTTAACATGCATATATATTTATGGTCATGGGTAAATCGTGTGCCGAAAGAAAAATGGAAGAAACAATGCGGTACTTGTAATACAACTAAAATAGATACTCTAAATTATAAAGAATATTGTAATAAATCAGCTGAGAAGATGCTGTGAATAACTATCAAAATTTCCAAACACAAATACCATGCAGCTGAAGGAAAAATTATGCTAAATATAAATAAAATTTTGAGAGAAATCGTTATGAAAAACGGTGTATACGGCTTACTTAAACAGTAAAAGTTATTGAAGCACTTTATAAGGAAGGAACCTTATTACAAAATTGATGGAAAAATATGCCGTGTTACAAATGTCTCGTGCTAAACTATCAACAGCAAGCCATATTATTCCAATTCGCAAACTTTTGCATTTTTCTAATGGGTGTCTGACTTAAAAATGCGGGATTTAAAATAGATGGCGTGTTTTTTGAACACAGTTATTGTTTTTAATAACTTATATGTCATTTTTAGGGATACATATGTATCTGTCATTTATTCGCACTTAGTTATTGAAGATTATAGTGAAAATTACTGTTTTTTTTTTTTGCTTCCAAAATGTCGAATTTTGTACCAACAAAGCGTCATATGCGGGAAGTTTTTCTTTACGCTGAAGCACACCAAACCTTATGGTGAATGTGTTTCATCGGTTGCAACGTACTAGAGATGGTTTGTGCGGTTCCGAAGTGGTGATTGTGACACGAAAGACAAAGATCACTCAGGCCAGACAAAAAAGTTTGAAGACCACTACAATAATTGAAGGTATTACTCCATGAAGGTTGTTGTAAAACTCAACAAGAGTTTGCAAAATCATTAAGAGCTACTTAATCAGCAATTTCAAATCTTTTGCGAGCAGCAGGATTCACCCAAAAGCAGGGAAATTGGATACCATACGAATTGACGCCGAGAGAGCTTGAAAACCCATTTTCCATTTCCGAAATGATGCTTGAACGCTATAAAAGAAAATAATTTTTGCACCGAATTAAAAATAAATTCATTACGATAACCCGAAGGGTAAGAGATCGTATGTGAAACCAGGCCAACTAATCGAATCGACACCTAAGCCAAATATCCATGGAGCTAAGGTAATTCTCTGTATTTGGTGGGAGCAAAAGGGTCCTATTTATTATGAGCTGCTGAAATCTGACCAGACCATCACAGGAAACATATACCAAATACAACTAATTCTTTTGAAACAAACATTGACCGAAAAACTCCCAGAATATGCGGCCAAACATGAAACCGTAATATTCCATCATGACAACACTCGGCCACATGCTGCAGTTCCAGTTAAAAAGTATTTAGAATGAAATGGTAGGGAAGTTTTGCCTCTTCCACTTTATAGCCCCGTCCGAGTACTATTTGTTTCGATCCATGCAGAAAGCTCTCTCTGAGATTCGCTTCACTTTGGAACAGAATATCAGATATTGGTTTGGTTCTTGGCCTCAAAAGAGCAGTTCCTTTTGCTCAGAATGCATATGTTGCCAGAAAAATGGTAAAAGGTAATAGCTAGCAATGGCCATTGGCTAATACTTTGAATAAATTTATACTAAAAAATTTCGCATCTTTAGGTCAGTCGAAAACGAGTTAAATTTTTTGTGGCGTTATTGAACTCTTGCTTATTGCGAATATATTGGAAACAACAAATCGACAAAAACTGTTTGCGCTAAGATAATCGAAAATTCAAAAAAAAATTAAGATTTCTTTACGTTTTCACTTCAAGGGCGTAAGAATGTTGCGTTCTTGACCGTATGTCCATATTCAAAAATACGATTATTTTTTACTTCATCCGACCTGAGCACCCTTTATAGGTCCAACCGTAGAATTTTTAATCCTCATTTTTGAGACGCTAACCCATAATAGGTACAAACGTAAAATTTTTAAATTTCAATACACCAAGTAATAATGGGTTATTTAAGACTAATTTTTGAACAATTCTTGAACACAGTACCAATAAAACTCTCAATTGTCAAAGACAATAAAAAATAAATGCTGTAACCGAACTTGTTTCAATCTAAACACATTAACAAGAGACACATTTACGAACTAATCTTAAAATCGAACCCATTCTTTTTTTCGTTATTTAGTTATTCAATATTTTTGTGTCGGGACACCGGTGTCCCCGTTGTCGTTAAAAGGTTAAACATCTATGGGTAAATAAAACAACAAACTACATATTATTAATTGGATTTTTTCTACATAAATTTACTACTTTGACGAAATCTCGAAATGAAATGCGCAACCCCTAAATATTATCCGACTTTGCTAAACTTTCCAACTTTTCGTTTTAGATTACATAAAATAGTTTTAGTCCTAGAAGCATCGAAAATCTCAAAAGTTCAAAATAAAGCCCACCCTAATGATTAATCATAGAATTTAATTATTTTCTTTCTAAACCATTTTTTAATAACTAAATTTTATCATTTCAAAATACATTAAAATGTATGTTGTTTCTTTATATTTATACAAAAACACATCCTTTGTTATCTTTTATCACCAACTTTAAACCCTTAAACAGATTTAATCGCCTTCTTAATTTCCTTTAAGCTAAAAAAAACCCATAATTCCAACAGCCATATTTATGCACACATTAGTCATAAAACTTTTTACCGCTTTATAATTAAACAATTTAAGGCAGGAAAAATAACAACAACAACACTAACAAATATTCTACTTTAAAATTAAAAAAAAAACATTTTAGTCGGAAATCTACTGTACATTTTAAGAATATTTAAACCATTTACCTTAGAGTAGAAAGAAACATACATATGAATTCTCATGTTAATGCCATCATTGTACGAGTATCATCCATTTAAAACTTCTCTCTTTTTATTTCTCTTTATTTTGTATAATAAATTCATACCTCGTTGTTGTAAACTATCTCTATAAAATAACGGCAACAAAAAGTTACACTACTCTCCTGTTGTTTATTTATGCAGCAGGTTTTTTGAATTAAAGCCAAAAATATATACAAACACACGCTCTCACTCAGAATTGCAAGAGTGTGTTAAAATACAAACACGGCAGAATATTTTTCTTCTATATATGAGGAAAATTAAAAAATTTTACTAAAGTTAGCTTTCAAAATTAGTTTTTTGTGATTTTCACCAACCCACGCACACCAGCCTGTTCTTATTTATTTGCAAATAAAATATCTAAATTTGTACTGCATACTTTAGGGAGCTTTTTATTGCAGTTGAGTGGATTCACAAATAAAAGGAATTTCCGCGTTTTACCCGGAACTTTTGAATTTTATTCTTTACAAACCATCTCCTGAAAATTTCGAATCGAATAAAAAAAAATCAGCCAAATCGCTCCATGACGTGATGACATTATATACATAGATAAAAAGGTCCAACATCTATCTAGTGATTCTTTTTTTTTTATTTTCCCCATATAAAAAAAAAAAAAAACTTAAAATACATATGAACCGTGTACCAAAGTTTATATTATTTATGGCATTAAAGTAAAACTAAAAAAGTTGTGGGCCACACTGATGCCACATTTTGCCATTCACACAATAAATACTGGGCATAACTTTTGACAACTTTTTATTTTTTTTCTTAAACTGTAACTGAATGTTAAAAATGTTTTTGTAAATATTTATATAAATGGATAGTAGATAAATGTTGTAAAAAAAAAACAAAGTGTAATATTTTGTTAACGTAACTTTTCTCAGAAAAGCTTTTGATAAGTTATTATTTTTTGAGTTTTGTATATGAATTTATTTACTCGCATGATATGTATTATGTGTAATGGATGTTTGCCAACAGATTTACTGAATATCTTTTCTGATTGTATATCCACTAATTATACAGAAATTTAATAGTTATTTGCAGAATTTGAAATATTTATAAAAAACTTATTTTATTGCATTAATTGGAATGTATGAAATCAAAGTAGTTAATACAATAACAATCCAGTAATAAATATGTATCTTCTGGTCACTTGTGGAGAACGATAAATATTTTAGCACAATTCTTACTATAATAAATATTTTCTTTTTGAGAAAAATTCCAAAGAAATTTTTCATCATTACAACTGTCAACAGAACTATCAGTAATTATGGGTCCATACTATACCATAGCTCCCATTTAAGGAACACTCTCGAAAATTTCTAATCAGTCCAAATTAAAGTGCATGAATGGTGGTTTCCAAATATAATTTATCACAAATAAAGTTCATATACATGAGGAGCCGCACAACAAAACGTACTTTTTCGCATCTTATCAAAAATTGGTTTTTTGGTATTTTTATAACATTTGGGTTGAAATCTTTTAGAAACAATCAAGTCAGCAAAATTTTTTTTATTATTTAAATGGGTTGCAAAAAAAATATTACTTAATAAAACGTACAACACTAGTATAAAACGAAAAAAAAAATTATTTAATTTCAATGTGTAATTTGCAGGGCAACCAAAAATATGCTCTAAAAAAACTGTTTTATGCGCATAAAATATGCACTTAAAAACGAAAAATATGCTCTTAAAATATAAAAAATATGCACTTAAAAATAGTTGGTTATTGTTTGATTCAATGTTTTATTAAAAATAATATAAGAAGTAAATACAAATTAGTTTAGTAATTAGTTGCATAATATTGTAGGGAGAGGATATTAAGAATTTCTCGAAATGTTTCTATTCTACATAAAGCTTTAAAATCTACTTTTTTATCATTTGAATTATGTTTCCAAATCGCTATAGAGAGCGTTTGTTATTGTTTGGTAAAAATTGCAGTGGATTTTGGAGCACTTATCTAAATTTGACTTCCAAAATTTAAACAGAATTATCAAAAAGCCTTACAATAGTGAAATGATTTGTTTTCTTTAAAACTGCGGAAAAATAAAAAACCTTTTTTGCATTTTTATTATTGGAACTCAAAATACCGTGACATTTCCTATGTTTCTTCCTTTCTCATCAATTGATTGTTTTTTAATGATTTCCTAATATCTTTGTTACAATTTGTAACAAACGTGATATTTTCGATATTATTTTCGATGGATCTTAATATTCTGAACATTTGTTGAAAAGTTGTTTAATTTTACATTAGTGGTAAACTGTTAATGCCCAACCATAACTGTCTCAAGCAACCTTAAGTTTTTTTTAAATGTATCCAACATTTTGTTAAGAAGTTGCCCATTTCTTTTATTTTAATTTTTTATGTACATATTTTTTACTATTTGTTAAATTTTGATATTTGTGTGTGAATATTTTTAATTTAATTCAAATATATGGAAACTAAGATCACGTAAGTCAATGAAAATTTAATGAAGATAAGTCGATTATGGGGTACTCTAATTTTTTCTTTAAGTAGCTTATGCAAATTATCATTGGACCTTAACAAAATTGTAAAATATAGAAATGAAAAATTACAATAAAATTATATTTAGAAAACAAAATAATGGAAATAAAGAAAATATGCAACAAAAATATGCAGTTATGAGTTAAATATGCAAAAATAAGCTATAAAACGCAAAATATGCTAAAATATGCAGTAAAGAGCAAAATATGCAAAAATATGCACTAACAAATCGATGCCAAAATTCTTATAATTGTCTGAAACGGATAAATAACTAACTCATATGTTACGACGCACAGCAAAAAATATGATATTGCATATTTTTGGTTGCCCTGGTAATTTGTTTATATATTAGATCAGGATTAAAAACATTCATTTAAAATCGTTAAAAAAAAAACTCATAAAATATTTTTAATTTAGTTTGTTTTTTAACAAAAGGTTCTTTTTCCGATATTAAAATGGTTTTATATCAAACATCCTTAACATTTAATGTGCTGACTTATGGCAGTTAGATGTATCTATTGATAAGTAAGAAACTTCTTACCATATCCAGGTTCATGCAGTTTTTTAAGGGGCGTATAAACGCAGACGTGAAATTTGTTTTTGAAAAAGTTACCAAAAATAAAATATTATCAATTTTAGTTCTTTTTTTTCAACCAAATGTACGTTTCTAATAGTAACATCTCAATTTACTGCAACTTTTTCTATTTGAATCAATAAATTTCATCACTAGATGCCCAAGGGAATTTTTTTGTCCGATTCAAATTAAATTTTTTCACGACCAATAGAGAAATTGGACGTAAAATCGATCGTTCGGAAAGTGTGGTGCGAAATTTCTTGAAGAAAGGTCAATATTATGGAGTTCACAAACCTACAAAGGGAAATACAAAACTAACAAGAAGACAAATTAATCTAATAAAACAACAAGCAACCCGCAACAAATTAATTTCCACACAAGTAAAGAATAAATTGAATCTTCCAGTGACTTCCAAACACGTTGCACACATTTTACGAAACGATGAAAACATAAAATGGAAAAAGCCGAAATGTAAACTAATGCTAAAAAAGCACCATAAAGCAAATCGTCTAAAATTCGCAAGAAAATATATGAAATGGACAGATGAGTGGAAAAAAGTAATTTTCTCTGACGAAAACAAATTTAATTTAGACGGTCCTGACTCACACTCATGCTATTGGCACGATTTGAGATCAAACGATGTTCGGATGTCAAAACTTAATTTCGGTGGTGGTAGTGTTATGGTTTGGCAAGTCGAAAATATGTTTTGTTCCGACAAAAATGAATATTTCGATTTATAACGAACTGTTGGAAGATGCTCTTCTCTCATTTATGGATGAAAAAATGGTTGAAGATTGCATATTCCAACAAGATAATGCTGCAGTCCATGTTTCTAAGCAATCGAAATCTTGGTTTAATGAACATAGCATTCCTCTGTTGGACTGGCTTGTAGTCCGGACTTAAGCCCAATGGAGAACTTGTGGGGATACATGCACATTTAAGCAAATAATGTCCAGAATGAAAGCATAATGACTGTGACAGCGCTGAAACTAAAAATTAAAAAAGTCTAGGAGGAAATTGATTCCAATCTGCTTAAAAAATTAGTGGAATCAATGCCAGACCGTATTTTTTAAACAATCCATAACAAAGGATCATCCACACATTATTAATAATGCTACAGTGGCCCATAAATTATAGTGCGTTTATAGGAAAATACCCTTAAAAATGGCTGTTAATCTCGAAAATTAAGTAATAAAAAAATAAATAAATTACAAATGAATTTTTTTGTAAACAATATTTTAAGTGAAGTATTAACTAATTTAATAAACAAATTTGTAGCCTCCTAAATATGTGCATGTTTAATTTTTACAATCTTTTAAAAAAAAGTAGTGTGCATTTATAGGAATATGCACCAGTGTACATCTCATACTTAGTATTTGCAGCCATCATACTAATTAAATTAAAAAAATTAAATATAGTCAGTTTACACTATTATTTTTGCTCTTAAAAATTTCTAAATACCTTCATATTCAAAATTTTTGTGTTTTGTCTTATTCAAATCATCTTAAAAAAATGTTTAAAAAAATTACTTAAAAATTATGGAATTTTTTAAAATGTTTAGCTTGTATTTTGAAACATTTGTACAATATAAATTTATTCAAACTATTAACCAATTAGCTAGCAACATATTGATTCCGAACCAAAATAACTGCTCATCATTTAAGGCCAAGAACGAATCAAGCCAATATCAGATACTCTGTTTCAAAGTGAAGCATATCCTAGAGAGAGCGTTCTGCATCGATCGAAACAAATAGTAGTCGGACGGGGGCAAGGTCTGGACTATAATGCGGGTGAGGTGAAGCTTCCACTTCATTCTAAATACTGTTTAACAGGTATTGCAATATGTGACCGAGCGTTGTCATAATGGAATATTACGGTTTCATGTCTTGCCGCATATTTTGGGCACTTTTCGTCCAATGTGCAGGTTCCCTGTGATGGTCTCGTCAGATTTCAGCAGCTCATAATAGATAGCATTCTTGTTCTCCCACCAAATACAGAAAATTACCTTAACGCCATGGATATTTGGCTTTGGTGTCGATTCGGCACCAATGAATACATTTTTCATTGCAAGAAGGATTCGGTCCAAAAATGGTTGTCTTTTAAAGCGTTCAAGTACCATTTCTGCCATGCAAAATCATCATTCAAGGTCTTCACTGTTTTCGATTTCAAAATCACCACCTCTGAACCACACAAACTGCGTTCATAAGATAAAGTATTTAATGACTTACTAATTTACAATAGATTGAAATTTGTATGTAATTAAATACTTTAAAGCGAGGAAATCACTTAATATTTCTAGTAATAACCCAAAATATTATATAGAATAGTTTCATGTAATTTTAAATAATAACAGCAAATTTTAAGGAAATCCGTCCAAATATATGTATGTATTTAGGTAAAAATTGGTCATAGCTAAGCAGATTACTAAGAACAGTCTTTAATAAAAGTAATACTTTAATATTTTTAATATTAATACTTAATATTAAATTCCTTCCTCTTTCAAATCAATTAAACTCTTTACTTACTAACCTTAACAACCGAGATTCTTGTTTTTTTTATTCATTAAACTTGAATAAGTGTGTGTCACAAACAGTGTAACAGACTCTGCTGCTTTTGCTCTCCCTCATTAATTAAAAGATATTGTTATACAAAAATGAAACTACTTAAAGCTATTATCTCTTTAAGGTCATTTATTTTCTTACCTTTCTCTTTTGTGAAATATATGGGCGAAAACACTATTCTTTTAAAATCCATGAAAACGACCTTAACTGTTTAATTATTTTTTAAGTGTTTTTATTTTTAAGAAAATTTAAAATAATTTTGTGTCAAGGATTTTACTAGAAAGAAAATTGCAAAATTTAAAAAAAGTTAAAAAAATGTAAAGAAAATTTAAAAAACATTTCAGCAATTGGATTTAGAGTTGTATAAACCAAGTGTTTAACTGACCAACTATTAAACTGAGTTTAAAAATTTTTCATATACATTTCTGTAGGCTGAAAACGACATACTTTTATTCCAACATATTTTACTGCTGCATATCCAAAATCCTTGATCAAAGTTTTCAAAACTGAACGCAATAGTAAACTTTTGACAACCTTAATTTTAAAAATAGTGTAAAGTATTTTTTAGATTTTTCGCAAGAGGTTACTCAAGTCGAGTTTTTGCCAAAAATAGGGTTTGTCAGCCTTTTTTGAGTTTTCTTCATAACTTTGTCAAAATCAACATTTTCATTAAGGTTCGTAATTTTTCCATAAAATATGTAAATAACGCTTTATAACTTTTAAAATTTTTATGAAAATGCGAAAAAACTAACAATGCAGTTTTAAAGATCAATTAATTCTTAATTCTTAACCGTTCCTGAGTTATACCGTTTTTCAGCTTTGTAGTTTATGATATTATTATAAGCTGTTTGCCAGTTTACAACTCATACCCAAAAAAGAAATAAAAATCAAACGTTCTGTTTTGCTTTGTTTAAAAATCAGTTTTACTAGATATTTACAAATAAATTCGCGATTTGCTAAATTCTCAGTATTTAAAACAAACGAAAACACAAAATTATTTTTTTATTTTATTTATACGTCAGCTGATAACAAAAGGTCTGTTCATTTACTTTCCCAGTAAATACTTGCAACGAGAGAATAAAATCAAAATTTACAAAATTACTCTCTTAAAATCTCAAAAATAGTAAAAAGTAAATGAACGCTTTTCCAGTAACAATTGTTTTATACACACAATTTTCATATTTTATTCCTTTTAAAATGTATAAATACTCACATTTTCTTCAATTTTATTGAAAATTCTTTTTTTTATATTTTTTTACCACAAAAATAAAATTGAAAATAACAAAACAAAACATATGAAATATAAGCTGCTAACTATTACGAGTTCAAAATAGAACTTGTAATAGTTTGCAACGAGAGAGCACTCTCTAAAATTTATACGCTCTTGAATTTTTCTCTACTTGCAAGTTTTTGAGTTAATGAACGCTTTTTCAGTAACAATTGTTACTAACTAGTAACAACTTTTAGTTATTGAACATAGCTAATGTAAAATAATTGAAATTTTTAAATTGAATAGTTTTTAAATTTTTTCTAGAAATTTTAAAAGTTATAAACCATTTTTAATGGAATTTACCCAGTTTAAGCGGACTATATTTAATTTTTTTAATTTAATTGGCATTTTTTAGGCTAAAATTGCTCTAAGCTCCCAATTAGAATATAGTATGAAATGAATTTGACTCTGATTGTTTATTTGCTATTACAAAATTGTTTATTGAAACCGAATGCATATTTTCTATTAATTTACAGAATATAATATATTATATTGTTTTATTATAAGAGAAAAATCTGTCATGTACGGTATGTCACGTACGATATTAAATTTTATTTATTATAAAATCATCCAAAGATTGCTTTTAATTAAATATGACGGATTATAAAGGAAAAATATATCGTTTAGTGTAAAAAATTAAAAGAAAATATAACGCCTCTCACGATTCGAAAATTTTCGCATATTTTTACAAATACCTCAAAATGACTTCCGTTTTAAGTCACGTACGATATACCCTTATTTCGCTCCATATTTTGGACAACAATGTTTCGAAAAACGTTTGTATTATTTTAAAATATAGTACCCTCTGAATGGAACATAAATACCAAATTATTTTTCAGATACTCTTATTTTTGCCAAATCTATTCCACTCTATAGGCGTACAAATGTCACGTACGTGACAAAACTATTTCCAAAACTAGTGGTTTAGGCGCATATAAGTAAAGCTCTGACATTCTGTTCATATCTGTTCAACAATTTAACCCTCTCATGCCCAATGTTGCGTATATGCAATATTGTGTTTATGAGCGTCGCAAAAATATAGCCTCAAGTGTTGTTTAAGTTTACACCTAAGTGGTTGGTAGTCAGCTCTACACGTGTTCAGTTAGTAGCTATTCTCCCGAGAGCGAAGTTGACAAATTCATTTTGCAAAAAAAGTGTTGTTTTAAAAAAGTGTTAAAAAACATTAAATAATTAATTCATCCAAAAACCAAGTTCAACAACTAAATAATAAAAGTTAAGAGAGTAATTTAAAAAAAAACCCAGCTTGAAAATATTATTTAGTTTGTCTGTAATAATTATGTAAATATAGTGTTGCGTATATGCAACATTGGTCTATTGTGGTAATTTTGTACCGCAGAGACGTCACACATACAGACGGCGAATTGAAGCATATGCCGTTCATAAAATTCCAATTGGATGTTGCTACCGAGCTTTTGAACGCATTTCAAAGTACATTTGTCGCAAACAAGAAAGGTCGTCCATTATCACTCTTTTTAACAATGATTTCTGGAACTTCAGCACCTTCTACATCGACTCCGTCATAACCAGCTCCATCACCAGCAGCTCTATCATCATCAGCTCTTTCTACGGGTTCTGTATCAAACCCCTATATAAGAGCATATGTTGCAGAGCCTGTAAAATCCCTACTATTTGATGGTTATAATAATTGGCTGGAATGGGGAAAAAGGGCTGATGTAGGCTATGCAAAACCGAGTTTCCAAGCTGTAAATGAAGCAAATGTAATGTGCACTTGTGCTCCAATCCTCAACATATTTTTTTTGTATCCTACCATACATAAATTGAAATAAACGGCATTTGAACAAAACTCAACTTGTATTTAAATTCATAACACCATTGCCCAATGTTGCATATACGCAACATCCTGTAGCAGTCGTAATTCAGCTCTGGGTGGAGAAAGAGCTCGCGCGTCATTGTCATTATCGCTTAAGGGCAATCAGGCCGTCCCTTTTTCGCTGCCTTCGAGAGTTTTGCGGCTCACTCTTGCATTGGATAATGTTTGGCGTCGTCTAACTGTACCGCGTTACAGTTTCTCGAAGTTTGCATTGTCCACATGCAATCGTTTTTGGTTTTCATAACCTAACTTTTTAATAAATGATTTAAAGTTCCAGCTTCCTATATGAAGATATAGGTCGACTGGGAACTAAAATCAACGTGGGATAACCTGGCAATTTGAGAGTTTTTCAACTCCGCCAACCAAATTTAAAATTCTAAAAAAAAAACATCCTGTAGCTCTTGAACCATGACTCCTAGGATATTGAAATTTTTATCAGTTGATATTGAAGTCAACACTATCTTAAATGTCTACTCAAACAAAATTTAGCCACTCCCATTTTAATTCGGGCATGAGAGGGTTAAAACATCGTGGTTTTTAAAAAAGTGATGAAGAAAATTAAAAAAAACGACGACAAACCCGATTTTTGACAAAAACTGAGATCGTAGATGTTAGAGGTAAAAATCTTATCTCTGAGAGTTTCGCAGCTACTGAATATGCTGTTAAGGAGAGTGAAAGCTGTTTATGGAAATGTCTATAATGAAAATGCTGACAACTGTAATGATCATATAAGTAGATAATGAAATTACTCCTAAAACTAACCAAGAACATTTACTCGAATTTCAATAAAAGTTTGCTTTTGACCATATAACAAATTTTAAGTATTTTATGCTAAGATTTTACATGAATAGTTGTTTTATTTATGTTTTTGACTACCTTAGGTTTTGGTGTACGATGATGAGGTTGCTTTTCCCCTTTTGGTCAAAATGTGTCACTGCACAATTGTTAAGTAAAAATACCACTAGCAACATTAACATTGACACCATCGAAGTTTAAAAACGAAAGACCCGGTCAACTAAGAACTAACCTTATAACCACACACACAAACTAGCAGACACATACATAGATATAGTTCATAAACAGGGTGTATTAATACTAGGAATTAGGAGTGTTTCATGAATGGCTATGACTTGATCAAATGTTAGTTTTGATTCATTTGAAAAATCAAAACACTCGTACTCTAAGAATTAAATTTTTTGTCAAAAAAGTTTGCCTTGTTTAACACCCTGTATTTGTTTATACACACTTTCAAAGTATCATACCTAGATACCTACATACAGTCTTTTGTATGCATTCACAAAATAACAAGACCAGCCACAGAAAAGAATATGCTGCTGCTTTTGGCATCTTTGGTGAAATTTATGGCATTTACAAGTGGTCATTGGTGTAAGTACTAACGTAACATACACACAAACTGACACGATACCTCTGCATAATAGACAAACTCAACCTATAACCACACAGATACAGAAACAGTCATACTCTGTTTGTAAACTATGAAGATAATAATAATTATGTTGATCATCCTCGACAGCAATACAACACATTCACCACAAACAGCTTCATCATCAGCATCATTATCATAACAAACAGACAAAAACAACAACAACAAAAAATTATTCAACCAACACCAGCATAAAAGAATGACAAATTATCATTTACATTTTATGTCCGTCTGTATGTCTGATAGTGTTTTTTGTAATTTTTGTTGCTGTAGCTGTTGTTTGTATAATAAACTTATTTAACATGTATAAGTGAGTGAATGGGTGAATAAGCGAATTGGTATGCATATTTTAAGTGAGACAAACTCATTCACTGACTCACTCACCACACGACTCTACAAAATGAAACGATGAAAGCAAAAGTGATGTTTTAATTTTGTCAAGTGTTTCAAGTGAGAGTACAACAGGACTCTCTGTTATGAAGACAACAATTCAAAATTGATTACAATACATAAACACTTTTATACTCATACTCATACTCGTTCTCATTCCCTTACTATTCTCATGATAGTATTCGTTCGACTACCAGATTGCTGTGTTAATTCATATGGATTTATTCATAAAAGAAAGAACAAACTACTTGAATATTTTAATGTTTTTAAATAAAACTACTGATACTAGACAGAAATCTATTTATTTGTATAAAATATTGAGCTTTTATAGTGAATGTTAAGAAGAGCTGCAACAAAATTGTAGCACAAAAAAAGATAAATTAAAATAAGACATGATGGAGTAGTATTATTTATGGAATGTAAGGGTTTTATGGTGATATTATACTGCATTTTTTCCTTTCAACCTAAGTGAAAGTGGTTGCCATTTAATATTGAAATTTAAAAGGAATATTGTTGAAAAATTCTACAAATACTTTGTGTATTGATCTAAACCAGTGGTGGCCAAGTAGAGAGTGCTTATAATACATATGTAGTAGTGAAAAGAGTACACAAATGGAAATGCATGTGCTTTGCACTTAAAAAATTGTATGAAATTATTTTTGTTTTGAGTCTACTTTGTGTTTTTACTCAGAGCATTCATATTGCATATGTATTAGTGGAAATAACATAGCTACCCCAGGGTAGTGTTTGGCCACCAACGATCTAAACATAGCATCGTTGCGTAAGAGTATTTTTTAATATAAAACAAGTAAGAAAGTATGGTCGGTCAAGCCCGACCAAATAATACCCTACACTAAATAAAAGAGCAAAAACATTTTTCTTTTAAAATTTCAATAATTTATATTTTGAACGATTTTCGGAAGTGGGTTTATATGGGAGATATGACCAATTATGGACCGATCACCATGAAATTAGGTCGTGTGATTTATGCTTATATGAAAGTTTACTATGTTGAATTTTGTGAGTATACCGATATTTTTAAGCGATTTATGTACGTTAAAGAGATTTTCGGAAGCGGGTCTATATGGGAGCTATGACTAATTATGAACCGATCGTAACAAAATATGCTGACATTAATTTTGTATATATAAAACTTATTTGGAGCGCAATTTGTGGAGATACATTTATAAATTAAACATTTATGACCGATAAAGTCCAATTTCGGAAGGACATTTGTATGGGGGCTAGGTGAAATAATGGACCGATTTCAGCCAGTTTCAACAGGGTTGGTCCCTGGGCCGAAAAAATAATATGTACTAAATTTGATCGAAATATCTTCAAAATTGCGACCTGTACTCTGCGCACAAAGTTTACATTGACAGTCAGCCAACCAGACGGACGGACATCGTTTAATCGACTCAGAAAGTGATTCTAAGTCGATCGGTATACTTTAAGGTGGGTGTTAGACTAATATTTTTGGGCGTTACAAACATCTGCACAAACGCATAATACCCTCCCCACTATTGGTGGTGTAGGGTATAAAAAGGTAATGTTGATTATACGTCATGGTGTCCCATAAATTAAATAAGTGGAAAGAAATCTGTAGCTCCTAAACCGATGGTCTTGTTAGCGGACACGGACAAGTTGGAAGAGAAAAACTAAACGGACAGATTTATAAAAAACACGAAATTATGTCTTGTGGTCTAAGTAGGAACTTAATTATATTTACGAAATTGCTTACTGATCAAATATTTGATATCTTACAAACTAACATAAAATACTTATCAACTATGACAATGCATGTGGAAAGTCTAATCAGAAAACATGTTGGTAATAAATTGAGAATTTAATGACAGCCATAAAATACACAATCAAAAAATACTGAATGCATTTTCAAGCAACAAACATAAACATTAAGTTTTATAGCATTTTTAATTACATCTTACATATACTTTCTATTCCTCCTCCTTTCCATTTTGTGAATTTTGGTAATGGCAACTAGTTATCACATGCATTATTTTGTAATGAGTGGTGGTTACCCAGCACCTTATTTTATTTAGTAGAATAGGTACTTAATTTTATACTCGTTGGCAATGAACTTATGCATTTAGCACAGCTATCAAGTGTTTGACTGGAAAACGGGACGTTCATCGTTCGCCATCTGTCAAAGCCAATAATTTTTTTGTTCATATTATACTAATTTATATGTTTATGTTAAAACCATCGCTAACTTACAATAAAAGAACTCGTACATGGAGCAGAGAGTTAGCAGCTTTACTATCAAATACATGCAAATAATGTGTCGGTTCCATTCCCAGACAAGGCAATCTTTTTTGTGTTTTATTTTTTAGCTACATATTCTTGTTGTGAATTTACTACTTATTTCTTAACTGATTGTAAGTACATTTGTAAGCTTAACCCATGATTTTTTTAAAAATCTCGAACAAAGGTAAGTAGAGTTTTTGAGTCAAATAATCGCGTTGCTCTAATATTACTTGCTGGCTTACTAGGTAAGTAAAGTTTTTGCTGGGATGTTTTCTATTTAATATCTAAAAATAGCTTCAATATGATTGAACAGGTCTGATTTTAATAAAATTTCATACGACTATAGAGGAGGATAAGCTTTAAATTTGGACTTTAAACACTAAGGTGGGGCGAGCCTCAAGGCCCTACACTGGGGTATATCGGGTATATCAACAATTAAAACTGATGGCAAATTTTAGTTCTCGATTTATAAATGTAGAATCTTTTTTTTATCTCTTATAGTTTACGAGATATTCACATTTGAAAATTAAAATTTCTGTTTCTTTTCCCTTAAATTGGACTTTCGGTTCAATTATGTACTTGTTTACTGTAACCATATATATGGTTGATACAGTCATCGTAAATTAACCATATTAGGGTTACCACAATCATGTAAATAGTTACTGTGACTATAACATCGTTAAAAAAAACTTTTAACAATATTGAAATTATTACAGTAAACATGCACAACTATATTTTTTCTCTACGTGTAGGACCCTTTTGCTCTCACCAAATACGGAGCATTACCTTAGCGCCATGAATATTTGAATTTCGTGTAGATTAGGCTGGTTTGCCGGGCTTCACATACGATCTCTTACAATTCGGATTATCGTAAGAATAAATTTTTCATCGCAAGTAATGATTCGATACAAAACTAAGTTTCTTTTACAGCGTTCAAGCAGCATTTCAGACATACAAAATCATTCAAGTTCTCTCGGATTCAATTCGTATGGTAGCCAATTTCCCTGCTTTTAGATGAATCCTTCAGCATGCAAATATTTTGAAATTACTAATTGAGTAGCTCCCAATGATTTTGTAAGCTAGTGTTGAGTTTGACAACAGTCTTCATGGAGTAATACCTCCAATTCTTATTCTTTAAACTTGTTTTTGCGATATTTGTCTTCCGTGTCAAAATCACCACTTCTGAACCGGAAAACCCTTTCTCGTACATTGAAATCAAAAACAAATTTTTAAAAAGTGTGTGAAATTTTTTGCACATAAATATCACATTGGTGACGTGATTTACAAAATTAGGGCCTAAGTCCAGCTAGTGCCGAATGAAAAATCTTTATCCATAGTTCTTCTGATTATATTGGCATTTTCTTGTATGCGACTTAGATCTGTTGTGTCCCTTGTTCTTAATCTAATGTGGAAACTATTATTTAATATGTTGCAATAATGTGAACGAAACACTATTATAAGTCAGTTTCATTGATGTAAAAACTGTTGGGGATGTAACCATATATTTTCTTAGTATCATACTTTCGTATAAATATGAACTTTTACACAATCGAAATGTTCAATTCTAACACGCTGTAACTTCTGATGTAAACAAATAAGTTGGTTAAAAGATCAATTTTCTGCAAGCTTGTGGCCTCCTATAAAATATTCATATACACTTAATTTTAATCGAATTTGTAGTTTAGAAAATATAAACAAGCATGCAAATGTATTACCCTTCACTCTGCAATAGTGTAACAATGCGTATGATTAATATTATCAATATCAGCAATTAAACAAATAGTAAGTATATGCTACAGTGTGTGTAATCCAGTACATTTGATTTATATTAAAATACGGAAATATAATAAATTATACAACTACAAAATAAGTTTTTTTAATTATATTATTATCAACAGTATAAAACTGTAATTTGAAAATAAATTAAAACAAAGCCAATTACTTTCACATAAATTCAGGCAGCTAATAATGACATCAATATCATGTTACATCTAATTTCAATATCTCATTTATCATGACCTAAACAATAAATTTAAACAACTTATTTAAACAATGCATTATTTTGATAATTGGGGTATTCACACGAAGTGCTATCTATCAACAAGTCATATTGTCATAAAGTACTAAAGTTTTAAAAAATTGTTGTTGTGCTTCAAAGAAAAAAGTCATAACTAAACAGTAAAACATCTAAGTCGAAACGGAAAAACTCTTCATCGAGCACTTGCAACGACAATGGGTAAAAATCGGAAAAATAATTTTTTAAACCGATTTTTTTTTCCACCAAAAATATTTTTTTTTATCATAAATTTTTTTCATTAATAAAATTTAAAAAAAAATTTGGCATAAAATTTTGTTCACTAAAAAAATTAAAAAAAAAAAAACTTTGAAATGAAATTTTTAAAAAAATAAATTAGTTTACCTAAAAATAATAAAAAAATATTATTTTAAAGTATAATTTGGTGATTTGTACATAAAATTTGGCACTGTCGAATATAGCTCTCTTAGTTGTTTAACTTGTTTTTGATATTTTTATTAAAAATATTTATAATTGTTTTTTGACTCAAATTTCAAATAGCACACTAATGTATGAGGGTTGCTCACAGCAGTCATATTTTTGTCGTGTTATTATTTTATGAAATACGACTTTATGACTTCCATGTGAATACCCTAATTATGTGTATGAGTGTGTGTATTTATTGTTGTAAACCCTATAAATAGTCAACAAAATTTTGTGCATTTTGTCAATAAAATGTACAAAACAAAAAAAATAAAAACAAATGCATTTTGTGGTTATTGTCTGCACACATTGTATTTAAAGGAATGTGTAAATGCTCTTTCTATGTTTGTATTCAAAAGTACATGGTGCATTAGAGTGTGCAAAAATGCATTTGAATTTTGTATTCGTTTTGTTGTTGCTCATACTGTAGTTGTTGTTGGTTTAGAAAATAACATACAAACCACATTGTTGACATTTTGTGTTTTGAATTTATTGTAAATGTCATGGATTATGTACTGAAAGTTTATACAATATTTAACTTAAGTAAATGGATGTATTAAATAAAATGAAGTAAATTGAATTAAAATTAAATAAAATAAGAAGAATTAAAAGGAATAGAAATTTAACTACATTTCTGCATTAAAATTATAAACATATGAGGGAGGAAACACACGACAAAATATCAGACCACAGTCTTGCCAAATTTAGTAAAACACGATACACAGATTCTTTGACATGTTTTCCGCAACAAATTTTGTATGGTCATGAAAATTGTATACCATACGAATTGAAGCTCAGAGACCGTGAAAGACATTTTGTATGTCCGAAATTATGTTACAACAAGTAAAAGAAATTTATTTTGCACTGAATCATTATGATTTTTGGAAATAAATCTGGTCCGAAAGTATTAAGGAGTAGCCAAGGAGTACTTAAGTTTAAGTTATTAAAATGGACCCTACAAATGCTCCAGGGGCGGCTCAATTAGATTTAAAAATATGCCTCTATAAAACACAGTCCTTCAAAAATATTTCACTTGTCAAAAAGTCAATTTTTCAAACACTCAATTTCAAAAATCAAATGATGCAGTTTTGTATAGAAATGTTTAGAGATGAAATGTACACTTATAGTTTTAAGAAAACTTTTATTTTATTTTTAAAAAATTGAAGTAAAGTCCATGCAAGGGTGTTAAGCAAAAATTTATTTACATTTTCACGCAATTTAGTGGTATATATATTTATAATTTTCCTAATAATACCATTTACCTTTAACATATAATAATTAAAATATAACATTTCTTCATAAATAACAAAAAAAAATTATGGGGATACCATAAACCGTTAAGAAGATATGCCCAAATCTCTAAGTCTCTAAAAATTATTTTATTTTTGATTTTCCATGTAGAAAAAAATGTAGCCCCACTTTCCCCCAAGCTGTTTTTTTAATAAAATGAAAGGTTTTGATTAAAAAAAATAATATTTTTCGGAAGTTTTCGGAACAGGATGAAAACTTAAAATTTTCTGTCGAATAATAAACGAAATATCAAAAAAATTCTTATCTATATATGGGTTTTATGGGCGGTGGGCGTGACCGATTTTATTGAAACTCGGTATGCGTTCCTTTTTTGTTTCAATAATTATATGTACCAAATTTCTTTTGCTTGGATATAAACAATTTCATGCGCAAAAATCAATGTGGATGGGCGTTGGGCGTGGACGATTTTGATAAAATTAAATTTTTTTCTTAATTTAGTCCATATAATTCTACTACGACCACTCATTATAATTTTTGCACAAAAATTTATTGCATTTGGATTGCATGGGCGGTATGCGGTGGGCATGGCCGATTTTAATAAAACTTTTTTTTGTTTCAGAAAAAATATGTACCAAATTTCTAGACTTTTACTTGGATAGGAAAAATTTTATGCAAAAAAATCTATTTGGATTGTATGGGCAGTGGGCGTTGGGCGTGGTCGATTTTGATAAAATTTTATTTTTTTCTTAGTTTGGTCCATATAATTCTCGGTGCCAAATTTCAGCGCTCTATGACCACTCCTTATAATTTTTGCAAAAAAATCTATGAAGCCATCCCTCTGTGGGGCGTAGGGGCGACATATACGAAAAATATGATATTTTTTTATACCAAAATCTTCTCCGTAAAGATATCTTACAGCAAACCATAAAATTGTTATATATTCTTAAATAAAGTTATTTTTTTAATAAAAAAGATTTAAGTCACCTTTTTCCCAAAAAAACAGCAAAATTTTAATATTTTTTGAATTTTTATATTTATTTTATTTATGGATCCATAATTGATATTGCTCTGAAATCTTTTGTATATTAATGGTAATTTAGTTGTCTAACTAACAAGAAATAAATCGACTACATTCGATCTAAAAGTATGCCCTATATTTTTTTGAAAAATCGGACCAAGGCACAGTGGGAGAAAACCCTAATTTAGTGGAATTAAATTCGTATCTTCTAAACGCTTGGCCAAATTAATTTCATTTATATGGAAATATTGCAGGCAAGGGGGTAAGCTAATAAAGTAATGCAAAATGGGTACTGCTACTTCCGTAGAATGAGCGGGAGAGGCTGCTAAACTACACTATCTCGGAAGAAATTCTATACTATTTTCAATTCTAAGAAATTATTTTAATATATCTTTCAAAAAATTTAAATTTTATAAGTAATTTTATTTATAGCAAGTAACTATTTAAATCTATAGATTTTGGACATTTACCGTATTGCCGGCATAGGTCGAAATATTCACATAAAATTAAACTTTTTTAGTTTTATTAATAAGTTTATTTTTAAAAACGAATAACAATTATACTGTGCAACAACCAAAATCGGAATGGAGAAAATCGGGAAATATTTGGACCCGCTGTCATCAAAAAACTGGAGTATGATGAATCAATAGGAAGTAATGGATCCAACAAAAGTTGCCTAACATCTTTCGATAACTTTTTCACTTTTTTATAGCTTGCAGATGAAGTTCTGGACAATGTGGATATAACACAGCGTTAAAACAAATATATTAATATTGACATAAAACGCTTTGCAAATGTTATATTTTTAATCTAAATAAAGCGCTACCATATTTAAAAGGACTCATAATTTTATGTCAAATTTGGTATTAGCAACTTGTAAGTAGTTAGAATTACATAAATTTCATTTTTATATAATGTAATTACCAATAGCACTTCTTATATACAATCTTAAAAAATAAGGAACAAATTTAGTACGAGATTTTATATCGTCCCAACGATAATAATTTCTTAAAAAAATTATATAAATTCACCTCGCACTTTTTCGCAGCTGAATTTTTCACCATATGTAGTCTATAATATAGCCTTGATATTGGTAAAAAAATTAGAACTGCATCTCACAGCATTAGTAACTGGCAACCTTCCGAAAATTGAAAAAGTAAAAAAAAAAATCTATTAGAATATGGCTATTGGTTATCACAAACAGCGGCAAATATATTTTTATTTTTCTGATTTACCAAGCCTCATATTCCATCTACATAAAAAAAGGAAAAATATAACTTAAAGAAAACCTTGTACTATCCTGCTTAATAACAACTTTGAAAACAATTCTTCATAAAAAAAATTTCTGAAAAAATTTTTACATTTAAATAGTTGCCAATACCAAACCACTGAAGTTATTAATAAATATTAAATATTATTAAGTACAGCAACAACTATAGATTGAAACTACATAACAATAAATCAAATATGCCAAAGTTTTTTTTTTATTTTGCGCCACAAAATTGTTGATTTCTCCCACAGTGCAAGGTATGGCAAAATTTTTAAATATCAATTTTCAAATGTCTATAACTCGGATATCATAAGAGATAAATAGCACATGCAAGGCCTAGCCGAGAGCTTTCCAAAAATATAAAAATCTCTGAAATCGGATGGGAATCAAAAAAATGCGTGTTTAAAATTTTACATGTCAAAAATACCATAATTTTAGCCCTAATAGCAACGCCCCTGGAGCATTTGTTGAGCCCATTTTTATAACTTAAGCTCAAGTACTCTTTGGCTATCCCAACGTCGAATTTTATACCGATCGTACTAGCCGATTTATTTCCAATTTTTTTTTTATTCTGCCCCACTGTTCATCATGACAACACTTGGCCACATGTTTTAATACCTCACCCGCTTTACATTCCAGACCTTGCCCAGTCCGACAACTATTTGTTTCGATCGATGCAAAACGCTCTCTCTGGGATACGCTTCACTTTGGAATAGAGTATCCCAAATTAGCTTGATTCATTCTTGGTCTCAAAAGATGAGCAGTTCTTTTGAAAAATTAAATAAATCCCGCATTCTTAAGTCATACATCAATGGATTACTTCGATTTTAAGTGTAAAATATATAAAACTCAATTTCAATTCAATCATAAATCTAGTAAATTTTAAACTTATTTGTTTAATTTAATGTTCAATATTAAATTTGTATCTACTCCCCCTTTGCCTTAAGACATTTTATCAATATTCATTTCAACCTTAACATATTTTCTTGTTAAGATATTTAAAAATAACAATAACAGCCATAATAATCATTATAAAAATAATTATAATTTCATAACATCCCATTAAAACCCACAATTTCCTTTTACATTTGCAAACAAAGATAAACAATAATAATCCAGCCATCTATAAACATTTCTTATCCAGCAATTTTCTTTTGTTTCCGGCTGCCACTGATGTTTTAAATATAAATATATTGGCAGTAGCATTACATTTCATTATCAATAAAAACACCTTTTATGCAAAAACACAAACAATCACAGAAACTTCTACTTTCAGCCTTCTTATTTTCAAATTAATTTACATTTTACATACAATTTAAATTGGCAGAAAGTAGGAGAAAGAGAGAGAGAGAGACTTAACTGAAATTGACATTTAAAGTAAATCATTATGAACAATATTTCGTATTTATACGCTCCTTATTTCACATTTTAAGACAATTTAATTGAATTTATCAACTTAACACGTATTGCCCCTGCCTGTACACTACTGTGTGGCTGGAGTCTTGTCAATTTCCATTACAAATCTCAGATTTTTTAATATGAAAACTTTCTTTGTTCAATAAGTAAATGAGAGTCGAAAAAAAACAAGTACACAACAACAGCAACAACAAATAATTGTTTATTGGTAACAGGAAATTAAGGCAAAAGATAAAATGATGAGAGATTTACACAAACTGAGAAAAAAATTAAAGACAAGGAAGAGGAAAAAATATTGCTGGAGGCTAAATTTATTTGATTTAAAAAGTTGTTAATTAAAAAAATTTTAAGAAATATTTAAGAAAAATTTAAAAACTTGTGTTAAAATGACAATTTTAAAGCAAAAGGCCTATGATTTTGAAATATCATTGTCTGAAAAAAATTTATAATATTTTTTCTCAAAACATCAAAACTTTCCTTGCCATATAAACTTATTTCTCATATAAAAATCCTTCCTCCCTTATAACTTACAATCCAGCATAATGTTTGCTTTAAAACACATCAATTAACAAAAATTTTTTATTCAATTTACATTTAAAATTTTTGCTTACAAACAAAACACTTTTCATCAATTTGTATTCAACACATAATTGATTTATTTACCCATATGCATGTGCAAATGTATAATAAATATCATTTAAAAAAAAAAAAAACATTAATATAGAAACAGCAGCACTTAAATGTAATTTACAAACGTTTAAACGACAATGAATATTAAATTATGAGTTTTTTTGTATCCAGCTCTTGTTTGCCAATAAAGTGAGACACAACAATCAAAAGCAATCAATCAGAAACAGATTTATTTATATTTAAAAACATAAAACAACTCTTACTTCCAATCGTAATTTGAATACAAATTTTTCAAATAAACTTATTAGCGCCCCCATTAATGTGACATTATGTTTATTTATGCGAAATATTCAATTCGAATAACTAGGGTATCCAAATTATTCGATTTTTCTTTTGTTCGAATAAGAGATTTCAACTTGTTCGAATTATTTTACCCCCTGTCTATATCTGATAAATTTGTATAATGATAAACGTCAAAATGATTGTCAAGATAAAAAATTATCAAGTTTAGTATCCATTTATGACACAATTGTTAATGCTTTTGCACAGACAATTTTGTCTTGACAACAAACGTCATTAATTGTTATGATAAATATTTGTCACGTATAAACAGGGGATTACGCGTTTAGAATTAAGTTATTGGAATAAATAAAATTTTTGTAAAGTAAAATATTAGGTTTTTTTCTGTGTATGACATAAAAATGCGATCTTTTGAAATTTTTAGCTTTTATTATGAATCATTTGTACAATAAAAATTTATTTCTGGAAACAAAAGAACTTCTCATCTTTTGTGGCCAAGAATGAATCAAGCCAAGCGGATACAATGTTCTGAAGTGAAGCGTATTCCAGAGAGAGCATTCTGCACCGATCGAAACAAGTAGTAGTAGGCAAGGTCTGGACTATAAGACTATAAGGTGAGGCAAAACTTCCCATCCACTTCTTACTAAAAAGTTTTTAACAGGTATTGCAACATGTGGCCAAGCGTTGTCATGATGGAATATTACTGTTTCATGCCTGGCCGCATATTTTGGGCGTTATATAGAGCGAAGTCGATATAGCCATGTCCGTCTGTATGTTGAAATCAACTTTCCGTAGCACTCAAATAACTTACATACATGATTCATACATCAATATATCGGGAATTCTTCCGGCAAAATCGGCACACAAATGGCTGATATAAAAGGAAAAAACCAGGACAACCTATATTTTTGGCCTATTTCTGGATTACTAAGTCCTTAATACAGACAATATGGATATCTAATGATAGATATTTCAAAGTCCATTGCATCGATGTATATAAGGTAAGTTGGACCTACAATGGGTCAAAATAGGGAAAAATATTTTTTAACCCGAATTTTTTTTGTCATAAATTCTTTTTCAAAAAAAATTAAAAATAAATTGTAAAAAAATTTTTTCAAAAAATTTAAAAAACTTTCGAAAAAAAAAATTTAAAAAAAATTTTAATTTTGTTTACCTAAAAATAATTAAACAAATTTATTTTAAAGTATAATTTGGTGAAGAGTATATAAGATTCGGCACAGCCGAAATACCTTTCTTAATTGTACAGCTTATAATGGTCTGGGCAGATTTCAGCAACTCGTAATATATAGGTCCATTTTGGTCCTACCAAATACAGAGCATTAGCTTAGCGCCATTGATATTTAGCTTTGGTAGCGATTCGGTTGGTAGGCCGGTCTTCGGGTTATCATAATGGATCCATTTTTCATCCTAAGTAATGAGTTGGTGGAAAAATTTGTTTTATAGCGTTCAAGCAGCATTTCAGACAATGGTCTTTCAAGGTCTCTTTTTCCAATTTCCCTGCATTTGGATGAATTCAGCTGTTTACAAACGTTTTGAAATTGCTGATTGAGTAACTCCCAATGATTTTGCAAGCTCTTGCTAGTTTTACAACAATCTTCATGAAGTAATTCCTGCAATTCTTGGTCTTCAAACTTTTGAGGCTGGCCTGGGCGATCATTGTCTTCCGTGTCAAAATCACCACTTCTGAACCGCACAAACCATCTCTCGCATTATGAAAACGATGAAAGAGTATACATTCATACATAATAGCGATTCTGTCGATATTTACGGACGTCGTATCTGGACCATACAATTTTTGTTTCTAAATAAATTGCGGGATAATACAAAACCATTTATTTTTAAGTGTTTTTTTGTATCTCACTATTCATTCGTCATCGATATTCTCCATTCACGTATATGGGTTCGAAGATTGTCCGAAGACTCTTTCTCTCGAAAACTCGTAATACAGACAGCTTCATCAGCTTGAGAGCACATGTTTCAGCGCCATAAAGAAACATAAGCGTTTTGTAAAGTATGGTTTTTGTTCTACGAGAGAGGGCTTTTTCGGCTGTTTAAATAGATTGTTCTTCGTTTGATTTGGAGGCTGATTTCATTATTTTTGTCGTTGGAGGATCTGGGATAAACGAATTCTTTTACTACCTCGAAATTGCAACTCCCTGCCTTTACACTCCGTTATTTTTAAATTCTTTGAATAATTATTCGTAAGAAATTGTTCGATTAATCGAACTATCATTATTCGAATGAATACCCTACTACGTACACACTAATATAATAAATATGTAGGCACATTTTCAGTTTGTTTTCAAGTAGATTTATGTATGTTTGTATTTTCATATCAAAAAAACCTCTCAAACTAATCATGCATAATAATATGTTTACAATTAATTCTAATCAAATAATGAGGGCTTATTTACTCTCCTTTTGCTCTTACCCTGCTACTGCCTCTTTTTACGCGTCTCTATTTTCGTGGGAGAAGTACTGTTATTGTATGTACCTTTACATATATGTATATATCTGATACATCCTTGCGGGAAATAATACTAGGTCTTCACTTTTTAGGCCCTCTTAAAAGACCTGTTTACACAATCCAAAAGATGCGATACTGATTTTACTCTGGCTTCTCGGATAAGATGTGCTAAAACGCCTTTGATTTTCTGTCTGAAAAATATCACACACAATCAAAATTGCATTACAAACTAAGGTATACCAAACATTTATTTAAAATACAAACATGATTGGTTTTGCAATTATTCCTATATGTTGACTATCTATGTATAATAAAATTAATTTTGATATCTTTATAAAAAGCGTTACATTGAATCAGAAGATAGTAGAAAATCTTCTTAAAAAATTTGTCTTTTATAACAATTGATGTTGTGAAGTTCAACTGAAGTAGATTCTTATATATAAAAATACACACGTGAGACTTTATAGTCCAGACATTAGGTTTTATTCTGAATTTATTTAGAATATTTTCCCTATCGGAAGACCTTCGAATATCCTTCTTAAGAAGGGGTTCTATCAGCGCTCTAATAGAAGCGAGTGGCTCCTAATGATACGCCGTGTAAAATTTAAACGATGGGGCAGTGTTTACTTTCATGTATAAATTAAGGCATTTAGATAGGCCTCTTTATTGCATATTTTTCCGCTAGGATTTGTACTTTTATTTATATGTATTTGTCTTCATCATTTATTTATTCTTATTGTAATAGAGCATTTTGGTTGTTTATATTGTTATGTTCTCTATTGTTTCCCATTATAATAATAATAATATTTGCCCAATTCACAATTGGTGTCGTAGTGTTGTAGTGTTGTATGTCGTAATTTTTTTATTAATATTTTGTTTTTGTTTCAAAAAATTTTGTTTGGAAAATATTTTTCACAAACAACTTACAACGCTACGACTTCGATTGTGAATTGGGCAATTGTTTCTATTTAATGTAAAACACAGAGAGAAGAAAAAGCATCATCATGTTTTTCTGGTATGTGTACTCGTATAATAAAGTCTTAAATAGTTTGAATTTTCCAAGATCTTAAATTGTTCTCCGTAATCTAGGAACCAATGCTGAAAATTAAATAACGTTTAGAGGTTGCACATTTCATTTGAAATATGGGAAATTACTTTCAAACATTATTTTGTACTTCTGGTTATAGTGGGTTAATGAAGTTCAAAGTCTAACTGGCTTGGATAATTGTGGCCCCAGAGGATTATTAATGTCCTAGAAATTTAAAAATACAAAATATTAACGCCCGTATTCATAAAAAAATTTTAAATTTAAACAATGTTTTAAAGCAAAATTTCCATACAAAATTTGACTTTAAAAAGTTATTTAAATTTAAAATTTGTTTATGAGTACGGCCTTAAATATTTAAGAAATAATTTTAACAAATTTTAAATTCTCATTTATGGCGTTTTCCTTTCTGACACAAAATTTTGTCAACATATTTTGTATCCATACCCTCATAATGTGTTATATTTTTAACGATCACAATAGAACAAAAACCATTACCATTTATGCAATTGTACTTTTTGCTTTCATTTTAACACTTTTAATAAAAATAAAAAAATTGAGGGTGAAACATGTAGCATATTTTCGGGGTTTTAGGGCAACATTATTTGAAAAGAACACGTTATACGCTTAAATGCATCATTTATGCCAGAAAAGAAAAAGTCGTTAGTGTTTATTAGAAAATAACAGTTTTGTTAAGTTATTGAAAACAAACAAAATTGGAAAATGTGAAATTTGGAATTTGAGATGTACATGAAATTTTATGATTTTTTTTGATATCAAGTTATAATGTGTTGTAGAAGTCCCAACATTTTCATAATTTATATTTAAACACTATTTATACACTACACCCCAATAGAGGAGAGGGTATTATGCGTTTGTGCTGATGTTTGTAGCACCCAAAAACATATGTATGCATTTTTTCAGCCCAATAAAATTGGTCCATTATTTCACCTAGAACCCATACAAATATCCTCCCGAAATAGGACTTTATCGGTCATAAATGTTGGTCATTGCTCCTATATAAGGCCCACTTCCTAAAATCAATTTAACGAGCATAACAAAATCTTTTAAAATATTTTGGAATCCAAATATAACTCAGCAAAAATGAGTTTCATATAGAAATAAATCATACTAATTGGTTCATAATTGCTCATAGGTCCCATATAAGGCCCACTTCCAAAAATTATTGAAATTTTAAAAGAAAAAATTTTTACTTATTTACTCAGTGTACTTGTTACTTATTTTTTTCAACATTTAATTTTTAAAATTATTTTAAACGTTTAAACGCTATTGCTTATATTTTATATTTTAAGCAGATGACGAAGCATCGAAGATCGGAAAATTGCAAATTAAGGGCCGCTCCAATATACATGTGATTTTTTTTGAAATATTATATCTTTTTGCAATAATTTATTGTTGACAGAAATGTGCAATCATCGATTTTGCTGATATATATTCTAGAAAGAATATATTTCAGTGTTTTTGGAAAAAAAATTTTGTCACTTACAGAATGGACCAATTTTTTTCTAATTATTTGTGAACATAATCTAAAAAGTAATTCTTACACATCTGTTCATGAACTATCATTAACAGATTTCAAAAATATTTAGAACAAAAGATTTTAAAATGTTTTTTGTGTCTCCCGTAAAATTTGTGAAAATGGACTTAGCACTTTTACACACTAAGCTAACGATATGTACTTTATTATTCAGTAAACATTTCAAGTTAATTCAAAGTCTTATAATATTTAAAGTAAACAAATAAAAAGTTAAGGGACTTTTTAGAAGACTATAAGCTAAAAACATTTGTGTGTAATTTATTTTCTTTGTTTTATCAAATTTTTTTATTAAATACAAACTTTATTATCTGTCAATTTGCAAATATTTTGAAAATACTTCAACATTTTGTCTATCATGGGAATAGTTTTTTTACCTTAGTGTTTATTTTAAGATTATTTAAAACTAATGACACAGAAAGGTTTCTTAAATCATTATAGAAAAGGTCAGAAACTAATGACAAAAAAAGAACTCAAATTGTAGTTATAGCTATGTACCATTAAGTTAAGTTCAGTTTTCACTTTCAAAATTTGTATGTATTTAAAAACACATTAGTAACAACTAAATAATATTTAATGTGTTTTTCAAAAACTATTATTTATATACATACATATATTTTTTAAAACGATTTTGTGTTTATTTTTTTAAAAACACTTACCAACATATGTATTTGTACCTTATAAAATAATGTTTTTAATTTTTTTAGTTTGTCCTGATTTTGTTTCTTACCATGGGATATTCATTTCTCTCAAGGATTTCTGGTTAACGCACGCACATTTCTTTTTCGTTTAAGTTTAACTTTTTTTTTTCAACATTTTTTAATACTTTTTTTATAAAACGGAAAGTGGAAGAAAATTGCACTCTTGGGAAAATAAGCAAGAAAGAAGAAAAAATGTGTGTCAAAAAAGAAAAAAACCCAACCAACATCTCTTGAAATGTAAAATTAAAAATAAAAACGTTAGGAAATACGATTACTTTAGTAAAAATAATATACTGACTAAGTATATGTAGTAAACGAGTGTTAATATAGAGTGCAAGCAATACTTTTCTATACATTTCGACAAATAAATCGTTTTCTCTTTAGAGATTTAACAGTATGAAAGGAAAAACCCATCTTAAGTTACCAGCTGACTAATGTGTCAGTGAATCTTAAAAATAAGAAATATTTATATAAGAGAAATAAACTTTACTACTATTATAAAATGCAACAACACAAAAATTCCAAAAATATCTATTAAACTTTAAATTTGTATTTGAAAACGTTTGTATTTTCTAAGAAACATGCAACTTAACACACATTCAAAAGGTTTTTTTTATTATTTTTTTATTTCAAAAACAACTAACGTGTTTAAATGCTATCTTGTTTTGATAACTAAAAGTAATTTTTTTTTTTCAATTTCATTTATAGCTTAAGGAAATTTAAAAAGCTACAAAGTTGAGTCACGATTTTGTCCTGGATTTTAGTATAAATATTAAAAAAATGGATGATATTTTTTGTATTTTTAAGCTAAATTTTACAATTTTGTGGAAATACATTTTTACTGTAAAGAAAATATATTGTTACGAAATTGTACTTGAATTCAAATATAACTATTTTAACGGCTGATTTAAAGTTGCATAATGCTATTTGAAAGCAATGCCTCTCAAACTGTAACATATGGGCATTATTAACATTAAATAAAAGCTTTGAGTTGATCATTGATCATGTAAGTACGGCAACGCTGAATGTTTGTTCGAATTCGAATATACGAACATTGACAGTTAAAGAACATTGTAGAAAGTTCACCAGAGATGGCGTGTGCTCTAGGCTTCGAATATACGAGCTTTGACAGTTAATGAACAATCTAGAGTGCAGATGGCAGTGTTATAAATAGTGGCAGAGGTTGCAGTCGTTAGTGAGTTTATCAGAGACGCTATCGAATAAACATCAACTGAGTGCCTTGAAGTGTGCTGTATTTTCAAGTAAATTCGTGTACATTATAAAGTGTGTCTTTATTTCTGCGAATTTATAAACGTGTATAAAAAAACACTGAGTGACTATTTAATTCTGTTGTTGTACATTTTAAATAAATAAAGAGTTGTTAAAATTTTTAAACTACTAAACGGATTTTATTTGCAATCAAAAGTATCCGGTTTATTTAAAGGAAATAAACCAACGTTTTGAAAAGGTTAAAACGTAACAATATCCAAAATACACTTTTTAATAATATTTTCATACTAGTTATACAGAAATTCCTCGATCGAATAGAATTTGCGATAGCTGTCATAAACCCAATACATATTTAATTGAAACATATTTAAGCCACCAAATTAGGCTTTTCTTTTTGTATTAAAGAACGCGACATTCATGAAAAAAATAAAAAAAATCATAACAATTTGTTTTATCATTTTAGTAGTAAAATGTTTAGTGCAAAAATTTGGTTTTGTAATTTTGATATGAAAGAAACTCATTTAAAAAAAAATCAAATATAAGAGAACATTAAATAAAATAATAAATATTTCTGATGATAGTTACCATGTTAAAATACATAATTTTCCATCACGTTTGAAATAAGTAGAAGTTTATTGTGGTAGATACATTTATTGCCCTTATACAGTCCATTTCTTTGCAAATTGACATTTTCTCGGTCGAGAACGCGACTTTCGTGAAAAGATAAAGAATTCTTAACACTTTTGTTTCCATTGTTTTTAAAGCATTTTAATAGCAATATGATAAGTAAATGAGGTAGGTTTCTCATTTTGTTGTTTCCAATGTATTAGCAATGAACCTGGGATCAAAAACGCGACAAAAAATATAACTCGTTTTTATCTGCATCTTGAAAAACGTTAATATCTAGGAATCTTAAAGAGAATAATGTGACTTTCTGTTGATAGTTCTCATGTTGAAATATTTGCTTTAATTTTTCCAAACCTTTAGTATGATTTAGCCAGCGACATATTTGTCAGAGACTTTTGAAATAAGATTAGTTTATTGTGACAAATCTTAAAAATACCTTTAATTTGATACTATATATACCTAGGTTCATCCAATTGGCTATTTCTACGGTCAATAACGCGACATTCAGTGAAAAAAATAAGAAATCGTAAAAAATAGTTTTCCATTTTCAGATAGCTTTATTTTGAGTGTAAAAAAAGGTTTAGTAATTTTGTTGTTTCCAATTGAAAGAAGGAATCCAAATTGGCTATTTCCACAGTCAATAATGCGACATGTAGTGAAAAAAAATTAAGAAATCGTAATCATTTGTTTCCCATTTTCAGATAGAATTATTTTTAGAGCAAAATAAAGGTTTTATAATTTAGTTGTTTTCAATTGAAAGATGGAATCAAGAACGCGACAAAAAATATAACTAATTTTTGGTTGTAGGTATATAGAAAAATCCAAAAATATTCGAATCTGAAACAGAATAATGTTAATAGTTGTCATGTTGAAATATTTGCTTTCGTTTTTTTTACAACTCTTAGTATGATATAACACGCTACATATTTTACCCTCACTTTTTATATAAGGATTAGTTTAAGTAATTTCAACTCAAAGTGACGTTAAACACAAAAAGCTTTATTATTATGACCTCAAATGGGATCAAGAACGCGACAAAAAATAGAACTCATATTCGGCTGCATCTAGTAAAATGCAAAACCTGAGAATCTTAAATATAATAAAAGGCCTTTATGAAGATATTCATAAAATAAAAATATTTGCTTTAATGTTTGACAACCTTTAGTATGATTTAGCACGCGACATATTTTCCTTTCATATTCAAAATAAGGATTAGTTTAAGTAATTACAACTCAAAATTGCATTAAATACCAAAAACTTCATTATTATGACCTCAAATTTAAAAACAGTTTGAATTAGCAATAAACATGGGATCAAGAACGCGACTATAAATAGAACTCCTATTCAGCAGCATCTAGGAAAATGCAAAATCTGAGAATCTTAAATATAATAAAAAGCCTTTATGATGATAGTTGTAAAATAAAAATATTTTCATTAATTTTTCTACAACCTTTAAATGATTTAGCACGCTACATATTTTCCTCTCACGTTTAAAATAAGGATTAGTTTAAGTAATTACAACTCAAAATTGCATTAAATACCAAAAACTTTATTATTATAACCTCAGATTTAAAAACAGTTTGAATTAACAATAAACATGGGATCAAGAACGAGACTATAAATAGAACTCCTATTCAGCAGCTTTTAGGAAAATGAAAAATCTAAGAATCTTGAATATAATAAAAAGCCTTTATGATGATAGTTTTAAAATAAAAATATTTGCTTTAATTTGTCTACAACCTTTAAATCATTTGGAACACGACATATTTTCCTTTAACGTTTAAAATATGTCCTTAAATTTTTAGTTTTTTTGAAAACAATTTGAGTTATTGTACATATTTCTCATATTTACTTGATTTAAATTAAATTTAAGCCTCCAAATTATAACTGCTAACCAACCAAATATTTCTTCATATTTTCTACCCCTAAGATATTTTTTCTAAATTTATTTTCAGTTAGTTGATTATAAACTTTAATAAAGTCTATGGGTTTTTTAAATAACTACCAAATTTACTTTTTTAACTGTTGGTGTGCGGGTCGTGAAACAAAAAGGTCCATCAAACATAATTATGCGTAAGAAGTGTGTTACTTCTCTTTTGTTTTTTTTTATATGCTGCTTAAGCTTTTCGGTATTGATGCTTTTTCCCTTATAATGGTACTTCGTTTTGTGAGATTTACACACACCAACAGATTTAATTAGTATTTTCTTTTTCTCTCTGCATCAGTTTGTGTAAAAAGGAAATATATTGAGAAGAGAAAAAAATAAATATTAAATTTTAATTGGTCAAGAACTATCCTTTGAAGCTGTAGTGTGCTCATATAAATTTTGAATGATTGATTGATTACAGCATCTATGAAGTAGTTTCAAGTTCAATGAACTTGCTTAAGTTATAATTTATAAATAGTTTAAAAAAAGTTTTTAATATTTTAGATAATTTTAGCTTTCTTTCTTAAATTTAATTTGTAAAATTTCGTTATTTATCTTCTTATAAAAATCTACTAATAATACTTTGTCTGACACAAATGTGAAATTTCCTTGCCTTAAAAAAGTCTTCTTGAAATAAATTTACTTATGAATTTGTATAATTAATTTACCTTTAATTATTGTATTTATTTTTTTGAGGATTTGTGAAATTACCAAACAAATGAAAATATTAAAAAAGGGTTAAATTACACACATTTCAGTTGAATAAATTGCAACTTTATGGAAACAAATTAGGAAAGTTTTTTTTAATTTGTTTGTCTACAAACTTTTCTAAGGTCAGCAATTTTTTCGGGTTCCTTTTCAATCAGTAGTAAGGGTACATACAAGTATAAAGAAATGAAAGTAATTCCGATGGTCCCATGTTGACACCTGATAGTGTTTCAACAGTTTTTATGCTGTCCTGAAAAATGTTATTAACATATGGTCAATAACGCGACATTCGTAATCAAACTAAATAAATTTTAACTAGTTTTTTCTTGTTTCCGTTTTTCAATAGCATTTGAGTAGCACTATGTTGAGTGCAAAAAATATGTTTTGTCATTTGATTGTTTCAAATATATTAGCAATAAACATGAGCTCAAGAATGCGACAAAAAATATAATTCATTTAAAAAAGTACAGAAATCCATACATCTTAAATAAAATAATGTGTCTTTCTGTTGATAGTTGTCATGATGAAATATTTGCTTTTGTATTTTTACAATATTTAGTATAAATTTTCAATATATTAGCCACAAACATGGGATCAAGAACGTGATAGAAAAATTAAAAAATATTAAATTACACACATCTCAATGGAATAAATGGCAACTTTCTGGTTCCTTTTCCATCAGTATATAAGGGTATATAGTGTCAACATTGGTAAAAATTTTAAAATTCTACTTAAGTTGTTCACTTAATTCTCATCAATCTCTAAATTAAAAATAACTTTTTTAAATTCTAAAAATAATCCCAAATTCATACTCATACTTATTTTATTCAATTTTCTCTAAATACTTTGCTTATTTATCAAATTTAATATTGATTAAACAACACTTGAGAATGGAAATTTATTTAAAAAGATTATTCCTAATATTTATAGATTTTTTCTTTTCATTTTCCTTAAGTTTAATTTAAAAGTATGTATGTTATAACAAAATATTTAAATATTTGTTTGTGTATAAATATAATAAATATTTCTTGGCTTCATAAATTACAATAAAATATAATCTAAATAAATTTATTGCAAATGAACATATTTTTTTCTCTTCATTCAGTCTTGTTCATACATATACACTTCACTTCTTTTAGGAATTTCAAATATTTTTGAGGAAAATGTAGCAAAAACTGCACATTGGGGGCAATCACAAAATTTGCTGCAAAAATTTAATACTGTGGCTTTCTAATAGTTGAAATAATTTTTTACGACATATTTTCCCATTACGTTTGAAATAAGGATTAGTTTACTGTCATAAATCTTGAAAGAAACTTTAATTTAGGACGTTATATGTCCAGGTTCAATCCAGTTATTTACATGTGGTTATTTCCACGGTCAAGAACGCGACATTCATAAAAAATCAATTCAATTAGTTTGATACCATTTCAGTACCACTATGTTTAATGCAAAAGGTAGATTTTGTCATTTTAAATTTTCTAATATATTAGTATTAAAAACGGATCAAGAACGTGACCATAAAGAGCGCGATAAAAAATAGAACTCGTTTTTAGCTGCATTTCCAAAAAGTCAAAAAACATTAAATCTTAAATATAATAATGTAGCTTTCTGTTGGTATTTATTTATTTTTTTTAAACCTTTACTATAATTTATTACGCGACATATTTCCCCATTAAGTTTGAAATAAGGATTAGTTTAAGAAATTTCAATTCCAAATTGCATTAAATACCAAAAGCTTTGTTGTCATGACTTAATTTTTTTAAAAACAGTTTGATTTAACAATAAACATGGGATCAAGAACGCGACAAAAAATAGAACTCCTTTTCGGCTGCATCTAGGAAATTCAAAATCTGAAAATTTTAAATGGAATAATATGGCTTTTTGATGACAGTTGTAATGTGGAAATAATTGCTTTAATTTTTTTAAAAACTTTAGTATGATTTAGCTTGCGACATATTTACCTTTCATGTTTAAAATAAATATTAGTTTAAGTAATTTCAATTCCAAATTGAATTAAATACCAACAGATTTGTTAATTCGATCTTCAATTTCTATTTTATTTGTAAACAATTTGAATTACATGTTTCTCATAGTTATTTGATTTAAATTAAATTTAAACCAACCAAATATTTCTTCATATATTCCAGCCCTAAGATATTTTTCTAAATTTATTTTCAGTTACTTGATTACAAACTTTAACAAAGTCTATGTGTATTTTATAACTCGTTTTCGGCTTCATTTACGAATGAAATAAGGACTAGAGATTAATCTTAATGTTAAAGTTAATATTACATTTGGTTGTTTCTACGGTCAATAACGCGACATTCGTGATAAAAATAAAGAAATTTTAAGTATTTTTTTTTGTTTCCATTTTTCAATAGCATTTGAGTCGATATTAAGTGCAATAAGTCTGTTTTGTCATTTTGTTCTTTCCAATATATTAGCAATAAACATGTGATCAAGAATGCGACAAATAATATAATTCATTTAAAAAAGTGCAAAAATCGATTAATAATAATGTGTCTTTCTGTTAATAGATTTCATGTTAACATATTTGCTTTTGTATTTTTACAATCTTTAGTATAATTTAGCATGTGACATATTTTTTCGTTACATTTCGATAGCATTTTAGATACATCAATTGTTGTTTCCAATTAACATGGGAACGCTGCATCTATAAAAATGGAAAAAATCTTTGAACCTTAAAAGGAATAATGTATGGCTTTTTGTTGATAGTTGTCATGTTAAAAAAAAAGCTTTCGTTTTTTTACAACTTTTAGTATGACTTGGCACGCGACATATTTTCCTGTCACGCTTCGACATGTGCAACATGTTTAGTGCAAAATATAGTTTTATTATTTTGTTTTTTTTTTAATATATTAGGTACAAACATCAAGAACGGATCAAGAATGTGACAATAAATATAACTCGTTTTTGACTGCATCTAGTAAAAATAAAAATTCTTCAAATCTGAAATATAATAATTTTGCTATCTATTGATAATTTAGCATGCGACATACTTTCCCGTCACGCTTCGATAACAGTTTAGCATGTTTAGTGCAAAAGCAATTTTGTCATTTCGAATATAAATATTAGCAGTAAACTTGGGATCAAGAATGCGACACAAAATATAATTTTTATTCGGCTGCATCTGAAAAAAGTCAGAAATCTACGAATCTTAAATAAAATAATGTGTCTTTTTGTTGATAGTTGTAATGTTGAAATAGTTGCTTTAGTATTTTTACAAACCTTAGTATAATTTAGCACGTGACATATTTTCCCGTTACATTTCGGTAGCATTTCAAATACGTTTTGTTTTCAATAAACATGGAAACGCTACAAAAAAACTTAAGGCGTTTTTGACTGCATGCAGCTGCATATAGAAAAATCAAAAATCTTTGAATCAGTAATGAAATAATGTGACTTTATGTTAATAGTTGTCCTGTTGAAATATTAGCTTTCGTTTATTTTTACAACTTTTAGTATGACTTAGCACGCGACATATTTTCCTGTCACGTTTCGATAGCACTTTAGTGCAACATGTTTCGTACAAAGGGTAGTGTTGTCATTTTATTGTTTCTAATACATTAGCTACAAACATGTGATCAAGAACGTGACAGAAATATTAAAAAATCTTCAAATCTTAAATAATAATTTAGCTAACAATTGATAATTGTCATGTTGGAATATTTGGTTTGGTTTTTACTACCTTTAGTATGATTTAGAACGCGACAGTTTAGTGGAGCATGTTTAATGAAAAAGCAATTTTGTTGTTTCCAATACATTAACAATAAACATAGGATCAAGAATGCGAGAATAATTAGAACGAGACATATTTTTCTGTCACGTTTGAAATAAGGATAATTTTAGTAAATTCATTTTTGGAAATTTTTATGAACATATTTACAAACATATTTATTATTGAGCCACTGTGCCACAAATGTTCCTAAATGTATTTATGTAGGTATGTTTGCACAATGTACTAAACATGTAGAAACATTTGTATATTACAAGTATTGCAGAGGAAAAATCAGTCTTTTAAAATTTAACAATATAAAGACGGATGGATACAAAGTGTATCTGCTATATAAGCGAGTATTTGTAGCTAGATTAGACAGCTTAAATAAAATATTTCATTCTTCTTGCCTTTTTTTGGTATATTTTTTATTTTTTATAACAAGGCTTATCAAATTGTTGGTTGGCTAAGACTACATAGGTAAAAAGCAGTAACAAATGTGCAGACAGTCAAAAAGACAGACATCAGAGTTCATAATAAATTTGCATATATTTGATGTGTATATTTAAATTTTTTTTCCCAATTTATTCTTTAGATATAAATTTGCAAATTTTCTTTTGTACTCCACAATGTAGGTTTTCATTTTAAATACACGTTAGCGGCAAAAGTTATTTGTTAAAATTTGTTAGTTGAAGTTTAACGGCAAAGGTTGTGTTGTATTGTAAAAGCAAAGGATTTAAAATTAATGCTTTTATGTCAGGATTTTTTTTTTGCAGGTGTTTCTTTTGGCATAATTTTTCTACAAAAAGTTTAAAGAAACCCTAATTTGTTGCAAAAAAGGGGGAAATTACAAAAAATTGGTTGCAGATTAAGATGAAATGTTAATTAGAAGTTGTGATGAAGCCAAGTAAAATATTAAGAAGAACATTTTGTTAATAATTGTGTTAAAATAGGGATCTTAAATTTTGTTTTTCTTAATTTTTTTAATAACAAAATTTGTATTTTGTTCACTAGCACTTATGGTTAAGGGTCTAAATCAAAATTAACAATTTTTGTTATTTTTCTTTTTTTAACTACTAATTGTTTATTTTGCTTTAATTTGAAATTTCTTTTAAACAGTTTCCCTAAGCAAAAGTCAAAATTAATCTTTTAAAAGTAGATTTAAATGAAATTATGCTTGTATACCCAAATGGAAAAAAAACACAGGGAAACAAGTTTGAAGTTGAAGCTTTTGTATAACAAAGAAATTCAAGCGAAAGTTTAAGTAAACCAAAATCTCTAAAGGGTTTTAAAATCTAAATTCGAATTTAAAATATAAATTTTTTTCAAAAATCCAAAAAACACAGAGGTTTGATATCAAATTGAGAATGATTTGCAATAAATTTCTTTCTCAAATGTGAACTCTAAAACGTTTAAATTTGATGATATTTGAAAAAATTAATTTTTGTTGTCAATTAAAGGAGCTTTTCTTGAATTTTCTTAAAGATTTGAAGAAAGACTTGATATCAAATGAAAAATCCATAATTTTTCAAACGTTTGATTTTGTGTTAGCTGGGGAAAAAACTGAATTTCACAAACATGTAAAAAATAAATTCAAAATTAATTTTAAGTCCTTTTTAATACAAATACTGTTTTTTGATTCCCATTAGCTTCATGTTGTCCAGTGTTACATGTTAATTTTTTTTTTTTGTGTAAGAAAAATGTTATAAGAAATAATTGATGCTAATTCTTATCCAACATTCTATTTAAGACTTTTTCTTTACGCCATTATTTTTCTCTCCATTTTTTTTTATTCAATTTGCCTTTAAAACACGTTACTTAAAAGTTATTTCATTATTTGATACACGAAAAAAAACAACAATGTTTGACCAAAAAAAAATGTTTTTTTTTTTGTTCCTTAAACTCAGATGAGGTTTTTGTTTACGAATATTTTATTTAGTTGTTTATAAATGAAAAAAAAACATTGCAATTTTCAATTTCCCATTACAACATCTTTTTCTTTTTTTCTTAGTTTTTTATTTTTTTTTTGAGCTGATACTCAAGTTGAAGCGTTAAGGAAATTAGCATTTCTTTGTGTTGTAAGTACGTTTTACTAGTACTTTTTTTCTTTATTTTCATTTTATTATTTTTCTTATTTTATTATTCATTCTTTCTTTAGTTTTTTTTGCAAGTACAAACAAATTGCTGTATTTTGTATTGTTTTTCAACAATTATTTTTAGTTAAAAAAAGGTAAAAACTAAAAAAATATATATGTTTTAGAGCTGATGCTGGTTGTTTAATAGTGTTTTACATACAATTTGTGTAAATTTCTTTAAAACATTTTTGTTACTGAAGGAGGTATGTACAAATATATTCCAATACTCAGTTGGAAACACAATTTAGTTTGCGTTAATATAAAATACGAGATGTATTTATACATTTTCTTTGTTGACATGTAAATAAATTGATACAAAACTGAATATATGGTCAATTCACAAGGTATTAGGACATTATGACAATATGACTGATAGGAGATCTTGTGAATTGACCAATAGTAAAATCGCTTTCTGAAGTTATCAACCAATTGACTTTTTAGTACGAAAAACACTCAATAAATTAGTTTTCTGTCATTTCTTTGAAAATACTGCACATTTTAAATAGAATTATCACCATGTAGGGTGATATCTATGTATTAACAAAAATGTATCCCATCAGCAAGTTATCTCGAATATAGTGAAGAATATCTTGATGAGACAAATCAAGTAAAATTTTGGTATTGAAAATGATTTCTCCTAGCACCCATACAAATATTGTCCCGGAATTTAGATGGCTGTATGACACATTAATATCTATAGAACAGAGGTATCCATACAAAGTTTGGTATTGATAAAAATGTTGGTAGAGGCTATATAAGACGCTTTTACTTGGATTTGTTGATATGTGAAAAAAATTCATAGGCGAAGGTTATGTATTGTGCAATAGTCGTTATTGTTTCTCCCTTTGCTCTTTTGAATAAAGAAATTAAAATTAAATTGAAAAAATATTTTTTAAAAAAAATATTTTTAAGAAGTGTAAACAAGTTCAAATAAAACAAGAGAGTTATATTCGGCTGTGCCAACACACAGTGGTCCCAAAATTTTATAAAATTATTTAGTTTTACTAAATTATCAATCCTCAAGTCATAATGTTTTCAACAATATCAAATACTTACATAAAAGGCCTTTATTTACTCCTCAGAAGTTCCACAAACCTTGCCCACTTTGACAAATTTGTACGTTTTTTCAAATTTGTATGGTTTAGGTAAACAAAATTTTATATTTTTTTATTTCAAAATTGTTTTTAATTTTTTTTTTTTTCGAAATTATTTTTTATTTCTTTTTTTTATTTTAAATTTTTTTTATTTAAATTTAGGACAAAAAAATGTTTTTGGTGAAAAAAAATTCTAGTTACAAAATATTTTTCCCGATTTTTACCCATTGTAGGTCCAACTTACTTATATACATCGTTACAATGGACTTTAAAATATCCATCATTGAATATCCATGTTGTCTATATTAATGACCTAGTAATCCAGATGTAGATCAAAAATAGGCCAAAAATCGAGGTTATCCCGGTTTTTTCCTTATATCTCAGCCATTTGTGGGCCGATTTTTTTGATTTTAAATAGCAACCGAGACGTAAGAATTTCCGATATATTGATGAATCATTCATGTTAGTTATTTATGGGCTAAGGAAAGTTGATTTCAACATACAGACGGACATGGCTATATCGACTTCGATATCAATAACGATCTGTGGGGTCGCAAATGAAAAATGTATAAATTACAAACGGAATGACAAACTTATGGTGAAGGGTATAAGGGTGAAGGGTATAACAAGTAAAATTTGGAGAAATAAAAAAATTTTGGTAAAGATATGTATGTGAATTCCTCGATTTTAAATAGCAATCTAAGTTAGATTATTGCGGATGTATCAATCAGATATGTAAGTTGTTTGCTGGATTCGAAATGTTGATTTCAACACACAGATGGACATGGCTAAATCGACTTCACAGTCTAATCACTAATCAGAATATATTGTGACGTTTTTACCTTTTAAAAACGGTGGTATATTTCCTTTAAATAAATTATTTTGATTGCAAATAAAAGCAGTTTTTATCCGTATTCTTTTGATTGCAAATAAAAGCAGTTTAGTAGTTTAAAATTGTAACAACTCTTTATTTATTCAAATTTATAAAACTATTCAAATAGTCAATTTCTTTTAATACACACTTTTATAATGTACAAGAATACACTAGTAATGCAGTTGCTGTTAATTCTAACAGCGCTTATGACAAACTGACAGACTGTATGTAACAGCAGTGTCATGAATTAATTATATAACGGACAAAACTAGAATATTCTATTTCTAGAGCTTTTAGCAGCTGTTATGTTAATGTTAGCTTATCATAGCAAATATATTTTATCTCATTTTAATACATATGTACATGATACTTTTATAAATTTTAAAAATGACGATTTAGTTCCTTTAAATCAATCTAATTCTTTTGATTGCAAATAGAAGCAGTTTAGTAGTTTAATAAATAAAGATTTGTATTAAATCTTTATTTATTCAAATTTACACAACCACAGTTTAAATTTTCACTCTATGTTTTTATACAAATCACGTTTTTAATTCACATTTAAATTAAACACTTTAAAAACACACTGGTAATGTTCAAGAATACACTGATAATACTGTTGATGTTAATTCTAACAGGGCCTATGATAAACTGACTGGCTGCAATTTTTAATTACTATTTTTATACAAATGCCATCTTCTAGTAGTTTCATGAATTATCTTTCTAACGGACAAATCTAGTATGTTCTATTTCTATGGTGTAACATTATTTACTCCATATCGAATTCCTCAATTTAAAAACAAATTTATTTAAGCTACCCCCATATAATTTATTATTTTTGGTTAAACTGGCTTTGATTGAAATATTTTCTATTTAGAAACTTCTTTTAGAATTTCATGCCTCAACTGATAATACTAATGTGATTTTTAAAAAGTCCACTAAAACTTAAATTTGTTCCCACAAACATACATTTCTTACTTACATACATGTGAATCTTCATTTTATGCTTCAAACAACATTTCAAATGAAAATCAAACATTAATCCCTTATGGCAATTTTATAACCAACTTCCCTCATCATTTGTATTGTTTTTTTTTTCTTCAAATGCTCGTATTGTTTTTCGTATCTACCTTTAGCAATGTTTTGTAGAAAAACAATGAAAACAATAGATGCGGTGAAGGAAAAATTGTTATTGAAAATGATATTTAGGAGTTTCTTTTTTTGTGTGTTGTTTGTGCGAGTATCAAACAAATCAAGAAACCATAATCAAACAATAAGGGTTTTACACTTCGTTAAGCACTTAATTTCCGGTAAATTGAACTGATGTTAAGTATGTACAATGTATGTATATTTAGTTGGATGTAAACCAAACATATACTCATTAGGATGGTTTTATTTGTATGAAGATAAAACAGTTTTTGATATTGTCAAATAATATTGCTACGAAGTTGCATTAACGATTTGTAACGGCTGCTTGCAACATTCTGCATGTTTATACAAATTTTCAGTTTTCGAAACTTCTACTTATCAACAATGTTGATAATACGCTGTTTATTAACATTGTTTTTAGATATAACAACATTAACTGTTAAAGCTGCTAACATTAACATAGCTGCTAAAAGCTATAGAAATAGAACATTCTAGTTTTGTTCGTTAGATAGATAATTCATGAAACTACTGAATGATGGTACTGTGTATATAATTAGTAACATAAATAAGCAGTCAGTCAGAGTATTCATGGAGATTATAAAGTGTATAAATTTAAATAAATAAAGAGTTGAAACAATTTTAAACTATTAAACTGCTTTTATTTGCAATCAATAGAATACGGTTTATTTAAAGGAAATAAACCACCGTTTTAAAAGGTAAAAACGCAACAATATAAAAGTTTTATTAGAATGTAAACTAAAAAAATCCGCGAATAAATTTGAAAAGACTTAAAAATTGCATAACAATTCTAAGTAGCCAGATATAACTTTGTTTATAGTGTACAGAACAAAACTCGCAACATATTGTTAAGAAATTACATTATCAATTCGAACTTAACTGTAAAAGGAGCTTGAAACATTCATCATATTTATAATCATAGAAATTTCTTCTCATCAACAATGTTGATAACATGCTGTTATTAACATTATTTATAAGTATGACAGCATTAACTGTTAAAGAAGCTAACATTAACAGTTTTGTCCGTTAGATAATTCACGTAACTACTAGAAGATGTTTCTGTGTATATAAATTGTAACAGCGAGTTGCGGAACAGTTAGTATATCGTAGGCGCTGTTATAGTTAACATCAACTGTATTACCAGTATATTCTTGTAAACTATAAAGTGTGTTTTTTGGGGGCTATCCTAATACACATACTTTAAATTTATAACTATAAAGACATTCTACTTACATTATGATTATTGTTTATAGATAATAAGTATTATACATTAGGTGGCCTCTTGTTTTGCACAATTTGCAATATTTTCAACAAATTAAAAAAAAACAAGTAAGAGAGCAATATTCGTCTGTGCTAAATCTTATATACCCTTCACCAAATTATACTTTAAAATAATAATTTTTAATAAAAAAATCTAAAAAAATGTTTTTTTTTCAAATTGTTTTTTAAATTTTTTTGAAATACATACATACGTATTTTCAAAATTTTTTTGGTGAAAAAAAATTCTCGATTTTGACTCATTGTTGGTCCAACTTACTATAAGAGACGGACATGGCTATATCGACTCATCTATCTATAACTATCCAGAATATATATAGTACTTTGTGGGGTCGCAAACTCATGGTGAAGGGTGTAATAAATGTTGAAAAAATCCTATAATCCGCTGAATTGCTTAATATTGATCAATTATCCTGAAAGTAGTTACAGTAGGTCTGAAATAATGGACCGATTCAACCGGTTTCAATAGGCTTTGAAATATCTTCAAAATTGCGACCTGCACTTTGGACACAAGGTCAATGTCAAAAAAGTTTTATATTTAAATCTCAATGTGAAATTATCATAATATTGATAATTTTACACAAAACTGCTTAAATTTTCAAAATTTGATTTTACTATTTCAGATACTGAAAATTGTAAAAGTCCAATATAAGGGCCACCCTAACACATATGTATAGGCTTTTGTTTTCTTTAGTAAAAATTAATTGTTTATATGGATGATCAAATAACATTTTTAATCTATTTTTAAATTAAAAACAAATACACATAATCTCAAGGCCAAAAACCCCTAAATTATTCTAATAAAATTGTTGACCAAATTTTTGGAAACATTCTAAAATAAAGACAAGATCAAAAAGCAGTTATGTTATTTATGGAAAACTATCAAGAATGTTGTCTAAATAAAGATATGAATTTAATAGTATTGTTACGAAATTGTACTTGAATTCAAATGTAACGATTTTAACGGCTGATTTAAAAGAAGCAGAATGCTTTCAAATAGCAGTGCTGTAATAGCAAACTGTAACATATCTGTGGGCATTATTAACATTGAATAAAAGCTTTCAGTTGACCATTGATCGTAAGTTGGCAACGCTGTTTGCTGCGACCGTATATTCGAATTCGAATATTCAGTTAAAGAACATTGTAGAAAGTACACCACAGATGGCGTATGTATTAGAAAGCTCTAGACAGTTAAAGAGCAATCTAGAATGCAGATGGCAGTGTTATAAATAGTGGCAGAGGTTGCAGTCGTTAGTGAGTTAATCAGAGACGCTATTCGAATAAACATCAACTGAGTGCCTTAAAGTGTGCTGTGTTTTTCAAGTGAATTCGTGTACATTATAAAGTGTGTCTTTATTTCTGTGAATTTATAAACGTGTATAAAAAAACACTGAGTGACTATTTAATTCTGTTGTTGTAGTACATTTTAAATAAATAAAGAGTTGTTACAATTTTTAAACTACTAAACGGCTTTTATTTGCAATCAAAAGTATCCAGTTTATTTAAAGGAAATAAACCAGCGTTTTGAAAAGGTTAAAACGTAACAGTATGTTTGATGATTGAATGATTTTTAAAAGCCCATTTACACTTTCTATTATGACAAACTTTTGGAACAATATCAAAAACAATGGAGCGTATGATAAATATTTTTGTATAACGAATTATTTAACACTCATACGCATACGTATTTGGAAAAGTTCTTTTTTAAATTAATAAATTGATTTTAATTCAAATTACTATTTAATAAAATTATAAAATTCATAGCATTTAGTTTTGTAGTGAAATTATACAATAAAGTAGACAGGTTTTGTTTTAGATATGGTGTGGTTTATAAATTGAAAATTGTGTTCCATTTTTATTCAACAAAAGATTTTCAAGCAAAAAATAATGTTGATTATTTTGTCTCATAAATTGTTAAAATTTAGGGGTGTTGTGGTATTTTTTTAAACTGTATTCTTATATAAGTACATTAATGTATGTGATTTTTAAGTAGTTGACAATTAAATTATGTTCCTAAAAAGGTTTTTTTATATAATTTCAGGTTTTAATAGAGAAATATGAAAAGAAGCTTTTAGAGAAAATTTTTAAATAAAAAAAAAAATAAACTTATTTATTATAATATAATGTTAGTGTGTATCCCGACAAACGTGTAAATCATTAGGTCTGCATATATGTAAGCAAAACCTGGTTTTAAAGTCGACCAAGCAAAAAATTTTCCAAAACACACCACAAAAATATCATGTGCTCACGTGCATGAACTTGTTTATAAAGAGTTTTGAATTTGTTGGAAACCAGTAATGTACATACATATACATATGTAAGTATAAACTAACACACTGTAAACCACCTTTTTCCAGTTGTTTTATTCTCGTTTACTATTGAAAGTCTTGGCACGGTTAACCAAATATTAAAACAACAATAAGTGCAACAACAAATTATAAACATCAACGAGAACACACACATACACATTAAAACGGTTAACAATTTTGAAGGTTAAAGAGAAACAACAACAACAATAAAAATAAACTTTATTATTATTTAAGGTCTCATATGCTGAGCAAAAAAAAAACACGTTAATAATGTGAATATAACGGGTTTCTTTCTGTATTTGTGGTTGTATTTATTTGTATTATTTAGCATACTTTTAGGCATTTTTTATGCTTGCAGACAGTTGTTTATTTTATTTTCTTTTCATTGATACATTTTTTTTCTTTGGTATCAAATCAAAAAACAACTTTTTACTTTAAAACAAAATGATACATGATTTTGTGTAAAAAATAGAAACGTGTTTAGAATTTTCAATTGCAAATGTTTTAAAGAAGTTTTGTTTAATTTTTAAACGCCTCTTAAATAAGAATAATATATCAAAAAGTAATATATGTATATGTATTTCATAACTGTAAACTTTTATAAATGAGACATTTAAGTGATAACACTAGAATCGATCATTAAATATGATGACTAAAATTCTAACTACTGGTCTGATTTCCAAAAAATAATAATTTGTTCTAAACACACTAGGGCATAGAGAAACATAGAGCGGAAACTACAAAAAAAAAAATCAAACAATAAAATTACTCAAATTAATCACACATACGAGTGTTGTTTTTGTTTTCACATAGTTTTTTCTACTAATACATTCTCACCACTTAGGTTTCTGACAACTGAGTTAGGTCTTTGACAGGAGAGTTTCCGCTCTATGTATATTGTCTATGCACTAGGGTATATAATTGTCAATAAAAATCAATAAATTTCGAACACATTTAAAAATATAATAAATTAATTGTAATCCAAATTTGTGACAAGTAATATTCAAAAACATAATAATTACTGCCGGTTTAGTTCTGTGAAATAACACACACAGCTCCATTTTCTCAATATCTGGTTATTTTTTATCGCTCCAATATACTGACTGTTCCCATACAAAAATTATATTAATTGGAAGTATATCGTTAGGAAAAACAATAATTGAGAACTCTAAATAGTGTCAATTTAATCCCGCCATATTAAAGTGACAGATCCCTTTCATATAAAATGTTGAAACCATAAATACCAGACTCTACCCCCTGGAAACCATTTTCGCAACTTGCTCAGTTTCCTTTCCCCTAGGGTATTGTATATTTTGTCAGCAAAACTCTCTTAAAAACCTATTTTGACATCCCCCCTACAACTAATAGTCGTTGCAAATGTAAATGTTTATTTATGTGATTAATTTATTATACATTTTTAGGACTTTAATATGTGCTGTTTTTCTATAGCGAACGAGTGCTTTGAGTGGACAATTTAAATGTATTTTGTTTTTGTTACAATAATTAAAATGTATACATTTTTAAAAAGCAGACACTTGTTTCATTTCAGTTGATATAAAATATATCTGCCTTTTTGTTTAAGAAACGTACAGACATACATTAATTTTTAATACTGTGTATGTGTGTGTACAAAAAATGTGTATGTTTTTATACCAAGCTCCAGAAAATTTGGTTTGTGGCTGTCACTTAATTATAATAATTAATCGCTTTCTCTTTTGCTGTGGTTTGTCGAAAGCGGTTCCAATTGTAATCTGGCTGTAACACAGAGATTTGTGTGAAAAAAGCGCAGCCTACTCTTAGGATGAACAATGAATCTGTGCGACAAAAAACGCTACATACTTTTAGGATGTAAAATAATAAATCACCAAAAATATAAGGATTATGACCGTGACCTGAAAAAAATGGGGATCATGCATCCTAGGCGAAATTTTAAAAATCGCCAAAACCTCGGTAGTATGCGCAAGTGTTTCTTGGATTTATAAGCGTCAATAATATAAGTTTTTTATATTATTATCAAGTAAGCATCAATATATTTTTTTTTATATTCTTCCCATCATTATATTTTATCTTCCCAATCGAATTTAGTTGCGCAATTCTCTTGTGTTTGTTGATGCCAGAGGTAATGTCTGGTTAAGGAGAAGAAAATTTAACATGCTGTTTTGTTGTTGGACAAGAGACTTGCTCAACTAAAGTGCCTAGTGTGAAAGGGCTCTTTAAAAAGTCGACTATAATAAATAGAAAACCCTACACAATTACGAACAAACAGCTGTTGAGCAAAAAAACAAAAACAACAAATCAATGTAAAAATAAAATAATAACAACACGCTGCCGGTGTTATAATCGAAAATCTTTATTTAAACAAAAATATCAATTAAAAATGTTGCAAATATTAACAAAAACATTACATTCTCCTAATCTACGACGTTATGCAGCAACACAAGCTGCCATCAAAACGAAACACACCACAGCCAAGTCAAAAACAGAAGATCGACCAGCGCTTATACAATGCAAACGAAAATCCTTCAATCTTTACACACCTTTGGAGGCTCATTGTAAATTTGGCACAGTTCCTCTGGCCTCATCGGGCTGGTTAAATAATAAAGCCAAAGGAGATTGGTTTCAAATCAATGCCACCGTCAATGAACAGGAGAAATCGAAAGATATGCAAGATATCCAAGAATTTCTGCATAAAGCCAGATTATCTTTCGATGACACTTTAATGCAAAACTTAAAAACCGAATTTGAAGTGAAAACTTTAACGAGCATACAGTGTCAGGGATGGCCAAAGCTAAACGAGAATCATCATACTTTGATAGCAGCTGAGACGGGTTGTGGCAAAACCATTTGCTATCTAATGCCTGTAATACAAAAGATTATTGCACACAAAGCTAGTGATTTAAATAAAAGGAAATTTAATACACCTTTGGCCATAATACTAACACCTAGTCGTGAATTGGCTTCACAAATTGGAGGGGTTATAGAGAAATTGACCCGCAACTTAGATGTGGGAGTGAAAACCATATTGGGTGGCAATACAAAACATTTAATGTTAAATCCCTCATTTGAAGATGTTGATATTTTGGTGGCCTCTGTGGGCGCCTTAAGTAAATTGGTAACCACTGGTATATATAAAATGGATCATGTCAGACATGTTGTGTTGGATGAGGCTGATACTCTGCTCGATGACAGCTTTTCAGATAAACTGGTGCATTTTATGAAAAGATTTCCAGTGAGTAGAGAAACAGAAAAATGCTAATGTAAAGTTTAACTTATTTAATTATTTTTCTTTTAGTTCCATAAAAATATGTCACAAAACGATAAGGATATTGGTACTCAGCTAATTTTGGCATCTGCGACTATGCCTACGAATATTAGTGAACTTTTGCACAAAGTTATCGATGTGGAAACGATTCACGAAGTTGTAAGTCCTCATCTGCATAAACTTATGCCTCATGTTGATCAACGTTTTATAAGAGTTAACAAATCAGACCGGCCGGCCCATCTCTTGACAATTGTTAAAAAGGAATTGTCTGCTAGACGTCCAGTGATTATATTTTCCAATAAAACTCCCACCTGTGATTATGTTTCGATTTTCTTGAATAATAGCGGCGTAAACTGTTTAAATCTAAATGGTGATATGTTAATGAAAATACGCTTGGGACGTTTTGAACAATTCCAAAATGCCGAATGCGATGTCTTGTCTACCACTGATGTAGGAAGTCGAGGTTTGGACACAACTCGAGCCAGACATGTTATAAATTTTGATTTCCCTTTACATGTATCGGATTATATACACCGTAGCGGTCGTATTGGTCGTGTTGGTAATACGGAGAAATGTGCAGTTACGAATATAATATCGTCAAGACGGGAAATTGATGTTGTTCAGCGCATAGAACATGCAGCCAGATGTGGAGGTTTACTGCCCGATGTAAATGCTAATATTAAGAATATTATTAATAAGAAAATTATGAAGGATATGAAAGAAGCTGGTGTTGAATTGCCACAACAAAATCATGAAGAAGTATTTTAATTAACGTAATTTTATTGGAATATTTTCGTATTGTTAATACATGTACAAATTGTATAATAAAATATTTTTGGTTAAAAATTATTTCTGCATTTATTTAAATTGTAATAATTTTTGCTTATTTTAAATAATACCTAAACCAAAATCACAATAAATCTAAAAAAATATACAATTAACTAATTTATGGCCTAACTACGATTCATAAATTCGTATTAAATCCTCTATAGTTATGGCATAGCCGGTCACAGGACAAGTTGCAGAATGTTCCTTTAGACGTAATGCAATACATTTCCAGCAATAAACATAACCCGACACCGAACAAGCTGTAGGATTTTCAATTTTCATAAGGCAAACCGGACAATCGCCAGCTGGGGTATTGCATTTTTTCAACATTTCTGCCGACTCTGGCATTGGTTCAGGATTTTCCAATGATCCACCCACCTTGCGTCTCTGATCATTCGAATACCACCATTGTATAAACTGTAGGAAAAACGCTAGAACCTCCAAAAGTTTTAGGAAAACATATGTAGTTTTATCCTCGTTAGGTGGTTCATTTGGATAGCGCAATGTTAGTTTTAAAGCCCGGAAAATAGGTGAATGACTGGAGGCATATTTAATCAAATACATAAATGTGTGCACAGCCTTGGAAGCTTTATAGGCATGAAATAAATTCAATAAATACTCCTCCCATTTGGATATATCTTCATGTTGTGCTCTTGTCTTCAACTTTTTCTCAATGTATGGCATTAATGTCAATATTGATGCTGATATGACCTCTTGCTGCCGGCTCAATAGATTGCCACTTAGGGTATCGGTTCTCTGCAAACCATAGAAACTTTCACCAAACGATGATCCTCTTTTGCGCAAATATAAATATTGTAAAAACCATGTAAATACGGGAGACAGCTCTTCTTTAATGCGTCGTTTTTGCCAAAGCTTAAAGTCCAAACGCAGTCCAAAATAATCAAAGATTTTACTTAAGGCAGGATAGATAAGATTGTCCAGTGTCTCAGCCGCAGATATTTCAAATATTGAGGGCACATTCTGTAAATTTTGACGTACATTAGCTGCCTCAGCCATTTGTTTTACTTTCTTGGCTTTTCTATTTTAAATTAATAAATTTTTATTTTTTTTTAATTTTATCACCGTTGATAATAGAATTTTTTGACAGTCAGCTGTTGTAAATTGTAAACAAAAGTGATGACAAAAAAATCGATTACGCTTCATTGTTATCAAAGAGTTGCCGACTGAGAGTTTAGGAGTTATAGTAGTAGGGCTCACGTTGAGCAAAACCATTAATTTTATATTGGTTTTTTGATTCATAAACAACTTTGTTTATTTGACTTTATGTTAAAAGTTAAAACGTAACAAATTATTGAAACAAAATTTGGGTATATTCATGGAAAAAAAATGGGAAACAATTTTGAAGATATACCACTCACATCCAGCTTTGTGGCACTTTAAGAAAGAGGCAAGCAAACAGAAAATATGAATATTTACAGCAAAATAATTATGAAAATATAAACTGTTTCAGGTATCTTGATTTGTTCAAAAATATATTTTAATGAAATATTAAAAAATTTAAAATTTTTAAAATTGTTTGGAATGTTTGAAAAAATGTATATTGCATTGTATTTGTTTTACATTCGGTCGTATAAATTTTAAATATAATTTATAGAATTAAAGATCACATATACATATATAAATATTTCAATGAATTGTATTTCAAATATAAATCCTTTTTTAATAATAAAGAAATTTGACAACCCTTAAACCGATAACATTAATTTTCCCCTCTCTTTTGAAAAACTCCAAACAGCTGTTAGTTTTTTCATAATCCCTGCAGTGGCAACCACTAATCTTGTGCATCGCAAAAATATTTATTTACAAATTATTGTTTTTATTTTGTTTTGCAAATTGAAACAATTCTTGGCTTTTGTTTATTTTATTTGCTTTATTTTGTTTTTGTGAAAAATTATCAAAGTGAATTATGAAAACTTCCACAACGCAACAGAACGAAGATACACCGAAGACGACACAAACCAAATCTACAAAAAAATCAACAAAAGCCAGAACAAAATCAACCAAATTAGAAATCAACAGTAGTGGCGGTGGTAATTCCAGTAAAAATGCAACCGGCAATTTGGCCAGTTCAACAGCAACGGCACAATTAGTTACACAGCAGCAACAAAGCAATCAAACAAATCAATTGAACTTAGTTACAACACCAACCACACCCACTTCGTCGTTAATGGCTGGGGGTGGAATGGGAGGAACAGGAAATATGTTTGAATCGTCCATGCAACAGCATGGAAGCGGAGGAATATCAGGAGGTTCTGGTGGAAGGGATGAATTGAATACCACTGCGAGAGTAAGATTAACAGAAAAAACATTAAATATTTATAAAGATTTTGTCATGTGTATGGAATTTCAGAGTAATCACAAAAGTTATGCTGGTTTGGAGCCTAGATCTATTAAAATTATATGGGAACAACATGACCAAAGTGATGTTGAGTTGTCGGGAGATGTATGTGCTCGAGTGGCCGAAGATGCTTCTTACAGGTTGTGGGAACTGATTAATGTAATGAGCTATGCATATATAATTGAATTAAAATTTAGTTTAATATATTATGAATATTTTTAGAATATTAAAACCTATGCTCGCCATTCGGGAGGCAACATAACATACGATTTGGTTAATGAAGTTGTACGAGACTCAGATATTCCACCTTGCTTGGGGGCCATGGATAGTGATTGGGATCGTATTGAATATGATGGCAGCTACTTTTTCTATTCCGACAAAATCATTGAGCTCAGAGATGAATACCAAAAGGATGTAACTTTCAATTTAGCACAAGGTGCCGACTTTAAATGTTCATGGCCCATTGAAGATAAACACATGGAGAATCTCAAGAAATATGTACCCGCTTTTATATACGGTTAGTTTAAACACATAAACATTAAACACAAACAAAATAATAACTAACCTATTTCTTTTATAACAAAAGTCGCTTTGAATGCCTCAACGGATGATTTGGATGTGGTTTTAACAGAAGCTGCTTGCAGTCCTTTAATGGGCAACAGTTATCGTTTGTTACTTACCAAAATCATACAAATTATAGCCTTTAAACAAAGTCCTGATATGTGTCAACGTTGCTGGCGTTTGCTTAGAGCCCTATCCTCAAATCCTCAGTGTCGAGATGTTGATTGTCGAGAAGAATATTTCCACTTGGCTGAAATTCTCATATGTCAACTATTGGCACCCTATGAAAGCATTAAAGTACAAGCATCTGCTGCCTCGAATAATAAAACAGAAGATTCAACTGCTGAAAATACAATTAAAGTTGAAATGGATAATCTGGATTCAGAGTTTCTGGATCATACTCAGTCGACCATAGAAAACCTTGAAACAAATAACACTAATGCGGAGAAAATATATAAGCTGCAACCAGATATGGATGAAGAGGAAATTAATGGCTGCAGCACTACTGATGCTAGCGCAGCTGGTAATTATCAAACTTCGCAGTATTTTGCCTCCCCAGTTGATGTAAAGCTAGTGGATGATTTATGTGAAACATTGGGACATTTGGCTGCAATTAATGGCTATTTCCAAAGTGAATGTTTATATCATGTGACACGGAGATTGGAGAGATTTTTTGAGGGACGTTTCATAAGTACTGAAAGGGGTAAGTAGTGTTTAATCAATATTACAATAAACGGTGAAATTGTTTTCAACAAAAAAGTAGTTTTTGACCAAAATTATTTTTCGTCAAAAATTTGTTTTTCAGCCAAACAAATGTTTCAAGATTTTTTAAACCGATTTTGCTTTTTTCACCAAGATTTTTAATTAATTTTTATATTTTTTACAATTATGTATGTATATTAATTTTAATTTATACTTCACTATAGATTACAATTACATAAGTCGTGCTGTACGCGGTCTCATAGCCCTGGGAGAATATGCTTTTCGTGAATTTATACCATTTTTGTACAAACTAAAAGCCGATGATATACCCGAACCTCTCTGGAATGAGTTTGCGGTAAGTTGTTTTTAACGAAATTAAAAAATATTTATTCATATTTGGTTTAGCTTTCAGCGGTTTTCCTACAAGGTCGCGACGATATCTTCCTCTATGAATGGTTAGATTTTGTATGTGGAGGCGATAAATTGCAACCATTTATGATTCACCATGCTCAGTATTATGAGAAATTATTAAATTATCGTTATGTCAGACGCAAGCCAGCCACATTTAAGTTTAATCCTAAGCTAGGTGTAAGACGCTTGGAATGGAGCACCCTAGCGGCAGCCATGTGTCATGGTGATGATCCCAATAAGGCTTTAAAGCCCAAACCATGTATAAATGAAGTATTTCCGGACCTGAAACCGATTAATATGAATTTAAATCGTGCTGGCAATATACGTTTTAAATTTGCCGGTTGTCGTCCGGTAATAATTAAAGCGAAAAATAAATTTGGTTTACAAACGGGAGATATTTGTCATAGAAATGAAAAGTTAAATGGCAATGGTCAAAATGATATACTTATAGCCAAGAGACGACTATTTAAGCCGTTAACTAATGAAAAAAGAATGATACCTTTATGTAGCTATTATCATTTAAAAATATGATTAGTTTTTAAGAAATATATAGTTTTAAAATTAAAAAAAAATATGCGTTTTATATAAAAACAAGTAAGAGAACTATATTCGGCTGTACCGAATCTTATATACCCTTCACCAAATTATACTTTAAAATAAAAATTTTAAATATTTTTAGGTAAACAAAATTTAAATTTTTTCCATTTTTTTTTAAATTTTATAATTTATTTTTTTAATTTTAAAAATTTTTTTTTTAAGTTTTTAAATTTTTTTTTTAATATTTAGTGAAAAAAATGATGGTGACAAAAAAAATTCGGGTTAAAAAATATTTTGACCCATTGTAGGTCCAACTTAGTATGGTTTTATAAACGTCTTTGCACAGGTCTTTGAAATATCTATCAGTAGATATCCATATTGTCTATATTAATGATTTAGTAATCCAGATATGGGTCAAAAATCGAGGTTGTCCTGGTTTTTTCCTCATATCTCAGCCATTTGTGGACCGATTTTCTCGATTTTAAATAGCAACCGAGCCGGAAGAATTTCGGAGATATTGATGTATCATTCGTGTATGTAAGTTATTTGGGGGCTTCAGAAAGTTGATTTCAACACACAGACGGACATGGCTATATCGGCTCCGCTATCTATAACGATTCAGAATATATATACTTTGTGGGGTCGCAAATGAAAAATGTAGAAATTACAAACGGAGTGACAAACTTATATGTATATACCCTTGCTTGAAGGGTATAAAAATAACAGATTTGTTAAGGAAAACATAAACCTCTTAAAGAAAACTAATAGCAAAGTGTATTCTGTTGCACGCGTTGCCAACACATTTTCATATTGCATTGTTGCTAACTTTTTGTTGACATTTTGACGCACACAGGAGCGGTGTGAAAAGAAAGAGTGAATTTTTGTTTACGTACATTATAACAACAACAGTGTTTGATGATGAACACAACAACAAAATATAATAAATAAATACCTTGATAAATTGATTGTAATAATAATAAGGGCAACATTAAAAAAAGACAACCTCAATTAATAAAATGCAACACAGTTAAAGTAAATACAAAATATACACATGCATATATGAAAACCTAAGTTAAATATAAAATTATGAGTGACAAGGTAAATGTGTAAGCTTAAAAGTGAGTGGTATTAAAAAGTAATAATAATTTTGAAATTAATTTTTGCAGCACCCATGTCACTATTAGCCCCTGATCAATTAACTACACACGTTTTACCCTTTGAAACAATCAAGCAGCCGACTGACCAAAGAAATAGTGTAACATTAATGGAAAATGTTACCAACATATGAACGATTAAATGCTCCAAAGACCCTAATCAATGTTGCCTTCTCCAAATTAGCTATAGGTGCGGTAAGTTTAGCACTGGGTGCTTTTCTTTTTACGATAATATGGACCTTAATGTTTGATTTTGAACGGGCCACTTATACGCACTGCGATGTACCCAATTATTTACCTTCCATATCGGCGGCCATAGGAAACTATGAGCCTCAAAAGACTGTCTGGAGGCTGGCCATAATTTTGCATTTACCCATACGTTTGGCTGTTTCACACATCTACTCAAAATACTATCGTGATCATATACGCAAGAATCGTCGCATTTTTGCTCGCACCGCGGTGACTTTAAATATAATAGAAAATTTTGCTTTACTAAGTTTGTCACTATGGACTTCTTCCGATGATTACGAAATGCATAGGAATTCGTTTGTAACTTTTATTGCTTGCAGTGAACTATACATGCTGATAACATATTTTCTACATAAAAATGGGCGTAAACTACAATTAACAGAATTGGAAGAGAAATCTGTTAGATTTAAATTTTATTTGTTTCTTACAAATTTGGTGGCATTTGCCATGGCGGGCTATTTTTTCTTAAGGCACAATGCAAAATGTGAACCGGGAGGTAAGTGTTTAGAATATTTTAACATATACATACATATTAATACCTATAACATTTTTATTATTCTTTTGCAGTTTATACTTTCTTTGCCTTATTCGAGTACATAGTAGTTTTTACCAATATGGGTTATCATATGACTGCCTATTGGGATTTCTTCGGTGTCAATATTTGTTTCGATTGGGAAAATGGACTGTATTTATCGCACTTATAGTTAGTAGACTCCTCCTATTAATTGACTTAACAATTTCAGTATGGAAAAACTTGATTAAGATTTTAAAAATTTTACATATTTGTTTCCATATTGTTATAGTTATCCATTGATTTGATTTTTAAATCAAATTACATACTAACAATCATAATTTTAAACTAGTTTAAAATTGAAAACCGCTAGTTTCTTTAGCCTTTAACTTTTTTCATAGTATTTTCTTCTAAAAAAAAGTCTAATATTGTTTAAATTATATTTTTAATAACTTAGTTTTACGTTCAAATTTTTGCCAGCTTCAGGGAATCGACTTTTTTTTAATTAAATTAAAAAAATGTACATATACATACACAATTTTTTTGTCTTTAATTAAAAATTAGCTAGCTTGTTTATTAAAATAAAATTATTAAATTTATAGTTAATACATTTTTTTTATTACTTAAATACATTTATATAATTAAGTACATATTTATAACGAAAGGCTACAATTTAAAATTATAACGATAACTTAAATAAAATATAAAAAATACTTTCTAAAAGTCTAAAAATATGTTTCAACTGTTATTTTTTCAAAAAATAAAAGCTCCACATGTCTTTTTAGAGGACGCGGCATTTCCTTCAAAAAAAAAACTAAAACCTTTTAATTTTATACCACTGACATAGAACAAATAGTTTTCAACGATAGACTGTCGCGAGCAAGAACAGTAGTGGAGAATGCCTTTGGTATATTGGTCCATCGTTTTAGAAAACTACTAACAACAATATTTCACCTGATGAAATTAGGGTAATAACAATGAATTGTTGTAATACAATTGTTTTCAACGAAGAACTGATTTTAATTTAAATGCGGTAAAGACGGTTGCCGATTGTTACGCAACAGATATTCGAAATGAATTCAAAATTTATTTAAATACAGTTGCCAAATTTCCTCAATAAATTATCTAAAATCTATTTTAATTTTTTTTTATCAAATGATAAAAACAAACCAATATGATATTGAAAGATATAATAAAGTAAACACAGATATAGTCATATTTGTTTTTAAATATTTATTCCATAATTTTTTGCCATTTTTAAAATGCATAATTTTATGCACTAAAAGACTTGGCAACCCTTTACTCAGCTGTGTTAATTTCGCCTTGGAAGGGTTCAAGCAAGGCGTATTTAACAAGGTGACAGCAGTGGCGAATTGAAATAAATACAGGCGAATTCACTTATTTTTTATATATAGAGTTTGACATACGGACGTACGGGCGAATATTTTTTATATATGTAGTTTGACATTTGTGCGAGCTATTTCTATAATCAGCTGTGCTGCCGATGGCACCTTATTAAATGCACCTTGGGTTCAAGCAAGGTGCATTTAATAAGGTGCCATCGGCAGCACAGCTGATTATAGAAATAGCTCGCACAAATGTCAAACTACATATATAAAAAATATTCGCCCGTACGCCCGTATGTCAAACTCTATATATAAAAAATAAGTGAATTAAAAAATGTATTATTTACGTAAATAATTAAAGCCCTCACTATTCAATTATCTACACTATATTAAGTTTAAATACTTATTTGTTGAATTTTTCATTTTGGTTTTTTGACATTTGTTAAGACCAATCGTTGTTTTTGTAGAACTGACACCACCTTATATGAATTCGCCTTGGGTGACTGCATCACTACAACAATACCAAAAACAACAAGTACTTTGTTTTTGTTAAAAAGTAGGTGTACTGTCAAAGTTGCCTGTTGTTGTTTTTGCTTTTGGGTTTGTTGTATTTTTCGCCACAACAACCACAAGTGAATTGACAATTCAAACTGCATAAAAAAATAATCAGTTGTTTCATCGCAGTCAAGGTGCATTTAATAAGGTGCCATCGGCAGCACAGCTGATTATAGAAATAGCTCGCACAAATGTCAAACTGCATATATAAAAAATATTCGCCCGTACGTCCGTATGTCAAACTCTATATATAAAAAATAAGTGAATTCGCCTGTATTTATTTAAATTCGCCACTGCTGTCACCTTGTTAAATACGCCTTGATCGCAGTCACCAAGGTGCATTTAATAAGGTGCCATCGGCAGCACAGCTGATTATAGAATAGCTAGCACAAATGTCAAACTACATATATAAAAAATATTCGCCGGAACGCCATTATGTCAAATATACAATATAGGTATTGTAATTCAATAAATTTTGCAAGGATAAGATCAAGGCGTATTTAACAAGGTGACAGCAGTGGCGAATTGAAATAAATACAGGCGAATTCACTTATTTTTTATATATAGAGTTTGACATACGGACGTACGGGCGAATATTTTTTATATATGTAGTTTGACATTTGTGCGTGCTATTTCTATAATCAGCTGTGCTGCCGATGGCACCTTATTAAATGCACCTTGGATAAGATCATTAAGTCCTACAGTGAAATCCCTAAACAAATTTAATGAATAAATCTTTGTATCGTAATAGTATTCTGCATGAACCTTGTAAATGGCCAATTCGTTATGATTGGTTTATAAATGACACAAGCAGAATTTGAGTTATAAAATACCTAGATTATTAAATAATTTACTTCCTTTTGTAATTTTAATAAAAAAAAAAGTAGGTAGGAATAGTTTATGTGTGGCAACGCTGGTGTTTACCAAGGCGAATTTAATATAAGGTGGTATTGACGCCACAGCAGATTATTTTTTGCTTTTGTTGCTTAGATGTTCGAGCTGTCAAATTTACTAGTGTTTGTTGCGGCGAAAACTACTCCAAACGTAAAAGACACAAAACAATAGACAGATTTTGACAGCTCAAACAACAAAAACTAAAACATTGTAAGTGGTTTTTGTAAATGTTGTTGTATCGTCATCACCTTATTAATAAATTCGCCTTGGTGTTTACTATTTTTTCTTAAACGATTTTTGGAGCAAATTTTATTCAGAGCTTGAACAGAAAAGAACCAACAAATATAGAAAGTAAAGAAAAAGTAAAATATAATACATATTGTAAAAAATAGATATAAAATAAATAACTGTATCTTTGCAAAAAAAACATCAAAAGTGTAAAACTAATTTTCCATTTCTTTCTAGTATATTTTGAATAAGTTGTGATTTGTGAAGAACTGTTTAATTTTTAATAGAAATAAAACAGAAGAAACAATTAGCTAACATGACAATTATAACAAAACCCTCAATTGAAAAGGCTTTTAAATTACCATTGCCCTTGGGTCTGGGCTTTGGAAAAGATCATCTGGAGAAATCTTTATTGGGGGTAAGTTCCTGTACAGAAAACTGTAATAAAATAACACTTTTTTTCAATTAAATTAAAATTCCTTGACACTATTGTCCTTGTATACAATGCTAATAATTGATATACGAGAATTTGGCTGATTTCATCAGTAGTATATAGCATTGAACATTGAGTTCCACTTACTGTATATTTCGTTATATATTTCATATTGTGTATCCTTGTGTCAGGTTCAGTCAAGTGCATTTATTGATTTTTCCCTTTTTGATATTCTGTTTTTTTTTTCTTTTCGTTGTCATTTACTGCGTCATGTAATATACTCTTACATGTATGTTATTTCTTATTTTTTATATTATATACAAGGTATATATCAGTGTATGTACAAATTATTGTAGTCTTATTTGTTTACTTTTATTTTATGGTCCTTTGGTGTGTTTTTTTGTAGCCATGACCCATCTCTTATCTAGCAATTATCCTGTTGATATTATTTTTTTCATTGTCATTTTATCTTTTGGTTTCATTTTACTGTATATTTATATTATTACCTTTTTTACAAATAATATTGTTATATGTACCTATACATTATTGGTAAAAATGTCTTTTGTTAAATAAGCAAAAATATTTCTACTGCGTATTTTTTTTATAAAAACTAAAGAAAAAATGGGTTATTGTGAAATATTGTAGATATGAGACTTGTGTTATTCTTTGTCAGACTTATTGTTGCTAATAAAGCAAAATATTTATTAATCATAGCATAAAGCTATGATAGGTACAAATCGTAGCGACATTTGAGTACACTTCTTCTAAACAAATAGGCATAAACTTTAAAAGATTCATATTTTATTTTTTTTAATATAAACCCGATCCATATTGTATTGCTGGTTTCGAATTGTAGTTTATACGATATACATAAAATCAGTATTTCCTTACTTTGGTTTATAGGTACCTAGTATTTTTATAAAAGTTTCAATTAATGCGAATTAAATCACTTTATTTTTCTGTAATTTGAATCTGATTTTAATATTCCTATTTCTTCTCTGCTATATCTTAATTTTGTATGATCTCCACATTATTAATAAATGCATTTATATTGTTTTTATTAGTTTTGTTTTCTATTTTGTAAACAAACAAAAATTTCGCATGAAAAAGAATATTGTATTTTTAACTTTTTATTATACAGGGTAGCGCAAAAAAAGCTATTATACCTTTTTTATTTAAGCAATTTTTATTTTTTTTTAAATACAGTACATTATTGGGAACTTTTAACAAATTTTTCTTAACTTTTCGTAAAATTTTGGATGTGATGACCATGATTTCATTTATTAATTATTAATTCCAAGTCTTCTTCACAAAATGCTAAAAAAAACATGGACTTCCTCAATTTTATGTTGATTGATAATACAATAGAAACATTTGTATTTTTTTTTTAATATTTCATTTAATACTTTTAATACATACTTTAATTTACTTATATTAACCTACTGGTTATACCTGATAAATTTTTATCATAATAAACTTCAAAATGGTTGTCTGGATAAAAAATTATCAGGTATAGTCTCCATTTATTAGTATTATTGCTTCGTTATGACAAAATTGTTACTGCTTTTGTACAGACAACTTTGTCTTGACAACAAACGTCATTAATTGTTATGATAAATATTTGTTAAGTATAGACAGGGGGTAACAACAAAAAATAAGAACATAATTTAATTCTGAAAATTGAAATATTAATTACAAGTTTCTAGCTTTAACGGTTTGTGCTGGGCGAGTGAGTCTGGCCTTGTAGTTTTATATATATGGGGCATTTCATGTCAAGTGAACCAACTTTTGAAATCGATGTCTTCCGATCGGGATGAAATTTGCACCAAGGTTAGCTCTATTGGATAGTAACTCAGACACAATTTTTCAACAACATCGGTCGAGAACTCTCTGAGTTATAGGGGGTAAAATTTTGACAATTTGGTCAAACAGGGGTTTTTCTTATCCATGTAACTTATTACCTATTGTTCTTAGCAAAGTGTGTCCCAAATAGTATAGATAGCTATTTCTTCGATCTTTCGAAAAAAAATATTTAAAAAAAAAATAAAAAATTTTTAATATTTTTTTTCCGAAATCAAAAACTTTTTTGACTTTTTTTTAACATTTTTTCTCTTTTTTTTTTTTTTTTCTTAAAATAAAGTTTAGATATTTTCCTTGAACACCTACTTGGTCGCTTAGTGGGATGCGAGTGGGATATCTATCAAAATAAATATTTTGTAACTCAAAACATAAAATTTTTGACTTTTTTTGCAAAATCAAAAACTTTGTTGACTTTTTTTTTCAAAATGGAACCTTTTTTAATCTTTTTTTTTAGGTCAAACAAAAGCTTAGATATTATCCTTGAAGACCCTTTTGGTCGCTTAGTGGGATGCGAGTGGGATATCTATCAAAATAAATATTTTTTAACTCAAGACTTACAATTTTTGACTTTTTTTTTTGCAAATACGATTTTTTTTCCAAATGGGCCCTTTTTTTAAAATTTTTTTTGTAGTCAAAAGAAAGCTTAGGTCCATTCCTTTAAGATATTTTTAGTCCCTTAGTGGGATGCGAGTGGGATATCTATCAAAATAAATATTTTGTAACGCAAGACATACAATTTTTTAATTTTTTTTTGCAAAATCAAAATTTTTTTCCAATATGGGCCCTTTTTTAATTTTTTTTTTTGCTCAAAAGAAAGCCTAGGTCCATTCCTTTAAGATATTTTTAGTCCCTTAGTGGGATGCGAGTGGGATATCTATCAAAAGAAATGTTTTAACACAAAAATTGTATGTCTTGAGTTACAAAACATTTATTTTGATATATATCCCACTCGCATCCCACTAAGCGATCAAAACCATCTTAAAGGAATAGGCCTAAGCTTTCTTTATAGCAAAAAAAAAAAAAATACAAAAAGGGCCCATTTTAAAAAAAAGTCAAAAAAGTTTTTGATTTTGCCAAAAAATCAAAAATTGTATATCTTGAGTTACAAAATATTTATTTTGATAGATATCCCACTCGTATCCCACTAAGGGACCTAAAATATCTTAAAGGAATGGACCTAAGCTTTCTTTTGACTAAAAAAAAATTTTTAAAAAAGGGCCCATTTTGAAAAAAAATTCGAATTTGCAAAAAAAAAGTCAATAATTGAATGTCTTGAGTTTATTTTTATTTTAATAGATATCCTACTCACATCTTCCTAAGTGACAAAATAGGTCTTAAAGGAAAAGACCTAAGCTTTCTTTTGAGCAAAAAAAAATTTTTAAAAAAAAGTCCCATATTGGAAAAAAATTTCGATTTTGCAAAAAAAAATTAAAAAATTTTTACAAAATATTTATTTTGATAGATATCCCACTCGCATCCCACTAAGGGACTAAAAATATCTTAAAGGAATGGACCTAGGCTTTCTTTTGAGCAAAAAAAAAAATTAAAAAAGGGCCCATATTGGAAAAAAATTTTGATTTTGCAAAAAAAAAATTAAAAATTGTATGTCTTGCGTTACAAAATATTTATTTTGATAGATATCCCACTCGCATCCCACTAAGCGACCAAAAGGGTCTTCAAGGAATGGACCTAAGCTTTCTTTTGACTACAAAAAAAATTTTAAAAAAGGGCCCATTTGGAAAAAAAAATCGTATTTGCAAAAAAAAAAGTCAAAAATTGTAAGTCTTGAGTTAAAAAATATTTATTTTGATAGATATCCCACTCGCATCCCACTAAGCGACCAAAAGGGTCTTCAAGGATAATATCTAAGCTTTTGTTTGACCTAAAAAAAAAGATTAAAAAAGGTTCCATTTTGAAAAAAAAAAGTCAACAAAGTTTTTGATTTTGCAAAAAAAGTCAAAAATTTTATGTTTTGAGTTACAAAATATTTATTTTGATAGATATCCCACTCGCATCCCACTAAGCGACCAAGTAGGTGTTCAAGGAAAATATCTAAACTTTATTTTAAGAAAAAAAAAAAAAAAAAAAAAAAGAGAAAAAATTTAAAAAAAAAAAAAAAAAAGTTTTTGATTTCGGAAAAAAAATATTAAAAATTTTTTATTTTTTTTTTTTAAATATTTTTTTTCGAAAGATCGAAGAAATAGCTATCTATACTATTTGGGACACATTTTGCTAAGAACAATAGGTAATAAGTTACATGGATAAGAAAAAACCCCTGTTTGACCAAATTGTCAAAATTTTACCCCCTATAACTCAGAGAGTTCTCGACCGATGTTGTTGAAAAATTGTGTCTGAGTTACTATCCAATAGAGCTAACCTTGGTGCAAATTTCATCCCGATCGGAAGACATCGATTTCAAAAGTTGGTTCACTTGACATGAAATTCCCCATATATAGATTATGATATTGACAAAACAATTGTCTGGCCCTTTTAAGGATCTGCATTATTTTGGATATCACTTGAATCAATTGAAGATTCAATCGTTTCCTTTGAAATATTTCATAATTTTTAGTCCGTACTTTGCGATCTACGATTTCTCATAGGAGAGATTTGGCAATTGGGCAGGAAACTTCAAACCACGTACCTCATTGGATTGTTACTACTTGGTTACAATACTAGAGGTGTGTTTGGGGTCATTATCGTGCTGGAATCTACAAAAGGCCTATTTTTTTCAGCGTATGGACACATAATATCGTTTAAAATGGATATGTATTCAATTCCAGTTACAGTATCTTTTATGATACGAATTAGAACCATACCTTGCCCTAAATTCAATACCACACCATAATATTGCCATGGCCATAACTATTTAAAAAACTTATGGGTTAAGTCGAGCCACCGAATCGTAACAATATGACATGATAGGAGACCTAGTGAATTGACCAATTGTTTTTTGTAGTCTTCTTTTTTGCAGAAGTTTTGAATTTTCCATAGTTTTGCCAATGCTAATAAGTATTATAATTAAAGTATACATTCGATTAAAGTATTTTTTAAACTTTGAAATCTAGAAAATTTAAAATTTTAAAAAAAAATAACTGAATTTTTGTTAAATAATGTTTAATTTTGTGAATAACCGTTTTAAATAAATTTAGTTTTTTATAAAAAACGAATTTTTATTTATTTGTTGCATTTACTAAGATGAAGGCCTGTTTCAAAGTTTGGATGAATCACAACTCTTTTATTAGTCCATATACATACTATAATTCTTTTAATAATAACTTTGATAAGGTTTTTAAATATTCGATATACTTATATTATTGTACTGTATTTAAATTTGTTGTTTACATCCAAGTTTAGTGCAGTCGTTACTTAAGAAATATGTATTTAATTTGAACAAATACTTATACGTTTGCTATTATTTTTAATGGACTTTAGCATCAATCTATAAAATATACATTAATTTATCGTTTAAGTAAACAAAACGTTTTATTAGAAAAATTGCACGCTACATTTTTTTTAATATTGCTTTCATTTTTGCATGTGAAAGTATTTTTGTTTGTTGACTTGTAATTTTTAATGGCAATGTTTTTAACTAAAACACCTTAGGTTTTTGTATTTTGTTTAATTTTAAATTTTGTTTCAGTATATGTATGTTTATAGAAATGTTTTATCTTATCATATGTTTTAGCTATAAATTAAAATATCATAAAGATTTTATAATCATATTTTGTGTTGTTTTTGTGTTTTTTTCTAACAAAATCTATTAAATATTAATATCTATTAACACTTAGTTTCTAAAATTGTTTTCATTGTTTAGGCTTAATTAGTAAATGTTTGTATGCATTTAGGTATTTCATTTAACATTTTCTATTTATAATAAAAGATTTTTTTTTTTTGTAACAAAAGGTTTTTTCCTACTGTAATTATAAAGTCATAATGAATTATTAATAGTAAATTATTGTAGTACATAGCAAATGTAAACAAAATACATATTATAAAAAAGAATATTGTGGCTTAATACAATCTTATACATAATTTTCTTATATATTAAAAGATCATATTCTTTTGCTTGTCATTACTTTTAAATTATATGACCAGAAATGCGACTCCACTGAAATTTGTTGTAAATAGCTACACTGAATTCATGTATATAATGCAATTTATTGAATATTATTGTTACTGGTAAGCCGAAACTAAAATTTATTTATGTTTTGTTTCAATCGCGCTTGATCTGCAAATCGATTGGTTTTCAAAAATGCAAAATTAACAAATTGATATTCTGCAAATCGCACGATTTTTTACATTACATATTTGGATTAGGCCGAATATTAGGTTTCGATCAGACTCTAATATTTACTAATTTTGAAATGCTACAAATAATGCTAATTAAGGTCGTATCGAATCAAAAAAATTATACCATAACAAGAAAAATGTGTAAAATGTGGCTAATTTGTAATATCAATACTTTTTTATACAATATTCATACAACTGATCAGATGTAAATAATTTTTTTATTTTGTTCGATTTCAAGAATATTGAATCTTATACTTTATCTTTAAGTATACAAAATTCTCACGAACCTAATATACAAGGTTTGTAAAAGCAGAACCATAGTTTTTCATTAAAAATAAAATTACAGCAAAAGAACATGGGGTGATTGCTTTTCCCTACCTTGTATTGATACCAATATTTAGTCTAAAGTATGCATGTAGACTTCCGAAACCAACAGGCAAACGAATATTGCTAATTCGACTGAGATATATGTATATTTAGATATATATTTTTATATGATCTCAAATGAATATTGTGAAAATTACTATTCATGGTGAAGGGTGCATTTAATTCTGTATAAAATATTGTCAGTAGCTTTTATTATTAAATTATTGTATATATTTTCTGTAAGTGCAAATGCATACAGTTAAATTAAACAACTAAAAGTTTACAAAACTCTTTTTATAAATTTTGCTTTAATGCCTCAATTAAATGTTGATGTTTATTTATCCTTTTATTTTAAACAATCAATTGAATCCAATTGTGCAAAACAGTGATTCACATTTGCTATTTACAAACATATGAATTTAAAATATGTAACACATACAATGTCTATTAGTTCATATTGATTTTCCGGCAATATCCATGTCATCGAACAAAGCTCATTTAGTTATTGAGTTCATAAATGCTTTGTTGTTTACACATGAGAACGAAGGGGGTCTTTGGTTTGTGTTGACCATCTTCAAGTTACATATTATGAATATGTTTGTATATGTAAACTATTTAATTGCAATTGCATACATCAAATTAATTTTTTTTTGGAAAAGTAAACCAAATTTAAATATGTCATCGGAGAAAAAATAAATTTTAAATTAACACCTTAAGTAAACTGAAATTTGTTATTTTACCACTACTCTTGATATACCCTTCACCATAAGTTTGTCATTCCGTTAGTAATTTGCACATTTTTCTTTTGCGATTCCATAAATTATATATCGCACTTGTTCCTCTAAAGAAAATATTTTCAGTAGAGGCAAAAAACAGTTTTTAATACATTACAATGAAAGTTGAAGACGGGTACAACTGTATTTTTGGAGAATGAGTAGAGAAAATGATGTTTGATTTTTATAGTGGGATTTTCACTTAAAATTTTTTCACCAAATTTTTTTTACCTAAAATTTAGTTTAAATAATGCCTTGGTGAAGTGTGTTTAAATTTCGGCATAGCCGAATATAGCACACTTGTTTTTTATATATGTACATAATTTAAAATTTCTTAGAATATCTTAATAGTAAATTTGTTAATTTTTTTGTTTTGTTTCAGCCAAAAGCTTATCTGCCCAATAATGGTGGTGATGTTGAAACGGTACACTACACTCATCCACCCGCCTTCAATTGCATCAAGAATGGTTTAACGATTTTGCTCATCTTCATAACGATTTTGTTGGGCATGTTTGGTGGCTATTTCATTTATCGTTCCTTTGGCACCACAGACAATCCAACCAAATTTCATTATCGTACATTTTGCGATGTACCCTATGAATTGACCAGTAATTTAACGGTGCCACGTTTCTATCCCCAACCAGATGAATTTGATTTGAATTTCAATTGGTTGTTGCCACGCCTGACTGGTAGAAATTTCGATAGCAATGGCAACAATGACGATGATTTCTTTCGCGAAGAAATCGAAATGGACATAAGTGATGATGAGAGTTATACAAAAATCGATGTACCTGATTTTAAAGATGGCCGTCATGGACGTTTTATGCATGATTTTAAAGAAAATCAATCGGCTATTATTGATACCACAGCCAATCGTTGTTTCATAATGCCTTTGGATCGTAATACCACATTGCCACCAAAAAGCTTTATCGATTTAATGGAGAAAATGAGCTCTGGCTACTATAATATTGATACCGATCGCGTAAGACGTAACATGAGAGTTGTTATGCCTCCAATTACAGATCTAACTCTTATATCGGAACGTATTGCTAACGAATGTTATGACATGAAGGTGTATATGTTGGACAATTATGTATCAGGAGGTGAGTAGAATTTATTACATTCATATTTGAGTGTAAATATTTTAATAATTTCTTTTTATTTTAGTTTTTAAACGTGATGCTAAACCTCTGGCTGATCAGGGCAAATTTGCCGAGTACTCTGGCAAAGGAATTGTCGAATTTGATATTGTTAATATTGGTGAAATTGAAGAGTATGAAAGGCAACATTTAAAATAGAACTATCACCACTAAGTTCTGCATAAATTATAAATATTAAATACAAAAAAACATATAAAAAAAATTGATTTGTAATTTTACCTAAATGAAACAAATGATCTCGCCTGTAGCGAGTGTCTTTTTCAAAACTTTTTTAGTAGTGTGTAGTTTTTTGATTGTATAATCATCCTGTATTATCAGCTAAATTTAAAATAAAAAAAAAACGAAACATTATATATAAATAAATGCTACTAAAAGAAACGAAAACCTAAGTTTAAATTTAGCAATAATAACAAAGCAAACATAAAAAATATGTATTAAAATAAATTGGATTAAAGGATTTTTTAAGATATTGTTGTTGTGGTTTTTAAAATTGTGCATTTGGTTCATATACTCATTGGCATACAAATAAACCGTTTTAATTGTATAAAATTAAATTAATAATCATTTCTATCTGTAACCAATATTTTCTTATTTATATACTTACATTCATCTACGCACCGAACGAACACATTCCTTTTCAAGCTTAATCAAAATTATTTTCGAAAATATTACATATTTCAAAGAAGCGATGAAATACCTACAGGTACCTTTATTAAAGTAAATTTAAAAAAACGTAAAAATAGTTAAATATTTTCAAACTCCCTTAAATTAATTCTTTATGATTGTTTTCAAAATTTTTATATTCAATGTCTATGTTTTAATAATGAATTCAATTAAACTGCAGATTTATTCTTTTATTTTTTTAATTTTGATATTAATGTTGAAGCAATACAAAGCAAAACCTCCATTAGAACACGTTTGTAAAGATCAAGACATGTGTCGTTAACACTCATCAAATTAAACAATACAAAATAAATATATATATAGAAAAATCAGAATTTTATTAAATGTTATCTCAAAGAATAATTTATCTAATGTGTATAATGTTTAACTAAAAAAAATACAAATAAAAAACATAGAATTAAGAATATAAATAAAAGAAACATTAAAAACTAAAATTTTTAATTTTTATGACTTTTTGGAGGTACAAAATATAATGAGTATAGAAATCTTAAAAATTAGATCTCGTGATTTCTGTAAATATAAAACATATTTGTGTTGAATTTCATTTGGATATCAACATTGAGAGATTTATGTTTGTTAGATTTTCGGAAGTGGGCCTTATGTGGGAGCTATGGTAAATAATGGAGCAATCCGCACAACATTACTGAGTAACTGACTGATTCAATATCGCCTAGTCCAAATGTCAAAAGTTAGAGAGATGATATTTGGACTAGGTTTAAGAAGTAAAAAAAGCAAAATTTGGTAACCAATACTTAAAAAAATTGTCAGGTGTTTGGTATTTTTTTCAAATTTAACCCATAAGGGGTACAAACAGGAAAATACATTTTATTGCATATTTAAACCCCGATACTACTCACTGAGATATCTCAAGATTCGTAGTGGTGTGAAAACACCACTCGTCGACTTATTGAAAATTCGACTTTTGTTATTTTTGAAAAATCTACTTTTTTTTTACAACAAAAAAACAGTTTTTGTTAGCATACTTTTCGACTTTCGTAACGATTATTCGTTATTTTCCGAACAAAAAGTTAGCACAATCTAAAAATCCACTTATAAAACACGAATTTCTATACATTTTATTCGATCGGAATAAAGCACGTTCAAATAACTATTTGCTCGTATACGAATGCGAAATTAATCGACTCTGGGTAAAAAAATTACCTCAACATTTTATGTTAAATATCAATGCCACCACTAGCTATCGATAATTGTTGTACTAACAAACTGTCATCCTTACATGAACAGCTGTGTTTACAATACGCATCAACAACAACACAAAATAATTGAAGCATGTTGTTGTTACCAAATAAATTAATTTAATTAGTTTAGTTATAAAATATAAGCGAAAATATAAATTTATAAATAAAAATGCTGGCCAATTTAGCAAGACGTAAAAATTTACTGTATCGCACATACACAACAAAAGCGAAAAGGAGTCTGCTTAAACAAGATCAAACTAAAATTAAAGGTAAGTTTTAAAATAATTATTTCTGTTTATTTACCTTGACTGTATTTTTATTTTAGTTATTGAAACAAAACCTTCAAATCCTCATAAGGAACGAGTGTACGCATGGGGCTACCAGGAGACCGGAGCTCTGGGCATACAAACAAGTGTCAAAAAAGCTCAGGAACGTTATACCGAAATGATACATCATCCAACTCGCATGCAATTTTCGGTAAATAATGAAATAATTGATATAACTGCTGGCTATGGCTTCTCAGCTTTTGCTGTTAAGCGTTCAGATGGTGAGACATTATTTGGCGCTGGTTTAAATACCGATTCACAGTTGGGTCTACAAATGAAAGGTCATTCCAATGATCCCAGAAATTTAGATGTCATAATATATCCCACGGCCATTAAATTGCCTAGAGTTGCGGGAGAAACAGATGAAGATATGATGATTAAGTGCATGTCAGCTGGAAGAGCACATTTGGTTGTGGTAACTAAAAATGGCACCATCTTCTCTATGGGCAATAATGCATATGGTCAGTGTTGTCGCGAAATAATTGAGGATGAAGCCTATAAAGGTAGCTCCCTAATATATCGTTTATCTCAAAAAGATATTTGTGGCCAGGAAGATGAAATTATTGATGTGGTGTGTGGTCAGGACCATACAATGTTTTTAACCCGACAGGGACGTGTTTATACATGTGGCTGGGGAGCAGATGGTCAAACAGGCCAAGGACATTATGAAACTACTGGAAGAATATCTCAGGCTTTGGGTGATATATCAAAAGAACATATAGTTAAATTAGCATGTTCTTCGGATTGTGTACTAGCTCTTAACGACAAGGGAGAAGTTTTTGGTTGGGGCAATTCTGAATATGGTCAATTGGATGACTCTGACAATGCCATTACTCAAATAAACACTCCACAATATTTAAAGTTAACCAAAGGAATTGGTAAACTTAAAGACATAGCTGCTGGTGGATCCTTTTGCATGGTCCTCAATGAAGAAGGTCTTGTTTACACCTGGGGTTTTGGTATTTTAGGCTTTGGTCCTTATGTTGAACAAACATCTAAGCCACAACATCTATTACCACCCCTCTTTGGCAGAAATGATTTTAGCGATAAGACCTATGTGACCTCAATAGGTTGTGGCGTTTTCCATATGGGCGCCATTAATTCGGATGGCGATCTTTTTATGTGGGGCAAAAATCGTTTTGGTCATTTAGGTTTAGGTCATAAACAAGATCAATTTTTCCCTTTGAAAACAGCAGTTAACGGTAAAGTTACGAAAGTGGCGTTTGGTGTTGATCATACATTGGCCATGTGTAAACCTTTTATGTAAACTTAAGTCTATGTTAGTTTATTTGTTATAGATTAAGGAAAATATGTATGTAGACATTTATTACATAAAAATATAAATTACAGCAGAAAAAATGGAAACGATAATGACGTTGCTATTTACTAATATAAATTTGGATTTTTCAATTTCAAGTTGAAATGGTGTTGTTTCATTAAATATGTTCACCAACAGACATATTAAAAGGATTTCGAATTAGAATTATGAGCTTTCAAAATATTAATGCAATGAATTGACAAATACAAATTGGATATAATAAATTTGTTCTGAAAATCAAAATAATAATTTAATAAAATTAATTATTAAATCCTTATAAGCGTATTGTTTTTATTATTACATGCTCTCCTTAAAAAATTACTTCAGCTTGATGTAAACTATACATTATTTACACTTTGTAAACATTATGCAAAATATTTTAATAACAACTCTGTACTACCATAATATACAACTATGTGTAATACTCCCTTTTCAATTGTATTTCGACAACACGGCTACCCTAACTGAAAAGACATAGAAAACGACAAAAAGAGAAAGACAGATGCAAAAGAAATTGAACGTATAAAGGTGTCTGAGTGATTCGCGTATTGGGAAAATTTAATAAAATATTAAAAAAGTCTTGAAAATATATAAAAAAAAACATTAAATATATTGCCAAATTGAATTTGTTTAACTTAAAAATATTGAAAAGTGAAAATATTAAACTAAAGAAGACCTATTGTAAAATTGGAAAAATAGTCTCTAGGAAAATAAGTGAGTCAAAGGAGGAAGAAAAGTTTCGCAAGTGAAATTTTCGGAAAAAATAAATAAATTAAAGAAAATATTAAACAAAATTCATTATAAATCGTATAATAAATCTTGTGTTTTAGTGATATAAAATAAAAATTCATTTAAAGAAAAAGTGTGTGAGATTAAAAGTTTTAGTATTGCATTTTCAGAAGTATTGGCGTCATCATTTCAAGAATTTAATAACTACGAAAGTCTGTGAAATCAATAATAAATATAAAATTTATTTGCACCATAATTTTGTTGCCAAATACAATAACTAACAGTATAAATCAATCAATTTGGAATAAAACTTAAACGAAAAAGTTAGAAAAATCAGTTTAAAGCCTTTTTGTTCATAATGCATTAAAGGGGCTGGGGCTGCTTTTTTCATCGACAACGACGAAGAAAAAAACGCATTTTCATCGTAGTTTTGTCTCCGGTAGGTACACACACAAAATATCCGACCACATATATCCAGTCATTTTTTTTATCCCCATATTGTATCTTGCATATATTCACATTTTCAAAATTTCATAGAGTTCGCTCAAATTTATACAAGTTCGTTCTTTGCATTTTAATATCGTGTAATTCCTTGTGCTCCTGTTTTTATGCCTGTACTCTTTTGTGAAACTTAATGCTCTGCTCCCTGTTTTTAACTTGGATAAAAAAGAAAATATGTTTGTTTTTGTTATATTTGCATTTTACTCTCTAACATATTGACAACAACATCAGCAACAAACTCGTTAAAAACACCACCCCAAAATTTGTGCAAGTTCTTTTTCGTTCAATAATAGCAAAAAACATTAATAACAACAACAACAAATTCACCTTTTTACAAATATCCTGTATTTATATTTTTCATATTCACCTCATCGATTTTAAAACACCTTTTATTTCCATATGTCAACTACTTATATCCATACATATGTATTGTACTTATTTCGGAACAATTTACTGTTTTATACAAGATATCAGTCTCTCTATTCAAGTCTCTGTAGTTGTTGTTGTTAATAGTGTCTATAAGGAAACCGGCATATGAATCTGTTTTACCGTTACACCGGTTTCATCTTATCTGTATCCGCTTACAAAATTATTCTCTCTCTTTAACCCCCCACGATTTAGTTTGGTTTCTATGAACGACCTCTTTTTGTTAACACCCCATTCTTGAATTTTCTTTTCAACCACCTTTTTTATGTGCTGTTTGTTGTGTTTTTGTTATTATTTGTTGTTGTTGTTGTTGTTTTGATTTGCCTTTCTTCTTTCGCTCTTACCCATTTTTGTATATTTCTTTTTGCATTATTGTTTGTTATTGTAAACACTTTTTTTAATCGGGGAAAACTGAAATAATTGCAAAACAGAGTACGATTAGAAAATATGTTTTCTGTTTATTTGTTTAAATCATTTGGATTTTGTTGTTACTTGGTAAACTATTTTATTTGTTGAAGTTTAATGTTTACAAACGCTTTGAGGCTAATGTGTAAGAGGTATTTATTTTTTTTTATAAATTAAAATTCTATTAGAAAAATATTTTTTTTTGGAGAAAATAGGAGTTTTTTCCCTATTTTTTCTAAATTTTTTAAATTAAATGTAAAATAGAACATTTTTGATTTTTGCTGAAAAAATAATTTTTATTTTAAATGTGTTTTTCTGAAAATTATAAATTTCAAATTGAATCAATATTTTATGTCTAATCATAGTATTTCAAAGAAATACAGGCAATTTAGTTATGTTAAGACGATAATGGAATGAAATTTAAAAATGCGCACAAGGAAAATTATTGAAATAAGATTTACAAATTAATAAAAAAAAATTAGGATAGATAAGGAATAGTTACATTTTTAAACACAAAATTGCATAATTTCAAAATATGAATAAATTATGGGTATAAAATTTGTAATTTATAAAAATATTTTTTATTTAAATATAATTAATTTATTGGCGAAATTTTAAAGGGAATAATTTTCTACATCACTTCAAAACATTATCCAAACAAATTATTGAAATAAGATTTACAAAATAATAAAAAAAAATTAGGATTGATAAGGTTAAATTTTCAAACACAAAATTGTTGTAATTTCAAAATATGAATACATATTTAAACTTTGTAAATTAAGATAAAAAAACTATTTTACAAATTTTAGTTATGTACTTTATAAAAACATGATTTATTTAAAAATAATAAATTTATTGGCGAAAAAAAAATTTTAAGGAAAAAAAGAAAAATTTTTTGGTGAAAAAAAATTTTCAAAATTTTTTCCTTGTCTTACATACATACGTCTTTGGAAAGGTCTTTAAAATATCTATTATTAGATATCCACATTGTCTTCGATAATGATTTAGTAATACAGATACAGATAAAAAATGATTACAAAATTATTTACAAAAGTTATTCGGACAGTTGATTGCAACAGACGGAGCGAATTCGTACATGACTTAATATATATTTTATCGGGTCGCAAATAAAAAATTAGAAATTACAAATGGAAACAACCTACCTCTCATGATGATATGGTGTAAGAAGTGCTAATACTCAAAATTGCAAACGAATAAGTTTTACTAAAATTGCCAATGCACAGCTGCTAAACAGCTGTTAGTAAAATATATTACTTTAAGATGACCTTTAAAAAATGTTCCTTTTAACACTGAACAAAAATTTTTAGATGTAGTTCCTCTGCAATAAGAAATAAATAACATACATTTTAACAAATGAAACACATTAATATTCAAATAAGGACTAAAAATGTATTTCGAATTTAACTTTTTACGCTGCTTAATTGGACATGTTTCGTATGTTGTAATTTTCTAAAGAACTTGGGAAAGATTGCTTGCTTTTATTTGATTTGATCTTAGTTGATCAATAATCTATTGTTGTGGTAATCAGTATTAAAAGAAGTCTTAATTCAGAATTAAAAGATTACAGCAAATCATTCCATAAACTAAATCTTTAGCTTCAAACTTAATTCGATTTCGAAAATAGAATTAAGAATTAATCTTTGTTCAGTACGATTGTTAGCCTGTTTAATTTTATGTATTGACAATTTTCAACAATTAATACGCCTAAAAAAATGTTTTCCACTTTTTATATTAATTTCTTCTATTTAATGCAAAATATTTAAAATCCTACTTCAATTATGTAAAATAATCATTACTCAGCACATGTAGATATGATTTTTAAAAATTTAAATTCATTAGATTTCCAATCATATACATACAATACAGAGTCACTAACGAAGAGTTAATGAACAATGACTACTCCCTGGTTCTTGTAGGGAAATATAGAATCATAGAATTAAACAGAATAACAACTACTATAGTAAGAATAAACAAACTTATGATTTGACCAACCATATGCTAAAACATCATCAACATTTAAACAAACAAAACATAACAAAAACAAATATATTCAATGTCCTTTCTCATCATCACCAACCAGCAGCATTAGTATCAACAGTACCACCAGCAAAAGCATCATTGTCGTCCTCCTAAAAACATCTCATCTCATGCTCTTGTTATCCTAACAGTACCCATCATTATTGGTACGTACATGTGTAGTACTCTGTGTGAAAAGTTGATTTAAAAAATTGTTTTCCTTTGTGTAAAATTGTTTGTTGTTGCCGAGTGGATTTTTGTAAAGCTTCGTTTTCGTTTTATTTTGTTTTTATTTGTTTTCCTGGAGAGTATGAGTTTTTAAAGGGTCTGGTCTACTGATTGTATGTATTTGTTGTATGCATGTTTATATACTTGTTTGTATATATGTTTGTGTTTCACTTGTATACGTATATGACCGTTATGTATTTGTTGGTGTGTGTTAACAGGAATAATTAAAACCCAATTGGAAAATATTCCTAATAATAAAAGATTTAATATTAGAATCATCCTATATTATAAATTATATCTTAAAATAACATTGTGGTAGTGTTAAAATTACAGGATTTAGTTTTGTTGTCGCTCATTTTTAACTTTGATGTCTATCATTAGAGTTTTTTCAGTTTTTTCATTCTGCCACTATTTAATAAATTCAATGTCATTTGTCAACTCCGTTTCTTTGTTAATATATTCCATCCCAAGTATAAATGTTCTCTTAACAGTTTAAATGATCATAAAGTTTTCTTTATTTAGATTGGATTTGTTTCGCTCTCTATTCTTGAATACCTTTTTTGTTCTTATATATTAGTATATCATAGCAAACATCTACATTTATTTCAAATGATTTTTTATTTGGCATTGGATTGTAAATTTGTTTCAATATTTAGTTGATCCGATTATTTTTAATCTTATGCGATAAAATACTTCAGACTCTTGATGTTTTTCCCATTGATTACATTGAGTAGTTATACCCTTTATCCGAAGGCCCAAAATATCTTATAAATATAATTAATACCGCAATATACCGGTCCTGGCAATATATACATATATGGTCCTGGTTCGGTTGCTATTTAAAATTGGGTCATATAAGCAAAAAGCCTCAACTACTCTGATTAAGGAAATATTTTTGCAAAACAAATGTATCAACAGATTTTGATTATTTTGGTATTGCCTTCCAAAAGTTGGTTTCATCGCACAGTGGGGCAGAATCAAAATTTTTGGAAATAAAAATGGTATTTCTAAACGGCTGGTCCGAACAGTATAAAATTTGAAGTGGGCGTCAAATAATAGTAAGTTAACTTAAACTCAAGTTATTAAAATGGAGTCAACAAATGGTCCAGGTGCAGCGCTATGGTGGCTCAAAGTATGATACATTCGAAATGTAACATTTTTAAACACGTGCCATTTTGTTTTGTTTCTCATCCGATTTCAAAGATTGTTATATTTTTGGAAAGCACTCGGTATTGATAAAACATGTTTCCGAGTGCTATTTATCTCTTATAATTTTCTAGTTATAGGCATTTTAAAATTGAAATTTCGCAATACCTTGGTCCGCTTTTTTAAAATTAAAGGTCGTACTTTTGGACCGAATGGACTCGAATTGTTAGTTAGAAAAATAAATTACCAATAATATACAAAAGATAAAGAGCAATATCAATTAGGGATCCAAAAATAAACAATTTCCAATTTAAAAATTCAAATAATAGTAGGGTTTTGTGTTTTTTTTTTGCGAAATGGAGACTTAACTCTTTTTTTTTATTAAAAAAGAACATATAACAATTTTATGTTTTTCTTTATGGTATCTTTACGGAGAACTTTTTGTATAAAAATTTCGGAATTGTGGGATTCTCCCTTTGACCTTTTGACAATTTTTTTATACATTGTTATTTAGATTGAGAAATTTAAAAAAACTTTGAATATTTCATTGAGTTTTGTTAATAAATAATGATTTTATTAAATATTTATATTTAGATTTATCTGAAAATTTCTAAAAACACAAAACCCAGATTATGAAAAAATATTGGCCCATAATCATAGTCAAACACTAAAGTCGGTTCTTTTTAAAAACAACTTTAAAATAAAAACCAGCTTTTTATTAATTTACAACCATAGTCAAAATTAAAGTATGTTTTAAATTGAACCGACTTTAACTGGGTGCCACCGCAAATGTAGAAAATGTTTTCATACAATATACAACAAAAAACAGACAAGTGGCAACGCTGAACAGCTGACATAGAAAATTAAAAAAAATCCAAAAAACGTAAACAATAAAAGTAACCGGGACATCTAAAGAAAGAAAGTTGTTTGTTGTGGAAAAATGGAAAATATAAGATTATAATTACGATATTTTGGTACTAATTTTATTGATAACTGTTCAATAAAGTCCACTCTTAAGTAAAGTCGAGTTTAATTCTCTTAAAATGTACTTTATTTTTGACTATGATTATGGGCCATTATTTTTGGAAGCCCCTATATGTTATATAAATTCACCAAAGGCTAATAATATATAACACGGTAAATAACGGAAAGTTGCCTCTTTTATGAAAAAAATTCAATTTTTGAAATATATTTTCCCGTTTTACGAATTCCGGTATTTAAGGACAGCAATGACCTTTCGATCCATATAAGTTTTTTATTTTTTTAGTTTTTTTTATTTTACTCACAAATATTGCCATCTCTTGCAATTTTTAACGCTATTAATGTGAACTTTCATTTAGATATTTCTAATAGTTCAGAAGATATCGAATTATAATAATATAAAGGTTGTAAATTGCTGTGGGGGAAATGAAAATAAAGTTGAAATAAATCTGTATCTTCTAAGGCTCAAGGCCCTAAAGTTGGGTATCTCAGTTCCCCCACTTGCACTGCTCGGAATGTGCAAGTGGGGGGGGGGTGTAACTTCGTATATAAGAGAAAAGAAGTATGAAATTCGAATATTTTCGTTTTCGGATTGAGTTACGCAGTAACCGCCCTGTTATAAGTAATGGTTAGCTTGTTTTATATCGTCCCCTTAATAAAACAATAGTGTATAATTTTTTTGCCGTTTCGAAATTGAGGTTAAAATTTTTGTGTTAGTAGACATCTAGAACAAGAGTAATATTTCAATTGATCTTTTGACCCACTTTGTGGAAGTAGAATTTCACCAAATTTTGACCACATAGAATCAGTCATGTAGATTCTTATTATGCAATAAAAAAATAATGGTGTATATGCTTATGCACTATTGTTTTATTGAGGGGACGATATATACTTATTGTCAAACATTCAATACTATTATGTTTCAAACTTGGTCAATATGGGTATCAAAATGTTTGTTTTGACAATTAATTAATCGTAGTGTTTTTGCAAAAATGCCATTGTTTGCAGATGTTTATATTTCATTAATTTTCCAAAAATTGCTTTAATTTATTTAAGATTTTCTACCGGCCTGCATTATTCAAACACAATTTAATTTTTGAGTGTATATCATCAATTTGTTTATGTTGTTTTGTGTACATACATATTTTAAAATTCACAGTTTATTTTCGTAGGTTTGTTTGTGTTTTTGTTGTTGTTGTTTGCGTTTTATTTTGTTTTTGTTTATACAAAATTATATGCCGGCAAGTTGTCGAGATCCAATTGGAAAAGATACACGTTTTGGTTGTTGGAATAGCATTTTCAGTACACAAATATTAAAAAAGGGGTGGTTGGTTAAAGGATAGAAGAAATACATGGGTAGGCAGTCAGTCAGACAGACAGACAGATAAACAATCAGCAGGTATAGTTTTCTTGCTATTATTTCGTACAGACTAAAGTACAACTGTCAAGTGAAACGGAGTGGTGAAATTCTATACTTTTCAAGGGGTGTGATGTGGTGAGATTAAATTGAAAAAAAAAGAAATTGCCAAAGGCCAAGTGAATGAAATTATTTGGAAATATACTTAAATTAAGGGTAAATGAGGGAATATATTTTAATTTAAAACATTTTTAAGGGTAAATAACAATATTTAACACAATTTAGCTAAATCATTAATTCTTCTAATCTATAAGCATTAGTAAATCATTAAATTTCTAAAAAAAACACCGTTAGTTCTAAGTTTTTTTTTGTATTTAATTAAAAACATTTTGTTCATTATTTCCTGCATTCAAAACACCTAAATAGAGTTAAAAGTATTTTACAAATTTTTATTTGTTTTTAGTCGGTATATTTATAATTTAATGGCTCATAAATTTGTTATTATTGTTGTGGTATTCATTAATTCCACTTCAACTCCCTGAATCTCTGCTTCTTCTTTTTTCTCTGTGTTTCTTTTCTATCAATTCTTTCAATCTCTCTCTCGTTGTTGGATACAATGTTTGCGTACAATTTCTTTGAATAGAAAATATTTTAGAAAAAAAAATCGACTTGGCAAAACTTAATTTTCTTAAACTCTGCCACATTGTTGTTTGTTGTGTGTGAGTGAGTTTGTTTTTTTTTTGTTGTTGTACTCTATTGTTATTTTACATTGTCAACGTCATGTCGAAACTTCACAACTTGGCTACGTTTTGAATAACAAGTAATGGCGACAACACCACTCTTGTCAACACACCAGAGACCAACCAGACCGACCGACCAAACCAACAATGTGCACATTAACAAAACAACAATTACAACTAAAAATAAAATTAATAATAAAAAAAATAAAGAAATAGCAACAACATCAATTGTATCTTATAGTAATCATACAACTTCATAGTACGACGAGTACTACTCGTAATTGTAAATGTGTTCAAGTATTCAACAAAACTAAACTGAAGTTCATTGGCCATTAACCAAAGTATCGTTAAGTGTAAAAAATGGCAAACAATAAACAACAAATAAAACTCATAGAGCGACAGCCAAACAACAACATAAAAAATTGCCAAAAGAAAACTCATAATCATTTTAGGCATATAATTATTATTTGAATAAATACCACATTTTAAAAATGTTAATTTTCCTAATTGTTTTAATTATTTTCGAGTTTTCAATTTTATTTCAGATTTGCATGTATGTATTGTTCAGTTATTTTTTCTACCAGTTTTATTTGAGAGATAGTCACGGGTTAAAGAACTTGAATGTGATCATACGAACCAGAAACTAACCACAAGTAATTTCTGTGTCAATTTCGAAATAGTCAAAAATCAGTTGTTGGGGTTTTCTTTATATACATATCAGTCATTTATGGACCGATTCAAAACCAAAATTTTCATAAATATTTTTTTTAAAATGAATACTTTTTCAAATATTCATTTATTTAATAGGTCATTCTTAAGAAATAACTTAAAAATTTTGTATTTTTTCAAAATTTTAACTCTTATTTTGAAACATTTGTACAATATAAATTTATTCAAAGTATTGGCCATTATTAGCTATGACTAGGGTTTTTAATTTCCTGACTTTTTTGATTCCCGGGAATTGGTTAATTTTATTGGTACGTTCCCAGGTACCCGAGAATTCCCGAAATATATAATTCTACTGTTAATTCGAAATATTAAACCTAACATTTATGTATATAAAAACTTAATGTTATAATCATTATGTATTTTATATGCATATCAACATAAAGTCTTCATTTAATGTCTTATTATTTAAAAAATATAAAGCTTTAAATAGCACATAGATAATTACTGCTTCTGGCGATGAACCCATTATATAGTGTCTGATTGAAAATGTTCCATATACAATTATCCAAATAACTTTTCATAAAATATGAAAAATCAAAGATGAAATTAGTTTGATTTTTTTTTTGTTTTAGTTCATTCACAAAATTGAGAGGATTTTGAATTTTCATAATACAATGTCTGCAAAACACACTCACTCTAAAGCCCTTTATTTTTTACCAAATATAAATCTATTGGATAACCGACATCAGTATATCGAGCCCTTGCGCCTAATTATCGTAAGCGATAAAACACAAATTTTACAGGAGAAGGTGTTTTCGATTATTTTGAAATTTATACATAGAATTAAAAAATTTATGATTCGATATATTATAATTCCGTTCAAGCTATTTGTCTATTTTTCAAAAATATTTATAACTTTTGACAATTAAAAATTCATGGAATACTTTATTGAAAAATATGACAAAAAATATTTTTTTTTGCATAGATACAAATTTTTCGAATTTAAATAAAATATTTATGAATAGTTTTTAATGAAATTTCACAGTTATGTTGTTATATTTTGATACCGAATATGCGATTTGAGAATTTTTGGCCTAAAGTTTAATTTTACATAAAAAATAGGTGTTTTTTGAATGGACCTGGTCCCCTGGTAACAAAAATTTTTTTTCATTAAAAATATTTTATGAAAACTTAGCTTTCAGAAAGTATCAATTCCTTATATATCCTCTTAGAAATTTTTTGCGATAAATTAAAAAGAAAAAAAGTTATTTTTTCCCAAAAAAAATCGGCTTTTCAAAATTTATTTTAATTCAAATGCATATAACTTTGGACTTCGTCATTATTTTTAAACAGTTCTTTTCTTATTTGACACATACTCGGAAAATATTTGGATACGCTGTTATCAAAAATCTGGAGTAGGTTGGGTAAAAATTTTGAAAATTTAATTTTCAAATGCGAATATCTCCTAAGCTCTAAGAGGCAATTGATAGTTACGACTAGGTCTTTTGTAGCACTCGATGAAACGATTTTATGTGTGTAATGTTCTTGAAATCGGAACACAAACGAAGAAGTAGGATCATTTTAAAAATGTAATATACCCAAGGTGTCCTACTTTGAGGACCCTTGGTCGCGGCCCTGGTGGGCAAATGAGGTCCACGTTCAGAACTTAAACTTGAGAACACTTCTTCTTTGCTCATGTGAAATTTCATTCAAACCAATCTCACCATTTAGAAGTTACAGATTTATTTCCCTCTTTTTTTCTATACCACTATGTGTCGCTTACGATAAAATTCGTTTACTGTAAAATGTAAACATTGACTTACGATAAAATCTTACCTCCTATAATTTTGAAGTTATTAACAATTTTGATATTCTGAGAACGCTAAAACGTCAGTCGGTCCATAAAATTTTAATTTTTGCAATAAAAAAAAATTTGAAAATGTCGCTTACGATAATTTGGCGCTAAGGGCTCGATATGTTCATCGATCAGTTTAGAAAAAATAAATGATCAAAATTATAAAATTGTCCCAATACAATTCAGTTTTTTTTTTAGAGTTTTGTTAAAAAAATGTTGTATTTTATGAAGAGTTTTTGAGTATTTTGATTAACAGATTCGAATTAACCAAATGAAACTAAAAAAATTTAATACATATATAACAATTGTTACAATAGACTAATGTCAATACCATTATACCATTTCTTCTTGTAATATTATTTAAATTCGGATTTAACCACAAAATTATTCACTAAAGTGTCTTAATGGGGTTGAATATATCTTTTTGGTATCTAAAGAACTGTTTTTTGCTAGTAGGAACTAAATGTGAATGTCCCCGAGAGCAGTATTTCATGTTCCTTTTTAAAATTTAATTAATTCCATTTTAGTATAAAAATTTAATTAAAACTAACCAAAACTACGTTGTAAATATGTATCTGTGAAATTTTGAAAAAACGTACTTTGGCAAAATTCCCGGGAAATTTGTACCGGGAAATCCGAGGATAAAAACCCTAGCTATGACCTTTTGCAATCTTTTTGGCAACATATGGATTCCGAGCCAAAAGAACTGCTCATCTTTTGAGGACAAGATCGAATCAAGCCAATATCGGATACTCTGTTCCAAAGTGAAGCGTATCCCAGAGATAGCGTTATGCTGCTTGAGTAGCTACCAATGATTTTGCAAGCTCTTGCTGAGTTTGACAACAATCTTCATGGGGTAATGCCTCCAATTCTTGGTCGAACAAACCATCTCTCACACGTTGAAACCGATGAAACACATTCACCATAAGCTTTAATGAGCTCGATGTGCTTCAGCTCCACTTTTTTCAAATCAAAGAAGTAAAGCAAAACATCCCGCATAAGAAGCTTTGTTGGCACAAAATTCTCTTCTTCGATTCATTCTCCCTATAATTCAATGTTCAGTTCAGAATTTCTACTTTCCTTTGCATGTTGCTCTGCTATGTCGCGAATTCAAAAAAAAATAATGCGAAATAAATTTAGCACATTCACATTTTCACAACACTGAAAATAATGACGCAAACAATTTTTTTTTTTATTTAAGTAAACATTTTTAGAGATCACACAATTTCAAAATGTTAAGCATTTTTTGCAACAAATGTTTAATTTTAAACTTATTTAATATAATTCGATTCTAATAATACTTAGCTTTTTTTCAAAAAGTTTATTATAAACAACATCTATTTTATGAGCAGAAATTTTTTTTCTCACAAACATTTTCCAGGAAAGATTTATGGTTTTTACAATTGGTAGATAAGCTATAATAAACTTTATAGAAAAATAACTAAAATACGATTTATATATTTTAAATAAACTTAAACATTTAAATAACTTTTTTTATGAACCTGAAATAGTTCAGTTTATATGAACATCAAACTTTCACTCTATAAAGTTTTGAAATTTTTTTAGATTTTATAGCATTTTTTTTTATATATTTACTAAAGTGTGTTTTTATGTAGTTGTACTAAACATATTGTATGTACTATGTGTAGTAATAAATTTATCAATATATCTACTGTATAAAATATAATATAAATGCTAACTGAATGGATGGATGAATGTACTTTTTCCATACCATAAGGTCATAGTGTCATTGATATGTTCGTTAGTTCGCAATTTCTATCGCACTATATGGAATACATACGTACATTCTATATAGATATTTTTATTTTATTTAGTTGTTGGCAGAATGCACAATATTCACATAAATTAAATGAATCTTTCTTTTTTTCCAATTTACCATATAAAATATGTACAGGAGAATGAAATCAACAACCTAGGGCCCTTTATAATTTTAAAGAAGAATGGTTGACTAAAATAATTGAGATTTATTTATATTTTCTAGCTCCTGAAGGCTAAGGTTGTCTCCTCCTATTTTTTACCATATGCTGACATATGTTTAAACTTCTTTTGAATTCTCTTTGTCACTCTCACCAACAGAACAGAAAAATACATTTTTTCTCAAGTGCTAATTGTTGCAAATGTCTGCTACTCTCGAAATGTTTACAGCCAGTTTGTGTGTCAGAAAAAAGATTTCGTCATTCATTCAATACAATATAAATATTAATGACAATGTCAGTAATTTTTAATTGTTTTAATTTTTATTAGATTGTTTTGTAGAAAAATGTGAGTGTGCTTTGTACATATTGCTGGTAAGAAATATGTAAGATTCATTAAATTAGTTAAAAGAAAGCGACATTCACATGTTTTCCTATGATCAGCCAACCTTTCGAGGAAATAGTTAAAAGGTTGTGTCATTTATTAGCACAGAATGTTTGGATTTGTATGAGGCATAATAAATAATATGTATTTTTGAGCTAAAGTGAAGTAGATTTAGACTGAGAATAGTTTTGAGATTATCATGACATAATCTACAAATCAAAACAAATTTGCAATCGGCTTCAGGTGAATGTGAAATTTGAATTGTTAAAATTTTGATGTCAATATTAACCTGTTAGAAAACAAACCATAATTCCAATTTTCGCATATTTTTTTGAATATCGTCCATAAAGTCCACATTTGGTTCCAGCTGGTAAAATAATAATATGAATGATTTGGAATCGAACATAGTTGCCCATTTTAGAATTCCAGCTTAGAACACTTAGCTTAAATTCAAAATTTCGATAAAAAATATTGATTTAATTCGAATGGGCCTAGGGAAAGCCTATCATTGTTGAGATACCTTTAACAAAAAAAAAGCATTATAAGTTCCCTAAGTCCCGTTCCACACTGTGAAACATTTGCTGCAAAACATTTGAGTTTGTTGATGAAAGGGGAAAGAGGAATGAAATAGGGAACTTTGTTTCATGTACATGAAGTTTTTGTTGAGTATGTCATCCACATTTATTCGTTCGTATTCGTACTGTACAGAAATGTCAAAAACTGAAAAGCAAAAACTTCACTGTGTTGAAACGAATGCAGTTTCAAAAGAGAATTAAAAAATGTGAATGCAGCAAATGTTTCACAGTGTGGACCGGGACTAAGAAACTTTTTTTAGGAAGCAAAGAGTAATAACAGTTTTTTGGAAAAAGAAAAATTCAAAATCGATTATTTTGGACTCTTAAAATTGCTGTGCTACTTTTTTCCTATGAATTTCTTATTTAATGTTTAACATAATCGGTCATAAATTTTTAAATTTGAATTTTCAAATTCATTAACTAAAGAGATAAATAGCACACGGAACTTCTGTTTTATAGCATAATAAAGAGCTATAAGAATTTATTAAAATCTTTGATTTTGCAAGAATTTTAAAGTTTTGCTTGTCCGAGGTTCTCTATTTTGAGACCCCACAGCGCTGGTCTTTGTTGACCGTCCTCAAAAAATAAACTCGAATACTACTCTGATTAACTTTACAATATGAATTTTCAAAAAAAAAAAACGGACAAAATTGAAAACCACGGTTTCAATTTAAAAAAATTTAAAACCGGTCGGTTTTCGGTTATTTTCATTTATATTAATTAAAAAAATGTTATAAAATACATTTTTCATATGCTGAAAACTCGTTGAGTACCAAATGATATTAGTTTGATATTTTCTGGCAGTCATAACTCAATTTAGAGTTGAGAAGAGATATGAAAAATTGTTTAAATGAATTGGTAACTTTCTTTATTGGAAGTTTTCAAAATATGGATTAGAAAGTTCCTTTATGGAATAAAACATTTTGAAGCAATATTTCTTCATTGAATTATAAACATTTTGTCTTGAACTCCTTTAATTCTGTGATCTGGGTCTCAGTTATTTGTTTCATTCGGTAAAACCGAACAAGAAACTCTAGTCTAATATGACTAACGTGACCAGATGGTTTTCATTAAAAAACAGGATATGAGGATGGAAAAGCGATATTTCGAAGTCAATATTGTGGAAAAACGAGAAAAGAATCCTTTACACAAGCTCTGCTCTCTTACACAATTAAGAGGTGGTTGGTGAAGATTCCACAACTGCTACCGTGAACGAATTGTTCCGGGCAATTTAAACCTATATCCAGAGCACTAATCAATAATTTTGTCAATATCAGAAAGATCTCTTGGCAACAGTTACAACAATATGTATGAGCTATAAAATTTAAAATTTTTCGAAATGCAATTAGTCTTGAACCTTAAATGAAACTTTGAAACTCGCAAATGTCATCAAATAGCATCAAGGACATGACCTAAGCGCCCCGAATATTTGGCTTTGGTGTCGATTCGGCTGTTTGACCGGGCTTCACATCACAAGTAATGATTCGGTGCAAACATTATTTTCTTTTATAGCATAGTCTTTTATGGTCTCTCATCTCAGCAACTGGATTCATGCTTTTGGATGAATGCAGTTGCTTGAAAACGTTTGACAACTTGTTGAGTTTGACAACAATCTTCATCCAATTCTTGGTCTTCAAACATTTTTGACTGGCCTGGGCTATATTTATCTTCCATGTCAAAATCACCATTTCTTAACCGCACAAGCCATCTCTCGGACTTTGAAACCGATGGAACACATTCACCATAAGCTTTGGTGTACAATCGGTGTGATTTAGCGGCACTTAAAGAAGTAAAGCAAAACTTCCCGCATATGACGCTTTTTTGGTGCTCAATTCAAGAAGAAATTCCCTCAAACTATATTAATATGCCAAAAGTATGTTAAAAATGGTTTCGATTATGAAAATAAGGGGTCCGATATATATACATATATTCTGGATAGCGAAGTCGATATAGCCATGTCCGTCTGTATAACTTACAAACATGATTGATACATCAATATATCGGGAATTATCCCGGCTTGGTATTTAAAATCGAGAAAATCGGCCCACAAATGGCTGAGATATATGGAAAAAAACCGGGACTACCTCGATGTTTGGCCTATTATTGATCTATATCTGGATCATTATTATATAATGATATACACATCTGCTCAAAATAATAGATACACCAAAATTTATTTTTTAAAAACGAAAAAAAATAATGGTATATAGTAAAATTATAAAAAAAATTCAGTCGATTTTTATTTATAGTTAAAAGGAGAGTAAAAAACAAAAACAAAATATTTCATAATTAATAATAAATATTATAAAGTAAATTAAATTTCTTAAATTTCGAAAAATTTGGTGCTCATAATAATAGATACATTTTTAAAAATTCTTATTAAACAAAAGCTAATAAATTTTATCTTAAAAAAATTAGTTTATTATTAAAGTAAAGCTAGTATCCAGTATATCCACCTTTGTTTTGTAAAACTTTCTCCACTCTTCTGGGCATACTGGATATCAAGTTCTGACACTTCTCCAATGGAATCTCGTACCATATTTTTTGCGTTTTCTCCCATAATTCGTCTTTATTTTTGAAAACTTCCTTCGAAAGCCTTATCTTTAATTCACTCCACAAGTTTTCTATTGGGTTTAAATCAGGGGATTGGCTGGGCCAGCTTAAAACAGGTACGTTATTCTCCAAGAACCAGTTTTTAACTAATCTTGAACTATGTTTTGGGTCGTTGTCCTGCTGGAATGTCCATATTAATGGCATATTTTCCGATGCATATGGAAGCATTACGTTTTCCAATATGTCTCTATACCCACTAGCATTCATGGTATCTTCTATTCGGAATATCGGACCAACACCATTCCATGAAAAGCAACCCCAAACCATTATGTTTCCCCCGCCATGTTTTACCGTCTTTTTTGTAAATTTAACGTGGAATTCTTTTCCTTTTGGTCGGCGTACATTTCTTTGGCAGTCGTTTCCAAACAAATTTATTTTTGTTTCGTCGCTCCATAAAATATTTCTCCATTTTTTTTCGCCTTCACACCCGGACCATTGTAAGTGCTCTTTAGCAAATTCTAATCTTGTCTTGATATTTTTTTGGCGCATTAGTGGCACTTTTCTGGCAATTCTTCCCGGCAATTTAGCTTGTAAAAGACGACGACGAACTGTTTGTGGACTGATTTCGTTACATAGCTCCGCAGAAATAGCTTTCGATGATATGAAAGGGTCTTTTTTAACCATAAGGACGATCCGCCTATCTGTTTCTGGACTGGTTTTCTTTGGTCTACCGCGAGTTTCTCTTTTTTGTTGTTTAGATAAAGCATTTTGGACAAAATGTAAAGATCTTCCTATGCTCTTTGCTATTTCCCGTAATGATTTTCCTTGATTTCTCATCGTTTGAACAATTTTTTTCTCATCTTCGGTACAATGATGATTTCGTCCCATTTTCTTCAAAAGAGTCCTATTTTTTATAAAATTGTTGCTAAAATTTAAATTATACTTACTGTTTCACGTAAATAGGAACAAAAAATTGCACAAAAAAAAAATTTTATATAAACAAATTACAAATTACTGATGTGTATCTATTTTTATGAGCTAATAATTTTTTGTAATTCAAATAAATTCGTTTTTAAAAATCAACATGAAAGCAAATAGTTGCCAGATTTTTGACTGACATGACATTGCCAGATAGAAATTTTAATAATATGATGTATTCTTAACGCTTGCGCGGAAATTTTCAATGTTACCGCCATTTAAATTTTTTCCAATTAGGTGTATCTATTATTTTGAGCAGATGTGTATATGTAAGTAGTTCAATGTCCATTGCAACGATGTATATAAGGCTATAGTAATTTGAACATACAATGGGTCAAAATCGGGAAAAATATTTTTAACCTGAATTTTTTTTTGTAATAATTTTTTTTTTCACTAATAATTTAAATTTTTTTTTTTTAAATTTGGAGATAAATTAAAAAAACTATTTTGAAAAAAAAAATAATTTGAAAAACAATTTAAAAAAACAAGTAAGAGTGCTATATTCGGCTGTGCCGAATCTTATATACCCTTCACCAAATTATACTTCAAAATTTTAAATATTTTTAGGTAAACAAAATTTAATTTTTTTTGCAGTTCTTTTCATTTTTTGGAAAAAAAATTTTTTCGATTGTTATTTAAAATTTTTTTTTTTTTAAATATAAATTTTTTTTTTTAAATTTTAAAAAAAATTTTTTTTGTTTTTTAAATTTTTTTTTGAAAGAAAAATTCGGGTTAACATTTTTTTTCCCGATTTTGACCCATTGTAGGTCCAACTTACTATGGTCTTATATACGACGTTGCAAATGTCTTTGAAATATCTATCATTAGATATCCATATTGTCTATATTAATGTCTTAGTAATCCAGATATAGGTCAAAAATATGTCAAAAATCGAGGTTGTCTTGGTTTTTTCCTCATATCTCAACCATTTGTGGACCGATTTTGCTGATTTTAAATAGCAAAATTCTCGAAAGCATGTCTGACAGAATTATTGAAGATTTGGATCCCGAAGATATCTGGGGTCTTCAGAAAACTGATTTCAACAGACAGACGGATAGACAGACAGACGGACATGGCTTAATCGACTCCGCTATCTATAAGGATCCATAATATATATACTTTATAAGGTCGGAAATGAAAAATGTAGAAATTACAAACGGAATGACAAACTTATATATACCCTTCTCACGAAGGTGAAGGGTATAAAAATTAAAATTTTGTTTACTTAAAATTTATATTTTTAAGAATAATTCTGCACAGCCGAATATAGCTCTCTTACTTGTTTATAGTTACAACAGTTTTTATAAATTATTATAAATAAATTATGTATAAATAGTACAATCAATCATTTTTAATCCATAACAAATATATTAATTAATATTACAATATAAATATAAAAATATAAAATAATACAACAAACATTAATAAACCCACATAAAAATATCGTCATAAAAATAAACTAACAACAATCGGCAGACCTACAGATCAACAACTTTAGATCAATAAATTTATTAAGTAATTTTTAAGTTTCCTTTTCCCTGTATTCTTTCTTTCGGTCCGTCTGTCTGTCTATCTTTCTTTGTCGAATAAATTAATAATTCCAAAAAGAAACTGACAAAACAATTATTCAATTATTATAATATGTATTACGTTACCAGACTAAAACTTATGTCGGCAAAAGAAATACCACAACAAAAAACAAACAAGACAGATTCAATAAAATCCATATTTGCTAAAGTAAATGATTCACTTGGCTTTGGCAGTTGTACGTTGTACCACAAAACAACCATATGGATTTAAAATCATAAACAAATATAGAACGACCTTTCTTATGGTTTGTGAATGTTAATATTTTTTCTTTTTTTTTTTTTGTTGGTTTTGTTTGTTTTGTCTCGTATTCTCTGTATTACGTACGTCTACCAATTGCTGAGGTTTCTTAATATAATATTTTTTCGTTCTTGTGGATTTATTATTGTATTGTTCAGTAATTTTTTTTTATTAAATTGCTTGTAGTGAAAAGTACTTGTATGTGAAGTTATAAAGTGACAGTTATTATGTTTCTTTTGAAAGATCTTTTCAAAAATAAACAGTTGTTGTTATTGAAAATATAAAAATTTGCAAAATTCACCTGAACTTCAATTAAAGTTTATGTATTTTCAAAATATTTTGTTAGTAAACCCAAATTCTATTTATTCAAAATTACAAATTTGTATAATTTAATTGTGGTTACACTGTAGCTTAAGTTACTTTTTTTACTGTATTACTTCAGTTAATTAAATACTTAAGGTGAAGGTCGTTTGGTAGTAGTTATAGTTTATTTTTAAATTAATTAAATTTTTTTATAAAGATATTTAAGATATTTTGCATGCATAATAAACATTGTTTTTTACATGATATATTCATAAATCATAGAAGCTCATAAGAATAAATGATTAATTCAAAGCATATTGATTTGAAAGTTTGTAAAACAAGTTTAATTAAAAATATAACAATTAATTAAACAAAATTAATTATATTGTAGTTGATTTACCCTGAAATTATAATAAAATTTTATTTAAAACGAAAAAATCTAAGCATACAAAAAAAAGTGGGAAAAACAAAGTGGTTTTTGATGATTATATTAGGAATTGGATAGTATAGGATATACGAGATTGTTGTTCATAAATATGAATCAAATTTAATTAACTAAAGATATGACCGTGGAAATATTTGATGGAATAAGCTTTTAAGCGAAAGCCTTTGTTTAACCTGGAATAAAAACAATTGCTAGGTGAAAAGAGAAGTAGGATAATAAGATGACAGAAAATAATAATTTAAGTTAAGGAAAGTAACTATTTTCAAATCAAAATATCAGATTAGCACGTACTAGCATACGATCTAGATTCTAGATCAGTGACCGTCATAATGGGAATATGGAATTTGGATTATAATATCATGATTTTATTTTTCTCTCTCTTGTAATCTGATTGTGATTTTTTTTCTTATTTTTCTCTCTCTTGTAATCTGATTGTGATTTTTTTTTTTATTTTTCTCTCTCTTGTAATCTGATTGTGATTTTTTTATAATTTTTTGAACTTTATTGACATTCGGACAATGGTGGATATGAGTGCCGATCCCAATTCTTGATCGATCGTGGATAGTTTGCACAGAATACTTAAAAACGATTGTCGCTGAATATCTCACAAGTCGGGAAAAGTATACAGGATGCGGACATTGAAGTGTTACATCATTTGAATTGTCGTATGTTTCGAAATATCGACCCAATCACTACATAATATTGGTTCTAAAAATGTTGGAACCATTGAGGACTTTCAAAACACATAATTCCAAGGTTGGTTCCATTACCTCCAAGAGCTCCAAGAGCTCTAAGGTCGAATATCATTATCTTTAAAATTCCGCTTCCGAATCCTCTAGAAATTACTGTTATCATTACCGAAATAATCCAAATTAGCGATACCGTTACCTCGAATCGGTAGTCAACATTGAAATTTATCTTTCTGGCAACATATGGATTCCGGGCCAAAAGAACTGCTCATCAGAACTCAGAACTGCAAAAACGATCAAGCCAATAGCGGATACTCTGTTCCAAAGTGAAGCGTATCCCAGAATGAGCCTTCTACTTCGATCGAAAAACATAGCAGTCGGGTGGGCTCGTTCTGGACTATAAAGCGGGTGAGGCAAAACTTCCCAACCACCTCATTCTAGATATCTTTTAACAGGTATTTCAACATGTGACCGATCGTTGTCGTAATGGAAAATTAGGGTTTCATGTCTAGCCGCATGCTCCCTTCAAAATTCGGTACAGGTCCTCTGTGATGGTCTGGTGAGATTTCACCACCTCATAATATATAGGACCCTTCAGCTCCAAACAAATAATGAGAATTACCATGGATAATGTCGATTCGGCTGATTGGCTGATTGATGTCGATTCGGCTGATTGGCCGGGTTATCGTAATGGATCAATTTTTCATCACAAGTACTGATTCGGTGCAAAAATGATTTTCTTTTATAGCGTTCAAGTGTTGTTTCTAAATCGTCGTTCAAGGTCTCTCGAATTGAATTCATATGATATCCAATTTCCCTTCCTTTGGATGAATCCTGCTGAACGTTTTGAAATTGCTGCTTGTAGCACCCAATGATTTTGCAAGCTATTGTTGAGTTTTAAAACAATCTTCATGGAGTAATGCCTCCAATTCTTGGTCTTCAAACTTCTTTGGCTGGCCTGGGCGATTTTTGTCTTCCGTGTCAAAATCACCACTTCTGAACGGAACCAACCATCTCTCGCACGTTGTAACCGATGGAACACATTCACCTTAAGCTTTGGTGAGTAATTGGTGTGCTTTTTATTCAAATTAAAGAATTAAAGCAAAACTTCCCACATATGACGCTTTGTTGGTACAAAATTTGACATTTTCAAAGCAAAAACAACTTTGTTGTTTACACTATAATGTTCAATAACAAAGTGAGAATAAATGCTAGATATGTACCTTAGGGTGGCCCTTAATAAACGAAAGTTGGATTTTGGCCATTCTCACCCCCCAGTTTGGTGAACATTAGTAAAAAAATCATCCTGAAAAAATTTTAGGTAAATCGGTTGGGGTTAAGACGTGCCGCAAGCCCTCTGAAGTTTTGAGATGCATTTACAAGGGGAAAAAATTCATTTTTTTCAGTTTTTGTAAAAATTTTGCCATTAAAATATTACTTTTGTAATTCAATTTAAAAGAATCGAAATGTGTACGTAATTGTCGTTCTAATGAGACATAAAAAACAGAAATCGGTTAAAAAATTTTAAAGTTATTAAAAATTCGCCAGGCCATTAACGTGTCTCAGGCCACTAGAACAAGAAATGTTGGAACAAAATTAACATATTTTGAGAAATATTAAAATAAAAGCTCATTTTTACTTAAAATATGTCCATATTTACTTGTATATGAGTTTTTGTCTTCGTAGGATACCGTTAACCTATTCTTAGGTATGAACAAAAAAATTTTATTTTTTTAACGGCAGTTTCAAAACTCCATTTTCAAATTTTTAAAAATTTTGTTAAACAAATTTCAGAATTTTTTGATCATCTCATAGGGATTTATTAAGAGTATAATAGGGAATTAAATCGTGAAAAAATTATGAAAATATCTCTTATAGTTTTTCCGTACCTGCGATTTAAATTTTGAAATTTTCGAGAAAAACCAATTATTTGGCAATTTTTAGGCCAATGAGCTCTATTTCCTTACTCTTATGAATTTTAAGTAAAACCTATTCAGAATATTATAGTCCAGATAATTCAAAATATACTCTGAAACTTTTACTAAAATCAAAAAACGTTAACCCTTAAATCGTGAAGGTCAAAGGTCAAATTTTTCAATATTTGGAATTTCTCTTGGAAAGATTTTGAAATGTTCGAAATGTTGTATATTTTTGGGCCGATTTTGATGAAATTTAACAAAAATATAACACAAAGCCTAGTATTTACAAAAGCAGCAGAAAAATTAAAATTAACCCTATATAGCACTTGGTGTTAAAATGACCCCAAACTTCTAAAACCATAAAAAATTATGATTTTAAAAGTTTGGTGTCATTTTAACCCCAAGTGCCATTAAGCGTTAATTTCCATTCTTGTGCTGTTATTATAAACCCTAGAGTTTATGTTATATTTTTGTTAAATTTCATCAAAATCGGCCCAAAAATATACAACATTTCGATCATTTCGAAATCTTTCCAAGAGAAATTCCAAATATTGAAAAATTTTACCTTTGACCTTCACGATTTAAGGGTTAACGTCTTCCGATTTTAGTAGAAGTTTCAGAGTATATTTTGAATTATCTGGACTATAATATTCTGAATAGGTTTTACTTAAAATTCATAAGAGTAAGGACATAGAGCTCATTGGCCTAAAAATTGCCAAATAATTGGTTTTTCTCGAAAATTTCAAAATTTAAATCGCAGGTACGGAAAAACTATAAGAGATATTTTCATAATTTTTTCACATTTTTATTCCCTATTATACTCTTAATAAATCCCAATGAGATGATCAAAAAATTCTGAAATTTGTTTAACAAAATTTTTAAAAATTTGAAAATGGAGTTTTGAAACTGCCGTTAAAAAAATTAAATTTTTTTGTTCATACCTAAGAATAGGTTAACGGTATCCTACGAAGACAAAAACTCATATACAAGTAAATATGGACATATTTTAAGTAAAAATGAGCTTTTATTTTAATATTTCTCAAAATATGTTAATTTTGTTCCTACATTTCATGTTCTAGTGGCCTGAGACACGTTAATGGCCTGGCGAATTTTTAATAACTTTAACATTTTTTGACCGATTTCTGTTTTTTATGTCTCATTAGAACGACAATTACGTACACATTTCGATTCTTTTAAATTAAATTACAAAAGTAATTTTTTAATGGCAAAATTTTTACAAAAACTGAAAAAAATGCATTTTTTCCCCTTGTAAATGCATCTCAAAACTTCAGAGGGCTTGCGGCACGTCTTAACCCCAACCGATTTACCTAAAATTTTTTCAGGATGATTTTTTTGCTAATGTTCACCAAACTGGAGGGTGAGAATGGCCAAAATCCAACTTTCGTTTATTAAGGGCCACCCTAATGTACCTACCATCGCCATCTATCAATGAAATGCCGTTAATGAAATAGGAGCAAATACATTTACCGAAATAATCCAAATTGTGTTTTCTTATTCCTCAATGCGAAAACCTCTAAATTTGATTGCTTAAGGATAGTCCGAGATGACTCGCATGAATCCCAAAATTACAATGTCCAATGATATGCTGCAATCTTAGAAGATGTTAAGTGCTCAGAGGGTCCAGTATTAGCCATATTGTCCTCGATACGGTGCAAGTGTTCTAATTCAATAACTGTACGAAAAAATCTAAGCATACAAAGAAAAGTGATTCAAAAATTATATATGTGTCGCTCATTATTCAAGGCTACCTCAAGTTTATCTACAATGTTGACGATACAGTGACACAATTTTGAATGGCTCGTCATCTCTTTAAGGGATATCCGGGATTCATGGACATGTTCAGATTAAGGATTAATAAATATTTTTAGAATGAATTAACTTAAGCATGAACCTTTGATATATTTAAAAACTTTATTATAATAAAGGCCTTTAAAATGTAATTCTTCAAAATCTTAATTTAATTTATTTCAAAAAAATATGTCACCTCCTACATTGTAATTATTTACATATGCATGTATGTATTTCAGGAAGTTGTTTTAATTCTATTTATTTTCCACAAAACCTAAATTGTATTAAAACATTTTTTCTATTTAAAAAAAAAGCTAATTTGATGGCATAGCGAATGCATTAAATAACTAATTAAAGACTGCTGGATTATTTTTTCTTTATTATGACAAGCGAAATAAATGAAATACAAGAGAAAATGGCATAAATCTTTTAGAATTTAAATATGAAATTTTCCTTTCATAATGAAAATATTACGTGGTTAAACCGCAGACGAAAAATACATAAAAAACTAAAAACTATTGTAAATAAAGGGTGAGTCTTCCAGGGAGTGCAGAAATATAATTTTGTTTTACATTAATCGTTACAACATTTTTCGCATTAATAGAAGGCTCACCCTTTAATAATTTATGCACCTGTAATAAAGTCAAGAAGTTGTAAGAAAAACAACTCCCTAATGCAAAACTAATACTAAAAAAAATATATAATAATACTTTTGGGTAATTATTTAAAGGAATTTATTCTTTGTGTTAAAAGAAATAATTTTCTTTGCAATAAGAATTTTCAGTTGAAGAAGGAAACGATTTTTCTACCTTCTCTTCAAATGCACGGCCCTAACTGGGCTATGACATAGTAACCAACCTTGATGAATTAACTAGATCCAGACTTAACGATCTACTGAGATACACACAGCCTCAAAAGTGAGTAAACACCAGTGAATTTTTTGATTTTTTTTATATCATGAAAATCATTATAGTCCGACTTAAATCTTTTTTTTTCACAACCGAATCTGTTATTCAACCCAATCTCCAACAAAATTTTAGAATTTTCATTATATTAAAAAAAATCAAATAATTTTTGATGTATACTCACTTTTGAGGTTCACTGTATATCACTGCCACAGGTTGGAGCTGATACCAGCCTTATTAGCATATATTAAGATGTAAATGACACTACATCAGACGAGTGGTGTGATCTAGTAAAAACGGGGTCCTTTCGACTCTTCTTGGCTATTTGCTGAGAATGTCAGGAGTGTAATTGGAATGAGCGTATAACCTTTATAAACGACTTAATTCTTTAAAATCCCTGCTATTTACCGTCAGCAGTACACACAAATGAACGTAGTATATAATAGTGGTTTTTCTTTCATTTATTCATGATTTTTTTTCTCTCTTACTTTTCTAATTTCACCAAACAAGGTGGAGCATGAATAAAGTGAAAATACTTAAAATATATTATAAATAAAAAAAATAAAAGAAAAAATATACTTGTTGGCACAAAGCCCTAAAGATGTAGCATGAGGAGCAGAAGACGTCGACGACAACAACAGCAACGATAAAAAATTTCATTTTGGCGCTAAGCAATGCTGCATACAATTTTATAGAGACGCGTTTGCATACAAAAATCTTGTTGTCGGTCTTTTTAAAATTTCTTTCACCAAAGATTAAAACATAAATGAAATAAAAGAAAATTGAATATTTCTTTGCTCATACTCGTACTAAAAGACTTTTAGCATGTAAAAATATATTATTTCTTTTCATCTCTTATTGCTGTTATTGTTGTTGTCGTTGTTGTCTCTAACACCGGAAAATCAATTTTCCCTTGTCACAAAGGAAGATTCTGTAAAGTGAAGAAATAAAATTTATACCTCCGTTTTCAATAAATGTTTATTGAGTGTGTTTTTTTGTATTTGATTTCAAGAACTGCTGCTTAGAATAGTTTAAATATAAATTATGTAGTTTTTAGTTGTGGTGGTTTACGAGGGTTACTATTTGTGTTTTGAGATTTTAAAACTGATATAAATTTTTAACTGATAACAATTTATTAGCATCTGAAAATAAATAAATTTTTTAAAATTTAAAATTTAAAATTTGGTTTTCGTTTTTTTTTTTATGAAAAATAGTTTTTTTTAAGGAAAAATATTTTTTTTAATGAAAATTTATTTGTGACAAATTTGTTATTTTGTTTTTGACTAATGGCTCGTCCAATTTCGCTAATTATGAGACAATTCTGAGTTATATTTTAAAAATTTGACCGAGTATTCGATTTCGGATTAGGCCATAACATTTTAAAAGAAAAACCTAGATTATACTGAGGGAAAACCTGCAACTTAAAAATAAAAACGCGTCATATTAATTCAATAATGTTCATTATAATAGATTACAATAGAAAAATTATACTGAATTTAAACACTACTAGACTTTCGTTAATTTTTCATATTGATTCAATATAGTTTTTATTGATTTTAAGTTGTTTTTTCTTTGGGAGTACGTAATTTTGAAAGAGAACAATGTACAGATAATCATGATACAAGACGAATTAAAAATCGTGATGTATGGCACCTGAAAATGTACTTTAACATTTGTAGCTTTAAATTATTTCGGCAATCATTAGTACTTTACAAAAAATTTCAGTTAGTACTTGGATTAGACCGAATATTAGGCGTATAGATTGAAATTTTATGTTTTCCGAAGTTTACCGAGAGCCATGTTTCCTTGGTTCTCTGATTTCTGTTGTGGTCGTAGTTCAAATCAGAACGAATTTCGTAGAGATCGTCCAATATGGGTTTTTGTGTTAGAAAATATCAATAAAATGTTTGAAAATCTCTCTATTTGGTGCTAACTTCTCCCCAACTCTTGCCACTGATATTTACTTCGGCCTCAATCTGTCTTTTCCATGTATGAGCGAATTCTAGTCTATGGAAATTCTAGTAATGTCTTTAATCTCGTTATTTATATCGATAGGATTTGTTGGCTTGTTCTTTCCCAGAGCGTATGATAAGATATGTTTATCGGCTAGAATACACGTACGATCTTGCTAAGACAGCGGTTCACGAATACTTGTATTATTCGTATATCATGAGTGGCAGCGTTCCAAGTTTCGCAGTCATACAGAAGGGTAGATTTTACATTGGCATTGAAGCTTGCAATTGCTGTGTATTAATGGGGTATGAATCCAGCTTGTTCCTGCTTTAAAGTTGATGTTACCCTGTGAGAGATCTTTTTGACAATTATCTGGGCTGTAACCTAATTAATTACGATTGGCTGAATAATGCCGCACCACTTCTTAGGGAAGTGGTGCGGCATCTCACAGGCCTTAACTTCTTTGGTATATTTATTATCACGCCCTAAGGCAGCTCGTTATCAAGATTTTTGCTCTCCCAGAATGTTCGAATGATTGGCAGTATTATTCCAGCACTCGTATGTGGGTCGGACTTCAAGAGCTCAGCAGATATTCCGTCAACACCTGGGGATTTGTTTCCTTTTAAACAGTCAATTGTATTCGGAATCTCCTCTATGGTAGGACATTCGGAAATGATGCTTGGGTCATCCACGTGAGACTCAAATACGCATTCCGTTCGTAGAGGACGGACATTCCCCGAGACCATTCAGCTATATTGATCGGCCCATACCTCAACCTGTTGCTCTTCTGTTCGCTGTTCGCACATCTTAGCGACCTTTGCGATGTCGCATAACCATTCGGCAGTTTCCTCAGAGACCTATACATATCGCTGGTACGATGACAATCTGGTGCGATTTGTGCATCCTTGCTGATTTCATCCAGCCATCTCGACGAGCACTACGTTTCACTTCTCTATCGATCTCTGCAAATGTAGTTTAACTCTACGAGTTCGAGCTCAAATGAGATTAGATTTCCTGCTTTTCCGTAGTTCGATTGCCGATTTCATCGGAGATCCACTCCTTTTGCGCACGTTCCTTATGGCCGAGAATTCGAGTTCCATAAATATATACTTCACCCTTTTCCATTCCGTTATCTCACCTTCTTGGCAAGATCCTACAGCATTTCTCAAGGCATCAGAATAAGCAGCGGTTTAATTGATACTATTTTATATTTAAAAGTATCAAAGTATTGTAAAAATATAAAAAAATGTATATAACAGAATTTTCTAGACAACATTTGTGTATAACACTTTTGCCAACATAATTGTTGTATAACAGTTTTTTTCTATCGGAAATTTTGTGTAAATCAGTTTTTCTAGCAAAATCTTGTGTATAACAGTATTTTTATAGAAAATTTAGTTTTTTCTATAGAAAATTTTAGTTATAACAGTTTTTTCTATAGAAAATTGTTTGTATAACAGTTTATCTATAGATAATTTAGTGTATAACAATTTTTTCTATTTTTTTTGCCAAAATATAAGTATTTAATTTCATAGCGTCCAAGCTTCGAATTAATTAATTTAAATTGCTCCTATTTCACTAAAATCTTAATTTAGAATTAAAAAAATATCAGCCATTCATTCATTAAATCCGCTCCCAAAATCTAATTATTTAGCTTCATTCCAAGGCGTTTATTTTAATTTATCAAACAATTCATTAAACTTTAAATGATTCTTCTTTGATTTCTAATTTTATTTGGAAATATCTTAGCATTACTGAATAAACACATTTTTATATCTGACACATTCTCAAGGTGAACCACAAAAGTATTTCCTTAAGTGCATAACAAATCCTATACAATTTCTTACAGTGTATTTTGATTACATTTCTTCAATCTCAGCTAATATGTACATAATTTTTTTTCCATTCCAATTGTATTTTCAACTATATTTTTGGCTTAAGAAAATCCAAATTGTATGAGTCACCAACAGGAATTGTAACTTAACTTTTCTGGCCATGGTGCCGTTTTGTGCTGTAAAAGTATCACGAGACTTCTTTGTTTATTAACAACCATACATTTATACGGTTGTTTGAGTATTTTAAACTAAATCATTATGTTGTTTTTATTTTTTTTTCTCTCCATATTTTCTTTAATTTTTCTGGAGGTTTATTGAATATAAATATTTTAAAGTGTTCAATGAATTGGAATCATTTAATGCTGCATTTACATTATTAAATATGTATGTTTTTGTACTCAGACAGATTGTGAAATTATGTTTTGAGTGTTTTTTTTTTATTTATTATTTCTATTTTACTTCTTATTAAAACTAATGAAATGATTAATTATAATTGATACAGCAATTGTCTTGAAGGGTACAATTTTGTTTTCGTAAAAAAATTTAGGTCAAATATTTGTTGTTGAGTGAGTTGAAATATATTTGTTTGTTGCTATAATTAGAAAATTAACGACTGTATATTGAAGAAATTGAATTGTGTGTCAACTGGAAACATTTTTTTATAGATTGAATTGTATGCAAAGAAGAGGAGTATTAATTTATGACAATATACATTTTGTTTAATATTAGTTTAGTGTGCAAACGTGCTTTTAGTCCCGTCTCACAAATTACACCAGCCTTATAGTCCAGACCTTGCCCCTTCCGACTAGTATTTGTTTCGATCGATGCATAACAAATCAGTAATCATTCGTTTTTATCATGAATTAGCAAATTCTGAATTAATTCTTTTCACACAAAAAATGAAATTTGAGTCAATTCAAATGAATTTGGTAAAAATTATTGCAAGTCATTTTCAATTCAAGTGAATTGCAATTCGTTTCCAATTGAAATGAATTTGTCAAAGTGAATTGCAATTCATTTCCAAAAAAAAGAATTAGCAATTCATTTCCAACTCATTTGAATTATATAGATTGAAATTTGAATTGATTTTGTAAGTAAATCTACAGTAATCACTGTTTTTTTGTTATTCAACTAATTTTGTATGTAAAGTATTACTCTCGTTTTGTATATCATTGTATATTGTATAGACTAAAAATTCTTAGATTTTAAATTCCCATAATATACTGGAATTGTCAGGTAGCGGCAGAATAGGAATTGAATTATTAGGTAATGGCGATAATTTGCTAAAAGAATCTTAAATTTTTATTTTTCATTCCCCCTAGATCTGCTCTTGAATTTGATCGATTGCAACCTTCCCCATGAGTGGCAAGGGTATATATAAGTTTGTCATTCCGTTTGTAATTTCAACCTTTTTCATTTGCGACCCTACAAAGTATATATATTCTGGATCGTTATAGATAAGGAGTCGGTCTGTATGTTGAAATCAACTTTCCTTAGCCCCCAAATATACTTACAAACATGATTAATACATCAATTATTCCGGCTCGGTTGCTATTTAAAATCGAGAAAATCGGCCCAAAAATGGATATTGATATAAGGAAAAAAACCGGGACAACCTCGATTTTTGGTCTATTTTTGATCCATATCTGGATTAATATGTCATTAATATTGACAATATGGATATCTAATGATAGATATTTTAAAGTCCATTGCAACGATGGCTATAGTAATTTGGGTCAAAATAGGGAAAAATATTTTTTAACCCGAATTTTTCTTAAAAAAATTTTTTTTGTCTAAATTTTTTTCACTAATAAATTTAATTAAAATTTAAAAAAATTATTTTTTCAAAAATTAAATTTTTTTTTTTGAATTTTCAAACCAAAAAAAATTGGGTCCAAATAGGGAACAATATTTTTTAAACCGAATTTTTTTTCATATTTTTTTTTCAAAAAATTAAAATAAAATTGGAAAAAAATTAAAAATTTTTTTTAAAATTTTCAAAAAAAAAAAAAATGTTAAGTTTAGTTTGGTGAAGGGTATAAAGATTCGGCACAGCAGAATATAGTTCTCTTACTTGGTTTTGATTTCATTCATTTGAATTGCAATTCATTGTTCTAATTCAATTCATTTGAATCCAAAATCCAAAATCAATTCAAACGAATTGGAAATGAATTGCAATTCACTTTAACAAATTCATTTGAATTGGTAAGGAATTGCAATTCATTTTACAGATTCATTTGAATTGAAAACGAATTGCAACTTATTTTTACAAATTCATTTGAATTCAAAATGATTTGAAATTCATTTCTGTCTAATTCTTTTTTATTGTGAAAAGAGTTAATTCAAAATTTAGCTAATTCGTAACTAAATAAAATCAAAAATGAATGATTCATTTACAGCTATGGTGCATAACGCTTTCTCTGGGATATGCTTCACTTCAGAACAGAGAAACAGAGTTGGTTTGATTCATTCTTGGGCTATAAAGATGAAGAGTTCTTTCGGAACTGCCAGAAAGATGCGAAAATGTCTTTGCCTAACAATGGCCAATACTTTGAATAAATTTATATTGCAGAAATGTAATAAATAAAAGCAAAAAATTTGAAAAAAATTCCGCATTTTTAAGTCATACACCCAATAGTTTTTCTTAAATCTAGAGTTGTGCACCAGGGGAGGGCGAACGAACATAATATGGCCAATATGTAACAAAATGTATAACATATTGCAACACAACTCGCATGAATCAGTTAAGCTTTGTATTTAAGAGGTTAAAACTATTTAACACTTGCAAAACATTTTGCAAATGCTGAATAAAAACAATGCTTCAATTGTTGTGACTTCAAAACAACAGACACACAAAAATTCAATGTTTTAACTAATTCTAGACAAAGATACTAAACTTAAATCCAAACAGACACCACCTCTTAAAGACATTGATTTGAAAGATAAAAATATGTGCGTGTTTTTGTTTACCCAGCAGTTCTGGCTAAGTGTACCGATCTAATGGTTTTACCCATCAATGGGGACACGACCATATTTTAACATGTGCATATCCTACATAAATTGCAAAGAGTTAATTCCGCATTTAGAGATTTAATGTGGCTACACCACAGATTACTTGGAGACAGTAAAGTGACGACTGACTTCAGTCTAGATTACCTGGGATGTATAAAGTAACCAAATCTCTATTAATTACATAATGAACTAACTTGTCAAATGACCCACAACTATATAAATTGCAGTCAGCCAGGGAAAATTACGGTCTAAAAGCAGAAGAACTGCTGGGTATTTTCTGCTACGAAATATTGTGCAAACATCCATTACGTACGACTCAGGTCGTTTTGTACTGACTAAATGACTTATTGTATTGTGGTATTGTACTCTAAAATATGTATTGTTTTGTATATGGTTTCGGATAAAAAAGAATTATATTTTGAAAAAAAGAAAGAAATACTTGAGAGCGTGTAAGAAAAATGTTTACAGAAAGAAGAAAAATAAAAAAACACGTTTATACACTTTGTTTATGTTTTATTATTTTATTTATTTATTTTTTTCTTAATACTTTTAATACTCGTACATAGTAGTGGCATTTCTATGTATTTCTTCATCAAATTGTGGTTGTCATGTTGAGGTTGATGTAGCCGTTTTTCATTGTTAGATAGTTGATGGTGATGGAAACTTTCACTTATTATTAAGATCAAAATAAATTTCAATGACAGCATTTTGTAGCAGCTACAAACAACTCTAACATTGGCATACAAACTTGTACATAATACACTTTAGTGATAAAAATAGTAATTAGAAGAATTTCTAACCAAAAAAAAAACAAAAATAAAAACAAAACATCAAAACTTGTAATTACCAAGAAAAATTTAAAGCTAAAACAAAAAATGTGAAATTTATGTTTAAAATGGAGAGAGAGGAAAATTAAATTAAGAGTTAGTGATTGAGTTTTATGTAAGACAAAATGGATTGTTTTATTTTTTTTTTCTGAAATGTTTTCATTCCTCTATTTCTCTACAAAGTTGTTATTTAATTTAACACATTAGTAAAGATCTTTTGAAAAAAAAATGTTAAACATATTTTGCGAGTTTGTTTATTTACTATTTTAATAAACTAGTTTCACTTTCAATAAATAAAAAAATTGGCAATAATAAAAGTACTTTGTTTACTTTTTTTATTATTGCCAATGTACTTTCTTCAAGAGGTAGAAAAATGTTATGTCTGTCTGCATGGTAAAATGTTATGTTTTTCTGTTGTAGACAGAATAGGTCCCAGAGGAAACAACCTAAGGAGATGAAGTTTTTCCCAAAAAAAAATTACAAAAAAATGTCAAAAAAAAATTACAAAATCAATTAAAATACGCAATTTTTATTGTTGCTATTAATATGTCGAAAAATTAACAAAATACATAGGTTGAAGGTAAAAAGTTTTGCATCAAAATATATGAAAAACTTTGTTCGGACTTACTTTGGTGGTGGGTATATAAGATTCGGCTCAGCGGAATATAACACACTTTCCTGTTTATGTTTTTCGAGGTTCCGACTTTTGGCTGAGATATCATGTTTGCTAAGATTCGGCACAGCCGAATATAGAACTCTTTCCTGTTTATGTGTTTCAAGTTTCCGACTTTTGGCCGAGATATAATTTTTGCTCGGTTTTTCGATTTCATTAGATCGTTGTTTACATAAGGATGTATTTGCAGAAGGTCTACCAAAATTATTTGTTGTTGTTTATGTTTTTCGAGGTTCGGACTTTTGGTCCGAGAGGTCATGTTTTCTCGGTTTGAATAGATTCGGCACAGCCGAACATAACACTCTTTCTTGTTAATGTTTTTCGAGGATTCGACTATTGGCTCGTTTGTTTGTTTCGATTTCATTAGATCGTTGTTCACATAAGGATGAATTAGGTGAAGATCTACCAAAATTAGTTGTTGTCCCAGAAAAATCGAGGCAGTGTGGGCAGAAATCTAATGTTGAAATGTGACTGAACGGTCCTACAAAAGTCTCATAAAATCTTGATGATCGAATCATTTATCTACATACATTAGAGTGGGTCGATTAGAAAGCCATAATTTTTTTGATATTGTCCTATCGATTTTTCGATAGCTTTTGGCATGAGGAAAAAAATTTCCATTACGACATATCAAAACAAGTATTCGGCTGTGTCGAATCTTATATACTCTTCACCAAACTTTAAAATTAGTTTTTTAAATGTTTTTAGGTAAACAAAATTTTAATTTTTTTTTTCAAAATTGGTTTGAAAAATATTTTTTTTTTAAATTATTTTAAAAAAGTTTTTCCAATTGTTTTTATTTTTAATTTATTGAAAAACAAAAATTTATAAAAAAAAATTTTTGGTGAAAAAAAATTCGGGTTAAAAATATTTTTCCCGATTTTGACCCATTGTAGGTCCAACTTACTATAGCCTTATATACAATTGCAATGGACTTTGAAATATCATTGGATATCCATATTAATGACTAGTAATCCAGATATAGATCAAAAATAGGCCAAAAATCTATGTTATTCCAGTTATCTCAGCAATTTGTGGGCCGATTTTCTCGATTTTAAATAGCAACCCAGCCGTAAGAATATTGAATTATGAATCATGTATTTAAGTTATTTGGGGGCTGATTTCAACGTAAAAATAAAAGTTCGCATGAAACTCTTAAAAAAGAGTTTTAAATAGCCGTCATAAAAAACTCATTTGAGGAGTTTTATTTTTTCCGTCATAAAATGAAAGTCATTTGAGGAGTTTTATTTTTTCCGTTTGAAAATAAATCTGTTTTCGATTATTTTCTACTTTTTTTCAGAGGAGTTTTATTTTTTCCGTCAAAAATAAATTCATTTGAGGAGTTTTATTTTTGCCGTCAAAAAATAAAACTCTTTTCGATTATTTTCTACTTTTTTTCTTTATTGAGTTTATCTGATATAATGAAAAATAAAAGTCCTCAAATGAGTTTTTTTTTCTGACGGGAAAAATAAAACTCCTCAAATGAGTTTTTTTATGACGGCTATTTAAAACTTTTTTTAAGCGTTTCATGCGAAATTTTATTTTTAAAGTCACAAAATAACTGTTAAAAAATAACTTTTTTGATATCACTTATAACCGGTCCCTGATTTGTGGACATTAATATCCTGAATTTGTCTTAATATGTTGTGCTATATTAAAAAGTTTCAAATAGGAGAAGTAGATATTATTAATTAAATTGCTGTTTTTTTATTTTACTTTTTCTGTATGCTTAGCTTGTTTCTCCGCGTTTCTATTTATATTCCTCTTTCGTTTCTTAATATATTTCGGAACATTAACAAGATTCAAATAGAAGAAGTAGTTAAAGGGAGTTTTCTGCATTTGGAGTATGCTTAGTTTTTTTCCGCTCATTAATTCAAAATATTTTAAATGTTTGTTTCTATTTTTTTATAATAATTAAATAAAACAAAAAGTATGCAATAATTTGTTGACGTTTTTCATTGTCAATTATTGCATGTCTTACAAGACACACAAGATTGGTTGTAACCACTTCAGCAGACGCAAACACTTTCAAGTTTACTCGTGTTGCAGTGATGACGTTACTTTTACTACTTTATATCGTTAGATATAAATAATGTTTTTTGTGTTTTTGCGCTTTTAGCAACCGCTCGCTGACTGACTTCACAGCAGCATGACAGCGTGAAAGCCATGATATCTTAAGTAAATAATTAAATACACATAGTAGTACATTGAAAAAATAAAAATAATTTGTTGAATTTATTTTTTGCTTTGATTCGAAATTGTTTAATAGTGGTATGAAAGTTAGGAATTCCTTGGTATTTTATGACTCACTTAAAACAAAATGGGGATTTTGATAAGAAAATAATGATGTGGGGGTAGTTAAAGGTTAATTTAGGCAATTATCAATTAACTACTTTTTGGCTTAAATATTAACTATTGTTTTTTTGCTTTACAGTATTGCTTTAAAGTCTATCGAGACGTTCTATTGTTTAAAATGAAAGTTTCTTTACATTTCTAAAATATGTTCTTGCTCAAATAAAGAACAACACAAATGTTCACACTTTGAAGTCTTCTTTGTTGAAGTAGCTACAGTTGAGGATAGAAAATGTTTAAAATGCATTCTAAATTATTCGTCGTTTTGTGCTGATAATTGGCAGTATTTTGAACACAAATTGGTTCATGTTCTTTTGTATGGGGAAAACATGACAATGTTGTGCGAAAATAACCACGACAAGAGTTGTCCACACGAGACATTTTCATGTGCGGTCAATAAATTGTTCGCAGTGTGAACAAATTGATGGCTCGACAAGACCGAGGTAAAGTAACTTTTACCATGAGAAAACTTTTAATCGTGTAATTGTATTTTAAAATGTTATTGTTTTTTATGTCCAACACTGTAACTATTGTGTATGTTTCAATCATAATATTATGTTAGGCAATTGCCTTCATTTAATTTTAGTTTGAAATGTACTACATATTTACTAAGTACTTGTTTTTATGTTGCGGCAACATCAGCAGTAGCAACTACTAAGACAACAACAACAACAAAGTAGCAACAATACTTATTTAAGTTGTTTCTTAGTACAAGTATCTACAGCACTAGTATCTAGCAGTAGTAGTCGTAGTAGTAACTTACTAAGCAGACAACACTTAAGGGTTTTTTATAACACTTTATAAATATTTGAAAACTTACTTGGAATTCCCGTGGCCAAGTTTTATTTCGTCGTACTACAAACATATTTTGTTTCTTTCTCTGTCTAGTGAGACATTTAAGACTTTTTGAAATTATAATCTGATTAGACTATATTATTGTTTGTGTATTAAGCGGACAGTACAAAAAAAAAAGAACAAAGAAATTTAAGACGTATAACTTTTCAAAATATTTTAAAAGTGAGAATAACATTGCATACAGAGTTAGTACCTACCATTCGTATGTATTTTGAAAAAGAGACATTAAACTTGAATGGTGTCAAATTTGTTCATAGGCTGCAGTTAGCCGGAATGGACATACAACTTAAATCGTGTTGAATATTTGTTTTTTTTAGAAATTTAAAAGTTTCAGATTTAATTATATGGACACAAAGTGGTATAGTTATATTCGATTTTGATATTTTTTATAGATTTTACGACAAAATTTTGAAATCGACAGTTTTTGGGCTTGTTTGAAAATATAATTTAATTTTTTTTTATTTTGTAAGAATAATCAAAACCAAATTATTGTGCTATGTTGCGCTGTACTTAATATTACACACACTTCGCTTCTTTTAGTGCATAAAAGAAGAAAAGAAATAAGGAATTAGTGAGTCAGAAAAAACTTATATACCTTATTCCAGTCAAAATTTATCCTTGGTCCAACAAATTATTCACCCTTATTCTGTTAGGCGTCGTCGACACAACACAACGCCGTTTTTAATCATTTGTTGTAAATCTGTATTCACGTTGACAATATTGCCACTTATCGATGACTGTCAACATTTGTTTGGTATTCTGTAAGAAAAATTGACGTTGATGTTGCCTTTCATTTTGTCGACGCCGTTTTTGGTGTCGTCTGCTGTTGTGTTCAAAAAAGTATTTAAAAAAAACAAATTTTTAGGCTTTGTATTACAAATAAATGAAAAAAATAATTAAATAGTAAAAATAAAAAAGGAAAGAAATTAATTAAACGTGGACAAAATTAAAATTTCTAACCCCAACCAATTTGAAAAGCTGGTGGGAGAGTTGGAAAAGAATCCATCTCTTGCCAAATAATTTCGCAGGGGCACTTTTTCTAAATATTTTAAGGAACAGTGGGAAAGTGTTGCGAATGCGCTAAATATACTGAGCCCCTTGGACTCAGCTGTGGCAAATCTGCTCCAATTGCTGAAAATAATAACACCAACATTACCACGACAGCCTGTTCTACGCACCGGAATGACCCGAGTTCACTCGGCCAAGGGCTTTCAACGTCGTCATAAGACTGTTAGAGAATACAAAATTAGCATTGACGTTGTGTTAAAGTGATGTTGACTCAAGATTGACGACGATGTTGACGACGAATAACAGAATAAGGATGATTATTTTTTAATCACGTTAGCTTTTAAAAATATGTCATATATTATCTTTTCTAAATCATTCATTTTCGGTCAAAATGGACAGCAAAAAAAAGCCAAAGCTAATGCTTGTTTGGAGTCGTATAAAGATCGGAAAGTTCCAGATCGGAATGTGATAAAGAACTTAGAAGCAAAAGATCGAGTGAAAAAAATAGACCTGTTTTTCGCAATTTCAAAATTTTGTATGTGGTTGATGGTGAAGGTGATGTTCAAGAACAATACCGGATAAAAAACAATCAAAATTCGCCAAGAAGTTTCTTGTGTGACAATTCCAATCATTATCTATTTTAAATTCGGTCATTGAGGTAGAATCATTCGATTGGCATCAAGTTCGGTTGCTACTACGAATCTGTTTTCTCTGTGTAAAATAAACCCGTTGTTGTAAAACTCCTTTTTTGGGTTTAAATATGAAAACAGAGCGAGAACTTGTAGCCCGAACTTCGTACCAGAATGATTGATCATTGGTTTTTTAACTTTAAAATCGTATGGAAAAAAACATATGACAGTAAGAATTATAGCTAAAAAGTGTAAACAAGCCAAGGTTCATAGATAGACACTTCGTAATGTGTTAGAGACCCAATAGAAACAAATCAGGATTCCGAGTGTATGTTAATGCAGACACTAACAAACTCCTAGAAGAACAATTCTATACTGAATTTAAGGAGAATAACCCAGCAGTTAAGCAATTAGTCTAAGTATCCTTTATATACAGTAATTGTCACTTATGTCTGATCACTTGACTGATTCCAATTCATATATTTTTGGTCATTTGACATGTATGTGCTCTATATAGCGCAAAGAGAAGTCAATTGGTTACTTTATACACCTCTGGTAATCTAGCATGAAGTCAATTATCACTTAAGTGTCTATAAGTAGATTGAGGTGTAGTCACTTTAAACGTTTTGTGAGTAATTCGTACAAACTGTTTTTGTGTTGATATATAGTTCTCATACAGTTTATTTGCTGTTTGCTTAAGTATTCTGATATTCCATGTAACCTAGCGTGAAGTCAGTTGTCACTTTTGTGTCTCCAAGTAAACTAGAATGTAGTCACTTTAAAGGTTTATTGTGTAATGCACTTTACCCACCAGAAGTAATCTATTGGAGAGTTGTCGGAGGAAAGTTTGTTTACAAACAATCGTTTATTGGACTGTCGATGAGATGTCTTTTTAAGTGATGAAATTGTCAAAAAAATTGATGAAATGTCAAGAATTGAGCCGTCATCCTTTGACATTTATTTAGTATGAACTTAACGTTTGTGAATTAGCTTTTTGAAAAACTGAACAGAAGCAGCGACAAAATCGTCATTAGTGATAATTTTCACATTTTCAATTATGCCGCTATGGAAACAAACTAATGTTGATATTTTGATCTTTGGTTTCGGCGCGACGAGCCATACAGCCGACTAAAAAATTCAGCAAAGTCAATTGGTCGCCTCGATATTCTGATTTAAAGCCGCTGGACTATTTTCGGCGATGCATACACGAGATAAGCGAAGCGTTGACAAAATTTTTTTCACCTAAATTTTGGCACCTAAAAATTAGTTGCAACTAGCTCTAAAATTACATTTGAAAAAGTCTTGGTTTGTTTCGGATTATGGGCGAATAATGAGTTTTTGAACGAATATTTGGTTTGGTTCTTTTTCGGGCCGTAAAAAAGAGGTCTCGGTTGATGTTATTCTGAGGCAGAATATACATAACAAAAATTTAAAAATGTATTCGTATATAATTTAGTGGTACATTTTAAAACTGTAAAAATCTTACATTATGCCTGACCTATTTAAATACGTAGTAGAATAAATAAAAAAAAAATCGATAATCACCTTTTTTCACATTTCTCAAAAGATCGATAATCTTAATTTATTAACATTCATTCAGAAAAAAACTATCATTAAATTAAAATAAACAACTTTTAAGAATTTCCCCAAATTCTCTTATTTTATCTAAAAATACATTTTTTTTTAGCGTAAATAATTAAATTTAAACACCTCGATCGAAGAAAAAAAAATCAAGATTTAAAATAAAATAAATTTTTATTTTTTCACATGTATGTATGCCTGTAAATACATACAATGAGCATTAACAAAAGAAGAAATAACAAATTATTTATAAAACAATCAACCAACCATCGCCTCCATTCATCCATCCATCTATCTATCGCTATCAATTTCCCTTGACAATTATAAACAAGAAATAACAAACAATTTACAAAAAAATCTCTAGGCGCAAGAAATTTTATTGAATGCACGAATGTCTATATAAGAGATTTGTGGTGAACATAAATAAAAAAAAATAAATTTATGGAATGGTAGTGGTTGTTTTTGCTGTTGTTATCAATTAGGTGTCAGAAGTTCAAATATTGAGTTTGAAATAAAATACATATGTATGTATGTAGCACGAGTATAATACGCCCACCAAGTAATAAGAAAATTCTTAATTATTTAGTTCTTGCTTATTTAATTAAAATTTAAAGCAGGGAAATATTTTAGAAATATTTAGAGTTTTTTCTTATTTAACAGATTTAAAACTGTGGCATGGCATATTTTCCATATCAAAAAAATACTTTTCCGCATTTTAAATTTATTTAAACAACCACCAACAATCTACGTGATATTTTGTGATAATTTTTATATTTTTTCTTTAAATATTATAACATACATATATTATATATATACATATATTTATACATAATATCGGATTTCCGGTAATAAGCCGTTGAGTCTACACTTACATAAATATATGTATATGTATATAAAATACACACACTTAGGCAAATATAGTAAATCTGACAACATATACGAGTAATAAAATGTGCAGACATAGAGACAGCTTGTGATTTGTTTTAAGTATTTGTCTATATATTTTTTCCTATTATTTTATGTGTTTTTTTCTGTATTAAAAACTGCAACCATAATAACTGTTTATACAAAATATTTTTTTCCCATGTTGCAAGCAAAATTGTACTTGTAATAATGCCACTACTGTTCGTTAGATGTGTAAAAAATAGTGTGTATATTTGATCGGGTGCTTAAAGGAATTGCTTCTCTTGTTAAACAAAACTCATTTAAACAAGTTAGTGTGATACATTCGATAAAGATTGAAACCAATTTTGACTCATTGTCGGTCTGAACTTTTATGGCGTTGTATACGTCGTGGGAAAGGTCTTTGAAATGCCTTTAATTTGTAATCCATATCGTCTATGTACTTGAATAAATAATCGAGATATATGTAGGTCAAAAAGCGGGGAAGTCGCAGTTTTTTCTTTTACTTGATTTCCCCGATTTTTAATAGCAGCCTGCTATCTATTGGGTGTATGACTTAAAAATGCGGGATTTTTTTTAATTTTTTGCTTTTATTTTGAAACATTTGTACAATATAAATTTACTCAAAGTATTGGCCATTGTTAGCTATGACCTTTTCCCATATTTCTGGAAACATATGGATTCCGGGCCAAAAGATCATCTCCTCTTTTGAGGCCAATAACTAATCAAACCAATTCGGATAATCTGTTCTGAAGTGAAGCGTATCCCAGAGAGCGTTCTGCATCGATCGAAGCAAATAGTAGTCGGACGGGCAAGGTCTGCACTGTAAGGAGAGTGAGGTAAAACTTCCCAACCACTCCATTCTAAATAGTTTTTAACAGGTATTGCAACATGTGACCTAGCGTTGTCATGATGGAATATTACGGTTTCATGCCTGGCCGCATATTCTGGGCGTTTTTCGGCAAATGCTTCAGATTCCCTGTGATGGTATGATCAAATTTCAGCAGCTCATAATAGATGGGACCCTCTTGCTCCCACCAAATACAGAGTGTTACCTTAGCGCCATGGAGATTTGGCTTTGGTGTCGATTTGGCTGGATGGCCAGGCTTTACATACGATCTCTCACTCTTCGGGTTATCGTAAATGATCCATTTTTCATCGCAACTAATGATTCGATGCAAAAATGATTTTCTTTTAAAGAGTTCCAGCATCATTACGAACATGCAAAATCGTCTTTCAAGGTATCTGGGCTTCAATTTATATGGTACCCAATTTCCCTGTTTTTTATGCATCCTGTTGCTCGAAAACGTTTTGAAATTACTGCTTGATGAATGAATTATGTTGCTCGCAAATGTTTTGAAATTACTGATTGAGTAGCTCCCAATGATTTTGCAAGCTCTTGTTGAGTTTGACAACAATCTTCATGGAGTAATGCCTCCAATTCTTTTTCTTCAAACTTTTTTGGCTGGCCTGGGCGATATTTGTCTTCCGTGTTAAAATCAACACCATCTCTCGCACGTTGAAAACGATGAAACACATTCATCATCAGCTTTGGTGAGCAATCGGTGTGCTTCAGCAACACTTTTTTCAAATTAAAGAAGTAAAGCAAAACTTCCCTATGATATTCTGATCAGATTTCAGCAGCTTATAATATATAGGACCCTTTTCCACCAAATACAGTACATTACCTTAGCGCCATGGATATTTCGTGCTACATATGATGCTGGAATGGTTTGTTACAAACCTGAAATTTTAATTTTATAAAATTGTTTGTATATTTTTACCACCAATGTAGGTATATTAACGAATTGACTCTTTTAAACGTATGCCCATAATATTTGCCTTAAGTACTCATGTTTTATGATACGTATGATGGTTATAATAATCAACATCTAACATCTAATAATAGAAGCTTATAACGTCCTTGAAATTTCAGCTTATGGCTGTGTCTAAGACGTCAACAGAATATAGTAGAAGTAAGAAAGAAACAAACAAAACAAACAAACCACAATCTGACTGACATACAACATAGACTCGAATCGACTCCATAATACATGTTTATTGGTCGTTTGCTGTTTTATTACCAACGTACATTTTTGTAGATGAAAAGAATACGAAAAAAATAATGAGAAAACGGAAAACATTTCGTAATCGTAGTAGTAATTTTTTTGGACATATTGTTTGGTCTTTTTTTCTTCTTTCCTTTATTTGAGTTAGTTGTGTAGGCGTTGTTTCTGCTTGCGTTACAAGATTTGTAAATTTTTTATTTTTTTAAATATATTTTTTTCCCCTAGCACGCCCTTTTTATTTTAATATTTTTAATTTAGGGTTGGGTGCCAAAACAACAGTTAGTGATATTAAGAACAGGGTTTAATAATTGATGAATGGTGGGTGATGGGTGACAAATATTTAATAAAAATCATAGGAATATATAGGGTGAACCCGTATATAGGGTGAATTCCAAATTTTATTTTATGGTGTTTTTTTTTCTGACATAAAAGATGCCTTTATTCTGCCTTTTACCTTTACATCAGCGTATAACGTGTTCTTTTCAAATAATGTTGCCCTAATCCCTCGAAAATATGCTACATATTTTACCTTCAATTTTATCAAAGGGTTACAAAGGCGCCACTTTTTAAATAGTTTTTCTTGTGTTTCAATATAAAAGCTAATCATTTTAAAAAATATCCCACATTTTTAAGTCATACATCCAATATTTAAAATTGTATTTTAAAAAAAAGACGATGCAGTCATTATTGGAACTTTATAGTCTTAAACTTATCTGAAATTATTGAAAGTAGGAGAGATATAACGGCGGTCAAAGGTCAAAAAGGTTTTTTGGTACTACTGTTTTAGAAGTCATTACTGAATTTGTAAAACATACAATTTCTTACATTTTAATTTCGAGTTAAAGTTTTAAATCGAATCGATTCATTTCTTAATCGTTTAAGCTAATGTCACCAACACTAAGCGTTTAAAATTAACTGAAAAACGCATAAATTATTGACCATTTTTACTATGTATTTTTCATATCACTTTTTTTTTTATTAAAATGCTGCATTTAAGCTCTTGAATATTTATCTCCAAATTGAAATCTATGTATATTCATAAATATAAATTGAAAATTTATTTTGTTACATTGTTACTGACATGGTGTTGAATATATTTGTTAAAAACATATTGGCGTTTAAAGGTGTAACAATATGATTCATTTATTAGTTTTTTTTATGATTAGACAATAGAGTTCGAACGAATATTCAGTTTCGGTTTCTTATACATAATAATAAAAAGCATAAAATATTAATTTAAAATTAAATTAATTAAAAAGTTTTTTTTATTTTTTTCCGTTGAAATTGATAGTGCAGAGTTCCCAAGCTTAGCCATGCTTTGAGTGATGGTTTTTTTCCGCAAAAAAATAAGAAATTAAATTGTTTCCATTTTCTCCTCCAATCTCGCGGTAGTCTTTTATCAGTGGCTGTCAAACACAAACTAAATCATACAACTTGGTCAAATTTTGACACTAGTCAACTGACAGATTCCTGTTGACAGAAGCAGTATTGCTCTCACAGTTAAAAGGCGGGAAATTAAAAAAAGTCACGGACTTATTGACACAACCTAGTATAAAAATTTAGATTTCAATATTTTCAAAAAATTTTGAATTTCGTTCTAAATTGTAAGGAGGATTAATTGACATGTATTCTAAAATAATTAAACAATCTACTAACACGAATTAAAGACTTGAAATTAACATTAAATCCATTCCTGAATACAAGATATTCCCAAATAATATGATTGTTTAAAAATGATATAAAGTAAATAAATATATGTAGGTCAATACAATACAATATCCCCTATTTATTGTAAATTTTCCCCTTTTTGTTTGTTTTATGTTCTATGTTATTCTAACAACATTCATTTGTCACTTCAATTTGGTTGCAATTTCGACTAAAAGTTTAATAACAAAACTGTTATTACTTTTACGTACGTACAAACATATTGAAATGCAATTTTTTTCTGAACTGTACTCTGCTCTGTCGTTCAGTTCAGTTATGTTCAAATTCAAAACCCTTACAAAAACAAACATGAACTGAATGCACATGAACTACTCTAGAAGTTATATTTGCATAACACACTTTAACTGAACAATCTGAATACGAAAAACAAAAAAAAAAACTAGAAGAATATGAAAAAAACAACGTCTACACTTACATACTTGTACACATATTTATATTAGCATGAATAACTAGGACACCAAACGAAGCATAATTTCAATATATGCAGCAAAAAACAAAAACTAAAACGAAATAAAAACTCTCTCAAAAGAATAAATTCAACGAAACGAACTTTTCTTACTTTTGTTTATTAAATCTTTGTCACAAAAATCTACATCTAAATATGTTTTATTCAAATTTCAAATATTTTCCACAGTCAATTTTAAATTATTTATTCAGAAAATTATTGTTGTGTTGTTTCCACTGGCAAAGAAAACTAGTTTAACACGTAAAGTAATTCATTAAACTTTCTTGTGTTTACCTGGAATTGTAAATTGCAGAAAATGGATGGAATATAAAATACATAGTAACATATTATTTTTAATTTTTTATAATATGAGTTAACAGGTTTGATTTAACAGTATCGCTTGATGCCCAAGGTTATTAGCAATTGACCTTAGTTTCTAGTTATGTTGTTTCCTTCCAGTAGAAAATTAATAATTGGTCAGAGGTTTCTAACATTATTTTGATATAATTCTGTTAATATGTTATTGTATTGGGTGTATGACTTAAAAATGCTGGATTTTTAAAAATGTTTAGTTTTTATTTTGAAACATTTGTACAATATAAATTTATTCCAAGTATTGGCCATTGTTAGCTATGACCTTTTCCCATCTTTCTGGCAACATATGGAATCCGCGGCAAAATAAGTTGAGCATCTTTTGAGACCAAGAACGAATCAAGCCAATTTTGGATATTCTGTTCTGAAGTGAAGCGTATCCCAGAGAGAGCGTTCCGCATCGATCGAAACAAATAGTAGTCGCACAGGGCATGGTGTGGACTATAAGACGGATGAGGCAAAATTACCCAACTACTTTACATGCGATATCTTACGCTTCTGGTTATCGTAATGGATCCATTTTTCATTGCAAGTAATGATTCGGTGCAAAAATGATTTGCTTTTATAGCGTTCAAGCAAAATCGTCATTCAAGGTCTCTTTTGAAATTGCTGCTTGAGTAGCTCCCAATGATTTTGAAATCTTCATGATGTAATGCCTCCAATTCTTCGTCTTTAAACTTTTTTTGGCTGGCCTGGGGATCTTTGTCCTTCGTGTCAAAATCACCACATCTGAACCGCACAAAACATCTCTCGCACATTGCAACCGATCAAACACATTCACCATAAGCTTCGAAAAGCAATCGATGTGCTTCAGCTGCACTTTTCAAATTAAAGAAGTAAAGAAGCATATGACGCTTTATTGGTACAAAATTCGACAAATTCGAAGCAAAAAACAACTTCGTTGTTCACAACTAAAAATTAAACAAAAATCGCGATTGGGCTGGCTGGAATTTCCAAACTAGGGTCATATTTTGCTCAGTGTATGGATACATAACATCGTTTATAATGGATCTGTATCAGCTTCCAGTCATATTTTCTTTTATCATATGAATTGGACCCATACCTTGCTCTGAAAAACTGCTCAACATCATAATATTTTCATCGACAAACTTGACTGTTTTATTTGTGTACTTTGAGTTTAGTTTCATTTCGTTCGACAAATGTTCGCCCATCAATACCTCTTAAATTGTATTTCGATTCATTCAAAATGAGAACTAACTGCATTCCATTCTGTCTCGATCCATTTAAGTGTTCTTTGGATTTTTCTAGAACTCAACGATTTTTTTCGAGGGGCGATACCAGCCTAATTTGTCTCCTGGGTAGTAATTTTTGGGAATTTTCTAATATATCTTGCTATTTAATTATCTTGTCTTGAAGTAGTTCAAGAATTTTTTTATAATTTTTGATATTACCGATAGGGGTTTGATTCAAGTCGTTTATTGCTTTCGTTTAAAATTTTCTTAAGTCTTGACTCTATGGCTAGAGTTTTACTACCAATTTAAAATTACGAAAAATGCGAAAAATTACGAGAATAAAATGAATATTGAAAAATGAGGCATAGAAAGGGTAAAATTTCTGCCTGAAATAAAATCGGAATAAGATTTTTTAAATATTGCCTTGTAAAAGTTAGGTTTTTAAAATATAATGTGAAATTGTATGTAAATTTCATGGAAAAATAATAATTACATTGACGATTTTGAAATAAAACCGAAAATTTTTTACAAAAAAATCATGTTTATCACACATTAAAGACTATTAGGTGCAAGTGTAAATGGGGCATAAGAAAATTAAATTTTTTGCTATTTATTCACATATTAAACAATGATTTTATCAGTTAAAATTTATTTAAAAAACAAAATTTCTTCTAAATTGCTTGTTAATAGTTTAAAATTGATTTTATTTTATTGGCTTTGTTATATAGTATTTTATATATTAAAAATGAATATGCTTTTTTTGTTGAAACTTATGATTTATGTTCTCTTTCTGTTTTGTTTGTTTCTTTCTTTCTGTCTTCTCTTTTCATTTTTTGGTTGCTTTTAATATAAATTGCATTTTTGATTTTGCTTTATTGCAACTTTAGAAATGTTCAAATATTGGCATCATCAAACCCTAGACGATCATTGTAGACAATTGGATTCAACTTAAGGCTAACCTAACAACCACCACATAATCATCAACGTCATACATCATTGTTGTCATCCGATCATACAAGAGAGCGAACAACTTACTAATTATACACACAAATTATTTTGTTACATATTGGCAGCTCACAAAATAAGGAAATTATTAGAGAACAATAAAGAGATTAAGAGAAACATTTTGAGAGGAAAAGAAGACTGCGGAATAACTCTCTCTCACACACAAACCAGACATTCCATCATTTCCCCGTCCTCGATTAAGTGTTTTTTTTTACAGTTCTCCTCTAAATAAATTTTAGAGGAGTTTCTTGGAATGTTGGAATATCCTCAACGATTTGCGCGTAATATCCCCGAACCCTCAACAACAACACAAAACAATACACATCACAGTCATCATTTACATCATCAACAACCACAGCCACTGCCACATCAAAACTATCAACAACAACAGCAACATATAGTTGTGGGCTCACATTATCATCCACATTCACAACAACAGGGTTCATATCCAACAACACCAGCTTCGCCGGCTCATCAACCGCGTTATCCACAGCCACCACAGCATCAGCGTAACTTATCGACGGCATCTTCCTGCAGTGCTCAACATAAAAGTGTCACCTTTAGTCAAGTAACAACTTCTAATAGTGGCGATTATAGTGCTGGCAGTAGTAGCGGTAATTCTAGTTGTGGTGGTCAACAATCAATGGCGGGCAATATGAAGCACGGTAAGGATTTAAATTTTAAAGCAAAGAAATTATCTTTCTTACAACTATTTTTCAATGATAATGGGAGATGAATTTGAAAGGATTAAAATCAATAAAAATAATGTTTGTCCCATAATTGAGCTGTTGCCAATTATACACTTTTTCAAAATTTTTTAATATTCGACTTTGGCTTTTATGAAGATTCTATTTTTTTGTCTTTTTCGAGTTTTCATTCTATGTTAATGATTCATTTTATAACATTTTTTAAACAACTACTAGAAATCAAAAATAAAAAATAAAAGTTTCGACTTTTTTTTTAATAAGTCGACTTTAAGAATTTTTTGATTTTCCGAACAAAAAATAGATTTTTCTAACAATCGCCTTGTAGAAAGAATCCTACTAGGTTTTAGTTAGAATTAAACAAAAGTATTAGAAAAGTAGAAATTTTAATAACGGTTAAAATTTTATGTAAACTCCGACTAAAACCTCCAAAATCTGACAGTTTATTACAATGAAAATAGCAAGTCTGTTTAGATTCACAAGAAGTCGTTTTTATTTCAAATAAAAGTTTCCGAATGTTGTCCGTTATATCTTCAAAATAGCAATAAAACAAATTTGAAATACGAAAATTCATAAATTCAAATTGTAAAATTGGCAGGAAAGATGTTGAAATGGCTTGAAATTTATAAAATGGAGTGAAAATCTTTGAAATATATTTTGCTAAGCTCAATTTGTTAGGCACATTTGAATAAAAAATTTAATCGGTCATAAAATCGATAAAAATTAAAATTTTATTATGCATTCCGTTTGCATAATAACAGTTTTATCAATGTTAATTCCAATATCTCATAAACATTGCAATTATTTTATTTTATATATTTATCAAATTCATTCTCCCATTATTTGTATAAAAAATAACATTTATAATTTCCATTTTCTAAAATTTCTAGGAAAATCACAAGAAGATGTTTGCTACGTAGTAGCCAAATACGATTATGCTGCTCAGGGAGCCCAAGAATTGGATTTACGAAAAAATGAACGTTATTTACTATTAGATGATTCCAAACATTGGTGGCGTGTACAAAATAATCGCAATCAATCGGGTTATGTGCCCAGTAATTATGTAAAAAAGGAAAAACCATCATTATTTGATAGGTGAGTTAGAATTTTTGATAATCATAATAATAATCATATCAATTACTCTTAAACATACCAACCCTACTAATCCAAAAATGTTTTTCTTTTTTTATTTTTCCCCTTCATTTAGCTAAGCTTTCTTTTACTTGTTTGATTTTTCTATATATAAATATCTATTATTTAAGTAGCAATTTCTGTTTGGTTTTTTTCACATTATTATTTTTATACCAATTTTTATGTTGCTATTTAAAAAGTTTCATTTCAAATCACTTGTTCAAACCCTAAGTGTTATGTGAAAATATATGTTAACTCCCCCGCCCACTCACTTTATCTCAGAATATATCTTGTGTGTATGTTGTCTGTCCCCTTGTATAAAACAAATATATTGTTCATCGCTCCATTTGTGTTCTATATTTGTGTGTTATAGTGTGTTATTTTAAAATTTTATTCTTCTTAATCAACACTTCACTACTTAAGAAGTTGATTGCATATTATAGAATTCGAAACGAAAATAGAGTAGTAGTTATCTGAGTATTATATTTCAGTGAGGAAAAATTCTTCATATATGTTTGTATCACATAGAAAGTACCACTAAAATAATATATGACAACATATAATAGTGATAATTCTGTTGAATTATTCCTTTATCAGAAATTGTTTAAATAATTTATTTATTACTTCTAAAACCCTACACAATTCCACTTGTTATTTGTTTATATTCAAACAAAAAGTACTAAGCAAGTACCATTGTGTTTTTGTTTTAGTACAATTTCTCAAATTCTCTTAACATATCTGATTTGTCATAGTATCTGCAAATGTATACAAGTACATATGGTTGTTTTATTTTTATGAACTCGCGTGGCTCAATATCATCATTAAAATTCCTCCCTTAATATTGTTTGGTATTCTTTTATTCCGTCATCTATGCATATGAAAGTGTATATTTTTTACGTAATAATAATAATAAAAAAAAATAATAAAGTTCATTTATGATAACATAATTTATTTTTGTTCCATGTTATTACAGCGTATTTTGTTTTGAAACAGTCTTTCATATGTACATGTACTACTTATACAATGATTATTTTAAAGCCAATAAAATGTTCAATTTATTAATAATAATGAATGGCTGGCATAGTAGTGTTCATTACGTACGAGTGCATATGATAATAAATAAACAAATAATTTGAAATGTGAGGGGCTTTATATGAGTTTAAACTTTAAAGTATTGAAAGTTTTATACATATGAAATAAAAAATTGACTGGATTATGTTTTTCTAAAATTGATTTAATATTTATTTGTTAGGAAAATAATCATAGACTAAAGCAATTTGGTTAACTAGTGATTCTTAAATAAAACAAATGTATATTAGGAAATCCGGAAAAAACTAAATATTTTTTTTCTGGTGGCGTTTGTTCTATTTGTAAAAACTTTGTACACAGCATATTTATGGTCATACAAAATGTTAAGTTGTTAAAAACTTTTAAATTCGCTTTGGTTTGTCTTCTAGCGAAATTTAAAGTTCAGACTTTAAATAACAAAAGTGAAAAATCGCTCAATTTCAATTTTCATATAACTTTTTAAACGCTTTTCCAATTTTTACAATATTGGTTCATATAAATGTGAAACTAGGTTCAAAATATTGTTTTTTTGAACACCAATAAATCAACCAAGAAATTAGCTTAAATTTTCTAAAGATATTCCTCAATTATAAGACATTGTATAATTAATAACACATACAAAATTCAGTGTGTGACCATTACGGGATTTCGAAACAATAAACTTTTAGAAAAAATACACATTTCAAACAAGTTCTAATATATTTTTAGACATATCATTGTAATTAGTTGTCCGATTTGTATAAATTTAAAATTTTCTGTATATAATACCATAAAAATCTTTAATGAAGGAAAAAGTTTTATAAATTTAATAAATGTCCTTTAAGCAAGGATATTTTAAAATACATATCTCTAAATTTTATACACTATTATTTTAATAATTGACCATAATGTAAAAATCAATATGTCAAACTTAAAAAAGTTCCTTAAATATTTCGTATTATTTTGAATGTTTATACAGATTTTTACTTATATTTTCTATTAAAATTGAAATATCCTTCTGCTTAAGTGACTTTGTTCTTTCTCTGTTTTTCTCTTTTTGCTTTTAAGTTACACTTATATTCCTTTTTTGAGATATCATTTGTTCAAGGACGATTTCTATGCTATAATGCGAAACGAATTTCTAAAATAAACTTTAAAATTATACTAACATTACAAACAGTTCTGATGTTATTAAAATATGAACTTTAAACGTGTATAAAAACTAAACTAAAGCGATTTTCAAAATTCTGATATATTCTGATGTATATCAAATATTATTGAATTCGGAAGAGTAAAGGTTCAAGAATTCATTTTTTTTTATCGACATTGGTCGTTTCGTACCTATATTATCAAATGTTTCTATAACTAGTCCACAAAACCGGTCGGTTTTCAATTTTTTAAAACCAAAACCGAGATTTTTAACTCTTTCGATTTTTTTGAAAACTCCATAATATTGGTATTCAAAACGACTTGTCACTCTCGGTCAAAATTCAATAAGATCTATCTCTCTGTACTTTAAAGAAGTTTGAGGGTCTGGAAAATGTCGTAGTTCATTCAGAATTTAAACCACAATTATTTTCGCTAATTTTGTATATCCTTTGTTGTAATGTTAAGCACCTTAATAATTCTCTTAAAATATTAAATTACAATTTGACCAAATATTTCTATTGTGGCAAAAAATGTTTGGTTATGATGACAAAAAATCGGATATTTCAATCACAATTGCTCTATGTCAAATTTCTGTTGCTAGTATCGAACAAATCTATGGATATAATCGAATCATTGGTTTAGCAACAAATCTTAACGCTTCTGTTTTATATGTGTATAAATAATACTGTAACATTAGAAAGAAGTCTTATAAAGAAATTCCTAAATTTATCTAATTTTTCCGGATTAAAGATTTTACCTCCTTTTTTCCATAGTAGCATGATGCCAAATCGGGCCGGAAATATGAAGACACTGTGTGCTGTTTTAAGTAGTAAAAATATGTAAAATCAGTTTTTGTAGACACTTTATTCCGTAATATTTATTTGTGTTTATCGTACCTGATGTCACAAATGATTGGCTTCTTTTGCATAAAAAACATAAAAAACTTGACCCGGAAGTTATGAAAAAAAGTCTGCCAGTACATAAGTTTCCTCATCCATCACATAACGCGTGTATTTTTTTTATAAAATTTTACCTCAACTTTTTTGCTCGTTCTTTTGCTTCTAAATTCTTTACCGAATTGCGATCTGGAACTTTCTGAATTTTATACGACTTCAATCCAGAATTAGCTGCTTTTCTGATAGAAGTGTTCGTTGCTCTTCCAATATCTATTAGACCATTTTTTCTTCCTGATCCTTTCCTTTCAATGTTCAAGTCTTCCTTATACTGTTTAATGGCTTTGGAAACAGTATGACGAGATCCTTCAGATATTTTGCTAATTTTTTGAAAGTCCATATTGGATTTTTTTTTAAAACTTTAAATAATTTTTCACTTACGTTTTTCGGTGACCATTTTGAATCTATTTCAGTTTTTGACATAGTATTTGATAGATTTTATGTAATGTTTTGGCATCAACAACAAACATAGTGGCGAAAACTGAGTGTTTTTTTTTCTATCAAATCTTACGATTGATTAGGATAGCATGTCATGAATAAGTCTTTAAATATACTTGATCAGATGTGAAATAATTAGTTGGTATTTTTAATAGTATAGATTATTTTAAGAATAATTATTTTATCCTAAAAAAACATTATGATTAAAATAATAAAAATATGGTAAAATAGGAACGAGTGTGGGGTATAAATCAAAAAATTATTCATAGGAAATATTATTTTATTAAACAATATGATTGCAATTGATTAGTGTAATTTAGAGTTTGTTATATGTGACATCAAAATATAAAAAGAAAAGATGTAAATCTAATATTAAAAATTCTGAAGAAATTACAAATATTTAAAATATATTTTTAAAAATTACAACATGATTTTAATATCTGTTATATTTTTTTACCTTTCAGCATAAAAAAAAAAGTGAAAAAAGGTTCAGGTTCGAAAACATTACCCAATTGTTCTCCATCAAGACAAATCGAAAGTCCAACAATGTCGCGAAGACTGCCCCCAGATCCATCAGAGGCTATTGGTTCAGCTATTGTTAAGTATAATTATCAAGCACAACAACCGGATGAGCTGTCACTAACCAAGGGTACACGTATACTTATATTGGAGAAATCCAATGATGGTTGGTGGCGGGGACAAAGTGGTAATGCCGTGGGCTGGTTTCCAAGCAACTACACAACTGAAGATTGTGATAATGATGGTGAGATACATACATACGCAATGGCTGAAAATGTATTAGATATAGTGGTAAGATTTGAAAACAATTTTATTATAGAGAACATTTTTTAATAACTATTTCTTTTCTATTATATTTAGGTGGCTTTATATAGCTTCAATTCAAATAATGATCAAGAATTATCATTTGAAAAAGGCGATCGTTTAGAAATTGTTGATCGTCCTGCCTCAGATCCCGATTGGTATAAAGCTCGAAATAATCAGGGTCAAGTCGGTTTAGTTCCACGCAATTATTTACAAGAGTTAAATGATTATTTGGCCACACCCTATCGCAATAATGGTGGGGCAGCGGGCAATGGTAATGCTGGCAATGGTGGCGGCAGCATTGGCGGTGGTGCAAATGCTAATGGTGACTCAATCGATCGTCGAGCTGATGGTATGCCACAAAATTCACCACCACCCATGGAAAGGCCAAATTTGGCTGGCAAATCATGGTATTATGGAGCTATAACACGCAGTCAATGTGATACGGTCTTAAACCAACACGGTCATGATGGTGATTTTCTAATACGTGACAGTGAAACTAATGTAAGTGCATGAAAATAACAAATAATAGTTCAAATTGTTAATGTATGTATTTTGTTTATTTTTAGATGGGCGACTACTCAGTTTCTCTAAAGGCTCCGGGACGTAATAAGCATTTCCGTGTTCATGTGGAAAACAGCATGTACTGCATAGGCCAGCGTAAGTTTCATACTTTAGATCAACTTGTAGATCATTACCAAAGAGCGCCCATATATACAAATAAACAGGGTGAGAAATTATATTTAGTGCGACCGTTACCAAAAGCCAATGGTACGTAAATTATTTAATACAAATGAAGAACAAAACCTCAATTACCCACATTAACATCAAAGGTTTACTGTCGTTAAACAAAAAACATGAAAAACTGAAAGAATGAACTTTTTTCCAAAAAACTAAACCTTAAATAAAAAAAAGAATGAAAGAAAGATATACATATTCATTACATACACGGAGATACCATTTACCAATTACGCTAAATATGTTGTCACAATATCACCTTTAAACAAAATAAAACAAAAATTGTAGTTTTTCAAAACATACATACAACCATACAAACAATTTCATATTTATATATACATACATTACATACATTAAAAAAAACATAAAATTTATGAAAAAAAACACATACACAAGGCGTAAAATATATTTAAAGAAAACATAATTGTCAAATTACATTTTACATTTATAGCTATATACATACAAGTATAGATAATGAATATAATTATATATTTTTTCTTTGATATTGAACTTAATTTAATGTACTCAAAGATCGGTTTTCTACAATTTGAAATTGTATGTATTTTGAATAATTGCTATTTAAGTTTTACAATACAATTCCTTTACTCATGAATATTGAAATTTTGTGACAGTTTTTGAAGTTTAAATTACTCTCCATCTCGAATAAGTTCCTTGTTTTTTTTTATTGTGATTTTTTTGATAAATTAAATAAATTTTCTTTTCTTTGCTAATTAAACAAAATCAAAGAATACATATATAATTAAATAAATTATTTATACACATACTACAACAATATATTTAATATAAAACATAAATTAAAACCGAGAAAAACTTTAATTTTTTGCTAATTCAGCTTAAAAGCGTGATCATTCTAAAAACAAAACGAAATGAAATGAAAAAAGTCATCTTTAAAAATACAATTTGAAATTTAAATGAAAATGAATAAAAAAAAATTAAAACTTCTCTAAATAAATACCAGAAAAATGTCAACCATAACGTATATATATATATAAATGATATATAAATTTACATATTCATATAGGATATAAATTTAATAAATATACCCCCTTCCTTTACCATCAAAATGAAAAAAAATACCCAACATCATAGAAATCCCAATTTTATATATATAAATATTAACTTATAATTACTTATATAGTGAAAAAACAAAATGAAAACATAAAAGTAAACCACTCAACACTCTCTTCTCATCTCTATAAATAAATTAAAAGTTATAGATTTCTTTTGCATATATTATTCTAATTTAACTTAAATATTAGAATTTCTTATTTTGTTTTAATTAATTTATAGGCTGTTTTTTTGTTTGTAATATTTTTTATTTTTTTTTTATAAAAATACAAATATCTCCCCTTTTTATCTTTACTTAGTAGTTATACATTAGAAATAATTTCATAAATAAAAATTCTATTTTAATTTAAAGCAAAATAAAAACAATTTAATATTAATAAACAAACTCTTATATGTTTAAGTTTTTGGAATTTAGAAAAAAGAAAAATTTAAATGTTTTTTTTCTACTTAACGATAGATTACAGGTTTGTTATAGTTGGAATTAAAATTTTAAAATAATATTTTCAAAATTTGATTTCATAATGGTAAAGTGTTTAAATATTGAAGATTTTGTACTTGGTTTTAAAAAGGCCCAAATAATTTACAAACAATAATAAATCGGACATGTTCCTGGTTTAGTTTTTGGGTAATTCAAATTCAGTTGTTGTAGCAGATTGACTTAGATTATCCAAAAAATCAACAAAATTCAAATTCGAGGTTTTGGTTTTAAAAAATTTAAAACCGATCTGTTTTTGTTATGGACTTGTTTCTTAAATATTATAATAGACGCAAGAATCATTGAATAATATAGAAAAAGCTACATATTTTGAAAACTCCGTGAGACTATTTAAATTAAATTTATGTACATATAAGAACGAAACTAAACAGGCATCGACTATATGAATTATAAGGCGAGACCAATTCAATAAAATTTGTCTGACCGAACGTATAATGATTAATTCAGCATGGAACACCGCTATTTATTTGCCAGCATTAATTGCAGAAATACGTAAAAGCAATGACAATATAAACTCTCACAGTGCAGCTTTAACATGTACTACACACATCAAATTAATAGGATATTCTCTGTAAAGGCCAGAATCGCCCATTAATTATAATCATACGATTCATTCTTGATTCACAGATTGGTTCAAACATATCAAACATGTATTATTGATATTCATGGATAGTAGATTTTTTCCAAAACATAAGTTGTAATCTTCCCATAAAGAGTTTTGAAAAATATATGTGTTGTAAAATAAAACTTTGACAAACCTTTAAATCTATCGTTTTATATCTAAATTCATTTGTATATATAGATTTATCTTTTTTATAAACATTAAATACTAATTTTAGGCTGCCTTTTCAATAATTCTCAACTAAACAATTTAATATGAGCCAACGTATAGACATAAACGGTTTCAAAACAATACATAACACATAAACAAACCAATAATTAAAACAATACCGCGAAATCATAAAGGACATTTATGAGAATTGAAGAACTTCAAATTCAATATTAAAATTGTTTTTAAGGAATTTCTTTTAAATTGAAATTTTTTACTCAATAAAGTTCTAAAATTCTCAACAAATTTAATCCTCTTCTCACTTTTGTGTGTAAAACCATAAAAAATTAATATTTTTATAAATTTAAAAAGAAATTGTTAAGCGATGTTCATGATATTTCTTGAATTTTCCTGTCTTATCAATTTATCACAGAAAACGCATTAATTTATTCAAAAATATATTTTTTGATTACGAGATATTTATGAAGTTACATTACTTTTCCTCTTGTGTGGTTTTCCACACATATGCAATTTTTATGTATTTTGCACTAGGAAGAACATTTTTCTTGACTTTTCCTGTCTCATCAATTTATTACAGAAAACACAATAACATTGCCTTTTCTCTTGTGTGGTTTTCCACACATATGCAATTTTTATGTATTTTGCACTAGAAACAAATTGTTTTGTTGTCAAATGTGCTCGTTCTGCCAAAATATAAAAATAAATGTGTTATTGATGGTATGTGTGGAAAACAACACACGATGGTGAACAACGTATGTTTCATTTGAGGGTTAAACTTCTTTGCTACCAAACTTATAAAAAGAATGATCACAATTGTTCAGTAATTTAAAAACGTAGCTCATATTTATTGAATTTTTTTTAGAACAATTTATAATTTAATATTTTTTAAAAAGTCTGCTTAATTGTACACATTTTCATTCTCATTCTATCACCAACTACTTCACACTACTCCTACCACCACCACCACCAAAACAAAAAAACATTACATTTCTTTTTGTAAAATTTTTAACATCTAACTACCTACAACAAGAAATTGACCCTCCAAATCAATAAAAACGAAAGAAAAAAACCAAAAAAAGTTCACATTAATATATATAATTCCATTATATTACTATAACAACTTAGCAGCTTTTAAAACAAATAGAAGAAACATGGACAATTAATTAAAAAAATGAAAAACATTCTATTAATCAAGAAACAAAATCGTAGAAGGCAAAAACCCATAGAAACAAAATTACAAAAATGGCTTTTAAAAGAAAATCTCACACATTCATGTATTTATAAGAAAACAAAGGAGTTTTTTTTTAAAACAGAAAATCTTTGTTGAGACTTGAAATTGTCATTTAAATAGTAATTTTAAGACTCAATTTTAAGTTTTTCTGAAAAAAAACTCCTTGAAACCATTAATATAGAAACAATTCTTAATGAAACACTTAAAACAAACAAAAAATACACTCACTATATAAATCATAAGATAATAGCGAAAAATTAACAACTCAATACAAACAAAAAAAAATCATAAATATAACAACCGAAAAAAACTCTTAAAGAAACCAAACAAAACAAAGTTTTATAATAAAAATTATAAACATTTAACACATACACAACCCTAACTATTATGGAAAAAGGAAAATATTAAAAATTTTTTAACAAAAATTTAACTCGTATTACAAAGAGAATAAAAATAAAACAAAAAATAAACAAATAAGATAAACTTTAATATGTGTGAGAATATTTTGGATTATTTGTTTTGTATAATTAATATTGATAAAAATTAAACCAAAAATTTAAGAAAAAAAAAACAATGAAACAAATAAATCTGTATATGTTGCCTAAATATCTATATATGTGTGTGTATAACTGGTTAAAAGAAAATTTTGCTAAAAGAAAATTACAACAAATGGCCAATTATTGAAAATTTATAAAAAAAACTGATTTTTAAATAACTTTAATATACATAATATTTACTCAATAATGTAATTTTTTTAGAAAAGCTGCTTTGAAACAAACAAAAAAAACGTTTAACTTTTTTTTATATATAATTGAAAAGCATAAATAGTTTCCACTTGGTTGCAGACGATTGTTTCTTTTCTCAAATATTTTTGTTAATGACTCTCTTTTGTTTTTTGTTGTGTATTGTTTTGTACATTAGAAGATTGACAAATTTTGCATATGACATGGCTTTGCATTATTATATTTTTGTAAAGAAAACATTTTCGAATTACTATGTTTGATACATACAAGTTCGAAAGTATAAATTTACGAATTGTTTTAACTAGCAAGCTTTCTGATTTGTATATTTAAATTTCTTTAAATTGTTTTTGAATTAAGTAAATTTGTTTTGAAAGTTTTCCATATTTTGAACTTCTTCATTTCATAAATTAATATATTTAGCGCTATTTCGTACTTATTTAAGCCAAGTTTTATCGTTTGTTAGAATTTTATTAAACGTATTTGTTTCCCCATAAACAAATTAATGTCATATCAAATTCCTTATTGACTTTTTTTAGTTATACTTTATATGTATAGCACGAAAAAACCTAAGCATACAAAATGAAAAGGAAAATAAAGCCCCCAAATAATTACTGAAGACCTGAGACTTTTCCTATCCAACCCATTTAGTATTCTGGTTATCTTTGCATCCAACATTGACCTGATAGGTCAACCTATAGTAGTGGCATATAGGAATGGCGTTTAACCTCCCAGTCCTTATTAAAATAGTCCAGATCCGATTATTTGGCGTTATCATTTCTATGTTGGTGTACCTACGTTCTATTGATTGTCTTTTGTTGCCTGGATAGTCGAACTTCAAATTAATTAACTCAATTTGAGCTTAAATCTTAATTCAGAATTAAAAAATATCTGCAGTTCATTCCATAAATCCAATCCCAGAAACTAATTCTTTATCTTCATTCATAGACTTGCTTTTATTTGAATTATAATTCATTCATTGTTGAATCAATTGCTTATGAAATTAATTCATAACGGAATTCATTCAACTTTTGAATGATTAAATATTTAATTAATTCAAATCGAATCCAAATTGAATTAAAAAAATTTTTCTTCATTCGATATGTTTCTGTTTTTAATCATTTACAAACTGAATTGAAAACAGATTTACTCAAGCTTTTTTGTAATAGATTTGAATTTGAATTACAGAAAACTTGAATGATTCAATTAGGAATTAATTCTATAAAGAATGAATCTCAAAGGAATGAATTCAATACATTTGAAGTACCAAGAATTCTTTGTGAATTATTTAATGGAATGGAATATATTTAATTTGATTTTGAAAATTGAATTAAGAATTAATTCATTCGAACCTTTGCTGGATTGTTAGAAACACAACGTGTTAAGAGAAAAGCTTTTTCTGTTTTTTATTTTGTTTGCTTAGGTTATTTCGTACTGTGTATTGGAAAACAGACATTTATTAATAAAAATTATATATTTTACAATATAAAATCGAACAATAGTTTTTAATGCTAAAACTTAATAAAAGTTTATGTAAGATGGACGATTCAAAAAAATATATACCCACAATAGGTTCATTTTACCTAAACATTACTCTGTTTAAAAGGTTTATTTCAAACAATATTTATATGTAAATTTCTTGTGTTCAGTTTTATATTATTTTTAAAAATAATTTAATTTAGTTTTTTTTTGTTAAATATTTTTTTAATTTTTGTAAAGTTAAAGTAATTTCTTTTTTAATTAATATTAAATATAAACAGTTTTAAGATTTTTTATATTAAAAAAAACCAACATTTACTCTTTAAACACACAAGGTAAAGCTAACTAGTAATTAATTTAAATTAAAATACTAACAAAATAAAAAATGAAACCAAAATAATATGAATAATTTAAAATAAAAAAAAATGGAACAAAAAAACACTAAAAAAATTATAAATTATACCGAAGCGGAAATAAAAATTATAAATAATATTTAAAAATTCATAAAAAAACAAGTAGTTTTATTTAACAATATAAATAAATTTTAAATTTTATTTTATTTTCTTACTTACCCTTTTTAAAACAAAAAAAAAAAGAAAATTTAATTAAAACAAGTGTTTGTAAATTTTATTAGTTTATTTTATAATTTGTAGTATTATTTATTTATTATTTATATTATACATAAAATGTATAAATGAATATAGAATTTGAAATATGAAAATGTTTGATTTTGTTTGTTTTTCTTTATATATATAATATTTTTTTGTTATTATTTAATAATTATTTAATTTTTTTGTTTTTAATTATACTTTAAGCATGTTTAGTTTTGATGAGCATTTGCAATTGTATTTTATTCTCAATAAAAACCATTTTTATAATATGTTACATATTTGTATTTAATTAGGTACAAAAATTCATTTATGAAACATAATTTTAGTTTAGAAACACTTTTGTTAATTTTATATTAATTATTTGGAAAAAAGGCCACAAATTTATGTATAACAAGCTTTTAACTAAATTAATTATATATATTTTACCAAAAAAATTAAGGGTAATTTTAAAGGAAATTAGGAACATTTTAATAAAATATGTTGAAGGTTGTTAATGTACATTTTTATTATAATTGTAAATGTTTTTCGTTTGCATTGAATTTTTTTTTTAATATTTTTTCTTAAAAACAGAAATTATGTTCGAAAAGTGTTTAATAAAATTAAATACAACAAGAATATTTTTCAAATTAAATGTATGTACATTAGATTTACCTTTTTTTTGGGATTATGTTGTGGCAATGCCTCTCAACCGATACGTATTGAAGAGCTGACTAGGGGATAAGTTATAAAAAATAGCAATAAGATCTTCAGTTCGAAAATGTTTATACGAGCCACATCAAATGTAGTTAAAATCGGATTTAAATTCAACATTTTTGAAATATGTTTATAGAATTTGATTTTTGATTTGGTTAAAATACTTAAATTTCATCTTAATACAATCTTAATTCAGAATTAACAAGCAAGAAAGTATAGTCGGTAAGGCCCGACTGAGTATATAAGTAAATCATTATACATACAATTAAAATTTCCATATTTTTTTTTCGTGAGAGATTTTCGAAAGTGTGGCCTTATATATGAGCTATGACCAATTATGGCCCGATAGTCCTGAAATTAAGTCTCGTGATTTCTTTCTATATGATACTTATTTTTGTTAAATTATATTTGGATTCGAAAATTTTTATGAGATTTGTGCTTGTTAAAGTGATTTTCGGAAGTGGCCTTATATGGGAGCTAGTAGTGCATTCATTCGACTAATGATCGTTCGATTAATCGAATAATTTCTTACGAATAATTATTCGAACAATTTAAAAATGGCCATTTTCGAATAACGAATAATTCGAACAATTTTATGTAGAATAATCGAATAAATGTTCATATACATATATTTAAATTAAATAAATTGCTCAAAATATTTCACAATTCCAAATTTAAATAAGTAATAATGACTCACAAAAATTGTATTGTTTCTGAAATTCGACAAATAACTAAAGACAAAGGGACTTTCGATCCCTGCAGATGAGTGTTCCGATAGCTCCTTCTATTAATATTACTGTAAGAATATTACTTAGGACTTGAACCAATGAAAATAAAAGGTACGGAATATAATAATATTAGAAGAATGGCAATTAATAATCAAAATTTTTACTTAGATTAAAGTGGAGTTGAATGTGATGGAGAATGTGATTTTGAAACGGTCGTCGAAAGTGATATTGAGGATGACATTTGTAATGATTACATTGAAATAGATGAAGGCCATGATCTTAAAATATATAAGTGATGTTATTAACCGCGTATGTAAGAAAGTGTTGCAAAATATTTAATAAATCGAATGATAAACAAAAATAATTCAAATTAACGCTTTGTTGCAAGAAAAGCATGGAGTTCGTCTTATACATGATTTTGAACATCTTTGTCTAACATGGTAATAAACTTTTTGCGTATATGTAAATGCGTCAATCATGCACTGTCTGACTTAAAATTAGCCACGTTCACTGCCAATGATATCAAACTTTGGACAGATCCTCTTGTTGTGTAATTCCCCAAGATCACTTTATTAAGCAAAGATTCGGCAACGTTGATAGAGCTTGATGTATAATACAATTTGTTATAAATAATTTAGAAATAGTGAATAATTCATTTACTAAAGAATTAGTTACTCAATTTAAAACCCGATTTAATGAACGACATAAAAAAGTTCTTAATACGTTTATATTGTATTTGAATTCAGGATCATGTCCAACTCCAAAACATAAACTAAAGGGTCTGCTAGTCAATTTTGTAGATTGTTCGGGAGTTAATCTGATCAGAATATTTCTGTTGAAAATTTAATGGTTGACTTTGTTTTCTAATGTTTTTTAACATTATCAATACTTGAATTGTTAACTTTAACGTTATTTTTTGTTTTTCTTTAACAATAAAATATTAAAAAACCGACATTAAGACTTCATTCTTTACTTTTTAAACAAATTTAAATTATTCGAATAATTCGATTAATTTTAAACGTGTGATCGAATTATTCGAATAAGTTAAAATCTCTTATTCGAATTATTCGTTTTATTCGAACAAGAGAAAAATCGAATAAATCGAATACCCTAGGAGCTAGTCAATTATGGATTGATTCAAAAAAAATTACAAAAAAGTTCTATTTCGGAAGGACATTTGTATGAGAGCTAAGTTAAATAATGGATCAATTTCAGCCAGTTTCAATAGTCTTCGTCCTTTGGTCGAAAAAGTGTATTTCTAAATTTGATCGAAATATCATCAAAATTGCGACCTGTACTTTGCACACTAGGTTTGATTTTGAGTCGATCGGTATTAGAGTGTACAAAAAACCGGCAAATTTAAAAAACCGGAAAAGTGTTTTTTTATAAAAAACCGGTTAAGCGGTTTCGGTTTTTATATTCCAAAAAAACCGGTTAACCGGTTTATATTAAATTTTTATTTAATGGAAATTTAGCATTTTTGTGTAATATATATGTATATATTTTATTATGAGTTCCCACCACGATACAGAAATTTATTTGAATAAAATTTTACCAGCGCAGTGGGGATACAAATGGTACCCAAAAGGGGGTAAAAACGGGAAAATACATTAAAATTGTGTCGTACACTTTTATATGAGCCAATAAATCATGCACAAAAAAAAGATTGTTGAAAATTCAGTCTGTTCGTTTGCCTACTAAATTTAATTTTTTTAATTTTTTGTATTGAAAATTTCCAATGTTAGTTAAAACAAGCTAGCAAACTGACAGACCAGACAAAAATGCAAAAAATATACAAAAAATACAAACATGTTTAAAATTCAAATAAATAGTACTTCCCTGGTATGATTGTATGATTTCTGTACACCTGTTACTTTTTCTATACATATTTATGTAGGTTTATAGGTTTTTAATTTGATTGCAGACAGTAGTAGTGAAGTGAAACTAATTTGCATTTTGTTTTTTTTTTTATTTATTTTTATTATTATTTATTTAAAAAATACATTGAAAAACTTAACTTAAAATTAATTACACAATATGTATTTAACTATACATATTCGTGAACATTTTACATCAAAAATTAATGTATTTTTATCAGTAAAGTAAGTAGTCTTATATTTCAACTCTAGAACATATGGAATAATTTGGCAATTTTTGTAGCTAGATATTTTCTTCTTGCTGGTTGGTTGGTAAGAACAAAGAAGGAACATTATTTCTAACACATCAATGTCAACTTATTCATGGTGATGATAGTGTTCATAGTGTTGGGGTTCTTCGTAGTGACCGTGTTCGTGGAATTTCGATTCACTGTGTTCTTCCAAAACTAAACCATGATTGTGATTCTTTTCAGTTTCGGGATGGAGGATTTTCAATTTTTGTTTAGTGCCTCCAATTTCTACAGGTTTCTTGACCAAATGTTGATCTTCTTTCTTGATGTACACAGGCACAGCATGATAGTGATGCAGTTTGACACTTTGATGGGATGTGGCATGTTTGTGTTCTACTTCGTGATGGAGTTCTGTTTCTTCGACATGTTCGGCGGGTTCTTCATGTTTGGCATATTCGATGTGTTCGTATTCCTGATGACCACCATGACCATGGTAATCATGGATTTTTAGGGCGGCTGTAGCGGCCACAATAAAAGAGCACAGAATCTAAAATTGAGGTGGGAGTTAAAAAAATGTAATTGCACTGCATAAGTATAAAATGTAAAACACTTCCTTACAATGAATTTCATCATATTGTTTGATTTGTTTTTTGGTAGGTTTAACTTTCTATTATGTTAAATATATGAAATAGATTTCACTGGAATATTTCCTTAACACGCGATTTTTCTTTTGTTTTATTTTTTTTAAAGAAAATCTATATCACACGATTTTTTTTTTAGTTTAATGAATTTATTTGTGTTGTGTTTTAGCTTAGAGTACGTTGCTCTAAGACGTATTGGCTTTGACTGTGATTATGGTTCGAATCCAGATTCGATTTATACCCCCAGCCAAAAAAATCGACGACCAAACAAACTAATTCGGATTCACAAAGACAACCATCACAAATACAATACATTTTTAGCTGGCTTTTGGCTGAAAAATCAAGCGTTTGTATATGAACATGCAGATGGTTGGAGTAAGTTATAGTTGTTGTACAGTAATACATGCTTAGCAAGCTCATGCTGTCTGTCTGTCTGTCGGTGTTTTTGTGTTGCTGCAGCTGTTTTCTCTGAAGCTGTTACAACATTTTAAATGAAATGTTTTTCTTTCTTTTAGTTTAAAATTCCCAGTCTAACGAACTCTTTTAAACTCTTGTCGACTTTTGCCACCATTTAACTTTATTTACGAGCACAGCCACCTAGCTAGACTGTAGCTTGCAAGTTGCAACTGCTTTCTTGTTGTCAAAGACCCCAAATGATATTACGTATACGCCATTGTGGCATAATACGTCACTTCTAGTTGATCGCTTGAATCGCTTTTGTCATTCAAATTAACCCTCTTATGTAACTGTTTCTTTGTTTTAGCTAAGAATCAGTTGGTTTGAAAAAATGAGCTTGAATTTATTATGGGATTTACAACCGGGACCGGGACCAAATTGTTTTGGTTTGATTTATATATATTCAAAGTTCACATTTTTTAATAGATGCGTGCAAATTACATAAAGTAAAACTGTAAATAACTGTAGAACTGTTAGTCAGATTTTTTTCTAGAAACCCATTTCTCATCAAAAGTGAATATAGTACTGAAAATCATCCTTGAACAAAGGATATTTCAAAAGAAAATCTTCCATTTTCCATATATTTCCCTTAAATATAAGTTATTGCTCGATTAGAAACATATATGGGGGATTTCATGTCAAGTGAACCAACTCCTTGGATAGTAATTCAGACACAATTTTTTAACAAGATTGGTGGAGAACTGTCTGAGTTAGAGGGGGTAAAAATTTGACAAGCAGGTGTTTTTTCTCATCCATGTAACTTATTACCTATTGTTCTTAGAAAAATGTGTCCGAAATAGTTTAGGTAGCTATTTCTTCAATCTTTCGAAAAAAAACCATTAGATATCCAACTCGCATCCCACTAAGCCCAAATAGGTCTTCAAGGAAAAATTTTTTTTAAAAATTTTTTTTCGAAAGATTGGAGAAATAGATATCTAAACTATTTGGGAAAAAAGTGCAAATGTTATTTAATTGAAAAATTTCACATTTAGGTCGGACTTAAAAATTAACAATTACTAGATCTATATTCGGCTGTGCCAAATTTTATATACCCTTCACCAAATTATAATTTTAAATATTTCTAGTGGAATAAAATTTAAAAAATTTTTTTTCTAATTTATATTGAAAAAAATTTTATGGATTTTTTTTTTAAATTTATTAATGAAAATTTTTTTCTAATTTATTATTGAAAAATTTTTTATCGAAATTTTTTTTTAATTTATTAATAAAAAATTTTGTATGAAAAATTTTTTTTTTTGGCGAAAAACAAAAAAAATCGGGTTAAAATATATTTTTGACCCATTGCAGGTCCGAAATAGATCAAAAATAGTTCAAAAATCGAGGTTGTCCTGGTTTTTTTATTATATCTCAGCCATAATAGCAACCGCGCCGGGTCTATAGCTGATATTTTGATGTTTCTATAAAAAAAACTGCCTAAGCTTCTAGAATTATGCGGAATTCAATTTTTAATAGTTTCATTATGGGCAATTGGTTCTGAAAAAGTTTTTAAGTAAACTCATAATCCACTATCATTGTAATTCGTAAAAATTTGTATCGAAAGAGCTTGTATATCAGCAGTTTAGGTACGATCGTATCCCTAGGATATATATTTAACATTCTTCGAAATATTAGGACAATTTTACTTAATGTTTATTATCTCGAGATCCCACTCTAAATTTTGTGTGTTTTGTTAACCAATGGATAATAACACGGTGCTACGCTGGAAAAAAAACTTGGAAACGACCTAGCGTGGGTTATATGACTTGCTGAGTACATTACATTTCAGAAACACCCTCTAATTCAGAAGTTATTCTGAAAAAAACATTTTCAGTGATGTTCCACAACTTATCGATCTGTAACTCAATCAGTTTTTGTCCGACTTTAAATTTTTTTGATACATTTGTAAGTTATAAGTATTGTTTTTGTTAAGAATATCTAAAAGAAAAACAAAATGTATCAACTTTTTGATTTTAGTAGCTTTTCATTGCTTATTTTGATATGGAAGTTTTTTCAAAATAACTCAAAATTTTGAGGGTCTTTCAAAATCTTTGAAAACGTTTTTAGAATGTCCATACCTAGGCCTACAACCTCCATTAGGTCGCTTTTCAATTTCTGACAAAAAGTTTTATTTTGTAGCAGAGTGTAATTGAGGAAAATCTTTAAGAACTTGAAGAAATCCATTGTTCTTTGTTCAATATTCTCTGTTCAAAAAAAAGTATTTTTAAGAAAATAGTACATAAACATTAATATGAAACCAATACATATTATAGAAATAGAACAATTTTATACCCTTCTTATATAAAATTTGAACTTTGAATCTCGATAAAAGACAAACCAAAGCGAATTTAAAATTTTTGAGCAACTTCAAATTTAGTATCACCATAAAGAATCTGTTTACGTAGTTTCAACAAATTTGGAATGAGTATGGACCGATGGCTTGTCGAAAATGTTTGATTCCTCTCAACTATGATTCTATAATGATATCTACGTACTTTAATAAAAAACTGAATTTTTGGATAAAGTAAACTTAATAATCTAATCGCATAACCATCTATACCCTTTTACTCCACACAAGGTTAAAATTTAACGAATCGTACGTACAGATACAATTTACCGCTATCATAAATGACAACATAAAATAAAAAAAATCATTTATCCCGTTTCAAAAGAAACCGGTACCAAAAGATTATAAATTGCTTTGCAACAACACACACAAAACAAACAGAAAATAATCCTCAAGCTTGCAACAGTTGAAAAAAAAAAACATAAATGAAGACAAGTGCAAGGTAATTGCGCGTTAAAATGTAAACAACAAATTGACAGCTTTAAAATGCAATACAAAACCACGCATTACTATAACAATGTGTCTTAAGTATTTTCGAAACGAAAAACATCAGCAGACATCATTTTTGAAAACATCAGCCATAGATAAATTTACATAGATCGGAAACTCTCCTGTCCAAGACCTAACTCTGTTGTCAAAAACCTAAGTGGAGGGAATTTATTAGTAAAAAAAACTAGGTGAAAACAAAAAACACTCGTTTGTGTTATTTTTTTGGAGTATTTCTTATGTTTGAGTTTTTTCTAGTCTCGGCTCTATGTGTATTTCTCTATGACTTAAACACTCGTTTATGTTTTCAAATGTTTGTGTTTTGATTCAATGGGGGTTTTCCAAAAATCATAACCGGTTGATATGATTTAATTATAAACACTCGTATGTATTTTATTTTCTATTAAAATCTTAATTTAATGTGAAGAAAATTTTAATTTATCACTTTAAAATGTGTTTGCGAAAAATGTGTGTTGAGTTTTATGTGAAGACATAAAATAATTATTTAATCATATAAATAATGAATTTATTCTATTACAGAAATATTTTATTTTAAAGAGTGATATATGAATTAGAATTATTTAAATTAAAATAGATACTCTCTTATTACTAATGAAATTATTAGTAGATCTAAGATTTATACAACAAATTTATGATCATGAAATGTTTAATCCGAATAATTTTTCAGTTGACAATTCATGTCATGACAGTTTACTGTTAATATATATTTAAAAGTTTTTATTCAATTTCAGATTTTCTCCAATTAATATGCCTGAAAATATAGTTTCTTAATTGATTTATTTTTATTTTTTAAATAAATCATTTAACCACTTTAAAAATATATAAATAATGAATAGTTAGCGCAATCAACATAGTTTGAACCAAATATGAACAAACATTTTCTTAATTTCTTTTCACTTTACAATTGAGTTGTTATTTATTGAAACTATGTATTTTGAAAGTTAGTTTTTTAAAGCTAGTTGTCTTATGAAAATTTAACTTTGAGTAGACATGTAAAGACATTCAAATGTACAGTGAGTGTTAGATGAAATCGTATAGCAACATTGTTATACTCTAGATTCTAGAACAATGGTTGGTATAATGAGAACATGGCTTTTAATAATGGTGGCTATGAATGCCGACCACTGCTCTAGAAGCATTTAACTAAGGCCCCCAATATATTCAACATTTTATTGTGATTAGCCGTTTCTTGGACATAATTTAATGCGCCTATAAATATACAAAGTTTAGCTATGAATTAATTCAGTAAAAACTTAATTCCGAATTAAAAATTACAGCAGTTCAAAACCATTCCGAAGAAAGTAAGAGTCGAATCTTATATACCCTTCACTATCTATAACGACTCAGAATATATGAGGCTATCAGCGCAAAATTGGTATAACTCTGTGCAAAAACTATTTTTTCAGATCTAACTGCTTTTGAAGGTATCTTAGCACACTTTTGTATTGATAGTTGTAATGTAAGGACTGTATGTAATACCATAACAGCAACCAAAAAATTTAGTGTTACACTACTTTTGCGCTGATGGTCTCATATATGCTTTATGATTGATGTTGAAAATTAACTCTTTTCACTTTTCATCCTTATAAGTTTGAACCATAGAGAAACATAGAGCGGAAACTAGAAAAAAACTCAAACCAAAAAATTACTCAAAATAATCACACATACGAATGTTGTTTTTGTTTTCGCATAGTTTTTTCTACTAATACATTCTCACCACTTAGGTTTCTGACAACTGAGTTAGGTCTTTGACAGCAGAGTTTCCGCTCTATGTCTATTCTCTATGGTTTGAACTTTGGTAAAAAAGCTATCAATAAACTAATTTATATAAAACAATTGAAAATTCGCTGAAAATATACTAAACTATTTGGCAAATAACTCAAAGTTTTACAATATTTTTAATATGTTATTAGTATTAGAAAAATTATATAAATGTTCGTAACTTGCATGATTATACTTAAACTAAAGATTTATTTTTGCAGATTAGCGTAATCAAAGTAAATTAATAAAATATACTCAGTAGAACAGCTGACTATTTTTTTATTCAGTTTGAACTGTCAATTCACTTGTGGTTGTTGTGGCGAAAAATACAACAAACCCAAAAGCAAAAACAGTAACAGGCAACTTTGACAGTTCACTTACCATTTAACAAAAACAAAGTACATGTTGTTTCTGTAAATGTTGTATTTGTTGTAGTACTGTCGCTAGTTTATTAATTTACTTTGAGCGTAATAATAAAATATCTTAGGGCCATTATTACAACTTGCCGTTATACTTAAAGTTAACTTTATGGGTACCTTTTTCTATTGCTTAAAGTTACCTTTTACTATAACGGCAAGTTGTAATAATGGCCCTTAGACTTTTTGTTCTTAAACAATCAATATTTCTGTTAGGTAAGTGTCTGTTTTTCTGTAATTGACAGTGAATTCCTAAAAAATAAAACTTTAGTTTAATTTCCTGCTTTTTTATAAATATAATTTCTCTTATTACATATATTATTTTATAATGGCTAGTAAGATGAGGTGCTAATATGTTTTGTTACATTTGTGGCGAATATATATGTTAAAAGCTCAGCGAAAATCAATTACAGATACTGTTTTTCGATTATGTTTTGCTTACTTTGGTATTCAAATTCGCAACTTAGACATTACCTTCTTGATACACAGAAAAAACTATTTCCCAAACAGTTTCAATTCAAATATTTATCATATATTGAATTATTTCATAATTTAATCAAGTATTCACGTGCTCAAAAACAAAATTTTCTAATATTTTTTACAGAAATTTGAGTTTTGAATTTGGTAATTTTTATAATTGAATATATAATTTTCGTTATTGGTTGAACTTTAATAAAAAAGGTTATAGAAAATATAGTATTCTGTATTTTATTTAACCCTTAAGAGTACTAGGGGTCAAAATGAACCTCAATTTGACTGTGTTTTTCGTGATTTTAAAAGTTGAGGTTCATTTGGATCCAAAGTGCTCTTAAGGTTTAATTTAAATGTTTGCACTGTTATTGTAAATATAACCCCTTAGGGTATATTTTTAGCAATATTTCATTAAAATCGGCACAAAAATATATAATATTTCTTTATCATTCATTTAGAAATTCCAAATATTGTAAAATTTTACCTTTGACCTTCACGATTTAAGTGTTAAAGTTGCCCGGTTTTAGTAAAACTTTCATAGTATATTTAGAATTATCTGGCCTATAATATTCTGTATAGGGTTTACATAAAATTTATAACGGTTAGGGATTTGGTATCATTCGCCAAAATATGGCCAACAAATTAGTTTTTCCCGAAAATCGCAAAATTGATGTCTCACGTACGGAAAAACTGTAGAAGGTATCGACATCTTTTATGCATATTTCTGTTACATATTATATTCTTAATAAATCCCTGTGTGATGATCAAAAAATTGTGAAATTTGTTTAATAAAATTTTTAAAATGGAGTTTTGAAAATGCCGTTAAAAAAAATTAAATTTGTTTGGTCATACCTGCGAATAGGTTAGCGGTATCCTATGAAGCCAAAAACTCATATACAAATAAATACGGATATGTTTTAAGTAAAAATGTGCTTTTATTTTAATATTTCTAAAAATATGTTAATTTTGAACATACATTTCTTGTTCAAGTGGCCTGAGACACGTTAATAGCCTGGGGAATTTTTAATAACTTTAAAATTTGTTAACCAATTTTTGTCTTTTATATCTCACTAGTTGATCGGCCCGGCTTCGCCCGGTAGCATTTACAAATGTTAGTTCTTCAAGTTTCTCCAACCCACGCACACCAGCCTGTTCTTATTTATTTGCAAACAAAATATCTAAATTTGTACTGCATACTTTAGGGAGCTTTTTTTATTACAGTTGACTGGACTCACAAAAAATGAATTTCCGAGTTTTACCCGCAATTTTTAAATTTTTTTCTTTACAAACCATCTCCTGAAAATTTCGAATCGAATAAAAAAAATCAGCCAAATCGCTCCAGCCGTTCTCACGTGATGACATTACATACATGGACCATTTCATTTTTATATATATAGATTACTTCGACAATTACGTACACATTTCGATTCTTTTATAATTAAATATAAAAAAGTAATAGCAAAAGTAATTATTTAATGTTAAAATTTTTACAAAAACTGAAAAAATTGCATTTTCCCCTTGTAAATGTTCTCACGAACTTTAACCCTCGTGCGGCACGCCAATTTTTAACCGATCGAGCTCAAACTTTTGCCAACAATTTTTTTATACTAACCTTAATGTATATAAATACAATGGGTCAAAATCTGGAAAAATATTTTTTAAGCGGAATTTTTTTTTCACCAAAAACATTTTTTTGTCATAAATTTTTTTCCATTAATCAATTTAAAAAAATTTAAAAAAAAAACTTTGAACAAAATTTTAAATAAAAAGAAATATGGAAAAAAAAAATTTTTTTACTTGTTTTTATTAATGTTCAACCAATTTAATTGAACATAGAATTTTCGTTATTGGTTGAACTTTAATAAAAAAAGTTATTGAAAATTCAGTTTTCGTAATTGAAATCACATTTTAGTTTTTTTTTGTGTTTTCAATTACGAAAATTGTATATTCAATAATTTCTTTTAAAAAGGTTCAAAAAAAATTTTTTTTGGAACAATATATTGACCATCGAAGGCAAACTACATACATACATACATATTATATTTTTATTAAAAATTGGGAAAATATGCTTATAAATATGAATTTTGAATACAAATATAACAAAATAAGCTTTATCAATAAAATATTCAAAAATATGCCCTAACAAATCGATGTCATTTTACAGCAAAATGTGTGATTCGGATAGGTATTTGGACGTTCGAGAAAAAATATGCATTTGCATATAAATCCGCACCCTAATTATAACTCTGAATTAATTCGTAAGTCCCGGTCCACACTGTGAAACATTTGCTGCAAAACATTTTTAAATTCTCTTTTGAAACTGCATTCGTGTCCACACAGTGAAGTTTTTGCTTTTCAGTTTTTGACATTTCTGTACAGTACGAATACGAACGAATAAATGTGGATGACATACTCAACAAAAACTTCATGTACATGAAACAAAGTTCCCTTTTTCATTCCTCTTTCCCCTTTCATCAACAAACTCAAATGTTTTGCAGCAAATGTTTCACAGTGTGTACCGGGACTAACAACTGTTTTTAAAAGAATGATAAAGAGATCCAATTCAATTCGTTTTTAAACTTTAATTAAATAGATAATTCTTTCGAAACTTTAATTTTGGATATGTCTAAACACAAGATTTCTAACCCATAGTGGGTGGTTTTCAAATTTTGTTCCACTTCGTCTAACACTCACTGTATAAGTTTTGCAACATTTATCTTCATTTACTGTTAACAATCTTTTTCTCTTCGAAACACTTACTAATATGGACTTGTAATCTACATCTTAAAGATTTATGCAAATTATTATTAAGGAGTGAGATCGAAAAATTCTTAACACACGTTTTTCATTACATTTTTTAACCCAAGTATTATTTGAATTTTTTTTTGATCAAGTTACCTTTGAAAAACATGTCAGTTATTATGTGTAATGTCAATTATATTAATTTTTTTGTTAATCTGATAAAAATGAGTGACCAGAAAAAAGTGCGTACTGAAATTATTAAATATTTTCAACAAAACCCAACTTGGTCTTACAAAAAGTTGGCCAAGCATACAAAGGTCTGCCGTCAAACTGTTTCCAATGTTATTAAACAGTACCGGGAGAACTTGTCAGTTGATAGAAAACCTGGTTCAGGTAGAAGGAATGGTCCACATGATGTTTCTAAAGCCAAAAAAATAGAACGCATTTTCAAAAGAGCTCCCAACACATCCGGTAGGAAAGCAGCCCGGTTAGCTCAGTGCTCGGACTATTTGGTACGAAAAGTTAAAGCTAATGCAGGTTTAAAAACATACAAGGCTCAAAAAGTTCCTGACAGGAACGCTACTAAAAATTTAGAGGCCAAAAACAGAGCACGGAAATTGAAGTCAAGTTTTATAAAAAAATATTCTTGCTGCATAATGGATGACGAAACGTATGTTCTGGCAGATTTTTCGCAACTTCCAGGTCAAAAATTTTATGTTGCTGATGCTCGAGGGAATGTTGAAGAAAAGTTTAGGACCCAAAAGCAGACAAAATTTCCCAGAAAGTTCTTGGTATGGCAAGCAATATGCAGTTGCGGCAAAAGAAGCCACTCATTTGTTACAACGGGCTCTATAAATACCGAAATTTACATCAAGGAATGTTTACAAAAAAGGCTGCTTCCATTCATAAGACTTCATAATGTGTCCACTTATTTTTGGCCTGACTTGGCATCCTGTCACTATGGCAAACAAGCCCTTGAGTGGTACAAGAACAATAATGTGGTATTTGTACCAAGAGAGGCAAATCCTCCAAACTGCCCGGAGCTAAGGCCAGTGGAGAGATATTGGGCTCTTGTTAAAAGAGAATTGAAGAGTACAAAAAAGGTGTCCAAAAGTGTGGTAGATTTTAAACGGAGATGGACTACATGTTCGAGCAAAGTGACAGAAAGCACTATAAAAACGTTAATGGAAGGGTTTCCGAAAAAGGTTCAAAATTTCATCACTAGTGATTAAAACTATAAAAATAATTTTTTTTGTAAATTGTAATAATAATTTCAATCAAATAAAAAAAAAATTAAAGCTGTAAGTTTAGTGGTTTCTTTTTTATAAACATATATGTATGTTAAGAATTTTTCGATCTCACTCCTTATTATTATTGCATAGGTACGCGTTTTTATGTGCCCGTATGCCTGGCAATTGACCAATTTGTGGTATTGTATTTTTAAATGTGTAACAACATTTATGACAGTTTGGCTTGGCTTGGTTTTTTTCTTTTCGTAAAACATAATTGTGTGTTTCGTTACAAACGTTTATTAAAAAAAAGAGCCCAAATACAAAACAGAAAAAAAAGGAAAGTATTACACCATTTGTTTGACAGACACTTAGTAGGGTATAACTTTTTAATTTTTTTTCCCGATTTTTCCAAAAAGTTTAATAATTTGCTAACAGTTTGATGTTTGAAAGGGCTTACTGCAATAACTTTATAAGCCACAAGTTACATATAAAGTAAATTTAGTTATAAATTTCGTGCTGCTTATTATATTTTTCAAACTAAAATTGTTTTTAAATTAACATACAATACCTCCTACTACATATTATTGTATGATAGTTAGAAATTTCATTGAAAAAAAAACCACCACAATTACCCTAATATTCACATACGAACGAATATGAACTATTGTCTTAAACATAGTTAACAATTGGCGGAGTTTGATAGTAAATCACTTTTAACAATAAACATTTGTAATACTTCCTTATTGTTGTCATATACATAAAATTCCAATTACAATGGGAGCACATGTGCCACATGTTGCTGCTGCTGTTATTTATCTTAGACGTTCGCAAATAATTACAATAATTTTCTGAAATCAAAACGTCATACATATATATGTTATACAAAATATTATAATAATTCATACTATGATATACCCAAAAAGTAAAAATTATACATACGTAATTTATGGGACAGTTATAAGGAATCGTGAAGATATAAAGCATATTTTCAATTACATTTCCAATCAATGTAAACTATACTTAAAATAATGTGAAAGTTCAAGTATTTAGGTTTTATAAGAAAAATTTCTAAATGTGAAGATAGATAGTTAAACAAATCACATGTTACATGATTGAATCCTTAAAACCTTTTTCGCAATAATATAAAATACCATTGAATAAATCACTAATTTCATTCAAACATGTTAACTGCAAAATGCATTTTCAGATTAGAAAAATCAATGAGATGTATGACTGAATTATTCAGTTCACAACAAGTGTTGCATCGTTAAATTGTTGCATAATTTCATTCTTCACCATGTGTGCTAGCAGAGCTTTGAAATAATTAATTACATTTGAGTTTAATTTTCGAATTTCCATGTATAGAGCATACAGATTCGAATGATTTTCTTTTCGAATCGAATTACACAATAACCTCTCTGAATTTAATATGTCATCAATTCATTCAAAGGCTTTTATTTGAATATGAATAAATCAATTAATTCACAATAGTATTCAGTCTTCCTTTGAATAATTCAATATCTGTTAAATTGAAACTAATCCAAATTGAATGAAAATATTTTTTATACTCACCATCAAAAAAGATATATCGTAGCTTAAAATTGAGTTTTTTGCATACTTCGATATATAATCCCGTAATAGACCATTGATACAATAAAATAAAATGCCACAACATTAAAGTTGAAGATCTTCATAAAAATCTGTATTAACAAAAAATTTTATTTATGAAATTTATGTTCCCAAGAAATATCCATTTCCCTCGAAGGGATAATTGCTGTCGTGATATTCCAATGAACTTTTCATTCACAATAGTTGATTTTGTTCGTAACAGTTGTTTGTTGTTTAAAAATTTTATCTAAAAATTTCCCATGTTGGGGAATTTTTTCACATGAACAAAGTTGATGAACGAAAAATGGAAAAAGGGAACATATTTCATGTGAAATATTGATTTGCGATAGGGGTGATTTTATTGTCAGTAAATAATTTATATATAATGATTAGGGGGCAGATTTATATGCAAATGCATGGTTTTTCTCAAATGTCCAAATACCATGTAGACTAATTATCTATCCGAATGGCACACTTTGCTGTAAAATGGCATCGATTTGTTAGAGCATATTTTTGCATATCTATTGATAATGCATATTTTGTTATATTTAACTTCAAAATGCATATTTATATGCATATTATTCAAGTTTTTAATATTTTTTGTCGTCAATGGGTAACATATTATCTGGACAAAATGAATTTGTTATAGAAATAACATTAAATGTTATCGACAAAATAAAGTGACTGCACTATAGATTACTTAGAGACAATTAAGTGACAATTGTCTTTACGCTAGAGTACATGGGATGTATAAAGTAACCAATTGACTTCTCTCTGCATTACAAATAGTAGATACGTGTCAAATGGAGTCAACCAACTGATCAGACATTAGTGACATTTACTGTCTATAAGGGATACGTTTACTACTTGCTTAACTGCTGGGTTATTAGGATATGAAAATTATGGTTGGATGCTACTGCTATTGACAATTTTAAAAGTCAAGTCGCAAGATAGATGCTCTAAAGATTATGGCTTTAAACAAGTATTCATACCAAGACTGTTGTGTATTTTTTGGACATTGAGCTATCCATAGTTAATTATTTTTTGTTTCTGCACGAAAATATAATTATAAATTCCGTACAGTTCGTACCATAACTGATCCAAGTCCCCAGAGCACTTGTTAAACTCAGTCTTATATTAACCCATGAACTTTTTTTATTCTAATATATTGCTCAAAAAGAACACTTTTATCGGAAAGATGATAACTAATATGATTAGGATCCTATGAACAGGATATATAGTTTTTTTTTATCAAGGACTATATATAAAATGTATGACAAACTAATTTATTAACGAGCAGTAACATTTATTTAAAAAAATAAAGATTAAATATTGATCTCAAGTCACAAATAAGTTCATACAAACAATATGAACTAAATTCAATTTAAATTTTTATATTAATGATACCTATAAACTCAGACATTTTCCAATGTTAATACTTTTTTTACAGCCGCTGCAATTACTTTTTTTCAACTTCATGATTTAATATTCAAATTATTTAGTCATACCTATTGTATTGCACAAAATCGTATGTTTTTTACATTTGAGGAACATTACTTTAACATTCCATTCAAAGTGAAAGGTTTTAGTAGTAATTTAGCGTGTTACTGGTACTTGTATAGAGTTGGTTATTGTTTTTTTTTTTGAAACAGCTTAACCTAATTAAACGCTTAATTGGTGGTTTAAATTTTTATTTAAGTATCTGCCTCATTTTTTTTGTGTTTCTTTCTTTTATTTTTTTTTGTATTATTTTGTAATTTATGAGCTGATTTTATTCATACATATTTTTATTCTCTATAAAAAGCATTTAAAAATTAGTTTTAAATGAATTCATAATAACATTGATGCTAGAGTTAGTGCTGCAATTATTTACACATGAATAAGCTGATTTAACATAAAATACATTTTTACATTTCTTTAAATTGTAATTGTAATAATTAGCTAAGCAACATTTAATACGAAAATAATTACTTATTTTTTAAATTGTTTTACTTTAAGAGCAAAGTGAAACTGTAACAAGTTTTGATGTTGGGCTAAACAAATTGACCATCAATGTTAAGACATAATTAAGTTTGTTTTTGAGCAAAATATTAATAGTACATTTTGAGGACAATTGCAGATGCTAAAATTGAGATTTCAGGTAAATTGAATTTTCAAGTACGAAAATATTGGTCAATTCGGTTACTGCCTAACGAAAAGATTTCCTTTTGATTCGAATTAGGGAGTAACCTTCCTGACCAAGCAATGAAAAATTAGATGTTCAAATAGTACTTTTTTCAACGCAAGAGTATCAATTTATTCGCGAGATTTCCAAGGTACTTTTTAACTTGGAATAGTATCAAAATAAGGTATCAACTTGTCCATAAATATGAAAATATCACAAATGAACAAATTTTCCGGTTTAATTGTCTAAATTGTTTGTTGCCTGAATCCTAATCGAAGTTGTACTCAAAGGTTAAAAAACATATAGACAACTAAGTAGCTAAGCACTAATAATATTTTATTGAAAAATTTAAATCAGTTTTCCACCAACATACATTTCTTATGTTGGCAATGAACAAGTTGTATACTATATACATATGGTGTATTAAAGTAAGTATTCAACTGGTAACAAGCCACAATAGTCAGCCACATTGCAGCCACGTAATTTACATAATCCGCACTGCAACCTTAATTTGTATGTGTTTTTATTAGTTTTGTATATCTCTCATTAAGATAAGATAACTTCCAGCAGGATTTGAGAGTTAAAACTGGATATATTACAATACAAAAACTGCTCTATATTTTTTTTAAATAACAGTTCAACTTCCTTTACTGTCTCTCTCGTTTTATTTACTTATGTAAATAAGATCTTGTTTACTTAATAGTTTTTCTAAGTCATTGGGTAAGTATTACACATTTACTACACTCATTTCGTATCTTAACATATTATTTATATATTTAATTAAACAACTATCTATTAACTATAACATCCTGTCACTTTTTTTTTGGTTTGTTTGCTAAGTTTACATAACACCTTTTTTTTTTTTTTGATAAAAAGCTAAAATGTATTTATTTGTTTATAATTAAAATTATTTTTAGTGAAAAAAGTCGTTACCAGAATTTCCAGATCAAAATGTTATAGGTGTGAAGTTTAATAAAAAAGCTGGTGTGGTAGAAATATCATTAAGAGTATTCGTGATATAATAAGGAAAATCTTTCAGGTCAATTACTGCTAATGTTTTATAAGGCTTTGAATATAATATGATTTTAAAATTGATCTTGTAGCTCATTATTTTTATCTGTTACACTGAAAGAATTATGTTTCATAAATCCAATGAATCAATTTCATTACAATTTTTTCATTAATCCAATGTAATATTTCAAAAGAGAACGAATTTCATTAAAATTTCATTGGACCAATGAACATTTTTGTTTTTTATTTAAAGAAAATTCTTTAAATTGTTATGCATTCAATAGATTGTAATAAACTGTGTATAAACTAAAGTTAAAGTAGAAACTTTCTTAAAGACGAACTTTTAAGCTTCAATATAGAACAACTTTCAGGTCCATATCTGTTCTGGTTAAAGAGTTATAACGCTTTAAATAAAAATTGTAATTAACATCCACCTACTTCCAAATTATGTTCACCTGTTACTAACAGAAACTGTTAACATATACATTGCAGAAATATCGGGATTTCTGACTATAATTCTGTTTTTATTAACGTCGCTTTCATGTAAAAGTTAATGAAGTAAAATTTGCTGTATCGATAGAAGAAATTGTGGAGCAAAGTTTTATCAAAGGGAAAGTTCAAAACGCTTGTTAGTTTTGAAATTATAAGCGTTTACATTATTACAGTGCTAATTTCTCAAGGTAGGCGTGGCAGTGGGCGGTGAGCTAATATGCTATCATCAAGAGGAACTTTCAAGCTACAATATGGAAATTTGCTCTGGTTCCATATCTGCTCTGGTTAAAGAGTTATAATGCTTTAAATAAAAATGTTATTTAACATCCACCTACTAGCTAATTCTGTTCACTTATTACTCACAGAAATTTTTTCCATTAATGTTACAAGAATTTCAGGATTTTTGACTACAAGTTTGTTTTTGCTACCACGCTTTCATTTTAAAAGCTACTGAAATAAAATTTTATGTATCGATAGAACAACTTGTGGAGAAAATTTTCGTTTAAGGTAAAGTTCAAAACGCTTATTAGTTTTAAAATTATAAGCGTTTAAATCATTAAAGCGCAAATTACTGCTTGTAGGCGTGGCAGTGAGCGGTCAGAAAATATTTTACCATAAAGAGGAGCTTTCAAGCTACAATATGGAAAAACTGTTAAGTCCGTATCTGCTCTGGTTAAAGAGTTATAACACTTTGAATATAAATGTTATTTAACATCCACCTACTAGCAAATTCTGTTTACCTATTACTGCTTGAAAATTTGTCAGTTTATGTTAAAGAAATTTTAGGATTTCTGCTTATGAATTTGTTTTTGTTACCATTCGTTCATTTTAAAAGATACTAAAATAAAATTTTCTGTATCGACAGAAGAAATTGTGGAGCAAATTTTTAACAAAAGTAAGGTTGAAAACGCTTGTTAGTTTTGAATTCATAAGCTTTTAAATTCTAATAGTGCTAATTTTTTAATGTAGGCGTGGCAGTGGGCGGTGAGCAAATATGCTGTCATCAAGAGAAGATTTTAAACTTCAACATGGAAAAACTTTCAGCTCCATAATGCTTGAAAATTTGTCAGTTTATGTTAAAGAAATTTTAGAATTTCTGCTTATGAATTTGTTTTTGTTACCTTTGGTTCATTTTAAAAGCCATTAAAATAAAATTGTCTATATCGACAGAAGAAATTGTGGAGCAAATTTTTATCAAAAGTAAAGTTGAAAACGCTTGTTAGTTTTGAATTCATAAGCGTTTAAATTCTTATAGTGCTAATTTCTCAAGGTAGGCGTGGCAGTGGGCGGTTAGCAAATATGCTATCATCAAGAGGAGATTTTAAGTTTCAACATGGAAAAACTTTCAGCACCGTATATTCTATGGTTAAAAGGTAGTAACGCTTTGAATATAAATGTTATTTAACATCCACCTATTAGCAAATTCTGTTCACCTTTTTAACGAAGATTTTGTTATTGCTACCACTCGTTCATTTGAAAAGCTACTTAAATAAAATTTGCTGTGTCGATAGAAGTTGTGGAGCAAATTTTTATCAATGGTTAAGTTCAAAACACTTGTTAGTTTTGAATTTATAAGCGTTTAAATTATTACAGTGCTAATTTCTCAAGGTAGGCGTGGCAATGGGCGGTGAGCAAATATGCTATCTTCAAGAGGAGATTTTAAGTTTCAAAATGGAAAAACTTTCAGCTCCATATATGCTCTGGTTAAAGGGTGGTAACGCTTTGAATATAAATGTTATTTAACATCCACCTACTAGCAAGTTCTATTCACCTATTACTGTTTGAAATGTTGAAGAAATTTCTGGATTTTTGAATACGAATTTCTTTTTACTACCATCTTTTCACTTTAAAAGCTTTTGGAATCAAATTTATTATATCATAAGGAAATGATTTGGAGCAAATTTTCGTTAAAGGCAAAGTTTAAAACGCTTATTAGTTGTAAAATGATAAGCGTTTAAATCATTAAAGTGCAAATTGTTTAAAGTAGGCGTGGGAGTGTGCGGTCAAAAGATATGCTATCTTAAAGAGGAACTTTCAGCCCCGTATCTGCTCTGGTTAAAGAGTTATAACGTTTTAAATAAAAATGTTATATAATATCCACCCACTAGCAAATTCTGTTTATGCTTCAACATTGAAAAATGCTCTAATTAAATTATTATTAAAAATTCTCGATTATACTACTCTTCATGGCGTCAACATATTTCGTGCAAATACATATTAAATCAAAATGAAATAAAAAGAAGATTTTATTAAAAATTTTGGTAAATATTTATTTAAGAACATGATGGAATTTATGTAGAATTGGGTAAATAAAAATAAAATGAATGAAAATAATCACACAATTAAATATCAATACTAAAATAAAAAAATTAATTTATAATAATAAAAATTAAAATATGTATAAAAAATCTTTGTTCTTGTTTTGGAAGAAAATAATTAAGACACTTTTTTTGTTTGTAAAATCTAATACCGAGTAGTTTTTTGTTTTGTTACTTGTTTTTAAATAAAATATATGTAGTGTTATAACAACCTTCAAAGAGGATTAATAAAATATTCCTTAAATATTTATTATAATAATAATAAACTTAAAATTTGTTTATGAAAATAATAAAAAATATTAGTATTAAATTACAAACAATTAAAAAATAATATACACATAATAAAACTAAATTAAAATAGAAAATTTTAAACAAAACATAATAAACCCTTTTTAAGTTAGAAACAAAAAATCTATGCAAAATCAGTTGAAATGGGAACATGGAGGATTTGTTTATATACTTTGGAAAAAAGTAAAAGTAATTTACATTTAAGCATGTATGTATTTAAAAGATAAATGTTCCCAGATTTTGTAATGAATACTTTTTGTGTAATTTGATTTTTACTAAGGATTTGACAAAATTGCTAAAATTAAAATTTTAAAAAACAAAATAAATTTGTTACAAAAATTGTTTTACTTTCGATTATTACCAGTTTTAAATTTTAATTGAGAATTTCTTTTGAAGTTTCGAAAATAATAAAATGTTTACTATTATAGTATATGTAATGGGATCAAAAGAATACATATTTTACATATTTCAACAATTATAATTTTATGTTAGTTTTACGTTTTGTATGGACTTTTGATTTTGTTTAGCGTTTTCGTTTGTTTTATCATGATTATTAACTATGTATAACTAATTTTGTATGTAGTTCTTTTCTTTATAATTTTGTTATTATTGTAATAATTTTACATGTTCTAAAAGCATTATTATTATTTAATAAATGTTTCGTTTTGTGTTTTTTTTTATTTAATTATTATCAATTTGTTTTACTATTAGTTTGGTTTTGTTTTTGATTTATATAATTTTGTTAAGTTTTTATGTTTCTCTTTTTCGTTTATCATAAAGTAAAAATAATTGTATATTATAATAAATTTTTGTTTAGTATTTTTTTGATTTTGTTTTTTTTTTTTGTTTAAAGGAAAATGTGAAGTTTCTTTTTTTAGTTTTTATATTTTTTGTAAGTTGCTTTGTTTTAGTTAATATTTTTTTGTTTTAATATTAAGAAAGATTTGTTTTTGTTTTACTATATTTAAGAATATTTATAATTATTTATAACTATTGTTCATAAAATGGACTAAGTTTTTGTTTTGTTATTCTTCTTATTTTTTTAGATAAGGCTTGAGAATTTTTTTTTTATTAAAAAAATTTAATGCAGCCTGTATTTTTTGTTTGTTAATGTTAGAAAAATATTCTTATATTTTTAAAAATAAACCACAGTTTGTTTAGATGGATCCTTTGTAAACTTATTGAAACAAGTTTTGGTTTTGTTGTGTTTGCTGTACTATTTGAACATGTTTAGTTGTGTCTAAGCATTTCATAGTTGATTAAAGGATCGTTGTTAAATTTAAGGCTTCTTAAATCTCATAAAAACGGATTATTAGAGTTAAGAGCTCCGGTAGCCTAGAAGAAAGAGAGAAAATAAATGCTTGTTAATATAATTGGAAACGTAGAAGCTTTGTTACTAAATATTTTAATTGTTTATATGTAATGTGGACAATGAGGCAAATGTTTAAAACAATTAATAGTGTTATAATATAACATAACTATTGTTCTCATAAGCTTATTTTAATCAAAATAACATCTTATCTTAATTATTAGTTAAATCTATTTTAACATGCTGTTAACAAATTTAGATGTAGTTTAATCTATTTCAGTACGATATTCATAACTGTCAAGTTGATCAAATTTATCATAAAAATATGACAATACTTTGAATTCATGGTCGTATTTAAGAGATCTTGGGCCCAAATTACCGCATTTGTGATCGAATGTACAAAATATATTGACGATATCGAATGTCATAATATCAAATAAGAAAAAAGATCAATTTAACACGATATCTCCAATTTGTTTATCTTTTCCAAAAAATTAGATATGTCGAGGTCATCAAATTACACATTATGGCTTCCACAATCTCTCGCACTTTTAATCTCCAATCTGCCAACACCATATCATGAATTTTTCAATTATTTCCGGTGTAGATACCTCAATTGGCCATTCAGACCATCTTCCGTGCTTGTACGGCCACAACGAAATTCAGTAAATCACTTTTTTACCAGTGAAATTGATGGTACAGAGTTCCCATAGTATTTATCAAGCTTAGACTTTATTTGAGTCATGATTTTTTCAGCAAAAAATAATGCTTAATGAGCACTTTTATTAAATTTCTCCTCAAGTCACGAGACAGTCTGCTATCAATGGCTGTCAAATACAAACTAATTGACTCAGCTTGTTCAAATTGTTGATTTTCAGTTAAGAGCCGGAAATTCGAAAAGTTGCGGACTTTATTTTTAAATTATAAACTCTATCAAAATATTCATTGCAGGACCCATAATATTAAATATATTGGAAATAAATTTGTGGGATAATATAAAGAATAACCCCCATATGCATAAACAATTTTTAAATTTATCAAAGGTTTATAAACAAAGGTTTTATATGCATTACAATTTTACTATCAAAATCAAAAAAAAAAAAAAACTCCAAAAAGTGGTAACATCTGTATCGATTTTTTTTTTTAATTAATGAAAAATTTAAATGAAAACTTCCCTTGTTTAAAAAATCTTAAAATAATTCAAAAACGATCACCAAGTGTTAACTTTTTTAAGTACCTATTTAAGTTATTCACATTTGGTTACTTTCAGCACAATTAGTTAACACTTAATCATGGGTAAAGCTGTAACTAAATACCAACTAACTAATACATTAAAAAAATCAGTTGATTGATTTCATTTTAATACATCCATACAAAAAGAAAATCAGCTAGTTATGAATTGTGAATAAGATCTACAACTATCTATGAACTATTTTTTAGTTTCTATTTTACTAGTTCCGACTTTAGTTATGGTTTCTGAATATGCATCTATGAAATTAATGGCTTGATAAAGGTATATATCGATAATATTTTGTCCTTAAATATCCTTAAAAAGGATTTATTTATTAAGAAATAACTGCATTACTATCTGTTAGTCACCTATTTTTCGCCATAACTCAAAATTTTAAGGGCATTTTTAAAAAGCCTTGAAATATATCAAGATACAATTAAATCTTTTGACTATTTAGAGATTATTCGTCCTTTTTAGAGCATATTTTGCCATTTTTATACATTTTTATAATTTTATATTTATTTTTCTCAACATACTTTCACCAAACATTTAAAAAAAATGGTTTTAGTTTTTATCGTAAAATAGGGCATGGTTATGTACGATTTGCAACTGCCGAATGTAGCTTTTATTTGTTTCTAACTTTTTTCATTGAATCAGACTAAGCATTGTTGTAAAAAATTGCTATGAACTGTCTATTATATGAGAAATGGTATTGTTTGAATTAAACATTCAAAACAAAAATTAAAAAAAATACAAATTTGCATTGATTTTCTTATTTTTTCAATATGCAAATTTAGTTACTAAAAAAATTGGATTGATTATTGAATAAAAATAATTATTTGGTAATCGTATTAGAGGAGAGTAATTAATTACCGCTAGCTTTAAAAATTATATAGATTCAGCTTTTTTGTAGCATATTTCTTAAAATGTTAAGAGCCTATTTTTCAGCATTTACATCATATATGCATTTATGCGTATAAAACAGTTTATTAGAGCATATTTCCCTGGTTATTAGTTTATTTATTTAATTTTAACAAAAAAAACTTAAATGGGATTATTTTGAAATTAATATCATCTCAACCATTGAGTTTGACACAATTTGAACTTTGAAATCAACTTTAGTGGCAGTACAGACTTTAACTTAAAGAACAGAGTTAAAACAATAAGGGGCTGATTCAGTAACAGGTCCAGAAAATATTTTTTATATTTTTGTATGAAAATCACACTAAAAAATGGTTTTTCTGATTTTTTTACACTTTTCAACAACAAGAAGATTTTATTTTTTTGTTGAATTTTTTTTCTTGTGTTTGTTGTGTAAAAGTTTAAAGAACTCTGAGTGTAATTTTCCATTATTTTCTAATGTTTGAGTATTTTTTTCATATAAAAATTTGAAAATTGTTTTGCAATCGTTTTTCTAAATCGCATTTCCCTACTTTTTATGGATTTTGTATATAAATTATCTTTTAAAAAAGAAATAAAAAATTAAAATGTCTTTAGTGTAATGGATAAATTTATAAAGTCCATTTTTATAAATTTTATAGGAGAGACAAAGAATGTTCTAATTAATGCATTTTTTTTGTTAAAGTTTCAAATGAAAAAGTTTACACATTTTATAATAATGGGCATTGACAACTTATTTGGGCATGTCTGAATTTTTTTTTTCAATATTTTTCAATATTATTTTAAAAAGGCTATAGAGCAATGTAATAAAAATCAGTTGTAGTTATGAAACTTTCCTTAAAAATATAATGATTTATATTTTGTTTTGGTCTTTTGTATGCCACAGCATAACAACTATGTTAATAAAATACTTCAAAATGTTGTTCATGCAAACGTATCGTTTTGTATTCAAATCAAAATTTTTATAAAAAGTGGACTTAGCATGTTTGCACATTTAACTAAGGCTATTTATTTTATAATTTTTCTCTGTATATCTTTATTTTTTAGGAAGTTAATGAATTTGTCCAGTGAGGCATATATACAGTTTCCTATATTCCTCTATTTGCTGTCTATAAACATATTGCAAAATATTGACTAGAACAAAACCATCAGTAGAATATTTATATAAACCAACACAATTCTATTATGCTTTCCTTTTTTTTCAAATGTATAACTATCTGCCTATTATTTTAAGCTCATGTTTTTCTGTTTTCTATTTTAGTTTTACTGACTTAATTGAAATTTCGAAATAAATTGAGAAAAAAGGTTGCTCATTTCAATTTCTACAATATGTGGCAACAAATACCAAAAAACAAGAAGGATTTGTTTGCAAGTCTACATATGTTTGTATATGAAGTAGGTTTGTGTGTAACTTACAGCAAATGGATTATTAAAAGTATTTGTTGTTAGACCCGTGCCAGTTGAGGCGATTTGCTGTTGTAGTGTACCAAAACCAAAGCCACAACCATTTGGTCCTGTTTGTATTGATGTTGGATACAAAAGGGATGCCTGATGTTGCTGTTGTTGTTGTTGATGTTGTTGCTGATGCTGTTGTTGTTGTATTTGTAGTTGTGGTGTATTGGCATTTGTAAATCCACTTGCCGTATAATTAAAGAATCCCGTATTGGCAGTATGAGTTTTTTGAGCATTTAAAAAACCATTTGCCGCAGCTATTCCATTTGGTATTAAAGTCATTTGACCAAACAACTGTTGTGTTGTATTTTGCGTTGGATTGTTTGACGCATTTTGAAAAGGATTGACAACAGCTGACTGCTGTTGATGCTGCTGTTGCTGCTGCTGTTGATGATGATGGTGTGCAGCAAAAGGATTCACTGTCCCATTCACATTGGCTGAAATAGTTAAAAATTCAAACAGTTTAGCATACAAAAATCAATAACAATTAAAATGAAAACTTACGATTTCCAAAACCAGAATCTACCACATTTGCTGTCACTATTGAGGCGGCCTGGGCAGCCACAGCTTTACTTTCTCTCAATTGTTCATCTAAATCTTTTAAGGCTGCATAACGATCTTCTGCGGGTGCTGAGGAATTATTGTTATTATTTATATTGTTGTTGTTGTGGTTGCTGATGTTGTTGTTATTATTAAAACCATTTGTTGTGGAATTTTTGTTATTGTTATTATTAATTGGAAGACCTAAAATTAAATATTTACAAGAAGAGAAAAACATATGTACAAAAGATTTTTAGTAAGCGAAATTGCAAAAGAATATTTGATAAAAAAAAGCTGTATAAAATTAAATATAACATAACAATAAAACAAATTTATATATGTTTTAAAACAAAATAAACAACGCATTTAACAAAAATTGGCAAGTGCGGCTTAAGAAAACAACGAAATACGTTAAAAAGAAATTATTAAAACTAAGAAAATGACAATGTCTACTAATTGTAAACCTTTGTAGAAATAAAGCAAACAAAAAAAATCGAAGAAAACAAATATTGAAATTGGGGGAAATTTTCGTCTTTGTTTATTTTAAAAATCAGTATCTTAATTACTGATATTTATTTAATTCTAAATTAAATAACATATGTTTATAAGTCTGGGTTAAAAGGTTTAGAGCTCGAAATATATAAGTAAAAATATTAAATTTTCAAGCTCAGTTTATAAATCGAAGAACACCGTGAATAAGGTTTCAAACTTGGATTTTATCCATACAAATTTGTTATTACTTTTTATAAAATGTGTCACTTAATTCAAAATAAATTTATTAACGTCTGCTAATATACAAAACATATAGTTGAAGCCGTTTTGTTTTAGTTATATTTATATTGAATCCTCAAAGTATTATGCCTTAGATGAGAATAGAAATTTGAATGTACTTCTTTCTAAAATTGGCTGACTCACTTAATAATACAATAAATACAAAAAAGCGCTAATTAATATTTCAATTTCCTCAAAACTTTTCTAATGAAATAGTGAATAAAAGCACCGCTAAAGATACTTAAAATGTAAAAACAATATACTTATGTGTAATAAAGTAAAAAAATATATAAGCTTGGGACTAATTGGGGTCCACTACCCGAGGTTCAGTTTTCGATATTCTAGTCAAACTTGTAAACGTTTCTAATACACAAAAATTTATTGAGAGAAGAAAAATAGGACGAGGAGCTTAAATTTAAATCTGTAAACTACAAATAATGATTTTTCCCTAAACATTTTGAAATATACATTAGTTATGTCCATTTACTTGACATGTTTAAAAGAAAATGTAGATTTCTTGATATCAACTGAAAGAAAATATAGCTAAAGTATAAATAACAGAGGTCGAGAGAGAATTTGGAAAAAGAATCTTGTATAGAAATCATAATACAATCATAAAACCATTCAGAAAAATATTTCACTCAAGATGAATTGATTAAAAAGCGAATTTAACAAAAGTCACTATCTATATCTGCCTATGACTGATCTAAAACAGAGTCAACCAAAAAGAGAAATGTTAAAATGAGAATGTATTAGTTTCAAAATTTAAAATGAGAAATTATTGTAGTCTATCCATTACTGTTCGTGTCCGTATAATAATACAAGTTTCAAACCTTTTTCCCAATATTCTTCACTCAAATTAAACAAGATTTAGGTTCACATTTTCTTACTTGAAACTATTCCTCGTAAAACATTTTGTATGGAAACTTGTTTTAAAATAACTAGTTCTAGAAGGATTGAAATCAGAACAATTTCAGATTATTTTATAACTGCCTTGGAACTAGTGATGTCGCAATTCCTTATGGAACCCATTCTGTAGAACATTATTGTGATTCTAAAGTGCTTTCATAGAGTTTTCTAGGAACCGAACTAGTTCTTTGAAACTCGTAATCAAAGGTTCGACAGAATTATTTCCTAGTTCAGTTTTTAAAATCATATTTATATCATTCAAGTTTTCGTTAATTCTAATCCATTACAAAATAGCTTAATAAAATTTTATTGAATGATTAAATTTTTCTTCAATTCAAATCTATTACGAAAAGGCTTAATAAAATTTATTGAATGAATTTTGTAAATCACGTCACCAAAGTGATATTTATGTGGAAAGCAAAAACAAAATTTCAAAAAATTTAAAAATTTGTTTTCGTTTTATATACAAAATTTTAAAATTTTGAAAGGCTTGAATTTTGGTGAGTTTGTTGTGTTTAGAATTTGTATATAAAACAAAAACAAATTTTTGAAATATTGTTTTTGCTTTCCATCAGTTTGGTGACGTGATTTACAAAATTAGGACCTAAATTTTTCTATTGCGAAGTGGCTTTAATTTGTTTAATTAATTTTGTAAATTATTAATAAAAAGAAAACAAATTGAACCCTTCATTTAAAGGGTTAATAAAGCCTATTATGAATTAATTCGATTATGACTTAATTCTACAGCGAAAGAATTATTTTCAAATAAAAGATTTTGAAAGAAACTAAAGAACTAGTTTTTTGCAAATGGTTTTATGGAATGGATTGCTGACATTGTTTAATTCTGAATTAGGTTTTAAGTGAATTATGTTTAAATTTAATTAATTCGCAGCTTTAGACTAGTTCTATAGATCACTTCTTATTTCTAAATCAAATAGAAAATGTATGTGTTAAAAAAATGTAAATCAAAGAAAAATGTATATTAATGTTTTGTTTAAATGCACATATGAATAATACAAATTAAATACTTATGGACGGTTAAGGAATTGGATGAAAAAACAGGGAATATAAAATTTGTAAAACGAATATTTTATCAAAAACGTTTCCATTAGAATTCTATATTTGCTATTTATGATTGAAATCTTATCAGTCATCTTTTAGTAAATTTTCTAAGCATGACAATTTCAAACAAAAATCAATGATGAATGAACTAATTCCAGAACGATTCATAAGAAGGTGTGTTTGATCTCTAAAGCTTCTGCAAAACTAGTTTCGAGGGTGGCAATTGACTAAAGAACTGGTTCCATAACCGTTCGAAATAAGGTGCGCTATATCCGTAAAGCTTCTCTAAAACTAGTTCCGAATGTGACAATTTCAAACACAATCCATTGGTCTCAACGACTAACTACAACGAGTACTAGAGCTACACCATTTCTAATTGTATTTCAGAATTTCAAAATTATATTTCAGATACATATTTCCAAATGAATTTAAGAAATTTTCAATTATATTTTAGAAATTTAAATCTCAGAATTTTTTAAATTATAAAACTTCACAAGAAAAAGTCTAAGTTTACACCCCCATCCAGGTGAGATGATCATGCCATCAAATTGCTTATGTAAAACTTCCATTATTGCTTGAGCTATTTAGCTCATTGCGCAGTCCTGTTGAAACCATATCGATGATTACAAACTTCTTTTGGTGTGAATTGGATCATTCAGACCAAAAGAAGTTTGTAATCATCGACATATTGCGCTCGCCGTTGACGGTGATGGCCTGGCCAACATCGTTCTCAAAGAAATATAGACCGCCAACCCCAAAAAAAAACCAAATACACACAGTGACTTTTTCGGTATGCATTGGAAGCTCATGGATCACATGTAGATTGGTATCATCCCAAATTCGAAAATTTTGTAAGAAATGGGCCTCATGGTAAAGTGGGGGAAACGCGCGGAACGTTCTCCGAACAGAACATAAACAAAAAAATTAAAATTTAATGTTGTGTTGTTGATGGTGTCAATTCGACAGACGTAGCTTCAACAATATGACTGCTATCAACTGATAAAGTTCGGAAGACCCTATTGCAAGACCCTTTACTTACTCATTTTTTAAGAAATTTCAGAAATTTTTAATTTTTTTTAACAATTGTATTTCGGAATTATGTATTTGTAGTTCTGAATTTTCGAAATGTATTTCAGAATTTTCCAATTGAAATTCAGAGTTTTCAATTTGTATTTTAGAATTTTCTATTTGTATTATATTGGAATTTATGAAATATAAGTGGAAAATTCTGAAATACAATTTTTGAAATAAAAGTACAAATTACTTAGAATATTTTTAGTAAAAATTCTGAACTAAAAATACAAAATTCTAGTAGAATTACAAATTTCAGAAATTCAATTGGAAGTTTCCGAAATATAATTAAAATATAATGAAATACATTTAAAAAATTCTGAAATATATTCGGAAATTTCTGAAATGTAATTTTAAATTAATAATTTTTTTTCATTTAAAAAAAAATATTTAAAAAAAAAATAATAATATTTTAAGTTTGGTTTTAACTAACAAATTTATTAAACGCAGTTTAACTAAAGATACCATAAATTCGTCTTTAGCTCAATTAAACCGAAAAAATATAGTAAGTATACCAAAAAAGATGTTATTTTGTAAATTAAACCAACTTTTCAAATATAATAGTTAACAAAAACCAAAATCATTCCATGCAAATTCAGCGTGTAAATACGTGGCAAACAGCAAAAAATAATAAAACAAACGAAACGAAAAAAAAAATTATGCAGCAAAAAACGTAAAATTCGGCAATTAATTATTTAGCAGCAAACATTTTCCAAAAGGAACACAAACAAAAGTAACAACAACGAAATTAAAACAAAAACGAAATAAAAAAAGCCAAAATTGTATAAAGAATATTATAAAAAAAACACAACACAAAACTTACGCCAACTATTATTATTATTATTGTTTTGATTGTTATTTTCATTTTGATAATTATTTGGATTCTGATTGTGATTTGCATTTGTATTACAATACGAATTAAAGTTGCAATTTGAATTTGAATTTAAATTTGAATTGAAATAATTATGATTTGTACTAGGACAAAAATTGTTGGCAACATCTTTACTCGAATCAACAGTATTATTATTGTTTTTGTCATTGTCATTGTAAGGGGAATAATAATAATTGTTGTTGTTGTTTTCATTACTATTGTAACTGTAATTGTTCTGAATATTTGCATTATCATCAACAACAGTGTATGCAAATGCAAGAGATGTGGAATCTGATGGAGCAGGATAAAAAGGATTGTTTGTTTGTGGTGTAATAGTACAAGACACAAAAGAAGAAGTTGTTGTTGTAGAATTGGAAGCAGAAGATGATGATTGTACTGTAGTAGAACTGGGTGATTGATAAATGGAAAATTTAGGTGCATTTAATAGATCTTGTGGCGAATTTGTATAGTTTTGAGAAGTTAAGAAAGGATTTTTGGAAATTTCTTCATCATCATCATTATGAACATAATCATCATTGTAATAAATTTTGGAATTTTGAATATAATTATTATAGTTGTTGTTATCGTTAGCATTATCGTTGTTGTTATGATGATAATTTTGAGTTGGTGGTGGTGGTGGTGTTGTTGTTGTCATTGTTGTAATGGAGTTAGAGGAGGTTGTTGATGTTGTTGCAGTAGTAGAAAACATATCAAAATTAAAGGATAAAATTGAATTTGAAACAAAATTAAAATCATTGAAATTTGTATTGAAATCAGTATTGAAAGTATAGCTAGTTGTTGTGGTTGTTGGAGTAATGTTGTTGGTTGTGTTATAATTCTTTAAATAATTATCATTATCATTATAATTAATTGTATTATGATTATTATCATTTACATCAAGATGCATACGAAACGGATTTGTTGAATTTATTGTATTTTTATTTAACATACTCGTTGTTGCTGATGATGATGTTATCATGTTCGATGTTGGCATTGTTGTTGATGTTGCTACTGCTGTGGACATTGTTGTTGTTTTGGCTGTTTCAAATGTTGTTAATGATTGTGTTGAAAATGTGCTGGAGGGAAAGTATTGTGACTGTGAATGTTGCAGTTGCTGTTGATTAGTATGTAAATTCCCCGAATTAAAATTGGCTATCGAAGCATAAAGATGTTGCTGATGTTGCTGTTGCTGTGTTGGTGGCACTTCATAAGAATGCTGCTGTATTAAATTATTGCTAGGAAACCATGGTGTCGTTGCTGCCACCGTTGTGCTTGACTTTGTTGGTAGTGTTGCCGCCGCTACATTCATGCTAGATGTAGGCCAAACATCCCATTGGTTTGCCGTTTGTAGTTGACTATTGAAATGACTTTGATTGCCCAACACCGCCATGGCAGTCGCATGAGCTGCCAAAGCCAAAGGCGTAAATTTACTACCATTTGCCAAGTGATCTCCTCCTACAGCTACATTCGCATAATCACTTTCAAATTCTTTGAAATTCGTCTGCTGCCTGTTGTCGTCGTCCAGTGTCAGCAGAACATCGAAATCGTCAAAGAGATTACTATAACCCCCCGACTTGTTGGTATTTGCCGTTGTCTTGGTATCACCAAATACCTCATCCTCATTAAAGTTGATATAGTCTACTGCATTTTCGTTATTATCCATTTCCAGTATATCCTTTAATTGTCTTTCGTTTCGACGTATTATTGAACCGGATATACTGGAAGTCGATTTTTTTCGTATGGCATTTTTCCTTACAAACTGATAATTGCTTGGTTCTTCAACTAGTTACAGAAAAGAAAATATATGTTTGTGCATGTTGTAAAGGCGCAGCAGCCAGCAGTTTGTGTCAAAGTTTTTATTTTCGATATTTTTTTATATTGGTTTTCGAAAATGTATTTTTTGTAGAGAAGAGAAGAAAAAAACATTTTGTTTGTTTGGAAAGAAGAAAATAATACAAAAAAAGAATAAAAAAATCAAATTTAGTATTTATTGGTGGAAATCCAATTGTTTCTTTAAACTAAATTTTCAAGAAAAATAAAACATGTAGAGTGGATGGTGCAAACAATAATACGAGTTTCTTTTATTTTAGTTAGAAATTAATGTTTGTTTGAGCATAGTTTTAGATAATTTATTGTAAAATTTAAACACACATTTTTATATTTATGTACAGGACGAAAGAAATCACAACGTAAAGAAATTAGGTTAAAAAAAAAACGTTAGCAAAAGTTATTAAAGCCTTAATTTGAAATATCTATCTAGAAAGGCATAGCAAGAAAGCTGTCAGATTTATGATTCCAGAAAATAAAATTTACCTTAAAATTTTTAAAAAAACCTAATAAAAACAAATTAGCAAAATTTAATTCAATTTAAATTTTTTAGTAAAAAAATTTTTATGCCAAAATTTTTTAAATTTTCCAAATTATTTTTTTAATTTATTAGGAAATTTTTTTTTTTTTGATGGAAAAAAAATCGGGTTTAAAAATATTTTTTCCGATTTTTAAAATTTTATAACAAAATTTTTTGTTGAAAAAAATTCGGGATAAATTTTTTTTATTTTGACCCATTGCAGGTCCGACCTACGTCGTTGCAAAGGTCTTTGAAATATCTATCATTAGATATCCATATTGTCTATATTAATGACTTAGTAATCTTGATATAGATAAAAAATCGAGGTAGTGGGCCGATTGTATCGATTTTAAATAGCAAATAGCAACCGAATAGCGGATATATTGATGTATGAATCTTGTATTTAAGTTATTTGTGGGCTACGGAATCTGCTATATCGAATCTGCTATCTATAACGACCCAGAATATAAATACTTTATGAAGTTGAATTTTAAATGATAATCTCGAAATCTATGGCTTAAAATTTAGAAAAGCCATAATAAATATAATTGACCTAAAAATTAGCTCAGTTATAATTATTAAACAAAAAACTTAACTAAATAGTTCTTTCCCTATTTTCAAACGTATAGAATTTGATTACCTTTCTCTAATTAGTCACTTATTGAAATTATTATTTTTTTTAATCAATTGCAAGTTTGTTTTGTGACATAATTTATTTGTTTAATAAACAAACCTCAAGCAGGTACTTGAATTGAAAATTATTTGATTATAAACAATAATGCTTTGCTAAATCTAAATGACTCAAAGTTAAAAAGATTAAAAACCATTTGTTTAAACACAAGAGCAATATTAAATTATTAAACGATAAACAATAATCAAAATCAGTTAACGGAAAAGACAAACACCTGAAGAGATTAAAAACAGTTCCGCTAAGCAAAACATTCATAAAATGTTTTAGAACAACTGATTTTCAAGTGTTTTATTAGACAACATTTTTGGAGAATTCTTGGAATTTGTTTTAATCATCAATCACTAAATACTTCAAAGTATTTTAAATTGAAAATTATTGATTTGTTTGTCAAAATTATTCGTCATATTGGACCAACCACATAAAATATGGAAAATCTGATTTCATATTCCGGATCAGCGACCACAAATCTATCTGATAATGATTATTTAATCTAAAATCGAAATATATATTTAATATTTTGTCAGCCATATTTACTTATGGTTTTTCTTTTCTGGCATAAATGATGCATTTATTCTGCCTTTTACCCTTCTTGTGTTCTTTTCTGAAAAAAATGTAGTTTGGTCGTGTTCTTTTCTAATAATGTTACCATAAAACCCTGAATATATGCAACATGTTTCACCCTCAATTTTAACAAAGGGTTAGCCATGCACCACTTTTTATGTAAGCAAAAAGTATAGTTTTATAATATTTAAAAGCTACATAAAAGAAAAGTGCATAAATGGTAATGATTTTTGTTCTATTGTGATCGTTAAAAATGCAACACAAAAATATATAGGCAACATTTTGTATCAGAAAAGAAAACACCATTGGTATTGTCTTATTGCACTTAATTTATCTCTTGTGTTCATACGAATATCTGAATTCATATTCCTGTTCAGAGATGTCGAATCAAATTTTTTTTAAAATCTGAGTCCATTCCAAACATCTAACATGTGTGTTTATTTAATGTTACTTAAAGAGATAAATAAGAAACGACGGCCTATTGGATCCGCGTTTCTGAATATTTAAAGTTTCAACTTTATAATCAAATAAATTTCAAGACGAACAGATGACAAACCGAAAATTCAGTTTATATTCAAGTCCAGATATTACTGTAATGAGCACGGAGATGAGCTGACCAGAGAATGATCTGTTTTAAATGCATCAGATACAGTATCTTTTGCAATCCCGTTTGAGACCATTAAAATCTTCCTACACTACCTTTACAAGGCTGACAATAAGTGGCTTGAAATGAAAACAAGAAGACTGTCAGAAAACTGTGGCCCGCATGCAATGAGAAACGCAGTATTCAACTCCTGAATAGCAACCGGAAAGACATTTCGAGGTAAATAGAAGTGTTAACGGGTCACTGAGCTATCGGTAAGAATGCAAGCAGACTCGGATTTGACTTCATGAGTTACTGCCGCAGCTGCCTGGACTGAGAGAAGGAAAAATCAATTTACGAACTCCTCTGTGAATGCCCGGACCTTTATTTAAATATATGTGGATGTATGACTTGAAAATGCGGAATTTTTTAAAATTTTTAGCTTTTATTTTGAACATTTGTACAATATAAATTTATTCAAAGTTAGCTTAGGCCTTTTCCCATCTTTCTGGCAACATATGGATTCCGAGCCAAAAGAACTGCTCATATTTTGAGGCCAAGAACGAATCAAGCCAATTTCGGATACTCTTTTACAAACTGAAGCGTATCCCAGAGAGCGTCCTGCATCGATAAATAGTCATGATGGGCGATTTTCGGCAAATGCTCGCTGCAAACGAATCAGTTACGTTAGGTACAGGTTCAATGTGATGGTCTGGTTAGAATTCTACAGATCATAATAGATAGGACCCTTTTGCTCCAACCAAATACAGAACATTACCTTAGCGCTATGGATATTTGACATTGGTATCAATTCGGCTGGTTGCCGGGCATCACGTACGGTCTCCATTTTTCATCGCAAGTAATGATTCGGTGTAAAAATTATTTTTTTTATAGCGTTGAGTAGCTCCCAATGATTTTGCAAGCTCTTGTTGTGTTTATGAAAAATCTTCATGAAGTAACGCCTCCAATTCTTGGTTTACAAATTTTTTTGGCTGGCCTGGACGATCTTTGTGTTCCTTGTCAAAATCGGCACTTGAAACCGATGGAACACATTCACCATAAGCAATCGGTGTGCTTCAGCAGCACTTATTTTCAAATTAAAAAAATAAAGCAAAACTTCCTGCATATGACGCTTTGTTAACACACAATTCGACATTTTCGAAGTAAAAAAACGTAGTTGTTTATGTGAGACTAAATTATAAATCCTGCATTTTTAAGTCATACATCCAATATTTAGTATCGGAGCAGTGGTGGACATGGACCCAACCAATGTGTTCAAACCATTCGACAGAGAGCTAGAGAAGACATTCAGGGGTTGTGGTGTTGAATGCTGAGCACGACTGATGTTGGTGGTATTTGTACCTTATTAATATTGTTTGATGTACAATTTGTTGGACTTCTTTTGAATAACTGGGATAAATGATATTTTTTGTTAATTTTTCACAATTGAAACTAATAAGACAATAAATACCTAATTGAAGTCTGATCAATTGATGTTTATTTTAAAATTATAAAGCCCGTTTTAGAAAAGACGTTTGCCCACTTTTATTTTAATTTAGAATCATTGAGATTGAAAAAGGGTCCAAAATAAGCAGCACAGTGTAATCTGCGAAACCCACTATAAAGGAACCTGGGGGGTTACTATGTATTGCGATGCGATTAGTATTCTTTATCGTCTACGCAAACTCTTTCGCAATTTGAAAAATAAGCAACAGTGGTACCACAAAATAAACAATAGCGAAATGAAATGTCAAAACTTGTAAATAAAAATATTTTAAACACATTTGTTTGCGATGCGAAAACGGAGTAGAGGGTACCAATTGTTCAGTTTTTCTTTCGCATCGCAATAGAGAGTAACCCCCTGGCCCAATGTGAATTGCTGTCCGTAGGAAGCATGATTAAATCCTTTTTTATAAATGATATCACTCATTTAAATATCACAATATTACACTTTACACATTAAAGCACATATTGCATAATATACCAAGGTGGTGGTCAACTTTGAAAATGCGATTATTTTAAATTGATGTATTTTTTCCTGTTCAACTATAACAAGATATAAATCAAGCAAATAGTAAGGAAAATATAAGCCGAGGAATAAAAAAAAATAACTTAAACTAAAAAAGAAGAATTATGTCATAAATCCTGTTTAACAGCTTAAATAAATAAATCTGCACACAAAAAAAAGCTAGAATTAACTCAAGTCATAAAGAGTGGTAAGAAAAAAATTGCTGAAATGGCAAATAAAAGCATGATGATGATGGTGGCAAGAAAAACATTGGACAGGAAATACTTTGCTGGTTAGAGTTTTATTTCTTTCAAGATTTTCTTTAAAGAAAATGTAGGTTAAACAGTTTTTTAAGCTTCACAAGAAAGTTTTATACAAACAAAAAAATAAACCAAGGAAAATGTAGTAGAAATGTTTGAGACATGAGGAATAGAGTCGAAAAGGTGCAATTTAAGTGAGCAATCAAAAACCTGATTATGAAAGGTATGGAAGTTAATATGTATAATAACTAATAACACTTGTAATATCCTCTTAAACATAACAAAAATTAAAAATTTTAAAAGCTGAATATAAGAAAATCATTTAAAGTTAGAGCCGATTAAAAAGGGGATATGTAAAAAATACTTGGCTTTGAAAAAAACTTTTTAATCCATTAACTTGAAAATTTCTAAATTTGTCTAAATTTATTAATGGACAGTAAAAATTTAGTTATGCCTTTAGTTCAAATAAAATAAAGTCAAAGTGCCTAAGAATGATTAATTTCGCTTAAACACTCCGCTCCCTTTTCGACACTTTTTTACCTCAAACACACAAAATAAAAACTTACACTCTCAATTAAAAACGTATTAAAATCATTACACGGAAAATGTATGATAACAGAAACAATAATTATAAGCAAAAACTAAAAAAACACAACTCACCTGCAGCATTGTAAATTGGTGCATGATCAAAATCAGCAAAATTCTCGGTATTTCCATTACTCAGATTACCATTTTGTAAGTTTGTGGTGGCATTATTACCGCCACCACCGCCATGGCCATTCATAAATTGCTGATGAGCAGCTGCAGAGATTTTCATTGGTTGTATTTTGGCATAACCATTATTGTTTGTCGTCGACGAACCGACCGATGAGGCCGGCGAACTGGCTACAGTGGCATTAAATATATCGGCCGAACCAAAATCGGCCACAAAATCCGCCTCTGCTCCGAAGCCATTGGCACTGGCACAACTGCTAGTATCGGAGAGAGCACCGGTGGACATGGAGCCGACCGATGAATTCAAACCATTGTGTAGACCGAAAGCATCTGTGTTGTGATTCGACAGAGAGCTGGAGAAGCCATTCTGGGGCTGTGGTGTTGTATGCTGAGGACGACTGATGGCGGTTGAGGAGGTCTTGTGCAGACCATTGGCTGTAGTACGTTGCGATGTTGGTGGTGTTAGTTGTATTTGTGTCTTATTATTAGAATTATTTTGGCTACTATTCGCCGAAGACGCTGTTACTGAGGCTGAGGACGTTGATGATGATGATGTGGCTGCGGCTGTTGATGCTGTTGTAGCAGTAGTCTTAAGATTTGTGGCATTTGTTAGAGATTTTAGGGGACTAGCTGGCTCTAAGTAATAACGTTTACGCTCATATTTGTCAATCATCAATTCACGCTGATCCTGGTGCACAGCACGTTTTGGATCCCACAGACCCAACCATGTTTTGGCACAGACATCATTACCATGTGCTTTAAGAAAATCAATTTCATCTTGTGTAAAGGTGGCCATCGATATGGATTTGACACGATGTGGTGGTGTAATGCCGCGTCTGGAAAATATAATATATAATAAAGAAATTAGGATTGTGGCAAACTTTTTTTGGTAAATAATATGGAAATGTAAGGAATTTATTAAACATACTTATTTAATCTCATTTTATCCCAAAATAAAGGGTTTTAGAACTTACGAAATGGTTAACTGTCAAACGAACTGTCATACTGCCTCACTTTTTGACATTTTCGATCAATATCAATGGCAAATCATCATGACGCTTGATTTCCAAATTTACTTTGAAAATCAATCATTCAGACGGTTTTATCGCAAAATTGTGTTCAGCGATGAGGCTAATTTTGGCTAATAAACAAAATTGCCGCATATGGAGTGAGACCAATCCACAACAGACCCTACAGACTCCATTACATCATTTACACGCTGGTGGCGTCATCGCACTTATTTCTTAAAAATAAGGTTCAATGGTTACCGCATTGAAAATATGGATGACATTGATCCGGGCAATATGTGGTTTTAATAGGATGGCGATACGTGCCAAATGGCGAAAACATGATTTCGGGAATTGGACCTGTCAACATCTTTAGTAATTCAACGCGATTTATATAAATCACGAAGCCAGAAGCCAGTTAATTCTAGCGGTAGATGTCACGGTAGTCGAGTTGAATGGATATTTTAAGGACAACGGTAGCTTAGCGGTAGCGTTACTATAATTTGTTCACCATGTATCAAATAAAAGATAACTATATTCGGCTGTGCCGAATCTTATATACCCTTCACTAAATTATACTTTAAAATAATTTTTTTAAAAAAAAAAAATTTATAATATTTTTTTTGAATTTATTTTTAAAAATTTATATTATAAATTTTTTAAAATTTATTAGTGAAAAAAATTTTTTTGGTGAAAAAAAAAATTCGGGTTAAAAAATATTTTTCCCGATTTTGACCCATTGTAGGTCCAAGATACTATAGCCTTATATACATCACTGCAGTGGAATTTGAATTATCTATCATTAAATATCCATATTGTCTATATTAATGACTTAGTAAGCCAGATATAGTTAACAAATAGGTCAAAAATCGTGGTTGTCCAGTTTTTTCCTAATATCTCAGCCATTTGTGGGCCGATTTTCTCGATTTTAAATAGCAACAGAGCCGGAAGAATTCCCGATATATTCATGTATCCATCATGTTTTTTAAAGTAATTGGGGGCTACGGAAAGTTGATTTCAACATACAGACGGACATGGATATATCGACTTCGCTATCTATAACGATCCAGAATATTTATACTTTGTGGAGTCGCCAAAGAAAAATGTTGAAATTACAAACAGAATGACAAACTTATATATACCCTTAACACTCATGGTGAAGGGTATAAAAACACTTTTCAATATTAAACAATTCTCTTCTACAAATGTGTGAATATGACTGCAAATTGTATCTATTTAAAGAATATTTTAATTCAACAAAAATGAAACATAACAAAAAAAATCATTCACATTTTTTGACGTCAAGAAGTGTGTTTCTGTTGTGTGGCAAGAACAATGTACACAAGTATGGTGTTGAAGCAAAAATAATGCAAAAAAAAAAACGTAAAATTAAACAAAAGTTTTGGCTGATATTTCAAATGACGTTAACTTTTGATGGCGTGAACAACTATAAACATTTTATTTTAAGCAAAACGCCAGCTCTTCATGGAAAAAATATAAAATAAACTTAAAACGCCAACACATACTTTAACAGAGACAGAGAGAGAGACACACAGAGGCAGACTGACAGACATACACATGGAAGATATAAGGCTAAAAAAAGTAAGAGAGCTATATTCCGCTGTTCCGAATCTTATATACCCTTCACCAAATTATACTTCAATATAAAATTTTTTTCAAATTGTTTATTTAATTTTTTTTTTGGAATTTAAAATTTTTTTTTTAATATTTAGCGAAAAAAAAACTTTTGGTGGAAAAAAAAACTTTATACTTCGTTGCAAAGGTCTTTGAAATATCTATCATTAGATATCTATATTGTCTATATTAATGACTTAGTGATCCAGATATAGGTCAAAAATAGGTCAATAATCGAGGTTGTTCTGGTTTTTTCCTTATATCTCAGCCATTTGTGGACCGATTTCAGATACATATATTGATGTATGAATCGTATATGTAAGTTAATTGGGGGCTTCGGAAAGTGGATTTCAACAGACAGACAGACGGCCATCCAGAATATATGTACTTTATAGGGTCGGAAAATTACATATATTGTGGAAATTACAAACGGAATAACAAACTTATATATACCCTTCTCACGAAGGTGAAGGGTATAAAAAAGGAAAAGTAATGGCACGAGAAGGTTTAAATAATTGTTGTCTGTTCTAGGGTACTTTTGTTGTTACAAAAATTAACCGTAAACATTTTAGGCTGTCTCGTAAACGTACTTAAAAAAATATTTGAAAATAAAAATTTAAAAAAAATATGAAGCTATTTCCCCAGCTTTTTAAATCTTCAAAGTATTTGAAATATTTCCTTAATTCCCTTAAACACCCATTTCTACGAACACCCTTAAAATCATACCCTTGCTATCTTACCACTCGTATCTGTCGTAAATTCAACATACACAAGTACGACATTGTTGTGAAATGTAAACAGGTTACAACAACATCATGTACAAGTAATGTAATGTGCAAAGAATGCAAATTTATACAAAATATTTTTCTTAAAATTTCCTTAAATTATTTCGTTTTCGAAAATGTAATGTATGTACGTGGAAAAGTGTTATAAATTTGTCAAAGAAATGTTGTGAAACAGAAAAGACAAGTCGAGTCAAGTCAAGACAAGACAAGGCAGAAATGTGTACGTACTCGTGTTTAAGTAAATTCTTTGTAATAGACTAGAAATTTCCATTTAAATAGTTAAAATAAATAGTACATACTTTAAAATGTATAAATTAAAAAAAAAGAAATAAAACCTCTTGATAATTTATACACAAATTGGGGTGTATGTATTTTTTATTGAAACACTAGAATTCTTGCACATTTAGTACGGAAATTTAAAAGGTGGAATATTGTATAGTAAAATAAAAGGGTGAATGCCATGAAAGTGGAACTGAACATATTTAAAATTAAGGAATTGTATTTCATTATCGTTAATGTTAAGTATCTATCGCCTTCAAAATCTACAAAATTGTGGTGGGAGAGGGGTTTAGTTGCATAATTCGATTCGGAAACAAGTAAGAGAGCTGTATTTGGCTGTGACGAATTTTATATATCTTTCACCAAAGTATACTTTAAGAAAAAGATTGATGAATTGGTTAAAATACATTTTGTTGATAGAATTTTGACCCATTGTTGGCGTTATATATGTATGTCGTTGGAAGGTTTTTGAAATACGGATGTCTATCATTATATATCCATATTGTGTATGTAAATGACTTAGTAATCCAGATATAGATCAAAAATAGTTAAAAAATCGATTCCTTATATCTCAGCCAATAGTGAGGCGATTTTTCCGAATTTAAATAGCAACCAAACCGAGACTAAATTGAACACATACATTTGTTTGCCAAATTACGATATTCTAGGTCCCTCATTTAGGCCCTATCGTGTTTTAATTATTTTTAACGGTGGAACAGGAGGACATTTTGTTCTAATATTTGATTGTACCGATTTAGATCACAATTCTGATCAATAGAGAATATTTGGAAATTTGATACCTTTCCTTCTAAGCCCTATTGCAATCAATACAGCAATACAGCACAGTTTTGGTAGTGGTTATATAAATTCTCGGGAATTCCCAGAAATTCACAGATTTTTTTTTTATTATTTCCAAGGAATGGAAGAAGCCAGGAAACTTGGAACTATAGTATCAGGAAATCATAATTTTGAGAATTAAAAATATCAAATCTAATAAATAATAAATTGCAACTGTGACGATTTTAATGGGTGAAATTATTGGGTTTATGACTTAAAACTGCGGAATTTTTTTAAAAATTTTAGTTTTTATTTTGAAACATTTGTACAATATTAATTTATTCAAAGTATTGGCCATTGTTAGCTATAATCTTTTCCCATCTTTCTAACAACATATGGATTCCGAACCAAAGGAACTGCTCATCTTTTGAGGCCAAGAACGAATCAAGTCAATTTCGGATACTCTGCTCCAAAGTGAAGCGTATGGCAGAGAGAGCGCTCTGCATCGATCGAAACAAATAGTAGTCGCACGGGGCACGGTCTGGACTATAAAGCAGGTGAGGCAAAACTTTCCAACCACTTCAATATAAATAGTTTTTAACCGATAGCCGAACGTTGTCATGATGGAATATTACGGTTTAATATCTGGCCGCATATTCTGGTCGTTTTTCGGCAAATGCTCGCTTCAAACGAATCAGTTGCTTTGGGTACAGGTTCCATGTGATGGTGTGGCCAGATTTCAACAGCTCATAAAAGATAAGAGTCTTTTGGTCCCACCAAATACAGAGCATTACCTAGCGACATGGATATTTGGCTTTAGTGTCGATTTGGCTGGTTGGTCGGGCTTCAAGTACGATCTCTTACGCTTCGGGTTATCGTAATGGATCCATTTTTCATCGCAAGTAATGATAGTGTTCAAACATCATTTTATAGCGTTCAAACATTATTTCGGACATGCAAAATCGTCTTTTGTCTTTGTTTATATACTATCCGATTTTAAAAAGTTCTCTTTGGAAACTACATAGAGAAAACAGATTCATAGTAGCAACCCAATTTGTTGCCAATCGAATGATTCGGTTGCATCAATAGATTCGGTTCTATCAATAGACAGTCAGTTGATAGAGACGAATTTCGGTTGAACAAATCAAACTTTTGTTATCCCATCTAAAATTTTGTTGCTACTATGAATCAGCTTTCTCTGTGTATAAAATCATTTTTTCAAGATTTAATTAAGTCCGGCCTCTTAAATCTTTTAATAAAAGTAAAGACAAGACATTATTGTATTTTGACAGATTTCCAGAAATGAACCAATAAGTTTTTCATTCCGTTTGTAATTCCCACAATTTCGATTGTGCGAAATTTTCTGAAGACCCCAGATATTTTCGGGATCCAAATCTTCAATAATTCCGTCAAACATGCTTTCGAAAAGTTTCCTATTTAAAATCAGCAAAATTGGTCCACATAGACAATATGGATATCTAATGATAGATATTTCAAAGACCTTTGCAACGACTTATATAAGACCATAGTAAGTTGGACCTACAATGGGTCAAAATTGGAAAAAATATTTTTTAACCCGAAATTTTTAAAAAATTAGAAAAAAAAATTTAAAATAAGAATTTGAAAAAAAAAATGTTTCCAAAAAATTAAAAAAATACTTTGGAGAAAAAAAAAATAAATTTTGTTTACCTAAAAATATTTAAAATTTGTATTTTGAAGTATAATTTGGTGAAGGGTATATAAAATTCGGCACAGCCAAATATAGCTCTCTTACTTGTTTTTTTTTTGTTATTTCCAGAGAATGGAAAAAGTCTGGGAAACTACGAACTATAGTATCAGACAATCAGCACTTTGAGCATAAAAAATATCAACTCATAACTGTTTCAATCGCGCTCCTAAAAAATAAATTGTATGATTTTAAGGCGTTTTTTGTGAAATATCATTGAAATTGGGAAAATTGCATTGAAAATATATCCTTTTCCTCAAAATACAACTAGTAATTCTCGTACTATCACCAAACTGCTGACATTTAACTAAAAGCTAGATAATGTCTACACCAAAGAGAAATTTACAGCAGTAAAGAGAAATTAATGAAATTTATTGACTATTTATAATTAATTGTTTTATTTAATTAAAGAATTATAACATTATTCTTAGTTTCTCGTGTACACCCTTTAAATTAAACACCTTGTGTCATATTATTTTTCCTGTTGACACTGCAGTATACCATAAACTTGCACAAAAAAAGTGCATTTAAACATTTTTTTTTTTTTTAAATATGAAAAAAGGAAGTGGAATTTTATGTTCTTCAGTCACGTTTTCAATATGGTGGCCAAAAATATACTCGAACCACAAACACAACAGAAACAAAATTAAAACTCTTACTGTTTTGTATATATTTTATATTTGCAGCAGTAAGTATTTGGAAAGTATTCTACTGTAAACACCCATGGTGTTTTATTGCACTTATTTACCAAACAGTATAAACGTGTGTCAGTTTGAATGTATAATATCCGTTAAATTTCAATTTTCTTTGTCTTGCCAAAAGGTGCTGTTTTACTTTCACAGCAATTTTTTTATTATTTTTTTTGATCGAAGAGTTTCAATTAAGTAAATGTACTTAAAAAGATTAATCATATGCTGCACAAAGGTACCCATTGTATGTATTTGGTACCTACGTATAAGACACAATTTTTCAAATTAATGGAAACATTAAATAACATCAAAGGAAATGCAGATTGTGAGGAAACTGTATACGTTTTTGTTTTGCATTAAGCTGTCACCTGAGATGTTGTTTGGATGGAAGTTAACAAACAGCAGGAATAAAGATACAAACGAAATTTTTGTCATTGGTGAATAAAGAAAAAAAGGGGGAATATTAAACATATTGCTAAAGGCTTTAAAGATGCAGTTTATTTGCTATTAAGTTAAATTTAAAAATATATTATTTCAATTTGAATTTGTTAATGTTGAGAAAATATATCTGGAATTTAAAGTTTAAATAGAAATAAACATAATCATAAAAAGTGTTTAAATTTTTAAAACAAAATTTTCATACAAAATTTGTTTCCTAAATCTTTGATAAATTTTAAAATTTTTTATGAATATGGGCAATAAAATTTATCAAGTAGAAACATAAATAACTTTTATCATAAGCATATTAAACGAATTTTGAAATCCTTATTTTACATTCCTTTAAATTCTCTTCAAAATATTTCAAAAATCTTTTTACTTTTAACCCATTCATTCAACTCTTTCTTTCCTTGATCTCCAGAGTCTCTTATTTTTAATATCATACAACACACAGTGGGGCAATTTCTTATATTTTCTACTAATCTACTTTTACGATAATTCACCTTTTAGTTTTTTTTTCATGTATGGTATTGCCGTAGTCGGTAATGCAGTGACCAAAAAATTTTGCAAATTTCCTGTATGTTGTTGAATTTGAATTCATTAATTTGACTAGTGATAAAGACAAGATAATCATATTATATATCAAAATGAAGCAAATTGTGTCTTCTTTTCGAAAATGTCGAAAATTGTTAATAATTAAAAAAATCATGGAAGACTTTTTGTAAAAACAAGGTTAAAATGTTTTCAGTTAAATTTTTGTATAAATGAATATTTTTATTCAGCCCAATTATGAATAAAAAATTCCCCAGGAGTTTTTTTCCCATTGAATTTGAAAAGGAAAAATGTGAAAAGGGAAAAAAACTCCTTATTCATAATTGGACTGATTATGTGACAAAATATTTATTAATAAATGTTAAATGAATGAAAATTGATATACATATGTATTACAAAATAAAATATTTGAAAATTGCTATTGAAAAACCCAACAATTCCCAAAAAAACTTAAAACAAAAAACAAAAATGGGATAAAATATTTATTTATAAATTTGTTTTCGAGATTTACAAGAAGGTTACATATCTGTCACTTATTATTGCTTCGAACATGTCGAATTTTGTTCCAACGAATATCATATGGAAGAAGTTTTGCTTTACTTCTTTAATTTGAAAAAAGTGAAACACACCGATTGCTCATAAAAGCTTATGGTGAATGTGTTCCATCTGCTTCAACAGAAGTGGTATTTTTGACATGTATGACAAATATCAGCCAGGCCAGCCAAAAAAGTTTGAAGACCAAGAATGGGAGGCATTACTCCATGAAGATTGTTGTCAAACTCAACAAGAGTTTGCAAAATCATTGTAAGGTACTCAGAACGTTTGCAAGCAGCAGGATTCATCCAAAGCAGGGAAATTGGGTATTATACGAGTTGAAGTTCAGAGACCTTGAAAGTCGTTTTCGTATGTCTGAAATGCTGCACTGTCTCATTAAAAATAGATCCATTACCATAACCCGAAGCGTAAGAGATCGTATGTCAATCCCGGTTAACCAGCCGAATCGACACCAAAGCCAAATATGTATTCACGGCGCTAAGGTAGGCACAGGTCCAGGACATCCATTTGGGAGAAATTAAAGTAAAATTTATTTTGCATTTTTCTGCTTCTCCTTTTTATATTATAACTTTTCGGTTTTGGTGGGGGGAAATTTCCTTTATTTTAACCCCTTGGATCCGTGCCTGCGCTAAGGTAATGCTCTGTATTTGGTGAGACCAAAAGGCTCCTATATATTATGATCTGCTGAAATCAGGATAGACCATCACAGGGAACCTTTACCGAACACAACTGATTCGTTTGAAACGTACATTGGTCGAAAAACGCCCAGAATATGCGGTCAGACATGAAACCGTAATATTCCGTAATGACAACGCTAAGCCACATGTTGCAATACCTGTTAAAAACTATTTAGAAAGAAGTGGTTGGGAAGTTTTGCCTCACCCGCCTCATAGTCCAGACTTTGCCCTGTTCGACTACCATTTGTTTCGAATGATGCAGAAAGCTCTCTCTGGGGTACGCATCACTTCAGAACAGAGTATCCGAAATTGGTTTGCTTCATTATTGGTTTCAAAAGATGAGCAGTTATTTTGGCTCGGAATCCATTATGTTGCCAGAAAGATGGGAAAAGGTCATAGCTAACAATGGCCAATACTTTGAATAAATTTTTATTATACAAATGTTTCAAAATAAAAGCCAAAAATTTTAAAAATTCTTTGAAATTCTCCCACTGTGCAACATAAAGCAAAAGAAATCCTTTGTTTATACTCAAAAAAAAAAAACACAAATTTTAATCATGATTATTCCCTTAAGACTTCTTGGTTCTCACATTTTTTCATGTAAAAATATGCCTGGCTGTTTGTTTTTGTTGTACCTGACCCACATTTAAGGATGAATGCATATCTTTTAAATCATTATGAAAATGAGAAGATTTATGATTAAGTAATTTAACACAGTATAAAAGTCTTTGGAGTGCGTGTGTATTTTCAAAATCTAAATAATTCTTGGAACTCATCATACTAAATTTTTGCAAACGACAGACAAAAATGACTTTGAAATTTCATCCTAACAAAAAAATAAAACATGATAATGAACAACAACTAAGGAACAAATACAAAAAAACTCAGAAACTTATTTAAGACTTATTTAACAAACAACTTATAACACAAAACGTAATATACATGCATACATATTATTATGTATGTAAAATGTATGTAAAAAAAACTTGACACAGTTCTCAAATTCTTTTTTTTTATTTCGTTTATTGTTCTGTACGAACATGAGCGAGACGGTGTAATTTGCTTTTGTAACCAACATGCTACATGTGGCAGAAGAAAACTAAAAAAAAAACTAAATTTAAATCTGTTTTCATAATAATGAATGAATGAATGAATTCGTATAATAGTGATAAGAATACCTTGGTATTCTTATAAACTACTGGACACCACAGTGTGTATGTATGTTTTTAAGAAGGTTAAATAATGAAATGCATAAATTGTTTTATTATTTCCATTATTTCTATTATAAATAAAATACAAAAGCTATAAATACGAGTATAACACACCTTTTCCACAAGATTTTATTTCGAAATTGTTTTTCCAAAGTCTAGTTTTTCTATTTTTAGTTCTGTGTCGTAGCATTGACATCTTTAAAATCACATTCATAGATGTAAGTGGTCAGTTTGATAAGGTTTTGAGCTGTGGTTGGCTCTCAAAGCTATCAGAGACTGAACATGATGGGCTATTTACCTGTAAACAACACGATTGTCAATGAAGTTTACCTAATTTAGCAAATAATTAGTCGTAATAACTTGGTCCGAATAACCGCTATTTATTCGAAATTGCCGAATTTAGTACCAACAAAACGTCATATGCGGGAAGTTTTGCTTTACTTCACCGATTGCTCACCAAAGCTTATGGTGAATGTTTTCATCTGTTTCAACATGCGAGAGATGGTTTGCGCGGCTCAGGCCAGCTATACAAGTTTGAAGACCAAAAATTGGAGGCAATACTACATGAAGGTTGTTGCAAAACGAGCTTGCAAAATCATTGAGAGCCACTCAAGCAGCAAATTCAAAACGTTTGCGAGCAGAAGGATACATCCAAAAGCATGGGATTTAGGTAACATAGGAATTGAAGCCGAGAGACCTTGAAAGACAATTTTGCATGTCCGAAATGATGCTTGAACACTAAAGAAAATAATTTTTGCACCGAATCATTATTTGCGATAAAAAATGGATCCAATATGGTGATAACCCGAAGAGTAAGTAATGCTCTGTATTTGATGGAAGCAAAAGGGTCATATCTATTATAAGCTGCTGAAATCTGACCAGACCATCACAGGGAACCTGTACCGAACGCAACTGTTTCGTTTGAAGCGAGCATTGGCCGAAAAACGCTCAGAATATGCCAGACATGAAACCGTAATGTTCCATCATGACAACAGTTGGCCACATGTTGCAATACCTGCTAAAAATATTTATAATGAAGTGGTTGCGAAGTTTCGCCTACCCGCCTTATAGTCCTGACCATGCCCAGACTACTATTTGATTTGATCGATGCAGAACACTCTCTCTGGGATACGCTTCACTTCAGAGTATCCTAAATATCAAATTTAAACCAAAAAAAATTTCGAAACTCCGCATTTTTAAGTTATACACCTAAAAAAAATTTAAAATTTCGACTTTAAAGTAAAATTTAAAACAAAAGTTTAATTTTTTGTCATCAAAAGAATATTTTGGGAAACCAACTTTTTGTTATTCCCAATAGTTTTTGTATGAGTATTTCACTGGTAGATTTTTTTTAATTTTCATTTTATTCACTTATAAAACATCCCACGTATAACTACATATTTATTACATTTGCAAATGTTTACTGGCATCAACAAAAAAATATGAATTTCCTATACTTCAATAAATTTACTTGGGTATGATGAATGGATGAAGAGGAGGAAGGAAGGAAGGCTGACTTTGTTGGTTGGTTTGGTAAATATTTTCTCGTCTTACCTCAATGTCATTATGAATGAAGAAGATTCTTACATTATTAGGTAGGTAAAAACCTCAGTGTTGAAATTCATTAGGTTTGAGGCGTTTTAAAATTGTTGTTTTTGTTACTTTTTGCACAAGTGTTAAAATTATTATTATTATACATTCAGGGCATATACTAAAACTAAACATAGAATAAATATCGCTGTCTTAATGAAAGATTGTCACAACTCGAAATCTAACCATGCCTTTGCTTCTCTTCTTAGGCAGTTTTTCATTAAACGTTTCGTAATCTGCTGATTCTTTATGGAAATCATCTTGAAAATCAATTTACTCAAATGTGTATTATTTGAGATGTGGCGGCCTGGCATCCAGTTAGCGATATGTATGTATCTTATTCATGAATATTTGCATATGTATGACATGACTTTGAGTTTACTAAATTAGCATGTTATAGGATTATTTTCAAAAATATGTAAAGTAATGTTAAGAATTAAATTTTGAAATATGTTTTACATATTTGCTGAACAAAATTTAATTTACATATTGACAGTTTTAGAGTTGATGGCAGACAGTGTTGAGTTGTTAGTTAGAACAGCGACAATAATCTCACAAATACAATTTCAAAAGTTTAAAATGTTCATTACATTTGATATCTGAGATTTTTCTCAAATGATTCTCAAACCTAAATATTTTCATTTGGTTTAAACTTAATTTTCAAAGGTTTCTCAAACCTAAGCAGAGGTTTTAATTTCCCTTTTTGAATGGAGTTTAAGATTGATTTGAAAAATTGTATTTTCTCAAAATAATTTAATTAGTTTTTCTCTATTTTATGTCAACCATTATTATCAAATCATACTCCAAACTCTAAACAAGCCTGACTTAAAAAATTATTTACTAATATTTTAAAAGAAAAACTACAAATAAATATTTAACTTTTGAAAGCGGTTTTTGTTTTTAATAACTTATATGTCATTTTGAAGGGTACATATCTGTATTTTTTTTTTCAATTTTGTGTCAACAAAGCATCATATGCGGAAAGTTTTGCTTTACTTCTTTAATTTGAAAAAAAAAATGCCGCTGAAGCACACCGATTGCTCACCAAAGCTAATGGTGAATGTGTTTCATCGGTTTCAACGTGCGAGAGATGATTTGTTCGGTTCAGAAGTGGTGATTTCGACACGGAAGACAAAGATTGCTCAGGCCATTCAAAAAAGTTTGAAGACCAAGAATCGGAGACATTATTCCATGAAGATTACCGAAATGATTCTTGAACGCTAAAAGAAAATAATTTTTGCATCGAATCATTACTTGCGATGAAAAATAGATCCATTACGATAACCCGAAGCTTAAGAGAAGGTGTGTGAAGCAAGGACAACCAGCCGAACCACACTAAAGCCAAATGTCCATGGCGCTAAGGTATTTATCTGTATTTGGTGGCAGCAAAGGGCTGAAATCTGACCAGACCATCACAGGGAACCTGTACTGAATGCAACTGATTCGTTTAAAGCGAGCATTAACCGAAAAATGCCCATGAAATCCATTATGACAACGCTCGCCCACATGTTGTAATACCTGTTAAAAAGTATTTAGAATGAAGTGGTTGGGAAGTTTTACTTTGGAACATAGTATCCGATATTGGCTTGATTCATTCTTGGCCTCAAAAGATGAGTAGTTTTTTGGTCCGGAATCCATACGGAAAAATGATTAAGATTTTATGACATTTGCTAACTCAAGCTCTTGTTGAGTTTGACAACAATCTTCATGGAGTAATGCCTCCAATTCTTGATCGTCAAACTTTTTTGGCTGGCCTGGGCGATCTTTTCTTCCGTTTTAATACCACCACTTCTGAACCGCAAAAATCATCCATCGACATTGAAACCGATGGAACACATTCATTCACCATTAGCTTTGAAGAGCAATCGGCGTGCTTGAGAAGAACTTTTTCCAAATTAAAGAAGTAAAGCAAAACACTTAATTTTTATCCCTGACTCTAATATTGTTTTTAGCAAACTGGACACCTTTATATAACTTGCCGTTTTAGGGTTAAAAATAAACAAATTCACTAGAGTTTCTTTCATTTCATTTTTAACAAAACAATTTAATAAATAAAAAAAAACATTATTTATTTTTCTTTAAATATAGAGCTTTGAAATTTTCTTCTGTTTTATTTTTCATAACAATGAAAGTAATTTGTGTGTTTTTCATTAGTACATTTTTATTCAAGTTGTTGTTGTTTCAACGAGTATTTTTCTCTTACGTTTCTTTTCTCTTCATCGTTACGCTCTATCAATTGCAATTTCATTTTTCACACAACAATTTATGTAGATATTTTTGTTGTTATTCTTTGTTTTTTTTTTTGTTTTTTGAGTATTTTCCAAAACAATTAAACAAATATTTTGACCGTTGGCAGGTGGTACTAATAGTATATTTTGTATTTTCAACAAAAAAAAAACACAATAACCATAACAACAACGTATGTATGAAAATACCTGTAATTACACCTTTTTTTCTTGCTGTGCATTTGTTCGTATGAATTCACAATTGAACTTGCAACGAACAACAGACAAATTTAGAGAAGACTGCTGTGTTTTTTTTTGTTATTTAGAAAATTTGCACACATTAATTGTTTTTAAATTACTGGAAAATTATTTGGGAAATCTTTGTTTTAAAATGTTTGGCAACGTTTTTCAAATATTACGTTGATTATTTAGTTTGCTGGCTGGTATGCTGTTTCGTTTTATGTAGCAGCAGTGCAAAGTGTAAGAATATTTTTGGGTTTTAGCCAAAATAATGAATGAAACTACCGTTATCACCTGCCAATTTGAGTTTTTTTTGCTGTTGTTGTTACTTGTTTTTGCAATTGCTTGACACGATGACACGGTATTACATACATGGAATGACTTGAGTTATTTTGGCACATTTGTTAAACAAATGGCCAAAAATTAAGTTTTTTTTTCCAAGGAGAAAAAAATTAACTTTGGATTAAAAATTACACTTTTTTCGATATTGTTTTGGAAGGAAATAAGCTTTTTTTGTTATTGACATACATATATTTTAAGCTTACTAAATAATAAGGAGAAACTTAAGCTAAAATCAATTAATACTTTCATTAATTATTTTTATTTATCTAAAGCTTAATTTAAAATTAACAAATGTCAAGGAGAAACGATTTTATTTTTAATAGACATTGTTGACAGTTTCTTATGATTGACCTTAAGGCTCTAGATAGTTTCATAGCTTTAGTGACAGCTCACAAAAAAGTCTAACGGCGTTAAATTACAGCTTAAAGTCGTCCAATTGACATCTTCCAGCCGGTTGATAACACGATTATCGAAGTTAAATCACAAAAGGATAAATTTGTTGATGTTGTTCGATGAGCGAACAAAATCATTAATTTCAGCTTGCAAAAAGTCGCTAATCATGGCTGTTAAGCCAACAGAGACGAACTTGATAATTTATTTACATGTAGACAACACAGAGGAGGCGATTGATTCCTTTTCTGGTATCCCCGTTGCAAAATGTAAGATGATTGTACAGCAGAAACTATATGAGACTACACAGAACAGGTGGACTAATGAAACCACCTGTGTTATCGCGAGGTCGACCTGACCCGTATACGATGCCGGCAGGACGAATCTACTTGTAGAATACCGTCGTGAGCAAATAAGGCTAATTGGTTCTTTTATTACAGGACACTGCTTAATTGGAATACATGCTAGGATAATGGGCATAAGGTTTTATAACTACTGTAGAAGCTGTCGAAACGAAGAAGAGGAGGAGACTTTGTCCCATCTATTCCACCGGCTCTGACAAACTTGGGGAAAAGTAGTTTGGAACCGCCTTCTTCTCGTGTTTAGATGAGTTATCAAGGTTGAATCTGAGATTCATTCCTTCATCATAGAATCTGGTTGGTTTACCTTGGAAACAACGGATGTCGTATTACAATGGCATCAGTGTTGTGAGCTGCTTGATGAGTGGCTGCCCATGGAACCTAAAATAACATGGATGTCAACAAAACTACAGATTTTTTTTTATAAAAATGCATTTGTTGAAATCTCATAACAAAAAAGTTTGAAAAAGTTTTTTTAATATTTAAAAAAATTTGTTTGGTGAGAAACAAATTTGGGTTAAAAAATATTTTGAAAAAACGATTTGACTCATTGTAGGTCCGACTTACATATCTATCATTAGATATCCATATTGGTCTATATTAATGACTAAGTAATCCTGATATAGATCAAAAATAGGTAAAAAATCTAGGCTGTCCTAGTTTTTTCCTTATTCCTTTATGTTATATTTTCCTCAAGTTTCATGAAAATCGGCCCAAAAATATATAACATTTCGCTATCTTTTCATTAGAAATTCCAAATATTGAAAAATTTGACCTTTGACCTACACGATTCAAAGGTTATCGTTTTCCGATTTTAGTAAAACTTTCAGAACATATTTAAAATTACAAGGACTATAATATTATGAATAGGTTTTACTTAAAATTCATAACAGTAAGGAAATTGGACTCATTCGCCTAAATATGGACAAAAAATTAGTTTTTCTTGAAAAACGCAAAATTTAAATCGCAGGTACGGAAAAACTGTAAGAGGTATTGACATAATTTTTTCATATTTTTATTCCCTATTTTGATCTCAATAAACTCCAATGTGATGATCGAAAAAATCTGAAATTTGTTTAACAAAATTTTTAAAAATTTGAAAATTGAGTTTTGAAACAGCCGTTAAAAAAAATGATTTTTTTTGGCCATACCTGCGAATATGTTAAAGGTATCCTACGAAGACAAAAACTCATATACAAGTAAATATGGACATATTTTAAGTAAAAATTAGCTTTTCTTTTAATTTTTCTCGAAATATCTTAATTTTGTTTCTAAATTTTTTGTTCAAGTGGCCTGAAACACGTTAATGGTCTGGCGAATTTGTAATAACTTTAAAATTTTTTAATCAAATTTTGTCATTTATATCTCATTACAACGATAATTACGTACATATTTCGATTCTTTTGCATTCAATTGCAAAAGTATTTATTTAGTAGCAACATTTTTTCAAAAACTGAAAAATTTGCATTTTTCTCTAATTTTGGCGATAATACAGTTTTTGGGTCATTTTGAACCAAAGGAGATACAGGGTTAATTTCCAAAACTTTTTTTTTAATGTAATATTCATTAGTATAAATAAATCTACATATTTCTAGAAAACAATGCAGAAAGTTAGCGAGCTTCACCTATTTATTCCATATTAACAGTAAAATTTTGCATATATCTGAACTTTGACCTCGATGCGCGTCCAGAAATAGTTGCCCGATTTGGCTAAAATTTTCAGCACTTAACATTTAGGCCTAGTGTTACAATATTCCACCACTCTTCAAAATTTTAACAAAAATTTTTTTCCATACAACTGATTGTCACTCTAATACATATATGGGGCATTTCATGTCAAGTGAACCAACTTTTGAAATCGATGTCTTCCGATCGGGATGAAATTTGCACCAAGGTTAGCTCTATTGGATAGTAACTCAGACACAATTTTTCAACAACATCGGTCGAGAACTCTCTGAGTTATAGGGGGTAAAATTTTGACAATTTGGTCAAACAGGGGTTTTTTCTTATCCATGTAACTTATTACCTATTGTTCTTAGCAAAATGTGTCCCAAATAGTATAGATAGCTATTTCTTCGATCTTTCGAAAAAAAATATTAAAAAAAAAAAATAAAAAATTTTTAATATTTTTTTTCCGAAATCAAAAACAGTTTTGACTTTTTTTTAAAATGGGTCTTTTTTTTTTTTTTTTTTTTTTTTTTTTCTTAAAATAAAGTTTAGATATTTTCCTTGAACACCTACTTGGTCGCTTAGTGGGATGCGAGTGGGATATCTATCAAAATAAATATTTTGTAACTCAAAACATAAAATTTTTGACTTTTTTTGCAAAATCAAAAACTTTGTTGACTTTTTTTTTCAAAATGGACCCTTTTTTAATCTTTTTTTTTAGGTCAAACAAAAGCTTAGATATTATCCTTGAAGACCCTTTTGGTCGCTTAGTGGGATGCGAGTGGGATATCTATCAAAATAAATATTTTTTAACTCAAGACTTACAATTTTTGACTTTTTTTTTTGCAAAAAAGAAAGCCTAGGTCCATTCCTTTAAGATATTTTTAGTCCCTTAGTATAAATATTTTTTAACTCAAGACTTACAATTTTTGACTTTTTTTTTTGCTCAAAAGAAAGCCTAGGTCCATTCCTTTAAGATATTTTTAGTCCCTTAGTGGGATGCGAGTGGGATATCTATCAAAATAAATATTTTGTAACAATTTTTTAATTTTTTTTTGCAAAATCGAAATTTTTTTCCAATATGGG